>NW_026294584.1:47640048-48840048 GCF_007827085.1 Peromyscus californicus insignis
GAAGTTGAAGAAGCAGAGGATGCAAAGAGAGTAAGTTAAAACAAAAATTGGGGTGACCAAGCAAGTGCAGAACAGGGAAACTGTTACAAGTAGAGGCAGGAGAGTCAGAGACAGAGGGGTAAAGGACAGTAAGAGGCCTTCTCCCTAGTGTCACATGTTTGCACTCAGCATGAGAGCTCCCCTGCCTTTTGAGTTTAAACTGGGGAATCACAATAAGTCAAATTCTGCTGTTGTTGTGTTTTTGATTTTTTTGGGGGGGATCATAAAGGCATAGATAGCAGTTGGAGACAAAATTAAGAATCAGAATGAAACACAGCAATACCATTTGCACACATTAAAAGGCTTGCATGAACAACACTACTCAAAACCTTGAAAGGGAACGTGCAAAATAGAAGTTGCACAGAAGAGGACAGTTGCTGACAGTGGGTGAGGTAAGATAAGGGGTGGTTATAAAACAAAACAACAAAATTCTAGAACACAAGGATTTTTGTAGACAGAGAAAAATACCAGACATGATTGAGCTTCAGCAACCGTAGTAATCCATCGGTGTAGTTTGGCACAGTTCTGAGAAAACAAGTCGTGGGACCATTAGGTTCTGTCAGTGACTGGTAGAGGGTGGGAGGCCAGACAAAGAATGCCAGAAGAGGGGTGTACATGCAATCAATCAGGACGAACTCTTTAGAGCATTAGGACATTCTATTTAAAGCTGGTTCTAAACACATTTTTATTTTTATTTCTTTCCACCCCAAATTCCCTGACAAGCGCTTCCAAAAGATAGTCTATTCTGATAGTTAAGAAAAACTTTGTGTTTTCCTCTCAGTGCTCAGTGGAATTTCACCAATTTCTTTGGAATGACAAATATCAGCAAAAGCTCTGTGGCTGCGAAACCAGTGTTCCGTAGTCTACTGAGGGTCAAGGTCCCATAGCCAGGGAATTGGCTATTAAAGTTTAAAATAACAAAACTCAGAAAGTGAGTTGGATTTGTATCTTCAGCTTTGTATTAATGCAATCACTCATAGCTGAGCAGTCCTATTCACAAAGTATGCTTGCATTTATCAATGTTTGTCCTTCATGTCAAGTCTGTGAGATGGCTCTAAAACTTTCTTACAAATGAGGAAACTAAAACGCAGAGTACTTACTCAAGTTGCTTAACTTGTAGTGTTCATGCTTTCTGTGTTCTAGAATTTTCTATGTCCTAGGGTTAAGTTCTTCAACTGTCTTTGTTTCTCATCATATCATTTGCCTACTGACTTCGTGTAAGAGAAAAGTAATAATAATATAGATGGCCCAGCTTCTTATTTTCAAAGATGCTAATAAGTTGATTAAATACCGAAAGAGATAAGATACATTTCTGTTTTTAATATTTTGAAACATTTGTAAGCAGATCATTATAGTTTACAACTACCTTAAAGAAACTGTATTTAGCATGGAGCTAGGAACACTGAAACTGGCTCCCTGTTCTCAGGCACCTTCCCCACAGAAGAGATACATAGAAAGGCCAGTGCTCAGAGAAAGATCCTTTATCTATTAGACTGAGCCTTGGTCTAAACCCAAGAAATGTCCCAATGAGTTTGACTGAGCTAGAGTTGAATCTTGAATCTTCTCATTCCACTGAGAAAGTCCATTCCAAAGCCCATCCTAGCAAAACAAAGTCTTTGTATGACACCAGTGTGGACAGTAGGAAGGGCTGGTCTTTCTTCTGAGAGCAGCTGCAGGTTTCCTTAATTACTTGTGCCTTGCAAATGTCCGCATTTGCATCTGACTTCAGACAGATATGCTCAGGCTTAGGACCCTGCTTCCAAGAAGGTAGGGACCAGTATTCTCGAATTTAGCCAATCTCTAGGTCCATATTCTTCAGGGAAGGGGAAAAAATATTAGAATGCTAGATTGCAAGAATTCCTTGGAGCTCCCTAGGTAATAATGCCCAAAGTAAGAAGGATCATTTAATCTGAAGAGGAGATAAAGAAGGCAAAATTATTTGAAAATTCTCTCATTCCATGATATTCTGTGCTAGTCAGACACTGAGCTGCGGAGACTAACACTTACTCATCTGTCTCCATTCTTACCCATGTCTGTATCTGTGTGTGAATCTCTACCATCATGTCTACTAGAGAGTCAGACTGCGAGTCAACAACTGAGTTGTTGAAGTTCCCAGCACTTCTCCATTCCACAGACTGACTTAGAGATAAGACTTAAAAGAATAGATTCGCATAGAACCCCAGATCAATTGAAAATGATACATAAATGCAGGATCTATAATTAGAAAAAAAGGCCAATAGAAATGGCAGGCAAAGAAGAGGCAGCCATTTTAGAACTTTGGGAAGAGCAAACTAGCACTTCTCCAGTATCATTTTTGGGAAAATAGATTTTTCCCAAGTTTGGGGTCTAGTTCATTAGACAGAAATATCACAAGGAGGGAAAGGTCATCAGCTACCCCAGGTTGCTGGACCTCTCCCTCTACATCCACCACCTCCTTGACTCTGGGTCAAGGCTGTTACCATGCTTCACATGTGTCTGGAGGGGAGCCACTATTGGGCAGGAGTCTGGCCATCCACCTCAGTCTCCTCTCTCACAATGCAACTCCTACTTCATTGGTTAATTGGCCCTCAAGTGTCCACATCAAGCCCTGGCCACACTTAGGTGCTTTCTATTACTATGACTATCGTTATCATGGTTATTCCTCTCCTGCCTTCCAGAATTCTGAGAACAATGTGTCTCCAGAAGTCCATACACGGACTGTTCCATCTGAGGTATGCCTGGTATTCATGAGCATGTAGGAGGACCAAATCATTGGCTACCCTCCTCCAGCCACCTGCACCTCTTAATTAGGGTATCGACAATGAAACTCCAGGGTTCCTGGCTTGCACCCAAACTCACACTCATCATTCTCAAAGTGCTGACTTGAATGCTAAGTTCTGGTACCGAGTTTACATACAGTTGAATATACACAATCTGTCAAAATATCAGTATTTTTTGCATTGCTAAATTATAGCTCAAAATGGTGGTAGAAAGGGAGAGAAATGTAAATGGGTACATCAGCAGTGATTACATAATGTGGTACCTGTTTTTAAAAGTTCTGTGTTCTACTTTGCCAGCTACAATTCACCAGAAATGAATAGAATTAACAACACTCAGAAATATGTATTAATTAGGCATCATTCAATCAACTATTAATTAGCAAGCTATTACTTAATTAACCTATATAGAGACATGGATGAGACATCCTTGAATCAAAGCAAATCATTCAAGTCAGCAGATGATAAAGGCGCTGACAGTATTCCTAAGGTCATAGGGAGTCCAAGGATTAAGAGTTGAGCCCTGGAATTGGAGGGATTGAAGGAGAGTGCCTGGACATAATGGTGACAGCTGGGAAGGGTTTAAACGAATATGAAGGGATAGATGCCCCAAGACATGGATCGTGGAGGCAGGAGGAGCACTCTGTGATGAGGGGAAAGGGGAGCTAAGCAGATCAAAGTGGAAGAAGGGAGAGGATCTGTGCTGGGAACCGTGAGAGAGGCAGACAGAATGGGTATTATAGACCACCTAAGGAGCACAGCCGACCTTTGGCTTCATCCTGTTGGTTAAAAGGTGATATCAGAGACTTGGACAAGGCTATGAATTCACAATGAGAGCAAGGAGTTAGGGGTAATGTGACAGTCTTTCTTTTGGGCCACCAACCAGCTCTCAAATCATGACACAGAAGCTCAGTACTAGTTATGAATACTCGGCCTTGTTTATGCTTGTCCCACTAGCTCTTATAACTTATTTTAACCTGTTTGTCTTCATCTACATTTTGCCTCAGGGCTTTTTTTGTTTTGTTTTGTTTTGTTTTTTTCAAGACAAGGTTTCTCTGTGTAGTTTTGGAGCCTGTCCTGGATCTCGCTCTGTAGACCAGGCTGGCCTGAAACTCACAGAGATCTGCCTGGCTCTGCCTCCCGAGTGTTGGGATTAAAGGCATGTGCCGCCACCGCCTGGCGTTGCCTCGGGGCTTTTTACCTTTTTTTCATTCTGTATGTCCTACTCAGTGTCTGGCTGGTGGCTGCCTGGTGTGTCTCTCTCTTTCTCCTTCATTCTCTTCTCTCTTTCCTCTTGAGCCTAGATTCCTCCTCTTATTCTCTCTGCCCACCAGTCACACCCATCCCTCTACTGTCTAGCTATTGGCCATTCAGCTTTTTTTTTCTTAGACCAATCAGGTGCCTTAGGCAGGCAAAGCTTCACATCTTTACATCATTGAACAAATGCCACATAAACAGATAGAGCACATCTTTGCCTAGTTAAATTAATATTCCACAACAGGGTAATATGCATATTGTTTGTTCTATCATGCCTAATCTTAGCCAAAGGGCTGAGACTAACTATATAATCATCATTTGTACCACAACCACCATCACTGTCAGGACTGAGAAAAATTTCCTAGGAAGTCATTTCATTTCATAGCTGTCACTCGAATAAATAGGTGGATTTCATAGATATTTGACCACATTACATCAGCCCTGTGAGGTAAACGGTTGCCACACCGTATTGGTCCCTAAGGAAGAGATCAGGTGTGGGCACTGGGGTGTGTCTGCATTTAGGGGAACAAAAGCACAAATATAGCAAAAATGAGTGTCAGGAGACATCAAAGATAGAGAGAACCAAGGAGGCTTGGGGGTATGGGACAGGTCAGCCACACAGAGATCACCCATGAGAAGAGGCCTGAAGACAGAATGGTCAGGGACCAAGAAGGGAGGTCAAGGAAGGTGGGGAGGCAGGTCTACAGCATAAAATAACGTGGAGAAATTTGACACTAAAGAAAAGAGTGAGTCTAAAAGAAACAAGAGTCAGGCAGAGGGCGTTTTCCCTTTAGCTTTGGACGTGGGTATAGGCCAGGGGGAGAGGTCAGTGGAAAAAGAGGGAGTCTGGAGTTAAGATGAAGGTGCACGGCATGTGGAAAGTGGGGAGGCTGCAAAGGTGTATCATTTCTCCCCGCTCCCCAGCCTGATATAAAATGATCAGCATCCCTGCACGGCCCCACCAGTGGTTAGACACACACGTGTCACGTGGCTAGTCTGTTGGGTCCACGCAGCCATCTTTCTCCTGTTGCTGGGCTCTGATCTCTTTGAAAATATGTTTTCTCTCCTCATTTTTGAATCTTGGAAACAGTCTGCCCCCCAAGAGAACTAACTGCCTTCTTACTTCCCCTCCCCAATGACAGCCTGTGAGGCCAAGGCCACAGAACCTCACCCAAAATAGATCAAATATTTTAAATGTTTTCTCCTTTGCACCCCTTACAAGTATGCCTGCAATGCAAAGCCAATTATGAGATTGGCTTTTCTCCCCTCGGAAAGAGTGAAGGATGTGTTTTTTCTGGTTAGGAGGTGAGGCCAGGCTCTGCCACATGGTCTTGGTTGGAGTTCAGACATTAAGCCTGGGCAGGAAGACACAACGTGCCTAGCTGGGTAAATATGTGCATGCAGAGCACGGGAGTCTCTCAAGACTTCTGGTCCTGATGCCATTTTACAGCAGTCCGAGCTTCTCCATTAGCAAAGCAGTTCTTTAAAAGCAGGCATGAGTTTTTAGAAGATGATTAAAGGCACGGAGCCTAACACTACACCTTATAGCTAACACATGCTCGGATGGTAGAAAAGATGGATGAATAAATGAATGAATGAACGAACGAACGAAAGAAAGAACTGAGAAAAATCCAGCTTAGTGTAGAGTGCCTCAGATGCTGACTGGAAAGAAATGTCTCATTTCTGTATTTTCTGAGAGTTGTATAAATCCAAGAGTTGACGGAAAGAGTGGAGACTGTAGAGACACCCATGACCATCCAGATCAAAAGTAAGGGGCAGAAGTTTCCCACAGGGAGGTCAAGGAATTGGCTAGTCTTACTCTGTGATGGGGGTAGGGGTGTGGCATTTGTCCCAGGTGCCCCCAGGCCAGGGGATACTTTCTGTTTACACATTCTCTCTATTGTGTCAGATTGTCTTCCTTATTCCAGAAACCCTGGGCTCTTCTTACCCAAGACACTGGACCCCTTGACTGGGTCTGTGCAGCCTCATTCCAGCTACACTTTTTCCTCAGAAAGCTATTGTTTAGCAGTCCTCTCAGAGTGACTCTCACTGTGTGAGGTCAAAGTCTTAACGTACATGAGTGGCCATGTCGAGGACTTCAGGCAGCGCAGGTCCACTCCTGCTGGTCAGGTTCTGCTTCTGGTCTGAGGAGAAAGGATAGTGGTCTTTCCCAGGACCACGAAAGTGACCAGATACTAGTACCCTGAAGAGAGAATTCCTTGCCTAGGTAGTAATTTTTTTTTTCCTCTCAAAAACATAAACAAAACAAACAAACAAAAACCCAGAAGTTAAAGATAATACAGCAAACACCTGTATACATGGCCTACAAGATTAATAAATGTGATAGTTTTGTTACAGTTACTTAATCTTCTTTTATACATGGTAGCTACACGGTGTGTGTGTGTGTGTGTGTGTGCGTGTGCGTGTGCGTGTGCGTGTGTGTGTGTGTGTGTGTGTGTGTGTGTGTGCATTTCCACGCCTGCACATACATGCAGAGGCCAGAACGGGACGTCGGCTGTTCTCCTCTCTCACACTCTCCCTCATTCCCTCAAGTCGGGATCTCTCACAGAGCTTGGATCCCACAAGTTCAGCTAGGCTGTCTGGCCAAGGAGATTGCAGGATCTTCCTGTCTCTACCTCCCAGCACTAGGGTCCAGGTACCTGTAGTCATGGCTGACTTTTTACTGAGTGCTGGGGATTTAGACTTCAGGTCCTCATGTCTGCTAAACAAGTGTTCTTGCCCACAAAGCTGTCTCCCCAGTCCCAGATTTCTTAATTCTGTGATCAGTACTGTTCTCCATCCTTACACCACCAGCCACCATCTTGAACTTGGTTTCAGTTCTCTGATGCACCCATCCATAAATAATTCGTACAAAAAGGACCGTTTCAGCTGCACTTGCTTCTCTGCTATCTTTCAACCGGTATGCATTCAAGATCTAAGCACACATAGTTCGCGCATTTTAGCTGCTGTGTGTTATTACATCCTATGCACTATTCACACCGCCGAGAGGAGACCTGCGGGATGCTCTTGGGATGCAGTCGTCCTCATGATTGCAGACAGTCCTGGAATGAGCAACCTTTGCTAACTATGACAATTTCCCAAGAGGATGGACTTACAGTGGCATCCCTGGAGAAAGAAAGCACATGACGATTGTCATGAGATATTGCCGGCTCACTCTAGGAACTGAACGCACCAGTTGATTTCTTTCTCTGAAACGTGTAAGAATGTATTGCTCTGTACCATCCAGGCCATTTAGTTTAGTATGATTCAAACTTATTTCTTTACCCATTTGTTAGATGTGAGACAGTTTCATCTAGAACTTGAGTTTTCCTGATTACGGACAAAGTGGAACCAGTTTGAGTATACCAGCTTTTGTACTTTCTAATGTGGACTGTGGGGACAAGGTGGCTGACTGACTAAGGGATGGGCTGCTAAAGTGGATAATTTTATCCTTCTTTCCTTCCTCCCTCTTCCTCTCCTTTCTCTTTTGGACTCTGTCTCTTATTTTTCTCTCTGCTTCCCTCCCCTCCCCTCCCTCCCCCTCCCTTCTCCTCTCCTCTCCTCTTTCTCCCCCTCTTCTGCTCTCCCCCCTCTTCTCTGCTCTCCTCCCCTCTCCTCCCTTCTTCCTCTCTCCTCCCCTCTCCCCTTCTATCAGCCTCTCCCTTTCCCCTCCATCTCCCCATCCCCGTCTCTTTCAACTGACATGTATCTTTTTATATTCTAGGCATTTCTTTTTTCTTTTTAAATTGTTTCATCTTTTTGAAAAAAGGTTTGTCTGCATAGCCCTGGCTATTCGGAAACTCACTCTGTAGACCAAGCGGACCTCGAACCCAGAGATCTGCTTGCCTCTGCTGGGTTAAAGATGTGTTTAACATCCTAGGTATAGCTAATCTCTTGTCTATATATCAAGTTATTCCCTCTCAGTTGGTCTTTTTACTTAACATTTGGTGGCTTTTGGAAACAGATATTTTTATAACTTCGTGCAACCAAATATCTTTTCTCATTCAGTTCTTCAAGCATACTTATAAATATTAGCCATTTTTGTTGTTGTTGTTTAAAAAAAAAGACTCCAAAATCTTGGTGGCCTATAGCTAGAGCAGTTTGTCTCTTGCGCCTTTCCCAGGAAGCCTGGGTACAGAGCTCTCTGCTGGGCTTGGCAGCCTCTCAGACCCAACCCGGTTCCAGGTGTCTCATCTTCTCATGGTGGCAATAGAGCTGAAGAGCAGCTACTATCTGGGGTGTATTCATTTCCCGAGCTGCTGTCACAAATTAGCACAGACTGGGTGGCTTCAAAAAGCAGACATTTACTCTCCCCGAGTTCTGAAGGGAAGGACTCCAAAATCAAAGCTTGGGCAGGGTTGTGGCTTTTTCTGGAGGCCCTAAGGGAGAATCCATTCCATGACTCTGTCTTCGCTTCTGTCTGATTGCTGAACATTCCTTCTCCCCTGACTTGTCCCTCTCGAATCCCCCTCTGTCTCTGCTTTCCTTGTAAGGATCCTGGCATCAGACAGAAAGGTCTTCTGTATTGCAGCACTCAGGAGGGTGTGAGTTCAGAACAGTAGAGTTATAGAGCAAGTTCTAGTCCAGGTTTAACTGGCTTTGTCTCAAACAATTGAACAAAGAAAAAGGAGGCTGTCCTTGTTGGATTAGAGCCCGCCTCCATGACCCAATGTTATCTTCTCCTGAGTCTCTTTAGACCTGAAAAAAAAAAACTCTATTTCTAAATCTAAATCTAGGTTTTATATCTGAGAGAAGGCATGCTACCTTTGTCCTGACTCTGGTTTATTGCCCTTACCATGATGATCTCTAGCCCCACCCATTTTTCTGCAAATGCCACGCTTTCTCCTTTACCACCGAACAAAATTCTGCATGGATGCATATGTCTTCCGTATCCACTCATTTGTGATGGATATCTTGGTTGGTTCCGTTTCCTAGCTGTTATGAATAGTGAAGCAAGAAGCATCTCTGTGTGTGCTGATTGCGATTCATTAGGATATTTACCCGGGAGTGGAATAGCTAGGTCATGAGGTGGTTCTACGTTCAGTTGAGGAACCACCATACTGACTTCATGTGACTAGAGCAGTTTACTCTCCCACCAGTGCTGAAAAGGGTCCCTGCACTCTCTCCAGCCATTGTTAGCGCTTGTCGGGTTAACAATTAGTCCTTCTGGATGCAGCGGGATGGACTCTCAAGGCAGTTTTACTTAGCATTTCTCTGATAACTAAGGATATTAAACACTTTTCCCCCCAGGTATTTATTGGTCATTCGTATTTCCTCCTTTGTGAACTATTGATTGGATGATTTAGGGGCTTGGGTGTTTAACTTTGGGAGTTCTTTATAAGTCTTAGCTACTATTCTCCTGTTGGATCCATAGTTGTTGGCTCTAAGTTCTAACGCCCGGTTCAAAGCAGTGCCTCTTGGCCTGGAGGAAACAATAGTTCTCTCCTGTCTCTGTCATTCCCATCTTGACAGGTACTGTACACAGGGCAGGAAAATAACTTCTTCCCCTTGAGCTCAAAATCATCCAGTGGCTCTCCATCCTACTTAGAACAAAACCCAAAGTCCTTCCCAGCACTCAGAAGCGTCGGATAATTTGATCAGTCATGGGTTATCACTCCTCCCTGGTGACCCGGACTTGGCTTTTATTTTAATACAGTCTGTGCATCTGCCTTGCGTGGCTGGAAGATCCGTCTACTTTGCATAGTCTCACTGCTGGCTGCTTGTTCGCTTCTCTGTCTCTCTCTGTCTCTGTCTCTGTCTCTGTCTCTGTCTCTCTCTCTCTCTCTGTGTGTGTGTGTGTGTGTGTGTGTGTGTGTGTGTGTGTGTGTGTGTGCGTGTGTTACGTATATACAGAGACCAGAGCAGTTCCTTGTCTTCTGTTGATCTCTGCACTATTATCTTGAAACAGTCTCTCAGTGAAGCTGAAGGTCAAGTTTTGGCTAGGCTGGCTGACCAAATGAACTCTCAAAATCCTCCTGCCTCCACCTGTCAGTGCTGGGGTTGCAGGCATGCTCAGTCACACCTGGCTTTTTATGTGGGCACTTGGTTACAAAATCACATCCTGATGTTTGCTGAGCAAAAGGAGCCTTACCCCTTAGCCATTTCCTTAGCTCTCTGCTTTATTTATGCCTCTATTTTGAAAGTTCTTAAGAGAAAACTTCCATTTATCTCTTGACTTTTAACCCATCTCATGTTTTTTTTTTCTTTATAGTACTTACCACTGAGTGATGTTTTATTGTTACAGATTAGTCAGTGTTTATCATTCCTCACCATCAGAGTGTATTTAGTTCATAGCATCTAGAGCAGGCCTTGGCGTATGATAGAAACTCAATAAATATTTGTCCAGTAAGTAAATAAAAAGTGAACTATTTTGTTATTCTTTTACAGATTTAGCTTCATATTCTTGAATAATACCCTGACTCTTTACTATGTTTCCAAATTCTCAATAGTAGACTGACTACCTATTGACTCCTTACTAAACAAAACTTTACCACTCCTACCCACCCAACTGCTGTGGGCACCTTCTTGTCGGTAAGTCCTTCAAGATCATTACATCATCATTGTTTGGGTGAAGTCAATAATTATGACTCGAAACCTTCCTCATTGTTGAGCTACACAGTCCAATGGTTACTGTTCCTTTCTTACACAAATGTCTGTCTTTCTGCTGGCTACTTTTGTTGTTGTTGTTGTTGATATTGTTGTTGTGTGAACCTGACTGACACAAGGTAAGGACATCTGGGAAAAGGAAATGTCAATTGAGAAATTGCTTCCATCAGAACGGCCTTTAGTTACATCTGTGAGGCCATTCTCTTGATGTGGAAAGGCATAGCCGACTGAGGGCAGTGCCACCTCTGGGTAGGTGGTCCTGGGTTCTGTAAGAAAGGAGCCTGAGCAAACCATGGGGAGCAAACCAGTAAACAGCACTCCTCCACGGCTTTTGCTTCAGTTCCTGCCTCCAGCTTCCTGCTGGAGCTCCAGCCATGGGCTTCCTAAAGTTAAAGGCTACACATTTCTGGATTCAGAAAGCTGTGGTCTCAATATGTGCCCCAAAGTTCCGGTGTTGGAAACATGATCCTCCAATTCCTGTGTTAAGGGAACTTGAAGGCTGGGGCTCTGGGAGGTAACTAGGGTTAGATGAAACCATGAGGGTGAGGCCTTTAAGATGGTGTTAGTGGCTTTAGGAAATCATGGTCACTATTTCCTTCCCTCTATTCTCTCTCTCTCTCTCTCTCTCTCTCTCTCTCTCTCTC
Source organism: Peromyscus californicus insignis (assembly GCF_007827085.1). NCBI lineage: Eukaryota > Metazoa > Chordata > Mammalia > Rodentia > Cricetidae > Peromyscus > Peromyscus californicus. The sequence goes on from NW_026294584.1 coordinate 47,651,351, forward strand.
TCTCTCTCTCTCTCTCTCTCTCTCCCTACTAGGTATTGAATTTTTAAGCTATCTTTTTAAGTTTTTATTTTATGTGTATGTTTATATGTGTACTTGCATGTATGTATGTTACCATATATGTTTTGTTGCGTATAGATAGCAGAGGAGGGAGTTGGATTCCCTGGGACTGGGGTTACAGGTGGCTGTGAGCCTCTGGTGTGGGTGCTGGGACCTGAACCCAGTAAACCGTCTTAGCCACTGAGCCAGCTCTTCATCCAACTGTTTCTTTATTTTTAATCTTTTTTCTCATCTTGCTTTTTTTCTTCTATTTTTCTGCAGGATTATTTTTTTGTAAACTTTATTTTTTACTTTTTTAATTGAATTTTCAAAAATTTCTACCATAATTTTTTTTTATTTACAAAAGATTGTTCTTATTCTCTGAAAAGGACCTCTTGATTTTATTTTTAAAGTATATTCATATTGTTAATGGACGCATAATAATCGTACGTATTTATTGGATCCAGACTAACCTTTCAACACACATGCACATACATAATGTGTGATATCATAATGGTAACTGGCACATATACCACATCAGACATTTGTCATGTTTTTGTGTTGGGAATGTTGGAAGTGTTGACTATTGACTACTTTGAAATAGTCAGTTCATTGTTGTCAACCATGGTCATCTCATTTTACTATGGATCTAGCTTCTGACGCAGTGGGGGGTCATGATGCATATGTAGCCTCTATAACCGAGTGTGAGAGCTGAAAAAAAAAAGAGACAAAAACTGTATGTACCATTAAAACACTGTGATTCATAATATAAAAGTCTCAGGACCGCGTGAGTGGAGGTGTTTAAAGGGTAGAACTTGGGGGCCTTGATCCACTGAGCCACCATCAGCTGAATTTCCGCTCTGATGGCTTTTTGTTTTCTGCACACAGCCTTCTCTTCATGTGATGTTCATATTTAAGTGTGAGGTTTTAAGCAGTTGATGAGGAGTTTCTGTATGCATTTCACTAAAGGCCTCCAATCACGAGCCAGAAATGTCAGTTCCTGAAATGTCTGTCCTTTTAGGTATACCCGCCACCGTGACATGCCAGTTTCCCTGGAGTGGAATCTTCTGGATTCTTTTCCTCTGCAGAGGACAAGCCTAGCTGGTAGGGTGCTGAGAACCCTGCAGGGTGAGGGTGGGTGGGGGTCTGGGGATGTTTCAAGGGTTCTGGGAGTTGGTTTTCGCTGGAATGCTTGCTCACCCTGTCTGCTACCCTGGACTCTGTCACTTCTCTTCAGAGAATAAACAAAACCAACTTCCTGTTTTCAGGCTGTTTCTGAGAGGACATTCACCTGGTTGTGCCTGGGGAGAGGAGGCCATTTGGGTTTTACCAAACATCTTCTCTGCTCCACTCCACACTTTGAGAGATTCCCAGGACTTCACAATCCTGGTTCTGAAGCTCGAATTGGCATCTTTTCCTTAGCCTACCAATCCACAGGGCCAGATTTCAGCTTCTCGGCTGTTAAGTCAATTACCAACCATCTGTCCATTTTCCATATTCCAAAATTTGGCTGGAATCTGGACCTCTGCTGGTTCCTTTCCAGGGCCCTTTGCCTTGTAGGGTTTATTTCTGTTCTTTAGCTCTTTGCTATCATTTCGTCAAGCTGAGAGAAGGAACAGAAACAGTTAAGTGTTGCTCCTTCAGTTTACCATGTCTAACTGTATATCCTCCAGTATATCAATATTTTCATACGTATGTAACACGAATTCTAAACGGTCTTTTAATAAAAAAAAATCCCAGAGCCAGAATATTGGGGTAAATGCTGAAAGATCAGAGAGGCAAAGGAACAAGCCACAGCCACCACCTCTTACCTCACCAACTCCTCAGCCTGAAAAAGCCTCAGCCAACAGGCCTCTAGCCAAATGAGCTTCCTCAGATGAAAAGGCTTTCGTTTCTGTCTCCTTACGCCTTATATACCTTTCTCTGCCCAGCCACGTCATTTCCTGTCTCAACCTTCCTAGTGCTGGGATTAAAGGTGTGTGTCACCGCTGTCTGTCTCTGTTTCTCTCCTAGTCTGAATCAATTTCATGTAGTCCAGGGTGGCTTTGAACTTACAGAGATACAGATAGATCTCTGCCTCCCGAGTGCTAGGCTTAAAGGTGTGTGCCACCACTGCCTGGCCTCTATGTTTAATCTAGTAGCTCGTTCTGTTCTCTGATCTTCAGGTAAAATTATTAGGGTACACAATGCATCACTACATTTTGATGTTTTTATGTTTCATATCCTATTAAAAATATTCACCTATAATTTCTCATCATCATTTCCAGTTCACCCAGTTTATTGCAGTCTGGGGTAAGAATTTTGAAACCAAATTTATTGTTTCTGCGTAATTGTGACCTTACCATTTATAGAACAGTCATTTTTTTTCATCTAATTTCAATACTTCTATTACTGTTTTTGTGTATGTCTTGGGTTTGCTTGTGGGTTTCCTACTTTATTATGTTGATTTTTTTCATTTATTTATTTATTTATTTATTTATTTATTTATTTATTTATTTTTAGGTTTTTCGAGACAGGGTTTTTCTGTGTAGCTTTGCGCCTTTCCTGGAACTCACTTTGTAGCCCAGGCTGGCCTCGAACTCACAGAGATCCGCCTGCCTCTGCCTCCCGAGTGCTTTTTATGCAGGGAGCACTTGCTTAAACCCAAACTGCTCTGTGACTATTACATTACCTGTTCTGAGAGCTCTGCTTTTCGGGTTCGCTATTATTTTGTTATGTTTTACAAACTGTGTCCTCTGGGAATTTAACTGGCAAAGTTAATGTGTAGACTACTTTTCTATCATTACAACTTTGAGGGTTGTCATTTGTAAAAGTGGTATGTATTACCATTTGTTGTTTTTGTGTGTTTATTGGTTTCTGTGTTGTTTTGGAGACAAGGTCTTACTATGCACCCTTAGCTGGCCTGGGACTCACTATGTAGACCAGACTGGTCTTGAATTCACAAAGACTACCTGCCTCTGTCTCCCAAGTGCTGGAAGTGAAGTACTCAGCTTTATTTGGGTGTTTGATGGCCTTAAATTAGGTTTGGGAACTTTTTATTAACTACATTAATTCAGGATAATATATACTTTTTGTTGTAATTACAAACAGCATATGTTCCCATTTTAAAAATTAGAAATGGCTGGTTACAGGTGCTCTAGATTCTTGTGCATTGAATTTTGCTAAGGTCTTTTTCTCAGCTTCAATAAGTTTGAAGATCTTGTGGTGGCTAATCTTGGCTGTCAATTTGATATACCTGGGAAGAGGAACTCTCGATAGAAGAATTGCCTCCATCAGACTGACCTGAAGGCACGTTGTGGACATTTTCTTGGTTGCTGATTGATGGAGGTTGGGGCCAGTCCACTGTGGGTGGTGCCATCCCTAGGCAGGTGAACCTGGGCTGTGTAAGCAAGGAGGCTGAGCAAGCAGATAAGCAGAGTTCCTTTATGGTGCCCACTTCATTTTCTGTTTCCAAGTTCCTGCCCTGTCCTGCCTGCCTTCCTTGTATGGTGACCTGTAAACTCTAAAGTAAATAAACCTTCTCCTCCCCAAGTTGGTCTTGTTCAATGTTTTATCAAGGCAACAGAACACAAACTACAGCCAATCTCTTCCATTTTCTAAACAAATAATATTATCATAGCAAATAGAGACATTTCCTTTCCTTCCCTACCCCCGTGGCTCATCTTTCTTTCATAAAAGGGGCAGTAGTGATTCTTGTCTTTTTAGTGGTTGTAATGGAGTCACTTTTAACATGTCCTCAGGGAACATGGCATGCTTTATAGATCACTGCTAAGTCTCTCAACATGTTTATAAAGATCTTCTAAGTTTTCTAGGAGTTTCTCTACAAATAATTAATAATTTTACCAAATACTATTCTTTATCTTATAAGATGATTTTTTCTTTCTTAAACATTTAAACTGCTAATGTATATTATATCAATAGATTTTCAGATTTTGGACCATCTCTACATTGATTCTTTTTTATATTGGATAAAATTTGCTAATTTTTTTTTTTTTTTTTGGTTTTTCGAGACAGGGTTTCTCTGTGTAGCTTTGCGCGTTTTCCCGGAACTCATTTGGTAGCCCAGGCTGGCCTCGAACTCACGGAGATCTGCCTGGCTCTGCCTCCCGAGTGCTGGGATTAAAGGCGTGCGCCACCACCGCCCAGCTAAAATTTGCTAATTTTTAAACTTTAATTTCATAAGTGCAGATAGTCTAAACTCTCACTCACTCAGTCTTTTTGTGGGTATGCATGTATGTGTACTTTGTGTGTATAATTTGTAGTCTAATTTTGACACCAAGATTCTAATTTTATGAGTTTATAAGCTTGGGCATCTGGAAAGATTTCATTTGACTAAATGAATGTGGGAAGGGGTATTTAGCGCTAAAAAAAATCTTGTCTGTTCAATAAAGTAGATTTCTCAAAAGTTGGAATGATGTCTATTTTTCATGAAATAAAGGAAGCAGATTTTTGTTTTGAATGAAAAAGCATGCCTGTTTTTAACTTTTCAAAATCAAACAATGAACAAAATATAGTTGCTAGCTACTGATCAATAGGACAACAAGTTCTAGGAACCAAAGAAGAAAAAACATGTAAAGAGTCATGGAAATGTTTTTAAAGGCCTCTTTATATCCATTATGGTTGACCAGGTCCTGTGATAGACAAGCTGTTCTTTATCTGGGATGATCCTGGTGGAAATATATTCCACAGAAATTTCCTACATAAATCCTATATTTATATATATTTTTAAAGTATTTTTAGTGCTGTTTACAAATGACCTTTGGAAAAAAATAAATATTATGAAAGTGAGATTCCCATGGCAGAGATTGGGCAATATGCAAGCATGATTTTTTTCATTCCTTTTAAACACTTCTGCTTTTTTTTTAGAGACAAAGAAAGATTTGTTTTCTGTTACATATATTTACATGGCATGTGTTGAGTTATTCTTCCAATCTATAGTTCTTCCACAGGAGCTCTCCTTCAGATATATAGAATGGACATTATGGCTCTCCATGTGCTCTACTCCATAGATGAAATATCTAGGACTTATCTAAGGAAGCATACTTCTTTCCCCCAAAAGGCATAACCCGAACTATCCAGCTGCTTATCTTCTACAAACCGTATAAAATGCACATCCCTTCCGTGTTTCCTGTTGATAGTAGTTTCCCTTTTGTAGCACAACTTCTTTTTCCTCTGGAAAGGCAGTACTAAATAAATACATTCATTAAAAATGAAAAAACCTCACAAACTACAGAATTTTGCCCTGCTGCTCATCACCCAAGGTGCATCCCTGGCATAAGTGGGGAATATGTTACTTAGGTTGTCATCTGCCCCAGCGATGGAAAATAGCCCTTTCACACAGCCCTCTAGGATCCGGGCTTAATACCACGCATCCAGGAAAATCTCTGGGCAGAGGACAAATCGATATGACTGAGATGTCTGAAGAACCTGAGGTCTGACTGCTATTGTCTTCAAGTTCAGCCTTTTGCCAGACTAAGAAGTATTATTCTGTCTTTTCAACCTGTTGCGCCAGATACCAGATACAGAACTTCCCTAGCTGCAAAACTGGCTATGTTTAAAAAAAAAAAAAAAAAAAAAAAAGTTTATTTTCAAATCATTTATCTGGGATCCAAAAAGATTTTCCCAAAAGAACAATTTTGTAAACAGTTGTGTTCAGTGATGCCTGGTTAAGCTACTGTGAACTTGAAATGCAATACCGACAGCATGATTCCCACCAGTTATTTATTTTGTGTCTGGGAAAGTACATTCTGAGTTATGATTCAGAACGCTTGAAGCCCACATCTCCCTGGGCCCAGCAGTCTCTGCTGTAGCTTTTGGGGGCTGTATAGTAGAAGAAAGCAGGAAGAGCAGAGGAGGTATGTTGCCTTCCTATAGCACAGGGAATCCATGTAGATACTTCTGGGCAACTGGTTAACAACTCAGGGCTGAAGAAGAAACTTACTGGTGTGGACCAGCTGCTGCCCAAGTGTTCCCAATGAAGCAGGAAGGGCAGGAGCTGTTTCCTAAATAGAGGTACCTTCTATGTCAGAGCTTCGAGAATAGAGAAGGGCTTTTCAGTAAGACTGTGTGTGTTGATTAAGCTTCTGGATTTGTAATTAGCCAGGGAAAATATTTAAAGCTTCTTGGTCGATGATGAGACAGGGTCTAAACACATACCAATAATAAAACATGGATTTTGTGCTTAGCCCCAGGCCTGACAAACAGTAAGTATTCCAATTTTTTTTAAAAAAGTAAGTACTGACTGAATTCCAAAAAATACAAGACCACAATTGGATGCATGTGTGGGCCAGTGACCTGCATTGTAGCTCAGCAGCTCTGAATGCTGACTCTCCCCTAGCACAGGCTTTCTAGAACTCACCAGAACATCTGTATCACCTGGGAGCGCATATGCGCCAGGCTATGGCTGCCCCAAAGCAGGTGTTGGTCTCCTCATGCACCTTCATTTCTAGTACTATCTCCCCATTGCTAAGACTGAGGAACCAGAGGAAGGTGGGTGTTGATGGGGAAAACCAACAGAGCTATGTAAACCTTAGGATCCTATCTGGTCAAACTGCTCACCCTCCCTTTATTCTGGCCAGTATTATCTACTAAAACAACTGATACATTTTATCTATATTTTCTGTCAGTTGTTTTCCTAACACAGACATATTCTTGGCTAGAACTTAGCCTGGACAGCAGACCTGAGTCTTATCCACTTCAGGTTTTTAACTTGCAGAATGATTTAAATTCATTTTGTAATGCAACTACTTTGAAAAGAAATATGCTATTACAGCTTCCTCAACTACAACCGTCTCCCCTTCCCCCCCCGACTCCACCCCCAACCTCACCCCCATAAGTACGACTGACTGTCCACTTCTTGTTTCATGAACTGTACTTTCTTTTTAAAGCTCTATTTGTGTTCTACGAGACATCCTCCTTCTCCAAGATTAACATTTCTTATGATTGTTCCTGACAATGGATTCACTTCCAGGAGGCCCTGCTTAGGATCACCAAAAAAGGGCATGGAGCGGGCTGGTTTTGGCAGCCTGCTCACAGTTTCAAGCTTTTTAGGACTTGGTTTTTCTGATGAGTGATGTCCTGAGCATGCCTAGGGAATGACAGGCATCTGCACGGACAGACAGCATCACCTTGGCCGGGGTGTCGTCATTGGCTGCCTATTAGAAAAACTACAGCACAATGCATACCACCCCTGCTGACTGTAAACATAGGGGATATGTGTTCACTTAGCATGGACTTCTGGGAGGGGCCAAGGAAGGGCGGTCTGCAGTTTTATTGAATAGAGCAGTGTGCATTAGGCGGTCTGCCTGCCTGGCTGCTTGCTCTCTTGCTGTGTTGCTTAAAGGGACCTCTGCTTCCTTTCTGACGGCGGCGGGCTCAACGTCCTCCTCCTTGGGAAGAAGCTGCTGCCTGAGAGGTAGGACACAGGGTCTTTCTTTTTCCGCCTTCAGGGAAGCGGGAGCCGCTCCGCAGGTTTCAGGCAACATTCCAGGGAAAGGGTGCTGGATATGCAAAACCTTTCCAGGCAGGCAACAGACCGTGTAAATTCCCAAAGCCAGCCTGGACTTCCCTGACCTGCGGATGTTCCCAGAAGGTCAATGTGATGAAACTTCAAGTTTTGTTTCTAGAAATGGGACAAGAGGAAACATCTTATAGTGACATGTTCAGGAAGCATGCGTGACTTTGCCTAGGATGCGATTTTGTTTTCAAGAGGGACCTTGACTGTATACCTGGTAACCTCAGGCTAGTGCCAGCAGTGGGCTCTGCTGGTCTGCCCCTCAGGCAGTTTCTTCTCCATCTTCTACTAGCAGACATTTAAATAGGTTTCAGGTTTCGCTTAAAAAATAACAGCAACAATTTTTGATATTGTTAAGACAAAGAGTGATTTTTTTTTTCTTAGCTAAATACATTTCTGTTACTTTGCTACCAGGATTTTAGAACTGGGCTTTCAGAGATGTAAAGAAATAAGATCAGAGTTCTACACTAGCATCGACCAAGGCAGAAGATGCTTACTGAGTCTGTCTTCTATAAAACTGAGCAGCAAGAGAATGCATGCATGTGTGGGCGTGTATGGAGAAATCATGGTCAACTTCCTACCAAAATATTTCTTGAGAAATCTTCATTTCTGTAGGAAGGTCTGCCCAGAGGCTCAAAAAAAGATGTAAGTGGGGAGAACGTTCCAGAAAGGAAGAAGAGGGGCTTTTATTTCCAGACAGACGTATTTGGGCATCTCAAACACTAGTGCAAGCTGGTATTAGTCGGTAATTCCTTTTAGAAAGAGCTGGTTGTAAAGGGCGGGGGAGTTTCAGTGCTGTGGCAATACATGGTCAAAAAAGCAGAGAACAAAGTGCTTGGCATTCGCAGAGCCCTTCTGGTACTAAGGCTGTGTATATGGAGTTGTAAACGGAAACAGTGCAGCCCCTTAGCGTTAGGCAAAAACCAGACACGCGTGGCTAGAACTCACTGAAGACAAGGGGCCCTGCAAAAGGAAGAATGAGTCTGATCATTTAAAAAATAGTATCATATTAAGGACTAGGAGCTCCAGATGACTGCTTCCATTTTATGCTATGCCGTAGACTATGATGGTTTGGACTAAGCAGTCCTTGTGTTTATAAGTTTTGGGCTAATTTCTTGAGAAGTGATACATGAGAACAGAGTGCCCTGTGAATTTCCTTCCCTGGAACAGCTCTGGGTAAGAATGAGAAAGGGTACAGGCCAGCTCTCTATTTGACTATTGTCCTTCCCTGGGAGACATCAAGTTCCAAACTTTTCACAGGGTTTTTAGTGTCAACCAACACATGAAGAGTAATTTCTTTTTTTAAGTGTTCTCTAAACCATGTAGGGAATGCAGTTCGGAAGAAAATCTATAATCTTGGATGTGAGGATAAATTCCATTTTGAAACCAGCATCCCCTGGGGTCCCCCAAAGTGCAGTTTCTCCCATCCCCCTCATGTGCTCCCCACACCCAATCACTACAAAAACACATTTTCTAAAATAACACCGTATGTGTTCTCTACACACAGAGTGAGGGATTTTAGTTCATTGTGAACTTTAGGCAATTCTTGGTGCCATTTCCTTCCTGTGGAGAATGAGCTGGGATACATTTCCCCAAATAGGGAGGTAAATAAAGCTCAATGAAGCCACGGGCTGGAAACTTTTATTCTATTAAAATCATTTAATGAAAAACATAAAGGCAAAGTTCTGAGTAAAAAAAGAAATTGCAGAATAGATCTTAGAACACATGAAGAGTGTACTTGACTGGTTTATAGGTTAAGTTTGGGGTTGTTTCCATATTTGAAAGTCAATAGAATGTGCATTTTAAAACATTCAAATCAAAAGATTGCCCTAAGCATTCATTTTTGCATCAAAGAGAGAAGATGAAGGTTCCCATCTCAGATTGAAGAGTTTAAAGGAGACGTGCGAATGTATTTCCTGCCAGTGGAGCTATTCCCAGTTCTTGCTGGTTCCTGGGACTGGTCCCAGTCCTTTCCTCTTCTCTGCAGGTAGAATAGGTTGGTTTGGAGGTGTGTCATAGAAAGTTCCAGAATCTAGCTTGGGTAGTCTCTGTTCTATAGGCCTTTCCTTAAAGGTGCATACAGTTATGTCCATTTGTCATTCACAGTAGCATGACTCCTGGTTAGTCATTCTCCAATGAGACAAGACATGACTTAGAGATGGACCTGAGAAGGGTTTCCACCAGCTCCCCATGGCCTGGGTGTCTGTCACGTGGCTTGGAAATGTGGTGGGCTGAGGGAGGTGGGGGTGGGGAAAACGCTGACGAAGTGGAATGCAAATAGCATGGTAGGCCTGGGGAGGAGGCTAGGGAGATGCTGCCAGAAGGGTTTCCAAACCTTAAGAAGGCGTTCTCTGGGGAAATCTCAGGACGCCCCAAAATAGCACCATTCGCTTCTTTTTTTTTTTTTTTTTTTTTTTTTTGGTTTTTCAAGACAGGGTTTCTCTGTGTAGCTTTGCGCCTTTCCTGGAACTCACTTGGTAGCCCAGGCTGGCCTCGAACTCACAGAGATCCGCCTGCCTCTGCCTCCCAAGTGCTGGGATTAAAGGCGCGCGCCACCACTGCCCGGCACCATTCGCTTCTTAACGGAAAGTCCTTCATCTGTTCAGCCCATCTAGACACTCACAGGCTCTGAGAAGCTGGCTCGTTTAAAGAGACACTCTTAGCTTACTCTTAACTCAAGAGATCCAAGATGAGGGCTTGCTTCTGGTTTTGGTTCCTTTGTTTCAATAACCCTGACCTTTAAGGAAGGAACTCGACTCTTTGGCCTCCCCTGGCACGGCCGTCAGCATGCCATTCTTCCATCCTGTAGGCGTTAAGATGTCCAAATGAGATGAAGGATTTTGTCTCCTTTCCCTGGAGGCCCATAGAGGCTAAATTCAAATCTTCAGGGTGTTCTACTAGCTAGCTCCGGGTGGTAGCCACCATTTCCTATCTTGTTTCCCTGAAGATCTCTCCTCCTTTCTCCTATTTGAGAATCTTGTGTGGTACTTTGTAGAACCCTGATCCTAGAGCCTTAAGAAACTAGTCTACCCCAATGTTATCCGAAATTTGCCTTTGAGGCTCAGAACCCAGGAGCAGAGAGAGGGTAAGAGAAGGCTCCCCGTGGCACATAGCAATATCCCGGAACCAGGAAACGCGCAGAGCCAGGCGAACAGACCAGTGACAAAGTGCTGACAACAGTCAGGCCTTAGTAAATGAGGTGGCTTCTCTGCCTCCAGCCAAAAAGGATGGGATTAATCCCAGCTTGTCATGCCTGGGCCTTGTAGGCAGGATGAGGTAACCAGCAGCACCTGGCTGGGGTTCCTGCCCTTATTGAGAGCAGATTCCTCTAGGAGCTGCCTCCTACCTACGTTGACTTCACTGTTCAGTATCTCCAACTTTAACTAAAGCCCAGCGCTACCCTCTCGCCCTTACCCCTGAGATGTCCAACTGACCAGCTCCCCCACCTCCTAACCAGACATGAGCGTTCCTGCGTTTCCAGACTTGGAAGTCAACGGGAGCTTAGCTGTGGGCTGGGACCCAGATGACAGCGAGTGTGAAACCCAGATAGCCTTGGATAGGGCACGGCCAGTTGTCTTCTAGCCAAGAGAGAAAAGTTTTAGATAACTTCAGATAGTGTCTCTTGCTGGCTAATCTAGTCTGCTTAGGAACGCACTAACCCCCTGCCTCAGCTTTCCAAATGAGCACTGGGGGTAGAGATGTGGGCCTCCATACCCAGCTCAGGGGTGTCTTTTTTGTTTTTAAGATCTGGTGTGGGGGGTGGGGGTGGGGGAATGGGTGTGAATATACAGATATGTAGGAGAAGCGTGCCTCATACAGCCCCCATTCCAAAGAAAAGGCAAGAAGTGCCTTTCAGTAGGAAGTTTGTCAGGATTTGAGAAATTCAGAAATAGCTACTTGCAAGTGTATCCCAAGAGAGCACCGAGAAATTAATAAAAGGATTGCTATGGAGCAGTGAGAAATGGTTGGACTTTAAAAAATATTTTAAGCAAATTGGGTGTTCTTTGTAAGTGCTCATCTTCATGAGTGATATATATATATATATCTCATACACGTGCATGTGTGTGCACACACACACACACACACACATATTACACATACACAGCAATGATGATAGCTTGGTAACTGTTTACTTCTTGTTTCCTGAAGCTTCTGGCCTTGTGTTGTGACTATGCGGATGAAAGCACTTGACCACCAGGAAATCATTTTACTTGGAGAGGAACATATTAAGTAGGAGTACATAATTAGTTCCTTTTAAGCCCACACGGGACATTCCCTCTCCTGTCCCCTGAGACATTTTGCTGGGGAGCTGTATAGTCCTCACCTATGGGCAAAGACTGGCAGGGCCAAGGTTAAGTAGCAACAGGGACGAGGGCCAGTTGCTTCAGAGCTGGAATGGAGAGTGTGCCAGCCTCGGCCAGGATGGATAGAGAATTCAAAATAAGGTATGTCATGACTTACAGCTGGGAGAGTAGAGAAGAAGTAGTAAAAGTCAGAGGTCAAGCAAACTTTTCCAAACCAGGATCTCTCTCAGCAAGGCAGGGCCCTGAGAGATACGGTGAAATACAGAGACAACTGGACTCAGAATCAAGGACCAGTGGGTCCTTCTGTTACTAAGCTTCAGTAGCTCAAGCGGAGGGGTGGGATTATAAAATCCAGATGGAAATAATAAAGGGGTGGGGGATTCAGAAGTCAAACAGGGCATAGTCAACAGGGATGGGGTTAAGATCCAGATGGGTCAAGGAAGCCAGCAGGGAACTGTGGCTCTCAACGCTGTGTTCCTGTCATTGTAAACTCAGCTACTTGAGGCAGCTGTTCTAGCACCTGGAGAATTCCTTGTGTGCTCCAGGTCAGATCCTGAGAGCGGACATTGGATTGGTTCAGGTCCCTTAGCAGAGCAGATGGTCAGAGGCTCTGGCGTATCTCGGCGTGTTACTCAATGGGTCTGGCAGCCACCCTCCCCCTGTTAGGAGGGATCATCCTTGGGTAAAGAAAAGCCTCAGGAGGGCTCATTTCAGTTGAAAAGGAAGTTGGGGGAGGAGGTAAACAGCCGGACAAATCAACAGCTCTCAATGGCTGCCACTTGAATTTTTCATGTGAATGAGTTTGTGGATAGGCAAACACACAGTGCCAACATCATAGAGTTCTCACCGGCCATCTTCACATGGCATGGTGAGCCAATCTTAAGAGAGGCTGACTTGAAGTTGACACCACTAGTAACTGAAAAACAAAACATCCTCCCTTTTAGAAAAACTCTAGAGAAAAAGGCCATTGAGAGACTTGTTGGCAAAAAGCTCTGTATCGTTGTATAATATGGCTCCTCCCCTAAATGAAGGCAATCTTTCAAAGCCAGTAAATTAACAACCGAACAGTTTTAATAAAGAAAACTTGGGGGTCTTGGGAGATGGCTCGGTGGATCTGAGGGCTTGCTGTACAAACCTGAGGACTTGATTCAAATTCTGAGCATGGCCAGGAACCTGTGTCCCAGCACCGCGGAAGGCAGAGACGGGCATCTCTGGGGCTTGCGGGCTGCCATTCTAGCTACAGATCCAGTGAGACACCTTGTCTCGACTGAATAAAGCAGAGAATAAGAGAGAAGAATACTTGATATGCCCCTCTGTTCTTTGCAGGGGTGTGCACCACCCCACCCACAACACACACACACACACACACACACACACACTCCTGCACACATACTACTCACATACAACACAAAACCTCACTTATCTCACTGTAAGTCACAGTTCTTCAGTAAACCAAATGCATTAAGCTAGTGTATTCTTAATCAGCAGTCTAGGTGATGCTTACCTTTCTGTCTCTCATTCACTAAACACTCTCAAGATGTCTATCAGGCAGGGGAACAGATGCTCTACATTCTCCCAGTTCTGACCACACTGGCAGTACCATGCTCTATTCTGGGCCCCTCTTCAGATAAGCATCAACAAGTATACAGTCAGGAATGAGCATCAAAGGCCAGATCAGGCGAACCAAACAAACAAGGACCAGCTTGGAAATCTGAAGGTCGGTATGCACAAGGAAATGGATGTGCATACATGTATGCATTCTGGTATTAGGAGTGCCTTTGTAGAGGGATAGGAGAAAATACCTGCCTCAAGAGAGTATAAGTTCATGGAATTTTTAAGCTGCCGGTACTTTGGGATATTATTTAGCCCAGGGAGTGCATACTTGGGCTACCCAATTGTTAGGAAGGTTTCCTATGCTGTGTCCAAGTTCACAGAGGTGAAAAATACTCCCACTGATAGAGGTTACAGGAAGAGGCTTGGCTGCTGAAGAACCACGCTTGGCACGTTTTCAATACAATCTGTAGGTGCCCAGCCCTGGGCCTGATCCTTGGAAGTCCACAAGTTGTTGCAAAAAGCTAAACACATCTATATACATGAGAAGTAATTTTGGCAAACTGAGTAAATAATGTATTTCTCCTCAACACATTTTTCTAATTATAGAGCTACATTATGATGATGAGATGCTAAATTATTAAGGAGTAATTGAATTCATAGTCACTTCTGGTTTTTGTATTTTCCCAAACACTGGACCTGTGATATGTACTACTACTGTGCATAGGAAAGATCATCAAGAAGTTTGGGAGGTCTTAAGAAGAAAAAGATTTTTTAAAAAAATAAAGGAACAAGGCTTGTGGATGTAGTTCTGTGGTAGGTCACTTGCCTGGAATCAGAAGGCCTTGAGTTTGATCCCTAGCACAGAAAGATAAACAAATAAATATCATTAATCTACTTTTCATTTTCTAGATGAGAGACCAAAGTCTAGCAATACACACCAAGTAAAATTGTATATGTACTGGTAGTGCCTTTGAGTAATGTTTACCTGTTCTGTTAGCTGACAAGATGGAAAGAGCAGGCAACAGCACTTTATTAGTAGATGTTTAGTTGCCTGACATATAGCATAATCCCAATAAATATTTGTTGAATGGAGGAACAACCCAAGTGAGTTGATCAAGGCCATGTCCTTTGTTAGTGGCAGAAATAATTCTGGAACGCACAGCTTTGAAGTTCCGGGCAGTTTTGGATAAAAGAGGATGCTCCACTTTAGCAATTCACAGATTCAGCCTGCCTGTATCAGTGGTCCTTAGGCAGCATCATAACCAGAATCAACTTCAGAGACTTTTGAAAAATACATCTCTGGGACTCAACCCTGGAGGTTCCAATTCAGTAGGTCTTGCTGGAGTGGGCTCCAGGCATCTGCAGTTTGTAAAAGCTCCTTCCAGGCTCTGATGAAACATCCTGCCTCAGAAATAATTCTGGTCACTGGTGTTTACAGTAATTTATGGCACATGATTGAGGTCATTATTCCTCAGAAACTTATTTTTGTTTAGATGGTTTCCCCCCTAAAAGTTACAGCCGTGGATCCCAAATAATCTGTTTCGCCAAGCCTCTTTGGAAGCGCTGAATTATTTCTCTGAACTCCTCTGTCTTCCTCTATCCTTTTTTGTCTAAGCACAAGACTATCAGTCCCATAAGGTCCAGCTTGCTGATGAGATTTCCAGTGCTTGCCTTTGTGAAGCACTGGAAATACGGCAAGAATAAAATTTCTCATGGTGTTTCCATGTCTTATTCCAACCACTGTTACTATGTGGAATTTAGGCTTTGGGGGAGGTGATTCCGAGAATTTTTTTCTTTATAGTATTTATGTCTTTGAGCAACTTTAAAGATCAATTACTTCAGATAGTTCCCTTATACCCGCCCCCTCTCTCTCTCTCTCCCTCCCTCCCTCCTTCCTTCCTACCTCTCTCCATGCTTTTCTTCCTTTCTTTTTTGTAGTAAGGATAACAAATTCTGAATGAAACTCATCCTGTACCTATGTCCCCAGACCCCCTAAATCTGGGACCAGCACACCCCCTGGTTTAGATGCTCTCTTTGGAGGCTCTTGCAGAAGCAGTTGGGCCACAAGGGACAAGTTTGCTTTGGCAGGGCAGAAAGTTCACCACAAAGAGTTTCTGGTACTCAGCAGCTTGGACTATGGTGTTGCTCAGAAGAATGTACAATATTCAGAACACAGAATACACATTCAACATCCAGTAGAGATTTTACAGCTTAATGTCTCATGTGATTGGCCTGGTCCAATAAGAGGGTCAGGACTGAGCCCAGGAGATGGTACAGAAGGTAAAGGCTTTTGCCTCCAAGTCTGACAACATGAGTTCAATTCCTGCAACTTACCTGGTGGAGCAAACCAACTCCTGAAAGTTGTCCTCTGAACTCTACATGTGTGCCATGGCAAGTGCCCCATTTCCATACAAATAAATAAATACGTAATTGAGAAAATGAAGAGAAGGCCAAGATTGGTTCTATTTTTGCACAAATGCTGTTTGCTTTACAAGAGCAGGTGCTTTCAGGGTGTGCATGGGGGCAGAACTGTAGAAGAGAAGCTAAAAGGGAACTAACTCCCACAGTTTTACACCACCATCCCCTCTCTCTGTCACTGTCCTCTCTTTTTATGTACCCTAAATTCAGAGTGCCTCCCCAAATCTGAAAGTTAAATTTTCAAGAACTTTGGGATCTAGCTGTGAAACATGACCAGTATTCTAAAATTGACCACATAAGTTCATCATTCTGTACATAATATTGAAAGATAAGTAGCAAACATTCAAAACTTACCCCTTTCTGATTAGTCTACTATATTTGGCTTTATCTGTACTCTTGAGATCAATTATATCTACTGAGTCTATATGATGAAAATGCATATGATGTAATGCTATGAAACTTCTCTTCCCAGTTCCCTGTTCAGTGATGTCATGAAATTTATCACTATTAGTTACGTAACAAAGAAACTGGCACATACTAAAACACACACACACACACACACACACACACACACACACACACACACACACCCCACAGAGATTATAATTAAACATTTCCTGGCACACCATTGACCCTAGGGCATGGAGTGTTAAGATTAGCCTTTGCACAAGAGAAAGCCAGTTGTTCAGTGCTTCGAATAGTGTGTGGCACATGCCAACCAGTCTATAGAGATTATTTGTTGGGTAAAAAATAAAGAGTGTATTTGTTAGGTAAAAATAAAGAGTAATCTCACCAAATAATTCTACAAAGGAAGAGACCCAGTGCCAACTGGATGAAGTGACATCTAAGGTCACCACTATGTGGACGAAACAGGATTCCAACCTGGATAATCTGTCTCCATAGTCCATAGGTTTAATAGCTATGCCCTGTTGTCTAGCTTAAATAAATCCAGGAGATAGGGACTCTATTTTTGCAGGTGACTCTTGAGGTGTGACTATTTGAGAACGAACTTTGGAGTCAAACAGACTTGAGTTTAAATTCCAAACTTACCACTTCCAGGCTATTTCTTCACTTGATTATAAATCAGGATAATCATCCCTTCATTCTAATGTTTAGAAGCAATAACTCTAAACTGCCTTGAACATGATTAATACTAAACTACACATTATAAGTTATCTACTGTGACTGCGTAGAAAGGCTCTCTAGAGGCATGTGACTCCCTTTACACTCCCCACCCTTTGCCACACACTTTCCTATATTGCTTCCTCCTTGGCCATCATATAGACAGAGAAGCAGAGTTGATTCCTTTAATGTTTGGGCTTCCCAGAAAGGAAGACAAAGACCAACAGATACAAGTTCTAGGTCACCCTGATTCAGGTTGTCAAGAGCACATTCTAACCAGGGCTGTCTCTGAAGCATAGGTCTCCCTGCTCTGCAGAAGACAGCCTCCACTGTCACTGTCCTGCACGGCTACGTTCACCCTTATTAATGGGTCTGGAGCTGCCTTTTACAGTCTCAGAATTCTTTTTTTTTTTTTGGTTTTTCGAGACAGGGTTTCTCTGTGTAGCTTTGCACCTGTCCTGGAACTCACTTGGTAGCCCAGGCTGGCCTTGAACTCACAGAGATCCGCCTGGCTCTGCCTCCCGAGTGCTGGGATTAAAGGCGTGCGCCACCACCGCCCGGCTGGTCTCAGAATTCTTATGTAGTATGTCTAAAGAATTTTATTATCCGTAGGGCTAGGGTTTAGATAGATGATAGATAGATAGATAGATAGATAGATAGATAGATAGATAGATAGATATGATACATAGGTGATAGATGATTGATAGATAGATAAATTGATAGATTGATAGACAAATGATAGATATAGATGATAGATAGACAGATGATAGAGATAGATGATAGATAGGTAATAGATGATAAATAGACAGATGATAGATATAGATGATAGGTGATAGATGATAGATAGATATAGATGATAGGTGATAGATGATAAATAGATAGACAGATGATAGATAGATAGGTGATAGATAGATAGATAGATAGATAGATAGATAGATAGATAGACAGATAGATTTTTCAATGTTTTAGACTTAGAATGGGAAATGGAAAAAAGGAAGAAGGGGAAGGAGGAAGGCAAGGAGAGAGAGGAGGAAAATGAAGTGGGCTAGGATGGGTGAGAGAGATAGAGATACTGGGGAAAAAACCTCCTGAAGTTGAGAACAAGCTAGAGAGAGGACTGGCACTGAACTGCTGGTTATCTTGGACCCTTCAGGTCCAGGATGGTTGCAGAGATGAACTATTTCAGCCAGCTACCCTACTGGGATGCCCACTGTGTGTCAGCACTTTCTCAGCAGAGGACTGCCATCCACGAACAGCAAAGTAAACCAAACAGCTGGCCCAAAGTGACATAAATGGCAGATGGCAGAGCAGGAGTCAACACCCCTCCCTGACTCCAACCCTACGGCTGTCTGTTCTGTGTCTTCCCTCCAGAAAGTGATGGAAGCCAGAGCAGAAGGTTTCCATAACCAATCATTAGAACTTGTCATTGAGCCATACTGCAGTTCAGCTAGACAGACAAGCACACTGTCACTCCCTGCCATATAAGGAAGCAGAACTAAACACCATTCCTTATACTACTGACTCAAGTCAGTAGCTCTGGTTAGAGGCAGATAAGAATTTTGGCTGGTAGCGACTAGGAAGAAACAAAAATTGAGGGCTGTAGAAATGAGTTTATGTTTTCTTTTCTTGGTAGCCCAAAGATGTCAGCAAGTGGGTTCTATGCCTGACCAAAGGGAGACATCATGGAATTAGGTACTGAAGGATTAAATGACTTGGACAAACATTTCAACTGTTTGGGTGTTCCATTGTGTCAGATTCAGATATTCAAAAGACAGAGCCGATTGTGTGGGAACTGGATGGAGTGCTGAGGGCTCTGCCTCCACCCAGATGAGGAAGTTGGAGTTCGCTTGCCTTGCCATCCGCTCTCAGAAGTATGTTTACCAATCACTCTACGTTTAAATTAGAAGTCCTTCCCTGACTCAGGGCATTTGTGTGATCACTCTTCAACTTTATAATCAGTCACAGTCAGCACCTAAGACTACAAGTCCAGTAGCCAATTTCACTAGAGAAACTGAGGCACAAACAATTAAAAGTATCCGTTCAAGATTAACCAGTCTAATCTTGCTGCAAGGAATGCTCACTCTTTCCAATAATTCTAAGATGGCACATGGCCTCTTCAGGGAAAGTTGGGGTGGGGGATTGAACTGTCCATCCAGCTCCTCCTTACATGCATCCTTGGCCACAGTGCACCTGGATACTCATCTCCAAGACCTACCCTAACAGAGCACTGCAAAGAGAAGCCAATTTTGTCACAGTTACGAGGTTAGAAGGCCAAGGCCAGGGCATCCTCAGGGTTGGTTCCTTCCAGGGCTGTGAGGAAGGCTGTGCCGTTTCCTCACAGCAAGATGGTTGTATCCATGCTCCTGTGGCACTGTCTCTGTATGAGCCTGTGTTCCCATCACCTTTCTTCGAAAGCTATCTTACTATATTGCAGCCCATGCTCATGACCTCTTTTTAACCTGATAGTCCCTGTAAGAACCTGCAAGACCCTATTTTGAGAAGGAGTTAGCGCTCCAGCAGATGAATTCAGAATATGCCCCAATTCAAAATCGGGCTAGAAACCCACGAGGCATGTTTTCTGAAACTCCAGTTCCAGAAGACCCCATGCTGACTGGATTCTATCTTCTCTCTAGGTCTAGGGTACAGCTTTGCTAGAAGTCGCGTGACCTTTTGAACTTGCCCGTGATATTTACTTTCAGCCTTTCACAATATGAAATTCTGATCTAGTGAAAAGTCAAAAGAGGTCTCTGAAATGACGCACTGAGGCACAGCTTCGCTTGCTGTGGCCTATCTGTGGAAGGCTGGGAAACCACAGTGCAGACAGTCTGGTATGCGGCCATCAGGAGTGGGGGAGGGGCTGGTGGGAAGGCTGAGCCAAGGCATGGTCTGGGAGAGAGGTGAGCTACCCCGGAGCAGCCTAGGAGACAGTCACCAAGGGGGCTGTGTGGGCGTCTGCAAGAGCTAGAAGGAGCCGGTGGCCATTTTCAGTCAGTTTTACAAAGGTTGATCTCGGCCAGTAATCCTGTCAATACGGGGGGGAAAATATTAGGAGCCTACACATATTTGTGCTATGAATCATTCGTCTATGTTTCTTCTGTCTCTTCTCTACTCAGGCTTCAAGCTTTTGCACGCTCGCTTGCACGCTCTGCTCTCGCTGGCCGTCCGGACTTTATCTGCATTTGCTCTTCGCTTGTGTCCTGTCTCCGTTTCCGGTTCGTTTCCTGCAGGGTTGTGCCCCTCTTTCCCTTCCTTCTCCGTGTGTGTCTCAGTTTCAGTCCTGTTCATCAGTCCTGTGGCTCAGAACAGAGCTATCGAGGAGGGGACTGTGCCAGTTATCGTCCAAACTGGGGGACTCTGGGAAGGGACAGGAAAAGCTATTAATAGCTTCCCTAGAATAGCAACCATAGGCTGGGAGTGCCCCCGGCATACGGGGAGGGATGTCCATCCTCCCCATAGTTTAGTCTCTCTTCTCCCTAAATCTCTCTCCTCTTCTAGTCACCACCCACTTTCTGTATCTTTCTTTAAAAAGCACTTATATTCTGATTCTTTCCCATTTCCATTCTAAGTTAACTGCGCACTGAACTCCTCACTCTCGTTTTCCTGTTCGCACCCTTCGCTGGCTCCCACACCCCCCGCTTTGTGGTACAGCCTTTTGTTTTGGTTTGTTGAATGTCATTTTGTCTCTCGGCTTTTTTTGTTTTTGTTTTTGTTTTGTTTTTTTTTTTTTTTTTTTTTCAAAGGCATGCTATGTATACCACTTCAGGGTGAAGCAGGAATGTTACAAGTTGCTTGGGGTCCCAGGTGAACCCCAACTGGTCTATCCACCATCTCAGCACCTCTGCTCGGAGGTTGGAATAGTCCCTACACCACAAAAGTGCCTAAAACTGTCACGCACAGTTATTGTGTATCTGTGTCTTGGCTCCCACGGGCCACACTTTCTGTATGTGTGCATATGTGGACACTAGAGTTGAAAATGACAGAAATATATGGCTTAAAGATGGAGCCCCCTGATTCAACTAGGTTGGCTGACTGGGGAGCTCTAGCAATCGGCCTGTCTCTGCCTCCCCAGGGCTGACATTACAGGTGTGCAGTACCACGCCTGACTCTTTACACAGGTACCAGGGATCCAAATTCCATCCCTCACGCTTACCCAGAGAGCAGTTTACTGACTGAACCACCTTCCTAGCTCCTCAAACGTGATTCTTTTTATGATCTAGCCATGTTCAATTTCTATTTTGTTCTGAAAAATCCTTTTAGCTGTCAAGATAGATTCTGTTAGGCTTTGGGTGGCCCAGGGACATTCTCAGCTCCCCCGTAGCTCCAAGGGGAGAAACAAAGCAAGAGCGTGATCCCTTTGAAAGTTGGTCTGTAGCTGTCTGAAGTACTCAGTGTTCCAGAACCATGTCAGCTACAAGGAGCCATTTTCTTATGTACTTACTTTGGAGTTTTGACCAAATAACTTCCTTCCTCCTGTTCCTTCTCTCCCTCCTCCTCCTCCTCCTCCTCTTCCTCCTCCTTCTCCTCTTCTTTTTCAAGCATCCTTAAAATTAATGAATGAAGGAGACAGTAAAGTAAGATAATTTAGGAAGGAAATAGGTTCTACTGAAATTGTCTTTCTTCCCCACTCCTTCCTGCTCCTCCTTGGTGCGCCCCCTTCAGGTTTCTATTTCTTCCCCCATTGAGATTTTTATGGTTGCAAATGTCCTGTGACCATCAGGGTGCCTTCTGCTTTAGTCCTGATGGCCGGAGACTCTCTTGTTTACATATATCTTTTTGCAGAGGTTGATGATAAAAAGCTCTTCCCCACACTCTTCAGGGTAGGTATGCAGTTATGGAAATGGTGAGATGGAAATATCTACCCATCATCCTGAGACTTGATGACGTAGTTAGGATCAGCTGGCCTGGAGCTGCTGGCCCATCTGTGTTTGTATAAATAAGAAGCAAGGAGTGTAGGAGTTTGACGGTTGTTTTATTATTATTTTTTCCATTTCATTAAACTTTCATACTCCATATTTTGGCTTTTACATGTGCTGTTAAAAATACAACAGTTATTCTTTCCACTGGGAGTGGGTTACACCCTGATAATTCCTTTTCAAGGTGTCCCCGGTCACGGTCAAGCTTTTGACACCTGAATTCACATTTTGTAGGGCCTTGGGTTCCAGGTAGTAGCCTGTGGGGTAAGGACTCCAGGTCTTTCCTCCTTATCACAAGTAGCGACCTGTGTGACTCTGTCTCTTTGTGCCTGACTGTGAACTCTCCTTAGCCTAGCTCTTCCCTGCAATGCCTAGGTAGGGAGCAGAGAGCTTTCATAAAAAAATCTTCAAGCAGTAAGGTGTCTTCAAGCCCAGACATGGTTTTCTTCCCCTTCCCCTTTGAAATCTGAAGACTCTTGCTGGTTGGTTTGAGGGATGAAAAAAGTCAAATATTCAGTTTAGACTGAAAGGTACAGATTTGGGGTTTCCAGCCATCATCCCACATGTGACAGCTTCAGAGGACAGCTTTGTCTAGGGTGCCCCAACCCCAGGATCAAAAATTTGTAAAAGATGCGATGTATGTTTACTATAGAGACTCAGAAAACACAGAGGGTTACACTGTCACTACTGATACTACCTTAGACTGTTTCCTCCACATACTTAATTCCTTTTGTTGGCACATGATTTGCATGTGTTTACGGCCTCCCATATGCTGATTCAAAGCGCATAATTCAATGCATATATAACATTAGGGTTCTGGTTTTACCCTGGTCTTTAAAAGTCGGTATTAACAGGTGTGGGCCAGAGAGAGAGTGCAGTGGACAGCAGGTGCCTACTTGCCATGCCAGCATGAAGATCAGAGTTTGGATCCCCGGGACCCACATACATGCTGGGCAGCTGAACATGTGCCTTCTGCCAGGAGTGCTAGTGCTCAGGATGGGGAGACTGGGATCTCCCAGGACAAACAACACATGGACACCACAAACACAGCATGTGTAAAAAATCAAATCAAATCAATATTGACAATCATCTTTGGAGGCACTCTGAAACCTTCAGTACTGCAAAGGGATGGTTAAGACCGGTTACCATCAGATCCAAGCTTTTCCCCCGACATACACGTCAGTGTGTATCTTTTTAAGCTTTGTATGAATCCAGCACACGTAGTGAACAGCTGTAAGATCTTCAGAGTCTTGTACTCGGATTTGTTAATATGTCTTTTGTCTGCATTTGAAGTTCTGAAACGTGAAATCACATATGTGAATATTCTTATGCTTGGCAATTGCTGTGACTTTAATATCTTATAACTGAATACATTCAAGTTTTAAAATACTCTAAAAGAATAAAATACAAACATGTTGGAAACCAGCAACCGTGCTTGGAGTTAAGTTTGCATAAGCAATCATATGGGTGGGTCTTTTTTTTTATTCTTTAAATAAAATTTTATTTTGAAATACTTTTAGGTTTACAGTTGCAAGGATATTACAGAATTCCCATACCCTGCACTGAATTCTATCCATTTTTAACTTTAGTATACTATATTTATAACAAATAATGAAATGATATTATTACAGTATTATTAATGAAACACCATGTTTTACATGGATCTCCTTAGTTTTTGTTCAGTGTCCTTTGTTTTTCAAGGACCTTGGATCAATGTCTTTTTATGGGAAATTTTTAAAATGTACACTGTGGACCTATTGCTGGAACTCTACTACACAAGTGAAAATCATATAAGACAACCCATTTCTTGAACAGATGTTTGCTGGACAAGCCATTTTCTTGAGGAGTTGCCGCCTGAGATGCTCTGGGTCTCCTCTGGTCTTTGGTTACCTTGAGATCACCAGCAGATTCTTCTGCCTGCTCCATTCTGATGCTGGACATTAGGACTCCTTCAGTAACTGAGGCTAGCCATCCCAATACCACACACAGACCCCAGCAGCTTCCTCTTCCACACCTCACCACTTCACAGCTGGAAACCAAAGCATCAGCATGAAAAGGTGTACGTGGCTGAGCAGCTTAAACTTTACCCTGAAAGTTTACATCGTGTTGTACCCTGGTTAGTAACAGAAGAAAAGGGGAGAGGAAAGAGGAAGAGGCAGGGGTGGTAGTGTAGGGAGAGGGGAGTGGAGATCCATGTTCCCTCACATCTTGAAATCAAGGCTTCATGAAAAAGTACCTATTGCTATCAAATAGGCTATAGAAGGCCCTGCTTTCTAGAAATTATTTCAATGTTAGTCATCCATCTGCTGAGCTTCTAAATTATTTTTGGACTGTGCATTGATAACAGACGACAACAGAAACAAGCCGTTGAATTCTATTTATACCTTTGAGCAAGTTGATGGCATCAGGTGGGTGACTGACCTTTCCATGACGTCAGCTCATATAGTGGAAGACTTAGACTAGACATCTAAGCTATATACATCATGCAAGCTAGCATGTATATGCTCCTGAATAAAGATGAACCTATACTATAATGAGGAAATGTGTCTCTGTATCAAAAATTTAACTGGGTGGGGGAGGTCTACTTATCAGTAAGTCAAACAATATTCTTTACAAGAAGAAGTTTCTTAAAATCTGATAGTAACAATATCAGGATGCTGAAATGACTAGTTCAGCATTAGTAAACTTGCTTAGAGACCCCTTTCCTAAGAGGAGAATTGTGTCAACCCTCAAATAGGAAGCCAAACCCTCCAAGTTAGGGAAGAAAATAAGAGCTCAGGGCTCGGGTGGAAATGGTTACTGGGTTTGGCACATCTGTTTTGGTCTTTTCTGTTCCACATGTAGCTATATAGTTTACATAAAAGTATCTCCCCAGAGAATCAGAAAGGACAGATTTATGGAACCAGATGTGCGTTAGCATTTCTACAGGTGTGGTTCTGCAGCTGAAAGAACATGTTGTACCAGGGATGGAGTTTCTTCTTATGTAATCAATATAAATTACCACCCGACTTTACAGAGGTTGGTAAAGCAAACATGTGCCATTTG
Organism: Peromyscus californicus insignis; assembly: GCF_007827085.1. NCBI lineage: Eukaryota > Metazoa > Chordata > Mammalia > Rodentia > Cricetidae > Peromyscus > Peromyscus californicus. The sequence goes on from NW_026294584.1 coordinate 47,676,256, forward strand.
GGTTGGCCTTCTGGCATATAAAGAGACCTTGATTTACCTGGGGTCTATGTGAAAAAATATACCATTCAATATGTATAAAAGAAACTTAGTAAAGACTGCCACAGCATGATCAAGCAAGATTGTTCCAGCTTGGGGACAGAGGGGATATGCTGGTGATTTGATAGATGCTGCTTTTATGTATCTTTCTTCATTAAGAAAAACAAGGAATACTTGGTAAATACTTTTGAAGTCTCTTGATATCTGATAGAAAAGGGTCAGGACTGGGGACAATAATAATCATATCAAAACCAATAACAACAAAAAGCAGAACACAAGAACAAAGGCACACTAATGAGGAAAAGTTTTTTAGATGGTACAGAACTGGGGCGAGAAAGGAGGAGGAGGAGGAGGAGGAGGAGGAGGAGGAGGAGGAGGAGGAAGATCCCTTTGTTAAATGGCAGAGGCTTTCTCTCTCTCTCTCTCTCTCTCTCTCTCTCTCTCTCTCTCTCTCTCTCTCTCTCTCTCTTTCTTTCTTTTTTTCTCCCGAGACAGGGTTTCTCTGTGTGGTTTGGTGCCTGTCCTGGATCTCACTTTATAGACCAGGCTAGCCTCAAACTCACAGACATCCGCCTGCCTCTGCTGGGATTGAAGGCGTGCGCCACCACCGCCCAGCTAAAAGGCTTTCTACAATTACACATGAAAAGAGAATTTTGAAAATCTGGACAGAGTAAAGACGTTGCTGGTTAATAAATACTATATCAATAAAACAGTTAATACAAATGTGTTATTTTTTTAAGCGTGCTATTTTTAATACTGGATTTTTGCAATAAACAAAAAAATGAATACTTTCACTTGAGGATTTATAATTTGTTTAAACCCTTTCAATTAGGTTTAACTATTATGCAAATCTATTCCTGTTAACTTTACATTTACTTCTTCACTAATTTCTGAGAACAAAATGATATCAGAGTACTTTTCTAATACTTTCAAATATTTTGGATACAAAGTAATTTAGTCTTATTTCTAATATTTTAGATTTTCTTTTCCATGGATAGTCTCTGATCCCCTCTTTTCTTCTTTTCTTAGTTTTATTTACTCCCTTTAAATCTTTGGGGGTGTAAACATTTCATTCCTATTTTTCTTTAAATGCTCATTTCTTTAGAGACATGGTCTTACTAAGTAGTTCTTGGCTGGGCTGGGCTGAAACTTGCAGTCTGTACCATCCTTGCCTCCAACTTTAGATCCTCCTGCTTCCTCCTCCAAGCACTAGAATAATAGGTATGTATCACTGTATCTGGCTTTGTTCCTCTTTAAAAATTTAACAAGCAAATATGACAAAGTCCAGGCTTTACTAACTTTTTAATCTGTCCTTTTCGTGTGCAAGTGATCATTGTTTAATAATCTCTTTGCTTTGTTTTTAAACCCAAGAGGTTAGTTGCTGGCTTATCTATCTATCTATCTATCTATCTATCTATCTATCTATCTATCTATCTATCTATCTATCTATCTATCTACCTATCCATCCATCCATCCATCCATCTATCTATGTAAAATAGCCAATACTTACAATAACCTACCAATACATTTTTATTGATGTAAATGGTTTATCTTTGCTTCCAGCATACCACTAATCTTTTCTGGGTATAAACTCCACATCCCACCCCAGAGCTGGGTACCAAACCCAAGGCTTTTCACTTGCTGGGCAAATGCTCTTCTACTGAGCTACAACCCCTGCATACAAGTTCTTATTTATTCTTTAGAAACTCCTTAAAACACAATTTGGGGCAGTAAATTATTTGACCTTCAAAAAAATGGATGTTTTGCTTTCTATTTAGTGCATGCATGTGAATATTAGTTTATCTGGGTATAAAATATTTTGCTTGTGACTGAAGACATTTCACTTTCTTTTAATAAGTATTATTATTTAAGGGAAGTTGGCTGTTATTCTCTTCACTATCAGTAAAATTTTTGTTTTCTCTCTCATAGGTTTTTGTTGTGTTGTACTTTGTTTTGTTTTATTTTTCCCAGGTTGAAAGCTATCAAGTATCACTTGGGGGGAAAGTATCACTTGGGAGACATGTTCTAAGAAATGTGATATTGGTCAGTTTTGTCATTGTGTGAACATCTTAGAACATATTTAAACTAATATGGCCATGATGTTACTGAGTGATATAATCTCAAACACCATTATATGCATAGTTCATCACTGACTAAAATGTCATTATATGCATGCACACTGAAAATAAAATTTTCCCATTGAAAATATTTAGAATTTAAATACACTATATTTATATTTATTGGGAAATCCCAATTGCCTACCTTGCAAAAGTTAAAAATGACACACTCACTTTGGAGAACAATTTGACAATTTTTTTTTTTACAAAAATAAACTGATACCTAACCTTAGGCCCAGCACTCACGTACACATACACACAAGATTAGGTTCTGAGAATTCCCTAGTCTCTCATTGTTTACCCCATTTCTTTCTACATCACTGCTTAACTTGCTGTTGTCATAAATTAAATATACCTATTCTTGAAATTCATACAAATAAAATTAAACCATATATTGACTTTGGCATAGTCTGTTTCACACAGAGATTTTATGATTCATCCACATTGTTGCATGTATACCAAGTTCTTCTTGCTTAACTGATGAAAAAATTATACATAGTCTATTTTCCATTGTCCTATTAAGGGTCACTTGCATTTTCACTTTGGGATAGTGTAAATAAAAATACTGTAACATTCAAGTACTTTTATTCATGTGAAGGGTGTGTGTGTACAAACATACACTTTTATTTATCTTGAACAAAAACTTAGAAATGAATTTTTTGTGCCTAGGATTATATACATGTTTAAGTTAGTAAGAAATTGCCAAAATACGTTCAGCCATTTTCAACTTTTAGAAGTAATAAATTAGTTTCATGCTTTTTATGATATTTGAGGTATTTAGTCTCTTATATTTAAACCATGGTTTTCTCTTGTGGTTTTGCTTTGCATATGTCTAATGAAAAATTATCAATTTTAAATTATTATTATTGCCATTAATGCTATTGTGTGTGTGTGCATGATACATGTGCAGGGGTGTGCATGCCACGGTATGCATGTGGAATTTTGTTCTGTTTGACTTTATGAAGAAGGTTATAATCAAGTTATTTGCACAATTAAATGGAACTTTGAAGACAGAGTTCTACCATGTAGCCCAGGTTGATCTCAAACCTACTATGTTTTACATGTCTGGCTTTCAACTCACAGTAGTCCTCCTACCTCAGTTTTTCAGTGCCAGCGTTACAGGTATATGCCACCATGCCTGGCTTAATTTTGACTTAGTTATTTTGAGGGAGTATATTTCATTATACTTTTAGATATAAGTCAAAATTATGTGTTATGCATATTTTCTTTAAGACAGTAACTTGACTTTCCACTTTTCAATGTTGTCTTTTGATAAACCAAAGCTTTATATTTTCATGAGATGCAATGCATCATTCTTTTAAATGTGACTAGTGTCTTTTCTTTTCTCTTTGAGAAGTATATGTGTGTGCCCAGGAGGCAGAAAGTCTCCTGTTTTCTAAGAAGTTTCATTATTTTGGTGTTTATGTTTAGGTCTATATCCTAGAGAGGATTAATACTGGGACATAATACCAGGTAGCTACTGAATGGAATTTTTCCATTAGCTCTCAACTGTTTCAGGACAGTTGACTGCATTCTTTCTGAACTGCATAGACTCTTCTGTTGAAAATGAAAAGGTTGCCTCCTGTATAGGTGTACTCTGACTTCTGTAGTTCTTCTGCCTGCTGTCTGTTCTCATGCGGAAATCACACTGTCTTGGTGGACTGTAGCTTTGTGTGGTGGGTAATGTCTCACACCACCTTTGTGTGGTGGGTAATGTCTCACACCACCTTTGTGTGGTGGGTAATGTCTCACACCACCTTTGTGTGGTGGGTAATGTCTCACACCACCTTTGTTTGGTGGGTAATGTCTCACACTACCTTTTTTTTGGGAGATAAGGCTTTAGTACTTTAATACAATCTCTCCCTTCAACACACCGTCTTCCTTATCCTTCAAACGTCATTCCAACACATGAGTATTGCTCCTAGATGACCACATCTGATTACTTTTAATTGCTTTTATTACTACCTCTTACTTCCCCCATGATTTCATAATCACCGCCCTTCTCTTACTAGATTGGTTTTTTGTTATTACTGAAATTCCCCCAGGAGTACCTGATGGGTGTTTTTTTTTTTTATTGCTATTACAGCTAAACATATAGAGAAATTTGTCAATAATTATCTGTCTACAGCTATCTTTTCTGAAAACTTCTGGAAATTTTCTAGGTTTGTTGTACAGCTCTCCATTGTACGTCTTCACTTCTCAATCATCTCAGGAATTTCCTTTCTGAGAGTGAGAGGAATTTCCTTCGTATGTGGGTGGAAATTTGAATCCTCCATTTCCTGGTCCCCACTCTGCCTCTCTCTTTAAACTCGGTTTTGATGGAGAAGATCACCCGGAAGATTCAGTGGATAAGCAATCATTCAGTGAAGATATCATTTTTAAGAACGTAATTAATTGTCCTAATGTAATGGAATTCCAAGGCCAGTGGTGGGGGTCCCAACATGGCAAGTGTGGCCACTGGATCCCAAAGAAAGCATGTGGATGTGATGGTAAAGAGACAGGAAGGTTTTTATTTTGCACAGTAGAAATGAGATTAAGCATCTCAGCACATCCTCTGGGTATTGACTTGAGCTTTAGGAGGAACTGGGGCAGAGGGCAAGAGGAATGCTTTATAAGTAGTCTTGGTCAAGGTGTGGTCTGGTTGATCATTATCTCAGTTCTGGTTCTGCAAGATGGTTTGAAGAAGTCCTTATTGCCTGAGGTGACAATCCAGTTACCGTGAGATGATTGCTTCTGCTTGGGAGTGATTTCATCCTGGGTGGTCTGCCTGAGAAATGCTGTGTCTTGGATTCCAAGGTGACTGCAGGTTTAACACAGTGAATAGAGACATTGTGCAGGTTTGGAACAGGAGATATAAAAGCTGACAGTAAGGTTCTTCAGTTACTCTGACCTTGAAGGAAGAGGAAATGAGTGGTGTCTCAACAGTTTATAGACATACACTCCCAGAGTGATCAATGCGTCTACATGTATTGTCAGTAGGAACTGGACCCAAAGTAAAGGAGACAGATACAGCATGAAGACATAGATGCCAGGTTTTTATCCTGCTTTTAGTTACCTTGTAGGTCCAAAGAGTCAATGGTTTTTAGCAAATGCACTTGCTATGTATTGACTGTGTCTATATCTTTATCTGTATTTATCTATACCATATACTTAAATAATTATTTGCCTGGGTATAGGATTCTAGACTATAAATACTACCCCTAAAAATTCTCAAGACATTAGCTGTATTATTTCGTTACCTCCTAGTTCCAGTGTTGATCCTAAAGAGTCTGACGCCATTTTGATTACTGAGTATTTGTATGGTGCCTGATTTTTCCCCCTTCTCTTCCTTTTAACTTAAGTATTTCAAAACTTTCTCATAGTATGACCTAGTTGTTAGATCTCAAACCTGGGGCAAGTCTCAGGCACCTGTGGCTCCTCCCAGCACTCCTCACTCCTCCCCCTACCCTAAACCTCTCCCTCCCAGCCTGATCCCTAGCTGAGTCAGCCATTTTGGCTATGCTGGTCTCTTGGCCTCTTGGTCTAGGCTGCCTTTCTTGGTCAACTGCTCCTCTCTTGCTCTCCCTCCCCCTCTCTCCTCTCATGGTCCAGTTTAGTCTGCTGACTGTGTTCAGCCTGGACTCTCCCCTCTGCCTGCTTTCTCCCTTAGAGCTACAATAAAAGTCTTCTCCATACTTCAGGAAGAGTCGTGTCCGCCTCCTTTGATTTCATTTTTCATTCACTAGTATCCTTGAAACTCGTATTCACCTTGATGAACTCTTCATGGGCTTATTCATTCTACAAAAATCCAACATGTAGCTTTAGGGTAAAAAATGTTTGTTATTTTGGTGACTATGGCACTCTGCTCTCTCATCTCATTTTGATACTTCTTTCATTCACTAATCTCATTTCCCACGTTCTGCTTCTCTTTCTCTGGAATTATTGAGAAGTTGTTGGGGGGTGGGGCTGGGTAAGTAGGAGAGTTGCAGAAGGAGAAGACCCTTTTGGACTTAAGACAATTGCCTGTTACAGGATGACAGGATGAGAGTTAGCCCAAGCTAACTCTCCTGCATACCGTTCTCCTGAATATTGGCTCCTTATGGTGGATGCCAATAATCTCCAATTTTTAAATGTGTGCCCTACACTCCACCTCAATACCAGTTGATTAGTTAAAACAGAAACAGGTCTCAGAGATTAAGTTCTGCCACATATACAAATATTTATCAGCAAGGAGGCACAAAACAGCCACAAGACTGCTCTTTGACCCGGTGGTAAATTCCCTACTCTGTCCTTGTAAGTGGTCTGGTAAGTACTTCCTGCAAAACATTACCGTGTTCTGATGGTGGGGTCAGCTCACTGTTCTAGCAAGACCACAGTCTTTCATTAAATAGATAGAGGCCTTAAACCAAATCCCAGATCTACAGCACATACCCATGATGAATTCATCAGATCCTCAGACCCCATACACACCAGGATGAGAAGGTCTGAACCAAACTTTCTAGCCCAACCAATCACATAAGTTCAATACCCATTCATTTGCCTAGTGAAAAGTTTGTGCATCCTTTTGGCCAATTATAGACTTTGGGGTATGGATTCAGACAGCGGTATTTACAACACCAGTCTACTGTTTTTTGAAGTGTATACTCTTGAGTGGGTCGTTCAGCTACTAACAACACTCCCCAGAATTAGACTACAGTTAATTCTGCACACATGCATAAATTACACTGTGTACACTGGAGTATTTAAAAATAAACTCCAAACAACCCTAGTTATAATACTAATCCTAACTCTGAATATAAGTGATTAAAAAAAAGAGTGATTTTAAAAAGTAGTTAGAGCCTGGTGACATACCCCTGTAATCCTGGTACTCAGGAGGAAGAGAGGTAGAGTATGAGTTTGTGGTAAGCCTAAACTACAGAAGGGAAGCCCTATCTTAAAACTAATGTGGCTTAAGATTTTATAATGAGAACTGAACAATTATAAGAAAAGAATACAATCAGTAGAAATACTATAACTCAAAGGGGGAGAAAAATCTATATTTACTGAGGAAAGAAAGTGCAGGCTAAAACCTTTGAGGATTTTTTTTTCCTTCTTACCCCCAAATTTCAAGCTAAAGTCACAAATATATTTTCTGGGAGTCAGCTTCCTATAATACTGGACATACAGATAGCATAGAATAGCAGACATATCCATAGCTTGCTCTAGTCTCTTGGATCACAGTATTCTTCCTCATGGCTTCAGAACACCTCAGTGAAGCAGTCTGAACATCTGCAGCTGACAGATGACAACATAGGAGAGAATGTTCATGTGGTGTGAAAAGCCCAGGAGAGTCCAGGCAGAGAGTGGAGCTTTGTGCTCCCATTTCCCCCTCTGTAGAACATGGGAGGAAGATGAAATGAAATGAAAAATAACTTAGCCCTGGGCCTATTGGGGCTCAATAAGCTTTAGTTCCTTCTTATAAGTTTTTTTTTTTTTTTTTCCATTTCAAGCTGGGTTGCCTTCAACTTGTCCTTCCTAGGAGAACTCCGTCTAGAACAAAATGTATGTTTCATTGTTGTCTATATTTTGACATGTCAGTTTTGGTCATGTCTGTCAATTTTTATTTTCCAGCATGAAAAGAAAAGTTTAGGGAAGTCTCCTTGGAAAACAAAGAAAATAAGATTAAAATTCCCTCAGATCAACTTTGGAGCCTCTTAGATAGCAATGCCTGGACAGCTTCCTCCCAAGCACCGAAGGCTCTGAGCCAGCTTGGAGCTTTGTGTTACAGAGGTGATGAGAACTTACTCTCACTGCTAGAAAAAAAATTAAACTATACAGACAGAATGGGACATGGGAGCCAAATTCCGCAAGAACACCCTTGAGTTTAGTTTTTTTTTTTTTTCCCCTCCTTCTTTGGACAATGTTTAGAAAACCAGAGACTATAAACTTGTAAAAGGAATCTTGGATGGCTTACAGAAATAGGAAGGTCACCAAAACACTTAGTAGATATTGAATTTTTATAAAGGTATTTAAATTGATTAATATTATTCTCTAAGGTAGAATAAATGTTAGCATCATAAATGCTCACCAGAGGTGAACATATTATGACTAGCTGCCGGTGACTAATCAACTCAATTGGCCCAATCCTGCCTTTCCAGGGACTAGATTTAAATCCTATCCATATGAAGTAAGTCAAATGGTTGGAGAAAGCAAATCTTCCAAGTTACTCTCAGCTGTCTTAATCAGTGTTTCCTAAATCCTCCCCATGTCTGACGAGCCTTTGAACTGCCAGATTAGGCCTGGTGGGGGATCTAGTCCCTACTTTTCCATTGATTGTAATTATACCATGATTTATTTACAAGAATATGGGCTGTGATAGTCCATGTTTCCAGTGCCCCAGGATAACACCCGCCCTTTGAGATAGCTCCTCAGTGGGGGAGCCTCAGCAGGGACTGAATTGCTTAATGAGGAGACAAAACCATTGCCTTCATGAGTCCCACCCCCAGAGCGGCTGATGGTGTCTTATATCCACAAAGGGCATGCCAGTGTTATTGTTAAGTGTCCCTAAAGCTTGTAGTCTGATAGTGCTACTTGAGGGTGGTGGAGCTATTTTGCGGGTGGTAGACCCTAGAAAGAAGTCTTCCGGTCATGGATGGGATGAGGAGCTGGTGGAAGGCAAGCCCTTTTCTCTGTCTGTGAATATCCCGGCTTGGAAATGAGTGGTTTTGTTCCACTCTGTACTCTGGCCCTGTGACACCACCACAGACCCAAAGCAATGGGACGAGTGGATTCTGGAAAGAAATTTCTAAAACTGTAAGCTCACCTGAACCTTTACTTTCTTTTTTTCCCCGAGACAGGGTTTCTCTGTGTAGCCCTGGCTGTCCTAGAACTCACTTTGTAGACCAGGCTGGCTTTGAACTCAGAGATCTGCCTGCCTTGGCCTCCCAAGTGCTGGGATTAAAGGCATGCACTATAAGAAGTATAAATTATTTTAGGTGTTTTTTATAGTAAGGGGAAGCTAATGCAGTTTTTGAAGCATGGAGAGTTTCATGAAGCCTGAAGCTTTCTTGTGAGCTCTGCTTGGGCCTTCATTCTGTCTCTCTTTTCAGTCTAAGAATGCCCCCCCCCATTGCCTTTTAGCTGACAGCCCAAGTGTGTGTTGTGTATGGGCAAGCCTCTTGGCAACCCCTGGGCTGTAGAGGAATGCCTAACCACCCAGGTTGCCCACAGGTTTTCCTAAGCACACATCAATCAACATGTGCTGTCAACTAAGGTTTCCTTGGTCTTGGATGCTTTTTCCTCGCCCTCTATTGATTGAAAAATCTATTTATAATTTATTTCATAGACTACACCTTGCTGCTGCATTTACTGCTGACAGGATTTATTACTCTCTTCTCTCCACCTTACCAGAAAGCAGAACATTTTTTTTTTTCACTGATATTTGAGTATAACCCACTTTCAATTCCTGTGTTAAGTACAACATGGAACACAAAATGCTCAGCAGTGCCTAATGCAAGTCAGTTCAATGGGTTGAAGTCGAGAATGTTCCCTGACCCTTGTGTGATGCCCAGCCCCCCTGGGAATTTGGATTGGGGAGAAGGCCCAGGAGAGCAATCAGAATCCACTGAGTTTTTCCAAACGACAAAGATGGAGAATGCAGATTGATGGAAACAACAAATTAATTCAAAACCAAACATAACATGTAAAGAATCCAAGCTGTTTCTGGCAACACGAGGCGATGCTGCCCCTCACTGCAGCCTTGACTCTAAACATACGGTGTGTGTGCTTTGCACCACACACGCCTTCACATCGGGCCGTAACAGTGAACGCTGCTGGAAACACCTCAGCTCAGATTCCAGGCTACTGCACATTATGAACTGTGGGTTTTGTACATACGGTAAAGCGTAATGGCACAATTACAGAAAACAACGTCTTTCAATATTTTCCTGCTACCATTCCTCAGCGTGTGAATATTAAATTAGTGTATCTTTGGGTTATCTTAAGTTTCTGTCTTGACTTTCATAAAAATCATCTGATGGATTTTGACTTGAAATTAGGACAAAGTTTCCAACAATTTCTGCAATCTCCCTCAACGTAATGATATCATTTTGTTTTGTATATTGATATGAAGCAGAATTCTCAACACTGGCAATTGTAAAATGAGAGTATTGGTCAACTCTGAAAAATGTTGAAGATGCCCTATGTCTGTATCAGCAAATATTCAACCAAGATCTAATTCTTTATGTAAAAATTAACAAACATATCCATCCCATTCATATGCAAATTGCCTTTGATGGTTAATCAAAAGTAAAATTAGATGTATGCCCCAAATTAACCTCACTTTAAAATACATTTTTTATGATTTATTATCCATGAATGTTTGCTCTGTATAGCTATTTTATATAACTATGTACCAAGGGTTGTATGAAATTTCTTGAGTGAAAAGGGGTCACAAATAGACACTGTTTAAGAATCCCCAGTCCAGATTGTCACAGCTTACTCCTCACCAATGCTTATCCTGGTGGGGACTCCCAGAGAACTCTTTCTGCCCAGTGTACATCATTCACAATCTTCTATTTCCTCATTGTTTTTCTGAAAACTTCACAAAGCTCATGTTTTTATCCCATTTAAAGATGAGCAGACTGCTAATTCCAGCACATTAGAAATACCTAGATGATCATAAATTACATTTAAACAAAACTATTTACAAGGGGTCCAGTGAAAATCTAGTCAGATAGACTACTCTGGATGCTTCCAAACACGTTATAGTTTTGGGCCAAATTTCCCCTCCTCGTTCATCACTCTGGGAGTCTTTGGGATATGTTCTAGACCCGATTTCTCTTACCCACTGGTAACAGAGAAGTGTGTTTTTGTTTGAAAGGGTCAAAACATTCAGAATCTGACATCCAAAATATGTGCCTTTTTTTTCCTTCTTGAAGTCAAAACCCCTGCCGTATAAATCCTTTTTAAATGAAGAAAGCAGGGCCAGAAGGAATGAAGCATTTTTGGTCCCTCTCCAAAACAGAGAGATAGCACTGAAACAGGAAGTGGATGATTTAAATATCCACTCGGCATCTTGGCAACATATTTATGTTTAAGAGACTTAAGGTTAAAAGGTTTTAGTCTGGCCTGGGAACGCTCTATCTTCCTCCTGGATTTAGAGCTTTGGGAAAACTTTTAAGCGCTGAGCAAATATTTGAAATTAGCTATTTTTCTGAGCCCGAACTGTGACCAAGAATGCCATGGGGCTGTGTTTCTGATGTGCACCATGCCATCCTTCCTCTTCCGATTCTTAGGATTATCTCCAGCAATCTGGCTCAGTGTGGTCAGAAGCCATTGTTTTCTTTTCCGCGAAGGAAGAAGAATGCAGCCCCAGTTCTCATAGTGGATTTTCCTGGAGTGGGAACGACACAGAGCATGTGAGCCCAGTGCAAGGGGAGAGTCAGTTGATTATGTGTGTGCTGTAGCTCTCTGGGACTCCTGAGGGGCCCCTTGTTTACGACTAGAAAGGAACCATGGTGGAAGTGTTTACACGGGGAAATCTGACCTTCCTTCCTCCTCTTCTTCCACCAGAGTTGAGAACTTACTCTTTGTTATATAATCTACCATCACACCACTGGAAAGTGTCAAAAATGAGCTTAAGGTTTTTGGTCTAATAGAATGGAAGAATAAAGTTTCAATGAACTAAACTCAAGAAAAATATAGAAGGATGGACAATGGTTGTCTAGTTTAGTTTTATTATTATTATTTTTTAAATGTGTAGCCCAGGCTGGCCTCAAACTTGTGATCCTTCTGCCTCTTTCAGTAAATCCTACTGGTGTGCGCCACCACCACCACCGGCTTAGTTTTAAACACTATATTTTTAATATGTGACATTTAGACATCTCTAAAAAGGCATTTTGGAGAGAAGTTCTGATAAAGATACATGCCAAGACTTAAGATGGGCTCAAAGTAATGGGTGTGATGGATGAGTCCTGTTTTGGGATCATTTTTAAGGTCCTCCACATCAGTGTAAAGACTAGAAACTAGCAAAAGAAACCAAGAACCACTGTAGGTAGGAAGAGAATCGAGAGAGTATGGTGTCCTAGAAGCCACATGAAGAAAAAACTGCCCAAAGGAGGAACTGAATTGTATAAGATTAGCTTATCTAAGCTAATAGATTAGATAAGACAAGAGATGAGAATTGATCACTGAGTTTGACCATGCAGAATAGGGATAATCTTGAGATAATGAAGAAAAGGCGTAACTAGCCTGGGATGAAGAGGTGGTAGGCAGGGAAGAAATTGAGACAGACAACCCTTTGAGAACTTCTGTTGAAAGAATGGAGGCTTGTAAAAACAGCTAGAAGTCACATGGCCTCATGCAGATCTTCTTCTCTTTTCTTAAGATGAAACCGATTTTGGCGTGCCTATACAATGATGGGAATAATCCAGTAGAGAAAGATGAATTCACAATATTAAGGAGAAGTGGCGATTACAAGAGCAATGGCCTTGGGGATGTGAGAGAGGAAGCCTAGAACTTAAGAGGAGGCGTTGACTTCAGAGAGTAGAGAACAAAGTAGGCCTTATTTCAGGAAGGCAAATTGTCAGGATTCAGCGGAGGGAGACTGGGGAGTGAGGGGGTGACTGCCTCCATTTTCTAGGGAAAAGGGGAAAGAAATTCGTTATCTGGGAAGGAAAGAAGCTGATATTTAGAGAGTTTTAAGAGAGCAGAGGAAGTTTGAATTTGGACACCAGAACAAAAATGCCAGGTAATCCTAACATTAGTGGTAATGAAGTTGAAGTAACAGCAGTCAATGGACATGTTTGCTTTCTCCCAGCTGAGTTCAGCTGCCTGCTTGTTGCTACACAGAACACTGAATTCATCGTGGTGAATCATGGGATGTCAGTTGGGAAAGGAGGGTGGGCGGCCGAGGTATGTTGGAAGATAACATCACAGAGCTTAAGAAACAAAGAGGCCGGGAGGATCACGCGGAAGAATACTGAATTATTGAGAATTATGGCAGAAATAATCTCAAAATAGTTACAAGCAGAGGCCAAGACTGTAGAAATTAAGGAAAGTAATTCCGGGGTGGGCAAGCAGCTGAATCAAGGAGGAACAGTCTTGCTAGGGAGGAGTGACGGATGGAAAGGGCAGCTGGGGAATGAGGAGGATGCTTCCTCCACCACCAACCCAGCTCAGATGCAAAGACTATGATGTCAGAAGAGCTTCTGAGGGGAAGAGCAAAGCGTGACGGGAAGAGTCAAACAAGAGTTTGAAATCCAGGACTTGCCTGATGGCTGCCTCCCAGGGCAGCCAGGAAGGGCATGCAGATCCTCTTAGGCAGGGGTAAACAGGTACTGCAAACAGGTACTCTCTGGAGTCCCGAAAGACCCAGAGTGCCATGTGGACCAGTGGTTCTCAACCCATGGATTGTGACCCCTCAGGGGTCCCCTAAGACCATCTGCATATCAGATTATGATTCATAACAGCAGCAAAATTGCAGTTATGAAGTAGCAATAAAAACAGTTTCATGGCTAGGGGTCACCACAACACGAGGAACTGTATTAAAGGGTCCCAGCATCAGGAAGATTGAGAAGCACCCATGTAGACAGTCCTGATGGCCTCTCCATCCATCTGACCATGGCAGTGAGACTTGCACAGATGCAAAAGAAGGAAGAAATAAAAAAAAATTCTTTTCGGAGCACAGCCTGCTGCCCCCCCCCCCACTGCCCCCTCCCCCATTCCCCTGAGGACTGAGTTTAAGCCTGTGAAAGAGTTGTTTACTGAAAGTACCCCTCATTCCTTTGTGATAATCGCTCCCTTTCCAGACTTGCCTTGTCATTGTTTTTCAGTCTTACTTAACACAAGTTGAAGTTCACTTTGCTCAGGTCTATGTCTCTCATTCTGGCCTTCTTCTGGTCTTTGGAATATGCCAACAGGAATGAGTGAATGAATTAATCAAGGTTCAGGTGAATTAAAAAACCCCAAACATTGGCGGGGGGTGGGGGGGGTGGGGAGAATGAATTAGGAACACAAGAAACTGCTTCTGCCCCCGTTCAGGTCCCTTCCCATCAGACTTCTCTCTATTGCCTCTTGTACTTTCCTTCCTTTTTTCCTTCCTCCCTCCCTCTCTCCTTCCCTCCCTTCCCTCCCTTCCCTTCCTTCTCTCCCTTCCTTCCTTCCTTCCTTCCTTCCTTCCTTCCTTCCTTCCTTCCTTCCTTTCTCTCTCTCTCTCTCTCTCTCTCTCTCTCTCTCTCTCTCTCTCTCTCTCTCTCTCTCTCTTTAAGACAGGGTCTCCTGTATTTCAGGATGTCCTTGAACTTGCTCTATAGTCAGGGATGCCTTGAATTCCTGATTCTCCTGCCTCTGCTCCCAAGCAGTAAGATTATAGTTATAAGTCACTCCACCTAGTCTTTCGGAATTCTTGACTCCTACCTACTGCCTCACACCAACCCTTTGTCTTCTGTTTTTCTGACTGGCAAGGAAAGGTGACTGCAGTGTCTAAGCCTTCAGAGCCGGGACACCTCACTATTCACTCAACTTGGAGAGACCAGAGATTGCATGGAAGCTTTGCCTCCCACTGGTTGTTTTCAGAACAAGCTCTGGTGAGCTATTACCCAGGGAGCATATTGGTGATCAAAAATATTTCCTGCTTCTTCTCTTCCACCTGAGGCAACCAGTGCTCATCATCATTGTTAACCTTTAGATACATTTAGTTAGCTACAGTATCTTGTAAGGGAATAGTATTCCAATTACCTCCAACCTGAGATCTTCAGAACAGAATAAGATGGCCAGCCAAATTTAGGAATTTGATATGGCTGACACCTGAGATTTATAAAAGGTTTAAGTTTGATATGTTAAATATTGGTCTTTTTAGAATGCTATTGATTTATTTATGTATTGATTGATTGATTATGTTGCAGTGGCCTAAGAGATTATAGAGCAGAGAAAAGCTGGTAACTGAGTGTTTGAATCTGAATGGAGATAGATGTCCATGCATAAAATGATAAAAAGAAGATACATCATTAAGTGACAGAAGATAGAGAGCATTAAATGGAAGCTGTAGAACTTATTGGAGGTCATGGAGTTTTAGCAAGACCTTGAAAATGAGGTAAACACAGAAGAGGATAAACATATTTGGATGAAGGCATTTGTTCTAAATGCCAACAGTGCTGTAAGAGTGTGTTGGTCAGCTTTTCATTGTTGTAATGCAAAGACTGATCCAGGCTACTGCAGAGACAGGGCCATTTCAGAGACTCAAGGGCATAGTGTCTTCATAGCTCAGTTCTGGAAATGTCTCCGTGGTCAATGGCAGATGGCAATGGTGGAAATTACTGTTGGCCAGACAGTCACATCTTGAGCTAAGCAGAGAGAACTGGAGTAGATAACACCTAGGTTCCCAAATCTGAAGTCTTTAACTCTTCATAGTTCCTCAGTTTGCCCTCTGACTGCTCCTGGCCTTTATACTTTATCTTCAGTTCTTTCTTGGCTTTACTTTTCATTTCTTTTTCCACACAAAGAAATGGTCATGACCTGGTGGTGAACGTGGGTTAGCTGGAGTACTTGGGGCAGATCAATGCCCCTTAGCTATATCCATACTGTATCTGGCATGTAACGCATAGAATCCTTAGTCTTTGGGCTGTAACTTTTGCTGGTGTCTGTGAATAAAGGGATCAGATTCTAACACACATAGTTATGGTTGGTGTTTAGACTGTGCATAGTGTCTGTGAAGCCAACATCAGTTTGCTTCTATGTGTGTGAGACAGAGCAAGCAAGAAGGAATGAGACTGGGGCAAATTATATATGTTGCCTCTTCAGATGGTTCTCAAGTAGAACTTCTCTTTCTTTCCCAGTGCTAATGTTACTCTCAGAGGAGTTTCCTGTCATTGTTTCTAGGCAAGAAACATTCTCACTGGGATTTTAGTACACACCATTCTTGCCTTATGAATATTTACTAAGCATAGCTTTGTATACATACTATGTATATGTGTATGCACACTATGATGCTAATCACCTTTCTGAAGTCTCACTATTGAGCATTAGGTGTTGTATTCAGCTTATAACCACCAGCAATGATTTTAGAATGAGCAGCTAGGTAATGTCTTCATAGATCTTACTGGATTGGAGGCATAAGCATCACCATTTCCTAGACATCTGAGGGTTAAAGTAGTGGTTCTCAACCTTTCTGATGCTGTGACCCTTCAACACAGCTCCTCATGTTGTGGTGAGCCCCAACCATAAAAGTATTTTTGTTGTTGCTTCATAACTGTAATTTTGCTACTGTTATGAAATGTAATGTAAATACCTGTGTTTTCGGATGGTCTTAGGCGACCGCCTTGAAAGGGTTGTTTGGCCCAAAGGGGTCATGACCCACAGGTTGAGAACCAATGGGTTAAAGGGCTGTGTAGCTAAATCTAGTCAGATGTTTCAAGTAAATGTATAGGAGACAATGGAAATACAAGTAGACTACTCAGCACAATTCACACGTATATGGTATTTCAAAAGAACCCATTACCAAATAAAACATTTTAAATGCATCTTCCCATAAACATTCTATTAATTTTTATTTTATTAAGGCTTATCTTTATTTTATGTGCATGAGTGTTTTGTCTGCATGTGTGTATGTGCACCGCGTGTGTGCAGTGCCTTTAGAGCTCAGAAAAGGGCATCAGATCCCCCAGAAGAAGAGTTAGAGATGGTTGTGGGCCACTATGTGGGTGCTTAGAACCAAACAGGGTCCTCTGCAAGGACAGCAAGTGCTCTAAACCCCTGAGCCCTCTCTCTATCCCCTAACTCTACTAATTTTAAAAACTGACGTGTCTTCCTTGTGTACCATGTTAATTACCAAGGATCTTTTCTTTACCATGGCGATTGTTTTAGCCGGGGTGACTTGGTTCTGAACTTACCACCCCTTGACGCCATCCAGAGAGTTAGTTTTGTTCATTACTGTCTGTTTTCCCTCAGCCTACCCACTAGTCTAGTTGGTTATATAATCTTCTTGTGGTGGGAACTATTCTTTAGCCCTAAATTTCTTTTTTCTGGAAAAACAGAAGTACTTGTGCACCTGTCTCTGTGTGTGTGTGTGTGTGCATGAATGTGTGTGTGTAAATTTACATCACCTCTAATGCTCTCAAGCAGAGTCAGAATTGTCATGAGTATTTCAGGAGAAATACAAGGTAGACAGGTTTGCTAGAAGGTTTCTATAAGGCCGTATGTAAAGGTATACATATACATATCCATAGTATGTACATACCCTATCTTGCAGTCTCACTGTGTCACTATGTAGACATTCACCTTCTTGAGCAAGTTAAAAAATGATCTTTTTCTTTATTTGTTCTTCATCACTAACTTTTTTTTCATTTTTGATGTTTTATTTTGAAATAATTGTAGATTAACAGGAAGTTTCAAAAATAGCATAGAAAGGTCCCAAGTACTCATGTCCAAGTTTTCTCCAGTGACCACATCTTACATAACTGTAGTACAATATCAAGGCTCAGGAGATTCCAACCAGTGCGGTCTAGAACCTTACTCAGATGCCACAGCCTCTCACTAGCACTGCCACTTTAATGGGAAAATACCTGCTCGTTTGTTGCTTATTCTGCACGCTTTGCAGAGGCAAACAAAATTATCCTCATAAATCCAGACCTGTTGCAGACAGATCAAAGCCGCTGTTCTGCTTGAGGAGGTACACAAAAGCTGGGGGATGAAACTCTCTACTCTGGGGGCAGAGATATGGTGACACAAAGTGTTTGAAAGCTTAGTGAGCAGAAATTTCATGCTCATTCTGTAGCGAAGGGACAGAATATATTGGGTTTTTCCCCCTATATGGGAGGAGCCTGAACAGTTGCATGTGTGGAATTTTCAAATTGTGGTTTTTGATACTCAACTTCAACCCACATAGGTATCTGCTCATCTATAATGAGCCTAGACTGAAACTTTTTCCTCTGTTTTCTTGGCTAACTCTTTTGAAATTACATATCCATATTTCATATTCCTCAAAGAGGCAAGACAAACATACAACACACACACATATACCTTGTTATATTATTCTTTTTTCTTACAGTGTTCTGACTACAAAGCAAAATTATTATTATAAAGGAAATAGAATATTTTACTTATCAAGATTTGCCTTTCCTTCACAGTGAACTTAGCCTAGGCTAAGATGTACACCATAAATGTGGAAATACTCACTCCCTACAAGACAAAATGAACTCTGTAGCTAACATCTAGAATAGATTTAAGACTAATGTGAAGTTTCAACTAGAGTGTCGGTTTCAAACCGACACACTTTCTGCCTTGTAAGTCTCGATGCTGGCCAACCGAAGAAGGAGGGACTCATTTCTGATAATGGAGCCTTTCAGAAAACCTTCTCCTTAAAGCAAAGATGCATTTTTATTCCTGTGCTTCTCTGTTTTTGGAGGGTTCAGTGTTTATTTGGGGGAGGTCTCCGTCAATTATGTAATCAGAAGCAGGCCCCAGACTGCCAGTGATATTCTGGAATGCGTGGTCTACTTCAAAGGAAGCTCCACGTCTCCCTCCCCAGATGAAGCCAATTTTTTTTTGTAGAGAAGAACAAGGTAATTAGATTTTCTTTTTCAGAGAAAAAATTATTTTTAGACTGAATTCAATGGGTCATATTTCTCTGCTCAGTAAAAATCTTGCAATTATCACTAAGCTCTGGAAAATGTAACTCAATGACCCACCATTGTGCCAGGGCTGTGGGTCACCACAGAAACAGGTCAGGTGGCAGCTGTGTCCAAGAGGCAGCTGGACGTGGTGTGGACTCAGTGTCTGTGACACATTCTCAACATGGAGACCAAGCAGTCAATGGTGGCAAGTGCCCACATGCCAACAGTTTTGTTTGTTTATAATAGTAACCTTTAGGAGGGGAGATAGGAAGTTGGGTTCCAGTGTGCGGTAGAGATTTCAGCCATATTCCTTCACTGAGGAAAGTCCAAACTGGCCCCCTTCAAAATGGGCCTTTCACTGAAAGGAGGGCGTAAGTACACAATTCCCTTGTATGCTCTTCAGATTTTGCACAAGGCAAAAGGTCCCAATGACAAGGAATCTGCCCTAGGGCAGGGGCGGGAAGTGGTGTGTGTGTGTGGGGGGGGGATGTTGCAAGGTGAAGCCAGGGACAGAGAATAAATGTCCTGAGTTGGAGAACACACTATATGTCCCCATGAGTGACACCGTGGGAAGTTACAATTTCCCTCTCTGTCCTAATGACTTCACTTAGTCAACTCCCATCTTCCTTCTAGCCTCAGCTTTGATCCTACCTCCTCAGAAATCTCACTATACTCTTTGACGTAATCCCTTTCCCTGTGCTCCAGTGAGGTCGGAAGCTTCTCCAGGGAAGACAGCATCGATACTAGACAGCATCGTTAGTGATCTTTTTATATCTTTATCAGAGTGGAAGTTTAATAGGCATGGGGCTATGTCTCTCCTGCTTACAGGTTTATCTTTTTTTGTGTTGTGTCAGGCACACAGCAAATGCTTGATATGTTTGTGTTGCTTTGAGCTAATATCTAGAGCCAAACGAATACCCACATCCATAATGTCTGGAATACCCAGATGACTGGAAAGTGCCTAAGTACTTTTGCACCCTCAACCCAGTTCAACAGTAATGAAATCACCACCCCCACCAAGTTTGTAAAACTCAGCACCAAGAAGCCATTATGAAGGGCGTTGTTGTAGTCTAAGATGGATGCACATAAAACCTCTGGACTTTGAGAAAGGATTAAGATAATCATGAAAATTCGCATTAGCCTGTATATTCCACTCAGCTGAGACAGTAGATCTAACAAAAATCAGGCACATCTTGAAAGCTTGTCAGGTTTATTTCACCTTCCTATTTATATGATTTTCATGAAAACTCAGAGGGAATTGTGAGTTCATGTCTACACAGATGGTGATCAGAAACTTTCAAGGCATTTTCGAAATGCAAATTTCAGTCCATCCATCCTGCTTTGGGTGGTCTATGCACCCTGCCACAGGCTGCAGTGTCTGATATGACAGGCTTGCATATGTAGGGACCTAAAATCCGTGTGGCTTTAGATCCATTTGCTACCAAATATATTTGTGTACTCAGGAAACCAGTTCCATCTTGTCAAAAAGAGGAGCAGAGGCTGGAGAGATGACTTTGTGGACAAGAGTGCTTGCTATGCCAGCCTGAAGGCTGGAGTAAAAAGTCTAGCATGGCTGAGGGTGCCTGTAGCCCCAGTGATACACGGGACAGAGATAGGTAGATTCTGATAGCTTACTGGCCAGCCGACCTAGCCAATGTGGAGAGTTTCTGGGTCAGTGAGAGATGCTGTCTTAGAGGAATAAGGTGGAAAACAATTGAGGAAGATGCCCAGTGTCCTCCTCTGGCTTCTGTATGTGCATACTTCTGCACAAGCAACCACATATCCATATGCATACACCAAATATATACCACACACATGGGGGTGGGCGTGGGGGCAGGGAGCAATGATATGTAGGAGAAATGTGTCATACATAAAAGTACATAGAACATTTTGTTTGTTTGATTGTTAGTTTGTCTTTTTGAGACAGGGTTTCTCTGTGTAGTTTTGGAGCCTAACCTAGATCTCACTCTGTAGACCAGGCTGGCCTCAAACTCACAGAAATCCACCTAGCTCTGCCTCCCGAGTGCTGGGATTAAAGGCAAGTACCACTACCACCAGGCCATAGAACATACTTAATCTCCCAGACTAGAACAAAAGTGCTTCCAACCTAAGAGCTTCTGGCAAAAACATGAGCATCTATGTACTGGTAAACATATCCAGGTGCCATATTTAAAGAAATGGAATAGTTCAAGGAGAAAGCTCATCTTCCCTGCCTTTGACCCTGAGCCACTAAGAAGGTTGAGATGCTCTGAAAACGTACTTTGCACTGTCGCTAGAGTTTTTCTCTCTGGGTCCTGCCAAGCTCCGGCAGTCCCGTAGCCCACTTATAAAATAAACATACAGACGCTTATATTATTTAAACTGTTCGGCCATTAACTCAGGCCTACCATTGTCTAGCTCTTACTCTTACACTCGGCCCATTTCTGTTAATCTATATGTCACCATGTGTTCCGTGGCTTTACCTGCTGCCTTTACATGATGCTCCCTGGACGGCAGGCTGGTGTCTCCTCCTCTCCGCCTTCCTGTTTTCTCAATTCTCCTCTCTGCTAGTCCCGCCTATACTTCCTGCCTGGCTACTGGCCAATCAGTGTTTTATTTATCAATCAATAATCCACAGCACTGCACCTTTAGAAATCTCATTTAAAATGAGATTCCCCTCATAAACACAAGGAGCCCAGAGTTGCCCAATTAGAAAAAGGTTCTATGTGTTTGTTTGAAACACCAGGCAAAGATTTTGCCTGGGGTGGGGAGCAGGCCATACCAATGGATGGGGAAGAATTTCAGAAAGTGCTGAATTCAAAATAGACATTCATAGTTTCATTATTTTCAAATTTTTGAAAGAAGGCTAATTAATGTACCCATGTGGACACTGGGCTGCGTTTCTCAGGGGGAAAAAATTAAGTGGAAATGAGGAGCTACAATAGCCCATGGAAGGGGAGAGATGAGATGCAAAACCATTTATTCATTTTTTGTGTGTGTGTGTGGCCAGGATACAGTTGTTTTCCATTAAATTTAGACTTGTTTTATAATTAATTGATCTAAATATAAAACTTAAGCAACTGCTATACTTCTGACTGTAAATGTAAATGCTATAGCATATTCTTTGACAGTATAAAATATTAGTAACATGAGTTTTAAATAAGGAAGACAGAAATAGTAGGAAAAACATGTGCACCCATATCCCTGTAAGTTATAGAAGGAATTCAGATAATATCTAAAGGCAATATCTGCAACTAATACATCAGCAAAAACTTCTTTAAAATTTTTTATAATTTTAACCAAAAAAATTTCTTGTTGTAAAGAAACACCTATCTTAAGTTTTGTAACTTCTTTTTTTTTTTTTTTTTTTTGGTTTTTTGAGACAGGGTTTCTCTGTGTAGTTTTGGTGCCTGTCCTGGATCTCGCTCTGTAGACCAGGTTGGCCTCAAACTCACAGAAATCCACCTAGCTCTGCCTCCCAAGTGCTGGGATTAAAGGTGTGCACTACCACTGCCCAGTCAAGTTTTGTAACTTCTAAACTCTTTGTTATATAATTGTAACTAATAGTTCCTAATTAAACTATTTTGATCTGCCCATCTATTCTATATATTCAGAATTTCACTCACCAAATATTAACAAAAATTCCTTATGAACATGGATATAAGTAATTTTATAAATGGTCTTTGTATTCTTTAGATATGCCCACCTATTTTTGTAGAAGAGATGGATGCTTATTTTAGCAATTAATTATTGTAAAGGAACTGGGAAATTGCAGCACACTAAACTCTCCTGTTGGTCAAATGGGAATTATAGACTATAGTTTAAGGTATCAATTGAACAATGTAGACCATGCCCCAAAACTAACTGTGTGGCACTCACTGATTCTTGTTGGAAACATTGCTGGTCTTCGGTCAACACTTTATTACTTAGAGCATAGTTCCTGCTAAATTAAATTTCTATGCTAAAAGAAAGTTAGAAAGGTTTAGATTTTAGAATTTTCTCTTTGATAAGGTACCAATAGCTCTCTTATGCCAGTGGCTCAGCCTCAGATGGGATTTACTTACAACAGGAAATAGAGTTCTCTTTGCTTTATAGTGGCAACCAGCTTGCTTGGTAAGTTATGATGGGTAAATAGGATGAGACAGACTTTCTAGAATTTTTCAGATCATGTCTCTGAACATGAATTGATTAGCTAAATTGTCAAACCTGTTGCCCATCGGAGTATAAGTAACACAGTTGGTAAACTGACCCAAGTTTTATTATGCAGTTGAAAGTCAAAACAGAGTGGTTTTTCAGAAGAAATCTGATAAAATGTAAAGTTCTGTAAAAACTGTATTAAAATAACATGGAAATATTAAGTTGCCTAGCAGAGCCCCAGAATGCCGTATGCTAGTTCAGTACTTGTTGTATGTGTGGGTAACACTCACCGTAAATAATCTAAGATGCTGAGACTTCCTTGTAAAAATATCCCAAGTTTCTAAGACATCTCATTTGAGCACTTCCTTTTCAAATTTCCCTACTCCAAGTCCCAAAACAATTTGTTCTACTTCATTTGGAAAGATGTAGGTAGACTTTTGCATTTCCCATGCTTCTCTATCCCTGCTGTAAGATACTTGCCTGTTTGTTACTAAAATGGATGGTATGTTTTATTGGAGGCAGAAATTATACCTTAATTTCCCTTTGTTTCCCTGCCTCTCTGCTGACTATAGTACTCCATCTGTGGGTGCTCTGAACTCAACCCTTGTAGGACTGCCTTGCAATGAAATTGATGGGTGAGTCCATAGAAAACTGATTTCTCCATACATTACTCTGCCCACTCCAACTGTGCCCTCTTCTACTGTCCTTCAAACACCAGAGCTGCTGGAAGCTTGAGGAAATGTTGTTTTAGTATCCTTCTCTGATAGATACATAGACATCATCCCCAGAGAAAGGTTTCTACAAGACCAAAACCAAGCAAGTAACTGAAGCCCTAAGAGCTCAATAGGACCACTGAAATATCTAGATACTGACATGCCCTACTGGTTCATTTTCACCACAGGGCAGGCACCATCAGAAATCCAGCCATTCGGATGTCTGATTCTGAAGAGCCAAACACTGGGTGTTGTGTCATCCAGACGTCTGGTTGATTGACTCTGAACTTGCCCCCTTTTATTCCAGATGGCCTCAGCAACAGATAAAGCGTGGAGACTTTCCCACGTTTTACATGGTGCCTGGTGGTGTAGACTTCAGCTTTTGTGCTGTTCCTTTTCACCCCCTCGATCTTGCCTGGATCTCATTAAAAACCATTAGTGATGTTATACTAACCCTATGGAATCTTAAACATGCTTTTTAAAATCCTGTGGAATAAAGATGTCCCTACCAAACCCAAAATGCAGTGGGAATAGACAAAGTTACATTTCTTTAAGAAAAAAATGACTCATTTCATAGTTTCCAAACTGTTTTGACTGAAGCCTCTCAAAATAAACTGTCTTCAGTAGGCAGCCTTTGATGTCTGACTCTGAAAAAAATCACTTCTCAAAGATACATTTCAGTCCTTTTTGGGTGTTCAGATATTTCTTTTGTGCAGAGTAACTCATTTTATTTCAACCAGTGAATGACATGATATTAAATAGCCATCTGACTAGGAGAGAAAAGTATGCTTGAAGTGGTCTTAACTCCTACATAAACCAAATATAAAGAACACGCCATGTGACTTTTTTAAAAAATTACCACAAAAATAGAATCTCCACAACATTACCAGAAGAGGGATTTGGTCCATTAAAGATAACAAAACAGTTTAAATGTCACGAAAGTGGAAGATTAGGATGGCAGTTAAGCTTCCTAATGATATTTTTGATTCATATGCTATTTCCTAGGTTAGGCAACATTTTTAATTTTTCACAGTCTCAAACCTAAATCTTGGAAGGGTAATTCAAGTTTGAGAACTCCCAGACGGCAATTTGTTTGGAGTGGCAATTTGCCGTTGACTTGCCTCTGGGCTCTTTCGTACTCTTCCAGCTAGGGGACTGAAAGGTAGCCATTTATTAAGTCCAGGTCTACACAAGACCATTGAAACAAAGGATTTTTCAATCAAATCTTTTTTTCTCTTTAAAGTATAAACCAGGTTTTTTCAGTTGATGGGTTTTTAAAAAGACATCATTCAAGCCGGGCGGTGGTGGCGCACGCCTTTAATCCCAGCACTCGGGAGGCAGAGCCAGGCGGATCTCTGTGAGTTCGAGGCCAGCCTGGTCTCCAAAGTGAGTTCCAGGAAAGGCGCAAAGCTACACAGAGAAACCCTGTCTCGAAAAACCAAAAAAAAAAAAAAAAAAAAAAAAAAAAAAAAAAAAAAAAAAAAAAAAGACATCATTCGTTTCTGTTCAAACAACAATGAATGAAATTCTAGAACTGAGCAACCTTCTCTTTTTTAGGTAAGAATTCCCCCTTGGAGGGGCAGAAAAGAAGATTAAGATTTAAATTCTAGTCGTAACCCTAATGTTTATCTGATGCTTACCCAGTTTCTCCAAATTCAATTTCTTCATCTACAAAGTGGAGGGGAAAAAAGAAAGCCCCACTCACCCCGTGACTTGTGGGAAAATTAAGTAGGAGATGCTGTGACTCGGGCGCCCTCGGCCCGTGATAACTGTGCATTTCTAGTCTCGGGTCTTTGTTTCTTTCCCTTTCTACCTACTGCAGTGACCACTCTTCCATGAAAACACGAGAGGGATGCTTCCCTGGGTCAGATCTGCAGCCATGACGAAGAAACTGGCCGGAACTGGTGTTTCTTTGTCCCTGAGACCCTAAAGCCCCATTTCTTTCCATTTCCTGTGACCCTCCCCACCCATCCCCCCCCCCCCCACACACACACACAAATGCCTCTAGATTCTCCCAGAACTTTGTGTGTTTTAAGCCTGGTACCAGCGTTTAAAGCAACTTATCCTGAGTGTTTAAACCCCACAATGTGAAAAATGTTCTACTGTTGTTTGACTTGAAGCTATCACTTCGAAACATGGAGATTTAAAGGAAGTGGGGAGGAGCGGGTATTCGGGTGACAGGATTAAGAGAGGAAGTGGATGAACTAAAACACTTCCGGGAGACCCGAACTTGAGCTCCAGCTCTCTCCTTCTAGAATTTACCATTGTTCTGGAGAGATTCCTTGCTTATATTGAAGCAGTTCTGCTTTGTTAAATTGTTAAGTTTGTGAGAAGCTTCAGTTTGCATTTATTCTTTCAGAATGTTTATTCTAATAAGTGACTATAGTGACTGGGGTCTTTGGTGGCTACAGAATATCTAACAATTAAAGAGAGATATGGAAATTCATATTTTCCCTCTGTGTAAAGGTATATTCATAATCTAAAATTCATGTTTACAGGATATATATATATATATATATATATATATATATATAGATATAGATATAGATATATACAGATAGATAGATAAAGATAGAGATATAGATAGATATTGTTTGGGGAAAATATGAAGATTTCCTTTCCATTGAAGTCATTTAGGGCTTATTGTTGGTGTGTACAGTTTATAAAATTGTGTTTGGTTATGCAATGAATGTACAGGCTACTGACCACACAACAACCCAAGGTCATTTTATACTCAAAATAAAAAATTGAAAAAAAAAAAAACCGGGCGGTGGTGGCGCACGCCTTTAATCCCAGCACTCGGGAGGCAGAGGCAGGCGGATCTCTGTGAGTTCGAGGCCAGCCTGTTCTACAGAGCGAGATCCAGGAAAGGCGCAAAGCTACACAGAGAAACCCTGTCTCGAAAAACCAAAAAAAAAAAAAAAAAAAAATTGCCTTGGCCCTTCCCATAGATTAATCTCTGAAGTGATTTATTGGTCATTAATAACTCAGTGCTTAGACAGAGGTCAGAGGTCAGGGTGCTGCAACCAAGAGAGGAGCCCTCTCCTGAATGAGCTGAGGAGGCTGAGGTATGCTGGGGAGGAATAAACGCACAGTTCTAGAGCCCGCACATGCTCCGCTACCTCCTCCACGGGTTCACTGTTAGCATCCTGACTCAGGTTCCAAACAGCTCCACACTAAACTCCGCACCTCTGGTTGAGCGCCATTGCATTCTGTATCCCCAAACATTCAGTCTCTATTATCTGCTCCAGAGTAGAGTGCAAAAGTGACATCCAAGGACACAGTCAGTACCCCTCTCCTCCCAGCCCCGACTCCCAGGCATTTCCTGACTATAACTCACCTGAACTTGATCATGTTTCTCTTCAGTTGGCTTTGCTCTTCCACGTGTCTAACTCCTCTCCGATCATCACCTGGATTTTAGCTTACTAAGCCTCAGTCTTCCTTTTGAGGCTTTCCTAAGTACTCTATTCTACCTAATCAAAAAGAGCTGAGATTGCTGACCTACTCTGCAGCCCTTAACATTTGAGGAGGCTCAAGCAACTTAAAGAGTTTATAACTTGCCCAAGGTCACATGTTAGGTTAGTAGTGTCACCAAGACTTAAAATTGAGGTCTTGTAACTCACATACTTTCCATGCATAGCAACTGTTGTCTAAACCATCCAAGTAGCAGACATTTTTCCTGTGATAATATTCATAAATATTCAACCCAGAAATGCCTGAGTTACTCCTGGATGGCTCTTTCCTTTCAGATGCAAATAAAAATGGCGGCAGGATCTCCACCTTAGTATTTCTAAGTACCCAAGGAAGAAAAAGTAATGAGATGCCTCATGTCTCCTGTCACTTCCTGTTCCAAATTTCTGTCACTTTCCTCGCAGTCTCAGTTTTATCCTAAGACTAGAAAAGTACTTTTTCCTTCATTCCTACAAAGCCACTGCTGTTGGCAGATTTTGATGGATGGCTTGGGGTGATCAAGGGACAGAGCAATGCAGCCCAGGCTGGATCACAGCTTAAAATTGTTACTTCAGCTCCTCACCTTACTTCTTTCCAAGGTGATTGGTGGGGTAGCTGGAGCCACGCATCCTCACAGCCCAGCATAAGGTCAATGTGTTTACTGTACATTTTTTCACTTTGAAAATAAATACAGCATCACTGTGCAGAATGGCTTGAAGTTGGGAAGAGGATAGAAACAGAAAATGGGCATCGATGGCATGGCTGAGCCTTTTCCTGTCAGGCACCACTCTGGCCATTAATGTCACTTAATTCTTGCCACAGCCATGCCAGGTAGATCTTTTCTACTTTTCTTTTAGTCTCTCAGCTGGCAAGTGACCGATCCAGAATTCAAACTTAGACCTCTCTCACCCTAAGGTCACTGAAGTGCCTAGCCAGATGACCACGCCAATGGTCTTTGTAGAAGAATATTGAAGAAAGACAGAAATAATGTGGGAAAGGCAGCCACAGCCTCTGACCAATGCAGCCCAGATAGAATCCTCCTACTTGGGGATACTCAGTTGTACCCATGGTGAGAGAGGTGATATTTCAGAGCACACCGAGGTTTCAAATCCCCTAGAGCATGGCGGTAAGAACTGTCAAGGAGAGACACCAAGGAGCTAGTGGGAGGGGATAGCCTCGGATGATGGGTCAAGGTACTGAATGGGTGTGAGACTTTCCTTTCATCTCTACTGCTCAAAGCTATGCGACTTTTACATAAACTCCGAGGACGCTCCCACCTAAGCGAGCTGGGCATCCTCCAGTCACTGGTTTTTATAACCCAAGAAGGGCAACGTGTTCCTTAGACTCTCACTGAGACCTTTCTGGAAAGCTTTTATTTATTCCTCTTGCCCATGAGTGGGCATGGGGGCAGGTGTCTGGTTTTTGTTACAGGGTAGGAGAGCCATTACGCCTTCACTCATGTGGAGGAAGAAATGCTGAGTGTGAACTAAGATCACATCACATCTAAACAGAGGACTGTGTGGCACTTTTCTTGCTCAAAAGTTGTTAAGTGTGGCAATCCTTGCTCTGCTCCAGCCAAACATTTTCTTAGCCATATTAGGTTATATGGACATAAGCCAACATCGTGGCTGATGTATGCGTAGGACTTCTGACTTTTTTTTTTTAGAACTTTTTTTTTTACTGGTTGAAAAGGAATGGAGACAAATGTGGCTCAGAGCAGATCTTGAAATGTGGCTGGAAATGAAAACTCTCTGATGTGAAAAAAATTAGATGGAGCAGCTGAGAGCGGAATCCGATTTTTTAAGATGAGAAGCATGGAGAAATGTGGATATATTTGTCTCCTATGGAAAGGATGGAACAATGTATTAGAAGCTTAGCCAAACCTAGTACGGTTAGAAGAGCGGAAATTAGGAAAAGATCACACCCACTAAGCTCAAAATTCTCTTATTACCTAGTCTCCAGGGCTAGACAACCAGCGTGAGTTCTGCATCCGAGACATTCTGAGTGATTGGAGACCCACTAAGCAGTGATTAGACTGCAGCTAACTTCATTGTCTGTCCAAGGGGGATCATGCACCATCTCTTGTTGGGTTCTTCTGAGAATCAAAGGTGATAATGCCTGGTTTCAACAATTTCAGTGAAAGCATGTTGACATGCCTCCCATCCCGTCCTGTCCAAGCTACAAGTTGTAACAGCAGAGAAAATAGCTTTCAGGTTTTACCCTAGCTGTCTTTCGTACTTTCCACATTCTGCTTTGACAGCTAATAAATATTCATCCGTCTACACCGTGTGTTGACTACTTAGCAAGTGCCAGGATCTTAATGAATATCTTGTTTGCACATAGATGATCAACCCATGAAGTCACCCATTGTCTTATCAGAAAGTCTTTAGAAATAAGTTGACAATAGCCATTCATTCATTCATTCCATATATGTGCATTTTTTGAATGACTACTATGAATAGTTACATGGCAGGCATCTGCAAAACACTGAAGAATCAGTAATAAGTAAACCAGACACATCCTTTAGAGCTTTCAGTCTTGTGGAAAAAAACAAAACAAAACAAAAACAGGTATGGTTTGAAATGTCCCCTACAGGCTTATGTGTTCGAATAACAGAAGTGGTGGAGGCCATTGGACAGAAGACCTAACTAGTGGGTGTAGATCACTAGGGGCACCTTGGAGGGCTGTCAGCCCAGCCATCATTCTGGTCCTCTCTCTGCTTCCTGATTTGCTCAAGATGTGAGAAGTAACAGCTGCAAGCTCTCCACCTTGGGCCAAGGTGCTCCACCAGCCTTTCTGCGCCACGCTGGTACATGTCACCTCAAACCATGAGCCAAAATATAGCCTTCCCTTTCAAGTTCCTTCTGCAGGTGTTTGTCCCAACAATGAGAAAAGCAATGGCAAACATGAGCATCACTGTCATTTTTGATTATCCATGAGGACAAGTGATGAGTCCTGGAAGAGAGAATAACACCAAGATTAAACCTTAAGAATCCGTATTATCTATGGCTACAATATTTAGTTTACTATGTTCTGGTGATAGGTGTATAGGATTCTTAAACCTTTATCACTGGTCTTGTGACAGTGCTTGAACACAAAAATTAGTATTTTCTGGGTGTTACATTTCCTATTCAAAGGTTGTTAGTAGACTTGTGGACCTTGTGGATCTAAAGGTTAAGATTATACAAATAGTATGCATGTGATTCTCATCAGGTAGTGTTGGGGAGATGGTTTCTGTCTTAAAGGACACCATGCCCCAAGCTGTGTGGCCTAAAAGAGGTGGATCCATGCGAGACATTGAGGGAGCTAATGCAACTAGGTCACAACTGAACAGCACCTGAGGAAGCAGATAGGTAGGCATAGCTAGGTAATAACTAACCTAGGTAATAACTTCCCTGTCATAGGTCACAGGGAAGGTTCAGATCTGAAGTCTGCACGTACTGTGAAACTAGTGAAATGTTTTAAGCAGAGCAGTTGATGTGACTGGGTGAATGTTTTTTACAAAGGTAATTGTTTACAGATGGTCAGAAAATTAGAACAGAGACCTGTTAGGAGGCTCCTAGAATGGCTAATACAGAATGATGGTGGCTTGGATTACAGTGGATGCCATGGTGATGAAGATAAATGGACCATTTCAAGCTAATATCCTAAAAGGAGAATCATGAGCCTTTAGTCCTTTGCTGTAGGAGGTGTGCTGGGGACAGGGTGGCGAGGAAGGAGGAAGTGTCTGGGAAGGCTCCCATGTCCAGAGCCTGAGCAGCCAGATGAATGTCGGTGCCGTTCGCCAAGATGAGAAGAACACGGGACCATGTTCAGTTGTATTCTACTTCCTTCGAGAAGAGGGGGCCGTGATGGAGGGTTGTGAGTCGCAGAGAAGAAGCAGGCATATAAAGCCTGATCTTCGTCTTGGTTTAAAACCACCGCTGACACTTTCTTTTGTTTGTTTGGATTTGTTGTTGTTGTTGTTGTTGTTGTTTTCCGAGACAGGGTTTCTCTGTGTAGCTTTGCGCCTTTCCTGTATCTCACTTTGTAGCCCAGGCTGGCCTCGAACT
Organism: Peromyscus californicus insignis; assembly: GCF_007827085.1. Classification (NCBI taxonomy): domain Eukaryota; kingdom Metazoa; phylum Chordata; class Mammalia; order Rodentia; family Cricetidae; genus Peromyscus; species Peromyscus californicus. Next base: position 47,707,308 of record NW_026294584.1, read on the forward strand.
CACAGAGATCCACCTGCCTCTGCCTCCCGAGTGCTGGGATTAAAGGCGTGCGCCACCACTGTCAGCCTGTTGACACTTTCTTAAGAGGCTTTCAAAACAGGGGCTCTGCTGTGATGCTCTGAACCATTGCACTCCCAAAACTGACTCTCTGCCCTCTCCCCTCTGTGTGCCTACACACAGGGTGCTTGGCTTTAATCACTTAATCTGCTACATTTTAAAATCATCTCAGTTTTAAGAACTGAGTCTTTTTGTTTTGGCTATCTATAGCACGGGATAATAACTATTGTCTACAACAAGTTGGATATTTTTCAAAGTAACTAGAGAGAGCAAAAACTCCAACACATGGAAATGATTGATGTTTCAGGAGCTGGAAGAGCTTGGTACCTGATTATATGATTATATACTGTGTATATCGAATTATCATACTTTGTACTATACATGTGTATAAATATGATATCTCAATGAAAAAGTACAAAAACATACATCCTGAGAACAAGACAATTAACACAAGAGTAAGGAATAGATGTATGTATAGTCAATGAAAGAAAAATTCTGAAATAAACCTATTAAGTTAAAAGAATGAAGGTTTTTTTTAAGTCAAGTTTTTAAAGGCAACTTACCCCCTATCCTCTCCCATACCCCCTTGAAACTTCTATATTCTTGTTAGTGAATGAGTGATACCAGAAGCCTTTGCTATTTTGTCTTGCTATTACTTGTTCTAACTCAATGCCAAAGGTTTGGGAGGCATCACAATTAATGTTTTAACCCCCTCCAGTTGTCTATTTGGAAATAGAAAGAATTTACAGAAAGAAACATGATCAGTTAGAACCTCAAGAGAGTCATTATTAGAACACACTGCCATGTTTAACCACCCACAAAGCAATAGATTTACTAATAAAGACTTATATATAAAGAAATGCATAAAACATTACTACAATAGCCTAAGCCTGAGATAGTCTCTGTGCCTAGCAGTAGAGGAAAGGGAACATGAAGCATGAATGTGTTAAACACGCTAGTGAATGGCCTATGAAAAACATCTACGAGGAGAGCTGAAGAGCTTAATATAGAACATGTAAAATTTGACTTTAAATAGAATTGCTTCCTACACATATGCCTGCACATTGTGAGTTTTCCATAATGAGATGCATATTTATATATTTTCTATAATAAAATATATACCTTTGTCATATTCAGAGATAGATAGGGCCATACAGATCTTATTGCAACCTTTTTTTTGTAGTGAAATAGAAAGGAGTCTTGAAAGAATGTCAGTTATTTATTCCATCAGGAGTGAATCCCTGAGCTAGGCATGTAACCCACCTGGTAGAGTGCTTGATGCATGAAGCCTTGGGTTCCATCTCCAGTGCTCTATAAACATGGGGTGATGGTATACACCTATAATCCCAGCACTCAGAAAGTGGAACTGAAGTGTTGCGAAATAGTATTTTAAGATGTGTTCCATTTGTTTATGCTGTGGAACATTGGTTTAATGATCCACAGTTGTGTTGCATTCTCTCATGTTGCATTTGTTTCACTCTGTGAAGCTGTGTTACTGTGGCTGTCTAAAACACCCGATTGGTCTAATAAAGAGCTGAACAGACAACAGCAAGGCAGGAAAAAGGATAGGTAAGGCTGGCAGGAAGAGAAGAAGGAGGAGAGAAATCTGGGAAGAGAGCATCAGGGATCGAGAAAGAGGAGAGGAAGACTCCAGGGGCCAGCTACTCAGCTACACAGCAAGCCACGGAGAAAGACATAAAGAAAGGTATACATAAATATAGAAAGATAAAATCCTAGAGGCAAAAGGTAGACAGGCTAATTTAAGTAAGGAAAACTGGCTAGAAACAAGCCAAACTAAGGCCAGGCATTTATAGTAAGAATAAGCTTCCATGTATATTTATTTGGGAGCTGGGTGATTCTTCCCCTGCCCCCGAAAAGAGCCAAAGAGTAAAAGACTTAAAAACAAAAGAACTACAGTGAAGAATCTTGAATTCAAGGTCATCCTAGTCCAAAAGTCCAAAGCTAGCCTGTTCTATATGAGACACTGTCTCAAAAAAAAATTGCCAGGTGGTGGTGGCACACTCCTTTAATCCCAACACTCAGGACGCAGAGCCAGGCAGATCTCTGTGAATTCAAGGCCAGCCTGGTCTACAAAGTGAGATCCAGGACAGGCACCAAAACTACACAAAGAAACCCTGTCTCGAAAAACCAACCCTCCCCACAAAAAAAAACCAACCAACCAAACAAACAAAAAACCAAAAAAAAAAAAAAAACACTCAATTAATTATTAACTACTGTGTGAGTTACCTGGAGATATAAAGTTGCATGCAGATTGTGATTAGTCATGCATGAACTTTATGATCAAATTCCTGCCTCCCTGGATTTCCCTTCTCTGGGAGCAAACAGCCCAAAGCCTTGTCAGAACAACTTTTATGCTCAGCTCTGTATTTTTTTCTTTTGAAACCTGTTAGGACATGGAAGTACAAAAACCAGAGAGGAAGAGAAAATACTCTAGAATAACCAAAGTGCCTGTGCGTCCTCAATCACTTAAATTTGGAGAGAACTCAGTGTTTCCTCCTTCTTACCCCTCCCACACTCTTCTAGCATATTCTACATCAAGCATCCGTAGCTCTACTCAAGGTTCTGGGAGAGAATTTGTATTAGAGCTTAGTTTTCTTAAGGTAATCACAATCCTTTTGTTTTTCCAGTCATTTATCACAATTACATTATGGTTTAAATATATAAGAACCATGATCTTGTCTCTAAAAGAACATTCAAAAGTTTTCCTTGTGGGGTGTGAGCCATGACTTCAGTATCATGTAACAGTTCTATTCAGGCTATTGCATGTCCACTTCTCTTCAAGCTGCGTCTGCGTCTGCCATGGGGTCCATTGCAAAATGCTTTTTATTAATTAGTTGATCTTTTTCATCTAATTTAATCAACCCAAGTCTAAACGTTGAACCTAATGAGAGTCTGTTGGTGTTTTGTTGGCAAAGGAATAAGGAAACCATTACATTTCAAAATGCTATCCTATGGAGATACTGTGAAGTGTTCATTTTAGATATTAATGTAGAAATGGGTTTCATTGACTCATCTGTATCTACATGCCATCTTTCACTTGGTTAAAAACATATTTTGGGGTCAGCAAGATGGCTCAATGGGTAAAAATGCTTACAGCTTGCCGTGCACCCCTGGTGACCTGAATTCAATTTCTGGAACCATAGTAAAGGAGAGAACTTCCTCCTGAAAGCTGTATTCTGACATCCACACATGTGCCACAGCACAGGCATGCCCACATTCACATAACACACACACACACACACACACACACGCATATACTTTAGAATTTATTTTTTTTAATTTATATGTTTATGTGTGTGGGTTTGTTCATGTATGTGCAGTGCCCACAGAGGCCAGAAGAGGGCACTGGATTCCTCAAAGCTGGAATTACAGGCAGTTGCGAGTCACCTCATCTGGGTGCTAGGAACAAAATTTGAGTCTTCTTCAAAAGTAGTATATATCCTTAACCACTGAGCCATCTCTCCAGCAATAATAATAGCAATATTAATAATAATAATAACAATATTTATTTATTTATTTAAAAAACCATTTACATTTTAAAGAAAGATAGCTGTTTGGTTTTAAGTTGGGACTATAAGAGATTAAAGCCTGGATACTGTTCACATCTTATGAATTAGCTAGTGGAATTGCCAGTAAAAAGATTAGCACCAGACCTCAGTGAGAGATGACTGGACACTTGGAATCAGCTTCATTCTGGTTGTAGGAAGGATACTGGATAATGATGTTTTCATCTGGATCTTAAACGGGACAAGGATCAGCATCTGGAGACTTCATCTGATACACATTGAGCAACTAATATGTGCTCAGAGTCATGCATGGCTCTGAGGAATACAGAAACGAATGTGACGTAAGTAGGTTAATACTTATTTCCCCGTGGAAGTCAACATTAGTTATGTGAGAGCCGGGAGCTCACCTCTCTCCACCCCTGTTGTCTTTAGCAAGTTCCATTTAGTGGCTGGAAGTCCAGTCCAAGCAAGACTTGACTCTGTCTCATAAGATAGGGATAGCAAAAGGTCTGTTGTTAAATTGTTTATCCCAAGGATCAGTCTTCATGTATAAGACCCAGAGTCAGGCATTTTTCCTCCACACAGAAAACAATGATGCAATCAAGTGAAAGTCAAGTTTATAGGATAACTTCGAGTCTTTCAATCACGTGAAACCTTGCATTTCTGACGGCATGTGTCACAAGTGACTTCTGCTGGGGATTTCACATGGAAAACACCTCACTGGAGAACTGTTCTGGCATTCGAGTGCCTTGAGGCTGGGGCAGGTGTGGAGAGTACCCACCACTTGGTCCACCCCCCCCCACCGACCCCCCCCCCCACCCGCCGTGTGATTACTGCAAAGGCAAGCCAAACTTGAGAAATCACAGAGCATTTAACTCTTAGTTATTTCGAAAATATTTAGATGGTGTTAGTGGTTAGGAGCCGAGAAATGAACTGATCCAGTAACTAGAAACAGAGGGTGTGATCTGTCCCCAAACATCAGGCAGCCAGCTTTTGCTAAATGAACTTGGTTGACAAGTAGTCAGGCAGAATGACATTCTATAAAAGAACAGGTTTAGGAGCTGGAGAGATGGCTCAGTTGGTAAAACATTTTCCATATAAGCATGCGAGAACCTGAGTTTGGATCCTCAGCATCCATGCAAAAAAAAAAAAAAAAAAAAATCAATGCTGGAGAAGCTGAGACAAGTAAACCCTTAGAGCTTGCTAGCCAATCAGGCTATCCAAATCAGCGAGCTCCAAGTTAGGTGATAGACCCTGCCTCAAAACAAGGTTCAGGGAGACTGAGGAAAGCAGTATCAACCTCTGGCCTCTGCACATGTCCATTCACATCTTACCACCCCAACCCCACCCCACTCCCACACACAAGGCAGGGGAACAAATTCATAATGCAACTCTTCCCACTGCCAGCTGAGAAGACTTGGGCAAATCATTTAGTCTCTGTTGACCTTCCTAGACCCCATCATAAAACGCTTCCAGTAATATCTGTCTTACTGACCTCTGGGGTTGCCATTAAAATCCCTTGAGAAAGGGTGTGCTGGCTAGTTTTATGTCAACTTGATACAAGCTAGAGTCATTTGAGAAGAGGGAACCTCAATTGAGAAATGACCACACCATATTGGCCTGTGGTGCATTTTCTTTATTGATAATATAAATAGGAGGAAGACCCAGCTCACTGTGGGCAGTGCCACCCCTGGGCTGGTGGTCCTGGGTGCTATAAGAAAGCAGGCTGAATAAGCCATGGAGGGCAAGCCAGTAAGCAGGGTTCCTCCTTGATCCTGTATCAGTTTCCCTCCTCCAGGCTCCTGCCTTGAGTTCCTGCCCTGACTTCCCTGGATGACAGACTATAAGCTCTAAGATGAATAAACCCTCTCCTCCCCAACTTTCCTTTGGTCATGCTGTTTTATCACAGAAATAGAAAACTAAGACACAAGGGACCCAAAAGTTCTGTTCATCATAGCTGTGTTGTTCTTACATTCTTAACTCGTTTGTGATGCCCCAAGTGTTGCTTGGAAATCAGTCCACAAAGGATTGTTCTCATATGTGACAGAAGCATAATTGCCTAGTGACCAGCTGCTTCATCCCCACCAAGCATTCCAGACATTTTAGTGCAGGAACAAGGTCTATGGGAAAAGTCAAAAGGAGACCTGTCAGAGGAATTCCATTGGCCGTTCCCAGGGCCCTGTGCACAAAATGGCCCCCTGTGCCTTGTTATTTTACTGTGGTTGCTGATGTCTACAGCTTCCCGGAGGAGAGCAAATGCATGTCTGGGTGACGGTGAATGAGCATCGAGTGTAATGCTAACTAGTTTTCTAGTGCAAAGGTCGTGTATCTCATCTATGGGACTACAGCCTCCACTGGGTACTCTTTAAACTGTAAATGCAAACAGCGCTGGGCGGTCATTCTCTCAGATGAGCGGAGTGACATCTACTAGCGAACTTTCTCAGTGCTCCACACTGGTGGCTTCATCTTGTGTTACAGGACAAAGTGACACTAGCTTCCGACCTCAGCCTTGAGTCTTATAGCAGACCAGATTGCTTATGTGCAGAGCTGTGCTTAGCCTGGGACACTTTAGTACACAGTTCTGTAGTGGATGGTGACGCTGGGAAGCCCCTATCATCTGGTTGAAGTTGAATAAGATTGCTCTCCTCTGGGTGCTATTTGGCTTGGCTTTTGGCTTGCTTTAAGCAACCAGACATCAAAGAGATCACAATATCTAGTTCTGTCCTCAGGTATTGACATTTGATCCCGTGAGTCAAAACCATTACTAGAAAAAGAGTAAGACTTTGCTTTGTGGACTGGAGAGACGGCTCGGTGGTGAAGAGCATTTGCTGCTCTTGCAATAGACCCGGGTTTGGTTCCCAGCACCTGCATGATGCCGCACAGCTATCTGTAACCCCAGTTCCAAGGAATCCAACGCCCTATTCTGGCCTGTTTGGGCACTGCATGCATGGTGTGTGTGTGGTGTGTGTGTGTGTGTGTGTGTGTGTGTGTGTGTGTGTGTGTGTGTGTGTGTGTGTATAGATAAAAACACACACACATAAAATAAAAAAGAATACTTTGTTTTGTTATTTTCTTTTTCATTGCGTGTGTCTATGTGATGTCATTTTGTGTGTATGTGTGATGTATGTGTATGCTGTATGTGTCTGTGTGTGCATGTGTGTAGGTGTGTACACATGCTTGTGGTAGCCAGAGGTTGTATTAATACTTTTCCTTAGACTCTTCCCATCTTAGCTTTTGAGATCAGGGTCTCTCACTGAGCTTGAAGCTCCTTAATTCAGCTAGACTGGCTGGCCAGTAAGCTCCAGAGAGCTGTCAGTCCTCTAAATGCCAGAATTAGACAGGCTCTGTTTGGTCTGATCCTTTATATGGGTGCTGGGATCCAGACTCAGTCCTCATATGTGTGCAAGCACTTTCCCGACTAAGCCATCTCTCCAGACTCTGTGTTTTCATTTTTGGAGGTAGGCCTTTGCTATGAGGCCTAAGCCAGCCTTGAACTCATGGCAATCCTCTTGCCTCAGGTTCCTCACTGATGGGATTGTAGGAGTTCACCATCATGCCTAGCCCATGAATATTTTAGACAGAAACATTCTAGGAACATAAAAAATCTACACAGAAATTCAAAGTGTGCCTAAACTCTTCATGAAGTTGAGTGAAATGAATGAATTATCCAAGTGCTTTGATCACATATAGCTATAAAGTAATAAGGCAGCACACTGCTTCTTTGTAAATATCCAAAAGTCCTCAATGCCAGCTTCATCTTTAAGATTGCAAGTACATTGGGAGTCTTATATAAATGAGTCCAATTTAGTTATACTGCTAGTTACTAAATGTCTCTTATTGGCTTTCAATTGTGCCAAATACAGCAGATAAAGTATCCATATACATATAGTGCTTGGTTTTCCTAGACGCCAGTCATATTTTCTTGCTTTGCATTTTCTCAGCTTCACAGTTTTTCCTCTGAATTGGCTCTGTTAATTTAGGACACCGCACAGAGAAGATTGGACAGAGGAGCAAGGAGGATTGTATACATTGAATTGTTTTTTTTTATTTGTGGTGCATGCGTGGTGTGTGTGTGTGTGTGTGTGTGTGTGTGTGTGTGTGTGTGTGTGTACACACGCACATGCCACATATGTGCAGGTGCCCATGCAGGCTAGAAAAGGGCACTGGATCCCTTGGAACAGGAGTAATGGGTAGTAGTGAGCCATCCATTTGGATGGTGGGAACTCAGGTCCTCTGGAAGACCATTAAGCTTTCTTAACTACTGAGCTATCTCTCTAGTTCTTCTAATATATACAAAATAAGGGCAAGTGACATTCAAGACCTCACAGGTTCAAACCAGACAAAATCCCAGCATGAAGAAGGGAAAGTGGACAAAGTCCCACCTCTATCCAAGAAGCTGTTCGTAATTAATACCTACTGGGAAAGAGAAAACCAGTTTTCTCCAAGGGAGTGTCTCTGGGTGTACCCACCACACTCCAAGGCAGGCCCCGTACCCAGGAGTTGTCAGCCAACAAAAATGGACTCCATGTCTTCTTGTGTGCTTTGTTTTGTGCTGATATACATATGTGTGTGTGTGTGTGTGTGTGTGTGTGTGTGTGTGTGTGTGTGTGTGTGTATGTATATATGGTCTTTGTGTTAGGTTTTCTGTTTTTGTTGCTTTGGGGTGTTGTGAGAGAGAGAGAGAGAGAGAGAGAGAGAGAGAGAGAGAGAGAGAGAGAGAGAATGAAGTTGAATGGGTGAGAAAGTTGGGAGGCATTTAGAGAAGGGAAAGAATATGAAAAAATTTTAAATAAAAATCAGTTTTAAAAAAGAACCAAATGGTTAAGAACTGGTAAGACGACTCAGTGAGTGAAGGAATTTGCCATTGAAATTCTGACAACCGGAGTTTGGGACCCAGGTGAAAGTTTGGGTAGCATTAATTTTGGACTTACTGGGTTATAAAAGGAAAAAGAAGACGACATAAAGTTGGGCGGGAAAATGGAGGGGACCCCGTAGGGGCTGGAGGGGCGTGGAGAGTGGAGAAGACCCAAACACATTGGGGACATATATGAAATTCTTGAAGAATAAATAAAAATTTGTTAAAGTGGAAGGTGAGAACACAGGAGAAAGTTGTCCTCTGACCTCCACATGCACACAGTGGCATGGGTGCACCCCCCGCCCCCGCCGCTCCCCAACACACACCATACCTACATATACAGTAATAAATTTAAAAATGAAGTTCATTATTTCTTAGCACATTGGAACCCGGGCAGTTAACATCACACAAATGACCCGTGAAGGCTCAGCACTCACGGAGAATGATAAGGCAAAGGTGATCGTATAGGAAATCCCCACCAGGGTGTCTCCACAGCCCTTGGGCTTCTCCACATCCTCACTTCATCCCTTGGCATGGTGTGCTAAATGCCAGCCTCAGGTAAACAGTGACTCTGAATTGAAGGATGGTGTTTTCTCAGAAGTCTGCATCTTGCCTGCTTGTACCCACAAGAAACTTACCAAGCACTGACATCAGCCACTTTCCCATGAGAAATCTAGAAATTTCATCGTTGCATAAACGACTCTTTCTTCCCTGTTTGCTTCCAACAAGTAGAGAACTCTTCATAGGGCTTTAAAAATAAACATCTGACCTTCATTCACCCAGCTCTGGATGCATTCTTACCGCTTCTCCAATCAGAAATCATCTTGCCTAGAAAAATCTACCCTCGTTCTTCTGTTAAAAATGGAAAGACCTTGGCTGAAGAAAGAACAGCATGAATTATTCCCAGTCAGTGGAAAAATAGAAAGGAGCGCAGCAAAGAGCCTCCTTTTAAGACATCAAAGCCCTTTCTCCGCATTGTTATGCGATCTTATTTTATTCCGAAAAGGAAAGACTTCCCATTTCTTCACACTTTACAAATAGGCTCCTCTGAAAACCTAGATCTAAAATCCATCCTTTGCCTTCCTTGAAATTTTAAGAATTTGGCCAAGTTTCCTTAGCTTATATCACTTATTACAGTCATGTGAGGACACAGAAATAGACTGGGGGAGGGGCCAGCTGTTCTGTTTTCCAGATGCAGAAAAACAATGAAGAGTGAAAAGAAAGAAGCTGATACTCAAGAGGCAGAGAGGTTCACAGTGTGCTAAGCTCCATGCTAGGCTCTTTCCCTGTCACCTTGTCCATTGACTCACCCATGTACCCAACAGGCTTTTGTGAAGCATGTGCTATAGACCAGGGAATGTGCTAACTACCTTGCCATCAAGAAGCTGCTACCTGGCCAGGTGGTAGTGGTACACACTTTTAATCCCAGCACTCAGGAGGCAGAAGCAGGTGGATCTCTGTGAGTTCAAGGCCAGTCTGGTCTACAAAGCAAGTTCCAGGACAGCCAAGGCTGTTAACACAGTGAAGCCTTGTCTCAAAAAAATAAAATAGAATGAAAACGGAGGAGCAGAAGCTGGTGCCTGGGGGCGGGGAGATGGCTCAGTGGGTAAAGTGTTTGTCAGGCAAGCATGAGGGCCTGACTTCTGATTTCCAGCATCCATGTAAAAAGTTGGATGCTATGGAGGTGCCTGGTGAGGGGGGCAAAGGTAGGAGGACCTTGGGGCTGGCTGGCCAACCAGCTAGCTGAATTGGTGCACTCTAGGTTCAGTGACAGACTGTCTCCAAATAATAAAGTGGAGAGTGAATGACATTGGCAGAATCTGACTTTGACTGACTTCTAGCCTCCCCACACACATTCATGTGTAAAGACACATGAACACACACAGAGAGAGAGAGAGAGAGAGAGAGAGAGAGAGAGAGAGAGAGAGAGAGAGAGAGAGAGAGAGAAAGGAGGGAGGGAGGGAGGGAGGGAGGGAGGGAGGGAGGGAGGGAGGGAGGGAGGGGGAGAGATGTGGTGGGGGAAGGAAGGGAGAGGAGAGCAGTACTTTTACAGTGTCATACTTGGTGGTCGTTTCTTCCACTGAGACATTAACAAAATGCTACAGAGGCGGAGGGAGGAAACACTCAAGGTGACTGTTAGAATTTTCAGTAATAATTTGATACTGAAGTAAGTGATACACAAAACGAATTTCCCTAAAAGCACAGTTCTGTTAAGTGCAGTCTATATGACTCTACAGCCTGCATTCTCCCACAGTCCCATGATGCTTCTTAGGGAAAGATCTATGCCCAATCCAGCGGAACACTGAAGAATATATTCAATGCAAAAGGCCATGAGAATTCTCATTTTTATTAAATAACTATTTTTCTTTATGAAAATAATTTCCATAATTTCTCGCTGCATTAACTTTCTTGGTAGCTGAGTTTCCTATATTAATTACCCTGTTAATACAACTAAGCCTCTTTTCTACTCATTTATACGAATATTTTCATGTATGTAATTCCAGAGTAACACTAAAAATGTGTTCCATGAAAAACAAGAGATTCTCATTCAGGCCTAAAAACCTATGCTGAGGGGCTGGAGAGATGGTCCAGTGGTTAATAGCACTTAACTGCTCTTGCTCAGGACCCAAGTTTGCTTCCCAGCACCCACATGGCATCTCACAAACCCCTGTCACTCCAGTTCCAGGGGACCCAACACTCTCTTCTGACCTCCTCAGGCTCCTGCATGCAAATAATGCACACAAGCTCGTACAGACACACTCACCCATCATAGGACAGATAACCACAAGTGAATTGTAAAACATATGATGAAATACAAGTCTACAACAGATGGAGTTTATCCAAAACACACAAACAAAAGCTAAACACGCATGCACACTTTTCAAAGCACAGAGAATATCTTGTTTAAGGTTTTGACACACATGTCGGCTGCTGGAAACTGTTTTGGGAAGGTGTTGGTGACTATGAAGAGAAGACGTGGTAGACAGTGAGCATTGGCTGTGAAGCCTGGGAAATTCTGGAGCATCTTAAGAGAAGAAGTAGTCCCGTATTTGAATGGTTTTGGAATGGACCAGTTGCAAAGATAGCCAGCATTCCCCTTCTAAGGTGTGGCAAGCCAAAATACACATACAGAAAGTTCACCAAGTCATTGGTAAAAAACCCAGTGTCGACTTTTAATTTAGAAATAACTGACCTAATTGATCCCAGCCTTCCTTTTGTGGCATTGATTGGCATTGCCTTGAAGTTTTCTCTCATTGTTAGACCTTCTTTTTACTCTGTTATTTTACTACTGATGTATTAGATGGCTGACACGGAACCTTGGTGACTTCATATGCTTTGAGCTCACAAACTCCCTCTGTTTGTCATCCTCGAAGACTGAGGCTTCCTTTTGGCCTAGGCACATGCAATACAAAGAACCCTGAAATGACATATAAATGCAGAAAAACACACAGCCCGTAACTGTATGGTGTGATGACTTTTCACAGAATAGATATGCCTATGCAGTCAGCGTCTACAGTACCACTAGCACCCAGGAGCTCTCTTCATGCCCTGAGAAAGTCATGTCTTCCCTGCCATCATTGCTACCCCATTATCACCTTCTTCTGATCTCTAATGCCCAGTGTTCACATTTGAATTTGGACTGATGGACTATGGTGATTTTTGGTGTCTCGTCCAACTTCATGTCTTTCAGATAAGCGAGAGCCTGAGGCCTGCAGAGAACATTCTCAGTGCCATATTGTGTTTCATTCTTTGCTTAACAAGGTTTCTCTGCTTCATGGTTGATGGACATTAAGGTTATTTTCACTGTGACTATGATGAAAAGTGATGCTATGAAGATTCTAGTTCATGTTGTCTGACAAATATCTTTATGTATGGGCTTTTTGCTTGTAGACCTAAGAGCAAGATTTCTGTCTTCTGCAAATGCTGCCCACCATTTCTCCTGAGTCATTTTGGTGGTTTGCAACCTCACAGCAATGAATGGAAGTTCCAGTTGTTCACCAACACTGAGGGACTGGTCTTCAGTTTTATTTTTTCTACTCTAGAGGCATATGATCTTAGTGCACTGTCTTAAAAGATGGGGCTGAACGCTTCTTTAGGTGCTTACTGTCCATTTTAATATCCTCTTTTGTGAAGCACCAATTGGAAGTTTATCCAATTTCCTATTGGATTATCTATTTCTTATTGATTTTCAGAAATTCTTTATATATTCTGGATTCATGCAGTTTGCCATATATATATAATTTTTTTGAGTCAAGGTTCTCACTATGTAGCTCTGGCTGTCCCAGAACTTGCTGTGTAGACCAGGCTGGCCTCAAACTCACAGAGATCTGCCTATCTCTGCCTCCTGAGTGCTGGGATTAAAGGCACATGCCACCAGGCCCAGCTATTAGCCAGATGTTTATTAATCTATGCACAGACCTTTGTTTGTCTCTGTGGTTCTTAATTTTGATGTAGTATTTTTTTCCTTCATACATACTGGCATTAATTTTTTTTTTACTTATTTTTACATCTATTTGTTTGAGGGGAAGTGTGACAACTTGTGAGATTTGATCCTCTCTTTCTGCCATGTGGGTCCTGAGGATTAAACTCAGGTTGACAGACTTGGCAGCAAGTACCTTTACCCACTGAGCCACCTTGCTGGCTGGGTATCTTCTTTTAATCGGTTGAGATGTGCTTGTATGTATCCAGTGTGTTTTGATCAAGTCCATGGCACTTCCCTCTGTTCCCATTCCTCCCTCATCTCTTCTCCACTGTATTTCCCAACATCATGAGGTATTTGTTTGTTTCCCCGCTGAGTCTGCTCAGTGATGCCTGTGTGTGAAGGGGTTGAGGGCCAACTACTGGGACAAGGGTAGGCTCTAAACCAGTGTTTCTCAATTTGTGGTTCACGACCCCTTTGGGAGCCTTTCATGGGGGTTACCTAAGACACAGATATTTACATTATGATTCATAACAATAGCAAAATTACAGTTGTGAAGTAGCAATGAAAATAATTTTATGGTTGAGGTCACCACAACATGAGGAATTGTATTAAAAAGTCAAAGCATCAGGAGGGCTGAGAACCACTGCTCTAAGGAGAGGTGTCCTTGAAGAAAACCCCCTCTCCCGGCAGTCATCAATTGCTAATAGCTCCTCAGCCAGGGGTAGGAGTTTGTGACCACCTCCCCATTCCATGCTGGGACTTTGCCTGTCCTGATCTTGTGCATGCTGTCACAACCATTGTGAGTTTCTGTGTAACTGCTCTGCTGCATCCTGAAATAAGGTTTCCTTATAGTCACCCACAGCTTCTGATTCTTACAATCTTTCTACCCTCCTCTTCCCCAAAAATCTCTGAGCCTCAAGAGAAGGAGGAGGTGTGATATAGACATCCTGGTTAGGGCTGAGCACTTAGTGGTCTCTCATTCTCTGCATGTTGACCAGCCCAGGTCTGTGTTAACACCATCTCCTTCCACAAGCAGCTTCTTTGGCAAGGGTTGAATGATACACTAAGCTACGGGAAATAAATTGTTAGGAGTTGATTCAAGTTACACTATAGAGCTATAGTAATAAACCAGCATGGTACTGGCATTTAGACAGACACATTGACCATAGAAATAGAATTGAGGGCCCAGATATAAGTGCACACACCTACATCCACCTGACCTTTGACTAAGAGAAACACACGCGCGCGCGCACACACACACACACACACACACACACACACACACACACACACACACACACACTGTTGAAAAGAAGGTATCTCTAACAAACAGTAATGGGCAAACTGGAAAGCTACATGTAGAAGAAGGAAACTAGATCCTTCTCTCTCCCGGACTGTACAAAACCCAACTCCAAATGGATCAAGGATCTCAAAATAGTAGCTGATCCCCCTGTGTCCCATAGAGGAAAAAGGAAAGAACATTCTTCAGCCGATAGCCTCAGGAAAGATGGTCTAAACAGGACCAGTGATGGAGGCATAGTAGTATTTTTATGTCCTAGTTAAAAAATTCTTATGTGGAGATATTGTCCACTCTTTCTTACAACCCACTCACCCCCAAAATAACAGTAATCTGTTTCACATTTAGTTTAACAATCAATATAAAAGAATTGGAGGGAGTAGAATCATGATAATTAGAGGTCAGATTTAGTTGTTGTTATTGTTGTTGTTGCTTTTCCAAATAGACATCAAATTGGGATTGCTTTTCCTACTGCTGTGATATAGTTCCATGGCAAAAGCAATTTAAGGGAGAAAGGGCTTATTTGCCTCACAATTCTAGGATGCAGTCCATTGTTGCAAGGAAATCGAGGCAGTAGTTAGTCTCATTGTACCCACAGACAGGAGCAGAGAACAATAAATAAATGCATGCACGACTATGCTCAGTTCACTGTCTCCTTTTCATGCAGTCCAGGGCCCAGCCCATGAGACAGTGCTGACTGAGTTCTTCATGGGTCTTCTAACCTCGATAAACCCAATTGAGAGACTTCCTCACAGATAGGCATGAGGGCAGGCCAACTTAATCTACACAATTCCTTAGCGAGGCTTCCTTCACAGGTAATTCTACGTTGTGTCAAATCAACAATCAAAACTAACCATCAAGGAGGATGGAGAAATGGCTCAGAGATTAAGAGCCTGGCTGCTCTTCCAGAGGACCTGGGTTCAGTTCCCAGCACCTACGTGGTGGTGGTATCAGACATGCACATGGTACCCAGACATAAAAGCAGGCAAAACACCTATACACATACAATAAATTTTAAAACCAAGCAACAAAAACCTGCTCTAGAGAATGACAACTAAAAACTAACCCCCAGTGGGTGCTGGATGATGTTACTTTCTTCCCAATATGGATTTTTCTTATCTTCTGTTAGAGAGAGTTGGAAAAGCTTATTGCAGTTGAATTGGGCTGAGGTAATAGTCATCATCACGAAGCCCACCTGAGATAAGTCTTGATAGCAACTCTTCACGAACCTCTGCTCTGCCTCGTCTCTATGGGTGAGCATTCCAAGGGTCTGAAGAGACTTCCTCCTCCACCTCTCATCCCTCCTCTTCCTCTTTTCCTTAATTGTTTTCTCAAAGTAGAGTTGACCACATAGTAAAATGGATTTTTTTTTTTAGTGTTGAGTTCTGAAATTTTTTTATAGTAGTTAATAACTACCACAAATAAAATCTGCAAGAGCCCCAAGGTGGAATTCTCTTTGTGAACTTTAGGTTTCTGCTGCTCGCCTCTGTGGGACAGCTTCTCAGAAATGTGGTCCTTGGTTTCTGTTTGTGTTCTGTTGTTCTGAGGCAGGCTCTCGCTACATAAGCCAGGCTGACCTTGAACTTAATATTGTAGCCCTCAGTCTCCCCAGTGCTAGGATTACAGACATGTACTGCCCTGCCTTGTGTGTTTGTAATTCTCTTATGTCATCTTGTCTTTGACGTTTTGAGGACCACAGCTGTCTCAGTAGAAACTGCTGTTTCCCCCTTCAACCCTTGGATGTTGCGCTTTGAAGTTCCGGTTACTGCAGCAGCTTTCCGATGCCGTAGGAATGACCTTCTTATATTTTGTCCCAGTTTTTCAGTTGTTTCCGATAATAACAGTGGACTGCTCCATGCCGATCTACTCTCGGTATCTCAGTCAGTCGACCTACACTCAAACCAAACTCATTAAAAGCCTGCTTCACGACAGTTTTTGTAACCAATCTTAGAAAAGCCTTGGAAGCTATGAAAACTCCATGGGTTCAGTCAGGGAGAAAGCTTTGGAGTAAGGCATTATGGGTTTCATTTCAACTCTATCATTTATTAACTGTGCAACAATGAGCTTGAATCTGTTTCTTTACTTTCAGATGGCAAAAATTAAACAAGAGAACACATACCAAGTTCCTTGTACATAGTACACACTCAGAAAGTTCTCAAGATTATTATACGGAATGTTTTTATTTCTCAAGGAGATATAAAATATAATCATCTTACTTTAAGCCCAGAATTTGGGAGGCAGAGGCAGGTGGATCTCTATGTGTTTGAGGCCAGGCTGGTCTACAAAGTGAATTTCAGGACATCTAGGGCTGTTACACAGAGAAACCCTGTCGCAAAAAAAACAAAAAGAACAAAAGAAAAAGAAAATGAAATTCAACTTCAGAAACATGTATCCTAGGCTAGGCATAGCAGTTCAATCAATCCCAGCACTTGGGAGGCAGAGGCAGAAGGATCTCTGAGTTCGAGGCCAGCCTGGTCTACGAAGTGAGTTCCAGGACAGCCAGGGCTACACAGAGAAACCCTGTCTCAGAAAACACACACACACACACACACACACACACACACACACACACACACACACACACAAACACACACACACACACACACACACACACACACACACACACACACACACACACTCATCTCTTAGAAATGACTGGGATGGGATAGGACCAGGTAGTCTGGGAAAGGAGAGTGCAGTTGGCTTTATATTTATAACTACAGGGTCTTTCACATGTGTTGAGATACATAACACAGCTCTTTCCTTAAAAGATCGTATGATCATATATAAAGCATCTGAGTTGAAGATCTCTTAAAAACACACTCCAAATACTTCATATTGAGCTGAGGAACTGAGAGACCAGGAGTGGTTAAGTGACTTGTTCAATATCCATCTACTCATCGGTGTTTATTTAAATGGCCTGAATGCCCTAAAATTCCCTCTATTCTAACAGACTTCTAACTTCCATACTCAATTATAAATGTGAGGAAGAGACAAGTATTAATGTTTTATTGCCACTGGCTCATTTGGACTGAACTCCACAGATCTATTTTTAAATATCTTATTTTAATATCCATCTCCACAAGGTACTTGACTTCCTGCCAACTGAGACTGAAATAGCTGCCTCCCATTCCTTTCCCATTTCAAGCATTGTGTCCCGTAGCTCTCACCCCCTGTGTCATTAAATAATGTTCCATCTTATTATCTAGAGTGGAAGACTCAATGGAATTCGTGTAAAACCACACGAAGCACTCTTCTTGTTTCCCAAGTGTGGAGCAGTGCCTCCCAACATAATCTACAACACAAAGTATTTGTCATCCTTCTGGGCACTAAATGGAACCCTCTTATGGGTGAGACAATGTCACCAGCCACCCATACCCTCGTGTTTACCAGCAAAGATAACACTTCTGAAGACCCCTTCTGAGTGACTTTCCCTGAATCCCTGGGGGACTGAACATTGTGGATGAGTTTCACAATCACAGTTGTTTGATAGAAATAATAATGCTGACATCAAGGGGCCCTAATTCAGCTGTGGAAGGTAACATGTTAAATTCATTCTTCAACTGTTTCTTCGTGATGGCTAAAACATCATCTATTTTTATTAAATTCCTAATTTAACTTTTGCAATGATCCCTGGTTACAGTAAGTCATTATCTGAAACTCTCCCTTGGCATCCGTTTTGAAAATCATACCTAAGAACATTCTTAATAAGAGAAAATTCACATATGGTTATAGAGACCCCTGCATATGGTTTTAACCAATTTTTTACCAAGAAAAGTGCTAATTGCTACTTCTTGTGTCACCAAAGAGTTCACTTAGCCACTTCTTCAGGGCCCAAGAAAATCACTGTTTTAGAAGAGCTTAAAATCTGATGCGAAGGAGACAATCTCTCCTTTGCTTTCATTACACCTCTGTTCCCCATAGTGAATGTTTTCATGTAAAACCCGCGTCTCCCCACGCCTGGGTAGATGGTTATGTCAAAGGACAGATAAATACTGCCTGGCTGTTTGCCGCCAGCTCACTAGGGACTGGGGAAGGAAGACAGGCTCATTGGACGTGTGTCTAGCTCCCTCCCTCCCTCCCTTTACCTTAGCCGTTTCCTTCCTTAACTTCGTCTGGTCTAAACTCAGCTTGGCCTGTAGAGAGAGCTTGGCAAGTGCTTCAGAGGAAGGTCAGCCAGATGTCTGTGCTGGGCACTGCACCGTCAGCTGTGGCTAGAAGGGATAAGGTGAGGGCTGGTTCCCACTGACAGTGATGATTACCCTGAAACAGAGCAGAAAATGCATCTACTCATTTTCAGATGCGCAATGTGAGCCTAGCACTCTCTTGACTCCCTTTTAGTTCCTTTGTTATTTATTTTGTTTTTCTGTCTCACTCACACGATAGATCACACATACACATACCCACTAGACCAAAAATGGCCTTTCCACCTACCCGTAGCATTTTCTTCCCTTGACTGTTTTTTAAAAAATTAAAATACCAAAGGTATTAGGAGCAGAGAAACAGAAGCTAGACAAATAACATTGGTCCTGTCAGAGCAGATATACAGCCATGCATCCTCTTATGCCTCATCATTTAGAATAATTCAGGGTTTGATTCTGTAATTATTACATTTATTTTCTTTAAAGTGAAAATGTACGATAATCCCCTCCTCGTGTATATATGTGTGTGTGCGTGTGCACGTGTGCGAGTGCATATGGCTTATTCGTGTATATGTGATGCATCTGTGGAAGTCGGTGGACAACATTCCTGCCAATTCTCACCTCTCCACCATCTTTGACCAGGGTTTCTTTGTCAAGCTAGCTGGACAGACAGCTTCTGAAGATTCTCGTGTCCCCAACTCCTATCTCCCCTGGAATTACAGTTCCTTGGATGACTGCCTCTACCTTTACTTGGGTTCTGACGATCCATACTCAAGGTGGTCAGGTTTTCACAACAAGCACTTTTACCAGTCCAGCTATCTCCCCAGTCACAATAAGCATTTGTATCAGGCCTGTGTTCTCTCCTCAGTGTCCAACTACCAATGGTACCTGAGAGAGAGCAGGTATTTTAAATACACATACTCTAGAGCTGGAGAGGTGGCTCAGTGGGTAAAATACCTTGCCACCGAGCCTGATGACCCACATTCAATCCCCAGAACCCTCACGGCAGTCCAAGCTGTCATCTGACCTCCACTCATACGCTGTGGCACCCATGTGCCCACACACTCACAAAATAAATAAAGGCACAAGAATGAATATGTACTCTACACTATAGGTTATTCTACTTATCTTCCAATCTTCCCTTTTATTCCAGATAATCAATAACAGATTTCAAGATCATCCAATTCAACCCACAAGAGTTGGTGTTCAAAGACTCAGAAGTAGGCATCTGACTGCTTCCCTGTGAGTAGAGTTTGTTTCTTTGGGCTCTGCTTACAGTAGTTGTACAACCTCTTGCTAAAATTTTGCATGTAAAGGTACATCATGAAAGACCAGCCTGCCTGCTACAGCCCTGGTCATTTAGTTAGCACTCAGTGGATCGGGTAGATGCTATCAAGGTTTTAAGGAATGTTTTCCTGTTTTATAATGACTTTCTGTCTTATTTCTCTTTTTTCAGTAATGGACTCTTTACTCCCTATGACTAATACTATCACCGTGAGGCAATAAAGAGGATAACTGAGCCACATGGAGCCCACAAGCTCCCTGTTGCAAAAAGACTAATGATTGCTGGAGCAATACGCAGCAAACTCTTTCAGCAAGTGTACCAGCTACTTTTCTGTTGTTGTGATAAAACACCTCAACCAAAAGCAGCTTGTAGACAAAAGTGTTTGTTTCGGCTCTTTGCTCCAGAGGGGTGAGAGTCCATCATGCAGGGACACATGGCAGCTAGGCAGGAGCAGGAAGCTGAAAGATCACATTTCAAAGGTAAACAGGAAACAGAGAGTGAGCTGGAAGTGGGGTCATGCTAAAACCTGCCCCCAGTATATACTTCCTCCAGCAAGGTTCCATGTCCTAAAAGTTCCATAACCTCCCCAAACAGCACCTCCAATCAGGGACCAAGTTTTAAATACATGTGACTAGCGGGGGCAGGGGGGGGCACGTTTCCTATTTAAATCGCCACAAGTATACCAGCCAAAGCACTGGAGGAGTGCAAAGAGGCGCTTCCTTAGACAGGATAGAGAAGGCAGAGGAAACGGAGGGAGGGAGGGTGGCCTTAATTGAAAGAAGGCTTTTTCAGTAATTTAGCACCATTATCGGGCAATTATTGCTTCAGGATTATATCAATTGTCCTCTATTCCTCTTCCTTATGTCCTTGGTTCTCTTTTAGCAGAACCTCTCTTGAGGGGTGGTGTGTGTGTGTGTGTGTGTGTGTGTGTGTGTGTGTGTGTGTGTGTGTGTGACTATTGGCAGGAAAGGCTATCTGAGGTCTACAGCACCTTCTCTGTATACTCCCACCCTTTCAATGCTAGCTTTCTTCAAGTACTTACTCCCACACTTCCTTTCTTATGGTCCTAAAGTAGCCAGGAAGTAGATGCCCATTGCTGGGGAGGTACCTCAAAATGCCACTGACACTTGGTTGTGGAATTTTACAGAAATTTCTATTTCTATAAAAGAGGAAAATTTGAAAGAAAGAGCTGTGCCGGAGCATTGCAGTGAATGGTGGCTGGTGGCCAGGATAGGTGCCTCCCAACTGTGCCCCATTAAGTCCAGTCACCTGACAGGCTTGAAGGAACAGACCACTTTCCTGTGAGCATGTGAAAGACAGGCTTTGAGTTGTAAGCACCCAGAAGCCTTTGCTCTTGTTTCCGAACATCGTGAATGTGAGACTTTATAACCACCGTGGGCCAGTATGTTAAGAAACAGTTGAGGCTTCAGATGGAAAGAGAAGTTTGGGAATCTGTTTTCTTTCATTTTCTTCGAATATTGCAGAATGAGTTCCCCGGGACACGCCTAACAAAGTGTTTGGTCTCTTAGCTCAGATTTGCTCCAATGTGTTATATATAATAGGATTTAAATGTAAAATATGGTGCTTCCTTATGAATTTCTGGGAGTGGTTGTAGAATGAGACTTGTGGGTGGAGGCCTGAAACCCCATGTCTATCTAG
The DNA here is from genome assembly GCF_007827085.1 of Peromyscus californicus insignis. Lineage (NCBI taxonomy): Eukaryota > Metazoa > Chordata > Mammalia > Rodentia > Cricetidae > Peromyscus > Peromyscus californicus. Next base: position 47,728,553 of record NW_026294584.1, read on the forward strand.
GAGTCTCCCCTACAGGAGGCTGCTTCTGGTCTTTACCATGAGAATCAAAGCAGGTCCAGAATGAGCCTGGATGTAGCCATATTTGGCTAGGGATTGAGGAGACACGGGAACACGGGTTCTCAGGGTCTTCCCACCTGGTTGGTTAGGAGAGTAAGAAGAAATTCTAGTTTCTCACGTGGACACTTGTAAACTTGGCTAAATGATGGTGTTTCCCCGGCCAAGAAATCATACTTGGCCTTCGGAGGAACTTCCATGAGAGCTCACACCCTTGCCCAGCACAGCTTCTAATGGAAGAGAATGCCAGGGTTTATGGGGAGAGCGGGCACAAGCAGCAGGGACAAGGCAGATGATGGTGCCAGGAGCCCTGTCTACAGTTCCTTTCCGGCCCTGGTTCCCATATGCGCAGTGAATATTCAGCAAAGAGAAAGGAATGATTGAGCTATTTATATCTGAAACATAACCGTCGGAAGTCTCACCTGGAGTTCCAAAATGGTAAGCTCTGACTCCACGGACTCCTACACTTTTCTTACCTCTGTCCTGACTCAACGCCACAGCCCTCCAGTAAAAGAACAAATGCTCGACTTGGATGGGGGCAGCGGGTTCAGACAGTTTCCTTCCTACTATTCTCTATACCCTAAGTCCAACAATGCCAAATTAAATCTTAATTCCATTGAGTTTTCTGAGAGGAAAGGGCAGAGTTGCATTCCCTGAAATGGATATTTTAGGCTAAAGTTATTACTTGGAGGGGGATTCCCTCCCCCCTTTTCCTAATTTTAAACAAAAAGTCCATCATTCATCCTAACACCAGCCTTTAAGAGCTGGAGACAAATGGAGTCTGAATATTCACGCCAGTGTGGTATAAATGAGCTGTGATCTCAGGATGTTGGCTGCTGCGCTGACAGGGAGAAAGAGTGGTTTAATATCTTTGGCTGAAAACACTTTCTTAAAGGATGGAGAAGGCCAACATTAATATCGAGTCCTGTTATTTAATAACTAAAAATGATATATTGTGGATGGGGGCATCCGAAGACCAGAGGAGAGTGCGTTCCTCAAATCCAGAGAACGCAGAATGGGAGCAGATGCCAAAGCGCTGGGCTTGAAGGAAGGAACCATGCTAAGAGCATTTTCCTTGAAATCTTCAAAGACTAACCCCCATAAGTATTTATAACCATGATTTTTAACTTGATTTCATTACAGATTTTCAAAATTTATAAATGCAGGTGGTCCCTGACTTACAATGGCTGCATTTAGGATTTCTTACCTTTCCAATGGTGCAAACGCCACATGCATTGATTAGAAATTGTGTTTCGAGTTTTGTGCTTGGATCTGTTCCCAGGCTGCAATATGCAGGCTGATACTCTAGCAATGCTGGGTACCACAGCTCCAGTCCCACCTGCCCATCATGAGATCCAACAACTGATGCATGAATGGACTGAAACACCGATGCTTGGTAGGCCAGGAGAAGTAAATACATCTTCAAGTTATAACAGCTTTATCAGGATAATGTAAATCAAGGAGAGTTTATCTAAAGACATTTGTCACAAAGGGAGACTCTGGGGACCTTTTAAACTGCCTCTCCCAGATAAATGGCCAGTAGTTTGTAAATTAAAGATGTAATTGTAAGTTGAGGGTGGTGAGGAAGGCTGTGGTTACCATTAGCTGAAGCTTCCTCAGACATTCATCTTGCTTGTTGAGTCATTCATCCTACAGACATACATTGAATGGGATCAGCTCCACCTCAAGTGCTATTTTATGTCTGGGCTAGCAATTCTAGTATTCTTCCTTATGAAATGAACCCTTTTAAAAACTCAATGCAAGGGAGAACTTGGTGAATCCAGTAATGTTCTCACTGATGTAAATTGTGGTGTCTGATATTCTTTACATAGTTTTCATCAACCTCATGTTGGCAAAGGGTCACAATACTTTAAATTTCCATGTCCCCTCATCCACCTATAATACATCGTTGTGTGGTTATAGACAAAGCATTGCAATGTGTCATCTATGTGTGTCATTCTTTTTCTGAAGTCATTTTTAAAAGTGACATCTAATTGTCCCTATATTATTTGTTCCCATAATTCTGATATTTGAATGGCATTTAAAGGAAAGAAGAGGACCATAATAATCATTTCTAATGAACTGAAATAAAAAGGAGAGGAAGGCTGCCTTAGCATTTGAGTCAAATGTTCATACAAATCAGAGGCAAGGGACCAGAAGCGGCCTCTTGTGAAGGCGGTGAGTCCTCTCATTGGGATGGGGCCCGGCCCCAACTCCAGATCTAATTTCTTCCAATTAATGTCATATCCTGTCTCTTAAATGAGATCTCCAAAATAACCCACAAACCCTAGATCTCCCCAGAAATGGACACAGATGAACTCCCGTGATTTGGATTCATGTCAAAAGCTAATTACGTGAGCATAGCAAAGACATGGCCGAAGTGTGAAGTGTGGTGGTTTGTTTTCTTAAGGTTTTAGAACGCATTCAGCTTATTTTCTCAAGTGTCTCCCACTTAAGTGAAATAATAAATCAGTTTGCCAAAGCACAAATGAACACAAACAAGAGATTCATCTTTACTTCATTAATAAACATCAAGTATGAACTTACCTAATAGCAAGCAAGCCAAAACCCTCTGACAGGAAACGGCTCCTGGGAAGATTTTGTAGGCGCATCTAAACCCTTCCAGACTGTCATATGATCATTTCATCACTGAAGTCCTTGCTCCTGTCTCTCTTCTTTCATCCGTTTGCAGGACTTGTGGAGCTGAGTGGTACGGTTGAAAACACACACTGTGGGACCAGGTTACCTGATTATTAATCCCGAGTCTACCACTAACTAGTTCTATGACCTTTTGTAACTAACTCACTTTCTCTGAGTTTTGATATCTCTCTATAAGAAATGAAGACAATAAAGACTGTTACAAGGACCTAACACTGGCATTTATAAACTTCATCTATTAGCTAAATCAATGTTTTGGCCTAAGTTAAGCTTGTATGGGATTATATTGAGTTCATATGAACACATCATTATGAGTCTGCTCTTGGAGCTTCGTACTGAGGTGGGACTGGCCTATGGTTAAATATCATGAAAAACTGCATAAGGGTCACAAACGAGCAACTGGAAGCCCATGGTGCCCTGAAAAATGTGCTTCCTTGTATAGTATGCTTTTCATGTTTTTTTGGTTGGTTGGTTGGTTGGTTGGTTGGTTGGTTGGTTGGTTGGTTGGTTGGTTTTTGTTTTTGTTGTTGTTGTTACTTTGTTTGTTTGTTTACATTTTGAATTGGAATGTTCTTGGGGATGCATATGTTTTCTATTTCTCCAAAAGCCACCCCTTCTAAAATATTTACTTCTTTAAAACCATTTGGTTTGTCATGCCTGGTATAAATGAATGATCACATGATAAGCAAGTACTCCTAGGATGAGTAGCAGTTTTCCAGTTCATCTGAGTAAGGAGACGAGCTGGATGAGAAGTGAACTATGGGGAACTTTCCCCCAGTGCTCTAACTGTGGTGTTCCAATGAACCCGCCTGCCCCACTTCTATACTAGAAGCTACAGGAAGCAAATGGGAACTAGAGGAGTGGAATATGTACTTGCGTGGAAGTGAAGAAGCGCATTATTTAATGTTTTTCAATAAATCCAAATCAGCAAATATTTCCATGCATCTACAATCACCTAGCAAATACTCAAGACTGAAAGGGGATATCAAACCCTAACATTGAACAGCCTCAGATACGGTCAACGCAAAGAGAAATTAGGAAATACTTGAATAGCCAAGCTGTGTAGTATTAAATATTAAGAGCATCATTGGCAACTGTGGTCCTGCCTATAACACTAGCATTTGGGAGGCAGAGGCAGGAAGATCACTACAAGTTCCTGGTCTGTACAGGGCTAGCATGTCAGTGGGGAGAGAGGGAGGGGTGTTCTGTGTTAATATAAGAGTTGAGCCAGATCCTGGGGGAGGGAATTATGAGATGCTGGGGGACAAAAGAGCATTGGGCACTTCAGGACACAAGAGAGCAAAAAACAGGGCCCAGAGGTTGAAATGAGAATAAATTGTTCCAAGACTCATGAGTTTGGCCTGACTGAGAGTTGTGTTTGTCTGTGAGGGTGGAACATGAGAACCAGCCATGGGAAGGCTACTGTCTTCAGAGGATGGTGGCCCATGTGAGGGAGGCTATCTGTTCTCAGCCACCTCCTCGGGGGGACACCTAGACCTCACAGTCACTAGCCCTCTCAGTGATACGCACTCTCCAAACCAGGAGTCCTAGGTGCCCCACAGCTCCCCTGACCTATGAGGCTTGGCTAAATGGGGACAGTAGTGATTCTCAAGTTGCCCCTGCTTCCTGTTTTAAGATGTGCTTTGATCACTCCTCCTGCTACCAAAGGATAGCCAAGTTAAAGTGAGACAGCCTCTCCTTGTTAGGGTCAGGGTTTTTTTTGTTTTGTTTTGTTTTGTTTTTTGCTATGTAACATCTGTTTTTAAAATTTGTCTGAGACCCTGACTTAAATCCATTTAACTCAAAAAACAGCAAGAGAACATCTTGTTTTCATGAATGTCCAGGGCCTGTATGTCAACAAATAAAAGATCTGTTTGTAGTATTCAGAGTGGGAAAGCTGCTTGTGAGATATCCTGCCACATGGATAAATTTCTTACGAGCTGTTCTTTTGCTGGAATTGAGAAGCAAACTTTGAAAGCATGATGGACCAGCTTTGTCTCAATCAGCAAATGTCTTCTTGCTGGTAGGTGAGAAACATACTTGTAATTGTCAGAAGGTCATTGACTTGGATGGAATAGAGAGCTGGCCCCTCTTTCCTGCCTCTTACTCTAGTTGATATCTTAAATGAATTCCTCTTGTCTGCACAAATTCTAGCAGACAGCGTTCTGTGGGTCATTATTTTTGTATGTCTTAGGACCTGAAGTGGGAAAGGAGATGAGAGCAGATCACCATCCCAAACAGTTGACTCCCCCACCCATCCACTTCTTTTGAAGAGAGGAATACAAAGGATTTGTGTTTATCTGCACTTAGAGGGCCATGTCTAGCATGTAACATGTGCCAATTTATATTTGATAAATGAATGCAAACTCTAGTGTTTACATTCCGTTTATGAGTGCCGTCCTGGGTATGGATGGATATTACCCATGTTTGAAAAGAAGCTAGCACCCAAAATTCATTCTAACACCAATGAAACCATTAGGCCCTTCCCACAGCTCACTTTCATGGCAGCTTGTACTTAACTCAGTTTTTGTTTTGCTCATTGCCTATCTCCACCATCAGCTGCAAGCATGGTGGGGGCAGGTGGGGCACCTACATTCACACCTCACATCCACACCATAGTTTGTTTTGTATAACTGCAATGAAACACCATGACCAAAGCAACCTGGGGAGGAAAGGGTTTATTTGGCTTATACATCCCAGGTCATAGTCCATCATTAAGGAAAGTCTGAGCAGGAACTCAAGACAGGAACCTGGAGACAGGAACATGGAAACAGGAAGTAAAGCAGAAACTATGGAGAAATGCTCACTAGCTTGCTCTCAGGCTCACTTTCAGCTACCTCCAAAAACCACCTGCCCAGGGCTGGCACTGCCCACAGTGGGCTGGACCCTCTCACATCAGTAATTAGTTGAGACAATGCCCCCAGAGACTTGACTAAGGCTGATCTCATGGAGGCATTTTCTAAACTGTGGTTCTCTCTTCCCAGATGGCTCCATCTTATGTCAAGTTGACAAAACAAAACAAAACAAAACAAAACAAAACAAAAACCCACAGCATACCACACAAAGTGTCTGGAACATGGCTGACACTTCATAAATATTTGTTGACTGCCTTTTGCTGACACTTTCCCTGTGGTAACAATTGTAGACTCTCAACCACTCTTGATTATAGCTTGGTTCAAACCCAGTGAGGAAGATGATGGAGCTTATAATGGAACTGAACATATAAGGACTTTTTGTATGATGACACATTCATATTCATCTAACCATACGTTCCTTCCATTACAAACGCCTACTGAAAATCATGGTAGGATGAGTTAGTCAAAGCTATCTGTATTTTCTCAACCTAAACTTGTCAGGTTGTATATGCCATACAGGCTATAACTAATGTTATAAGATATCAGTAGTTTCAGACTGCTTAAAAACATTATTTATTATATTTGTGAGAGTTTCACCTACATGTATGTATGTACATGCACCATGTGTGTGTTCAGTGCATGAGGAAGTCAGGAGAGGTCGTTGGATCCCCTGAAACTAGTGCCACAGGCTATGGTTAGCTACCATATGGGCTAGGGAACCAAACAAGGGTCCTCTACAAGAGCAACCAGTGCTCTTAACTGCTGAGCCATCTCTTCAGCTCCAGCTTCAGATTGCTTTTAATCTTTCAAACAATTAACTCATTCCAGTGGAATTGGATATATGAAACTTTATCTTTATTATCAAGAAATCCTGGCCTAGCAGCCAACCTGGTAAAGGCAATCAGTAAGATATTTTGGCAACTGATGGGCAGATGACTTTACGTCCACATCCACTCGTTCAGTGGTCACACTTCACTTTGAATGGGAACATGGTAGTTCATTCCCTCCGTTTCATTTTCTCTGCTTATGTAGACAGGGTTGACATTGGAATGATTTGTGAGTTCTGACAGTTCCCAAGAGAAATGCTGGTTTGTTTACAAGAGGTGAAATTCCACAATAGTTTTATTATTGTTATTATTATTTGTATATTTGAAAACATTCCCAAAGAAACAAATGTGGATGCAGGAAAAATATTGGGGGGAGAAAAGAAAAATAATACTCCAAATTCTGACCAATTCTATTTTAATAGGTCGAGCTGACTGCCAGCTGGCCACGGGGCTGACTACTTGTAATCTATACTTTTGGTAGGCCACATGTAGTTCTTGGAACTGTTTATATTAAGCTGCTGAAATTTAATTATTCTAAAATTGGCAGGACTCTCTTTGATTACTTAATACAAAATTGCTTAGTCATCTTTTTACATAGTGTGGACAGCTTTTGTTTAAGTGTGAATAATTGAAAAATGCAAATGAGATTCGAAAAAAGTTTGAGGTCAGGTAGAAAAACAAGAAATGATCTTTAAAAAAATTTTTTTTCAAAATCCTTTAGCAAGTGGTGGCCACATGTTTTAATTTGACAAATGAGGTACCTGTCAAATCGAGGTCCTTAATTACAAGTTCCTTTTTCCTCTTTCCTTTGTGGCTTTTGTCAGAAGCCAAACCTGCTGCCTGTGGCTGCTTAGGTTGTGTTCTGCTCCTACATTTTGCAAAGCATGGGTTTTTCTAGCAAGAGGATAGAAAAATCAAGTATCGGTCCTGAGCAAAGAGCTTTCTTGTGCTCAGAGACGAATCAGTATGTTACTGCGAGCTGGGTGTCACGGAGACCCCATTTTCAACTGTCTTGGGTTGAATGTGGATCTTGCCATCCTGGAAATGACTTACGTTTCAAATGCAGAGCAGCTTTACAGCCTGGGAGGAAACAGGCAGGCACGAAGGCACTCTTCCCTGTATTTTAAAGTCTCCACCGTACCCAAGGTCTCTATTTTCTTTCTGGGAATGCTCATGGCAACCTCACACTCTTCCGGTGAAGATCAGAATTCTGTGACCACTGGTAAGTCCTGTGTGGCCACTGGGTAGTGAAGCCTGGCCTAGAAATGGGAGGCTCATAAGCAAACATTCAGAACTATGCCTTCTGTTTCTAATTACTGAGCATGGTTAGAGAGCGAAATCAGGCTACACTTTTTTTTTCCATACTGATGGAAGCATTTAAATGAGCTCTCAATGTTAGTGTTTTCTAGTTATGATGGAAGGTGGCATTTCCAAAGGCCATGGAAATTTGAAGCTTTTCAGTTCAAGTCTGACTCTTGTCTTTTCTTATAGATGGATGTCTTCTTTTTCTTTTTATCCTCTTCCCCCGATACAGATGTCTGTCTATACCCTCCTTCCTGAATCTAGGATGCTCTTCTATCTAGCACAAGGTTATTCCTTTACAGAGGAAAAAAACACACCACTGTAATCAAAGAATAAAACAGAGCTCCATTCGACCACCAACACCAACCCCAAGGTCACTAGGGGTTACATTGGAGATGTGGCCTTTAGAAAACGTCTTCACTGTTCGTCTGTGTACCAGTTAGTTTCCGTGACTAAGCAGTGCCCTGTAATATATTGCAATCTACTAAGCATGAAGGGTAATAAAAGTTATCACCTGAAGAAAGCCATCATCTTCCAGGGGAGATAGACATGTACCCAGTAAGTCACATGTAAGTTATACATGAAGTGCACAGTAGGAATATGTCACTGGTTCAATGTTGGACTCAAGTCAGTGAGTGTGTTGGTTGTAAGCCAACGTGAGCCATTTCTTTTATAAAGAAAAGTCTAGATATTCCCCCCTAACAAAGTAGTTGGACCTGCTGTTTGAGGGGCTCATGTGGAAAGAAGAAAGCACTTTCTAATTCATCTCATCTGTCAGTTTGTATGCTTGACTTATGTAACTATTGTGTCCAGAAGACTTAATGGATCATGTCTGTTGGTTTGGTTTCAGCGCTTTTCATTGTAGATTATAAATTTCTTAGAGACAGTTTCTAACTGGGTTCATAAATTGCAGAGATGCATTTGATGATCAAGACAAGCAGAAGTTGAAACATGTACTAAGGCACAAATTATGTGTGATTAATAGACTATCCGCCCTTCACAAAAACATTGCCCTAAACAAAATGCTCTTGGGATACACCTTGGAGTTGTTCCTGGTAGCATAAATGGGTCTGCATCCTTCCATCTCCATTTTCTCTCCATTCCATCTCCATCTCCAGCTATGAATCCGATATTTGGTCACCAAACTGGTAGCGTTATGGAATAAAACAAGCACAAAGAGCAGACACATGTGAGTAAGTGGGCAAGTAAAATGATCACATATGCCATGCGGGGGCTCAGAACCTTCTGCTCTTTATTTCCAAATAACCCACTCTGGGACCTTGCCACTCATTTGGAAGAATGATCTTTATTCAGCAACACCCTAGCCTCTTTTGAATTCGCCAATCATTTCACTTTCTCAATTGCAAGTACCTTATCAAACAATAATTACCCACCCAAAAGACCCTCTACAGGACTACAGAGAGGGTACCAGAGGGGAAATCGAGAGAATACTTGGTGCTTCTGGGTAAGGATCTGTCCTCACACCTCACATTTGATTAATTCTTCCATATATGTGTATTTGTGTTACTGCGTGTGCATATAGGGGTCCATGTCTTCTTGGAGGCCAGAGACAACCTCAAGTGTCATTTTTCTGGAGTTTGCTACCTTGGTGTTTTTGAGGCAGAGCCTCTCACTGGGATCTGATCAAGCTAAGTTGGCTGGCAGGAAGCCTCGGGAATCTGTCTCTCCTGCCTCCTGAGCACTAGAATTATATATGATTGATCACTGGCCTTTTTTTTTTTTTAAACTCAAGTGCTCATGGAGTAAGTTACCTCTCAGCCCTAGTTTTTGATTTGTTTGTTTGTTTGTTTGAAGACAGGGTCTCACTATGTAGCCCTGACTGTTCTGGAACTTACTATATAGACCAGGCTGGCCTCAAACTCATAGAGATTTACCTGCCTCTGCCTCCCAAGTACTTCGATTAAAGTGTGTGTCACTATACCTGGCTTCATTTTCTTAATTTTTATGCCGCCTCTGAACATATGTGATTTCTGAGCACTTAAAATGAGGAAAATGTGACACTGAGGAACTTAATTTTTCATTTCAATGAATTTTGATTTATTTACATTTAAATGAACTGACTGGACAGCACAGACTTACATGGTTAAAAATCTTCTTGACTTTAACTCTACACAAATGGCCATATCACCTTGTATCAGTTATTTTTCTCATTGTTACGACAAAAGCAACTTACAGAAGAAAGAATTTATTTTGACTCAGTTTAAGGAGGGAGGTCATCCATTGTGACAGGGAAATCATGAAGAAGCAGGTGGCTGATCACATTGTGTCTACAGTCAGGAAGCCGAGTAGACTGCAGTGGAGCTGCCTATAAAACCTCAAGACCCGCCCCCAGTGACTATGTCCTCCAGCAAGGCTTCACCCCCTAAAGGTTCCACAACTTCCCAAAACAGCCCTACCAGCTGGGGAGAAGTGTTCAAATGCATGAGCCTAGTGGGACATTTCACATTCAAACCACAGCCCACTTCTACCCTACTCTTTCTAGGGATGGGCATTCGCATCTCAGCAGTATTCACTCTCTCAGTTGCAAGTACCTAATCAGTGAGAATCCTTATATAATTAATTCTACTGGTGCCAGCTCTCACTTGACATTTGAATTATGTCTAATAATTGTGTCTATGCTTCTGTTATTAACATATACATTTAGAGGGTACATTCAGACCTTTTTCTCCTTTTTTAGCAAACCTGGATATTAATTTAAATCGCATTAGTAGAGAACCTCTATCTTTGCCTTAGGGCTCACTTCCGACATTGACTTTTTTCTGGGGTCCAAGAAAATATCAGTATCCATGTGCTGAGTCTTATTTGGTGTTAACCTGCCCCTTTCAGTCTAACTCTCCTTGAGTATATTAAGGACAAACAACTCAACTTTTAAACAAGGGACAGAAGCATAGTTTTCTATGTTTTCCCTTCTCATCATTCTAAGCAACTTTCAGGTTGGTCCAGGGATTAGTCCAATATCAGTCTGATTTCCTACTTATGTGCTATGGTTCAGAAGCTAGTGCCAAAGTTACCTATTTCTCAGTGTCGTTTCTTGAAATGGGGATGAATTTCCTCTTCATACTTGGGCATATCAAATAATTTTAATCCCAGAGTTTTGAGAAACATAGAAAGTGTCCACTTAGCCATCAACCACATTGTCTTTCCAAGCGGGGAGATACAAACAGCATCAGTACACAATCCCACATTAGGCCAACTTCCAGAAGGTGAAAGAGAGGTCTCAGAAATATTACCATGAGTAGTGTGATGGTCAACGAGTCTCCTGCTTCACAGATAGAGAAATGCAAATGGAGAAAAGGGGCTTGGAGTAGACTGAACAGTAAGAAAGGGAAGAGCAGGCCATAGCCTGTTAAGCTTTTCTTAGAGGGCTTTGTACATTGACGCCCAATGGTTAGAGAGAAGAAACAAAAATGAGAAAGCAAGACTCCTTGGCCTGACTGTTCCAATTCTTTTTTTTTTTTTGGTTTTTCGAGACAGGGTTTCTCTGTGTAGCTTTGCGCCTTTCCTGGGACTCACTTGGTAGCCCAGGCTGGCCTCGAACTCACAGAGATCCGCCTGGCTCTGCCTCCCGAGTGCTGGGCTGTTTTAATTCTTAAAGCCATGTTGCAGGTCTTGAGAAATGTGGTCTGGTGATGACTGTATTTTTCAAGTAGCACAGATTTTTAGAACAAGACAGTAAAGGTTGAGCTAAAGTCAAGTCCAAACTGTTCATTATAACCCATTTGTTTATTTGAATATTTTAAGTCCCCAAAGAACTATTTGGTTTGGAAAGGAGCAAAGCAAGTTGATAAATTGATTTTTTTTAAGACCAACAAGTCCATTTTCTAAAGTCATAAAAGAAAAAAAAAACAGATTTACTGTGGAACTAATGCAAATGTGCATTTATATAACTTCTGATATTCATATATAATCTAGTACCAAGGTCTTTGATTCACTTTATAAATGCTACAGTTAATAAAGTGCAGAGTATAGGAATTATATTGATACACTCAAAATAATGAAATCTAGTGTAAAAATGCATTGACTCAAACAAGGTGTAATTCCTGAGTGCCTGCTATGGCCCAATCACGAAGGGTTGTTTTTATGTGACTATGTCTATTCTTAAGTGGCCTCAGGGATGAAAACACATGCAAAGTAAAATATCAATAAAGTGCTAAATGCTACTTAAAGAAAATAACTGATGAGCTATAGCAATGATGAAATTATCAATTGTCAAAATTAGTTATGGATCCAAGGTGGGGGATGTTACTTTTAAGGAAGGTCTTCTTTGGGCATCATGGAGGAGATGAAATTTCAGTCAGGAATTAATGACTGGATAGAATCTGGATAGTGAAGAGAGAAAGGGAGCTCATTCCAGATGGATGGGACAGAATAAATAAAAACACAGTATGAGAAAATTGTAAAACACATTTGAAAGCTAATCATATATATAGATATACATGTATATATGTATATGTATATTAATCTCAGATGCCATGACACTGTCAGCTTGAAAGAAGAATTAGTGATTTCTAAATCATAAGATTTTTAAAAGAACCCACTTTGTATTTAAATCATTTATGCTTAAAGAAAATATGGGTATGCAATGCTTAGCTCTTCATCCTTACTAGACAGTAGACCAGCATTCTGTGGATTAGGTTTAGTCTTCGAATGTCATCTGGTCCAATTATCTCACTTACAGAGAAGAAAAACTCAGAGAGTTGGGTGTTTTTTTTGTTTGTTTGTTTGTTTTTTTGTTTTGTTTTTTTTAACTTCAGTATCCAAAGTCTAAGTTCGGGATTTGTTTGGTAGAGGCTCATAAAGGGTGACAGTTAATAACAGAAGTAAGTAAAGATACTTTGGAGAACAATGATGGAGAATCTACTGGGATGTGTTGTAACCAGAAATCACCCAATATCTGTCTGATAAAGAAAAGTATTACTGAGTCACATAGTAAAACAAATTGGAACAGACAAAATACACCCCCAACTTTCCCATGAAGCCCTGTATTCCGAGAACAGAAGTCAGTGACAGGCATGACCCAAGGTTGACAGACAGAAGATCTACCTGTATATTAGTCTATTTTCTTCTGCCATAACAGAATGCCTGGGGCTGAATGTTTATAAAGAAGGAAGTGGCTTCTGCCCAGTCATTCTTGTGAAGATGTCATGGTGGATGGTGTCACAACGGCCAGAGTACCTGTAGGTACAGATCTTCCCATGGTAAGACAGGAAACCAGAGAGCAGGAAGACACCAATCACACTCTCATAGCTGCTCGGGTGAGAGAACAGCCAGGGTCCTTTGAGAATGACCTTAGTTCTTTTCCAACTTCAGGGTCTCAGAGACCATCTAACCTTCTACTAAGGTCCCCCTCTTAAATGACACCACCTCTTAATGACACCATATCAGGGACCAAACTTTACCACACCATAGCAACTAGAGCCAGACAAGCTTGAAATATGGGACTGAGAGAAATGTAAAGAAATAGAGCATCCAGGAAGGCAAATACTTCTTCACGTTATTGTTGGATTCTAGTGCTCCAATTTTGAGTACACCATGGTAATGGCATGTAAATTGTTTATTGATATTGTTTATGTAAGTGTTTTGGGGGGCTCCATTGGATGCAAAGCTGGTTTGGGGTTAGAGATGGATCAGCACCTAAGAGTGCTTGCTGCTCTGACAGAATACCCAAGTTTGGGTCCCAGCACCCACATTAGAGGCTTGCAAATGTCTGTAATCCAATACCCTCTTCTGGCCTTTTCCAGTACTTGACACTCAAGTGCACATACCCACGCACAGACAGACACTCATACCCTTTTTAGTTAACAATAAAATAATTCTTAAAAAAAACACTAGCTTAAAAAGATCTTATCTAATGATGGTCATAAGTGTTGGAAGACCAGAATTCCTTGCAATGGTAGAGAGATGGTTACACTGAGGACAAGGACATATCAAGTTAGATGGAGAAGACAGATGTGATAAAGAAGGTGTGACACCAGAGAAGAAACTTCAAGATATCAAAGATATGACACTTTAAGATATACCACTGTGGTGTCAAATATCTTACTATCCCATAATAATCCACACAAAGCACCTACAAGAGATCCTTTGTGACTTGTTAACTCTCTGATTTAAGTGGATGTAAGGCTGAAGGTAAGGCTGGCTTTAAAGAGCGTTCTGATCTCAGCTCTACAGTCCAAGAAGTAAATTGGAGGACTCTGACAGATGTCATCTCAGAACTGTTCAGAGGCACTCCCAGAACTGTTCAGAGGCACTCCTAATCATTCTCTGAAATGAGAAACAGCTACCATGTTAGCCCAAGAACAGTACAATGATTGAGTACATAGTTGGACAATCTATACGATGGACACGGTTATAACGGCTATGTCATAAATTGCCTTTTTTTTTTTTTAACATAACAGAGCTATCCAGTTATGGAAAGACTTGGAAGAGGTTGAACACAGTAGTGCATGCCTGTAGTCCCAGCACTTGAGGAGTTAAGGCAAAGAGGTCCATTCAGGCCAGGTTGGGCTACAAAGTAAGTCTGAGGGTCTGAGCTATATGAGACTCAGTCTCAGAAAAATAAAGAGACACAGAAGAAATGTGAATTCTTATTGTTAGTGAAAGAAACCAGTCTGAAGAGGTCATCCAAATAGTGAGTATTTGAGAATATGACATTCTGGAAAAGCCAAAGTTACAGAGGCATAAAAAGATCATAGACCAGGGTTAGGTGTGAGGAAGAAGGAGATAGATGGAGCATAGGGGATTTTTGTGGCAAGGAAGCTATCATGTATGGTTCTGTGATGGTGAATATATGATAATATGCATATCACAAAACCAAAGAGCGTGTTCTCTATGGACTTGAGTATATACTAGCATCAGGTGTCAACTGTAGCACATGTACTATATAGTCCCGAAAGATGTTAGAAACAGAACACATTTGTTTCCTGTGGCTGCTGTAACAAAAGCCCCACAGCGTGGGAGGTTTGAGGTTGGAAGTCAAGTGGTAGGCAAGGCCACATTCTCTCTGAAGACACGAAGGAAGGATTTTTGTCACTCCTTCTTTCCATCTTCTCATGGTGTGCTTTCTCTCTGTGTCTTCAAATCATCTTTCCTTTGTATGTGTTTCCCTTTATACCAAATTCTCTTTCTCTCTTTTTTAATGAGGATACCCTTGTATTAGAACAGGGTCTGTCTTAATCACCTTACCTTAACTACATCTGCAAAGACTCTATTCCAAATAAGGACACATTTTGAGGTATTGGAGACTAGAACTTTTAACATTCTCTTTGTCTGTCTCTGTCTGTCTGTCTGTCTGTCTGTCTGTCTGTCTCTCTCTCTCTCTCTCTCTCTCTCTCTCTCTCTGTGTGTGTGTGTGTGTGTGTGTGTGTGTGTGTGTGTGTGTGTGTGTGTGTGTATGTGTTTCCTCTTGCTTCAGTGGTACAATTCAACCTAAATGTAGAAGAAAAGTGTGTGCAAAGGGGGGGGGGTGTGAAAAAAACTCTGCTCTTTTTTTCTACTTACTCTATGCTCTGAGAAACAAAATTTATTGATCAAAAGTTTAAAGAGCAAAAAAAAAAAATGGCCCACCATATCATATAGAATAGATCTAGCAAGTGCTCCTTGTGGAGGCTGCCATTAGTCCCTTCAGTGTCCCTGAAGCAGCAGGTTTTATTCTAAGACAGCTGAGGAAATGGCCCCCACATCCTGAGGACTTCCTCTATTCCTGTCCATTATTTGATTTCAGATGTTTTGGAAATTGATAGGGCATAACTCTCTACAGAGGCCTCATTCCCTAACAATTGAGTGCTAGGTTGGAAACTCACTTATTCATGATCTTTTTCTGCTTTAGTGCATTTGTGCATGTGTGCAGGCATGTATGTGTGAACACACACACATGTCTAAGGTGGCTTGTGCTTGCCACATATCTTAATCTATACAAATGCAGAATCAGATTCACTCTTTTAAAAGAGTTTCAGGAAATATACACAGTAAGACCATATGCCCATGGAGGAAAACAATAATGATCTTATGAGTGTAAAACACTAGATTTCTTAGGGCTGAGGAGATGATCTGTTGGTATAATGCTTGCCACATAGGTAAGAGGACCTGAGTTCAGATCCTAATCTAGGGAGGGAGATGGAGAAGAAACTAAGTCAGGCAGAGGCAGAAGGATCACTGTGAGTTCCAGGCCAACCATAGCTCCAGGGGCGGGGCATACACAAAAAGTACTATCCCCTTACCCCCTTTATGAAAGGGAAGCTCAGGAGACCCTGAGGTGCTGGTGAGGTGTGGAGGAAAGGACTTGGGTCCCATCCTGCCTCTCACCTGGACTGTGAGCTCTGCAGAGTCTTTAGCCAAGGAAAAGACAATGTGTCCATGCTTTCTGAAACCTGCAGCACCCACCTACTCCTTAATCATAGAGCAGGCCAGCCTTTTAAAAACCCAGTGTGAGAAACCGTATTGGAAAGACAAACACAGCCCTAGGTAAGAACATGTCTGTCTTGACAAAGACTGTTCACTTGTTAACCAAAGCAGTCCCATCACAGTTTGTTTGTTTGTTTGTTTTTCGGTTTTTTTGTTTTAACAGCATGACAGTAATCGCTGTCCCACATTTAGCTCTCCCTAAAGTTTGTCAGGAATTTCTGCCACATCCATGGATACCTCCTTTTGCTTGCCTTTCTCTCTTGTGACACCCAAGAGCTTCGTTGTTGCTCAGCTCTCTCTCTGCCTGGACATTTCATCACTCTACTAGCTGGGGGAGGAGAGGAAATGAGGCATTACTATCCGGGGACATGTGTGCAGCTGCTACCCAAAGAAGGGGGAATCACTCAAAATTCTACTCAGACATGGCTTCTCCTACACAGGAGTAGAGTGATGTGAGGGCGTCCTGCATTAAGACCAGCCAAGATCCATTTTCATAAGTGCACCTCTCTACCATACAACACACACAGACACACACACACATAAGCACACACACACACACACACACACACACACACACACACACAGCCACCAAAAGTCATACCACACGGTGCACAGATGTGTTTTTATTTTTCCACCAGATATCCACAGAACATAGTCCACAAGGGCATTGGTCCACAGAGTTACATGAAAGAACACGCTTCTGTGGTCTCTTCTTCCCCCTCTGTGCCCACAGGTACATACTCAGCCTATACCCAAATCCTAAGTTTTTCTATGGTTAGGAAAGAAAACTGGCGTTCCAGTAAGTAATAAAAGGTGGCGAGTAGGAGGGCAGAATTGGAGGAAGAACTGCGGGGGCACCACAGCAACCACATGGGGTTGTTGACCTGTGCTGGCTGTCCCTGAAAACTGGTTCTTCCTGGTCTTCTCGGGACCCAGGGCTCCTTGTTCACTGTTCTTTGACACTTCCAAGACACAGGTATAAGTATAGCGCTGGGACTGCCAAGATGCTTGCTTAGATTTGGTAGGCAGGAGCACCAACCATCTCCGAGGGGGCTCTCACCGCGACTGAAACCTTACAAAGCTTACAGGCAGACCTCTTTCCGCCAGGCCTGTCTGCTGTTGCTATAGTTATTCAAGAGGGGGTTTTACACGATCGAAGACTGTATTAAAGGAAGAAAGCAGAGTCCCCCTGTCTTACCGCATCAGCATTCTGGGTCTGCTGTCCCCATGGCTGCTCCATATACCTACGCTTGGTCAGGAGATGTTTTCAGATGGCCTCACAGAGACCTCTGATCACTTTGATTTTTTATTCTAATAATTATAGAGAATTCAGACTAGAAAACAAGTAAAATTGTAGGGGGCTTGGTAGGAAGAGGGTTCTTTATTTTCCTCTCCAAGACAGGGTCCTACTCTTTAGCCCAAACTGGATTTGAACTTACAATCTTCTTGCCTCAGTCGCCCAAGCCCTGTGATTACTTGCGTGCTCCACCACATGTGGTCTGAGAAATACCTTTCTGGTTGGTGAAATGTGAAAAGAAAACCATGTTTCCTTCATGACTGGAAGGTATTGGGAACCCTCTTGTCAGAGTGAAACAAAACAACTGAGATTTTAAAACCTCCAATAAAAACCCAAATTCAAGTTTCTAGAGATCCATAAACAGTTTAATACCTTAGAGGATGTAGAAAGTGAGAAAAAATTCAAACATCGCATGGTTTTGTTTTTGTTAGCTGAGATTTGATTTTTGTTTTTATGAACTATACAAGTGGTGAGGGCAAAAAACTTTTATGCCAATTTATTTCAGGTTTTTTTTTTTTTCCTGAACTCATTTTCAAACAAAGCTGCCATCCTGTGACAGCCCTGGGTTTTCCCACCCCGATTTTCTTGCGCAGGACAAGTAGCTCATCTCATCTACATAGAAGGCACTGGAAAATATTTTTGTGATCTGAGTGCAGCCCGAGCGCCTAGGAATCCAGAGGAAGTGGAGGCCTCCTGCCTCACACAGGAAACCATCTTCCAGCAGGCCTTAAATGCCAGATTCCAGGCTAGTTTAACTAACCACTGACAGCTCTGTAAACAAAGCGAGGACAGGAGCCCGCTTCCCCTTTCCTGGGAGTCATTTTGGGTTTGGGGGCTGTGGGGGAATTCTGGAACATTTAACTGCATCCTGCAGATACCCAGGGGAAGACGGCTCGGCATTTGCAGAGCTGGAAATTCTTCCCAGAACCAGAACCATCTCGGAGGAGGTAGGAAAGGGTAAAAAGGTTGGATTACATCTGGAGAGAGCTGGGATTTTTGAGCTCCGAAGACGGCTTGATCACAATTTAGCTGCCTTCTAAACTGCTGCTTCCTGGAGATATTTTTTTCTCCTGTGATTTCTGCAGACGTTTAAAACAAATCCCGACGCTAACACTTTCAGAATCTGCAAATGATGCCTGCTCTCCACATCTTTCCTTCCTTGCCAGTGTGCTGTTCCTTGTTCATTCCCCTCCTGCTTTCCTCTTTGTTCATTTTTTTGTGCAAGTGTTGTCTGGGGTTCAGCAAGTGACAAAGGACGAGACCATGCAGTAATTCTGAAGTCACTCTGTCAATATTTCTGTCTCCGGAGAGTACTTCTTACTTTCGAAATGTAATCCTGGGCTCTTCCTTATCTTTAATAGTTTAAGAATGAGAATTGACCGCTGGCGGCTGTATCAGTATTCCACGATATTTTTTTCTTAAAAATCAAGAAAAGGTGAAGGGGCAAAAATGGGAGGGGCTAACACAGGGGCTCATGACTCCTCGATGATCCTGACTCCGCCTCTTTCCTTGTAGATCCAGATACTATCTGGGCTCCCTAAACTTGCAACCTCACTATGGATGATTTTGAGCGTCGCAGGGAACTGAGGAGGCAAAAGAGGGAAGAGATGCGGCTGGAAGCAGAGAGGTAAGGTCCACATGGACAGACATGATCAGCAATGGTGGTTTCCAGTCACAAGGGCTCTTCCCTCCAAAGGGCCAAATGTGGCCATATTGTACATCAAATGATTTGTAAAAATAGTTATGGATATAAAGCAGTTTTCTGTTAAAAGTCTAAATTTTGCATTCACAAAAAAAAATAAACAATTTTCAAGAAAAAAAAAGGAGATTAGAGAAGAATCAAATAATTGCGTTTTTACCCAGGCTGTGCATTATAGAGTTTATAATGGTAAAAGGCAATGCATGGGCAAAGGCTTAAAACCACTAGTAATACTGAAATAATAAAAACTCTGAATATTGACTATTGGAAGCAGTCTAGCAAGCCCCAGGTGAGTCTTATTTCAGATTTTATTCTTATTAGAAAAAGCATCCGTGCCTGGTCATCTGCATCAGAAAGGCTACTACTAATGGTCTGAGTTATTGGGGAGGGTGCAGTTGGAAGCTGTCATAATATATAAGGTCTTTGAGGTGGTGACCTGGAGGGCAGGTTGGAAAAATTAAGCATTGACATATGGCACACAGGGTGGAAATGTGTATCTTAACATCCAGGCCTCAGACCAAAGGACAGTGGCATCTAACGTGCCTTAGATCAAATGTTCAAGGAAAGCAAACCAAGCGTTCACAGGAAGAAAACTGTTCCATGGTTTTGCATGCCAGTAATTCCAGTGCACAGATGCAAAGCATGACCCCCTTACAATCTTGTAGTACAACACTGAAAACCTAAACCTGTAACAGAAAGTACCTGGGGCTCATGCTCATTCTACCCACCTGTACGAAGAATCCCAAAGAAAGTGGAAAGTCTGGCCTTGGATGAACTTGGCTACTCATGGGAATGTATGTCTATGCATGTACTCATTGCACTGTGGACTGGGGGCACATCGTGGCTCTGCCACTTAGCCACATTGCTCTGAGCAAGTGACCTCTAAGTCACAGCTGTCTTACATAAAATCAGCATAATAGCTACACAGCTTCTGTGGTTGTTGTGAAGATTGTTGAGCTTTATGAATGGCCTCACCCCATAGCTGACATACAGTATGCACAGCTAGTAGCTGCCATTATTGTTGTCAATGATATTCCTAACCATCACCACTAGTTAAGTAATAACCAGCAGCTACATAACTGGAACTAAATATCAATGCCAAGAGAAGGAAAGACAATTGTCATCCTGAGATGAAACTAGTCACAGAATGCTTTGGCAGGGAGTGGTACCCTGTGGAGGAAGCAAAGATAGCGATGAGGAAAACGGAAGCTATCCAAATCAGGAGAGGGAGTATGAGAAAAGGAGGAAGGGGAGATGGAGGGAAGTGTCCACCGTGCAAGATGTATCTATCCAAATTAAAAAATAACAGTTAATATGTAAAATTTTAAAACACACAAAACTAAGGAAATAGCAAAAGGACCAGTGGTTGCCAGGAGCTGGAGAGGAGAGAGGGAAGAATGCGTAGATGGAACATGCCATTTCAGACCAGCAAAACCATCTGTGAGATGCTGTGATGGCAGAGGCACGCTGTTGTGCTTGAACTTAATGCAAATTGTGGGGTCAGGGTGAAATGACATATGAATTTATATATAGCTATAGTCATCCACTGTGACAAGTATAACACTGTGTGTGGGATGTCGATAATGGTCGAGGCTGTGCGTGCGGAAGGGATAAAGGGAATATGGGAACTCTGTCATTTCCACATAACTTTTCTGTAAACCTAAAATTACCATGAGAAATGCAGTTTATCAATAGAAAAAAAGAGGCAGGCAGAGGAGGCTGATTAGGTGAGAAAATGAGACACATGAATCCCAGAGGGAGAAGGATCTACTGCAGGGAGGCTCTGGAGGGCTTGAGAGAAAGGTCTTAGGCATCTTGGAACCTTAACAAGGGAGCTGTGTGGGAGGAGAGTGTGGTGATAAAAGTCAGATACAGAGGACTGAGATACAGAGACGCCGATACCAGGAGAGTTGGTATCAAGTATTCGGTCATGAGAGCCAGAATCAGAGCAGTGACTGGGAGGGAAGAGATCCCGTGTGGTAATTAGCAAACTCATCAGGAGAGGGGGAAACTCAGAGAAAATCCGAAGACTCTAAGTCCTAGATTTTGAATGGCAGTAGAGTAACTTAGCCTGAAATAGAGTAGTTCCAAGAGTCAGGGCTATGGACGCGTTCATCCATTCCCAACACATTTTTATCAGGCATCGCCAAGAAAAGTCTCTGCCTTGTCCCCAGTGGGGAAAGGAGAGAAGACTCCATTCTTGGTGGTCATGGGACTGGTGTCGAATTTCAGGTAGAAACTACATCAACATGGGGATTTTCTCCAGATGTTTGAAGATAGGAATTTGGATTTTTATTTAGAAAGGAAGAGAAACTCTTATAAGAAAGGTCCATTGGGGGCAAACCCAGTGTTGTGGCGATATAAAAACTGAAGTCATATCCCCCCGAAAGTCAATATTAAAGAGTAAGAGGTCATAAGGGCATAATGGAAACTATCACAGGAAGCTAATTAGCAGAGAGATGGAGGAAGCCCAGGGATGGATTAGACCTGAAATTGAGTGGACATTAGAGGTGTGTGAGCACCATCCAGACAGGGGGAGCACACCTCTTACTCTGTCTAATGTAGTGCTAGCTGGCCTTGGTTTCTATTGGGCTCTCTCTTTACCCAACAAATGTCTGTTGAGAACCAATCAGGTTGCAGCGTCTGAGCAGAGACGGCAGAAAAGATGGTGATCAGCAGACAGACACTTCTGTACCTCAAAGGATTGTAGGAAGCAAGAGTTCAGAGAATAGGGGAGCAGCGGAGCAGCCTGAGGAAAGCTGGGGCCGGAAGCACTCAGGAAAGAGTGGAGTAGGCGTGGCTTTACATGGAGCTCTTCCGTTTCTTTGCTAACCACCTCAATGGGCAGTTAGGGAACCCATGGGAATGAGAGAAGTTGCTCACAGTGGTCTGAGCCATACTGTGATTTAGAGTGAATAAGCCTAATTTTCTTACTGCCGGAACACTACCTAAGCATTGACCACACAGCTGCTTGAGTCCTTCCTTCCAGGGTGGTGGTGATGCTGTGTGAACAAGGATTTATCTTCTGTTAATGTCAGCTGTAAAAAGCCTACGCACCAAAGCTTAATTAGGCTCCTTAATAACCTAGAACAAATGTATACAAATTCATTCAAATATTGTTTAGCTAACATTTCTGTCTGTATTTCTGCTTGTGTTTAACTACGGCCTTATATTGGTACTGAATCTCCCTGTCTGTGTTTCAAAGTGTACTATGTAGTTCTGCTATGCTGGAATTAGGTAAACCCCTTCAGCATTTGGTAAAAACTGGTCATTTATAGCAGTAGTGAAAGTTAGGCTTTATGGTGCAGCCAGCTTTCATGGGCAAGAGCAGGGTGTGTCCAGGAAACAGATGGTCAACCCAGGAATCAAGGGCTATCCAAAATCACAGTCCAGAACTGAGGACAAAGGGCATATGAGACCCTGGACAAGTCCCTCTTCCTTTGACTCTAGACCTTGGCTTCCTCTTGCCACAGCACTGGGTGTTTTCCCAGGGCAATTAGGGTTCACTTACTTTGGCTTTTGGTATTGTCTATTGTATGCAATAGGTCATATATTGCTTGATTTGAAATCAAACAAATAATACGGAATCATACATTTTTTAAAAGTAATTCTAAGGCCTTGCATGATTCACCTAGGGCCAGACTGGGGAAGACTTTCCATTGGATATGGGGAACAAAAAGAATTCATCCCAGATTGAATGGCAGTAGAGTTACTTAGCCTAAAATAGAGTGGTTCCAAATGTCAGAGCTACAGATGCATCCATCCGTTCCCAACACATTTTTATCAGGCATCTCTTCTGTTTCAGGCTCTACTTGGGGTACTGAGGGGAGGATGGAACAGAAGAATGCAGAATTAGGAAGAGCATGGGGCATGCTTTTCAACCTATGTAAAACTAAGCGATGACCAGAAAATTGTGTTTTCGTCACCCCAAACATAATATGTACCCTCATACTGGTTTGTGGTTTGTTCACTAAAAATAGCATATGACCTTTGTATACCTCACCCCTGAACCCCCATAGAGAAAGTAACATAGCAGAACAAAAAAAGAATCTATTGGTTCTCCTTACCCACTAAGACTTGGCAAATAAAATACCTTGTTTTAGTTTGGTCTTACTGACTTTGGTTAGAAGATATAATTCTGATTTTCCATGATAAATAATTAAAAACTTGTATTCTCATTGAGTGTCACAACCACAAATTAAACTAAGCCAGATTCCTAAGCATTTCGTTCCTCAGAAAAAGAGTTTTTAAATGATCGTTTTACAAGGCAGCAGCAAGGCTAGAGGGACAGCTAAGCACTTGCTGATTGATTGTAAAGACCGGGGCTCCCGGCACCCATGTCAAGCAGGTCACCAAAGCCTAGCCAAGGGATCCGACACCATCTTCTGGCCTCTGTGGTACCCGTACATATTCGTGAACAAAGTCTCACACAGACATATGCACACAGATGTACACACAGAAATAAAATAAAATTTAAATCAATGTAAAGCTAACTGCACATTTTATACCATATTATCTTTCCTGCTCCTGAACTGGAATGCTCTCCCTGTGTCCTGGCTGCCTAGAAACTCAGCCATACACACACCTTTGATCTAATCCAGCTTTCCCTAACATAGACTCTAAACTGAGTTTATCCAAAGCTCTCTTCACTTTGTCACACCTGGGACTCTAGGAAGTTTTTTTTTTTTTTTTTTTTTTTTTTTTTTTTTTTTTTTTTGCTGGTGATCCTTGTCTTTCACTTGGCTTTCTCACTCTAACTTTTTGTGACGATGCCTTTAGATTTGCTAAAAGGAGACACCGCATTCAATATATAGGCCTGTAATCCGAGCTACCTGGAATGCTGAAGCAGGAACATTATGAGTTCAAGGCCAGTGTGGGCAAGATCCTGTTTCAAAATAAACGTAAAGAGAGGACTGGGTATGTTCCTCACAGTAGAGTACTTGACCAGCATACTGTAGGCTCTAGGTTCAAGACCCAGTACCACAAAAATAGATAGATGGAAGGATGGATGGATGGATGGATGGATGGATGGATGGATGGATGGATAGATAGACAGACAGACAGACAGACAGACAGACAGACAGACAGACAGATAGATAGATAGATAGATAGATAGATAGATAGATAGATAGATAGATGATAGATAAATGAAATGTTATAATAAATACACATATACATATACAGAGAGTATCTATAAAGTGCAAAAATTCGGAATTGTAGAGACCAACAGTCACCTGCAGGGGTAGTGTGCCAGGGGTCATGAAGCTCATATCTGAGGTGGAGTAGAGAACTCTTAACCAAAGCAGAAGAAAGACTTTTGAGTTGGCAGAAGGGAATCTGTGCATCATCAGAGGAAAATTCTTAATGTACTGTTTCTAAGCAAAAGACATTATTTGTACACATTTCACATTCAATTACTTTTTTTAATCAATTACCTATTTGAACAAATGAATGAATAAATCAGTCAGAATTCACTTTTGCTGCTTTTACTCTCCGCTAGCCTCACGGGAATAAAGCTACCCAGCTCTGTTCTGCTCCTTCCGGTTTTACTTCCCACACCCCAGTTCTGCCGGCGACTCTGGCTTTCTCGGGCACCTCCTTGTGTCTTCTTCAGGCCCGTGCTCATCGTCATCACACGGCCGGAGCCACCTGCTTCTGTGTCTCTTTCTCTGCGTCCCCCTGGATTCTCTGTGAGGATTGTGGATGTACAGACATTTATGTCACGGAGGAATGCGTACATCGGGGAAGGAGCTATACATTTTCAGAGCCCACTCTTTCCTACTCAAGTACAGAGAAGCTCTGGGCCTTTAAAATGTAGCCAGTAAATATGGACCAATGATAACACATGAGCAGGCACAGCTGAAAGGCATAGGTAGATTATAAATACAGATATATGTTGCACGAATCCTAATTGGTCTTGTAATAAAAACCCAGAGCCAGATATCGGGGTAAATGCTGAAAGATCAGAGGAACAAGCCAGAGCCACCTTCAACTCGCCAACTCCTAAGTGGAAAGGAGACTGAGCTCCTGTCTCCTCCCGCCTTATATTCCTTTTCTCTGCTCAGTCGTATCACTTCCTGTCTCAACTTTCCCAGTGCTGGGATTAGAGGTGTATGTGCCTCCCAAGTACTGGGAGCAAAGGCATGAGATCCCAAGTGCTGGGAGCAAAGGTGTGTGCCACCACTGCCTGGCCTCTATGGCTAACTAGTGGCTGGCTTTGCCCTCTGATTTTCAGGCAAGCTTTATTTGTTAGTGCATACCCAAAATATCATCAGAGATATATAGATAAATATGTATGCTCTGTATAAATGAAAGAACGCCAAGAGGCATCGTGATCGAAGATGGCAGGCTTAAGCAGTTACAGTCATGGGCTTTGACCTTAGGTCCTGTGGTGCCAATCCCAGACCTGTCCCTTATTGGCTGCCCACTATCAAGATGAACAGTCTTTCAAATTTTTCTGCTTGTCCCCGTGTAAAATAAGGACATTGAAAGTATCCACTTCATAGATTTTTATTGTATGAGAAGAGATAATATATGAAAGCATTCACACAATGCTTACCATTTTACATCAATAGAGATCACTATTAATTTGATTCTCTGAAACACACACACATAAAAAAAAAAACAAAATTAAAACTATAATTTTTTAATTGTTATTTTTTTACATCTCAGAGAATGCAAGCACCCTACTAGAAAGCCAGAATTTGCTCTTTTGTGATAACTGTGAGTGGGTGTGATGGGTGACAGGGTTCCTTCAGACAGAAGAGTTAAGAGTTCAAACAACTCTTCTTTCACATACAGAGGACAGGGTTCTGAGCTTTGATGTATCCCGAGAAACAACCTGCCGTGATACTTTTATCTGTGTGGAGATCTTTGGTGGCCTCACTCTGCCTGTGTCTGGCCTCCTTTCCTCCAAGCAGAGGGCAATGCTCTCACTTTTCAAGTCATGAACTCACTACATTCCCGGCATACGCTTTCCACACCCAGCGCCAGCTCCTCTCTCCATCAGAAGAAAGGCCTTCATTGTAGAATTGTTATCAGATTCCAAGGCTCAGAGACATAAATAAAGGGAAGGAAAACACGCTTAGCTGTTTTCATCATTCATACATTTTTATGGGCTTCTGAAATATCCCGATGATTAGACATTTGAAAGTAAATATTTTTACTGCTCTAGAAAAACAAGCAATTTTTAAAAATCCATTTGATCCACAAAAATCCCCTTCTAGAACGGATCATTGACATTTTTTTCCCATGATTTAATACCAAGGCCAATCGACAATTAAACTACAGACAAGTACACATAAAAACACTTATTCAGAATGTTTAGATCATGACCTTGAGTCTCAAGTACAAGTCTTTTAAAATACATTTTAAAATGTCTGAACAGAACGTTATTTTCCATTAGGAAGTTAAATGAAACATTCTTTTGAAACTGTATAAATCATTAACATAGTTACATTTGCCCAAAAATGTTCTCTTAGAAGATTGATTACTCCAGAAAGAAGCGGGGGAGGGGAGACTAGCCTTTAGTATCAAATTTTGTTTCTGCATTTTAAATCAAAATTCTTTTAGTAATTAGATTGAAAGCTATTTTTAAAACATTTCTGTAGAGTTTTATGCATGTTTTATTTTTATTTATGTGGTGTGTCCGTGTGTGTATGACACACATGTGTGTTGAGGGAGAGGAGTGCCCTCAGAGGCCAGAAGAGGATGTTGGATCCCCCAGAGCTGGAGTTATACGAGCCTGTGAGCCACCCAACTAGGTTCCTGGGAAGAAAACAGAGGTACTCTTGAAAGACAGGAAGTTGAGCCATCTTAACGGTTGAGGCATCTCTCCAGTCTCCTTGTATGCATACTGTTTAGTTTCAGTCCAACCTGAGTGTAGGGAAATGGGCAAAAAGGATAATTTCCAGTTGCGATTTGAGTGCAAACTCTCTCCCTCAGGCTTGTGCATTTGATCACTTAGTCTCTGGCTGGCGGAGCTGTTTGGAGACGGTGTAGAACCGTTTTGGACATGGAGCCTAGCTGGCGGAAGCAGAGACAGAGCAGGGCTTGAGAATGACAGACCAGCTCCACCTTTCTCTGCTTTCTGACCCCAGGAGATGAGCAGGCAGGCTCACACTCCCACTACCACAGATAGGATCTGGTTCCACTGTCTCGCCTTTTCCACCATGATGGCTCGAATTCCCTAAACCATAAGCCGGAATAAACCCTCTTCTCTTACGTTACTTTGGCCGGGCACTCTATTTGTATCTAGCCACAAACGTATGAAGTTCACATGCTCATGCCGAATTCCTGTCTTTCATTCCCCTCCCCTTTTTATAGATTGACAGTACCTTTACGCCTGTCATTTCCTAAGTCATGTGACCCGTCTAAACCAATCGGTACTAACCTAGTAATTCCTCTGATCCCGAGAGTACCCTACACTGTAGCTAGCTCAGTGAAGCATCAGAAAGTGAGGCTTTACCTAAGCAGCACGTGTTAAGCCGTAACACCAGAACTCTTGGTATAAAGGAATTGAAAGAGCCGGACAAGCTGGTCCATAACTTGATTCTCATCTGAAAAAAAAAAAAAATCTGGCATATCAGCTAGTCAAAAAGCCTTAAAACATTAGTGAATTTTTCTCTACGGTCTCTATAAATGATGCTTGTAAGGAACCAGGCCTGGATCATCTGGGCAAAGACAGAATGGTGTGATGTTTGGGTATTCAGGCGCTAAAGTCCAACAGACCTGATAGCTACTACTATTTATCTTAAAAAACTAGGTCAATGTCTCTTGCTCTTCTGTCTTTAACAATAAGTGAGAATAATAAAATCTCTCTCAGTCGTGACAGGTTTATTTATCCATGTAGAGAAATTAACGCGATAACAGACATGAATGTCCAGTGTTACTAAAATTGCATTGATGCTTTGATAATGAAGTAAAGTATTTTGGAATTTGAATATTGTGGCTTTGCTCACTGCATCTTCCCAGCAAAACTTCCTCCCTTCCGTGAGCTTGGTGTCCACTAAGATGTGTCTACGGGGGTGGGAAGAGCTAAGCCTTTTGGCTGTCCATGTCTAAGCTTGCTATACGAGAATTTCAAAATCATGTGTTGTAGTTGTGGTTAAATTTCAAAATGCTTTTATGATACATGCTTTATTTTCAGTATAATATCCATCACATTGTTCAGAAAGTCACTTTAAAAACTCAGCTCAGCAAAAAATTGTTCTTAAGCGGAAATAAGCACCAGCCAAAAATTTCATTTAATTTTTGGAAAAAGGAAACTGCCATTTGTTTACAATCAATCATGTGCCAGGTTCTGAATCACAGACCTCAGCTACATTGTCTTCAATAATTGTCAAAGCAGTCCTAAACTCCAGGCAGTGTTCTCTGGGTCTGAAAGTTCAAATAGCATTTCCACTTCATTCATCAGGGGTGCAGTTCTGCCTGCCCACCCCAGAGTTTAGAACCTTCCTCTATAACAAATGTGGCAGTGGATATTTTCATGTTTTGAAAGGTTATCGTAGCTAAAGGTCCATCACCGCTCCATCATTGCCAAACAACTTCACGCAATGGAGAAATTATTCAAGACACTTGTGTGTTGACAGGCTGAATGAACTGTTCTTCGTGGTCCCTTGGATAAGCTGCTTAACTGTGTAGACTCAGTCATTGTCCTCCTTGCCCTAAAAAACAAAAACAAAAACAAAAACAAAAAAACTCCTGTATGATTACCATGTCACAGAAATGGAGACAGAGGAGGTAAGTTTTCTTCCCCCAGCTAACCAAGGTTGTTGACTGTCTCAGAATGCCGCTGACTTTTTTCAATTTGACTGTGTTCAGAACAGAGACTCCGTCACATCATTCACAAAAGTATCAGGTGATCCTTGGCCTTGTGGACCATCTACTACAGTGGAATGTTACAATTTCATTAGGGGGCCACAGATTACTTGGAGTCTCTGACAAATACTATGGACCCTGCTCCAAAAGAAATGCCTATCCGTACCCACAAATCATGGCTGCCTACTTTTCATGGTACTGTGGAACTCTGTCCACAGACCTCCTGGCCCTATCAAGTCAATACCAAGAATCTATGATGTAGGGAATTGGGGAAAAACTTCATTTTACATGTGAAAAACCTTGAGTTTAAGGAGACTGAGCCCCTCAAGATCTCACCTGTCTACGCTGTGGCAGAGCCTGATGACACAGTATGGATAGCTGATGGCACCTTGATTTTTCTGTCTGTAAGAGGCTGTTGCTCAGGAAAATGGGGCATACTCTGGGGAAGAATTTACACTAATTTATTTCATATAGCCTTTTTTACATTTAAAAACAACTTACAGATAATATTTCTAAATAAAATTATATTAGGTCATATTATAATGAGCAAAAAAAAAAAATTAAGGTAAAATAGGTGCTGGATAAATGGCTCAGCGGTTAAGAGTGCTTGGTCCCGTCCCCAGCATGCACATCAGGTGGCCCTCAGCCACCCAAAACTCCAGATCCAGGGGCTCTGATGCTCTCTTCTGGCCACCACAGGCATTGCACACATATGGTGTTCATATAGACAAAACAACACACACACACACACACACACACACACACACACACACACACACACACACACAAATACATAAATGCATAATTCTGTTAAGTAAAAGGATAGGCCAAATGGGAGCAGCCAGCTGCTAGAAACCGAGAATCAAGCTTGAGTGAAGAAGAGGGAAAAGAAACAGAGTTTGCAGTTGGAACTCTCTTTTCACCTATTTTCAAGTCTGTTGCTTGGCGTGATTTCTTTAAACAGTCCTCCACTACAGAACTAAATTGCCAGAATGCTCTGTCCTTACCCGTTTCACAGCAACAATCAAATCCTCCAAGGGGCTTGTTTCTCTAAATATGTAAAAGGTAAGAGCTAATTGGGTTCCTCACCAGTAAATTTATCTTTCACCTCTGTTGTTACTGTCTTTGGAGGAGGGTAGAGCTAATGTGGGGCAGAAACAGACACCATCCAAAGAGTAGGAATATAATTATATGGGCTCAGGTTCAAATCCTGGCAAGGTTACCAAGTTGAAGTCCACTCATCCTCCATGACCCCATGTTATCACCTGGAAAACAGCTTCCTAATGGTCTTCTCCCACAGTGTCATGGAGGTGACAATGCCCCGACATAGAGTACACAGTCAGCACTTGCTCTTACTGTTTTCTCCATAGACTAAATATCTTCCAGGAAACTGGGCTGATTGACAGTTGCCCTCTGGGGTATCACTGAACCAGGCATTGTCCCTGTGTTGTTAACCTAGTATCTAATTGCTACTTGGTTCAAGTCTGGTTTAGCCTGCTTAAAAGTAGCTAGAGAACCATGTACGTGAAAGAAAATGTACCTTTTTGTTAAGAGTCTTTACATTGTTCAGTGGTTTGAAGTTAAGGCAATAGTAAAAAATAGTGTAGTCCCTAATACATTAGGCTTCATCTCCAGTAAATGAATCTTTGTTTATTTTCATGTATTTTCTTTATATGTTTCAAATAAATTTTGCCTTGCAAATCATAATTTGCTTTTTCACATTATATAATTTGTGGCTTCAATACTATCAAAGCAACAATTAGAAATTTCTCAGCAGTAACTATATATATTATATATATCTACATATGTGTATATATTATACTAATAAAGTTATGTGTCTGATTTTTACAATTAATTTTGAATCTTTTTATTCCAAATAACCCTTTTAACCTACTTTAATGATGAAAAAGTTGACATACCCCAAATAATAGGATATGATAGAGATGGAGGGGTTCTAACTCATTGTAATGCACACCCCTGGGACTTCATAACTTCACTTTAGAGTCAGAACATTTGTGATGCTGCTGAACCCCCTAAAGAAGGCTCTTCTCCAATGCCTTCTTTTGACTGCTCTCCCCAGAGTCCTGAATAATCCATCAAGTTAAAGCAACCTTCTGAATGAGGTCACTTGACTTGAGTGATGGCTTTGAGAGCCTTGTTGTGAGGCATTCAGAAAGATTGCCTGGAGGCTCCCAGGTAAAGATGTTAATGACTGTCCACTTGCTTGAGAGGGCTTGGAGATTTGCCTTTCTGAATGCATAGAAGCAAGGGATTCACGTGTTATCTCCAGCTAGGAACATAAGGTAAGCATGCAGTCCTATAAACAAAAAATTCTCATCCAAAGGCAGAAAAAATAAATGTAACAAAGACTATCAAGATCTTTTTTCCTCCCTTTTTTTTTTTTGACTATCAAGTTCTTTTATCAAGTCTCTTACTTTGAATTTTCTCACTGACCAGTACATCTGAGAGATCTACATTGGTGACTGTCATTTGGCCAGGTAGACACAGCAGGCAGGAATGATTGTAGAATATTCTAGAACGTTCATTAGGGGAACTCTCATTCAATTACTTGGGAATGTTCTAGGAGGTTCTTGACTTTATCATCTCTGAAGTCCAGAACAGTGCTGCAAGACAATACCCTGGGGCTTGAAGCCCTGGTGAGCTGGAAGGATGCAGCTGTAGAAATGGGTTCCCATTCATCTGGGAAGAAGGCGAAAGATGCCGTAAGCATGCTTTGTGAGTAACATCAGAGCCCGGCTCTGGCTGCCTGTGCCATGAACAGTGTTCTTTGGCAGTCTTAGAGACGTGCTTTAGCTTGTCATAACTCTGCATTAATTCCGACACCTCTGGTTTTGAGTTCTTAATTATTTATAGCAGGACTGTAGGAAAGTGTGACTTGGAACTATATGTAAATAAAGGATTTGATTAACATGTGAAATATGTAAGCTACATTCCAAGGCTTTGTTTTTAAATGTCTGAGAGAACAGCCTTGTAAATGTTTTAAAATACCTCTAGAAACATTCATTTTTATTGAAAAGCTGTCATCCCGATCAGAAGTCGATTTTTCCCTTGTTCATTTCTTTCAACACACAACTGTTTCTATGTTAGTCTGGTGAAAGTTACCAGATATGCTTGCATATTTTTCAAGGCAGTATTTCCATTAACATGCCTCATCATTTATTCTGGCCTCTTCCTCCAGATAGTCTAGATTACTGAGGTCTCTGATATTACATTGCAGGTTAGTACTGAATAACTAGTTTAAAATACAGGAGTCTAATTTCCATCCCAGCACCTCCTTACCTTACATACAGTTCCTTTGTTGGAATAAAAATCTTGATAAAGTACACACCAGCCACCATAAATAGCACCGTAAGCCTGTGCATTCGGGAGAGTCTCCAGAGAGTACGTTTTAAACCCACATTGTTTAGAATAGGAAATTTTTCTGGTGTTCATATTTTCCATCGTGAGTGACACGGATTGTCCCATGTCACACATCTTCCCTGGCTCCCATCTTCCTGTGCCACTAAGGAATCCAATTAGTAGATTCTAGAAGATGGCTAAATATGTACTTCAGATTTTTCTATGGGTGCCTTGGGAATTTCACGTACATCTTGGGGCTCTGCAAATGACACCTCTGAGAACTCACAGAACAGAATCTGCAACTACTAACAAAGGAGGCCTTTCCTTCTAGAGATGGGAGCTCACTAGTGGGCCCACTGAGAATACCCACAGTCAACTCCATCTTAGACTCCCACAGCAAACCTTGTGCCATTGGCAGGTCTTTCTGGGGAACTCAAAAGACTAATATGGGAACTAACTGAGCAGGAAGTGAGTGAGCACACAGGCGGCATGGGATGAGAGGTTATCAAGCTGGTTCCAAGACCAGGGGCATCATCGGGTCTAATTACACAGCACCTTTCCCAAGGCACTATTGGCAGCTCCAGCAGATGTGAACCTCTGCCCACTCCTTCCTTGAACGGTTCCTCTGTTTCTATAATCATAGCTGTTGTGTAAACCTTTATTTTTTTAAGTGGAGGCCTCACTTGGGGAGATGTAATGTTTCCTCTTTATTCCTCTTTCCTTGATGAATAAGAAAGGGACTACTGTTGAGGGGACTCAGCTTTGTTTTTTTTTTAAATGATGATATAGACAGAGTTGACATAAGCTTTTAATAGCCTTCAGCCCTCCTGTCTTACTATGAAAGCTAGCCATACCAATTAAATGTGTTTTCTCTGAGCCAGTATCTGCATGGTATACCCTGGCTGCTCGGGGACTGTCATCACTACAGCTGCTTGGTGGCTCCTGAACTGAACAAAATGGAGATTTTGTAAAATTAAAGACTGCAGCACGGTGGAAATTCCCAAATCTTAAGCACCTCACATCATGGGCAGCTAGATAACAATGGCGTCATTGCAGCACTATAGCAGAGCTGGACTAAGGGAGTCTAAGGGGCCAGTTTCCCTTGAGAACTGTCTCAGGATTACTGATAAGGACTGATTCTGGTGTTCTACTGGTTATCAGGTCAGAAATGAACATACTCTTGCTAGCAATCTCTGAGAAGGGGCTGGAGGTCCAAAACATTAGGCACAGACTTAGGAAGCAATAAACGAAAGAGCAGCCAGGAGATGTGTAGGGCTCTTAGCCTTAATCATAGAACTCATGTTCTCCAACTCTTACTAAAGAAAGTGACTTTTAGTTACCATGCATAACTCCAGCTCCAAGGGATCTGACGCCCTCTTCTGACCTCTGTAAGTAGCTGCACCCACATATATGCACATACCCGCACACAGACATACATGTATACACATAACTAAAATGTGTTGTTTTATGTATATGAAGTATATGAAAATAAACTTTAGGTCAAGGATGACACAAAAGAGAGTGGATACAGCTTTAGAAGACCTGAGCTTTCTCATTTACACAATTAACATCTTTTGGGTGGCTGATGATGTGAAAAAATACCACCTAATGTGTAAATGGTACCATATGACCCAGCTGTTTCTCCTCAAAGCTTATACCCAGAGAACTTCATACCCTCCCATAGACATATTTACAAACCCGTGTTTATTGCTACTTTATTTCCTACAGCAAAGAATTAGAATAAACCTAATTGTCCATCAAAAGATGAATGGATAATAAAAATTATATATACAATGCAATACTATCCAGCTCTAAAGAAAAATGAAATCACAAAACTTTCAGGAAATGGATTGAATTAGAATGTTATAGAGGTCATACAATCTCAGGGAAAAAAATACAGGTTCCCCCTTATGTGTGGAATCTAGTCAATAATATATGTTCGTATGTAAACAAATCACACATGGGTGTAGAATAACATGAAGAAAAGATAACAAGGAAGGCTAAATATTGGGGATGAGGAAGGACTGAATACAGGTAGTTATGAAAGATGATATAAAGCTAATTTTTCTCTCCCTTTTTTTTAGTTCTGTCATAGATTTTTTTCATTTTCAGTGGTGGGTAAGTGTATAAAAATATATTTGATAAAGAAAGTATGAAATCCAATGTAAAACTCCTCAACTTCCATTCTGAATGGCTACTATAACCATATATAAGTTCACTGAATTATGTTGTTTTGGAGTCTAGTTAATTGCAATATGTGGTGTTTTGTTTTGTTTTTTGCAATTTTTTAAAAATAAGAGGTTTTTTAGTTGTTTTGGTGTTTTGTTTTGTTTTAAGTGTGAAGGGTGATACCGGCAGACCTGCGTTGTGCCGAAGAGAATCGGTGATTCACTTCCATCAGATTCCTTTCTGTTTAACTGTGTGGAGAGCTGCAGATTGTGTTCTGGTGTATACTGTGTTTAAAGGAAACTAGTACTTCTCAGCCTGTTTTCTTCATCCATCTCACGGGCCCTCAGGCATTCCAGGTTGGGAGCAGAGAAAATGTTATCAAATGTCACTGCCCCTGGAGCTCCTTACTTCTCCGAAGAGCTTAGGACCCAAAAGCCATTTTGTCTTCCCTTCCCTGAAGTTTGGAATGGAGGAGCAAATTAAAGAGCCTTGAAACAGCAAGGGATATAGTGGTGCTCTTCGCAGTTATGTGTCTGTCTGAGCAGACAGCAGCAGTGAGGAGGGCTTTGCGCTTGTCCGTACCACCAATCTCCTGCCCCGGCCTCTTGTAACTGCAAATTCTCGGTCACCTTGTAGGTTCAGACCTACACAGAGGGACTGATTTCTCTCCCTGGGCCTCCCGTAACACTTTTAACTCATGCGAATTATTGCTGACAATTTTGTATTTGTTAGGTCTCAAAGAAACCCAGAACACGCCTGCTGTGGTGGCACACACCTTTAATCCCAGGCAGAGGCAGGCGGAGCTCTGTGAGTGCGAGGCTAGCTTGGTCTACAAAGTGAGTTCCAAGACAGCCCAGGCTATTACACAGAGAAACCCTGTTTCAAAAACAAACAAAAAAGAAAGAAAGAAAGAAAGAAAGAAAGAAAGAAAGAAAGAAAGAAAGAAAGAAAGAAAGAAAGGAAGGAAGGAAGGAAGGAAGGAAGGAAGGAAGAAAGAAAGAAAGAAAGAAAGAAAGAAAGAAAGAAAGAAAGAAAGCGAGGACAATGGTTAACTGGGGTGTCTATTCAGCATATCAAAGCAGACTCTGGCTGCCAGTCTCCCTACGTCCCTGCTGAGCTTCCCTTCCCTTCCCCCATCTTACCTATATAACTCAGCCATGTTGGTCCTTTTGGTCTCTTGGTCTCTTCTCTTCCTAACTTACCCTCCCCCACCCCCTCCTCTCTTGGCTGGGTTTAATCTGGACCTTTCCATGTGCCTCTGGCTAATGCTCTCCCTCATCTCTACAATAAGCCTCCACCATACCTGGGAGCAGTCATGTCCTCATTTTTTCATTCAGTTTTCATGTTTATCCATAGACCAAAGAGAAAATAGACCCTAGATCACAAACTACAACTTCTCAAGCCTAGCACAGGACACTGAATGAATACAAATATTCCGTATTTGTTTCTGTGTACGGGCAGAACTTAGATTTGCTGAGTAACTTAAGAAGAGGCAGAAATGTTAGCAGCCTTTGGGGTATCCTCAGAGGAGTAACCATCAGGGTCTTTCCTGAAGTTCCGTCAGGAACCACCTATTTGAATTCCCTAACTTTTTCTCTGGACGTACGAGGAGATGGGCAGCACTCATTCCTCGGGTTATTGTTGGACTTTGTATCTTGTAATTTTGAGCATTTGCACTCAGTTAGTTGCATTGTGGGAGCACAACAATAAGAGTAAAGGAAGAGTCTGTTTCCTTGTTTGGCTGCAGTACTTAAGCCCGGAGTGCCATTTGCAATTGGTCTATGCATTGTAAAATCAGATAATCATCAAATTGCAGGGTTCAGACCCAAGCCTCAGGAGTCCAAACTGTATAATCAGAGCTTTCTCTAATGAAAGGCCAAGCATGCGGCAGGAGCAGCAGAGTGCTTCAGCTAATCCCAGGAACACCGGGAGCAGCAGATGATGACCTCACGCTAGTCCTTACCAACTCTCTCGGAAATACAGAGTGTCTTAACGTGCGAGCCGGCTCTACAGTTTAGACTCTAAATGGTGCACTGTTTTCTAGTGTTGGGAAATTAGGATGGACCGAGGAAGAAAAGAACCAGAGGAAAAGCAATACACTAGAACTAAAACTTTAAAAAAAAAATCAAATTGTGCAGACTTTCTTCTTAGTAAGGAACTTTTTTTTTCTTCTTTTCATAAATAGTTCTACTTGTACTAAAGGGAGGGTGTTGGCTAAATTGAGTTTCTTCATTACAAAAGTATACCTTGTTTAATTCTTTAACACAAAACCTGTAATTAAAGTTAATGAGCTAGAACACTAAGGCAATGTGGGCCTTGGAGCACAATTTGAAGAGCCTCAGAATTGTGTCTGTTAATTTTTAATTTAATTTTTGATTCTTGGATCTGCTGGGAAAGAGTCAGAAGGAAAGATAATTTGGAGGTGTCCTAGAAAGGTTCGGGATTCTGCAATGCCCGGGAGAATCTCAGGTTACTCCAGTTCTCTCCTCTTTGAACCATATTTTAAAATGCTGTGTTCGGATTCCATGTCATTGGCTCTCAAATTTAAAGTTAGTGCATGCTTTTCAAAAGTATCTCCATTTTATTTTCTTTAAATTGAAAAGCTTTTCATGTGAATTCTGGCTTATAAATGAGAAAAAATAATGAATATGACTTTGTATCCAACACTCCACCCTACCCCTGCCTGGGTCCAACAAAACAAAGCAAGACAAGAGCACCTTCCTGGTCCTAGTCTATAAGTGCAAGAATAGGCTCTGGACAGATGCTCAGCAGTTAAGAGTGCGTACTGCTCTTCCATAGGACCCTAATTGAGTTCCCAGCACCCACACTGGGCCGCTGATAACTGCCTTTAACTCCAGGTTCAGTACAGTCCTGCACACACACACACACACACACACACACACACACACACACAATTAAAAGTAAAAATGCAGTCTGTAAAAGTAAAAACAAATAAATGAACAAAGAAAGTTCTCATTTGCTTTTCCTTCTTTAATAATAATAAGAGTTTGATTTTATTGCTGAGTAATTTCAAGAAAAAATGCATTCTAATGTTGAAAATCTTTCTTCTCCTAATCTCTTTCTAATCTCCTGCTGTGGGGGGCCCCCAAAAAGGCACCTAGAAATTCTGCAAAGGAGAGTTTTTGATGAATCTAACATGTGAAGTTCCAACGATACTGACGGCCCGGCCTGAAGCGAGTAGAATCCAGTTGTAATTTAGCAAATCTAAAGAAACAGGGGATGAGAAGGAGCTACCAACCAAAGCTAGGGTTGGCACTAGACATGTCAGGATACCCAGATGACAGACTTTGAGTCCCAGGATTTTCTCATTCTGGTGACATCAGAAGTCATCACTCACTGTGAGATGCGTTGGCTTGTGTCTCTCTTTGCATGGGATGAAGTATCCTTTGGGCTCACTTTTGTCCCTGTTCTGATTCCATATTGAGGAAGAAGTCTTTCTGCAGCTTCCTGGCATTATGGATTGGGAAACGAGATGATGTGGCCAGCAAATGAGCTCTGCAGGTACTGAAAAGCCAGTGCTTTTCTTCTGCCTTCATTATTGACATCATGATACACACGGCCATCTCCCTCATGTGATACACACAGCCATCTCCCTCATGTGATACACACAACCATCTCCCTCACGTGATACACACAGCCATCTCCCTCACGTGATACACACAGCCATCTCCCTCATATGATACACACAGCCATCTCCCTCACATGGTACACACAGCCATCTCCCTCACATGATACACACGGCCATCTCCCTCACATGATACACACAGCCATCTCCCTCACATGTCATCAACCATCCTCCCTGAGACCTGTACACTCTGGAACTCCTAAGATTCAGTTCCTGAAGCAGCAGAGTTTCTAGGCACCATAAAATGTTAAAGCTTGTGGTCAACTGGCCTTTTTGATGCAGTGACTATATTTTTGTCCCTCTTCAACCCAGGGAGCAAGTGTCAAATACTTATTGCCTATCTGCTGTATACTTGATACCATTGTAACCTGTATCAGGTACCAAAAACTCTTAGGCTATATCTCTGAAAGCAAAGAAGTTATTTGGTAAGAAAAAGTATGTAGAGAAGGTGAATAAATAAGCAAGGTTGCATATAGGTACACATTTATTTCTAAAGGTGCCATATTCATATATTGGCCATACGATATAATATCGTGAAATAGGACAGCACCTAACACATACAACAACACATGCAATTAAACGAAATGTCATTCATAGTAGATGAATTATGACCACAGCAACTATAGTATTCAAAACACACAGTAGACTATTTCTCTAGAAACAAATATGCTCCTGTCCAGGTCTGATTTCCAGAAAAAGAAATCAATGTTTTTCCAGACCGTATATAGTGTCAGTGGAAAAAAATCTGGATTTGATTAGAGCTATAAAAACCATGTGTCAATTTAATATCCAGATGTATAAACTGGCCACCAGAAAAAGCACTTGTGGTTATGGGAATATCTATATACTTTAAATAAAAATAGTCCTCACCAATAATGCTGCGGCTTCTTCGAAGATATAGCCCTTTCTCCTGCATTGTAATATATCCTTGGCATCCCTGTGATTAGCTCATGATTTCTTTCGCCATTTAGTTGCAGCTATATACAATAAATCTACAATGTACAGTAATCTACAATATATCACTATGACTTGGAATCAATTTCCTGTGTATGAAAGCCCTATAAACTCTCCTTTCCTAGAATCATACAAAGTAGATGACTATGAGATGATGATGATGATGATGATGATGATGATGATGATGATGATTTTCACTGGGATCAGAACCAGGGCTTTGTAACAACCATTCATTCAAGAAACTACTTTGGGCCCTACCATTTCCACTGTTTTAAAAGATGTGTTCCAAACTGGGGAGGGGTGTGCTAGAGGCACGTTCCTCTCTTGTTTAGTGTTGCGTGTGTGTTAAGGTCAGAGAACAGCTTGTGAGAGTTGGTTCTCTCTTTCCATTGCATGGATTCCAGGGATAGAACTCAGGTTGTCAGGTGACAGGCACGTTTATCCACTGAGCCATCTGTCCAGACCAGTGGTCCTTTTAAGACAGAAACTTTTCTCTCCAAAGTGGGAAAGAGTAAGAAAGGGGAAGGGAGAGTCAAAGGAAATTATGCCTAACATGCAATATATACCTGTAAGGAAAATTTAAGTGAAAATAAATAAAATTTCAATCACAAAAGGAAAGTAATGTAACTGGTTAAAACCTCCAGATTTAAAACAACAACAAACCAGCCTTAGTGAGAAATCTTTTTTTTTTTAAAGATTTATTTATTTATTATGTATACAGTATTCTGCCTGCACATATGTCTGCAGGCCAGAAGAGGGCACCAGATCTCATTACAGATGGTTGTGAGCCACCATGTGGTTGCTGGGAATTGAACTCAGGACCTCTGGAAGAGCAGTCAGTGCTCTTAACCTCTGAGCCATCTCTCCAGCCCTAGTGAGAAATCTTAATTGGTGCAAAAGAGTTTAAACAGAAAATCGGAGCCTTGAAGCAAGTTAGCATGAAAGGCTGATTCCTACATTGCCACGTAAGTATTTCTCAAGTACATACAAACAGGAGTGGTCCCAAGCTTCACGCTCTCTCCTCCTAGGGTGAACAGTGACAAAGAAATAAAGTCCAACCCAGGAAGACTTCATGGAGCAGACAGC
Organism: Peromyscus californicus insignis; assembly: GCF_007827085.1. NCBI lineage: Eukaryota > Metazoa > Chordata > Mammalia > Rodentia > Cricetidae > Peromyscus > Peromyscus californicus. Next base: position 47,768,703 of record NW_026294584.1, read on the forward strand.
CAGATACTGCTTCTTCGAAGATTGCTAGAACACAGAGAAATGGTGGCTGAGGAACGTGCTGTTCTAGATGGGATGCCTCTGTGATTATGGGGGTGTGGGCAGGAAATTATCCCATTTCAACCTCTAGCTATACCCTCTGGTGGTTCTCATGGTGACCCTATGGAGTGGGGCAAGAGATAGGTACCCAAGAAGAGAAAGAGATTAGCTCTGGCAGAGGTCACAGGAAACCACCAGATCTGGGGAGAAGAGGTGGCGCTGGGTGGGAAGGATGAAGGTATTGTATGAGGGACTGACAAGGGCACTAAGTTTTTGAAACAAGTCTCTGAAGTTACATCACCCACACTGTGCATGCTTGTTATAGTGTTTTTAATTCATGTTAGCTTGTCTAACCTCAGAAGAAGATGTGAATTAGAAGGTAAAGGGGGGCTGGAGAGATGACTCAGTGGTTAAGAGCACTGACTATTCTTCCAGAAGATCCAGACTCAATTCCCGCCATCCACATGGCAGCTAAGAACTGTCTGTAACTCCAAGATTTGACCCCCTCACACAGACCTACATGCAGACAAAACAACAATGTACATAAAATAAAAATAAATTATTTTTAAAGAAAAAAAAGTAAAGAGTTCTTAGAGTTGCTATTCTCGTCTCCTCTAGAGAGTCTGCTCATAGAGGAATAGAGTCGTTTTAAATAATATAACTCTTAGTATCTCTTGCTGATGCAGGAAATCTGCCTTACCTACAATTAAAAAAAAAATGTTTCTCTGTTCTCGGGCGTCTGTGGTGGACTGGTTCACACAAGCTTGTGAATGCCATGTGGGACTACTGTGAGTCATCACTATGGATCCTGTTGATGGTCCTTGCCTCCCTCTTCCAGAAAGTCACTTGCAGAGGATTCTCCATGATCACAGAGCCCACCCAGAGCCTGTAGACCAAAAGCTGGAACTCATGCCCTGTGTTATATACAACCTTTGGAGGCACCAAAGAGGCCCTGAGTTCTTCTTGGTCCTCCTGAATTCTAAAACCATCCAAGTGGAAACAGAATTAAGGATAGCAGCTTGGTGTCACCTAGGCATCCAAACCTGGCCTACACTCAGACACATGTCGTGCGAACAATTCTGCAGTCACCATTCTTTGGGCACAGACATGCTGCACTGGGGCTGGGATAAGGCCAAAGAGAGTGAAAAGAAAACTGGAGATGTAGCTCAGTGATAGAATGCTTTGCAAGGCCCTGGGTTCAATCCCCAGGACCATCACAAAACTGAGTTTCTTAAATTGTTATTGTTGCCTCTCAAGTGGGTAGATTTCTGTGTAAAATAAGCAGATCCGTGTGCCTCCGCGTGTATGCACGTGTATGTATACGCATGAGTACGTGGGGGCGGGGTGCAACTGTGTTCATGAGAAGGCATGCACATGCACAAGTATGTGTGTGTGTTCCGTGCATTAAAGCAATGGACACAACACTCCCACATACCTCTTTTCCCTGGGGAATTGTTTCAACATAGAAGCTGTTCCTAAACAACCATTGCAGACTAGGAAGTCTGGAACAGATCATATGGCCCAGGCTCCTACCTCCGTGAAGTAAAGTTATTTTGTAAATCATATTTTATTAATAAGGACCACCCTGTGGTGGGAGCTGTTCCTTTTGACCATGCTGACCTTCCCAACCCAAATGTTTCTCTTTGATGAAACATTAAACAATAGAATGTGCAAACATGAAAGTAGCTATGAGCAATCTGAAGATTAGTTTCCTCTGGTTGGGGTCCTGACATATCATCTTATGTGTGATGCCTACTGTCCTGCTGAATGATGACTAATGGAGTTAATGGTGGAGGTGGATGGTCCTTAGGTCAGCTCTCAGCCATACCAGTTCTGTAGGCTGGGCCCTCTCTGGCAACTACCAAATCACACATGCCTGCACAGAACATATGCCCACCCTCCCAGCTGATTCTGCAACTTTGCCCCCTCCACCCCAGCCACTGGCTCTCTGATGACCACTGGAAACTAATGCCCACCCCATCTCTGCTTTGAGTTTCCTACTGTCTTATCTTTCTGCCTCACTCTGCCTTCTGTCTGCCCATGATTGACCTCTGTGCTCTTTTTGGTCTTTGCCGTTGTCTCATCCAGGTTCCAGACTCTCTTTTCTCTTCGCTATTCCCATTTTTATGCCTCATGGGGTAGCACAATATGACACCAGTGAGTTTCACCATTGGGTACTTAAGACAGACAGACATTCCCTCCATGTTAAAAGCAGGAGGCCAGCTTGAGACTATTCACATGGTTTTCCTTTCCCTGTCTCTACAACTACAGAAATAATTGGGTGGATATTCTTTCTACAATTGTTCGTTAGCAGACCTTCAGTACATAAAAGTTATGTATGAGCAAAAGAATGACTACATTCTAGCTTCCCAACCCCCCAGTAATGGTAAGGAGAGACAGACAAACAGAGACCGAGACTATTAGCTTTTAAAAAAATCACAATTTTTTTTTTAAATCTCTAGGCCATTGCATTTTATAAGCCTATTGTGGATGTGTCAAAACTATACTTGCCACTCCACAGAACTGGAATGTGTAGGGATGGGAGGAATCAAGAGCTAAAATGGACTTCCAAGATTAAATGTGTCTCATCCGCAAATAGACTAGTTCTCTGTATTAATGCTGTGACACATAGCTACAGGTGGGCTGACTTTAAGCACCTAGGACTCACCATCCTCAGGCCTATAGACATTTGACACAGATCCCAGTAGGCTAAATCTAGGTGTTGGCTCACAGCATTCTTTCTGGAGGCTGTAGGGAGAATCCATTTCCTGCCTCTGCGCATGCCCAGAGGCTATCACATTCCTAGCCTTTTTCCCTCCTTCCTCCAAAGCCAGCATCCGGGCTCCTTGTCCCCTTTCTCCTATAGTCCTAGATCCCTGTGAGCTCAAGCAGAAAGCCTTCTCTGTTTTTAAGCCCCATGTGATGAGATTGAGCACATCTTGATATACCAGAGTAACCGTCCCTTTTCCGCACCCACCCTTGAATCACATCTGTAAACTAACTTTGTAAGATGCAAGTATGAAAGATAACCTATTGTCAGGTTCTGGAAATTGGAGAGTGAGGTGTGGACATCTGTGGGGGCGGGGGAGGGGGGAACTGTTCTGCCTATGACAGCAAGTCCCTGAGTTCTATAAGCAGTAAAAGAGAATAAATGAACAAAATTAGGTAGGAAGGAGAGCAGCAGAATGCCTCAACACACATTTACATGCCGGCTCTGGAGAGGCAATGCGACAGGCCTGTAATGCTACCCATCTCGTGTAAAGGTAGACACATGTCACAGTTTGTACGAGTGTCTGCCCTTTAGTGAATATGTTGAGTGATAAAATGTATGGTTGGCAAAACACATGTATAGGAGTAATTAACTTGGAAGTTTACTGAATTACACTTACCAACTGTGGCCCTGAGGACAGCCTAGGGAGCAAGCAGGAAAGCGTGCTCTCACTAGTTGGAATGAGGAGGAGATTTAGCTTAACTGAATCAAAACTGCGGTGAGATGCGCATGCGAGAAGTAAGGTAGCTCCGTTCTCTGATTCCGTTTGCCAGTGTTCTTGTCTGTGTGGGGCGTGAAACCGTCCATCAGAGACCTCTACAAAGCCCCTCAAGGACAATTGCTTCTGCTATTTGCCCCAAGAGTAAGGGAGCCCTTTGAGACAGTTGCCCTCCAATCCCAGTACCTTCGCTGCTATCGGAGATGAGGAAATGTATGCATACTGCAAGCCAAGATGGGGTGTCATCTCCAGATACAGTCAACACCACCCTCTCCTCAGGAGCTGGAGTTTGGCAGCTTTCCAAGCTGTCCGTGACCAGCCTCCTCTGCCAGACTTGGTGATGAGATCACCATCAGAGTGCCACCAATGCAGAAGGGCCTGCTGTTCTGGCATGCTCCCAGGTCGACTACTGCCCTCCTCTCTCAGGAGAGTGCAAACACGGGACACCCTGTCACCCTGTAAGGTCCGCCCATCACTGAGCGAGACCCTGACTCTTCCTCCTTTGTGTGTGGCTTCATTTTTCTGTCATGCATCTTTGCCTGGATAAAAGAGATGGGGGGGTGCGGTCCTCAGATTTGATTTCTCGGTGGGAACTGTTTGCTTTGGAAGCCACCTACGCCAATGCTAATTGAGAACAGAGCTCAGAATGAGGGCCTGAGAACGGCACTGGATGAACTTTTTGGTGGGCTGATTTCTGTTCATCTTGTCAGAACTGGGCTGTGAGTACATGCCATAATAGCAGGATCCACTGTTTCCCAAAGGCTGTGCACAGCAGCAGGTTTTCCCTTTGACTTGCTACCTAGCACAAATTAGTTATTTACTTCTAAGAGTTAAGCATATAAAGTCTTCATTAAGAAAGCTCCAAGTCAAACCTGGCCCCCACGGGCCAGCAATTTAGAGTCTGCAACTTTCCAAGCAGTCTGTATCCTCCAGGTCGAAATTTGATGGGCTTCTATTAGAGAGATTACAGTAAAAAATAACAATCAGCTCTCAGATGATCCTGTGTGGAGGGGAAGGGTGGGGAGGAGTAGATTTGGCTGAGGACAAGCCCAGACTTTCGTCACCGGGACAGACCCAAGTGTTAACACAAAGGGAAGACAGGAGCATCCTGCACAGCGCATTTCGGCCACAGATAATATGGCCTGTGCTCTGGCCCAGCCCATGCTCTGACCTCCAGGCCAGGTCCCCTACCTCAGCCACTCGTGCTCTGACCAGCTGCGGACATGCTTAGCGGATCCGGGTCCCAGGGAAGGCGCTGCCTGGCCACGCTCTCTCAGTGAGTTCTGCACTCTGCTTCTTCAGCTTCTCTTCTCTTTCTTTTTTTTATTTTTTTCCTCCAACAAAAGAATTTTTTTTTTTTAAATTGTGGGAGTGGGGAAAAGAGAGACCGAGGAGAGAGAAGGAGAGGAAGGCGGGGAGTGTGTAAAAACTTCGTAATTTCAACTGCTGCGGGAGTGGTTTGGAGTCACTGGTTTTCTGGTTTTCTTCATTTCCATGTTCATGGTGCCTTAGCCGGGGTTTTTACCTAGGACATGGGTTTCTCTCTTCCAAACCCAGGCCACAGGGCATTGTGCTGCTAAAGATCTGCTGTTAATTTAGACCTGAGCCCTCCACCTCAGAGTCATCATTTACAGAACTCAGAGATTTCCCTAAGCCGGGGTTGCCCAATCCCTAAAGTAAACAGCCCAGAGCCCCCAGCACACTGACCATCTGACTGGGCCAGAACAAGCCCCAGAGCATATGCTATTGATCAGGGGACTGTTCGGATAACAGGGGGCTCGGAGCCTTTAGGATTATGAAATCCTGGAATGTGAAAGTGAGAAGGGGCCTCTGGGATCCTTCGGGGTGATGCTGCCTTTCTACAGACAAGGAGCCCAGAGAGAGAACTCAGCTTACCCAAGCCAGGCCCTTTGCACACTGCCTTCTGTGAGGTTTGAAAACCCTACCGGGTCTTGGGAAGAGGGAGTGTGGAAGAGTAAGGGCACCCAATGGCCTTGCGATGAGTTTTCCCTATTTCTGAGAGTTTGGGCCCCATTCAGGAGCACGGTCACCGTTCCAGTTGTCCCAGAGTTTGCAACAGTTGGTCAGATAAATAGAAGAGCTTGGTGGGGTCCTTAAAAATGAGACCCCCGATACACCCACAGTTTTGCAGGTTTCTTGGTTAACCAGTTTTTGTAAATTGGTCACTCAAATGGAAGAGTTCAGAGGGACCTGGGAGGTTGTCTCTATAGTTCAGTGCTTGTTAAACTTAAAAAAAAAAAAAAAGAATCTTTTAAAGAGTCCTATTATGTAACAATGGTGTTCTGGCAAAGTGAGTGTGATCTAAAGTCCTGAATCCCCATTACACTGTCCCGTCACAGCCCATTGGGCATCTCTACCCCACTCTCCTTCCTGCCTCCTACCCAGGTCCAAGCATCTCTCTTAAAGCTTCCTTGGTATCCTAGGAGTCCCTAGAAAGGCTCAGGAACCACCAATCCTTCCCGATGCCTTGATTACAGATGACGAACCAAAGGCACATGGAGGTGGAGGCCTCGTCCAGCCCCCACAGCTGGTAGGCAGGCAGCAGAGTCTGGGGTGCTATGGGAAGGCTTCCTCCCTCCTTCCCCTGCCCCACCACTCTCCCTTTCACACCTGGTCTGCCCCTCACCCCTCCAGCATGCCTGTGGTTCTAGCAATTTACTTTCTCCATGCTTCTCTCTCTTCTACTCTGTCACTTCCTGACTTCCTGGTCTTGCACCCGGATGATGGAGATTTCCGTCCATCTGGTCCGTGGCCTCGCTCTCCTCTGCCCGTCCAGGCCCCATCCTAGCCCATCTTCATCGGGGAGGCTGCTGGAGTCCACTTTCCCTAACACAGCGAAGTTTTCCTTCTCATTGGGAGCGCTCCTGCTCCAGCCAAAGTAGATTGCTTGTTGCCTCCCAAACCGGTGCTTGCCTGCTGCCCCTGTCTCGCCACACATTTGCTGCCGCCCCCACTAAGCATCCCTCCTTCCTCTGTTCTCTCCACTCTAACAACCCATGTGCATCCTTCTGTTGTTAGCCTGGTATCCAAGGCAGTGGACAACGCGTCAGTCTTCTGATAGTAGTTCATTTGATGGTAGGAGCTATTTTGAATCTCCAGCACCCAACCCAGGATGGTGCTAATACTGATTTACACACACACACACACACACACACACACACACACACACACACACACATCACACACACACATATACACACATACACACACACATACACACTACACTACACACCACACACCACACACACACATACACACACCACATACACACACACATACCACACATATACACACCACACACACACCACACCACACACACACATACACACACCACATACACACACACACACACACACACACACACACACACACACACACACACACACTGATATGGATTCATAGACAAACATATCCTTTAAGTTTTCCATTATGGAAAAAATCCAACTACTCCATTGTTTATTTCCATCATTTGAATGTGTATAAGGCCTCCGGACATTTTGCTTTGTAAGAATTATTAGACTAAATGCTAAAGCAGGTGCTCAACCCAATGAACTAGAAATTCCTGTCCATTTCTATCAGCTCATTTATCTCAGTTCCATCACCTACGGTGCAAGATTAGCACTGATCTTTTTTTTTAAGAGGTGCATTAAAATTCCTGAAGACCAGAACTACGCAAGGGCCGTGGTATTTTCTGGAGCAGGTGTGAATGGTTATCCAGTTCTACAGATTCTGCGCTGTGTTGAAATTGTCCCCAGGAGTTTAGTGACACATTCTGTCCCTTTCAGCTCCGTCTCTCCCCTGCTGCTTCTGATCATGTTCCCAAAGTTCATGAAATGTACTTCAGTCAAGAGTGGGGGTTTCCCAGAAGTATTGATTTTAGTCCAATAAGAGTTGTATTTTGTATTGACTTTCAGGATGAAAGTTCAAAGTTTGGTTTTTGTGTGACAAATGGACAGACGGACTTAAAGCCGTGGAACCAGGGACATGGGGAAATGGTGTAGTCCATCCTACTGCTGTCTGAGGGAAATAATCTGAAAACATTGCAGTGAATTAGTAAATGACTGGCATCATTTTATAAGACTTTTTAGAAATGACAGAACAAATTGTACCCAGAAATGTCATTGTTAATAGTACTGGGGGGCTGGGGAGATGGCTCCATGGTTAAAAACACTGGCCGCTCTTTCAGAGGACCTTGGTTTGATTCCCAGCACCCACATGCTAGCTCACAGTGGTCTGTAGCTCCAGTTCCACGGGATTCAAAGTCCTCGCCTCTCCTGGGCACCAGGATGCACATGGTACACAGACCTGCTTGCAGGTAAAACACCTGTATACATTAAAAAATTAAATAAAGAAATAAAAATGGATAAGAACGCCTGTTTCACCCACTGTCTCCTGGGAATATAACATTTTGATTTCCCAATAGTATGGCTTTCCTAATAATAACAGAAACTATCTCTTTCCTCTCTTATAAACGATATTACAGTACATTGAAAATAATTTCCAATTTCTGGGCATTGTCATCTTCGGCGTCATTCTTAGACATGCTGTAAAACAGTGATGCCCACCCCCAAATGTGCCCTCCACCACTCTGGATTGCTGTTGTTGCCTTTTCTAGTAGCTGGCAGTCCACTTGCTTCTCATGTCCCAATCTGCTCTGCAGAAGCCCGGGGTATCAGGAAAACCATAGGTTAAAGAGACCAGAGTGAAAGTTAACAGTCCAATAGCAATGGCCTTTTCTCTTACAAAGAAAGGGCATGTACAATTTGTGACGGTTGCTTTGTATTACAAACTAGATTTTAATACATATATGTATGTGTGTGTATCATATCACATATATCATATATATCACATGAGATATATATATATATATATATATATATATATATCTTATCTTTAAAAAAACTTTTATTTGGAGTGTGTGTGTGTGAGAGAGAGAGAGAGAGAGTGATATGATGTGTGTAAGTCCAGGTGTATACATGGAGGTCAGAGGATAACCTTCGGGAGTCAGTTCTCTCCTTCCACCTCGCTGAGGCGGGTCTCTCTTGTTTCCACTGCCCTGTGCACTCCAGGTTAGCTGGCCTGTGAACTTCCGGCCTATTCTGTCTCTAAGTCTCATCTTGCCATAGGAGTGCCAGGATCACAGATGTGAGTCACCACAACTAACCTTCTGTGGGCTCCAGGGACCAAACTCGGGTCCTCTGGCTTGTGTGACAGGCACTTTTGCCAGCTGGGGCCATCTCTCCATCCCCAAAGATAGGTTTTAAGTGGTTGAGTTTTCCGGGCCTCTTCTTTGGTTCAGAGTAAAATGACACTATTTATGAAGCATAGGAAAGAAGAGCATAAAATGGATAATTTTGCTTTGATCCCTCCATCAAGACTGTTGCTGAAATGTGGTTGTGGGGTTCCTGCAAGCCACTATGGAGACACTCTTGATTCTCTGCATGTGTCTGCCCTGGGAATGGCCAGTTCACCGTCTAGGTGCCTGGTTGCCACAGTGGATGCTGTTTCTGTAGATCTTTTTTTCTTTTCCCTGCCTTGGTTGGGGGATAAGCTGTCGCTTTATGTTATGCTGCTCATCACATCCCTCCTCACCCATCAAAAGTGGTTCTGCAGAGGCTGATGCAGCAGGCCGAGAGGGTCCAGGAGCAGAGTTCAGCTCCCCTCAGGATGCTAACTTCCTCACAGGGTGGTGAGGTTGCTTTTCCCCCGGGTACATAGCTGCACTTCTCTGCCCTAGTATCTGCCCACGTATCTTGGGCTGAAAAGGTGACTTTGGACTCTCTGGCCTGAGATCCCAGCTACCATGTGGAATGGTGTTTGAAGCTCTAGAACACAATTTACAAACGAAAGTTTTGGAAAGGCCTTCCTATAAATGTAGCACTGGCTGGATTTATTTCCAACCCTAATTGAATTTTTAAGAGGAGTCTTTTAAAATCTGTAAACCTCCCTCATTTCCATCTATTCATTCAACAAATATTCACTGAGAATTTCCTGTACTAGTTAGTCTTGTTGTATCAGGCACCAAGAACATTAAAAAGAACAAAGCACAGGCTATGTCCCCAAGCTTATGTCATTTTGTAACCTCCCAAACACTTCATAAGTGTTTGTTTAGTCATCCCCCTACATCTACCATCAAATACACACACACACACACACACACACACACACACACACACACACACACACACACACGTTCATTTAGGGCTGTGGCTTCAGTTAGAGTAGCACAGGTCCATAGTCAGCATTGTCTACACCAAGGGTCTCAGCTTTCTTTTCTCATGACCTCTAGAAAGAAATTCACTTTTCTTTATAGCCATATATATGAATGGACATATTATCTCTGTGTATAATATAAATATATCAGCAGTGTTAACTTTTGCAATGTATAATAGCCTTTGATATTTTCTATACCACTCTATTTCACATTAAAATGTTGGTCCTGACCAACTGAGAGCTTTCATATGCTGCAAACAGGTCACATACTGAAGGGTGAAGCATGGAGCATACTGAATAAACATCTTTGCTCTGATCCCTACATTTCATAGCCACTTGTGAACCTCTGTCCACCCAGGCTGTAGGACCCTGGGATCAGCCTGAAGACGGAAGAAAAGAGATTTGGGATGGGAGTCAAAGAGCCTCAATTCTGGACTAACTCCTGTAATTGGCACCATAATCTCCAAAAAGTCACTTCCACTTGCTGTGACATGGCTAGGCTACTATAAAGGAAATGCTATCGCCTGCTGTGCCCAGCTCAAGGGTGAGCAGGGACATCCAACGTCAAGGTATCCATGGAAGTATACAGAAAAGCATTAAGTACAAAACCAGCAAAGTTGTTGTTCAATAACCTTGCTTTCCCAATGAACATTTACTATCAGAGGAACACTTGGGGAGAGCATGTGTTCTCAGTAGAGCTCAGCAAGATTTCTGAAACTGGTTGCACCATGACGCAACTTCATAAGTGAAAATCTCAGGGTGGCATTTGGTTGTGATGTTGTAACTAGCTTCACGGCTAGGTCACCTCACCCCTCTGCCCTTCAATACTTCTGCTGGTTATAAAATCAAAGAAGTAACTAGGTGGTCGGTGGGTTCTAAGTTCTGAGCCAATTTGTTCAAGGCACACTCTGCCTGATGTTATGTTTTACCCCACAAGGTAGATCAACATTTGTTTCCACTGTGTTGAAGGCCACTTTTTTATTAAAGGCAACTAATGTTAAACAAAACTGTCTGGTAGGGAAAGTTTAAAACAATAAACTTGTAGATAAAATATGGCATTTTTTCTCATTGGTCTTTCACATTTCCTTTCTGATTTATTCTAAACCTCATCTCATGCAGATGCTGAGTAAAATGAATGTGTCTCTCAACTTGTGCTCAGTCCTTCCTTAGAGTTGGAATCATTTTGTACATTTCCCCGTCACAAGCTACCTCTGCCTGCTCCATTTCATTCTCGGTCTCTGTTTTCCCTTTCCATGGCTGCTTGCTGATTGTGTTCCTCAGCTTTTCATGCTCTGTGACAAAAACCCCTGAGCTAATGAACTTTAAGTATGCAAAGGTCTGTGTTGGCACATGGCTTCAGAGGTGTTAGTCCATGATCATTTGGCCTGGCGACTTTGGGCCTGTTGGTGGTGTGGTGCATCACAGCACAAGTGCGTGGTGGGAGAGAGTCTGCAAACTTAGCTGCTGGGAAGCGGAAAGACGTGAAATAGACATTCCCCTGCTAACTTCCTCCAAGTAGGTCCCACCCACTAACAGTAGTACCACCTCCTCCCACCTCCAGACTGGGACCAAGCCTCTAACCCGTGGCTGTTGAGTGGAACACCTTCAGTCATCTTTTCTAGAATTTCATCCTACACATTGCTCTGTCTTTCACTTTGGGAGTTGGAGACAGAAGATAAGATAACAACCAAATAAACACTGTCTCCCCATCCCTAGGAGAAGAACAAGCAATGACCCCTTTTGCACTTTAGGAAGTGGAACACTATTCACATAGAGCAATGAACTCTACCAAAGGCAGCTCATCACAACCCTGTTGTAGAATGCTGTCTTTTGGGCTACCAACCAGCTCCCAAATCCATGACATGGTGACTTGTTAATTATAAATGCTGGGCCTTAGCTTAGCTTGTCCCACTAGCTCTTAAAACTTTTTAACCTGTTTCTCTTCATCTCCGCTTTGCCTTGGGGCTTTTCACCTTTCTTTCATTCTGGATGTCCTACTTTTCTGCTTCCTCCGTGTCTGGCTGTCTGGTGGCTGCCTGGGTGGCTGGCCCCAGGCGTCTCCCTCTCTTTCTCCCTCATTCTCTTCCTCTCTAGCCTAGATGCCTCCTCTTATTGATTCTCTCTGCCCACCAGCCTCACCTATGCTTCTACTGCCTAGCTATTGGTCGTTCAGCTTTTCATTAGACCAATCAGGTACCTTAGACAGGCAAGGCAGAACAGCAACACACCTTTACATAATTAAATAAATGCAGCATAAACAACTGTAACACATCTTTACACAGTTAAAGTCATATTCCACAACACCCTGTGAAGTTTCCAGGGGAAGAGAACTGTTAAGCAGTGAGTCTATGATGGCTATGATGTGTCTCCACACACACTTACCCAGCTGATGATTGCTGTTTTGATGGGTTGTGGAAACTTGAGGAGGTGGAGCCTAAATGGAAGAAGGTCACTGTGCAGAGAGGGTGGGGATAAGGGGAGGTTTGGGGAATAGGTATCTTGTCCTGGCGGTTTCCTGTTGCTCTCTGCTTCCTGTCCGCCATGAGGCAAGGTGAAGAACATCCTCCATTACACGCTTTCACTGCCATGATGTTTTGCTTGAGCTCACAAAGCCAAGCAACCATACACAGAATCCTATGTGAATCAAAAGTCACAATTCTTCCCTGAAGGTATTCTCTCGGGAGTTTTGGTCACAGCCACAAGAAAATTAACAATAGCAAATAAGGTGTTAATTTCACTGTGACCTGACTTCCCCGCCTGTGGGAAATAACATGCATTCCCTGCCTTACAGGCTAGCAAAAGTTAGAGGGACCAGCTCCCAGAGCACATGAGCCCCAGTGGAAGCTTAAATCAGCCTGGCATTGCACCACACCTCTGCTTTTCTCTCTGAGCATTCCACTCCTCAGAGACCCCAGAGTCACTGAGGTTGGGGCAAATGCCACACAATTCAGTTTATGGTTGACCTGTGCTCATTATAATATTCTACTGTCCAGAAACTCAGAGTTCTTTGTCTCTGATTTTACTTGGTTGTTTACTCACCATTGGAAAGGAGATTCCTTACAGCCATCCTCAGGGCACGTCTAGTCTTAAGTATATTTGTTAAAAACTGACTTTTTAGGTAAAAACAAACAACAACAACAAAAACCCATAGAGTTTCTATTTTTCTTGTCCTAGACGGAATACTCTGGGAAGGAGAATATGGTAAGATTTGTTGGCTGTCAAATGCCCCCAGTTCTCAAGTATTCTTGACACGTGAGGAGAGTATAAGTTAAAAATCCTGATTTCAACATCCTGAAACTCTTGGGGCTCAGTCCCATCTGTTTATTAGCAGTATGCCCCAGAGTGAGGCACTTAATGTCTGCGAGTTTCTTACTACATTCATCTACAAAAAGAGGGAAATGACTGTAGTTAGCACAGCTCATGGTGTTTAGTAAGAGTTCAAAAGGCCCGGATAGGGGTTGGGGGGGAGGGTTGGTGGCTTACAATGAGAGCCGTTTTCAGGAGTCTGTACACAGGGGATGAATGGAAGAACTGGACTGCTAGGTAATCCCCAAAGCAGGGCCAACTCTGATGAGGTGAGTTAGTTTCCTGGGACTGTCGGGGCAAAGTACAGAGGCCAGTGGGTGACTTCCAACAACAGAAACATATCATTCTGGAGGTAGGAAGTCTGAAATCAACATGTCAATGAGGACTCTGTCTGGAGACCTTTAGGGAAGGGTCTGTCCTGGTCTCCCAGCTTCTGATGGCCGCAGATATTCTTTAGCTCATGGCTTCATGGCTCAGAGAGATTCACATGCCATTCTTGATATCTCTTCACATAGTCCTCCCTCTGTGCATGTCTGTGTTTGTGTCCAAACGATACCGGTCGTAATAGATTGCATGCCACTCAGATGACCTCATCACCACCTCATTACATCTGCAAAGACCTTCCATCTAAGTCATGTGAGACACTGTGGGTTTAGGATATCAACATACCTCTGTGAGGAATGCAGTTCAGCTCATCAGAGAGTGTGTAGACCTCCTAGAATTACATGACACTCAACAGGCCCAGCTATACTTTGAAAGTTTGCTAATGTCTCCACAAAATGGGCAAACCTCATGCATCCTGGAAGGGGCCTTTAGATAACCTTTTGAAAAGTAAGTGTTTCCTAACCACCAAAGTTCCCTGACCTAAACATAGGAAGGGACTTTTCTCTTAGAAAGAGGGACACCCAGGAAGTATTTGTCACCTCTGTTATCTTCAAGGCAAAAAGCAAAGCAGACACAGATAAAGCTTAGGTCTATGTGAGCTCACACTCTCCTTACTTTCCCTGCATATATTTTAAATGTCTGACCTCACTTAAATATGCACTTTGATCCATGAACTATGAGGAGCCTGAGTCTCAGGATTGGTGAATTAGGAGGAGACCATGGGGAAACCCCTTCCCCAGAGAGTAGAGTATTTCTGTTACCCAACTTCTCCCAGGAGGCCTGGAAGGCTAAGGATTGTGAGCTCTGCTCAGAACTTCAGGTTAAACTCCCCAATACCCTCAGGTTTGGGAAGACTACAGGAACACAGCAGAACTGGAAAGTGAGCATGTGAAAAGATACAGTAGAAGTTAGGAGAGGCAGCATTTTAAGAATCAGGTAGACTGAGTACCAATACAATATAACTAATCTTTGTCTTAAACATGTTACGAATGTTCATTAACAAAGCAGAAGTGCTCAGTCCTTAAACTGGGTTCTGCATTGGCTTCCTGGGGACCTCCCTAACAAAGTGCCACCCACTGAATGGCTTAAAATAATAGGCAAGCAGTCCTTCCCCGGGTGAGTGGGTGGGTAAGTGCCCCTCAGTGGGTGAGCAGAGGATATAGCCAGACATTGAAATATTATTCACTACTGAAAAAAAGGGGGGGGGGCTAAGTCATGAAGAAAACATGTCAGAAACTTAGAAGCAATCCTAGGAAGTGAAAGAAACTGGTCTGAAAAAGCAACACATGATTTCAACCATACTTCACTCCGCAAAAGTCAGGACGAATGGAGACAGCAGAGAGATCGGTGATTGCCAGAGATTAGGGGGAGAAAGGAAGAGCTAGAAATTTAGGAGGGGTGAGTAAGCAGAGCACAGGAGGATTCTAGCAAGGGCGTATACTGTCACTGTAGTGACGTCTTGCTCAAATTCACAGAACGTACAGCACCGAGACCGAAGCCTGACATGAATTAAGGACTGGACGGTCCTGCTGTGTCTGTCCATTCAGGCTTACCACTTGTTTTTGGTTTTGAAGTCAAGGTGGAATTTATTAAGAAACTGTTTCCATACATATTTAAACTCAAGCATTAAGGGACAGAGCGGTGCTCAGGAAAAGATAATATGCACTCAAGACCTAGTTTCAGGTTGATGAAGAGTGAGTCCCACCTGGGTCCATCCATTGTAACAAATACTCTTCTAGTGGGGACTGTCTCAGGTTGGGTAGGCTATGAGTCTGGGGGAACAGGGGTATCTGGGAAAGCTCTACCTTCTTCTGAGTTTTTCTTGAAACCTAAAACTGCTTTCAAAAGTTCAGTGTTTAAAATAAGTAAGTTCCAAGCACAGTTGGCTCCTATGGAGGGCTGCTTCCCAACATCTATCATTCTGCTAGCAGTCTCCAACATTCCTCGGCTTGCAAAAGCGTCACTCTGACCCTCTGCCTTCAGTGGCCTTCCTGTCCCATCTCTTCCCATAGTTTACTCCCTGTCCAGATTTTGTGCTGGATTAGAACCCACCCTAATGACTTCGTCCTAAGGCCTAATTTCCAAATAAGGTCACATTCCAAGGTACTGGTAGTTAGGTTGTCAACATCAGGTTTTTTGGAGGTCACAATGCATGACAAATACTGGAAGATTGTAAAATTTTAACATGACATTTCATAGCTTAATTCTTCAGCTATAAGTGGGGTAATTATTGAGTCTATTTAAAATGTCAGCTAGCTGGAGGATGTTGAGGCAGTAGGGATAGCTGGAGCTTTCCCTGGCAGCCCACTGTCTAAAATCATTCCAGGGAGAGTTAGGACCAGGCACCCTGGAGCTCTGATCCATCGCCCCTCCATGAGGCCTGGTACTGTGCCAGCGCAAAGAGGCTCAGAGGAAGGGATTAGCCTCTCCCCTTTTTGGGAAGGCAAAGCTCTCTGTTGTTAAATTCCTGTCAATGTGTTATTGAGAAGTGGCGTGTAAGGTAGAGACAGAGAAAAGAAGAGATGAAAAAGCATTCCATTTAGTAGATTTTTAAAAAGCAAAAACAAAACCAAACAAGTAAAAAAGCAGTTTCCCTTGTCTCCTTTCCACCCTCTAAAAAAACAAAACAGGAAACCGTGATGGGAAACTTGAGCATACAAACAGGAGATAAGACCCACCCCCTTACATTTATTCTATGTTAAAACTGTAGTTTCCCAATTTCTCTGATATTAATGTTATCATTTAATAGGAGTTTGAGGTCCCTGAGTTGGAAAATTCCTTCCTGGGGCTCTGATGAGGTGGCTCAGTAGATAAGAGTTTGCTGTGCAAACAGGAGTACCTGAGTTCAAACTTCCAACACCCAGATGAAAATCCAGGCATGTCTGCTTGTGCCTATAACCCCAGCACTGAAGGAATAAAGATGGAGAGAGAGAGAGAGAGAGAGAGAGAGAGACTGTGTCCTCCTCTGCTCTTTGTACACACATACATAGGGGTGCATGTACCAAAACATATATCCACACATGCATACCACACACACAAGTAAATAAAATAAGAATCAATTTTTAAAAATCCTTCCTGGACAACCCTTCCCTTCTCATTGGGAAGCAACAGCATGGAAACCCTCCCTGTAGGCACAGAGCCCATTTGATGATGATGATGATGATGATGATGATGATGATGATGATGATAACATAAAACACTCATATAGTATCTCTGTATGCTAAGCACTGTTCAAGGACTTTGAAAATACTAGTTCATTTGATTATCAACACCACTGCATGGTGAGTAGGATTGTCTTCATTTTACAGAAGAGGACAATAAGGACAGAGAGGTTACTTCTCTTGCCCATCTATCTCTCCCCAGCCTGGGAGTAGGTAAAGTATGGCTGCTGGTGACTACCCTGCGCATTAGAGCTTTGTGCTGAATGATTGCTGCTCCCTGTGTGTTTCCACAGCTCTGGCCTCTGGCCTTTGCGTGGTAACTCTGGCAGTAATTGTATCATTACATCACTTCCTGACTCAATGAGCAAGCTTCTTCTCCAGGAGGGGCAAGGCTGGAGCGGATGGAAGAAAATGGATCCAGGACCTTTGATCTTCCTGGATTCAATCTAAGATTACCAACCCAGGGGACAATACACTGCCCCGAGGGGCCTAAAAAGTGATCATAAGCATGCCCCTTTCCCCAAGTGGGAGACTTAGACCCCCACTGTATGAGTAGCTCCTTTAGTTTAACTGTTAGCCACACCACAAAACTTTTGTTATGCCAATTAAAATGAATTCTTCTCTTGACTTTGAATTTGCCCAGATCTTAACCTCTAAACCCTCTACTGTCATTGTTAGAGAAGGGACACCTAGAAAGAAGTGAGTAAGTAACATCGAGTACGTTGAGGTCAGCTAGATGCCAGCTTCCAGACTCCTTACTTGAACAGAACCCAGAATTTGGACATCTTGGTTATAAAAGAGAGCACTGATCAGCAACACTCAAAATGGCGTTGAAGCCTCGCTCTCAATCTCAGTCCCTTGGCCCTTCAAAGGCCGTCTTCTCAGTTGTGAAGTAGACATGGTAAGAGCATCCATCTCTCTGGTGTTATGAAGATAGGATTCCATCCTGTATGTGATGAAAGCGCTTTGTAAAATAGTTGTGCTCTGTGACAGCTTGGATGGCCCTGAATTCAAGAATTGGCCCCAGAAACAGTTTAGCCACCAAACAGGACGGGATTAACAGGCAGCCCTGCTGACATAGATCTTAACAAGGAGATGTCTCATTCTGACTTGGAAGCAACTCTCAGTTGTGTTAATACTGTGTAGGAGAAAAGTCTGGCATGAATAGTGGTTCACCGTGAGATGAGGAAGAGGATGTCAGCCAAGGCTAGGGTCAGGGCCAAGAGAAGGTCAAGGGTAAGCAGGTGACAGTCTGAAAGACAGAAGAGACGGGGCCTGTGTCCTACTTCAGGGGTGTGTGTGTGTGTGTGTGTGTGTGTGTGTGTGTGTGTGTGTGTGTGTGACAGAGAGGGAGGGAGGAGGAGAGAGAGAAAGGGAATGAGAATGACATCTCTAGGTAATATTCTCTGGCTTAGAATTAAGACAGACCAGTGTGTGCGGACCTCCCAAGCCCACCCCTTACTGAGAGCAAAGACTGGGTGCTCACAAATGTGTGCTCAGCTCCCTAGAATCCTTCAGATTACAGTTCTCTTAATTGCCTTTCTAAGTTTCAAAAACACCCTTCCTAAGAATGCATTTTTTTTTTATTAAAAAAAAATCAGGATTGTGTTTTAATTTTGGTTTGGCCTTTAAAGAAAGTTTTGTTTTCCAAAGCCATAATTGTGGCCTTCCCGAAATGGATTGTCCTCCATAGAGTGAGGATTTAATGTTTCCAGCCGCCCTCCCCCTTCTCTGTGCCGATTACTCTGGCTTCATTCTTATGAGCTACACATGTTGTTGAAGCCACTCCTGGGCCCTCAGACAGGAGCAGCCTCTGCCCTGCCCGTGTCCTAATAAGGCAATGTACAAGCTCCTGTGGGTGAGGTAAGGGGAACCAGGCGGTGGATGGTATTTTTGCTGATCAAGGAGGATAAGGTGTGGTTTGGCAGGTATCTCTGTTGGTTTGGCTGGCTCCTGACTTGGTTTCTTCTTTTGACAGTTCAAATGCTGTAAAACAAACTTTAAGACTTGTCCTTCCGCATCTCCTCAGCGGAGCTTGGAGAATACCATCCTGACACAGTTTATCTGTGATTGGAAAAAAAAGATTTGTGGTTATAGGTTAAATCCCCTGGGTCATCAGAATAGATGATAATGATGTCAAATTTGGTTATGGAAAGAACAAGAGACCTGCTATTTGGTTTGTTCAACCAACGTTTTTAGGTTTTTAAGAATCTATCCATGCAGTGGTATTAAGACCTACAATTGCTTTTAAATATTGATATAACTCAATTTAAAATGGAATGGAGGAAACAAGAAGCCTGGCGTTAGGCTTATAAAGAAACAGGGATCATCTGTGTCCCCTCTGATCACTTGAATGGCTGCCTGTACCCCCTCTCAGTTCTATTTTCTGATTGACTCTGTGCTGCCATCCATCATAGCTGCATCTGTTCCACACTCTTCCTGTGGCACTCGCTCAGTAAGAATCAGTGTTTCTCAACCTGCCTGCAGACTGGAATGGCTAAAGCAGCTTTGAAACGTTCTTACACCTGGGCAGCAGCTCTGCTTGAACTGGGCTGGGGCACAACTGGTATCAGGGACTTTTAAGAGCTGCCCCAGGTGATTCTATTGTCTAGCTAAGGTTGGTGACCTTGAGATCCAAGTCCCCAAATGCCCCTTGTATTGTGTCATCTGCTTCCCTCAAGGGCCAGACTCTTTCTGACATTTTGAAACCTTTAAAGAAAATACAGTATGTACAGGGAACGAGTTAGACAGGTTCCTTCTTGGGCCAGTAGGTTCAAGTCCAATTGTTTTAAACTCAACAATAGAGACTTGTAGTTGAAATCAAAATCAGCTTCTAGACACATGGGTGTTGTTTAAACACTGTTTTCCACACCCAGAAGGAGTAAAACTTTCTGCCAAACAGTTGAAAATGGTGTATTCATCTCAAAGCTGTAAGTAATGTAGTTAGATTTTTCAAGGTTTCTCTGTTGTCCCGTAAGTTATAGACCTCTTGAGATCCAATTTAATTAATACACACCTCTTTGATTTTCCTCTAATAGTAAGCCAACTTCACATTGTGAAATTGTAAAATTGTTGTATCTAGCAAAGATGAAATGATACAACCAAGGGATTTTTTTTTAAAAAAAAAAAAATAAAGGCCACTTATCCTTCAAAACTAATAGGTTATGAGAATACAATATGGCCTTGGGAAGAGTTAAAACTTTGTAAACTCATGGATGAGTCAGGTGTCTGAAGTAATGCTTTACTCTCCACTGCCTGGCTGGGTAGCCCATTCTCAAGGAAGACGGGACATTTAGAAACTTGGCACAACAGACTAAGCTGGGAATATAGATTGGACAATTATCAGCAAAAGTAGACAAGCAGGTTAAAGGCACAGTGACATTACCCAGGGAAAGTATGTTGAGCTAGAAGAGAGTAGAGAAAGAAACCCGTTACAGGATACAAAGGAAATTATAAAGCAAATGGTTGGCAGAGAATGTCATAAAGGAATGCGTGTTGCTTTAAATGTAAAGTCCACATTACAACCTCACATTTTGAACACTTCTTCTCCAGCTAACGGTCATGTCTTGGGAGGCAGGGCAAGCTGGAGGAAGTAGGCTGCTGGTGAGGAAGACATTGAGAGTTAGTGCCTGGTCCTACCTCCTTCCTGAGTTCTCTGTCTGCTTAGTTGGTGACTTGTGACAAGACCCAGCTGCTCTCCCCTTGCCATTAACTCTGCCAGGACCTTCCCACCATAATGAACTGGACCTTTTCTTTCTTTCTTTTTTTCTTTTCTTTCCTTTTAAATGAATAATTATTTTTAAAAAATAACTTATTATTTTTTTAAATTTATGTGCATGCATATGTCTGTTTATCTGTATGTGTACGGCATGTGTGCAGTGTCTATGAAGGCCAGAAGAGGGCGTCAGATATCCTGAAACTGAAGTTACAGTCTGTTGTGTGTCACCCAGTGCAGGTGCTGGGAACTGAACCCAGGTTCTCTGCAAAAGCCTCACTGTAACTTTTCAAACTGAGAGCCAAAGTAAATCTTTCTTCCCAGAAGGGGCTTCTTCCAGGATATGTTGTCACATGTGCTAGGAAAATAAATAATACAGAAGATCTCATCAAATGAAAGGTTCTATGTAAAGTCCACTAAAGAGGTATTCAGGAGGTATCCCTGACTTAGGGCTTCACTACACTGATTTTTAATTACCCCGATCTCCTTTGCTTCAAAAGTATTAAATTGAAAATTCTAGACATAGTTTATACATTTTATATGACATTTATTATAGTATATCATTCTAGTTGTGTTTTGTTATTGACTATGGTGCTTTATCTCTTACTTGTGCCTAATTTAAATTAAATTTCAACATAAGTAAATACATAGAGGGTCTCATGCTATATGTAGTATCAACCATCAGTGGGAGGCCTTAGACCCCATCCCCACAGATGAGAGGGAATAACTATATAAAGCACAACATTATATACTTTGCTCCAAAGTATAGCTGTAAAGAGTACAAGGCAGTGTACAGTCTTACTTTGGAGTTATGACTACTAATACCTGGGTTGAGGATACCACATATAGTCAGTACAGTGTTCTAAGATACTTAATAGCCAGTTTGAACTGTTCTTTTAATATTTAGATTGGCCAGACAAGTAGTTAAAATGAATGGAACTGAACAAAATCTCTGGCCTCACATTGATGCATCCTAAAGTAAACCTGCAAAGTAGATTATACTAAGTTAAAAACATAGCCCTGAAATAAAATGTAAAAATTATAAGATAGCCCATGATACTATGGAACTAGCCATCTTTGTGTTTCTTACAACATCCATTGGATTACAGATCCAGTTTTGGCTAGGGCCCATTAAATATTTCTAAAGGATTGGCTAAGTCAAATACACTGTCACCCTGAATTATTTTTTGCCTTCTAAGACATCACAAAAAGCCAAACCAATGCCAGGCTTGCTAGTGAGAACAGAGAGTGTAGAGAATATAAGAAATCAGAAAGGGAGGATAATGGTGTGGGGTCTTCCTCTTCCATGGAGAGGAATGACATGGCCCAAAGCATCAAGAAAGTGAAGTACTGCTCAGTATTCATGAGCCAAGTCATGACCCATCACATGACAAAGAGAGAGACAGGTGGGTGGCTCGTACACATTCATATACAAACACACAGGAAGATAAGCCCTTGAAGTGGACCAGAGTCCACAGTTGGAAAACACCCATTGACCCAGTTTGCCTTAGCTCTAATTATTGACGAGAGTCAAATCTGATATTTTTTTCGGTCTACCACTACCTGTTCTGTTGTTGTTGTTGTTGTTTGTTTTGTTTTGTTTTGTTTTGTTTTGGTTTGGTTTGGTTTGGTTTGGTTTGGTAAGGGTGTTTTGGACCTTTTCCAGTTCTGAGCTCCAAGGGCATTTGAATAACGACCCCTGCAGAGAAAGAAGCATAAAAATGACAAACATATTTACGATAAATCCATTAAAACATTTGCATTCTAGACCAGTCTGCAAAATGTACCAGCCACTTATCCAAGCAAACACTGGAAAGAAAGTCTTTCACCATAATGCTGTCAACCTTGAGAGGGAAGGATATGAAAGAAGTGTGATGTGTTGGGGTTCTCGCTTTCAGCATTTAGAGAAGAGAGTCTGAGAGAAATGTGACATGGAGGGGAAGCTCTTGTATTTGTTGTTGATGTCTCCTGGCCATCAAGCCTGGCTTTGAAGCTGCCGCTGTCACTCTGTTTTGGTTTAATATGATTCTGCTCTGTCACCTCAGAGTCATGACATTGAAACTTGAAAGATATTTCTCCCCTCAGTGAAATTTCTCACATTCCAGGACTTTTTAGTTGCCTCGCTAGGTGCCATCAATCATTGTTTAAATGCCCTATGCTTTTCTTTAATGCACTTATGCATTCTTAATGAATGAATGTAGTATGGAAAAGTGCATGGTGGGGAGCTAAACACAGAACTTCACTCTAGCTTTCAAAAAACATGTGACAACTGTAGTTGGACTTTCTTTTCCACCACCAGCCCCAAGTAATGACACACAGACTTATTAATTATGAAAGCTCAACCTTAGCTTAAGCTTGTACCACTAGCTCTTATAACTTTAATTAACCCATTTAATCTATGTTCTGCCATGTTACCGTTCTCTGTGCTGCCCATCCTGCTTTCTCTGTGTCTGGCTGGCAACTCTCCATCTCTCTTCTTCCCAGAGTCCTCTCTATGCCCAGAAGTCCCACCTATACCTCCAGTCTAGCCATTGGCTGTTCAGCTTTTTATTACACCAATCACAGCAATACATCTTCACACAGTGTACAAATATCCCACAGCATTTCCTCCTTTTTGTCTAAATAAAAGTTATATACAATAAGAACAATCAAGTAAGAATTGTCAACTAAGAATTATATTTACAATGTCCAGTCCATTTGTATTTTGCAAACTTGGAGAATCACTCTATTATCTGTCTTATCTTGATAAGTCCAAAGTTTTATACCTCAACCATTTTCTATCATAACTTTTATTACCAACCTAAAAATACCTTTTTTAAACCTTAATACATTTTCTTAGGTTAAACAACTTAAGCTTTTATGTCTTTCAATCTTATATATTTTACACTTCATTTGTAAGTTTTTAAAAAATTTAGTAACAAGGGGGCTGGAGAGATGGCTCAGAGGTTAAGAGCACTGACTGCTCTTCCAGAGGTCCTGAGTTCAATTCCCAGCACCCACATGGTGGCTCACAACCATCTACATGTAATGAGATCTGGCGCCCTCTTCTGTGTACATAATAAATAAATCTTTAAAAAAAAAAAAAAAAAAAAAAAAAAAAAAAATTTAGTAACAAGGAAAACTGTAACTATAACTATCTAGTCTTTAACCCCCATAAAAGACTTGAGAAGGATATAATATTAGCTGAGTAAACAGGAAATGCAGAGCAAATAACTTCCAGAACAGTAAAAATGACAGAAATAGCTGGCTGCCTGGACAGTCACTCAAGTTTCCTCTGCAATGTTGGAGCATCCATCTTCAGCCTACAGGCCTATTATATCTGACAGACTTTTCTGTGAAGCAGGAATTTTTGAAGGACTGTCCTACCTTGTCTTGATAAAGTTCATCAGTCACCTTCTTTTGTGTCCTGTTTGTCCAATTTGAATAGCATACTGTCAGCAGTTGAGGCAAGAGCAGTTTCTTGTCCAATGGCTAAATTTGTCACAAATGAAAGCAAACTCCATGTGGAAGTTTTTTGATGTCCAGCATCCTTTTTTGAAGTAGATTGGTGCTTCCAGGAGCAGACATGTCTCACTGTCATGAAAAGTTTTGGGTTATTAAAACATCTTAAATTTCATATTCTGTAGGTCTCTGAAGTGTTTGAAGACAACATATCTATCTAAACTATATCTCTGTTTAACCTTGAAAACATACCTAACATGACTACAAGTTTGATTATTATAAATGACTAACTACTAACCTGTATTTCTTAATTATACATTATATTTTTAAATGAGCTGCATAGGTGCAATACCTTAAACAAAAGTAGAAACATATATACAGTATAACAAAAATAACTTTAAATTTGTACCACTATAGAAAAGTGTCTTAAACAAGAGTAGAAGCATATGTAGAATATGTCCTAACAAAAATAACCTTAATCAATATATAAAAATCAATACCAATGTAAAATATTTGAGATTAATAGTTGCTTTTCAGTTTAAAGTAGAATCAATAATATACTCTTTTATACTTTTATTCTCATATCCCCTTTGTTTTCAGAAAGAGATCCTTGAACCTAATCTCCTTTGCTTTCTTCCTGACCATGAACAATAACAACTTGTAACCAATTCCCCTAAATGACAACAAACATCCATAACCCACCAAATGACCAAAAACCATCCATTCCACCTCTAGGGAATGTTGGCATCATGTTCTCTAGACTGTTTCCTGTTGTCTGAGGTCACCAACACCTTTAGGGAACCCTAAGAAAATTGAGATAATGGTCAAGTCCTGGGAGAGCTAGCTGTATTATTATTATTATTATTATTATTATTATTATTATTATTATTTAGTCTCTGTGTTACAGGAAGGTGTAGAGCTTATCTGAAGTCTTGGCTGGAGTAGTCTGTGGGACTGGACCATCTCACCTAGTAGCTTTGAAGTTGTTTTGAATGTAGAATTTGGAGGAAACTGAAGCAGAGGCATTCTGGGAGGCTGGATCACCTTGTCTTGTCTTTATTAATTTCTGGTCCTTTTGTTCTGAAATCACACAAACTTTTAAAGGTAACATACATATCTGCATTAACACAAGTATGAAATTACAGTGTGCATAAGTCAGCTAAAGATTTTTTGTTTTATGTTTGAGCAGCTAAAAGGCATCTGTTAACTTTTTAAGTTTGTTTGGACTATATAACTAAACCTCTATCCATGCTATATGAAAGGATGGCATGTACTAATAAGTCACAAGGACTCTGTAGCCAACAAGATTTATCATGTTTCATTCAGTCTCAGAGCTTTTCCCATAGTAGAGGGATCAGCATATATCCCTGTCCTGTAGTCTTTCTAAGTTTCTTTTTTTTCATGTCTGTAGCCAAGATTTTCAGGAGTTCTCCCCCAATCAAACCTGATCTTCATTAATTTTGAAGAGAACCATAACTTTTTGTTTCCTGTGGAAACAAAGGCATAATCTCTCCCCCAACGCAAAGTATTTTCTGACTTCCATTTTGAAGTTAAGACATCCTTAAAATATATAAATTGGTTTAATCTATCAGTTTTCCTAATCCAATGTCTCTCAGCAGCTATTGTTTTTTGTACATTAGCATTTACAAAGTCAAAGTCAACAAAGCACCATACAGGATCCTGTGTATTTCCCATCTTTATGTAGCTTTTTCCTTTTCCTTTTATATTAGTTTACACTCTCTTTAAAGACTTTATTATTTTTAAACTTTTAAAATTACTGTCTATACTTATTTTCTTTCTTTTTCTTTTCTTTTCTTTTCTTTTCTTTCTTTCTTCCTTCCTTCCTTTTTCTTTCTTTCTTTCTTCCTTTCACTTAAGCGTGTTTTTAAACATACCATACCTTTTTAGAGGTTTTCTGTGTCTGGACATGGCTTTCTGTAACTATGGGAGACAAGCCTTAAGTGGCTACTGCCACACAACTCTGGTGACTGGCTTTGCCCACCTTGGTTTCCTGAGAGCCTAGGCTCATGCCAGCGGTACTGGCAGGAACCATGTTTACCGCCCCTGCTCTGGGAAGTTTCTGGGTCCATGCTGTAGTAGGCATTTCTACCTAGTCTCCCACCACAGAGTAGTGCACTTCCTGCTGCTCACAAACCCCATTCAAGTGCTCAGTAGCAGGGCCTCTTAAAAGAGCCTTGCCTCTATACTGCTAGCATTGAGCCTACCTGAGAGACCATGATCACCAGAAAGCTTTCTCAGGCCTTACATGGGTGTATGTGTGCCATTTGTCGTCAGACTTTCTTTTCCACCACCAGCCTCAAAAGATGACACAGAGACTTATTATTAATTACGGAAACTCAGCCTTAGCTTAAGCTTGCTCCACTAGCTTTCATTAACTTAAATTAACCCATTTATATTAAGGGATACGTTGAAGTAGAAGGAGTAAGACAAGGAATAGAAAATGGAGTTAAGGGGCAAAGAATTAAATCTTCTCTGGTGCTGTCATACTTTCTGGCCCTGATATCTTGCCTCCGTCCCTTTTTCTAGCCATGTGTTGTCCTCAGGGTGGAGCATGTGCTCCATCCCCAGAGGGAAGATCAGGGGTTAGGATGTGCAGCACATAGTGACACACGGCCCTTTACTCTTAGCTGGGGCAGAGGGTTTACATGCAGTAGGGCTTTCGAGTTTAAACTACGTTTGTGAAAGAGGCTTATAAATAGTACTTACAAATGTTTGTGCAGAGGCTACAAGCAGAAGGGAATTCGCTCAAAATACAAGAAAGGATACACACAGGGAGAGAATGCCCGCCCTGTGGAGTGAACGTGGAGGAGCACTTCCCCAGCCCCTCACCCACTCCTGTCAGCAGGCCATGTGAGGCTCTAACAGCGTTTTCCTGAAGTTTGTAAGCTTTACTGAAATCCAATTGCTACAGTACACAGTTCATACACTTCAAATGTGCAAGCCCATGGTTTGTAGTCCCATTGCACGGCCATCACCATAGTCACTGCAGACGGTGTTCATCATCAGAAGAAACTCCCATGGTGGAAAATTATGTTGAAAATAGCCCTTTCATTTCTGTTATTGAAAAACATGTAAATGTGATCTACTAAACAACCATGTCTTCATACTTAGCCTTGAAAATTTTTTTAAACTATTTCAAATCTCTCAAGGAAATCATTCAGGAGATGTTGGAGCAAGTTATTTAAAATAGTAAACACTTTTGCATGGCTTTGAAAGGAGAAATGGCGGACATTAGTACAGATACACACAGGTACTGGGGGAGATTTAGTGTGTTAATGTCATGCTTCAACACACCAAGTGTTTATTTCTTCCAGTTGTACACATGCAGTTTTCATAGACTTGAAAGTAAAACTAAGGGGCTGGAGAGCCAGCTTAGCCTTTAAGAGCAGTTGCTCTTGCAGAGGACCTCGCTTCAATTCCCAGCACCCACACTGTGGCTCACAACCATCCATGACTGCAGTTCCAGAGGATCTAACACCCTGTTCTGACTTCCTCTGGCACCAGGAATGTACAATGGTGTTCAAATATAAATTCAACCAAACACCTCATACATAAAATTTAAAAAATCTGAAAGAAACAATAATCATATAAATAAACTAGTCTGCAACTGTCATTGAAAGTTGAATGCAAGAGTAAATTGAACCTTGTGTTAGCTGGACCTTCAAGTAACTGGCCATAGTGTGTTAAAACCAAGATTAAAGAAGTAATAGAAGCTTTATGAACATTAGCCAATCACAATTCACTTTAATAAATCTGTTTCGGTATTATTCTTTTGCATTTCTTTTTGTATTTTACAATATTATAACAATATTATAAAATAATAAATACTATTTCAATAGCACTGTATGTGCTTAGTTTGTAAGTAACTGAATAGATATAAGTCAAGAGAGGTAATTAGTGGCACCTGGTTTTTTGTAGTTATTGTGTTTGTGTGTTTGTTTGTTTGTTTTTGAGACAAAATCTTACTATGTAACTCTGGCTGGCCTAGAATTTGCTATGTAGACCAGGCTCATGGAGGTCCACCTGCCTCTGACTCCTGAATACTAGGAATAAAGATGTATGCCACCAAACCTAACTCTGTTTAATTTTTGATAGGAACATACTATACAAATTTGATTTAAAACCATTGATATAGATCAATGACCAGCAAATAACCATGTCTGATTAACATGTTTTTTTAAATAGTGTTTACATTCAAATTTGGGTGCTATGCAACTTCTACCCTTAAACTCAGCTCTGAAATTGAAGTCCCAGATGGATCACAGACAAGATGATAATAGTTAGTCATCGTGTCATGCCCCCCCCCCCCCGCCCCCCGGCATGGACTGGGTTTGACCTGCAGGCCATTGTTTGTCAGTCCCTGGCTTCCATGATGGAAGGCCTTTGTTAACTGACAGAACACCTTGAGAAAATCCCTAGGCTAGGAAGACACCAGGGATGGGAACTGAAGACCTGGGCCAGTACTGGTACTGTAATGAGTGCTGTGAGTCACTGCCCCACCCAGATCCCAGGCTACCATGTGCAAAGGGGTGCTTAAATTAAAATAACCTCCTCAACTCCATCCAGTTGTATCCATCTGAGCCCCTAAGCTTTTAACACCTTAACACAGAAGTGGAGGTTCAGTCGGGAGTCTGCTAGGGAAGGAGTGAAATGAAAGTCTGTTCCGTGGGTACCTAGGGTGGGAGTGAGGCAGCGGAGGGCACATCAACAAGAAAGAGACCAGCAATTCCATTCACAAAGAACTGAAGGCCTAGCTTACTGCTCTTGAGAAGTCTGCCACAAACTACTGTTCTGAATGACCCAAGGATTTGTTGAGCTGAAGGCCCCTCTTGCTGCTGAGATTTATGGAGCTCTTAATATTGCGTAGCTGGCCCTGTTTCTTTTATTTCCTCAAGAAAGCTGCAGAATGAGTTGAAACACCTGGAGTGGAGACAGAACTAGAAAATTCTCCTCCATATATGCTGCCATCCATTTAGGCCACGTTTCCACAGGGCTGGGCCCTTTAGAGCGATCCTTTCTCAAGATCTGCAGAATGTCTGGCCTGCTCTTTCTCTTACTAGAAGTCATGCTTGGGTTTGTAGCATACACACCAGAGCTTCTCTAACGCCCTTCATGCCCTGTGAGCCCTGGCCAGACTGAGTTGTTTGCCTTTCCATGTCCACATTTCCTGACTCTACAACCTTTCATTTGCGCTCTATGAATGAAGAAAGGGCCTCTTCCCCCTTACAGACACCCAGTCCGAGATCTGGCTCAAGTACCACTTTCTCCATGAAGCCTTCTCTGACCCCACAGTTAAAACTGTATTATCCATCCATTTCAATCTCTGTAACTGTCTCCTTTAATACTTAGCACATTTGAACTTCCATTACATCTCTGCACATTTCTTGGCTCACCTACCAAGTTATAACTCCATTTTAAGGCATTTGTTCCCCTTGGCTTCCTTCCTCCATTGCTTGAACAGAACAACTGTTCCAGCAGCGTCTTCTTAAGGATGGGTTTATTCTAGCCACCTGGTGTAGTGCAGAGGCAGTCCCAGCCAGCATCCCATGCCACAAGCCAAAACTCCACCTTGGTATCTGCCATATCCCCTGCCTCCGCCTCACATTCTAGGTGTCTCCCTACCCTATCCTGCCCACGGTTCATTGCTCTGCTCACTCAACTAAACCAAACTGCCTTCCTTCAGAGTCAGGATCCAGATGGCCAGTGGTTTGGCTAGAGAGAGGAATGTACACAAGATTAGAAACCCATATGCTGATGCTGCTGTTGCAAATGGTCATTTGTAATTAAACTATGTGACAGTTTAATAGTCTGTTGTCTCCATTGCTACAGCAGTGGTTGCTTTCGTGTCCAGTCCCAAAACAGCAAACGCCTTCCGGGCTAGTCATCTCTTGGAATATAGATCTACAAGTCCAGATGAGGACTCTTCAAGATACTTTTAAGTGCCAGACAAGAATTTCTCTAAGGCCCATATCGCCCTCTCAGAAGCTTAGTAGTTCTCTG
This sequence comes from Peromyscus californicus insignis, assembly GCF_007827085.1. Classification (NCBI taxonomy): domain Eukaryota; kingdom Metazoa; phylum Chordata; class Mammalia; order Rodentia; family Cricetidae; genus Peromyscus; species Peromyscus californicus. The sequence goes on from NW_026294584.1 coordinate 47,798,489, forward strand.
GCCCTTCAGCTGTTAATGCTGCTGATTTAATCATATTCACAAAGATGGTGCTTGGTTTTGAATGATACCTCATCTGTTAAAATGAGGACATTTCAAATATGGAAACTTGGGGCATCTTCAAATATGGAAACAGGTTGTCTTTGGTTTGGCTTTTTACCAAGCATAAATGAGGGTCAGCTCATCTCTATTTTGAGTAGGCCCTGTCTTAAGTAAAGTTTCCCCTGACAGGACCATAACCCACCAAGAGCAGAGAAGAATCATTGACTTCCTTTCCCAACAGCAGGGAGGCTAGACCCAGAGGTGGCTGCCAAGTCCCCTGCAAAGATACATGTCCTTTCCTTTGGGCCAAGTGTCCAGGATGTGGTCCTTCATTTTCCATTTCCTGTCTCCCCTCAAGGTTTACCTTCACTTGTAAACAAACCTTTGAAATGCTAGCATGTGGAGGGTAGATGCAAGCCAGTGGATTCTAGATGAGTTTGTGTGGGAGCTCTGGAGTCAGGGAGTAGGAACCACCCCAATATGCTTTCTTGTTAGAATGACAATCACGCCTTTCACTGGTGACGCTAGGAACCGGGGCCCTGGTCTCATGTACCAGTGTCTCAGAGCCGTCTGGTTCCTGAGAGGAGCTGAAGGACACACAGGGAATCAAGAAGGGAGGCTGTGCCACCCGGGCGGAAAGGACGACTTGGGAAGGAGGAAATGAATAGTAAATCTTTTTCCAATTAAAACTGAGAGTGGAAGCAGAAAAGCTCTGGAGGGCACTTTTCAGGGAGGGAAAGATCATAAAAGGTCTGTTATGAAAATCCATTATCCATAAATTCCCCCACATTAAGCACCGCCCGTCTGTCTGGGGAGGATGCTGACAGAGGGTCTGTAAGGACAGGGCGGCCTCCGCCTGCTGTGCACCATTTCCTCCGTGTCTGCAGTACCACTTTCCTTTGCAGGGATTCCCTCTAATTACTCACAGCCTTAGAATCTCCATTTAAGGATATCTTGTCTTCATTTTTTCCAGTTCCTTTGTTTCTTTTGTCAAATGTTTACCGACGTGATAATCGTACCATAATTGGAAGCAAAACCATATGCAATTATGGACCTGTGTGTTGCATCACATGAATTCTTCAAGTCTGGGAGAATGACTGAAGTTTTTAGATCACTCTAAGACTCATCTAAGATGACTTCATGCCTTTTACACGGGAGGATGGAAATGCGTGTTTGACAAGAATTTACTTATTGATACACCTGTGGTCAGTTGTGGATGCAACCACGTGGGCTCATGGAACTGTGGGAATCTCTCTACAGCCTTCATTTAACAGGTGTTGGTCAGCTGTATATCATATCTAGCCTTTTCTGCAAGAAAGAGAGAGAGGATAAATATGGTATTGCTAGTCATAGGCACCTGGGTTTTAGTTATTTTCTCATGTTTGACTTTAAAAATTGTCTACACTTAGCCTTATTGTCCACGCACTATATACGTTAAAGCAAGATCCTTTGATAGGTATGACAGCCAGAGAGCGTTCCCAGTCTCATTCTACCCCTCTCCCTAGTTTTACTTTTGATTGCCTTTTTTAAAAGTCAAAGAACGTTAAGACCCATGTTTTCATAATTCACATGTTCATATTTATGATATTTGTATTTATTATTCATGATGCTTATTAGAGAATCCTAGGTTGGGATGTAAGACAAGCTAATGCTTATGAAAACACAGGTAGTAGTAGTTGGTATTAGCTACATTTATTTTGGTTGAATGTTAAAGTGGAAAGTGAGTGTGGCTAATTTCCTTTTAATTAGCTTCTCATCCACTTAATCATTTCCCTTTCTCCTTATAATTCATTTTGACCAAAGTTTAGCTCAGGCACCAAATAAACAAACATCTTTTCCATCATCAACCCTCTCTTCCTATGCCTACTGTCTTAGTTAGGGCTTTATTGCTGTGAAGAGACACTATGACCATGGCAGCACTTATAAAGGAAAACATTTAATTGGAGTAGCTTACATTTCCAGAGGTTTAGTCCATTTTCATCATGGTGCGACATGGTGGCATGCAGGCAGACATGGTGCTGGAGAAAGAGCTGAGAGTCCTACATCTTGATGTACAGTTAAGAGGAAGTGGTCTGAGCTAGTTGTGGCTTGAGCATAGGAAACCTCAAAGCCCAACCCCACAGTGACACACTTCCTCCAACAAGGCCACACCTCCTGAGTGCCACTCCATATGAGCTTATGGGGACCAATTACATTCAAACTACCACACCTACCTTTTTTCATTTTGTTTTTTAAAGACTTTAAGTGTGTGTGTGTGTGTGTGTGTGTGTGTGTGTGTGTGTGTGTGTGTGTACATTTGTGCAATACCTGCAGAGGCCAGAGGTGATGGATACTTGGATACTTCTGGTGTTGCAGGGTATTGCAAGCTACCAGAAATGGGTGCTAGGAACTGAACTTGGGTCTTCTACAAGAGCAGCACATGCTCTTAACCATGGAGCCATCTCTCCAGTCCTCCTACTAACCCTTTGTAAACTTTACAAATTAAAATGTGAATGTTTGTACCTGAACAAACTTATTGTTTGGATATGGTAGGTTAGATGAGGTAGAACAAATTCATTCCTCTCCATGAGAACATGAATAGATTTCAGTTTATCTCAGAAAACTGTTATGGAATGGCCCTCCCAAATCTGAATTTAATGATACACATTCTTTCTTTTCAAAAGAAACATGGGAAAAATAACAACTCTATGATAATATACATCCAGGTTTTTATCCATTTTATTTTCTACTGAATATCATAAGCCATTTAGGTTTTTTTTTAATTAAAGAAAGTGACATTAGTTGAATAAGATCATAGTCATTTATTCCATCCAAAGCTCCAATCTCAAGAAAGGTTTGAAAAGCATGCTTGTGTCCCATCTATCTTTATAAACTACATGGATTCCTATAAACACCAAGGCATGATGCTGTGTGAAAGTCATCAATCATGGTTTGCATATATTATTATTATATGAAGTTTTTAAAGGGCAATACTTTTAAAATGCATTATTTGGTAATGCACACCATGGTGCTAAAACTACAAAACAAAAGCAAGAGGGCAATACAAACACTGGGAAATTCAGGCAGGTGACAAAAGAGAGACAAAAGAGAGAGGAATGGTATTTAAGAGACGTGCATAAGCCTCTAATTAGACTCTGACCGTATCTGAGTTGATAGGCATGTACATGTCAGTTTGTCAGTTCTATTATTATTCTTTAAAGTGCAGGTACAGCACAATTTATGATAAAAGTTTTTAATCTAAAAACTAATTTCTATCTATTAGAATATTTTATTTAAATTTTCTAGTGACTATATGCATTGATTCATAAATAGTTTGAGAATCTGTTTGTCCTAGGGTAGGATCCTTTTAGAATGTTCTCAAATCTGGTGCCCTTGATTTCTTCTAACCAAACCCAATCTGTTGGTCAGTTTACCCATAATGCTGATGTAATGATGTTAAGAACCAGCCTTCTGGTTGTATATAGAGGTATATAGGTGTATATAGAGACAAGAAGAAGATCTTGTTTTCCTTCCCACTGTCTGCTGCTCTCTAGCACATAGCCTCATCATGGTCCATGGTTAGAGAAATTTGTGTAACTAGGGGATAACATCTTTGTATAAAGTAAATGATGGGCTGGTGGTGACAACTGATGAGGACATACTAAGAACGTGAACGTGAAAGTTTGCAAATATTATGGAAACCCAAGTAAATATGGTTGGTATACAAACTTTAGTGACTCAAATATATTCAAGGGACATGGGATGAAAGGAAGAGATGAATTGCGATGTACTTATTATCCTGGATAATTAATTGTCTTCAAAGTAACCTATCTCTTCGTGTGCCTTGACACCAGTAAATATGGCTCAACAGTGATATGATAGGTCAATAAACTCTATAATGAATATATATAGCACATGCTACTTTTCTAACCCCACCAAAAAAAATCCTTTCATTCAAAGAGGCTTTTTTCCCACTCCTTTATTTTTATACACAAACCTGTTTTCTTTCCCATATTCTGGCTGAAAATATTTTTATTTTCTTGGGTTTTATTTTCCCCATTATAACTTTTAATTTCTTTCCTTTTAAGGACACTAAGGAAAAACTTCAGAATTTGACTTTATATGCATTCAAACCACAATATTTTGCCAACACCACATATAAACAAAAATATATTTAAGATCCTGGAATGTTTCGATAAACTTCTTTTAACTTCCAAAGGTGCACTAAGGCTACTGAACACATAGTACTCTTTTCAAAGGCTCAGGACTTCCCCCTCTTGATCACAGCCTGACCTCAGACTCTCGGAGAGCAAATAAGCCATTTAAAGTGCTGGTGAGATGTGCATGGAGAATCTGCTTGCATTTCATATTATGAAGAAAATCCCTGGGATTTTGGTACCAAAAAAAAAAAATAACGGATGTACGTGAGTCATGTTGCCTCCAAATAGTTGATGAGCATATTTTCAACCCACAGAAAGTTTTAACTCTTTAAATCAGATCCTGTCATAAGAACCTCATTAAGACAAGGACTTTGGCAGAAGCAGTAATTAATAATAATAATGGATGCCCTTCTTGGAAGTTGTGAGGCCCGGGTCTCCTTCTACTAGATGTAGCCTGCATAGGAAGTCTACAGCTGTAGGAAGCTGGGAACAGGGCAGTGGCATCTCAGTGACAAAGCTGAAATCTCTTTTAAGCAGTTTCACTTTCTCTCAGATGACTCACATGAAAGTGGAGATTCAGTGAGATGCAGAAATATCAGAGCTGATCTTGGGCTCCATCAACTCTCTGCCGGCCTTTCAAATCACTGTGAATTCACAAGTGATAGATTTCCATAAGATTTGTTGTTACGGGTGAGGAAATTATCCAGTCTGTTGGCATTTTAGGTGCATTGTTTTTAAGATATGAGAACATGGGAGGAGCGATTAAGAAAAACAGATTACAAATTTTGATCTGAGTGAAGTATTTATAACTGATCTCATTATAATACCTTGAGCCTCTCATTTTCTGAGGCTTTTCTCATTGAACCTGTGGATTTTAATGCTCTTAAACATGTGAGGAAATTGGCTCCCTGCCTCCAACAAAAGTGGTTACTAATTTTTCTTTTTTTAAAAATAAAGTTAATACAATATGTTTTGATGATATTCTTTCCCTTCCCTCCTCTCCTCCCACTTCCTTACCCATCCAACTTTATGTTCTTTCTCTCTCTAAAAGAAAGAAAGAAAGGAAGAGAGAGAGAGAGAGAGAGAGAGAGAGAGAGAGGGAGGGAGGGAGGGAGGGAGGGAGGGAGAGAGAGAGAGAGAGAAAGAAAGAAAGAAAGAAGGAAAGAAGGAAAGAAGGAAGGAAAGAAAGAAAGAGAAAAGGGAAAAAGAAAACAGACAAATTAAAAATAAGAAAATCAATAAGACAAAAAAATACAGAAACCAAAAATGCACAAAAAATATGGAGTCCTTTTTGTATTGGCCAACTCCTCCTGGGCAAGGGGCCTGTCCTGGAGTGTGGTTTATGTCCCCAGTGACACTGCATTGGAGAAAACGGATTTTCCCTTTCTCAGCAGGTATCAGTTGCAAACAGCTTCTTGGCTAGGGGTGAGGTGTGGTGTCCACTTCCCTTCCCAGTGCTGGGCTTTTGTCTGGTTTGAGCCTGTGCAGGTCTTGTGCATGCTGTCAGTCTCCAGGAGAAATTGTAGGTATATTTCCCTGCTAACAGGTCAGGGTTTGTTTTTACTATTGTTGTTGTTGATAAAATGCTATTGACAGCATTTCATTGGAACTTTAATGATACCGTCCTGTAGTCTCAAATCAGAAAATGAGCAAACTGGAAAAAACAAAGGGAAGCAAGAGTTAAATTCTAAAAAAAAAAAAAAAAAAAAAAAAAAAAAAACCAACAAAGACAAAGGGAAGAGGGGCATTTAAAAAAACATACTATAAATATATTTTCTCCTTCGTCCCTTTCCTTCCTCTCTCCCTTGTTTCTTTGTTTCCTTGGTGGTGGTGTAGTGTGGTGGTTAGTGTGGTGGTGGTGGTGGTGATGGCGGTGTAGTGTGGGGTGGTGATGGTGGTGGTGGTGGTGATAGTGGTGTAGTGTAGTGGTGGTGATGGTAGTGTAGTGTGGTGGTGGTAATGATGGTGGTGTAGTGTGGTGGTTAGTGTGATGGTGGTGATGGTGGTGGTGGTGGTGATAGTGGTGTAGTGTAGTGGTGGTGGTGGTGGTGGTGGTATAGTGTGGTGATGGTGATGGTGGTGTAGTGTGATGGTGATGGTGGTGTAGTGTGATGGTGATGGTGGTGTAGTGTGATGGTGATGGTGGTGTAGTGTGGGGGTGGGGGTGGGGGTGGTAGTATAGTGGTAGGGTTAGTGCTAGTGGGGCTGCTACTGGTGGTGGTGGTGCTGGGAGTTAAACCTACAGCCTTACATATGCTAGGTTAAGCACTCTACCACTGAGCTATATCCCTAGCCATTTTTCTTCAATTTTTATTTCAAGACCACATCTGAATTGGTTTTCTGGACTTGATTGTATAAAACCACCTCAGCCTCCCAAGTACCTGGGAGTACAATGTGTAGCATTATAACTAGACTATCCTGTAGATACTGTGATAAGAATTTCCTCCATGTTGTGTAAGTCGTGAGCAAAAGTCAATGGTGACTATGGAAGGAGGAAACAAAAGACAGAGAGTGTGTTGCTGAAGTCAGCTCTATGGTCCCTTTCTCTTTTCTGGTGTAGATTTAGTTCTTGATGGACTAATACAAAGAAGCTGAATCCTCCATGATTTCCCTGCTCATTGTGTTTGCAATGATTTTATTTGTTTGAACCTTTCCATCTGAAAAGCCCGGAATTTAACAAGGTCATATACGGAGGTAGCGGAGTTCCGGTGTTAGAGACTCTTGGAACAGCCAGGTGTTATGAAAGAGTTTTCCTGGCGTGGAGATCTTAGTTTTCTTATCAAGGCCCTGACAGCAGGGCCTTTAAGCAATGGTTCTGAGAATGGAAGAAACACCAGCCCTTTACTTTTTCATGCTATGGACACACATGTCAAGTAGCATGTAATTATTGTGAGCTTTGGGGATTGTTTGCACTAGTTTGTAAGTATCACATTCGAGTACGTGGTAGATTCCCTCCCTTTGTCCCAAATATCTGCTGAGTCATTTTGCTCTTAGCAACACTGACCTTCCACTGGAAAGGTCCATCAAATCTCCAGGTGTTTGTGACGAGAGATGAGCAGAGGCAGTTGCCAAGAAACAAAGCACAACACTCCATTGTAAACCCTCTCACAGCCAGCATGGCTCAGGAGCTCATGGACTCCCAGATGTTTTATTTAATAGAGTGTTGCTTGGTGGACTTGGGGATTGCCAGTTTTTTAAAAGTCACAATGAAAAGCATTTGATTAAAACTGTATAAAATGTAGTTGAGTCCTTCTCAGTTGGTTCAGAGGACCTCAGGATCCCACAAGGCTCCCAAATCTGGGAAAGGTGGTTGCTTGTGTGCCGTGGACACAGTGGATTGGTTAATACTGGAATCTGCTGAAATTTCATGGAAGTAAAAACGGGTTGGTATGCCTCTCTGACCATCTGGTTAGATAGGAATTTTCTCAGTCAGCAGCATTTCAAACAAGGTTAAGGCTGATGTGTGGAAAATCGGAGCTGCTAACACTCTGTCTTTAATGTAGAACAGAGCTACTGCTGTTGCAGATGAAGTAAGGATCCTGCATCCTTGTCTGTCTTTTTGGACAAATTCTATGTGATGGTGAAGTGGGCATACCCACAAATCATTGTAATTATGTTAACTTTCTGGAGGCCAGTTTATCAGTGCTTCAAAAGCCTCAAAAGAAAGTGTCTTCAACTTCATAAACACAGAACTTCTAACTTCTGAGAAGTTTTGAAGTCCTTGTACCACTGCTTATAGGGGCATAAAGTTAGAGAAACATTTAATAACCAGCAGGAAAAATATTAGGGTATAGTATATCTATATAATTACCATCTGGTGTATGTGGATATAAAATACTGTTTTCATTGACGTAGTTTGTTGATGTGTTAAAATATAGCCATGACTAAGTTTAATTAAAGGAACTGTTCATGAAATAATAGATATAACATGGCCCCACTTTATTAAAAATGTATTATTTCCATACTCAAGAACATATGTATAGAATACATCAAATTTGCATCACGTCAGAGCTTAGTTGACATGATCCTAAGCAGCTGATTTTCACTTTTATCTTTATACATTAGGTAATAGCCTAGTTTTAAAACACAAGAATCCATTACTTTCAGAATCAGAAGAGCAAACCACTAAGGTGGTTGTTTTTTTTTTCAATAAGAAAAAAAATCCTAGCTGGGTGTTATAGCACATACCTTTAATCCCAGAACTTGGGAATCGAAAGCAGTTGGATCTGTGTTGAGTTTGAGGCCAGTCTGGTCTACAGAGTGAGTTCCAGGACAGTCAGAGACACTATCTCTGAACCCCTAAACTGCCCCCCCCAAAAAAAAAGAAAAGAAAAGAAGAAATAAATCAGTGGTGGAAGTATAAAAGACAGGCTGATTTTAGAAGACAGAAATTACTTGGCTGTCTGAGGGCCAGTGTAGGAGTCTCACAGTTGAGGAGTTTGTCATCCACACAGTTTTACTTATAAAGTCAACTGATATGTTCCTTTTTGGCTTCATGTGTATGTGGGGTGTGTGTGTGTGCATGTGTGCTCATGTGTGTGTACAGGTTTGTGTGTACAAGGAGACCAGATTGATATCGAGTGTTTACTTCAGTCACTCTCCACCTTGTAAACTGAGGCAGGGTCTCTCCGTTGAACTTAGAGCTCACCGATCCAGCTATTCTATTTAGCTTGCTCTGGGCATTCCCCTGTCTCAGTATTTACATGGTGCTGAGGATTGTAACACCAGGGCTTACACTTGTGTGGCAGATGCTTGTGTACCACCTGCCTTGTCCGAACTGATACGTTCTTCATCCAGAGACTGGGTCCGTTAGGATTGAAAATAGCCTGAAACCATGACGGTGCTTCTGTTGTTGTTTTAATGTGGTAAACAACTTTAATTCCTCATTTTATTAGCAACAGTAAAAGATTATTCCCAAGCAATCTCCAGTAACTGTGTCCCAGAAGAAGGGCTATAAGCAGCGAGTGGGTTCCCCACAGATCTTCAGTTACAATAAGCAGGAAGAATTAGAAGAGACAGTGGAGATGGTACATTTGCTCAGGCCACTCCTCCAATGAGAAATACAAGAGGATGGAAGGCTGGCCATGACCTGGCCATGGAAACAAAACAAGTTTATCTCCCAGCTAAATGCTGTCAGCACCCATGAAGCTCCCAGAGTTGGTAGGAGAAAGATAGTGACATCTCAAATATCCTGGAAAACTCTGGCTTGAATCTGATGGCTTTGTAAGAGGGAGAGTTTTGCTTTTAGCATGGAGATGCCCTGTACGTACCTTTCACGACTCCTGCTTGTCTCAGAAGAAGGCTTCAAAACAGACGGTGCTTTCATGACTGATCCCGAGATGGAGAGACCAAATAAAAAATTCCTCTTTGATTAGCTTGAGAAGCAGTTGTTAAGTACTCTTCTCTCCACTGTGGTTGAAGCGGGCTACTAAGAAATAAGCCAAGGAAATATTAGGCCAAGAATCAGAAAGCCAAGCCACTGGGAAGGGCTCTCTCCTGCATCATACCTGAATTAGAAGAGAACATTTGTATCACGTCATGTTGTCCCTTCACACTCAACGCGTCTAAAACCGAACTCGTCTTTGCTCACAAGGCCGCTCCTTAGCTGAACACTACTAACAACAAACAAGAAGATGCCACACTTTACCGTACTCTATCCTAACAGCCATGATTTCTAATTGATTGCCACTCTTAGGGACAGGGAAACTTAGGACAGGTTGATCAAAGGGCCCCGTATTCCTAAGAGATCAGTCTTAAAACCAAGTTTTCTGACTATTAGTCATACGTTAATTCTACCATGTTACTCTTCCCTCCATATTTGTGGAAAATTACCAGTTTAATAGAATATATAACAGATATATAGATGGAACATATACATACTTTATTTATATTGACATTTGACACACTAGCAGATTTTAGTGAGCATAAAGTCAAATTTTTTCTGAAGTAACAAAAAGCAAATAAACAAACCTTCAGAAGTTTTAACACTCCTAGTATTATTGAAGTAAAAAGAGGACACAGATAGAAGTACTGGATCTAAGCCCAAACATGCCTGGTTTATAGATCTAAAATGAACAATCTACCACCAGTTACATGTGATAGACTATTTACATACGGTTCTGATGTTTGGTTTTCTTTCATTTGAAAATGAATTCATCTTTATAATTATGTACAAATTAAAAGTTTGTGCCACTTAGGGACATCTCTTGCTTTGGGGTTGAGGAGATTGCTCAGGGGTTAAAGCTCCCACTGAATAAGGAGGACCGAGGTTCAGATCCTTCATAAGTACAGGTGGACACGGTGGCCCACCTGTAATTCCAACCTGGAGCAAGTTAGCTAGCTGGCCATCAGCAGACTCTGGTTCAACCAAGAGGCCCTGCTTCAACGAATAGGTGGAAAGCAATCAAGAAACATTCCTAACATCAGCCTCAGGGCCTCCACAGACATGTGCACACATGTGTATGTGCACACATATACACATGCAAACACACATGCACACACAGCACAGCATGCAGGTGGTGGGATGTAATACATGGTTTAGTGAACAAGACATTTTCATGAAGCAAGAACTAATACATGTTTTAGTGAACAAAAGGTGGTTGACATGCTCTCATAATGCACATATTGTGAAGCCACCTACCAATGGTCAATGATACACACACCCTGGAATAACAAAATCTGACCAAAGAAGAGGTTCAGTGTCCTCAGTTTTAGGGAACAACCTTGGCTTATTAGCAGCGGAGTCTTGGTTTAAGAGTAACGGTAACTGGATTCTTTTCTAATCTTTGTGATAGCGCCGCCTCTAGTTCACACAATGTCCTGAGTCCTTTTTAATACGTGTGTTGATTATTTGGGTTCAATACTTGCTCTTTCCACTTCTAAATCTTGCGTGTGATAATCAGCTCAGCATGGAAGTCCAAATATGCTAACCTACAGCCTCCAAAGGCAGCCTGCTTTGGTGTAGATGTTCTGGTTTGCTGGATCAATGTAAATCATTCCCTGAGTCATTGGCCTAGTGCTTTTCAAATACTAAAAAGTTGGAAAACAAATGGCTTGGGTTTCCAAACTTGAGAATGTGGACCGTACTTTTAGAACCTGGCTCACTAGTAGCCATTCAAGGCAGTTGGGCCAGGACATTAATGACAACACTTGTCAGCTGGCGTGCTCAGGAACGTGTCTTTATGGTGTTGCAGAATCGCCTATCAGAGGAATGATGATGACGAAGAAGAGGCCGCCAGGGAACGGCGCCGCCGAGCCCGGCAGGAAAGGCTGCGTCAGAAGCAGGAGGAAGAGTCCTTGGGACAGGTGACAGACCAGGTGGAAGCCCATGCCCAGAACAGGTACTGTCCGCTTCTCAGTGGGGCATCTCTGCGTGGGTCTTAGCCTGCCCTGTTGAATGGAATTTGCTAGCAAATCATTGCCTTCTCAGACCATCTCAACCATGATTGGTTGGTTGGTTGGATTTGGTTGTGTTGAGAGGGGTCTGATTGGGTATCCCAAGCTGGAACTCACTGTGTGGCCCGGGTTATATGTGGTTTTGCTTTGTTTCTTTTACTTAGTGTATGTTCAGAGGAGGTTGCTAATAGCTCCATTAACTTGGTCTATTTTTTTTTTTTAAATCTTCAAGGGAAGTGTCATGGCCTCTTCGGCTCATTTCCCAGAGTGGTCTTGCAAATGCTGAAGCGCAAGACAAGTTTAACAAGAAATTTAATGTTTAGGTAGAAGATAGCAACCTTGGTCTTTGGTAATTAGTTCCTAATTGGGGAGGAAGTGTTGTCAAGAGAATGGAGGGGCAGGTATGATCACTGGGTTTCACTCCCTTTCTTTGAATCCCAACTTAATAAAGTGTGTTCCTTCACTGTACTAAGTACAACCATAGCTCCCTTTGAAGACTACTGCTCGGCTGCAGAAAGATGAGAGTATATGTAAAACGCCCAATGCCCTGCACGTAGTAAGTCCATGATACAGTGTGCTCTTGGCAGAGTCTCACAGAAAGGGGACAGAAGGGCCATTCACTGCCTTTTTTGTTTCTAAGCTGAAGAGAGGGGGCAAAAACAGTTTTCAGAATGACATTTTTGAGGCCTTTCCTGAATCTGGTTATCAGTGAGTGTTCAGCAATGGTTTTTAAAGGTTACAACTGATTGTTTTGTTCTGCTTGCTTCTGAAAACCTTGCTTCTGGACTGAGATAACAGTGCTGTGCAGGTCTAGCATGGAAGGCCCTGGGTTTGAGCTTCAGCCCAATAAAAAAATCAACAGCCCATACATAGGTCTTGTTTCTACTTGTATTTCATTTCTGCTTTAATTTTATTATTAGCTATTTTATGAGACTACCTAAATTTGCAGATTCTTTTGCCAAGCATGATGGTGCACGTTTATCATCCTAGCATTCAAAAGGTCAAAGCAGGAGGAGCAGGAAGGAGTTCATGGTCAACTTGACTTTTTAGTGAGTGCAAGGCTAGCCTGGGCTACATGAGACCCTGTATCAAAAGAAATAAAAAAAAAAAAAAGTTTTTTTTTTTAAATGAAATGTATTGAGGTCTGGCCGGGCGGTGGTGGTGCACGCCTTTAATCCCAGCACTCGGGAGGCAGAGCCAGGCGGATCTCTGTGAGTTCGAGGCCAGCCTGGACTACCAAGTGAGTTCCAGGAAAGGTGCAAAGCTACACAGAGAAACCCTGTCTCAAAAAAAAAAAACAAAAAACAAAAATGTATTGAGGTCTGAACATGTGATTTCTTGCAGATCTATTAATTATCTACAAGTATAAAGCCCCTTCTTGGGGCTAAACAGCTCTAACTGGCACTTAACCATCTACTGATGATTGTTACCATCATCTTTAAAAAAAAAAAAAAGCAAAGAAAGGCTCAGTAGAGTCTGTTGATTTCTTAACAGTATTTTTGTCAGGCTAGCACTTTGGAATTTGTGGTACCTTTTTAAAACATCAGAACTCAGTTGATCCAAGCATCCTGTGCATAGACCTTTTCCCTTGAACTCCCAGTTCTTTGTATTTCTGTGGACATGTCATCCGTATGTGGCTAATGCACAGAGAGACAGTGTCCCGCAGCAACAGCAGAGGCCAAAAGGCTTAAAATCTAGGATTTCCTTGGCCATATTTTGTTGTTAAATATGAAATGTATTTTTCCAAAACCAAGTGAACTTGAACATCAGAAGAGCCAAGTTTGGTATGAACCATGAAATTTGATGGAGTTTCTAAACATTGCAAGACGTACGCTTCCAGCTCTGGTCACAGTTCTGGTCTCACATGACTGGTAATTCCAGCCAGGAGTAGCCAACGCCCTTGGTCTGGGCAGTGTCCAGCACTGGAAGAGTGAGGAGATGATAGACATGCTACAGTTTGGATTTTACATTTCTTTTCTTTTTAAGTAAACATTGGATTTAGCTAGTCTTTACCAATTGGAAAGAAGGAGAAAAAGTTCTTTATTCTTGGAAACCTAGACAAAGAAGTTAGATCAGCTCGATTAGTTATGGTAATGTTGCTATAGCAATTTCAGTATTTTAACACAGTGTACTAATGCATTGTGTAAATTCTTGTTTACTAGATCAGGTGCTCTCCACCTTATTTTTATTTTAATATTTTCATTTTTTATTATTATTTGTTTGAGACCAGGTATTGTAGAATATTATTTTAAGGTGTGTTACTTTTGTTTATGTGGCATTTGTTTAACTCTGTGAAGCTGTGTTACTGTGCCTGTCTAAAACACCTGATGATCTAATAAAGCGCTGAATGGCCAATAGTGAGGCAGGAGAGAGAAATAGGTGGGGCTGGTAAGCAGAGAGGATAAATAGAAGGAGAAATCTGGGAGGAAAAGAGGAAGCAGCCAGAGAAGGAGGAGGACTCCAGGGGCCAGCCACCCAGCTACACAGCAAGCCACTGAGTAAGAGTAAGATTTACAGAAGTAAGAGAATGGGAAAAGCCAGAGGCAAAAGGTAGATGGGATAATTTAAGTTAAGGAAAGCTGGCAAGCAACAAGCCAAGCTAAGGTCGGGCATTTATAAGTAAGAATAAGCCTCTGTGTGTGATTTATATGGGAGCTAGATGGGAGGCCCCCCAAAAGAGCAAAAACAAACAACAACAGAGTCTCACTGTGTATCCTTGGCTGTCCTGGAACTTACTATGTAAACCAGGAAGGCCTCAAACTCACAGTGATACATCTGCCTCTGTCTTCCAAATGCTGGGATTAAAGGTGTGCACCATCACACCTGGATGTCCACTTTTTTTTGAAGACAGGGTCTTTCACCCAACCTGGAGTTCACTGATTCAGCTAGACTGGCTGGTCAGTGAGTCCCGGGATCCATCTGTCTTTCCTTCCCCCATGACTCTGTTACCCGCTAAGGATCCAGAGCCTGCTGAACACCAAAAGAGCTGGCAAGCAAAGAGAATATACACTTGTTCAATAGCTTTGGTCTGCACACATCATTTATGTTCACATTTCATTGGTCACCTGGTCCTGTCTAAGTACAAAGAAGGGCAGAGGGTAGAAAATGCCATCCTTGACTGGCAATCATTACCCTATGAATTGTGGAGGACATTCAGATGTCTCCAAAGTGAAGACTGCTGGCATAAATGTCGAATCTCCACACTGTACATACTCTTCCTCCTCTAAATACCTCAGGTCCCACCAATCCAGATCAGGAATGGCTAGGTGGCATGAATATGAAACCATGATGCTCACAGAATTCACTCATTATTCTGATTTGAGCCTTGTCATACTCGGGATCCACAGTGACCCAGATTCTGAAATCACAGTTTAATCACAAATAGTTTGTAAGGTAATCCAAGGAAAAATGGTAGGGCTGTAGGTAAGTGAGACAGGGCGGGCAAGGCAACTAAGTGAAGGTTGCTTTTTGGCATAAGTGGCCACTGTGGTTATCTGGAACATAACTCTGGTAAGAGCCATGACTGTAGAATTATCCTTCAAAACAGAGAAAGACCAAAGTGTTTATATGATGACACTCCTTAGCTTTTGTTGGATGACATTAATACTCAAAGCTCCTACAGCAGGTTGAGGAGACACAGTGACCTGAGAAAGACTTGGTTAGGTGCAGTTGGAAGCCAGACAAGCAGGCGTAGAGTGGTAACATCTAGGGACATGTGAGCTGGATACTGCTAGCTCTGCTCTGGTTATGGGTGACTCTAGATGACTGGTTAACCAACAAGCTCTTTGGTGTTGTTCCTTCTGTCATCCAGTGTCCCTGATGAAGAGTCTAAGCCAGCCACCACGAACACTCAGGTAGAAGGTGATGAGGAGGCTGCCTTACTGGAGCGCCTGGCTAGGCGAGAAGAGAGACGTCAAAAACGCCTCCAGGAAGCCCTCGAGCGTCAGAAGGAGCTTGATCCAACTATCACAGATGCCAGTCTGTCTGTCCCAAGCAGAAGAATGCAAAATGACACGGCAGAAAATGAAACAGCAGAGAAGGAAGAAAAAAGAGAGAGTCGCCCAGGACGATATGAGGTGGAGGAAACAGAAGTAGTCACCAAGTCCTACCAGAAGAACAGCTATCAGGATGCTGAAGACAAAAAGAAAGAAGAACAGGAGGAGGAGGAAGAGAAGCTGAAGGGAGGGAGCCTTGGCGAAAATCAGGTAGAGGAGACGGTAGAAGAGAAAACACCAGAACCCCAAGAGGGAGCCGTGGTAACGGTATTGGAAAATGGGCAAGTCAGTGCAGAAGAGTCCAAAATAGAGGGGGAGGGGGAACGAGACCCAGAGGAGACAGCCCGTCGGCAAAGGATGGAGGAGGAAGAAAGAGAGAGAGCCGAGGCAGAGAGGCTGAGGTTGGAAGCGGAAGAAAGAGAAAGAGCCCAGGCTGAGCAGGACAGGAAGCTAGCAGAGGAGAGGGCAAGAATTGAAGCTGAGCAAAAGGCTGCTGCGGAGGAGAGGGAAAGGAGGGAGGCAGAGGAGCGGGCAAGGGCCGAGGAGGAGCAGAGAAGAGCGGCGGAGGAGCAGCAGAGGGCCAGGGCGGCGGAGGAGGAGAAGGCTAGGCTAGAAGAGCAAAGGCAAAAAAGGCAACTAGAGGAGCAAGAAACCAAGGACAAGGGGGAGAAGGGAGTGGAGAAAGCAGAAAGGAAAGGAGTGAACGAAAGGAAGGCCCAAGAAGACAGACTCCAGACAGCTGTCCTAAAGAAGCAGGTACAGTAAGCACTGCGCACCTACTGTGTGATGCCTGGGCACCTGCTGTGTGATGCCTGGGACTCAGGAGACATGCAATGCTCACCAAACTGGGGGCTGAGGCCTCGTGCACATCACCTCACGTGCTTGATCATTTGGCAAGCTGTTCATTCTTTTTTTCAGGCCATAGCAATACCCAAGCCTGAAGCAATCCAACTATGGCTAAGTATGCAATTAGCCAAATTCATGGGACAACCAGGGAGAAATTAATTGCTCTGTGCTTGGGTGTTATGGCTATATAAAAAAAAAAATGAATTAACCCAAAGATGACGAATGTGGTAGGGGCTGTGTTGGCTTGTCTCTGCGTCTGCATCTGAACCCCCTCTTTCTGACGTCTTTCCTGGGTGTACATGAGGCAAGAGGCCTATACTTCTCACCTCACTCTGGTGTTTGATAGTAATTTTTTTAAATTATAAAATTAGGGGTGAGAATTAATAAAGAATTAAGTTCCAACATTTAATATTAGCAAGACAAAAAATATCCTTTGAAGTCAGCTGGAATAAAGGAGGGAAAGGGGACTGTTGGAACCTCTTCCCACCCCCACCCCCCCGAAAAAACAAAACATACCTTCAAAAGCCTGACGTGCCGTCATGTAGACCCGGGTTTAATGTTGACTTGCAGGAAGTCATTCAGCGGGGGTAGTGCTAGTTAACAATTGATGGACAGTTAGGAACATGCAGTTTGCTCCTGTTTGCCATGAGGGTAGCACAAGTTCATGTGGCTCTAGGAAGGATAGGAATACTAGTTGGGTCAGGAAATGTAAACTACAAAAGTTTTGGGAGTCTTTTTTTCTCTCTATCTGCAAGACTGCATTAAAAACCCCTTCTAAGAGCTATGAAAGAAAACAGAAATGCTTGCACGTTCACCTTTCCAGAGTGAACCCTTCATCACTGCATTGTGCTGATGTTGTTTTTCACCCCTGCTTCTCTACCAAGGGCTCATGCACATGGTTGTAACTGAGAAGATCATGGGCAGGCTGCACACACACCTGGAACACAGTGCCATGTCAGATTTCAATGAGCACAGTGGGAGGCGCAGGAGAAAAAAAAATAAGGTGGGGTGGGACACACCGCACATGCTGATAGGACCACTAGCACCTGGTACCACTGGCACCAAGGGGTCTGAGTATGGCATTAAGACAGCCACAGAGACACCACAGTCCACGCGGAGCGATCTGAGCACCCTCTCACTCTTACAAGCTAGCAAGGGCTTCTGTTCACCTGAGTGACCTTCACCATTCTTGACAAGGAGAAGGAGGAAGAAAGGGGAGCTAAAGGACAAGCTCGAAGACAAGAATCCCAAGACGACAAACCTGCCTTCAAAAAGGAAGAGGTGAATGCTGTCAGTTATCAGACCTAAAGCCACACCCAGAGCAGCATCCCGGGGCTCATCGTAACCCCTCTCCCGTGGTTTTCAGTCAACGGCTCATGGGTCATGGACTGATGTGATAGTGTAGAGTGTCTCATAACTAATTAATCTGGCTGGAGACGTGGCCCAGTGAGTAAAGTGCTGGTCATTCAAGCAAGAGTACTTGAGTTGGATCCCAGCATGCACATAAAAAAAAAAAAAAAAAAAAAAAACTGGGTATGGTGTAGGGGGGTGTCTATAATTCCAGTTTGGGGTAGCAAAGACAGAAGGATCACTAGGGGACCCTAGGGACTCACTGGCAGCCATGCTAGCCAACTAGTGAGCTCTAGCTTCAGCAAGGGACCTTGTCTCAAAAATTAAGGTAGAGAGCCATAGACAACACCCAGAATCAACTTGTGCCTTGCATACACCCCAAATCAACCTGTACCTTGCACACACCCCAAATCAACCTGTGTCTTGCACACACACACAAACACATACACACACACTTGAACACACATTCATACACACTCATACTCCACATACATGCACACATGTGCACACACATGCCTACACACTCAAACACCACACACATGTGTATACTTGATAATCAGTAGTTCAAAAGAAAGAAAGAAAAAGACATGGAATTGAAAGCATCTGTGGACATGTAGACAGTAGTACAGCATTCTCATACAAATTGTCTTTCTTAGTGTGTCATAGTCAAGCACGCAGACAGCCTTGCTCCCCAGTCTTTCCAGCTTCCGGCCTCTGCAGTGTGACTTTCGTTTCCATGAATCCTTCTCTGCTTGCATTTCAATCATGAAATATTTCCAGCTGGCTTTGATTAATGCTTTAACTTTTTCAAGAAAATGCACCCTCCCCCAACCTAAATCGCAGTAGACAATTGACAAGCTGAAGATGATAAACGATTTTCAAAAGAAAAGTTTGGCCAAATACCCTGCATTGCATTCATGAGGCACACACACAGGGGAGCAGACGCCAGGGTGTTTGTAGGTAAGTAAATGAGGCTTCTGCACACTGAGTGCCACGGCACTCCAGCATATGGTGCCGTGCAGAAAGCCTGTCTTGTTCTATCCATCCCGGCCATGCTAGCCTCAGATGACACTACAAATCGCCATGCTCTCCAGTAAGTTCAAGGAGTTTGGATATGGAAAACAGAACCACCAGAGGTAGAAACGCCTGAGTTATGTTGCCCAAGAGACTGATGAAGTGATCTGTAGCCATTGGATACTGGCCCAAATGGATTCTTGCTACATTTCTCTGTTAGAGCATCCATTAAGAAAATCCAGAACTGTAAAGAAAATTCCATGTGTAGAAAATAGATGGCCGTACTAGTCACAGGAGGGTGGTTTTCTTCAGTGGCTTCGTAAAATTCACATAGGAAGGAAGACCCTATCATTCATACAGCATGTTATACTTAAAGACTTTTGCTCTTCTCTCCTTCTATTACAACTGGTTCTTTGAACATGAGCTCTGGCTAGCTAAAGGAGGGAGAGAGTGCAAATGCTGATGACCCAGAAACTGACTTTAGCTCTACCAGGCAGCTAAGGAGACAGCTGAACACACGGGAACATCTTCCTACAGGGGAAGAGGGTGTGAAATTTGTAACTCTGGTGAAATGTGGGGAGGGGCAGGCTGTAGTGAACACCCTCTGGTGGTGTGAAAGTTAATTAATTTCGCCAAGATAATGATTTTACTTTTAATGGCCAAAGCATCCCATGCCTGTGTATGGTGTCTGAGTCAGAAGAGGCTCATCCTCAGTCATCCATCTGCCTCTTTTCAGATAAGGCAAAGTCCATGGTATCAGTCCAACACTCCAGGGAATGGCTGGTTTCAGACCTGCCATTATCCCTTTCCCGGTTTGCCCCACAGCACATTCCAGCTCTCATAACTTCTGACTTCATTTTTACACCAGTCTAGATAATCTCCTCCAGCCAGGCTTTTCAGAAGATCAATTTTAATATTGTATAGATAAACTGCTGTCTATGGATAAAGCTTCCCCTTCCCAACTAGCTGGAC
Source organism: Peromyscus californicus insignis (assembly GCF_007827085.1). Lineage (NCBI taxonomy): Eukaryota > Metazoa > Chordata > Mammalia > Rodentia > Cricetidae > Peromyscus > Peromyscus californicus. The sequence continues at coordinate 47,818,239 of NW_026294584.1, forward strand.
TGGTGTGTTATATAGGCAACTTTAAATCATTTTTTTTTTTTTGCAAGATTCAGTCATTTTAAATAACCCCTTCCTTCTTTTTTTTTTTTTTTTTTTTTTTTGTCACATAAAAGCAAACAGAAACCTTCCCTGGCAGGAATCCACACAGCATAAGCAGGATAGTTCAACCACAAGTAAACACAAACATTCCGCTGACCTTCCAGGGGAAACATTTCCCAAAGTCCCTCCAGTGCTTTAAAACACAAACAAACCAACCCCCTGTCTTCCTCCACTGCAGTTGAACTCTGTGGCAGCCCTGGAGTGCAGATGCTCTCCAATCTTGAACATTAACTTTTCTGTCTCTCCTCCTCAATTAGAAGCTGTCTCTCTTTAGTTCTTTACTCAGTATTGATTTGGTTTTTCCCTTGGCTTTTAACAGAAAAAACGTTTCTAGCAGAGAGTTTTTTGTTGAACCTGATAGTCCTGTCACCCAGGCCCATGTGTCTTGAACCTTAGTGTGCAGATGCACCCTGCAATTTGGTTAAAGATGATTCAGCTACTCCAAGCCAGGGTCTAAGCTCTCTGCTGAAGGTCTGAGTTGTCTGGGAACCAGATTTCAGGAGCAAAGAGTCAGGAGAACATCCATAGTGTGGAAGAGGGAGCTGGATGAGGATTTAGGGTCTGAAGCTAACAAAAATGTGCTAAATGTGGTCAGAAAGCCTGCAATTAATACCCAATTCTTGCTACTCTGGAACTTTATCACGATAGAGACTCCTAGCTCAGGAAGGTCCACCTGTTCCCTTGGTCTTTGGGGTTGTGTCTAGCTTAAGGCTATGCCTTGTAAATACCTGCACCCCTACATGCTCATGTTTCCCCCCACTAAGTAACTCAGCTGTATGGAGTCTCATCCAAAAAATGTCTGGAGGCGGTCTTAGAAGCCCACCCGTGTTACCTGTGAACGAAGCAGGTTTACTCTTTTCAACATTCATGACCACCGAGTAACCCTTTAGTGGAGCTCTTTTTCTGTGGTAACACTGCAACCTAAAAAATCTAGTTCTTTTCCTAGGGGTTCACAAGGCTGTGGGCTTGCCATGACCTTGCCAAAGAATCTAATCTATTGTATTCTTTAAACTAAAAATTGAAGATCCTGTAGAGCTGTTTTATTCATTTCTCAGGAGAAAATAATTCTCAGTCAAACTCAAGCCGTCATTATTAGATTGAGAATGTTTCTAAGAAAGTTTCCCACTGAGAACATGAGTAGACCACCCACCATAACCCTTCCCAACAGAGGCACAGCTTGGAGAAATAGGGGTGGGAGGCTGTTCTTCTGATAGACATCCATTCTTTTACAAATCTATTTGAAGTAATTTTTTTGCCAGGAAATCTGGTAATACTTTAAAGTATTTTGGACTGCAAAATAGAAGAAATGAGTTAAAAGAAATTTACCTATATTGTTGCCCCCATAAGCCATGAGATTTGACTCAGAATTTATCACATGGGTACCCCGGAAATAGCACCCTTCACCTCTGTGTGTGTATTCCCAGATACATATTAACCAGGATGTGTACTCTAGCCCATGGTTTCTGGGGCTCTATTCAACAGTGACAGGCCAAAATGAAACTATACTGTCTCTTCCTACCTATTCAATGAATACCGATGTGTTTGTTCTGGGAGGCAGGGACAGCCGCCAAGCAGCCATGATCACACTGGTATACAGGCCCTGAGCTTCCTGCTCTTTGCTCATACCCCATCAGGGGCCAAGAGGGCAATGACAGGGTGGGATTTGGAAAGGGATCATTTCATCCAGCTATGTCTTGATGAGCTTCCCAGAGAAACTGGGCGACAAACACCTCTAGACTCAAACACTCTCCTTAGCTGCAGACAAATCTCCCAGAGAGGACATTGCAGCAACGTTACAGGTTCCCTCTTTAGCATTACTAAGGGACACCCAGATATACCCCACCTTAGAGGAAAATCAAAGTCTTAACTAGAGCAATGTCAGTGAATAGTCCATCCAGGATAATTTAGTACCGTTTAAGGAAGATTATCAGGCAAAGGACTATAAAAGGTAACCCGTAACACCACGTTCTACTTGTAAAACATGCCTTTTAGGGGTAAATATTGAGAGGGTGTCAAAAATCACTGGAAAGCAGTTAGTGGTCAGGTAAAGGGAGAGAGTTCTCGGCAGTCAGGAATCCCTACATTCTTATGGTCTACCTTTCTCTTCCAAGTGTTTCTGCAGAGCACTAGTTCTTTGCAACTGTCTTGAAAAGAACAATGGACACCACTTTCTCATGTTCACATTTTAAGAATGGATGAGATAGTAATGTGAACTCTTTGCCCACCTCAGAAGCCACTTTGAAATAATCTGTTCCATCTACCATGAGGACTTCACAACACAACCCCCACAAAAAAACTAAAGCTTCCAATTGCTCTGCATATCCTTCCCCTCTGTGTTACGCAAAAATACTAAAGCTCCCAATTGCTCCTCATATCCTTCCCTTCAGTGTTATACAGCAATCACAAACCCACATCTGGAGGTCTAAATCTTTCCTCCAGTGGAAATCAACATGCACCCTGGAACTGTTTACGTGGCTTCAGTCATGCATGGTTCTAAGTCCTTCCCCTAAAGGTAGGTTATGTGTTCCCTCCTTGGGTCCCCTCAATCATTTGACTGAAATGCCTGTATCATAGCCCCCAGAACTGGCAGATCTGTGTCACCTGCTGGCTTTTCCCTTATTTCCTCCTTACTGGGCCCTTATCAAAGATGCTCCCTTTAGCCAAGAAGAAACTTGGCCAAGCTACACGGCCACTCTTCCATCCAAACCACACCTGAAATTACTTTTCTTAGTGGGAACTGTAAGCAACTACTCTTAGGTAGAATTCCTAGAACTTGATAGTTTCCAAAACTAACAACAATACTGCTTCCCCAAATAAAAACCCCAGTGAGATCAGCGATAGCTCTTGACTTCATAAAATTAAGGTTCAGGTTTTGGCTCACAGGTCAAAGAAACATGGCTTCCTCTGTAATAATGTTCTTGATTTCCTTTCTACATCATGTTCTGGATGATTGCTCTGCGTCAAGTCCAAAGACTTCTTTAAAAGTTGGGGTGTTGGTAATAGCCTGCCCAAACCTAGTAAGATATTTATAGTTATTTATCTTCCTGATATGTGTCCTTGGTTAGATCAAAGATGAGAAGATTAAAAAGGACAAAGAACCCAAAGAAGAAGTCAAGAGCTTCTTGGATCGAAAGAAAGGATTTACTGAAGTGAAAGCGCAGAATGGAGAATTCATGACTCACAAACTTAAACAAACTGAGAATGCTTTCAGGTAAGCTGTGACTATTTAACAGTCGCTGTCTTCCCATATGTGGGAGGGAGACTGGGTCTCTTTGTCCTGCGCCTCCAGACAGAAAGGATCTGACCAGGCAACATTCTTCCCATTGTCTTAAAGATACATAGTCAGCAGATCCTGGGCCCCTGTCACTAACAGACCAGCAATCATTGCTCAACCATAGCTTAATCCTCTTCTAGTTCTTCTTCTTTTTTCAATAGCAAGGCATATAATGCTTAGTCTCCATGTTTTGACAATATGCTCATATTGTATCAGTGTATTAAGAAATATTATGACTGAGATTAATATCAGTGGTTCATGCTTTAGGTGGTCCAGACAACTTTCTACAAATCTTTCTCGGTACCATTTTTAAGAGTTCATTATTGTAAAGGTTGTAAATAAGTGTTTTGTGAAGTTCAGATTATTCTGTGGTCCAAAAACTTGGGGCACATTAGGTTAAACCAAATCACAGCCCTTTACCATAGGACTTTAAGAGCCTTCTGTGTAAATTTGCCTTCATTTTCCCATTTTAGAAACACACACACACACACACACACACACACACACACACAAGAGGAATCTATGTATGTGAGATATAATATATATATATATATATATATATATATATATATATACATGAAAGAGGAGAGAGAGAGAAATAGGTTACTACAATGTAATTTGTTTTTGTCAGTGTCTGCTAGGAGTTGATACCCATACAAGCAGAGAATGATATACTCCATATACTCACACAGTGAGGAATACAGTAAGAGTCTCTAGCTAGATGCTTTTTTTTTACCAGCTGAGCTAAAAGCAAGCTGTGTTCTTCATAGGCAAAAGCCTGGTATCTGATTTTCCTTAAACCTAAAAAAGCTAAAGACAAGACAGAACTTTCTGGAAGGTATTCCCATATTCCACCCTGGTGCTACAAACCTACCAGCATGTTTAGGCAGAGGCAGTATAGCCAAGGTCTTACTCCCGTTTTGGTGAAAGTTGACTTGATTCTTCATTTTTAAGGTTAGATTTTTTTTTTTTAATTCAGCCACCAGTAACATTTATCTCAGACATTCCTCTATGTTTACAATAGTTAAGATACACGCACACACACACACACACACACACACACACACACACACACACACACGCACACACACACACACGCGCGCGCGCGCGCGCACACACACGCACGCACGCACGCACGTACGCACACAGAGGATCGTACAATATGCATATGAGTGAATGCAATCAGAAAGGTGTATTTTAAATGGGTCTGGTACCATGAATGACAGTGCTACAGAACCAGCTTTCTGTGCCAGTAAATCTAAGTTTGCACTTAGTGATGTGAGCGCATGCTCTGCAAGATGACTGTTGAACCAGAGCCTCACCACCAACCGGCACTTTGATTACACAAAATAAAGACTGAGCGACACCTAGTGGAACCCAGAGAAGATTCCATAGGCCAGCGTCTTCTCATCCACACCACAAGATCCCAGAGAATAAACCAGTTTCTAAAAATGCAAAGACCTTCCTGAGAGAGGAGTCAGAAGCTTGTGACTCTGTAACACTGAAAGAGCACAATGTAAGGTTGTAAGAAACCCTTTAATCTTGTTTGAGTTCAAAATGAGAGTTCATCTTTAACCATCAAGAACCTGTTATATTTTATAATCTCAGCCTGCAGCAACAAATTTGATATCATAACCCACCCCCAAACATACATGTTTATAGCTAGAACAAGTTGTTTCAAAGCATGGTACTGTCTTTACCTCTCTACACAATGCACTTCGATGTTTTTCCTCTTTCACTTTTTAAAATGTTGAGACCAATTTACTAAATTGATTTTATTTTTTAACCTGAAGCCTGAAAACATTGTCCTAGAGGAAACAATATGGTCTGAACTACCTCTGTGTTCAAAAGCATAAGGTATATAAAATAAGATCAGTAAGCCAGGTGGCAGTGACACATGCCTTTAATCCCAGCACTGGAGAGGCAGAGCCAGGCAGATCTCTGTGAGTTCGGGGCCAGCCTGGTCTGCAAAGTGAGTCTACAAACTACACAGAGAAACCCTGTCTCGAAAAGCCAAAAAAAAAAAAAAGAAAGAAAAGAAAAGAAAAGAAAAGAAAAGAAAAAGAAAGAAAGAAGATCAGTATTGTGCACTGCATATCCTCAATCACTCCTTGTTTCCTTCATTCTCTTACTCCATAGCTGGAAGCATTGTGCCATCCATTACACAGAATAAATATTAAACAGTGTGATTCATTGTTCCTGAATACAAAGGTGTCAGGCGTGGGATTCCTGTGCTTGGATCTAGTTAGTAATGACCTCACTGTGTGTTAATAAGTATTTAAATAGAAGCTACTCTACATCTCTGTCTCTAAGCAAAAGACTCCCTGTATCAAGACCTTCAAGAAGAACACCAGAATTTCTCCCCTAGTCCAGTTCTGGGAGGATCCAGCTTGTGTGATGTCACTAGCAAAACAGAGTATATTCTGTTGTTCCTCATTAGCCATCCATCTTGGTTTTGAGGCAGGGTCTCTCACTGATCTGGATTAGGCGGGGCTGGCTTTCCAAGTTGGCTGCCTGTCTCTGTTTCTCATCACACCCAGGTTGTTTTTTTTTTTTTTTTTTCCACATGGGTTCTGGGGATTGAGTCAGGTCCCCATGTGTGTATGGCGAACACTTTACTGAGTGAGCCATCTCCCCAGCCCTCAATCACTTTCTACAGTTTGGACAAACTGTTTATTCTCTCTCACTTTACTCATAAGATAAGGATTTTATGAATACCACCACCTCCCCAGTTATCATGACTATTTAATGTGATAATACATTTGAAAACATTCATAAGATATAATGAACGACCCCTTTGATCTTCAGCAACCACCCTGATCACACCACATCTGTAATAATTTAGAGTTTTAAATCCTGACAAAGGATACTCCAGTTGTGTTGGGGTCAGAGAGGGTAGAAATACACATTTTGGATAAGAAAAATTTCCCAGAGGCTCTATCAAAACAGACATACCTTACTGGGTTTAACTCACCCAAGAAACAATAGGGCCCAAATAGTGGTAAACAGCTGTAATCCAACATTTAGGAGGCTGAGGTAGAGGGATTATGAGCTTGAGCTAGAGGCCAGCTGTAGAGAGATCCTGTCTCAGAAAACAAACAACAGCAACAACAACAAAAAAAAAAACCCTACAGTTTGTAGTGCTAACTGTATTCTCAACATCCTGCAGCAGAGCTCCACAATCATTTCATCCCGCAGAACTGGGATTGCACACTCACACACAGCTCCTCCTTGGCCACCTCCTATGCCCCAGAGAACCACCATTCCTTTTCTGTTTCTATGAATTTGATATTACCATAGATTCCTCATACAAGTAGAATTTTGAGGTATTTGTCCTTTTATAACTGGCTTGTCTCATTTCACGTAATAGCTTCAAGTTTATCCACATTGTAGCATGTGTCGGTATTTCTTTTGAAGGCTGAATAGTATATCCATGGTGTGGATATACCACGGTGTGCTAATTCATTCATCCCACAATGGAGTCAGATTGCTCCCACCTCCTGGCTCTTGTGGATAATGTTATGAATGTAGGTGTTCCACCATCTCAAGACCTTGCTTTCAATTCTTTTGACTATGTGCCAAGTGGTCTGTCCAGATCATATATATGATATTATTATTTTCAGGATTGCACAGGACTCTCCACACTAGGTGCACCATTTTTACCTTGCCCTAGTAGAGGCTCTCATGAAGTGCTTATATTCCATATAGATCCCCAACCAACCCCAGGCCTGGTTATAGTGCCTGCAGACAGATATCCTCCTCCCTCCAACGGGGGCTGCAAGACAGAACCAGGTAACTACCTTGCCTTTTCTCCTCCCTCAGCCCCAGCCGCCCAGGAGGCCGGGCCAGTGGGGACAAGGAAGCTGAAGGTACCCCACAAGTGGAAGCTGGCAAGAGGCTGGAGGAGCTGCGCCGGCGCCGCGGGGAGACTGAGAGCGAAGAGTTTGAAAAACTCAAACAAAAACAACAGGAGGCAGCCTTGGAGCTGGAAGAGCTGAAGAAAAAGAGGGAAGAGAGAAGGAAGGTCCTGGAGGAAGAGGAGCAGAAAAGGAAGCAGGAGGAAGCTGATCGCAAAGCTAGAGAGGAGGTGAGGGCTGCCTGGCCCAGCCAGGGGAAACCTGGATGTCCCCAAGTCCTTAAGTGCATGGCCCATGACCTTGTAACCCAGAGAGGAACAGTCCCTTGAAGTCCCCTGCCGCTCTTCTGAGTGTGCACTCTTGAACATATAGTGTATCAATAACAAGCCTGGTAGCTCAGTCAGTAGAGTGCTTCCTCAACATGCACAAGGCCCTAGATTCAATCCTTAGGAGTACATATACCCACGTAGTGGAGCACCCCTATAATCCTAGCGCTCAGGAGGTGGAGAAGAATCAGAAGTTCTAGGTCATCCTCCCTCACTCCATATCAAGTTCAAGGCTAGCCTAGATTATAGGAGACCCTGTCTCCCAGTACTAATAACAGTCATTTATTATGATGGTAAACGGCATGTTTCTGAACCTGGACTACTTGTGTCTCCATTTTCTAGATGAAGAAACTGACGCACAGAGGAGTGTGTATACTTGTCCCACTGAGCCTCTTGTCCTATAGAGCCTCTCAATGAGGAACAGTGGGGAATCTGAGAGAGATGGAAGGTCTGCCACCCATCACAGAACCAAGCTAGGAAGCAGAGTGGGTGGGTGGCTTCATGCCTGGAATCCTAGCACTGGAAGGCTGAGACAGTAGAATGTTGAGTTCAAGGCCGGTTTGGGGTCTATAGTATGTTCCGACACAGCCCTGGTTACACAGAGAAATTCTGCCTGCAAACAAAATACAACAAAAAGAGAAAGGAAAGAAAAACATAGCTGTTGCAAGATATCTAATATTCAGAGAGTCTTTGTAGAGATGTTTATAGATTATTATTGCTGGTGTGTGTGTATGTGTGTGTATGTGATATGCATGCATGTGGTGTATCTGTGTGTGGTGGTCAGAGCACAATTTTGTGGAGTTGAGTCTCTCCTTGCACATGGGTTCCAAGGATCAGTCTTGGGTCTCCAGGCTTCTACCACAAGCACCTTTATCTGCTGAGCCATCTCCCTGGCCCTCAAGTTTCTCCAAGCAGATTAGAATGTACAGAGGCTGAGATGGTATCTGCTTTGTTCGCTACGGTATCCCAGAACCAACAGTGGCTTGCTGGGCCACCAGAGCCCTGCCACTGCTGGCAAAAGCATTTGTCTCATTCTTAACACAGAACAGATCGGGTTACAAGGGGGAAAACTTGACCTCAGCACATGAAAAACCAGCTAGGTCAGCTACAAAGTAGATCACTACAGTTTATAAAGTGCATCCTTTCCTTTCATCCTAGGGTATGTTCTTACTTTACAGGGAAAGAAACCAGGAATCGAATAGTTAGAGTGACTTGGTTGAAGATGTTTGACGGATAAGTGATGGGATAAGCGTGAGGACCCTGCTTTTCCAACTCCTGAGCCTAGAACTTTCCAGGCCTCAAGCTCCTATTCCCTTCAAATATGTGACAAGATTTTCACTCTTTCTTTTTCTGAAATGGATGGTATACAGTTTCCCTAAGTTGTATGGAAAGTTTGGATGAATTATTCCAATGTCTCTTCCCACTCCCATTTCCAATGAGGCCATGACCTCTAACTGAAAAGTGACCGTGATAGAAGTTTGTAAGCTGACAGACCTGGAATTGTGTCCTGACTCTGCCACTGACAAGCTAGGACCTTGGGACACCCTGAGCTACCCTGTCTTATTTTCCTTGTCTGTGAAATAGTATCTATTTTGCAGGATTTTTTTGATGACTAAGTAGATGGCTGTATTCACAGTGGCTGACACATCACAGGCACTCAAAAAGCAGGAACTGTCATGCTACATTGATTGCTTACAAGGGGATATCAGGACAGTAACACAAAGGATTCCTTCCATCTTGACCACCCTTCCTGGAAACAGGCAGGGGGAGCCTTCATATTCATTTACATATTCAAAAGAGGAAGGTTTTGTTAAGTGACTTACAAGATGGTAACATATCACCTTTAAAGGAGACTTGTCCAGCAGGATGGCAGTCTAAACATTTCATACAATTTTTCTAAATTAGATGTCATGAACTTAGGTGATTGCTTGTGGTTCTGTTTTATAAATGAGGAAACGGAGGCAGGTAGTAAGTAAGATTAAGTTCTCACTGATGGAAAGTACCCCTCCAGAGTGCAAACCCAGGCAGTGGACTCCAGTGCTCAGGGGTCCTCTCTTCTGAGCACCCCAGAAGACTGGATAACATACATGGTAGAGTTAAGGCGCCTCTGACTGCTGCTCTTGCGCCCACAGCACTAGAAGCAGATTGTGATGTGTTGCTATTTGCTCTGTCTGTCTCAGGAAGAGAAGAGGAGGCTAAAGGAAGAGATTGAAAAGAGAAGGGCAGAAGCTGCTGAGAAACGCCAGAAGATGCCAGAAGATGGCTTGTCCGAGGACAAGAAGCCATTCAAGTGTTTCACTCCTAAAGGCTCTTCTCTCAAGGTATTTTTGTCCCAGAAATTCTTATTAAACTTCTCTTCCGGTATCATAGTAATGTGATTGGAGCCCCTTTGTTTTTTGATCATCCAAGACTTCCTTTGCTTCGTTTAACTCTTTGCTGTCCTATGTTAATCTGTTCAGGCTACTATATCAAAACATCTTTTTGACTTGGTAACTTATAAATAACAGACATGTATTGCCTACAGTTAGTTCTAAAGGCTGAAAAGTCCAAGATCAAGGCACTAGCAAATTCAATATCTGGTTCTTCGTAGATGACATCACTTTCTTGCTATTCTCATCCAGTGGGATGGAGAAGAAGGGGCCATCAAGCTCCCTCTGGCCTCTTTAAGAAGTGTACTAATCCCATTCATGAGGAGTCTACACTTTGGGGACTGACTAGCACCATATGAATTTCAGAGGGCTACAGACATTTGACCACTGACTCTTTCAGATGCTTTTCATGTTAATGTTGTGATTACTAAAAGCACAACTGGAATTATTCCAATGCAAACTGCAAAGCTATTACTGTAGGAGATGAGCTGCAACGTGGATAGGGTCCTTTTTCCAGGAGAGGTAGGTCTTACTACTGCCTTCATGGAACAGCCCCTAATGCTTAGGACAGAAGTTCTTGTCCAGAGAAGAGAGAAGGAGCAAAAGAAGCTGAAGCCAGGGAGACCATGGAGTGGTTGAGATGTGGGGGGAAAGGCAACAGACTCCATCGGTCATTTATTACCAAGTCTCTCCTTTCTCCTTGGCTTTGAACACCCAGTACACTCACTACCTTATGTACTGAAGGTATTTGAGAAATATTTGCAGATGAATACTGAGTGAGTGAGTGAAGCCTCAGCTAACCTTTAACATTCATATCCTGTCTTCATCTACCATTAGCCTAACTAGACTACAACCATCAATAATGGGGAAAGTCAGTGTTGAGTCTCAACTAGGCTCCCATGGCTACATGTACATGGGTGTATGAAAGTAAACAAAAGCCAGTCACCTCCACTTTACAGTCATGGCCTCTTTGTCAGAATGTTTTTTATGTGTATGTGGGGGTACACATGTGTGAGGGGACATGTATGCATGAATGTACATACCTGTAGAGGCCAGAGGTAAACCTCAAGTGTTGTTCCTCAGAAGCCATCCATCTTTATTTTTTTGAGTCAGGTTCTCCTCTTAGCCTAGAATTGCCTGTCTCCAGAGCTGTAATTATAAACAAATGCAACCTCAGTTGGCTTTTTACATTGGGACCTGGGGTTTGAACTAAGGTCCTCAGGATTCTGGGACACATATTTTACCAAATGAGCTGTTTCAGCTGCCCTCAGAATTCAAATAATTTCACTTAGTTTTTATGATGGTGTGGATGCTAGTCACAGGTTGGTTCGTTCATTTGGAGACAGTGCCTCACTATGTAGCCCTGGCTGTCCTAGAACTTGTTATGCAGAACAGGCTGGTCTCAAATTCACAGAAACCCACCTGCCTCTGCCTCCTAAGTGCTAGAATTAAAGGCGTGTACCACCATACCCAGCTTGGTTACAATTCTAATACTTCCCAAAGTACCATTGTGAATTGGGTAATATTTGGTTAATCACAGACCACATGCACAATACTGGTACATAATGACATTGTAGGTGTCTTAGTTTCTATAAGTAGGAACAAAGCATGATGCTCACACAATGAAATCACCCAATGGACAATGTATCCTTGTTGCAAGGAAATCCGTGACTTTTGTACTTGGACAGTCATCTCAGGGTCTGCTGTGGGAAAATTCAAGACCTACACTTAACAAAAATCCATTCGGCTTATACTTCTACATCATTGTTCTTCATTGCAGAAAGTCGGGACAGGAGCTCAAACAGGGCAGGAACCTGGAGGCAGGAGCTGATGCAGAGGACATGAAGGGATGCTGCTTACCAGCTTGCTCCTCATGGTTTGCTCAGCTTGCTTTCTTATAGAATCCAGGATCACCAGCCCAGGGATGGCACACTCACAATGGGCTGGGCCCTCCCACATCAATCACTAGTTAGGAAAATGTCCTACAGGCTTGCCTACAGTCTGATCTTATGTGGAGGTATTTTCTCAACTGAGGCTCCTTCCTCCCAGATGACTACAGCTTGTGTCAAGTTGACATACAACTATCCAGCATACCAATCTAAGCCAGAGTAGGAGTTTATTTTTTAATATCTGATATTTATAACATAACTAATCCGTGCTGCATACTGTGAGAAAGAAAAGTGCAAAGTGAGGTTGCTGCCCCTTGATGGGAATCTAGTTGACTGCCTCACGGAAATGATTCAGGACTCACAAAGGGAACAACATCCAAGCCAGTGAGCCCTCAGAGCACAGCACAAGGCCTCCAGTAAGCCAGCTCCATCTCTGAACACTGAAATTTGAATTTCATGTACTTGTTTTATGTCATGAAATAGTTTTTCAACCTCTTAATAATGTAAATTTTTGTTAAAAATGGGGGCTGGAGAGATGGTCAGGAGTTAAGAACACTTGTTGCTCCTGCAGAGGGCCTGGGTTCAGGTCCCAGCACCCACTCAGCAGCTAGCAACCATCTGTAACTCCAGTTCCAGAGAACCTAACACCTCTTCTGGCCTCCATGGGCAATGCATGCAGACATACATACATGCATGCAAAACATCAATACATATAAAATAAAAAAAAAATAAACCTCAAAAAGAGTGCTTAAGGCTGGACATGGTAACACACTCCTTTGATCCCAGCACTGGGAGGCTAATGCAAGGGGATCATCAGTTTATGGCCAGCCTGGACTACCTACCTAGTGAGTTCCAAGCCAACCTGAGGTACACAGAAAAACCCTGTCTCAACAAACAAATGCAAAACAATAAAAAATGTTTTCCTTTGATTGTTTGGGAGCTTCATGGCAAACCCAGTCTCAACCGTAGCTTGAGAATCACTGATCAACCAACCAGAAGAACCCTCCCTCCACTCTGGTTATCTCTGAGCAGTCACAGGGTGCAGCCTGTCCCCAGGTCTGCTCTCTTGTTCCTGGATCAACAAATAAAGAAAACAATGTTCTCTCTTCCTTCCTTAACATCCCTCCCAAGATGAGCCTTCCTTGAACAGTCCTGATAACACGAGAGCAGTCACTGAGACTTCTAGATCCTATCTACTCTGATTTCTGGAGAGACTGGGCTTCCTCCCCTTTTCAGTCTTTAATCATCTCCTTTCTACCAAGCCCCTCAGTGTCCTCATTTCTCATGTCTATCCTTCAGGTACATTCTTTTCCTCTGAACTTCCTAGGAAGCCCCTTTCTGTGTTCTCTCTCATGGAACTGCACATGTCAACAGCCATTTAAAGTCAATGCATAGAAAGGACCAGAGCGTTTTTAATTTCTACATAATAGAGATGAGCATGTAGGAATACACTATGTGCCACTTGTTTTGATGGCATGCTCCTTAAGGAACTTCCTGGGATTTTCCTAAATGCAGCTTATCCTATAATGGAACCCAATAGCTAGCCATGCTCTCCAGACTGCAGCTTTGGTTATAACTGTTCTAACAGGTGGTACTGTATAATGCCAATGGGAGGGGAACATTTGAATTTTGACCTCAAAATAATACTGAATGGTATATTTTTGTATTACTTATGATTTCCACCATTTGGGAAATTCTAAACATGAGTTCTCATTGCTTGATTGTGGTAGCAATGAATGATAACATATGCAAAGAATAAATTTTAAGTAGATTAAATCTAAAGGTCTTTGATGTTGTTTGTGTTTGAGTTCATTGATGGAGAAGTGGAGTGTGAAGTAAAGAAAATACACAAACTAATATCTAAAACTAGCAGTATTATCTCTCCCTTAAGTCTGTTGAGACAGTACTGCTAGCTCCTGGTCATCAGGGGCACCAACGTCCCTCCTTAAATTCCTTAAGTATTGTACAGTGTTTAATTCATAAACTCCACGCAAACTGATTATTTAGAGCCGACTGTTAAGGCATTTCCCAGCAAGAGTCAGTAAATGGAGGGTGGGTCCTCACAAAACTAGAAAATGAAGTCAAGCTGGATTGACTGTTCAGGAGGAAGGGGAGTGTGACAGGGCCTGTGGCTTGAGTTGGTGTGAGAGCAGGATGACCCGCGTCACTAAGATGCTGGCAGAGCCACACACAAAACACAAGCCTCAGCTCTGCTCTGTACCGACTACACTGTACTTCCTGCTATCCTCCGTACCCTAAGTCTCTGTAAAGTATTTGAGTTACTGAAAAAACAATTCCCCTCTAATTCATGCATACCTCCCCTCACTTTCATAAGTTCACTCGAGAAATTGTAAACTACAGAACTCACTTCAAATATCAAAACTTCTGAAAAGCCTTCTCCCCCACCCCACCCCACTTTGTCTTATGGATGTAGCATCATGTTCCCATCTTTAATATGGTACCTACCACTGACATTTAAATGTTTTATTTATATGCTCTCCTAACCTACTAAATGTGCATTCTCCTTAAAGGACCTTTTGTTCTCTTAGTCTGCCAAGGAACACACATGCTGAAAGGCTCCAAATCCTACCCTGTCCAGGAATCTACTATAGTAAGCTGCCCTAGGTCGATGGACTTCAGTGCCCGCTTCTCTCAAATCAATCTGGATAAATGGAACAGATTACTACAGACTGAGTAGTTATCATTGCCGGGTGTGATGGCACATGCCTATCAATCCAGCACTTAGGACACTGAGGCAAGAGGATCAGGAATTCAAAGACAGCCTACACTACATAGTAAGACAAAACAAAAACAAACAAACAAAAAACCTCAAGCAGCTAAACCGAGTAAACATTTGTTTTCTACAATTTTGGAGACTGGGAAGTGCAAGGTCATCAGTATGTCAGCTCTGCTGATTCTGGAAAGGGTCCTCCTCCTCCTCCTCCTCCTCCTCCTCCTCCTCCACAAATGGGCACATTCTTGCTGTCTCCTCAGGTGACAGAGACCAGACAGTAGGCAAGCTCCCTTGTCTTTTTCATCAGTGCACTAATGCCATTCATGAGGACTCTACCCTCCTGACACAATTACCTTCCAAAGGACCCATTCCAAGTGCCATCACAGGAGATTTGGATTTAAGTACATGAATAGTTTGTCATTGGTTTATGTTATGTAAGACCATCTTACTAGCTCTTTCTTGCTTCCAAAACTTAATGTCTCCCCCCAACCCCTCTCTCTGCATTCTTTATCCTCTTCCAATCCTACTCTTTCTCCCTCGGTGTCAAATACATTATTCCTAGTTTTCTCCCCATCTGGGTGCTGTGCCCGTCACTGTAATGCCCTCACATGCTCTGTGGTGCTTTTATTTACTAGGTTCAGGAATGATAGTGGTGTAGTTGAAGGGCACTGTGAATAAGCTACAGGCCACAGAGCAGGACCAAAGGAGAAACTTGGGCCATTCTGGGTATGCCTTGCCTTCCAGGAGTGTTCTGAAGCTATTTCAAAGGCGCATCGGTGTAGTCTCCATTTAGCCATGTCTCATTCTGTAAGGCTTCAGAGCTTCCCACTGTTAGGACTTTTGCACATACTGTTCCCTCTGCAAATTCACAAGGCTTCTTCTTTTCTATTTCTAGATAGAGGAACGAGCAGAATTTTTGAATAAGTCTGTGCAGAAAAGGTAAATACAATTGACTGTTCCGTTGAGACTCATCAGCTATAACACACGTGGAGAGATGTCTTTTGTCTCATATTTTCATGTCTGTGCTTATTTGGCAGTGGTGTCAAATCTACTCATCAAGCAGCAGTAGTCTCCAAGATTGACAGCAGGCTGGAGCAGTATACCAACGCAATTGAGGTGAGCGCTGTTCCCTGGCCACAGTCCTGTAAAATGGAAACGGGCTGTGACTACATACGTGGGCACAGAAACACTCAGGGTGACGAATGAGTCTGGCACCCTGATAATATTACCATATTAATAATGATCTCCACAACTATGAACTAGCTGTGGAGAAACAGTAAGAAAGATGCATAGGGACTCTTGAGTAGATTGTTTTTAACACTTAACAGTCTACATTTTCTTTGAAGTGAATGGATTCAATGAATAGATTTTCTTTTAGATTTTTTAATTTTATGTATATGAATGTTTTTGCCTGCATGTCTATATGTGCACCCCTGGAACTGGAATTATAGTTATGAGCCACCATGTAGATGCTGGGAACTGAATGTGGGTCCTCTGCAAGAGCAGCAAGTGTTCTAAATCACTAAGCCTTTTTTCTCTAGTCACTAATGAATAGATTGATGGATGTATACATCACAAGTAGTCACAAGTACATCTTGAATTTTGTTTGCAGAAACCTCCTATTAATAAATATAGTAGCATGAAACAACATCAAGATGAGAGACAACTTGTGTTTAATCATCATTTTACTTGGTTGGTTAGTATTTAAAGGATCATATAGTTTTATGCTTCTGTCAATTCTGTTTTCTATTCAGTTGACCTGGGAATTTGATTATGTTTGGAAATAATGTGTCTTTCTCATCAGAAGCTGAAAGAGTAGCATCACTGATCAAGATGTGATGCTGGGCTGGGCTTTGCATGGCCTTGAGTGATGGTTTTAACCTGTATCAGAGCATCCTCAGTGAAGTGACTAGCTTGGATTCATTTGCTTCTTCGCCTCTCCTTTGTACTCAGGGTGGAGATGCCTATAAAGTAGCTCACAAATGGGGAGAGAGGTTGAGAAAGGAGTCTTACGATTTATCGAGCACTTAATGAAGTTCTAACACCCAAGATGTGATTTTTTTTTTTTTTTTTTTTTTTTTGGTTTTTCGAGACAGGGTTTCTCTGTGTAGCTTTGCGCCTTTCCTGGATCTCGCGCTGTAGACCAGGCTGGCCTCGAACTCACAGAGATCCGCCTGGCTCTGCCTCCCGAGTGCTGGGATTAAAGGCGTGCGCCACCACCGCCCGGCCCAAGATGTGATTTTTATTCACAAGATTGGTGTCCACTAAAATATGACCAACTGCAGACAGTTCATTTCTCTGGTTGGATTGGTCCTGGCACTGACAAATGAAGCTAGGACGGTGGCCTCAGACTTGGCACAGATGTGTAAGGTCATTTTCTTATGGCTACTGAAGATGTTACTCATCCCTGCCCAACTATTGGCCACAGATCAGGACTGATGGAGAAACTTGTGCCATCTGGGCTTGTCTTTGTTGACTGCTGGGAAAGTTTCTCAGAGACACACCCTTCTTGCATATATCCTTTGTCCCTTCCAGTGTATTCTCCATGCTGTCCTGTCTCAGCCTTTCAGTTTTGAAGAACTTCACCACTTCAGGGCATCTGCACATGCTGTTTTTCTGCACAGAATGAAGACCCTTCCTATTCCCTTTCCCACTTTTGAGTCTGGTTATAAATCTTACTTCCTCAGAGTATCCTTAGCCTGACTGATGTCCCCAAACTAAATACCATTCTCCTGTTAGGTGTTCTCTTCTAGGGCTATACTGCAATCCATTACTTTCATAGTGTTTACTACAATGCAAAATAAGTACTAGTTAATATAGTGGCTACTGTCACTTAGCCTATCAAAATATAAGCTTGCTGTGGCTTATGGAACAAACTGGCTGGCTTTGACACACTACCAAAGTTCACATGCATAGTAGGTGCTAAAAACCAATCTGCTGGGCGATGGCTCAGCAGGTTGTATAATCACGTGGGACTTGCCTTGTAATCTGAAGGCTGGAGTTCAGACCCCCAGCACCCATCTAAAAGCTGGAGGCATGGCAGCCTGCATTTGGGAAGCAGACACGAGGACCCTGGAGCAAGTTGCTTAGCTAGAGTAGCAGAATCAGTGGCCTCCAGGTTCAGTGAGAGACCCTGCCTCAGTGTATAAAGTGGAGAGCAATCAAGGAAGACACTGGACACCAACCCCTAGTTTCCACATGCACACACACATACACACACGCACACACACACACACACACACACGCACACACACGCACACACACGCACACGCGCACACACACACACACGCACACCGCACACACACATACACATTTAAAAATAAAACAGAGCAAATGCCTATCTACTGGAGAGGCTTGGGGACTACCTTAGGCAGCAACTGCACAAGCAAAAAGAGCCTAAGTTTGAGCCCTAGGACCCACATAAAAAAGCTAGGCATGGCTGCACACATGTAATTCAGTGCTAAGGGGGCAGATACAAGTGAATTCTTGGGTGTCACTGGCCAGGCAAACTAGCTGAATCCATGAACCACCCCTCCCCTCAAAAAAAGTGGATGGCTTCTAAGGAACAGCACCTGAGTTTAAGACTTGGGTCTTCTGCGCATACACACACACATACACACACACACACACACACACACACACACACACACACACACACACCCCTCTGGTCTCCACATGCATGCACACATACACATGCAAACATGCATGCACATTTAAAAAAAAAACACCAAAAAAAAAATCTGCTGAAGAAATGGAGTTCTCTGTCACCTTAATGATAACTAGAGCCCTAAAAAGCATATTTCTTTTCTGAAAGATCATCTTCTCCAGCTCTGATGGTATGTGTGGAGAATCACATCATCAGAATGGAGTTGTACAACAAACAGACACTACGAATCCCTTTCAATGGACTTTACACCATGGCATTTTTAGTTGATTGTGTTGAGACCAGCTCACTGTGATTTTATGAGGACAAGCGTCTCAACGCTGTCTTAAAACTTATTTCCACATTTCAGGGAACAAAAGCTTCAAAACCTACTAAGCCTGCAGCATCGGATCTTCCTGTTCCTGCTGAAGGTGTCCGCAATATCAAGAGCATGTGGGAAAGAGGGAATGTGTTTTCATCCCCCTCGGCCTCGGGAACACCAAATAAGGTATAAGTATGGCTCTCATCATCGTCAGTTTTGAAAAGTGGATTTTTCCTCCATTTGTATTAGGAATAGCCTTCACTCACAACAAATGCAATAAAGAATGTACAATCAGCACTTTGATTTGAAAAAAAAAAGGCAAAATAAAGCAAGCTCATAGAGAATGTATTCATGGGGCTAGCCTGTGTACTCAGCTGTGGCCATGGACCACTAAATGAAGTGCTTGTATTTAATTATCAGTCATTAGGGTTGGGATGGGATGAGGGGACATGGAAGAAAAACTGATACACCTCTTTTTTTAAAGATTTATTTTTATTTTATGTGTATGGGTGTTTTGCCTGTATGTATGTCTGTGCACTGTGTGAATTCCAGGTGCCTGCAGAGGTCAGAAGAGAGCATAGGATACTCTGGAAGTGGAGTTACAAATGGTTGGGAGCCACTATGTGGGTGTTAGGAATTGAACCCAGGTCCTCTGGAAAAGCAGCCAGTGCTCTTAACCACTGAGCCACCTTTCCAGCCCCCTAATATTCTTTCCAAAGGGACAGAATCAATACAATAAATATACATTATTATAAAGGGGAACGTATTAAATTGGCTTATGTGGTGGAGGCTGGGTCAACCATGGCTGACTGCACGCTGGAGAGGCTGAGCACCCACTGAAGATGGCTGTTTAGCCCACAGTACTGGGTGCTTTGGCAGTCCCAATCTGGTGATGAAGGCCTGGGGGATACCTGGAGAGCTACTGGGCTTTAGTCCACATTGGAAGGGTGAAAAACTGGGTTCTTATGTCAGCGAAGGAAGGCTGGCTACCTAAACCACCGGGCAGATGCACTCCCCAGCAAGCTGTGAGGCACACAGGCAAAGCAGCGCTTCTTCACAACCTGGGGTGGGGCAGCGATGTCTTCCTCATCTTCTCTAGTTACTCCCTCAGTCAGGTTGCTAATCAGCCACTGCAGATTTAAGGATACCTTGAAGTCGGTCGGAAGATTTCCTAGGTAAATGTACTTTTTTTCTTTAGTGTTTGCGATGACTGGCTTTTTTGCAGGAAACCGCTGGTCTGAAGGTGGGAGTTTCCAGCCGGATCAATGAATGGCTAACTAAATCACCAGATGGCAACAAGTCCCCTGCTCCAAAGCCTTCTGTAAGTGAGCTTGGGGGCATTTCTGATTTTCTGGGACCTCACAACCTACATAGCAGAATAAAAGAGCAGCTGGCTTGCCTGCCTGGAAAGAAAGCTTTCTTAACCTCTGCCGCTGCTGAGCAACAACACACTGGTGGGTGTGCAGACCTAGAGCAGCTTGAGCAGCTGCACCATGATTCGAGATAAAACAGAGCCTGGCCTGTGCCTGAGCGAAAGGGAAACTTATCCCTAACACACGATGCTGGGGCAGTTCAACCAAGACCCTCTGCATTTCTCCCCTTTTTTCTTTGTTTATTTATTTATTTATTTATTTATTTATTTATTTATTTATTTATCTGTTTATTTGGCTTCTAGTCTATAAATCACACACAGGAATGTGAAATCAAAATGCCATGTTAGTCTGGTTACTTCTCTATTACAAGTTTCAAAACTTATTCCCAAAAGATTGTATATTTTGAGCTAGGCGGCAGTGGCGCATACCTTTAATCCCAGCACTCGGGAGGCAGAGCCAGGTGGATCTCTGCGAGTTTGGGGCCAGCCTGGTTTACAGAGCAAGATCCAGGACAGGCACCAAAACTACACAGAGAAATTTTCTGTCTTGAAAAACCAAAACCAAAAAAAAAAAAAAAAAAGATTATATGTTTTGAGGCCATGTTTTCTAATTTTACCTAATTTCTAAAACTTCACACAAAATAGTTATTTAGTAGCTTTTGAAATAATTGCTATTATATATAATATAAATTGAATAATTTGTTATCAACACCTGCAAAGGAAAACCATAAAAAATTGAAACTAGAAAATTGGAATACTCCTCCCCTACATACACCATAACCAGTAAAAATGAAAACTACAAAAATTGGCTTCATATTATTTTAGACCACTAAAACTTTCTTATTTACTAAGTATAAGCTAGTTATACGAATATTACTTTAACTCTTTCATTGAATATATGTAATTGCCTTAGAGTTGTTACTAGAATAAATAAACCATTTGTGTTCCCCATTCAGCATTCTCTGCTAAGCTGGCTCTGTAGTTTTATTGGTATCAAGGGAGCAGAAAGTGAATTGCCATAACCCACATTCATTGTTTTTAAGTGATTTAGAGTGTGTGTGTGTGTGTGTGTGTGTGTGTGTGTGTGTGTGTGTGTGTGTGTGTATTTGAGACAGGGTCTCTCTACATAGCCCTAGCTATCCTGGAAATCACTATATAGACCAGGCTGGCATTGAACATAACTTTCACTCTTTAAGAAGAAAAATATCCCAGATCCCAAGCCTTTAAAGAGTTAAGTCCCTGTAGCATTTCACTGCATCTGTTGGCTCTACATATAATCTCCAAAGTCACTAAATCCTAGCACTTCCCAAATTATAAAGGAGAGATGGAAGTGTTTACATTCCCTTCTTGGGTGCAACACCTTGAGCTTTTTAGTTACTCTTCTACCCAAGAGTCTTTGCATAAGGCTTCACAGGAGGTATATGCCAGAGTGAACTCAATTTACAGTTGTGAAAACATTATACATTGAAAAAATACCCCCTGCCCCCAAGTAGGTAAAGGAGAGAGAGTCAATAAAAGAAGAAAGGAGAGGCAAGACACCACACCCAGATGTGTCTTTGGAGCCTCAAGTTTCACTACCAGCCATCTTGACACGAAAGTATAAATTAGTTTCAAATAGAAATAAATTATGATCATTTCTGTCAATGTTATGGCTCTAGACCCATGATTACTATTTTTTTATTTTTGAATTATGGATCCCTTTGATAGCCAAATGAAACTAAAGACCCTTCTATAACTTGTAAATTTGGTATGTTCATGGACACATACCCATCTTGAGATACTCTCATGAGAGAAAAAGGAAGGACACAAAGATAAATGCTTTCTCTTTGAGTATGGCATCCTACCTCTATAGAGGAGATGATCATTCCTGTCCTCCCGTGTTTACAGCATGTGTGGTCTAGTTCCTTCCTGTACCAGGTTGTCCTTGTGTGTTTGGTCCAGTGCTTTCTCTCTAATCTGTTATCAGTACCTGACATGACTAGCTTCCCACCTTATATATTACCATCCTAGTGCAAGAGTTTAAAAGATTAAATAGAAGTGGAGTTATTATCATAGATGTAATTGTATTAAGGATCCCACACCAAAGATTAGCAATAACAGTTCCTGGGGTTATTGATGGCCTCCTAAAAAGTGACAGGACAGAAAAGTAATACAGGGGACTTACAAAATCAATGGCTACTTCACCTCCTATTTAGTAAGTGACTTATAGACTTATCTAAGAAAGCAAAGAAGGAAAGAATATGACAGTTAGTATAGATTTTGGTGATCACCTTCTTCTCTTTGGGTTTGGTGGATTTGTGTGGTCTCAAATAAAAACCAGATTAGAAGTTAAGAAATACATATTTTATGTCATAAATAAAATACTAGTTTAGTTATACTCATTAAACCTTCTAAAGCTTTGCACACATTCCTCTGGTAGTATTCCCTCCTATAATTTAGACCTAGGACCCACCATGTCAAATTACAGCTAGTCGTGTGACCATCTCCTGGAAGGAGATAATGACTCGGAACCCAGCAAAGCAGGAATGGTGAAGCGCTGAATCTGTGGTTCCAGCAGAAGGGAGGTAAAGTTTCAGTGTGGAAAAGGCCACCAGAATCCTGCAGATGTGTAGACTGTCAGACAAACCATCCAAGGATGATAGGATACAAAGATAGGTCAAACAGGGATCTTAGGTCCTGTCCACAAGGTATCACAGTGGTGACCTGCAGCTAAGTTCTGACCCACACCATGGTGGTTTCTATTTTTCAAATTATAATTTGGGCACTTTTTTGAAGTATAGAAACATACATTCTTAAATGTATTGGTTCCAGTCCTTCTTTCTTTTCTTATACCAGCCTCTTCCGACATGTGTGGTTCCATCTTGGCCCTTCAAGACATCCAAGTTTGACCTTTGGGGCTCTAGTTAGACTGATCCTGAGCCCAGGATATCAGAGCATTATCTGAAAGCAGCATCCAGTAGGAGAAATCCTATAGTAACTTCTGATTCTGGATGAGATACAATTCTCAACCCATTTTTTATTCTCACCATGGGTAGATAGAGGAGAAATCTTAGGTTTGTTGTTTGCAAGTATTTCTCTTGTGGCCATGAGAACAAAGTCAGAGAGAGTTTTTTCAACAAAAGTCTTTATCCATAGTGAAACCCCCACAAGTAGAAGAGTAATCCACAGGACTACCGCTAGTGTGTTGAGTTCTACAACTCCAGAAGAAAAGCCATACAAGACTTAATAGTTATGGCCTCATTTTCAGAGATGCCAAGAATTACAGGTGCTCAAAATTATCATTATCCCCCAGAAAATGAGCATATTTAAAATTAAACATCGTCCTGCCTTGTGTATTTTTCTGGGACATTCAAGCTACTTATGAGTAAAATTTATAGACTTCCAGTATAACTTTGTAACTGGAATTCAATTCTGAATGTTTTAGCTGGTTTGTCTGTTCTTTGTGTCTAAACTGCATGTCATGTAGCAATTGAAGTGCTAACATGTCTTTCTTTTTGTTTAAAAAGAATGATGTCTTTCTCAGCTGGCTTCTCTTCTTCACTCTTTCGTCTCTGAT
Source organism: Peromyscus californicus insignis (assembly GCF_007827085.1). Lineage (NCBI taxonomy): Eukaryota > Metazoa > Chordata > Mammalia > Rodentia > Cricetidae > Peromyscus > Peromyscus californicus. Next base: position 47,841,680 of record NW_026294584.1, read on the forward strand.
TGACTGGAAACCTGCCTTTCCTGCCTTCATTTCTCCCTCTTCTCCCAGAGTGGGTCTTTCTCTAACATATAGGCTGGTCAGGTAATTCCATTTATATTTCCTCTTTGGCTTGAAAATACTGGCTTACAATGTGGATGTTGATATTTTCTTAAAACACCTTATTTAAACTCTTTAAGTGATCTTGAAAAATTCATCAACACTACTTCAGGGAAATGCAATCTATTTTCTTAAGTAGGAACACTCATGTGAAAGAAAAATATTTGTCATCTATGAATCAAATAAATAAGCAGTTATACCCACTTTTCAGAGCCTCTGCCAGCATGTTCCTTACTATAGCTGCCAATGTTTTTAGGTCTTCCAGACAATTTGGCAACTTTTACCCACATTGGCAAATGTAGTGGAATTCTTTTTTTTTCTTTTTAAATATGATTTGTTGCCTAATGTTTCCAAGTTAAATAGGTATCGCTTTCTAATAGAAGATCAGGAATTCATGCCACAAGTCCATAAACTCAATAAGAGTATGACAAATCTTCATATGGCATTATTTAACAGTGCACGTTCAGTATTGAGAGGCCAGTGCTCTGTGTCAGAAATATGTTCATCAAAACTGAGTATGTTCATCAAAACTGGTATCTATGGAAAACTACAGTTGCTAGCTTTGCCTTCCTAATGAGAAAGGGCATTGCCAAAGTAAGCAGTCCTATTTCAGTAAAACACATTCATTTTCTCCAAACTACCCGTGCCAAGTACTAATATAAGCAAAGGCTGGAATAAAAGTAAGTGGAAACAGAAATTTGGATCCCTATCCAAATGAAATTAATTATGAGGTAGTAAACAGGAACCCATGGCTGTATAACTATGATGGGTCATATTTTACTGTTTCCTTCCCAGGATTCACACATGTTCTTAACATACATCATCAATTGCCCACTTCTCTTAGGGTTATCATTTGTGACACGTGATTATTTTTGTGGGGCTAGGTTCTACTAATCCACTTCTGAACTATACATTTGGCCATCAAGAAACAGAATGATTTTAGTGTCTTCCTTCAGATTTCCAGACCCTAAGACAGTGATCCTGTATAAGGGAGTTGTTAGGGCATGAATAAAACACTACAGGGAATGAGCTGGGGAGCTGTGTTAGAGAGCACAGAACTATGGGGGCTAGGAGAATTTAGTTCCATGCAGACACTACAGAGGTCAGGTGCTTCCAAGTGCACTCCCTAAGCCACAGTGGGCCTGAGAAGCACTCTGACCTTCCAGCCTGCCTCTTGAGTAGGCAACATGGACGTCTGTAGCCAGAGAGTTGTTAGTGAAGAACCCAGATGCTGTATGCATTTCCAGCCCATTCTCATGAAACAGGCCAAGGTCTGTTCACAAGTCAGAAGCTAGCGGTTCTTCCATTTTGGACAGTAGATGTGGTAGCTAGCTTACATAGGCCTAGCCAGAAATCATGAATGGTCACCTATCATCTTTTTTTTTTTCCTGTTTTCTTTCATTAGGACTTGAGGCCAGGGGATGTATCTGGCAAGCGAAACCTCTGGGAAAAGCAATCCGTGGACAAGGTCACTTCCCCCACTAAGGTAATATCCTGGGGGGAGGGGGGGTCCTGTGTCAGCAGTTGATTTTTTTTTCCTGACGAATCATGGAATAAGATGTCCTGGGGTCAAATGAGAAATATTGCTGACTCACAAATCTGTGCTTGGACGACCATCAGTTTCTATGTGTAGCTCAGAGAAAGGACAATTTACAAAGCCATTGGCACTGCCTGTTTGTCAGGCTTACAGCATCAATGGCTCAGTCACGGAATGGGTTCCAGTAAGACAGTTTCTGAAGAGTTGCCACAGTTGTGGAAAAGCTGGCCAAGAGGGCCATATGGGATAAGCATGGGCGATCTTTCTTGGCAGGGTCCCTGATTGGCTACACAGTTATTTAGGGGAAAACAAATCTCTTGGGAGAAATTGTGTGTCTCCTTCATTGGCTCCATTTCTAGAACTCTCCCAGGAGACATTGCCCACAGCCTCAGACTTCAGGCAGCTATGGGGAAAAAAATGTTAAATAGACAAAATATGCTATCCAGTGAAGACTAATGGCTAAGAATGCTTGGTCCTCTAGGAAAAGGGTTTGCATATTTTTTAGAAACACACTCTGGGTGGTGTTTAAAATACACTCAGAGAATAACCAGTACTACTGGTTGTATAAGGAGGTAATGCACTCCTAATTGTGGCCTTTCCCCATTTCAAGAAACAGATCCAGCCTGTCCCCCAATAGGAGAAAATTTAGAAAGAGAACTCAGCTCAGTAATAAGGTGAGAATAGTCTGCTTCCAAGTACTGCAGAACCCTAGGATAGAGACTTCTTCAGCAAACTCCAGGCTAATGAGCTTCGTGAAGGCAGCTAAAGGACCACTGTGATCCACTGCAGTGAGGAGTGAGGTCCCCTTTTCCTGCATTCTGCACTCTCTTCAACCTGGTGCAGCTGCCCAAGTGTGCCTTTCCACCTTCTCCATCAGTGGAGATTGCTCTTTTGATCCAGCCCAGCCTCTCTACTTAAAGTGACTTCTAAATACTCCCATTATCCAAATGATTGCTAAGTATGCTAAAAAGGACCCAGTGATGATCACCACTGCCAACCACCAAGACTGAGGGAACAGCTACTGTTTGGCAGGAACGATTACTGTCTCATGTGATCCTCCAGCTACTGTGAGAGGCAAGTGGTAGGATTATTCCCATTTTATAGCTGAAGAAAATGAGGCATTGAGAAATTAAATAACTTTTGTAAAGGAACTTGTTAGACAATGTGCACTGAGGGGCAGGAAAGACGGCTCGGTTGTTAAGAGCATTTGCTGCTCCTGCAGATGTTCCAGGTTTGATTCCCAGCACCCACAAAGCAGCTCACAACCCTCTGTAACTACAGTACCAGGGATCGGCACCCTCTCCTAGCCTCCAAGGGCACTAGGCATGCAGTCAAAACACAAACATAAAACAAAAATAAAAATTTTTATGTTCAAAAAATACCTACACTGATACTCAAGCACTCTGCTCTAAGCCTACATTCTATTTATTTATTTATTTATCTATTTATCTATCTATTTATTTATTTATTTATTTATTTATTTATTTATTTATTTATTTATTTATTGAGACAAGGTTTCTTTGTGTAACAGCCCTGGATGCCCTGGAACTCATTTTGTAGACCAGGCTGGCCTCATACTCACAGAGATCAACCTGCCTCTGCCTCACAAGTGCTGGAATTAAAGGCATTTGCCACCATGCCTGGCTTCTGAACCTACATTCTTAACCATTACCCATATTTTTTAGAATGTACATTCAGCAGAAAATGTAATGTTCTTAAATTCTCTTCATAATTTTCTATTGGTGGCAGGGAAAGTATGATTTTTTTTTTAAGCACAAAGAATGAACTTGTGGGCCTAAGACTCAAAATCCTGGTAGCATAGATATATCTTCCAAAGTAGTGGTCCAAGTATTATGACAGCTTCCTTTCTGAGCAGGGGATGTTGACTATCTACTGTCACAGGTATCAGAGGCCCTGTGGTCACATTCAGGCTATGGAAAGTAGAGCAAAACCACTCTGAAATGGTGGGACTAAAAGGACACCTCTCACATACAGGACAGCAAGGAGGGTGCACCTGGGGTTGTGCAGCATGGTGGTCCAAAGTGGAGGGGTGCATTTCATGCCCCATGCCTCCCTCACTAGCCTCTCCCACTGATCTCTTACAGCCGTTATAGTAAAACCCCAGACCTAGCTGATTTAATGAGCCCTTAACAGCAGGTGAGGGGTTCCTGCTCCAAAACATCAAACTCCCTACTTATTGTGTGACCATTCCCTTGAAATGAAAATACACTGCACTTTGAAAATGCAATCTGTCTTATAATATGTTATTACCTCATCAGGGACTTTTAGCAGCTGGATGAAGGGGAGAGGAATGGGTAAGAATAGATTAAGGGTCAGATAAGTCTCAGGGATCAGTGTGTAGGGGTAAGAAAAAAAAGATGGCTGGGGTATATAGGAGAAAAGCAGGGATAAGCATATCCTCTGTCATAATTACATGTTGATGTGGCCTTAACTGAGCTAACCAGTCATGTAAAACACTGGAAATTCCCAGTCCGTATTGTAGAGCTTAAAAGCCATCTTGAATTTGAGTGTCTTGAGAAAAGATGAAGGTCAACATAGGAAAGGAACATCCAGGAGAAAGAAAAAGTAAAAAAAAAAATCAGTATAAAGATGGAGTGAAATGTCACACTTGAACAGAATGCCAGTAGTACCCTTCCCTTTCTCGTTGTTTATATTTACTCCTATCACACCATGAGTCTTTTTAGTTTATTTTTCTGGCAAAATCTGTCCTACTGAAACACTGTGGGCTGCTGATTTAAAGTTCTCTTCTCTCAGCAGGTTTGAAACAATCGGAGAAAGAACCCAACTGCAAGACGTCTTGCTGGGCCAGCTCAGTTGTAGGGGGCTAATTGCTCTGTTTATATTTATGTTGATTTACTAAATTGGGTTCATTTTCCTTTTTTTTATTTTCCAATATCCCAGTAAACCCATGTATATGCTCACCATATTTAATAATCACAACTAGAGATGTTCATGGTCAAAGTACTGCTTTTGCAGAAGAGCCTGTTTCTAAAGAAACTCATGCTGTGAAATAGACTCGCTACTGTCTACTGTCATCTGTACAGTGACACCAACCACATTGGAAGTCAACAAAAGGAATTCGAGGTTAAGATTATCTGAGGAATGTATGCAGTATCTAGTGGGGGAAATGAACCATAGGTTTTGTTTTGTTTCAATAAAGACATCATGTTTCTGCACTTTAGACTAAAGCATGGAAGAAATTATCAAAGAAGGCAATCGAAAATATCCGAAAGTAACCCATTTCAGATCTGATATGGAGCAATAATGATTGTCTTTTTTTAAAAAAAAAAGATATACTGTTGAGATATTGCTTTTTTATGTGCTGATTCATAGACCTAATTGGATGATTATTTTAGCTGACAGTGGTACTGATTTTTTTTTTCAGGTTGATTGCTTTGTGGATTTCTTTGGTAGTGATAGTAGCCTGAACCACATTTAGATAACACAACTATGTAATGTATGTGCATACATGTATACAAACACACTAATGGTAGACTGCTCTTAAATGTGCTAGACTATTATATTTAGTAGTATGTCCTTGTAACTAACCAATATCACAGCTTTTGGAGGTTAAAATCACAATATTATATTAATATTTCATATTTGCCAGTAGAAACATGGAAGTTAGGTATAGCTATGTTCTCAATGCCCGATGACTTATAAGAAAAAAGTATTTGAAAAAAGAGATTAGAAGTGTCAAAATCAGTTAAAATTTCTTATAAGACATAGTATTTAGTTTATAATTGAGGGCAGTCTTGAAGTCCAGTGTGAATTTTATTAAGTCTACCATCTGGACCAAGCTCAAAGCCTACTTATTTGTTAACAGTGAAGTTCCCCAAAAAGTGACCTACATGATATCTAAGGTTTCTTCTTTCTCTACTTAAAGCCAAGCATTTTGGTGACAGTATTGCACAAACCAGAATTCGTGTAGATGCCTAAACAAAGACCAACTTTACCTCGTGTAGAAGCAGACAGGTAAAGTGAGCAAAGGCATGGCAGGGCTTCTATCTTTATGTACTCAGACTTTTTAAATTAAAATTTTATGTCTTTATTAGTCAGTTGGTACTGTCCTAAGTTGATAATAGCTTTAAATTTCAAAACTATATGTAAATTTTAATAGTGTTACTTTCCCCCTCAGGGGTCTTTAGGAACTCCACCATTAAGACATCATGTCTTCATTCTTCCTAGTAGATAATGAAAAGTACTCCAGCATCTTACAAAATGTTCTTATATAGGCCATTCTATGCATACAGTGTCATTGTACAAACTCATACCTCAGCTGACTTAACCCAAATTATCTTAGTCTCCATTCCTTCTGCATTGGGAGAGCCTCCAAAATAACCATTTCTAATCCACATATTTCCCTTCAAGAGAGAAAGGTTGGCTTGAGGGGTAACTGCTGCCTTGAAAACTCTGTTCTTCTCATGAATTAGTAAGAGTTAGTTGGGTTCCTTAGCTTTTAGCAAACTTGGGCCAAAGGAAGGAAAGCCACTAAGACTACACAAGTCATCTACCCATGACAGAGTAGACATAAGTCTATGACAAGATAAACTAGAATGCACAGGGTGCACGTGGAAATGACTTCCATCATTGGAGTAAAATGGATCAAAGTTCAATTTAAGGCTGATGGTGAGGGAACATGTGTTAGAGCTTTGAACAAAGGTCTTCTGACAGCTATTATCTAGGTTTTTTTTGGTTTTTTTGTTGCTTTTAAGAAAGTTCAAAGTTGTGAAAGAATGTCTTGATCCTAAATTTTATTCCAATATTTGGATGACATGAGTTTTAGGGTAGAATTTTGTTCTGTTTGGATTTCATCTTTGGGAAAGCAAATTCCTCATTTACTTGTTCAATTACAGCTCTCTGTTATCTTTAAGAGAGGAAACTGCACGTTGAATAGCGTGTTCTGTGAATCTGCCATTGTTAAAAACATTATAAACACTTGGTATTTTTCACTGATGACTGATCGCTGCAATAAAAATATATTGTGAAATGCATCCACAATAAATGGAATTCTTCCAAATATCTCTGCCTCATGCATTTTTCTTTGCTCTATTGATTGTGAGAAATGTGTCTATAACAATAAGGAGGATGGCAAGGTGCTTGCACTTCACTTTGAGTGTTGGTTTCACTCTATAAAGGAAAAAAGCATTTTGAGACAGGATTTCATGTAGCCCAGGCTGCCCTGGAACTCATTATGAAGCCAAAAATGACCCTGAACTCCTGACCTTCCTGCCTCCGCCTCTCAAGTGCTGAGGTTACGAGTAATTGTTAGCATGCTTGGCACAGATCAGATTTTAAAGTATTTCTTACTACAGGGAATTTTCTAACCAAAAGTGCCCTGAGGTGGACAACTGACAGAACATTTAAAAAATTCTCCTTCTAAATAAAAGTAAAGGCTAGGTGCCCAGCATAAGCTTGTGATTTGGGGTACTCAGAGGCTGGAGGCAGGAAGAGGCATGGATTTTGTGCATCGTCTTGTTCCCAGCTTTAGAGTTTGTGTGTCAGCTCATCCCATCTCAGCTCCACAGATAATACTGACCCCCTGCTTCACTCCACTTCAGATTTAATAGCAGAATTTTTGCTGCGGCATGTTGTTTTAAGGAACACTCACTATATTTTATAAAATATGCACGTCATTTAATAGGTCTGGACAGGTCCCTGAGAGTGCATTTCCAACGATTCTGATGCTATGGTGACTCTGCTGTTTTGCAGATGTTGCTTTGAGAAGCCAGTTCTTCCTCCCCCTCCTCCTCTTTTCCCCACCCACTTAGGTCTGTGTGAGAATGTGCTTAAACGTTGTCAGTGACGACAAATGAGAGCACTGACTAGGACCAACACTTAATGCTCATAACACTATTAGGTAGGTGACATTATATTCCTGTTTACAAGGAAACTGTGGCATAGAAAGGTTAAAGAATTTATTTTAGGCCACCCAACTAGGTACCATAGTTTCAGAGTCGACACCTACCCTGCTGTGCCAATGGTTCTCAAAATGGAGGTTACAACCAGGTCACCTGCTAGACTTGTGGAAACAGACTATTCTACTCCAGTTTCTGATTCTATAAGTCTGGGGTGGAGCCTGAGAATTTACATCTTAAAAAAATAGCAAATAATATTAATGCTACTGGCTCCATGTCAGGATACCTGGAAAACCACTGTGTTATGCTAGAAGAGAGTAACAGCTGGAACTTGTCCCTCATGTTACATGAGTGAAATAGAGGTAATTGCTTAGAACTTGACGTGCGCTTCACCCTTTTAAGCCTACAAGAGAGGTACTAGTCTATTATCTCCATTTTACAAGTAAATTAATTGAAACATAAAGAACTTTTAATACTTGCCAACAGTCAGTGAGCTGTTAAGTCACAGAATACTTGACCACTAGTAATAGATTCCTAAACCCACACTCTGAATTACTACACTCCCCAATCTGGCACATGAGATTACTGCCAGATAATAACTGTGCCCTTGAGGAGACCTCATTGTGTGTGCAGATGGGGACAGGAGGCCTGAAGAAGTTGCTCTCCTCAGGAAGTCCACAGACAAGCATGTGAGACCAACCATGTACGCTGTGACTTGACCAGGTAAAGAGACCTTTGTCCTTTTGGCCCCGGGATGTCTTAATCCCAAACCAACAAGAGGCAAGACTCTTGAAGGGAAAAGAGAACATAATGAAGGCAAGTTTATGGAATGACCCTTAAGTTGAGTCTTGGTTAGCTGCTGAGTGGGACAGATCTCAAGATCTGGGTTTGGGAACACTTTGAGAGGTTTGGTCATTGAGTGGGTCATCCTAAAGCCAGACAGTGCAAGGAAGGGGCAGTCTCTGCACCTCTGGCTGCATTCTGGCCAGCCTCTGGTGCCCCGTTCCCAGAATGGCTTCATCAACTAAACTGTGTGAAAAGACCTCTAAGTCCCCATGATACCTAACTTCTATGATGTCACAAAGAATGACTGCTCTGGTCACTTTGTTTTCTTATCTAGATCTGTTTAGTAAATTCTAAATGATAAATTATTCAAAATAAGTTATATTCCTAACATAACTTACATTTTTGCCATTTCACCAAAATGAATTTTCCTCCTGATGCCCATTCGGAGATTATGCCTTCGCAGTAATACAGCTTTAGTTTTCTTTTCCTTTTTTCTTATTCTTTGTTTTTTGTTTTGAATACTGTGAGTCCTACTGGTATAGGAAAGTAGAATAGGGAAGTTACTTCAGGCTGCATGTGCTTCCGGAAAAGGTACATACTGGCTATATGAGTCTGTCCAGTAGCTTTCGGTGGTGAGATCACACACAGAGAAGGGAACAAAACTCAGTAAGTCTTTATGAGATTATTCCAGACCTCATTTTCATTTTAACTTAAGAGCAAAGAATCTAATTCCTAGTATGTGCTACTGTCTGAAAACAAATTTAAAAAAAAAAACGTTAAATTAAAAATGTAAAACCAGGAGACGGTTCAGTGGGAAAAGGCACTTACCATCACACCAGACAACCTGAGTTCGATCCCAGGGCCCACATGGAAGAAGGAGAGAACAGACTCCTTCCAGTTGTCCCCTGACCTCCACACATGCACTGTACCATGCATGCCCCCCCACAAATGCAATACAAATAATTCTTAAAACTCATTTTTTAAACCTTTAAGGCAGACACTTCAAAAGCTATTTTAAATTTAACTAGAGGAGAGGAAAATCCATCTGACTTATCTTTCAAATGACACTAGTTCCAGCCAGCACTTCTTTCACAGCCTCTGGACTTGCTGCCTTTTCCCCCTCAACAAGGTCTTCTCTGGTCATCCCCATGGCTTATTCTCCTGTTCAAACACCGCCTGGGCAGAGGACTTCCCTAGCCACCTCATCTGAAAGAACTACACTGCCGTGCCACTCACCTCCAGCACTTGCTATGCTCTTTACTCCTCTTCATAGCGATTTTCATCTGCATGGTTCTATTGTTTTCTCTGCTTTTTTCCCATTAGAACGTAATTCCATGAAAAACTGTTCTGCTCCCTGCAACAGCCTTGTACTGCCAATAGTCTGTGATGTGAACTAACCAGTAAAGGTCGGGTGCATAGTGAATGAATGTGATTTTCAAAGTTTGGCTGAGTTTCTAAGTCATTCTCTGATGCACTAACATCATTCTTCTCTATAAAGATTCGTTGACATATGCTAATGTGCACATATGGGCATATATATGTAGAGAGAGATATAATTTAACTCCTATCTAGTTTGGCTATGGTTCTAGAGATGCAGGTCAAGGGAACACATTTGGTGATGGTCTTGCTGGCAGAGTTCAGAAACAGGGAGCGTGTCTCCTCTGGTCTCTCTTATAAAAGCCACTAAGTATTAATTATGAGGAGGCCACCTTGATGGCCTTTGAATGGCCCCACATATAAACACAAGTAGGGTTAAGTTCTGTCCTTATAATTTCACAATGGCAAGTAAATTTCAGCACCTGGACCTTTGAGGATACCCTCAAACCACAGCAAAGATTTTCTGAGCAGGTCACCTTTAGTGATGTACATATGGCATAAAACCGAGCTCACCAAACTATGAAAACTAATTTTCAAATGATCATGATCTAAGGTACACTTTATTTCCTCAGATCAATGTCCAAAAAAACACCAAGTCCCAAGCTTTTGTATTGCTGACCCAAACACATTTTCAGAAACTTACCAAATCTCGAGATGCTAACCCATTTCCATGCTTAAATAAAAGTGCTTCGTCTTTATTTCACTTTTCAAGCCTATTACCCCTGTTTCTACAATATCACAAGTCTGAGAGCATATAATGTGGCCCATGAGGGCACCAAACACCTATTTGTTCTTTGTCTTTATGGGTTTTTAACTTTACTTGGAAAATTGTTCCAACTCTATTACCCACCAAAGTTAAAGATGACTAATAAATCAGGATGAGATGTACAAAAAAAAAAAAACTCTTAAGTCTGTTATAGGGTAGCTCATTGACTTAAATAAGGTTTTTAAAAAAAGATTTTTTGCTTGTAAAATGCTGGCTAACAAAGAATTTCTAATTTAATGAGACTTTCTGAGAGTCTGCCCTCATATAACCATGACCCCTCCAAACCAAGCATTTAAGTTTCATTTCCAGGCTAAGGACGGATTACAATTATGCAGAATGGAAGTCAAACTTTTAACTCCAAGTACAATTACTGCCTTCTTTTTCTGGATGAAGAAAGTTTAGTCCAGAAAATTAACTTGCCCATGGTCAGGCTGTTAGAAGTCAAGTTGAGCCTCAAGACGCAAGCCTTAAACAGTACGTTCTACTGCCTTCTCTGCGCAGGGACCTAGCAAACAAGTCTGCTGTCACTCAGAACAAATGGCTGTCCCGCCTTCCCTCTCTCCAGCCTGCAACACTCCAAACCTCTCCAAACCTCCAGAGTTCCCATCATCGCCCTAGCGTCCCTCTCCCGCCAAAGACCTCACTCCCTTCGTAGCAGTCGCCGCAAAGTGAATCCCTAGAGCTGCCCGAAGTCTCGCGAGAGTACAGCCGTCGCCCCGGCAACAAGCGGCCCGCTCTCCATGGAGGGCGTGGCTGCGGCCGCTGAATTACGATGGTGTTTCCTCTGGCCCTGTGGTCTCCGGGAGTCTGGGGGACGTCCTGAAGTACTCTCCCGGCAAGGGTGGAACGTCCTGGCTGGCTTGAAGAGGCCGAGGGAGCGAGGCGGGCGGCAGGGGAGCGCGGGAAATGCGCCCCTCAGCGCGGGGCGGCGCGGGGCCCCAGTAGGCGTGGAGGAGGCTCGGCGCGGGCCCCCAGCTCCTGCCCGCGGAGAAGGCTTGGCGCGGCCGCGCGGCTCCTCGTTCGCGTCCTCCTCAGGCGTGGCCCGGCGGCCGCGAGCTTCCAGCCCCCCGCGCTAGCCCGCCTCACCCGTGCACGTAAGGAGAGGGCGGCGGCGGCCGGGTGCCTGGCCGGTTGTCTCTATTTCGAGCTGTCATCCGGGGCTGCAGCTCCTTCCACCCCGGGGCTAGAGCGTCAGCGTCCACTCTGAGATGTCGTCTAGGAACAGCTGTCCCGGTTGCAGATGTTGCTTATGATGAAGCTTGCGAGGCCTTCTGTGCGGTCAGCGCCCCCCAGACACGCTCTGCTGTAAACCAAGGGCTGTGAAGTCTTGTCCCTTGCGTGCAGCCCACGCTCCTAAACTCTTGTTCTTATAGGTAACATAAACCAGTAGTTGTTAAATTGGTAAATTCCTTTGGTATCCTCCAAAGCGTACAATCTTGGCAAGGAGTTTTGATGATTTCGTTGCTTGGTAGCAGGCTTGCCTTGAAAGCAGCCGTGGTCATCTCCAACAGAACCTTCGGGTACATCAGTGCTAATGATGTAACTAACTATACAGTAATGATCAAAATTAAAGAGAAACTCAGGTTGTAGACACTGAAACTTTTGGGGCAATTGAAAGTTAAGGAGGAAGAGAAAAGTTTTTAAAGTATTGCAACATTTTATTGCCTGAATAATTATACTTTTTCTTGCTGCCTAATTTTTAATGCCTGGGGATAATCCTGAAGTTACTATTGCTGTGTAGTGTTTAATTACAGATATAAAATGTAAATGGTTTGGCTATGCGCTGTGAAAGTTTTTCAACTAAATTATTTACATGATTTATCTTTTTTTAACAGACTTTTTTCAGTTCTATTTTTGTTCATTAAACATATTGACAGGTTATAAATTTAGTTGTCCCCTCCATCTCCTCCCAGATTCACCTCCCCATTCCCTGTGCACTCATCTTTGTGTCTTCATTTTAATTTTTTATTTAATTAAAATATAATTACATCATTTACCCTCTTCCAACACTCTCAGATTCATAGCCTCTTTTTCATTATTATCGTTACGTGTGTGTGCAAATAAATATATAAATGCAACCTGCAGAAGTCTATTGAATATTGCTTGTATGTATATATTTATAGAACTGACCATTTGGTATTGGATAACCATTTAGGGGGTTTGTCTTTACTGTAGTAGTGGATAGTTTCCTCAAATCTTTGAAATTGTAATTAATTTCCTGTATCATCATTAGTTTAGTTTTTAGAGATCTGTCACTGTTAATTAAATACAATTATATATGTTTTGGAGTATTCATTTAATGTAGGACATACACACCTTGACTTAAAAGAAAAGCTGTCAAATAATTTCCTTAGGACTTTGTCAGCCTCCCCACATAAGAAAAGAAAGTTCAAGGCAGACATTGGAAGACATGTCAGAAGATTCAGAGGAGGAAGACTATTCAGACAGAAGTATCAGTGATGACGATGAATCGGTATGTCTTTCTCTTTTACTTTACATAATTTGAGATAAAATGTATTGTAAATCATATATTCCCAATTAAAACATTGTAGAAATAATGTGATGTAAAAATAAAATGGAGGATGAAATCATTGTCGTGGAAGTTAGAAAATAACTTGACTGAAAAACTTATTTTGTAATATACCCTAGCTAGAAAGAAATAAAAAGAATTGATTTTTCTTGAAGCAGCTGTTAACTTGAAAGTGTGGAGGGGGAATGGGAAGGGTTGGGAGGGACGAAGGGGGCTAAAATTTTAGATCTAATTCTATTTCAATTAAGAAACTTTTTTTTTAAAATAGGAAAAAAGGATTTTTCTTGAGAAAATACTTGGGTAAGATTATTCTGGATTTTATTAAATTTATATATGTAATCATTAGGGATTTTATTTTTACAACCCATATCTACTTAACTCCCTTAAGTGCTAATTATGTTACAGCATAATATGCACCATCCTAGAACCACTGGTGTTCCTGCCGGTGGTCTTGTGTTTCTGCACAGTGTGTGAATATGCCTCTCTAACAGCAGAGGGGAAGGGTGTGGAGAGTGGAGAAAGGAAGAGAATGGGTGTAGTGTTTGAAAACCTGTGTCTGGTCCTACAGCCTGTTCTAAGAGAGTTCCTTTTAAAAGAATAATTATAATATATTTAAAGTCCCAAAGTCATTCAAATGATATATAGTTCTCCATAATTTTCTGTGTTTTTGTGTTCTCATTCTCCAGTTGTTTTCCCAAGGGTTCCCAGGATCTTTAAACTTTATTCCTTCTCTGCAGTCATTATCATGGCCATACCCTGTGGAAGAAGAGAAATAAAGATGCAAATTTTAAGGTTCCAGTGGATTGGAACTACTGCTTTGGGGCCAGTTACCCAAATAATTGTTGAAGTCTTCCATTTATTAAAGACACTCCCAAGTACTCAAGTAGATGTTAAACAAAACTCTGGATTTTGATATTATTGGTTCTTCAATTTTAAACTTCTTTTGTTTCAGGATGTGGATACATTCATGAAATTTGTAAGTGATGATATTCATCAGTGTACAATACTAGCAGGTTTGAACTCATCTTATTTGTCTTTTCAAACTCCCTTTATCATGAAACCTTGAGTAGATAAAAAGTAGTAGAAGGAAACTGAAAAAAATCCAGATTTAGTAAAACAGTGCTTATTTTGGTGGGTAGGGAGGAAGAAATATATCCACTTTGGAGTTTAAACTTTTCAGGATGGTTTTAAGTAACCCTGGTTAATATTAGAAAGTAATGAATGAAATTAAATGAAAGCAATGATTATTTGTGAAGGACTGTTAAACATAAGGAGTTACCTTTTCATTTTATTAAAAAAATAGAACTGTTCTTTAAAGGCATAATGAAGCTTGAGTTTTCCTGCCTGGCCCACAGGGCAAATGTCTCTCACCTGCCAGTCCCACAGCCGCTCAGACCCAACCAAGTAAACACAGAGACTTATATTGGTTACAAACTGTATGGCCGTGGCAGGCTTCTTGCTAACTGTTCTTACAGCTTAAATTAATCCATTTCTATAAATTTATACTTTGCCACATGGCTTGTGGCTTACCGGCATCTTCACATGCTGTTTCTCATCTTGGTGGCTGGCAGTGTCTCTCTGACTCAGCCTTCCACTTCCCAGCTTTATTCTCCTCCTTGTCCCGCCTATACTTCCTGCCTAGCCACTGGCCAATCAGTGATTTGTTTATTGACCAATCAGAGCAACACATTTGACATGCAGACCATCCCACAGCAGCATAAGCTATAACAAACACAAAGTATTAGAAATACATATTTATTTCAGTAATATATAGTTGGATAAGTAGTTTTAAAAATAAGGTTATTCATTTGCAAGTATTTATATATGTGTGTGTGGGCATCTTGATTTATTCTGAATTTTTTAAAATGTAAACGTTTGTAGTTGTACTGACAAATTGTAAAATATTTCCGGTAAATATTTACATATCTAACACAGTCCAATACTGATGTTAAAGCCTTTTCACTTGTCTTTTACCACCATTCTAAAACAAAGCTTCACTTTTAAGATTTACTTACTCTTCTTAAGTTGGTGTGTGTCATTGCTAGGGTTTCTGTTGCTGTGACAATACCATGACTAAAGGCAGCTTGGGAAGGAGAGGGTTTATTTCATCTGTTACTCTCAGGTCACACTCCATTACTAAGGGAAGTCAGGGAGGAACTCCAGGAACTGAGCTAGAGGCAGTAACCAAAGCAGAAGCCATGGAGGAATGTTGCTTCCTGGCTTGCTGAGCTTGCTTTCTTATACCATCCAGGACCACTTGCCCAGTGATGGCAACTCCACCAGTGAGCTGGGCCCTCTTCCATCAATCCTTAATCAAGAAAATACTCCACAGACTTGCCTACTTACCAGTGTCGTGGAGGCATTTTCTCAGGATTCCATCTTCCCAAATGTCTAGGTTTGTGTTGAGTTGACAAACACCAACCAGCATAGTATGTATTTTTCTAGATTTTTCTCTTTACAAGTGTATATATGTGTATATACATACATGTGTATTATATGTGCATATATAAAGTGTTTGTGTATATGTGTATCTATATACATATACTATAGTAATAGAAATTGTATAGCACTGTTCTGTGGATGCTTCTCTGCTACCCATTTGTTTTTTTGTTTATTTTGTTTTTGTTTTTGTTTTTTTAGCTTTGCCGTCTAATGGAAAACAGGATGTAACTCCTTGTTTTAACTGGTATATTGTCAGAGAAATTGAGAATTGTCTATATTCCTTTTTATGAATTGCCCATTCGTAGTAATTCTTTGATTTTTGCTTATGTTGCTTCCATCATTTATAATTATTTTGGTGTGGTTGTGTTTATCAGTATTCATCTATAGCTCTTTATTTTTATCTTATTCAAATTACAAAATACTCTACTCCAGGGTCATGAGTATACTCATCAAAAAAATCCTAAGTACTTGTCTATGTTAATCTGAATTTTGATATTTAGTTTCTCACATGAGTAGGCTTTATTTTCTAATATATAAATAGCTAGAGTGTCATTTTGTATTCTGTGGTAATTTTTATTGAAATTTGTCAATTTTTATCATTGATTTGAAATGACACCTTTACCACATGTTAGACATGTTAACTTTATCATGTACTAAATCCCATCTTTCCATCCCTGGACTCATGAGTCACTGTTAATGTTGTAAATTATAGCTTTAAATGTGATATTTTGGTATATGTTAGGACAAGTATTTCTTCTGACTCTCTTTCTAATTGAGTCAAAAGTTAGAAACAATCTGAATATCCAACAATAGGAAAATTATTAATTAAATCACATCACATTGTGCTCAAGGTATATATTGTACTATGCACTATAAGGAAAGCTTCTACAAGTGAAGATATAATTAGTAAAGAGCCACAGATGAATTCTTATAGCCATATCAAAGTAATTCTAAAATTAAATATATTTAAATTTATCTAAAGGTAAATAATTTAATATTTATCTGTGATACATATTAAATAAAGTCACAGTCATATGTTTAAGGTGGTCTCATCTGGGTAAAGCCTATTAAAATGTAATTTTGACATATTTAAGGAGATGATTTGAGCAACAACAGTCCACAAATTGGGTGCTTAAAACCAGAAAGGGTTTAGAAACACTATCTAAGCTACAGACAGACTTAAAGAGTGACTTCATAAGCAAAGCAAAGATTTGATTGTTTAAAGTGGAGCAGAGAACTTAGGTGGATCCTAGTGGCATGTCCAGGTTAGTTCACAGGTTCGGTAGTTATATAAAAGAAGGAAAATAAACTTAGAATTTCACATCAAACTGATGCCATACAGTCACACACTGAGAAAGAAAGGGCCACTGCACTGACTGCTGAGAGTGTAGGCCCATGATAACTGTATGAACCACACTCCTGAGGTTGGGTCACACAGTGAAAAGCTTATGACTAAGAGAACACTAGCAACCTTTAGGAATACAGTTCCAATAAGTGGTGAAGTTATTTATAGTCAATGACTGTATTTAACTCACTGGACAATTAGTATGGTTAAGAAGTCAAATATAGGGCTTGGAGAAATAGATCATTCGGTAAAGTACTTGCCTCACAAATATGAGGACCAGAGTTCGAACCATAATGATGTCTGGCATAGTGGTTTGCTCTTGTAATCCCAGCAAAGGAGAGGTCTATGAGACAGAAAGATCTGTAGGCTCACTGGAAAGCCAGTCCAGCCTAATTGGTGGGTTCTGGGCCAGTGAGAGACCCTGTCTCAGTGTAGGTGGACAGTGTTCTTGAGGATGAAACCAAAACAAAGGTCCTCTGGACTCCATAGGCTCTCACACACACATTTAAAAGTCAAATTTAGATGTTCTGCTAGGGAAGCTACAAGAAACAGACATTTTTAAAGTATTGGTAAGAAATCATTATAAAATGATACTATATACGTTAACAAACATTTTTAGCTATTATGAAAATCAGTTATCACAAAATTTCATTTAGGTATTTAGAATGTCGTGAATTATTAAATAGTTAATATATCTATAAATATGTATAAATTTAGTAGATTAAAAGGAAAAGAAGAACTATGTGAAACACGTAGGAATTAGGGATTTCCTTGTAGTCACTCATGATTGTGTTTCAATCTTTTTTCAGCTGATGCTATTGGTGACCCATTCTTCCCTCGAACTACACAGATTTTATTGGAGTATCGGCTAGGAAGATGGGTACCACGCCTTCGTGAACCAAGGGATTTATATGGTGTCTCTTCTTCTGGTCCATTGAGCCCGACACGGTGGCCATACCACTGTGAGGTTATTGATGAAAAAGTCCAGCATATTGGTATGTTTTTAGAAGTTTGGGGAATTCAGACATTAGCAAATTTATTTTATCAGTCTTGATGTTAATGAGGAGACTAATATCTAACAACTGCATTCTAGAAGTATAACATAAGCCATATGTATAAATAAAAATTTCCTACTAGCTATACAGCTTTAAAAGTGGAATTAATTTTAAAATAATAGTCCATTTAATTGAAGTATATAAAAATATTTCACGCCGGGCGGTGGTGGCGCACGCCTTTAATCCCAGCACTCGGGAGGCAGAGCCAGGCGGATCTCTGTGAGTTCGAGGCCAGCCTGGGCTACCAAGTGAGTTCCAGGAAAAGGCGCAAAGCTACACAGAGAAACCCTGTCTCGAAAAACCAAAAAAAAAAAAAAATTTCACTGTCTTTTTTGCTCAGAGTCATCCAAATCTGGTATGCATTTTATACTTATGGACATTGCAGTTCAGACAACACAATAACATACAGAATTCAGACTCTTCACATTTCACTGTGCTTAAATAGAAGGATTTAAAATGTATGCCAGAATGGGCATAGTGATACATACCTGTCATTCCAGCACACAGGAGGCTGAAGCAGAGGATTGCAAGTTCAAGGCCACCCTAGGTTGTATATCACTGGTTCCTATTTCAAATAAACAAAAGTCCCAGGTCTGTATTAGCTCCGAACAATTCCAAAAGATATGACTTCCTAGTCAGACATACTGGGCCTGTACCAGTATCAATACTCGTGAACTGTAGTCTCACTCACTTTTGTTCTTCCATCCTTGCCCTCAGTCTCTTTTCTTCTCACTGTGTCTTTGCTGATGTTTGTCTTTCTCTTGTTGCCATTTCTGTTCCTCTTTGATTATCTAACTCCGTAAACCCCTTTGTCTTTGCCTTGTTTCCCACTTCTTGTTTCTTTTCTTCAGTGGACATGGATGGACTGTAGGCTTATTTAAAGTGTATTTTTTGTTTGTTTCTTTCTTTATGTGTGCATTCCCAAATTCATTTTCTACTATCCTAGAAAGAGCTCGTAGACTTAATGTCCGTAGTCAAAGACAGTGGAATAAAGACAGTCAAAAAATCCTCATTGCTCTCCACCTTCCCACTGCTATTTTTCTCTTGTTGATTGTAGAGTCCACATACGTTATTACCATGTAGAACGCTAATAAAATATTTGTGGGTGGATAAAATTTAAAACTCTCTGTAATTATTACAGTGCCTACTGAAGTTAAATGCCACTCAGGAAGTTTTTTGTTTGTTGATTTTTTTTGTTGTTGTTTTGCTTTTGTTTGGTTTTTCAAGACAGGGCTTCTCTGCATAGCCCTGGCCAGCCTGGAACTCACTCTGTAGACCAGGTTGGCCTCAAACTCAGAACTCAAAGATCTGCCTGTAGGTGGTGTTTTTCTGTGTCCCAGCAGCTACTCCTCAAATAACCACACAAAAATTTATTAATTATAAATGCTCAGCCAATTGCTTAGGCTTGTCTCCAGCCAGCTCTTTCAACTTAAATTAACTCATTTCTGTTAATCTGTACACTGCCCCAAGGCTCATTTACCTCATCTATGAAATTCAGTGTTGCTTCTTTTGTGTCTGGCTTGCAACTCCAGGATCTGCCCTTCTTCCCAGTGTTCTCTCTGCCCGAAAAATCCTGCCTAGCTATCAGCCAACCAACTTTTTATTAATAATGAGAACAACACATTTTCACAGTGTACAGAAGGATTATTCCACAGCATTTCCCCCTTTTTGTCTAATTAAAAAGGAAGGTTTTAACCTTTATATAGTAAACATATAACAAAAACAGTTATCAGGCAAGAATCATAGTTACAATATGTATCCCATTTGTATTTGGCAGAATTGGAGAAAATACTGTAATCTTTGTAAGTCTAAAGTTTTATGCCTAATTTAGCTTTTAACAAGACTAAGGAAAACTATAAGTTTAACTATTTAGTCTTTAATTACATCAAAGACCCAGAAGGGTGTAATGATACCTAATGACATAGACATCTGGCTGTAAAATATTTTGAGATTAATAGTTGTTTTTGGATTAAAGTAGATTCAATAATCTACCCTTTTTTCCTATCATTCCTATATCATATCCCCCTTTTTTCCTTTAGAAAGGGATCTTTGAATTTAACTCTTTTGTTTAGCTTTTTTTTTCTGACTGTGACAAATTAACAACTTGTAACCAACCCTCTTTAATCTTAATTTAATGATAACAACATTCATAACCCATCTTTTGGGAATATAGGTGTTGTTTTCTCTAAACTACTTCCTGTTTTCTGGGGGTACTAACATCCTTGGAGGCCCCTGAGAAAATTCAGAATAATAGTTAAGTCTGGGCTGTAGTAGTCTGTGAGGCTGGACCATCTCAGCCAGCAGCCTTAAAGCTGTTCTGGATGCAGAACTCTGAGGAGACTGCAACAGAGGTATTTTGAGATACTGGATCACCTGGGCCATTTGTTTTCATTGATGTCTGGTCCCCTTATTCTGAAAATACATAAACTTTTAAAAGTAGCGTATGTATCTATATTAATACAAGTATAGACTGTGCATTGTACACAAGTTAGTCAAAGAGGATTTTTTGTTTTATGTTTGAGTAGGTAAAATATGCGTTAAGTGTTCTGTGGTTCTTTTAGGTTTATTTCTTTATGTAGCCAGGATTTTCAGGGGGTCTTCATTGACCAAACCTGATCCATATCAACCTAGAATGAATCCACAGCTTATCATTTCTTGTGGAAATGAACGCATAACCTCTTCCCCAAAGTAACATATCTTCTGACTTCCATTTTGAAGTCAAGACATTTTATAATATGGTTGTTTAATCTATCAGTTTTCATAATCCAATGTGTTGTGTCTTTATTAGCAATCAGAAAGTCTAAAGGCAACACAATAATATACAGAATCCAGATTCTCTGTTTATTTCCCGTCTTTATGTGGCTTATTATATATTTTTTATTTTTATTTTACTTCACTCCTTTTTAAGGACTTTATTGTTTTTAAACTATTTTTTAATCTGTGACTGTATATACTTTCTCTTCTCTATCCCAGGCTTATGTATATTTTAAACACATTGTAACCCATTTAGAGATTTTTTTCCATCTTGATACGTTTACTGAGCATCTGAATTGTTCTTTGATTGCCTAAGGTGAATCCTAAACTGCTATGTTAGCAGCCATTGGTGCAGCTTAGCTTAGTGCCTGGCAGCTGGCAGCTGACTCCTCCCAGAGGCAGCTGCCAGGAGATGCATCTCTGTACTATAGCTGGCATGAGAAACATGAGACTAGGAAGTCAGGTTTGGCTCTGTTTTTGTGTGTTTAGAACCTTTTTAAAGCTTTTCAGGTTTTATGTGAATCTACATTGCCCAATGGTGGGTGCCATTTGTAGGTGGAGTTTTTTGTAGGCATGTGTAGGCAGCTGCTCCCAAATAACCACTCAGAGACTTATTATTAATTATAAATGCTCAGCCAATAGCTTAGGCTTATCTCCAGCCTAACAACTTAAATTAACCCATTTCTGTTAATCTGTGTGTTACCCCAGGGCTCATTTACCCCATCTATGAAATTCCCATGTTGGTTCTTCATTTGGCTTGAGACTCCTCAGACTCTGCCCAAATTTTTTCCAGTGTTCTCTCTGCCCAAAAATCCTGCCTAGCTATTGGCCAATAAGTTTTTTATTAACAATGAGAGCAACACATTTTCACAGTAATGAATGATTTTTTTGGGATAGGGTTTCTCTGTGTAGTTTTTGGAGCCTGTCCTGGAACTCACTTTGTAGAGTAGGCTGGCCTTGAACTTACAGAGATCTGCTTGCCTCTGCCTCCCAAGTACTGGAAATAAAGGTATGCACCACCACCGCCCAGCAAGGAGTTCTTAAAAACTAAATTTTCTTCTTACATTATCTGGTTTTAGAGAGATAGGTATCATGGCAAGACAGGCACTCAACAGATAGGGGCATAGAGAAGCAAAAAGAATAGTGGTTTTGCTTATAGAGAAGAAAGCCAAATTTTCCTTCAACTTCCAAATTATAGGTCTAGAAATTTATTAAGAATAAGCACCACTGCTGGGCGGTGGTGGTGTACGCCTTTAATCCCAGCACTTGGGAGGCAGAGGCAGGCGAGTCTCTGTGAGTTCAAGGCCAGCCTGATCTACAAAGTGAGTTCCAGGACAGGCTCCAAAAGCTACACAGAGAAACCCTTTCCCCCCACCCAAAAAAAAAAAAAGAAAGAAAAAAAGAATAAGCACCATTTATTTTGAGAGATGACTTCAGTGTATATTTTCCATAGTTTAGGGTATCTCCTGTTTGTCCTTTCAGATTTGTTATCCTACCTCTCCTCTAAAAGCTGTTTGCTTTTTGTTCATTTACCAGGGAAAGAAATACAAAAATCAAGCAGGAAAAAAAAAAAAAACCACCACCATACACTAAATCTTAACTCTTCCTCAAGTCCTTTTTATGACTTGCTTCTGTTTTCCTGATCTCTTTTTGTTGCTGTGTCAGTGAGAAGGGATTGGAGTTGAGAAGGAATGCCCTTCCTGCTTCTCCTGTGGCCTCTGTCTATGTTCTCTTCTGTGGGAGTGAGAAGAGAATGAGAGCAGAAGAGACCCAAAGAGAGAGGAAAGGAAAGCCCAGCACATCACTGCTTCCCAGCATGCCTCTACCCCATGCTGATTCCATTTAGCTACTTTCTCTCCCCCTGACTGGACAGCCCACTTTCACATCTTTGGTGCATCCTGTTCTTATATTTATAGCACTTAATTTTCAACCTCCATTTAGTCCTTAGTGATTGACATCCATGCCTCAGGATGGAGAATGTCTCTACACCCTGATTACTTGATACACTCCCAGTTTTATGCTTTCAGGTGCCAGTTCTAAATGTGTGTGTGTGTGTGTGTGTGTGTGTGTGTGTGTGTGTGTGTGTGTGTGTATTACCAACCTCCTGTTTTCAAAAATAGTTAGATTCTCTGGTGCCATGTTTCAGGTGTCTTGCATGTTAAATAGACTTTGAGCTTTATGAACCCAGCTTCCCCTATGAATGAAGGTACAAACACTCCACAATGCAGGTGCAAATGCAGCCTTTCTCAGCATTGGTTTCCCAAGATCCCTAGAGTCATGATGTCACTGTCACTAGTGACACATTCTCCATGGTAGAATCATGCAGGATGACAGCTTTGGTAAGGGCTGTGCCATGTTGTTTTGTTCAGTCTGTGTCCTAGAATATTTGCAGGTTGTGCAGGTTATCAAACTGCAACATCTACTACATTCTTTTTTTTTTTTCTACTACATTCTTTGTGTAGGAAGAATTGTAAATTAGCTCCCAGGTGTCTTTAACAGCTTTTGCTACATGCTGTCATTTCAGAACGTCTTTTCCACGGTCTTACACATTCCTTTGAGATTGCTTTTTAAAACAAGTTTAAATATTTGATAGGACATACAAGACTAAACAATTCCACTTGTAGATTGCTTTTATTTAAAGTTAGAAGAATGGTGTAGCAAAACAAAGAGGCTTCTGGCAAATGCTGGAGCCCAGAAGACATCCTGGTACAAGCTTCCCAGAGTCTTTATTCACACACACACACACACACAGAGAGAGAGAGAGAGAGAGAGAGAGAGAGAGAGAGAGAGAGAGAGAGAGAGAGAGAGAGAGAGAGAGATCTGATTAAAACAACATGTATGCAGTGAATCACTCTGCCTCAGAAACTAAGGCAAATCAAAACTAAGTTTTGTGCCCCTCCTGTCGTGTGGTTAAAACAGCGTGTTTAAATGTACTGCCAAATGAAAACCATAAGTTTATAAACTTTTGGGGGTTACCAGAGCAGCCTAAAACCTTAAACAGTTCATCTACTAATGTTACTGTCCTTTTCTTAGCCAAGAGTCAAAGCTAGACATCCAGTGTGCCATGTAGATAAACAGAACAAAAAAGAGAGGCTTTTCTTCAGCCCGGTTGTATACACAATTGTCTATTGTGAAAGTCTTTCCATATTAGCTCATATAGACCAATATTTTATGATTGTTATGTTAGATTTCATTAAGTAAATGAACTATAATTTAATAGGTACCTTATTAATGAGTTTAGAACAGAGCTTAAAACATCACAAAACTTGATTTCAAAATAAACTACAAAGTTGCAGTAAGCAAAACAACATGGCAGACCTGGGGAAGTAGCTGGCTTGCCGGTGCAAGGCCCTGAGTTTGAGCGCTACAGAACAAACGGGTGGCACAGTCAGAATCAGAGGTGATCCAGAAATCCATCTACTTACAGCTAACTGAGTTTTTTTTTACAAAGGTACCAAGAACACACCGAAGAAAAAAATGATCTTCATTAAAACAAAACAAAAAACAGGTGCTTGGAAAACTGGAAATACGGATAGAGCTATAGAGATGATGGAGGTATAGATAGAGCTAAAGGTGCAGGTACAAATATAGATAGATACAGGCATGGGGAATAATAAAATGAAATCTCTGCTTTTTGCTATTTCTAGAAATCAATTAAAATTAAATTCATCTTAAACTAGTTTGTTGTTGAGGCTGTCAAATTTATTTCATTTGAGTCATTTAGCTTCAAGATTTGTTTGGTTCTTTTTAATATCTTAATTGTGTTGAGTTTTTTGGTGAGATCATGAATTGTTTTCTTCATTTTCCTGAATCGTCTATTTTCTCACATCTTATTGAATTTCCTGAGGATCATTATTTTAATTCCTCTCAACATATGGGTCCTGACTCCTTTGGGGTCAAACGACCCTTTCACAGAGGTCGCATATCAGATATCCTGCATATCAGATATTTAAATTACAATTCATAACAGTAGCAAAATTAAAGTTATGAAGTAGCAATAAAATAATTTTTTTCTTTTTTGTTTTGTTTTTGTTTTTTGGGGTTTTGTTTGTTTGTTTATTTGTTTTGTTTTTCGAGACAGGGTTTCTCTGTGTAGTTTTGGTGCCTTTCCTGGATCTCATTCTGTAGACCAGGCTGGCCTCGAACTCACAGAGATCCACCTGGCTCTGCCTTTCAAGTGCTAGGATTAAAGGCACACACCACCACCTCCTGGCTGCAATAAAATAATTTTATGGTTGAGGGTCACCACAATATGAGGAACTGTATGAAAGGGTCATAGCATTAGGAAGGTTGAGAACCACTGCTTTAAGGCATTTTTAAATATCCTTTACTATAGTTTGTTTCCAGGCAATTTTTATGTTCCTTGCTGCATCTTTTCTGTGTTGATGTTTACATATCTGTGAATCCATTGCCTGTTCTAATTTTACAAATAAGCTTTCATAGTGAAAGGCTTTTTCCTATGATGAGTCAGGATGTTGGTTTAATTTGGTACATTGGTTCTTGTTTTAAGTGGCACAGAAGTGTAATCTCCATTTTAATTCTCTAGCTACTGTCACTGTCGGCAGTATTTGGAAGTGTCTCAAGGGTTTAGACTATGGAGGTGACTGTGCAGCTTTGAAATATATATACAGCAGCAGAAAGTAGACTAGAACAAAACTCAATTCTCATTAGAATGCCAACTAATTGCTTTGTAAAACTTGACATATCAACCCTAAGATTTATATGGAAACTCAAGAAACACTGAGTAGCAAAAAATTTAAAAAAAAAAATTGAAAAATCAAATTAAGGACTCATATCTCCTTTCAAATTTTACTGTAAACTAACAGTTATTTAGAGTTTGGAACTATTTTTCCATGAGAATATATAACAGACAAGTGGATAAAATTAAAAGTACAGAATTGCTGAACATGTGTGGTGGCACATGCCTTCAATCCCAGCACTCAGGAGGCAGAGACAGATCCCTGAGTTCGAGGCCAGCCTGGTCTACAGAGCTAGTTCTAGGACAGCCAGAGCTACACAGAAAATCTTGTCCTCAAAAAAGAAAAAAAAAAAGTACAAAATAAACCCACATGATGGTGGTCACAAACCTATTCAGTAAGAGATTAATCTTTTCAACAATTGTACTGAGACAGCTGGATAAACAACCACATGCAGAAGAATAAAATTTGATCCTTACCACCTAACACCAAATATAAAAAAAGTATCAAAATCTAAATATACTATGAAAGCCAAAATTATAAAGCTGTATAAGGAAACATAAAGGAAAAACTCCCGAAGTTTGGGTTTGAAATGGATTCTAGATATGACTCCAAAATAAGAATAATGACAAAAACAATAAATTACATTTCATTCAAGTTGAGAGCATTATACTTTCAAAGAAACTATTAAGGTAGTAAAAATGCTTTCTGAATGATTTCCCCTTTATTCCTCCAAACATTATATTCTATTTCCTTACCTTGGGAAATCCTCTCCTCTCCTCAGTCCCTTACTAGCTACTTAACCTCTGTTTTATTTAGATTGTGACACACATATCAAATGCTTAAAAGTTAGCATCCACATATAAGAAGAAATATATAATAATTGTCTTTTTAGGCCTGGGCTACCTTCAGGATGATTTTTTAATATACATATATGAAAGGAATATGAATTGAGGCAATGTCCCAACTAGATACTTAAGCCACCAAGTAAAACTTCCAATGCCAGAAATGGGTTACATCCTGTTGAGTTGTTGACCACAGGGGTCCCATGGCACTCCCCAGACATCACAGGCTACTGCCAAGGCTATTGGTTGCTCTCCACAACCTGATGATAAGGCCATGTTGCTGAGACAAAATACTTACGTCATTGAACATGGAGAAGTTGAGTTGGTCCCTAACTGGAAGTTTTATCACTAGAATTCCTAGTACTGGAAGGTACTCTTCATGCTACTAGAGGAGGAATATAATTATTATTAATATCACCCAGCTACAAACCCTGCAACCTACAACAGAAACCTGCCTACAAGCTATACTTGTTAGTTTTATGCGGTACTATGTTATTCATTAAGTGGTACTGTTTACTATGTGAGGAAAGCCACAAACTACAACAAAACCCACTATAAGAGTTTATTAGGAGAAGGAACAGAGGGGAATGTGCTTTAGGCCCATGGAAGGTTGTGCATGGAGAGAGAGGAAGAAGGAGAAGAGGGGAGGAGTCTGTGACCCATTTTTTTGTGGATTCCCCTACACATGTGCATGTGGGCTTACAGAGCTACGCCATGCATGCACATAGATTGCGTGATGCTGTGTGCAAATTACATGATCATGCAGTGCATGGATTATGTAGGATGTAAAGCCCCTTGCTTGGCTACTGAACAATAATACATATAGCAATAATACTGATGCAATCATGACACAAATGTGTGTGGGAATGACCAACCACTTTCTATTGGATATAAGGCCCACTCAATGAAATGGAACCTATACCTGAAACTGCTAAAGTGGCCAAGAACCTGATACTAGATAGGTCATGGCCCTAGGGGAAAACCTAATATATTATAGTTCTGCTATAGAAACATATAAATGTTCCTATAATAAATGACTCCTAAAGACATACTGCTGTCATCAGTGCCTCTCTTTAAAAATCCATGCAGAGAATCCAGTAAGACATTTCTTCAGAGAAGTTTAAAAGACTGCCCATAAACACTTGAAAAGATGTTTGACATCTTAGCTATCAAGCAATTGATATTACACTGGGATACCACTTTACATGAACTAGGATGGCTAAGACCAAAAAGTCAGATCACGGTAAGTGTTGATGAGGATGTAGAGAAACTAGAAGCCTGATATGCTGGAGAGAATGTAAAGCTGTGCATTCACTTTGGAAACATTTTGGCATGAAAGTCAAAGAGCATTTGACTCAGCATTTTCACTCCTGGGTACACCCAGAAGAAAAGAAAATGTGTCCAAACAAAAACTCACAAATGTCAGTAGCAGTGTTATTCATAATGGCCAAAATATGAACACAATCCACATGTGTATCAAGAGATAAATGGATAAATGTGGTGTAGCTATATAATGAAATAGCAGCTAACCATAAAAAGGAATGAAGTATTAAAAGCATGCAACAAGATGGGTGAACCTTACAAACGTTTCTGAGAAGTCAGAAAAAAAGGATAACTATTGTGTGATTGCATTTATGTGAAATGAGAATTTGAAGATACATAAAGACAAAATAACATGGATAGAGCAGTCTCGATGGCTCTGTATAAAGGCACTTGCTGCCATACCCAATAACATGAGTTCAATCCCCAGAACCCATGTTGTGGAAGGTGAGAACTGACTCCTACAAACTGTCCTCTGATCTCATGTACCCTGTAGGATGTGTGTGCCCACATGCACACAAAATAAGTAAACAATGTAACAAAAATAATAAATAGCTCACATGGTTGACCTCTACTCAAAGGTTGTGCATTCTGCTGTTCCCTTTCTCCAGATGTACTGGGTGTTCTAGATTATGTATCTTGTTCTATAGGGAAAAAATAGATGGCTCTTAATGGAGTTTTGTTAGAAGTTAATGGAGGCAAAGTCCAGAAGCAGTTGCTAACCCTCTGTGTCCTATATCCCCCTCCCTGAGAAGGGACTTCACACACTCAGGATTTATGTTAGTCTGTGGCTGTGCCCTTTTAAAGTTAGTGGAGTTGACAACATCTTAGACAGGTGCTCAGGGTCTACTTTTGACTTTTAGATGTCCAGCTGTCTGTCCCCAGATTTTGAAGTACCTAGGTAGACTGCAACTTCAGTAGATTCATAAAATAATTTGGATTCATCCAGTTTGATTTTTTATTGTGAGGATGATGTTCTGTTTTTCTTCTATATGTCTCTTAGCTGAAATTGGAAGTATGACTGTACTTTTCAGAAATGTCATAACCTAAGTGTAATGTGCAATTTTAAAGTGGTTCCTTTTAACTACTGGTACAACTGGTAAAGTCTTTATTGGGATCTTAGGATTGGACAGTAGTAACAAATCAAAATTATGGTCTTGATGGGTGTATTAATGGCTATATAGGAAGATTTCTTCTTTGTTAGAATACAGAAGTATTTGGAAAGGATTTAGTACTATTTTGGAAATCTCATTCTTTTAAAGACATAAGTTATCCTCAAACTAAGCCATAGATTTGGTGTAATCCCCAAAAAAGTTGCAGTTGGAATTTTTGTGGAAGTTTAAGAATATTCACTCTTCCCGGAGAGAGAAGAAACAAATGTGTTTGTAAGTTTAAGGAATGACCAAGCAAATGGCTGAAGACAGAGGAAGCAGAAAATAGGAAGAATGAGCAAGACACTTAGAGGTGGGGTAAAATGGTGAGGAGGACTCAAGAGACGTAGAAACGGGACTGTAGCACTTAAGAGCACAAAATAACTGCTGCTAAACTGCACAGTAATTTAGAAGAAGGTGCACATCCGATCATGAGTTTTGTTACAGCATGACAATGTTATTTCTTGTGATGAATCCTTCATAAAACTCCAGCCCTACATGAAACATTGACTTTGAAGCTAGGTATATATCAAATAGTAATTTGAAAGCATATATTAAAATTTATGTTGAAGTCATATTCAAATAATGCCCCCTTCTTTTTTCTAGAGTGGACTCCTTTTTTTCCTGAGCCGGTGTATGTCCCGACAGGCCTGGAAGTAGAACCTGTTTACCCAAACTCCAAGGAAGATACTGTGGTTTATCTAGCTGAAGATGGTGAGCATACACTCTAACACATTGCTGTAAAATACACTTTGGTGCCTGGTTTGATGTCTTAGACTTTTTATCTGTAGAGGGAACTTCAAAGCACTAGGAAGTCCCTGATGTCTTAAAAATGTATGGCTACATATTAATGCAAATGTTTAGTGCTGACTATGATTTTGAAGACACATTTAAAATATGCTGTCCATTAAATGGAGAGTTCCATATAGAATGAATATGTTTTGTTTGTTTTCAAATATAAATCTAGTGATGGTATCTGCAAAACCATTATTCCCTGTAAAAGGTACAGTTTACCTTTGTAGAATCATTCAAATGATTCGCTGTTAATTTCATCCCTGTTTTGTGGGGTTTTTTTATGTTACTATCTTTGAAAGAAAAGAAAATAGTCCACATTGCAAATAAGATCCAAGATTATAGTCCAGGAATGTGTTCTTAACATACAAAATCAGCATTGGCATTTTGAGAGCTCTACAAATACAAAAGTCTTATCTGCCTTTATGATAGTGCATGCTGATAACCCAACAGAAGTCTGAGCCAGTGTCCTAATCTGTCCCTGAAGCACTAATATCAGGAATTATGGGACTTTTATAAAATTTCATCATCAGAGTCTGATGTCTTATTGTTTCTATGTATTAAAATAGCTTCCAGGGAATATACATATTGAGAAGGCAAAAATGCCAAAGAAAAATTCACAATGACTGTTTCTATACAGTGACAATCCTAGAAATCACATATTCATACATATATAAGTACCGCGCGCTAACCGATTGCGCCACTGGAGCTCATTCATACATATATAAACACTAGGTGATAAGTACCTCTCAACTTCTAAACTTTTTTCAAATATTTACATGACTAACCTTAGATCTTCCACACAACTGAAATGAGATCACTAAACTATGATTACGTGGTGTAGGTTAGTAAGGATCCTGTCCAAGTTTACATAGAGTAACTTAAGAGTGCTTAATGAAACTTACTGAATTTACAGCAGAGTAGATAGGGCTGAGGGAGACAGTCACGGGAGCAATGGGAGGCTATCAGTAGGACAATGGCCTGTCTTCTAGGTCAGAATGAGTAAGAAAGTGCCATGCTTTCAAGACTCGAGAACCTTGACCTGGGAGAGAAGGCAGCTCCCAAGCACTGTGGCTTTCTGTAGAGAACCCTACAGCGGCCACCTGTGGCACTGGTGGGAGACAGCCTTCCCAAGTCCTACCAGAGCTTACTACTGTCCTCAACCAGAGGCTCAAAGACCATCCCAGACAGCTCGTGAAGATCAGGCTCCACAGAAACATGTAATGGAGAGAACTTTGCAGTGGGAAGAGTAGAGGACGGGCCTGAAGGAGAAACAATGTCCATTGCTGTTCAAAAACCACTTCATCTTATTTTAGTGTTAAAGTTAGCAGTTGTGAAGATCTGCTTTTAAATGGTTTGAAGGGAAAGTAATGGAAATAAGATTTGAAGATGAAAACTTTCTACCATACTTGAGTTTCGCCCAGCATATAAAAGATCATTTGAAAATACTTAGATTTCTCCATTTTTTATTAATAATAAAAACAATAGAAAAAGGTTTCAATAGGTAAGGTATAAATTAAATACCCATGAAAACTAAAGGTTCATAGAAAGTTGCAACCCTAGGATAGGCTATGGAAGACTGACATTGTGTGATATGAGTAGTGGGGGTGGGGCATTAAATCAAGGTAAATTGTATAAACAGTGAAATAGGCTACATTTACAATTTTTAAATTATTTTTAAAGATAATGCATCCTTCCACTAAACACTGGTGTGAAAATATTCAAGTTCCTATTTGTCTACCTGCTGGTGAATTCCCAGATGTTCCCCTGAGCAAGTGTTGTTCTGATTTCTGTCAATGATCCTAAGCTTCCTGGAGATAAACTCGTATAGCAAGCATGCCTTTGTGTGTGGCTTCTCTGGCTCAGAATTGTGTTCTTCAAATTCACCGTGCTACTTGATGCTCTTATATGCCAAGTAATTCATCCTTGTCTAACTATGTAACAACTTGCTCCCTTTTTATAGTTGTGATCTATTTTGAATAATTTTTTTGTTTGTTTGTTTTTTGTTTTTCAAGACAGGGTTTCTCTGTGTAGTTTTGGAGCCTGTCCTGGATCTCACTCTGTAGACCAGGCTGGCCTCGAACTCACAGAGATCCGCCAGCCTCTGCCTCCCGAGTGCTGGGATTAAAGGCATGCGCCACTGCCACCCAGCTTGAATAATTTTTTGATGCATGACTTAGAATATAAAAGTTAAGGTTTATTTCCCCACATATCTGTTTCTGAAAATATTTCACCATGAACCATTGAAAAGACTATCCCTTCCTCCACAGAAATGTCTAGCTACCTTTATGAAATGTCAGCTCACAGTATACATGTCACATGTGAATCTATTTCTAGACAGGTTGTTCTGTGCTGATATATTGATGCTTGTGCTAACATCACATGACGTAGCTTTATCCATAGCAGAATACTTGGATACGAAAAGAGCCATTGGAGCTTTCTTTTGATTAGTATTTATATACTATATCTTTTTCCATCATTTAAAAATTTTTTGGTTTTTTTCTTTTTGATGTTGTTGTTTATGTGAGGCAAGGTCTCACTGTGTAATGTTGGCTAGCCTGGGACTTACTATGTAGACCAGGCTGGCCTCAAACTCACAGATTTATCTGCATCTGCTTCCCAAGTGCTGGGATTAAAGGCATGTGCCATCATGCCTGGCGCCATCATTTTATTTTAACATATTTTCTTCATTTTTTAAAATATAGGCCCATGCAGCATATAGCTGTGCTTTGCTTTTTATATAGTTTGAAGATATGTTTTTAAATTAATATAGTAAATATAAGTTTTGATGCAATTGGATTCAATACCTACCATCTTGCTATGTTGTATTTTTCCTATCTTTTTTATTATTACATTTCATCTTTTGCAATTAATTTGCATATATTTAGTCCTATTTATCACAGCTGTTGATATATGTATACCTGTTTGGGTTTTTGTGTGGCCTTAGGTTTTTCAGTATATGTCTTTATGAAAGATTCTCCTTGCAGCTTAGTGTTGGTGGCACATGCCTGTATCTTAGCACTCAGGAGGCTGAGTGAGAGGATCACAAGTTCAAGGCCAGCCTGAGCTACACAGAGGAAACTTGTCCCAAAAGTAAATTAACTGGAGATGGAAAGATGGCTCAGTAGTTAAGAGCACTTTCTGCTCTTGTAGAGGATCCCAGTTAAGTTTGCAGCACCCACACTGGGTAGCTAAAAACCACCTGTAACTCCAGTTCCGAGGGATACAGCACCCTCTTCTGGCCTCCATGGGCACTAGACATGCACATACATACGTAAATATAGGCACTCAAATATACATATAAAAATAAAAATAAAAATAAATCCTTAAAAACTAGTAATTTTAAAATAAATATAAAAATTAGTTTCAAATCTTGCCATTTCACATATAATACAAAAATCATAAAAATGCATTCCCAATTTTCTTTTTGTCTTAGTTTCAATTTTTTTTTTTTACTTTTTCACGTGCTAGAAAAGTTACTGTTTTCTTCATTAGTGATCTTTTAGATCATTTAAAAAAAGAAAAATGACTATTTTACTTTTAATTTCTAGTACTAACTTCTTTTGTGTGTTTGTATGTGCATGCATGCACATATATGTGAGCATATGCATGTGTGTGGAACATAGAAATAAACCTGTGCATCATTTCTCAGATGCTGTCCACCTTGGATCTTACAGCAGGGGGTCTCATTAACCCGGAACTCACTGACTAGGCTACATTGGCTGGCCTAGCAAGCCCCAGGAATCTGTCTGTCTCTGCCTCCCCAGTGCTTGGATTAGAGGCTCTGCCACTGCACCTGACTTTTAAAAATGTGGCTTCTGGAGATTGAACTCACATCCTCCTGCTTGCTCAGCAGACACTGTACTGACTGAGCTATCTAACTGCCTGGCCTTCAAGCATTTTATCTATGTATTTATGTATCTATCTATGTATCTATGTATCTATCTATGTATCTATGTATCTATCTATCTATCTATCTAATTTATTGTACAGATCCAAGTTTCTATCTAATAACACTTCTGCCTAGAAAACTTTACTATTTTTTGTAATGAAAAATTTATTCTCTGTCTCAGAAAAAAAAAATGTCTACTTGGCAAATTTTATCTTACAGCACTTGAAAAATGTTCCAAACTTGTAGCCTCTGAGACTCTTAATCCTTATTCCTACATAGATATGTTTGTTGTGCCTTGAACTTTTTAAAACTTTGGTGTCAGTGACTAATGTCAGAATCTCAAGTATTGTTTCTTCATACTTTTCTTCTTCTAGGATTTCAAAGTGAATATGTTAGGTTATTTGATACTAACAAGTCTTGGACCCAGCATTCTTGTTTTGTTTGTTTTGTGTTACTTTTGTTTTTAGAAACTCCTGCTTGAGTTTGGGCTGTTTCTGTTCACCATCCTCATGTTTGTTGAGTATTTCCTTTGTGCTGTAAAGTCTCCTGATGACTCATCAGAGGCAGTTTCAGTTTTTGTAACTGCTTTTCACTTGTCATATTCTAGTCAATGTTTTCTTACATTTCCAACTGATCTTACATATTCTTTTACACTTGGTTCTTTAACTTATCTTACTCCTTCTGAATTTTTTACCTGATTGACCCAACATCTTCATTATATTAAACTGGTTATATCATTTTCCCTTTGGACCCAGGTCTGTGGAATTGTCTCTGTGTATGTGCATGTATGAGCATATGTGTTGAAATTCTCTGTTTGGTAGCTGAGGAGCTTATGTAGGTGGTAAAGAAAAGCAAATAATTTTTATGTGTGAAAACTGAAAAAAATTCCAGGGTCTAACTATTTAAGTATATATTATGAGATTGGGGGTATTGATTCAGTCAGTTTGGGGATTAAGTTAGTATTAGATTTATTCTTGGTCTTCTTGCCTTTATAGCATAGGATTCAGATTCCTCGACATCACCATTTAGGATGATGTAGAGGTATTGTCTCAGTTCTGGACCATTCTTAGCTTTATATCTTTCCTTTATACTACACTACAGGGAAATCCTTCTGAACTCTGCATTCTCCAATTCATAAATCCTTGTTATATTTCACTCATGTCCTCTTACACTGTTTGGGGAGACCACAGAGTTCTGATTCTTAGTCACACACTTTGTCCCTAGTTCTCACACATGAGGCATTTGCAGTGTGCCAGTGTCAGCAATAAAACATCTGGTTCCATCCTGTCATTCCTGCCTTTCCCCAAGTAATAAAGGATTTGGGATTTTCGAAAACAGTTTTCTCTTCCCAGATAATGTATATGAACACTAGTGCCCTAAAGATGACAGTGTTGGTTGTCCTTACTTCACAAGGTTTCAAGATTTTGTCACATAAGGAGGAGGGAAAAATGATCGAGGTAGGGTTTTATGCATTGTAAATAATGCTTTCTGAGAAATGTTTTTTGTGAATGTCAGGTTATGTCTATGAGAAGAACTATTGGAGGGACAAAATCCCCTTATGCCTATATACCCCTCATATTCTCTCAGAGAGTCTTCTTTCTCTTTCTAGCCCACACTCAACCTTTTGATGACTAGTTGTAATTTTTAAAAAGACTTATTTTTAAATTATGTATCTCTTGTGTGAGTATGAACACAAAAGCAGGTGCTAGTGGAGGTCACAGGCGTTAGATCCCCTGAAGCTGGAGTTGCAGGCAGTTGTGAACCACCTAATATGTATAAGTGCTGGTAACCAAACTCAGGCTCTCTAAAGAGCCATGTGCCCCTTAACCACTGAACCATCTGCCCAGCCCTAACTGATTGTTTTAAGATGAATGTTCCTCGCTGTGGTCTGCACCAAGTAAGCCAGTACTCATGACCCATCCCTCTTTTAGGAGGGCCTTTGATTTTGAATTGGGCATTTGTCCTGCAACCATAGATAATAGAATTTTCAGTAGTTCAAAAATAGTTGTAAATTTACTCACAGCATTTTTTTCTGTTACAATACTAAAACAATGCACTTTCCAGTGTTCTGTGTCCTACGCAGAATCCAGAATTTGTCCTCCAATTTAAATCTTATGTAGTGTTTAAAACTTAGGAGCATTTAAAGCTGTAAGCTTTTACCCCAGCCCACAAATGTTGATGCAATATCTGATTTGTCATTCTGCTTAAACTATTGTTGCCTATGCCTGTGATGCTTTTCTTTAGAGACATGTTGTAGATGAGATTATCTGGATATCTTACTGTCACTGATGTGGTCTTCTCTCATCAGCTTACAAAGAGCCCTGTTTTGTGTATTCCCGAGTTGGGGGTAACCGAACACCCTTGAAACAACCTGTGGATAACTGTGACAACACTTTGGTGTTTGAAGCGAGGTTTGAGAGTGGTAATCTACAGAAGGTAGTCAAAGTGTAGGTTTTAATTATTTTTATTAGAGGAAGTAGGCCATTAGCTATTTACTGTTTTTTAGATTAGGTATGTTAAAGTTCTTAGTCTCCATTACTTAACTGTAATTCTTGAAGTATAAATGCTAACTAATTAGAAGTATTAAGGGTTTATTTTTATTTAACCCATCCCTAGGTCAGTATTTATAACTCTATGTATATGAACATTTATAAAAAGCTATTTGGTAAGGAAAAGTCACAATCAGAAAAGATTAGCATGTAAATAAATCTTACAGTGAAAAGTGTTTTGCCTTCATTCAGTGACTTCAGTGACTAAGTATGGGTACAGATAGTTATCAGATTGTTTGACTGCGAGTTCAGATTTTGAAACCTATGTGATTGTGTTACTTTACATGTCTGTCAGAACTTTCTTAGTGATAGTTATTTTATATTCCTAGAACTGGAATTATTAGAAAATGAAGTATGTGCTTGAAGGGGGAAAAATCAAACACTGATTTTTTACTCGGTTTCAATAACTCTTTACCTGTTTATGTTATAGAAATAATTGTATTGAAACACACAAGATTTTATTGAATTTCTGCATTTACAAAGGAAACAAAGGCTACATATTTAAATATGATCAGTTTCTCATGAAATAAAACTTCCAAAACTTATTTTTTGTGGTTGTTTGCTATCAAATTCTAAGTATACATTGTTTCTTCCCAAAAAGGCTGTCTATAACTATATAAAATAGATAAAAATAAGATTATTTTTCTAATGTAACTTAAACTGATATATCATTCTTATGTGCTTTTTCCTTCCTTTTTGTGTATTAGGGCAGATTATGAATACCAGTTGACTGTGCGCCCAGACCTCTTCACAAATAAGCATACTCAGTGGTACTATTTCCAGGTCACTAATACTCAAGCAGAAATAGTCTACAGATTCACTATTGTCAACTTCACCAAGCCTGCTAGTCTTTACAATCGGGGTATGAGGCCGCTGTTCTATTCTGAAAAAGAGGCCAAGACCCATAACATTGGCTGGCAGAGAAGAGGAGACCAAATCAAGTATTATAAAAACAACCTTGGGCAAGATGGGCGCCATTTTTTTTCTCTTACATGGACATTTCAGTTTCCACACAGCAAGGATACTTGCTACTTTGCTCACTGCTATCCATACACTTACACCAACCTTCAAGAATACCTTTCTGGCATCAACAGTGACCCAGTAAGATCAAAGTTTTGTAAAATACGTGTCTTGTGCCACACACTTGCTAGGAATATGGTGTATGTCTTAACAATCACTACTCCCTTGAAGAATAGTGACTCAAGAAAGCGCAAGGCTGTGATTTTGACTGCAAGGGTCCATCCAGGAGAAACCAACAGCTCTTGGATCATGAAAGGCTTCCTAGATTATATTTTAGGAGACTCAAGTGATGCACGGTTGCTTCGGGACACTTTCATCTTCAAGGTGGTACCCATGCTGAATCCAGATGGTGTGATTGTGGGAAATTACCGATGTTCCTTAGCTGGACGGGATTTAAACCGTAATTATACATCTCTCCTAAAGGAGTCTTTCCCTTCTGTTTGGTATACAAGGAACATGATCCATAGGTAAAATAATCTTCAAATTGCATCTCTGCTTAATTAGTAAATTTGGTAATAAGAACTTTGCTCATACAATCTCATTCATTTCTTTTACACTAACTTTCCTTAAGGTAGCTTATAAGCAATTTTACTGTCTTTCTAATTCTGATCATACACCTTTCTGGTACTGTAAACAAACTCTTTCCCCTTAAAGATAAAACAGACTCAGAACATTTCAATGGCTTTGTGAAACTGTGAAGTTTGCATATTACAAACTTGATTTCTTACTAAAGCTTATAGTAGCCTTTATGGTTACACTGTATTTTTTATCATTTATATATGAAAATTAACTACAGACCAAAGCCTTCTGGTATTTTGCTGATCATACAATGCTGAATGAGTCCTTAGACTATTAGTTGGTGTAGTTATTTAAATTTTCATGAATAATAGTCTCATTTGCCCCCAGAAAAATTTGAACTCCTTTAAAATTTCTAAATCTAAGACAGTAAAATCAACTTAGTACTTTAGTGTTTTTTGAAGGGTGAATTATCTATCAGATAGAGACAAGTAATAACAATCAGGAATAGAAAGTCTGCTGGGAACATAACATCCAATCTATAGGCCTGGGGCTTAAACATACTATATTGGAGTTGACATTACATCATTTGCTACCTGTACACTCTTGTGCAATTTAAAAACCAACACAAGTCTCAGTTTTGTTGTCTCTAGAGTGGGACTAATATCACAAAGTTGAGAGGATTAAATGAGAAAAGTATTACAAATATGCCCAAATAAGGAACAGAACATTGAAAGCTCTAAATGTATTCATATGATTATGATTTCTCACATGCAAAAGAAGTGTTATTAAAATTATATAGATATGAAAACTCATTGTAAATATTTAGAGTTACTCAGTTGTTATAACAACAACTCCCATTATAGAAATTACTGTCTTCTTATCCAGCTTTCATACCAGGACTTCTCACAGCTACAGACACAAGGTACTTGTTACAGAATTGAGGAACCAAAGGTCACTCCCAGCTCCTCAGAGAAATGGACAGAAGGTAGAGGCTTCTGGTGTGGCTATGATTGTCTCAGACAGTCTGGCCTCAACTTTCACTTTCAGATAAATCTTTTTATCTACTTTGGAAAGCAAGAAGTGCAAAACCCCATAAAAACCTGAAATCCTGTTTTTTATATAGCCTTTGCAAATGTGGATTCCAGGCCTCCTTGTAGCTGTTTGAGGAATGTTTAAGTAACAAAAGGGTAACCTGTAATTTCTTTTATTCTGGGGATGTGAACAGTAAGAAGGGCTGACTACATGTAATATGTCCAGGATTCTGGCATAGAATTAAGGACATTGGTGGAAAAACTAATGAAATAAAAAAAGTTGGGAGGTTAGTTCATGGCAGTAATATACCAAGATTGGCTTCTTTGTTTTTGAGAGCATAACAGTTATTCAATATGCTAAACAAAAGAGAAACTACAAAAGAAGTAGACTAGAGCACTACTTTTAAAGCTTTTGTGTCGATCTTGTTATTTTAAAATGAAACATATATAAAGGTAGCTGATGGAATGCCTATTACATTATCTATGTTGTCTGTTTAATGATCTTTGATATTAAGAATTCCTGGTCTAGCCGGGCGGTGGTGGCGCACGCCTTTAATCCCAGCACTCGGGAGGCAGAGCCAGGCGGATCTCTGTGAGTTCGAGGCCAGCCTGGGCTACCAAGTGAGTTCCAGGACAGGTGCAAAGTTACACAGAGAAACCCTGTCTCGAAAAACCAAAAAAAAAAAAAAAAAAAAAAAGAATTCCTGGTCTAGCTGGGCGGTGGTGGCGCACGCCTTTAATCCCAGCACTTGGGAGGCAGAGGCAGGCGGATTTCTGTGAGTTCGAGGCCAGCCTGGTCCACAAAGCGAGTTCCAGGAAAGGCACAAAGCTACACAGAGAAACCCTATCTCGAAAAACCAAAAAAAAAAAAAAAAAAAAAAAAAAAAAAAAAAGAATTCCTGGTCTGACACATGATGGATTACAAGCCAATATAACTTGGCTTGTCTCTATGGAAGCTAATTTAAATGTCTCAGTTCTCAAGTTGCCTTGTAGAGAGGTTAAGGCAGGAGTCAATTCAATAATTTCTGAAAGAATTTCAAGAAAGAGAAATACCTTTAATGCAGTTAATCAAGAGCAGACAAGAAAAACAAGAAGACAAGCACTTATGTATAGGAAGGTGACAGGTTGTAAGTCTACACAATATTAAGTATACTTAAAGCATGTTCACATAGGAGTGGATATTAGGATATTTAGTTCAAACATTTATAAGACTTAATTAACAGTGGACAAAAAGAAAATCCAAACTATTATTTTAATTAATGCAAGGAAAGAAATACTAATATCTCACTTTACTTATTTCTTTAGGAACTAATATTTCTTTAGGAACTAATTTGCATAGATGTACAGCTTTCTAATGAAGCTCTTGTAGGAAGTTGAAATATTACCAAACCTCTGAATATTAGATTTAAAAATGTATGGCATGTTTCATATTTAATGGTCATGCTTTAAAATCTAGTTTTCTAAGAACTTGTAATGATGTGTTGATTCCTTTGTGTTAAATGGATTTTATCAAATAAAGTAGTAAATGCACATCAAATTTCATTTTTTAAATTTCATAACCATTGTTTATAATAAAAGTGATGTTTGATTTTTTTAATAAATATATATGTGTAATACCATTGTTAACATTTTAGTATTTACCCTTCTAGCTATAACAAATAACACATGTAATTTTGATTAGGTGATATAGAAATGCCATATAAGGCCTGAAAATTGGACGAAAGAGACAAAAATGCTAATAGTACCACCATAGTGCCACTTTTAAAGCCTCTTCTGCCAATACACTTCATCATCAGTTTGAGAAGCTTGCTTTTTAATTTAAAATAACCAAGTGCTAAATTGTACAGGTGATGGGTTGTCCTTTTAATGAATACATGATAATTTCTTTTAAGTGTTTATTAGAATTTTATTAGAAAAACTCAGTTTAAATTTTAGTGTCATTTTTCTCAGAATGGTATTCTCAGAGGTTAACTATTCATTGTTTCCAGGACCAAGTTCTGAGGCACTCAATTTTTAACAAATATTTGGGTGCTTGTGTACATAGCACAGTTCTAGGTGATTTTTAATCATTCCTCATCTTTAACAAGCTTAAGTACCAAACATGAAAATTTCCTAGACAGGTAACAAGGAAATAGTATGATAAAGGTGTTGCCAAGTTCCAGAACCATATCAGTTCTGCACTGAGCTGGCTGGGTAGGCAAGGGTAAGAAACAAAGCTTGGTCTGAAAGCTGAGAACCTAAAAGATGAAGGAGGAAGACTGACTCTCCTGTCAAGTAGAACATTTGTTAAGGTAATGGGCAAAGGAAGGGGTGATCTGTCTTATGTGGACAACAGAAAACCAAAGTACAAAGCAGAGAGGTCTGCTACGAGTCTTGGGATTGGAAGAAAATTGCTGTATTCGTGGAAAACTAGAGCATAAAAGTCAAAAAGGATATATATTAAATTGTATTTGTTTATTAACTTGTAAATCTATAGTACCTATAGAAGAAGATTCAGAGGTTAAAATTTAGTGACTTAGACCTTTTCTTTTTGATAGGTTAATGGAGAAACGAGAGGTTATTTTATATTGTGATCTTCATGGCCATAGTAGGAAACAGAACATTTTCATGTATGGCTGTGATGGTAGCCACAGATCTAAAACAAAAGGATTATACTTACAGCAACGAATCTTTCCACTCATGCTGAGCAAAAATTGCCCAAATCAAGTAAGTACCTTTAAGAGTTTAACTTTCCTTTGGTAAATGCCCCTCATGTGTGAAAGTGAAGTGGGCCAGCCTACTTGCTAACCTACTTTTTTTATTTAGTTTTTTTTTATTGATTTTTACAAAACTATGAGAAAACAACTATTGGAGTCTGTTTAATGCCCAATAATTTGGAAATATTTTCAAAGAAAAAACCCAAAGCTTCCCTATTCTTACCTTCTAAGACCAGCAATATTTTACCTTCTGAAGTTTCCTCTATTTGTCTTTTGCATTATCAGTTTCAAGACCTAACATTTTTTAAAGTTTTTTTTTAGTGTCTAAGTTATACAGACTAAAGATTGTGATCTTAAGAAATATACAATAATTTATTAGAACTTTTCAAAAAAATTTAATTACCAATATTCAAAAATACATAGAAAGTAGAATTAGAAGAGAATGCAGTGTATTTATTTTTGCAAATGGTGAAAATGTTGGAGCTGCTCAATTACCAAATTTTTGAAGTAATTTTACTTTTTTAGAGAAAAGAAGTAATATAACAAATAAAAAAATCCTATAGTTCTTCAGGTTCTTAACCAAGCATTTTAATTATAAATAGCTTAAGGGAAACACTGTTGTCTGAGGCTAATTTGGGCTCAAACATACCAAAAAGAAAGGATGATCTGTTAGAAATAGCTATTTATTGAAAGAACAGGTTGGTTGCTCCAAGAATATTTATCCCTTTGGGAAGATCAGAGAAAGAAATCCCATACCCAAATCTATTATTATGTTATGTCAGCACTCATAGGTGGAATTCATTACTCCTAAAAAATTATCCCATTTCTCTAAGCTGTTTTAGTGTATGTTTATTGATATGTTACTTGATTTTTTCAATTTCTAATTAGTTGCGCCTTAAATGAAATGGACCCGTTTTTTTAACACCATAACCAACCAATCTGCATTTAAACAGATGTTCCACCCAATACAGTGATTGTTTAAAATATAGACACCCCCAATTCTATATTCTTTCTAAAACATTTTCTCATTACAACATTCGTGCAAATCTGCAATCAAGAGTGTAGATTTAAAATGCTTTTCTCAGTAAACAAGAACAGGTGGGTAGAAAACAGGTGAGACGTGAGAGCCCACAGAGGTTTCCTAGTGAGAACTTACTCAGGGTCAGAGAATATGGGCTTGCCTTACCCAGCAGGGCTGCATAAGGAGATGATTTGGCCATGGGCGTGTTTACCAGGTGTTTGGAAGGGTCTACACTTGGCTGTACAGTGTGCTTTGATATTGCAAGGGCGAGGTCTTTTGCCTCTCCCCTTGGCATATTATGAAAAGACCTTTTCAATAAACCTCTTGTTGGGTATTGACCCAGGCCCTCCCGAAGCTACCTTGTATTTCTGTCTTTCTTCTTGTCATCTAGGTCTCTCTATCTGATATTTTCTTATCCCTCTGTCCTCCACCTAAGAACCCTTCAAATGGTGGGAGTAGGTTGGAGCTGAACTCCACAGACTCCCACAGTGAGATAGGTAAGAACTGACCAACATCAACTGGATTTGATTTACCATTACAGAACAACTCTGCCGAAGAGCAGGATATACAATATATGTAAATAGACATAGAATAGTCATCAGTACAAACCAGATCCTGCCTTAAAATAAATCTTAACAAATAAAAAGAATTCAAATCATGAAGTATCTTCTGTGACCATGAGGGAAATAGACTAGAAATCAGTGAAAGAAGAAAATGTCCAAACTCTTGGAAATTAAACCACATTTGTAGAGAGACCAAAGAGAATTTCAAGGAAGATTAGAAGTGTACTACATTAAAAAAAAAAATTCTGGCCGGGCAGCGGAGGTGCACACCTTTAATCCCAGCACTCAGGAGGCAGAGCTAGGCAGATCTCTGTGAGTTTGAGGCCAGGCTGGTCTACAGAGTGAGCTCCAGGACAGGCACCAAAACTACACAGAGAAACCCTGTCTTGAAAAACCAAAAACCAAAAAAAGAAAAAAAGAAAAGATAAAGAAAAAATATCCTGAGATTCAGCTAATATAGTACTGCTTAGAATAAAATTTGCAATAAGAAAAGTTTATATTAGAATAAATCAGATTTCAAGTCAATGTCTAGGTTTCTACATAAGAAACTAGAAAAGGGAAAACAAACTAAACTGAAAACAAGCAGAATGAAGCAGACAATAAAGAAAAGGTTGGTGATGTTGGAAACAGAAATAATGGAGAAAACCATAAAACAAAGCTTATACTGGGAAAGATCAATTAATACTGATAACACTTTACCAAAACTGACCAAAAAGAGAAAGATGACAAAAATTACTAACTCGAGAATGGAAGAGGGATATTAGTTTGAGCAGATTCTGCAGACAAGCACAATAAAAGAGTATCCTAGTGGTTCTATTCAAGAACCCTTGGATTTTTGTAATTTGATGAAACTTTTTCCTGAATTGTTATAAAACATTGAAATATTGTTACATATATTTCAGTGAATAATTTTAGGAGACATACCATATTCTCAGAAGTTATATCGATTTTCTAGAAAGAAATAGTCACTCCATATTTAAAATTCCTAGGCCAACAGATGGCTCAGCAGGTAAAGGCACCTGTTGCTAAGTTTGATGATCTGCGTTTGACACCTGGCACCCATATGGTCGAAGGAGAAAATAAACTCACACAAGTTACCTTCTTGCCTCCACACTCATATAGTATCATGTGCCAACGAGGACCTGAGGACATGGACTCCAGGGGAAACCTACTACTATTATTCTGATAAATGGCTGTAGCAATAAAACTACTGATGTCATAGCTATACTCATAGATCCTTACATTGCTCAGTCCTTATCAGAAAAGCTTCTTGCATTAGATGCTAATCAACCCCAACTGATCAACATGCAGAGAATAAAAGACTTTGTAATGTTCATCCTTCAATGGGATATCTGTATGTATCACACTCTCAAGGCTCAGGAATCTATGTAGAAGAGGGGACAGAAAGAGTCTTGAAGTAGATGACTTCAAGGAAACAGCATTGTCTAGATACAACAGGGCAGATGCACATATTAACTCACAGAGACTGTGACAACATACATAAGACCTGCTCAAGGACAAGCCTGACAAAATTCCAACATGGAGCAGGGGAAGTAGGCATGAAATCCTACCCCTAACTAAGGAACTATTGGGCAGTTTTCTTCAATAGGATGATACCTACTGTATTGGCCACACTCCAGCACATACCCCACTCCCAGGAGTAGTAGACCAAAACAAGCTGAACTCCATGGGTGTTGTTGTTATGGATGATGATGATGATGGGGAGAAAGAGAAAGTGAGAACATGAAGTTGGGTGGTTAGGGAGGTGAGAGGATCTGGGAGAAATTGAGGCAAGGAAATGAATATTATCAAAATATATTGTATGGAATTATCAAATAATGAATAAAATGATATTTGAAATGTGGGAGTCTGCCAGAGTCCAGCTCCAACCTACTCCCACCTTTCAAAGGATTCTTGGGTGGAGGAGAGAGCAATGAGGAAACGATAGAAAGATAGAAGGAGAAAATAAGAAAGACAGAGACACAGGATAGCTTCGGAAGGGCCCTGGGTCAATACC
This sequence comes from Peromyscus californicus insignis, assembly GCF_007827085.1. NCBI lineage: Eukaryota > Metazoa > Chordata > Mammalia > Rodentia > Cricetidae > Peromyscus > Peromyscus californicus. The sequence goes on from NW_026294584.1 coordinate 47,886,360, forward strand.
CAGCCACCTAGAACTTTATTAAAAAGGTCTTTTTATAATATGCCAAGGGGAGAGGCAAAAGACCTCACCCTTGCAAGATCAAAGCACACTGTACAGCCAAGTGTAGACCCTTCCAAACACCTGGTAAACACACCCATGGCCAAATCATCTCCTTATGCAGCCCTGCTGGGTAAAGCAAGCCTATGTTCTCTGAACCTGAGTACGGCCTCACTAGGAAGCCTCTTTGGGCTCCCACATTGAAACAGATAAAAAAATACATATATAAAAGAAGGATATGAAGTTGGGAGGGAGAGAAGATGGGAAGGGTCTTGGAAGAACTGGAAGGGAGGAGTGAAGAGTGGATATGATCAAGATACATTGTATACATGTATGAAAATTTCAAAGAATTAAAATTTAAAATGACGTTTATTAAATAAAGATTAAAGATTTTTCCAATCTAATAAGAGACATCTAAAAATTCTATACTTAACATCATATTGGACTTTTTGAGACTTTTTTAAAGATAATATTTTTCTCATCAAATCATAAAAAAGGATACTTCTTTTTACTCTTTCCTTTATTAAGGCAGGACTAGGGACTTATCTCAGGGACTCATACATGTGTGGTAACTGCTCTTCCACTGAGCTATAGTCTCAGTTCTATACTTCTCTTTCTATGCACCTTTCTGAAAATTTTAAAGTAATGGTAAGAAGGCAGACTCACTGCAAAGAAGCAGTGAAGGCACATTTGCCCACATATGAAATTCAAAGTATCTACAAAAACTTTTAAAATAAGTTGTAGGGTAAAAGGTCAGTCCAAATTTCTAATCAAAATGAATAGCTGTAAGCCAAAATTTAAGACAATACTATTTTGTCATAATTCCATAGTAATGAGTATTTATAAGTCTAACAAAATGTGTAAATCTATATGTTAAAACCTTAAAATACTGACAAAGATCCATATGAATGAGAGATATACTATATTTATGGATTGAGACAATAAACACAGATATTCACTCTCTCCTAAATGATGGGTAGTTAGCAGAATTCCACGAAAAATCAAAACATAATTGTTGTAAGTAATGCAAAGAAATTGGGCCTAGCAAATCAATTTTGGAAAAAAAGTTAAAGGAATCTCACTATCAAATTTTCAGATAGCATAAAACAATCATGATTGAGAGTATAGGGAGGGGCATAGATACTAAGAGCAAGTCTGGTACAGTAGTAGAGCAGCGTGTGTGTGTGTCCTCTGTACATGGGAAATCTGATGGAAGACTGTAGATGTATCCAACCTCTTATTAAATAAGAAACACAGAACCAATGCAAAGAAGAAAGCCAAGAGGTCAGAGCTAAGAGGTAAAACCTTACCCTTCCTCCTGCGGTGGTCCTACCTCTCCGAACCAGAGCTACCCCTGTGTTAAAGTCTTTATATAGAGTTCCTGTCCTGCCTTCTCATTGGTTGTAAACCCAACCACATGACCGCCTCCTCACGGCCTGTCTGTATAGGCCTCCAGGTTTTCCATGATTGTGTTAAGATTAAAGGCATGTGTATCCAATAATGGCTGTATCCCTGAACACACAGAGACTTACCCAGCTCTGCCTACCAAGTGCTGGAATTACAAGCGTACGCCACCACTGCCCTGCTTTCCTATGGCTTGCTAATAGCTCTGACCCCCGGGTAACTTTATTAACATGCAAATAACATTTTAATACAAATAAAATATCACCATAGAAGACCTTTCAGTAAATGGTATTGGAACAATCGGGCAGTCACATTTAAAATATCTTCCACCTAAAACTTACATTTTAAATGTTATATATAAAACTTTTGTCACATGAAGATAGGCAAAAGTTTCTTGAACATTAAACTGAAAGTTTAACTAGATTAGATTACTTAGAGTGAGAGGACCATTGCAACCTAAATATGGGCATAACTATTCCATGGGCTGAGGTCCTATACTAAATAAGAAGAAAGTGAGCTGAGCATGGGCAGTCATTTTCTCTGCTTCCTGACTGTAGAGGCAATATAAAAATTAACCTTATGTTAAAAATAACCCCACCAATCTCTTGGTGGACACTTGTCTTAGTAAAAGAACCCAAAACAATATTGATCTCTTATAAACAGTGTTTCAGTACATCTTCACAAGGTCTTTCATATGAAAGCAAAAACTTCTCATTCTGTTTCTGAAACGTGCAGACCTTCTAGAAATACAAGATTCTATGTGTGGTGGCACACATCTGTAATCGCAGCAGGGATGAGTGTCATGAGTATGAGGCTAGGATGAGCTATATAACAAGACACTGTCTCAAAAAAGCAAAAAGCAAGTGAGCAACAAAACAGGAAGTGTTTCTAAAAGTTTAAGATCCTGTACTAATAGTAGCAGAAATTAATAAGCTTATTTGGGACAAGTTATATGATGATAAAAGTATATTTATTGTTGGGGTTATAATTTCTATTTCTCAAAATATAATACATCATCCTTAAATGAATTATTTCCCAGCTTGGACGGTGGTGGCATAAGTTGAGTCTGAACCACAGAGTGAATTAGAGGACACCCTAGGTTACAGGAGATCCTGTCTCAAATCATAAAATAAAAATAGTTATATTTAATGACCAGGATATAGAAGGTAACATCTTCAGCTTTGAGAATTACAGTTTTTGCTGAGATGCTATTTTATTTTTTGTTCTTTTTTTTTTGTCCACTTAATTTTAGTTGAAAGAGAATTACATCACTTTCTCCCCTCTTTTCCCTCCAGCCACTCTCAGCTACTCTCCCTTGAGCTTTTTTTATTTCCCCTATACTTGTACATATGTATCTGTATGTAACAAAATTAAGCAAAAGGGTGCTTGTATCTGTGTGTAATAATAATAAAGGAAAAGAGGCTGCCTGCTTGTTCCTTCTTACCCTCTTCCCAAAAAGTATACATGCCATTTTTAATCACTGCTTCTCAGTTTTCCTTCTCAGCTTGCAAGTTTAATGTTCAGAAGAGCAAAGAGGGCACAGGAAGGGTTGTGATGTGGAAGATGGGCATCAGGAACAGCTTCACTCTGGAGGCCACCTTCTGCGGATCTACCCTTGGTAATTGTCCTTGATGACCTCTTCCTGAACAGTAAATCAGTCTAGGCTTTACTGTAAGATTGATGATACGAACAGTTTGGTAGTGAACATGTTCTTCCCACTTAAAGGTACACCTTAGTTTGATCAGTCCTATAAAGAGGATGAATAAATTTCTACTGTGTGGTATCTCTATGTCATCATTTACTTTTGTTTATAGAAGAATGTTCTGGGGTGCACTCTTTCGTTACTAATCTTCAAGTATTTGATGTTGCTGTTAAGGGAATTCCTATGGATTTTTAAAAATGGGAATTCCTGATGATGTCAAGAAAAAGCAATGCACTTACTTAAAATGTTTTTGTTTGATTTGTTGTTTGCCAAGCAAAAAATAGACTGGCTGTTTGCATTGTTTATTTCTTTGGTTGGTTGGTTCATTCACTCATTTTTGTTGTCAGTTTATATTTGAAGGGAAGCCCTTGGTTTCTGCAAGTAAAAATGAAGCTATGTTCTTCAGTCTCACATAAGAAATATCTTTGTCATCCTTGGCATGTATTAGTGAAGTTAGAATATGCTGTATTACAGTGATTTTAACATTCTTAGGAAATAGAATCTAGGTTGTATGGTGGTGTCTGTCTGTAATCTCAGCACTCAAGAGGCAAAGGCAGGCAGATCTTGAGTTTGAGGCCAGCATGGGCTACATAAAAGAACTTTTCCAATTTTGAAAAAGGAAAATGCTGGAAATCTATATATATAATTTCTACCTAGTTGTTATTTTTGCTTTTGTTTGAGACAGAGTCTCTCTACATAGCCCTGGCAGTCCTGGAACTTACTATGTAGACTAGTCTGGCCTCAAACTCACAAAGATCTGCCTATCTTTGTTTCTGAGTCACTGGGACTAAAGGTATATGCCACCATGTCTGGAGATCCTCTAGTTTTTTTATGTAACCTGAAACTGAGGTAACATCATTCATGATGACAAAAGACATTTTCTTGTGGAATTTTTCTGAGTAGTTACCACTGCTAGTAACTGGTGACCATAACTGTAACTGTCTTACTGACTTTTCTTCTGCCTTGCAATACACATCAATGTATGTTCAATAAGCTCTGCTCCAGGTTGTAGGAAAGGAATGAGCAAAAGCCTGAAGCTGTTAAATGACCTGCTCCAGAAAAGAAAATCCAAAGGACAGAATGTGGAATTATACCCATGTTTTATTTATAGTGTCTCACAGTTTAGGTTTATCTGAGAAGAAAAAATGAGTAACTCATCCTCCAGGGTGAATAAATTTTTTGATCTTTTAGGCAATAAACGAGGCACTCATTTCAGCACAAAAGACTTAGAGTCAATGGGATATCATTTTTGTGATTCTCTATTGGACTACTGTGATCCTGACCGGAGCAAGGTAAGTCAAATCAATTTGGTAAGTATCAGATTCAAGCTGTAGATGAATAACCTGTCTGCTGTCCTATGGCAAGTTTTCCCTTTTAATACCCTAATGGCTTTCTGGGTTTCGGTGTATGTAGTCACCCAATAACTGTTATTATGGATATATATAATCATTAAATTAGTTTAATTAAAAAGTAATATTATTCTTATAATGAATTCATTTATAATTTTTCCTTAGTATTTTCAGTGTCTGAAAGAATTAGAAGAAATGGAAAAACATATAAACTTGGAAAGAGTCTTTGATGATTCAGATAATTCTCTAGTAGAAATTTCATTGGATGTAGAATCTAGGTAAGTCAGGTTCATTGGAGTAATTGTTACATTGTTTTACTGAGCTTTTATCATAATACTCAGATGTTACTGTCAGTCCCACACAGAAAATTCTGGCTAATATTAGGGAAAGTTTTCACAAGTGCAGTATTTTGGTCAAATATGTCAAGGCTCATTTGATTTATTCAATGTGAGCACTGCTGTGTGCCGTGTGTTTACTATATGTGAAAGACACACCAAATTGTTTTTGCATTCTCTCTCTTTCTCATCTAGAGTAGTTTATGTCCATAGCAAAACTAAGTAAACATGAGAAAGATTTCCCATATGTCCCCCATTCCTGTATGTCCAGAGCCTTCTCCTCCTCCTGTTACCAACATCCCAGGATGATATATAGGTTTCAATGAGTGAATTTCATTAACAGACAGTTGTTACCCAGTGTCCAGTTCACATTTACAGATACTCCAGTCTGGACAAATTTATAATGACATGTGTCCTACCATCAAAATATAAGACAGAGTATCTTCACTGCATGGGCTCATACCTCCATTCATTCCTCCTCCTTAACAACTGGCAACCACAGATTTCTATCATTGTCTACTTAGTTTTACCTTTTTCAGAATGTCATTTGATTTGTATTGTGTTAGCTTTTCAAATTGCCTTTTGAAAATTAGTAACTTGCTTATAAAATCCCTCTGTCTTTTCATGGTATGATGGCACATTTATTTTTAGCTCTGAATAGTAAGCATTGTCTGAATATACCACAATTATCCACTCAACTGAAGAACATCTTCGTTGCTGCCAAGTGTCAGCATTATAAATAAAACTTCTATAAACATCCATGTGCAGGTTCTTCTGTGATATATTTTCATCTCTTTTTATTAGAAATCAAGCAATGTGATTGCCAGTGTAAATGTATAATTTATAGTAAATTTACTATGTTTGCCCTTTATAGCAATACTAGTATAGTGTTATAGGTTTCACATATAAAATTCCAAGAGGTACATTGCCTCAGGCCATATGGTGAAGCACTCAGGTCATGCAGAAAGGGCTTCTTTACTCAGAGATGTTTAGGGTTTGTTTTGGCTTGGGTTTATTTGCTCCTTTTAGCATTGGGGTTAAATATTTTCTCTTTACAATTAAATTTCAAGTGTTAAGAACTCTTAAAAGAGACCTACCTTCAATGAAATTTTAAGTTGACAGTGTATCATTGTTGATGATTGGTACAATATTGTACTATAGAACTCTAGAATTTACTCTTCTTCCTTAACTGACCTTTGTGTCTAATAACTAGTAACTTCCATTCCTTTTGCTTCTGCTCCTAACAACCACCATTCTCTGATGCTCTGGATTAGACTGTTTTAGATACTTAATATAGTAGAATTGTGAACTGCTTTTGAAAATGTTTTTATAAAACATTTTAATGCTATATCATGTCAGCTCTAGATTTGGGTTCTTGGATTGATGCCCAGTCATGTGTATCATTAGTATTAGTCACAGTTACTATCAGATTACCTAGTAGTTACTATATTTTAGTTTTCGAAGAAACCTCCATACTGTTTTTAATAGTAGCCACATCACTTTGAACTTTTGTGTATGCACTATAAAAGTCCAGTTTCATTCTTTTAAATGTAGATATACAGTTTCCTAGAACCATCTGTTGAAAAGTCTATCCTTTCCCTGTTGTGGATCCTGGGTTGAATATTGTTGACAATTGTGAGATTAATGCTGATTGTTAAATTGATTGGCTTTAGAGACATCTAAAAGATTAGTAAAGCACAGCCCTTGGTGCAATTGAGAGGACATTTCCAGAGAGGATTGTGTCATAAGGGCTGTACCACCAGTTCAGTCTAAAGATGGATTCAATTTGGGACTGTTGGGAGATGGTAGAACTATAGAAGAGAGAGCCTAATTAGACTGTTGGGACCACAACTTTGAAGAATCTGTCTTTGTCTTTGCCTTGGCCCTTGCTCATTCTCTTCTCAAGAGAGAAGGACAAGAGGATGTTTACTTGTGTTAGGACAGAGATATTAAAACATAATATAATTAAGTAGGCTGAGGGTGACTCATTGTAGACCTTGAATGCCTCATTTGTGTATAGAAATTCCTAGAATTAGAAGAATGCCACATATAGTCAGAACATTAAATACTCCCCAATACTGACTTGGTGTGACAAATAAAAATATCAAAAATTAATTTAATAATAATTAATACAGCCTTGTCTTGATAATCTAATTTTAGTTTTATGACATGGACAGGAGGAAAGTCTATGATGAGAATTATAATTGCTTTATGAGAATACCATTTTCTGTCTAATATAGATTCTTCTAAAAGTGAGTCAATGAATAATAGTACATGTTTTCTATCTATTTCCTAATGTAAATCTTTTATCTTCTTAAGATCTATTGCTAAATTACACAGTAACCATTAGGTTTTGGATAATCTAATGGAGTCTTTTTCATGACTTAAGAACCATGTGTTAATGGTTATGCAATTTTTGTCAAATTCTGTCGATCACAAGTGCTACATACTCTGTTGACTTTTCTCACTTTTAGTTCTTATTGTTAGAGTTCTTTTTCTTCATATAGTTTTACATGTTACTACTAGTATGTTCTTGCTTTCTTAAGCACAAACTACAGCTATGCCTTTTGTATACTAAGTTTCTCAAATATTTGGAAGTTTTCTTCTGAACTCTTTGCAATTTTCTATTAAAAGCATGTGGTAGTTTTCATGTTCCTCTTTTAAAAAGACAAATATGCATATTACTACATAGAATATTACTGAATTTCACGAGTGAAGTTTCTTCATTGTATATTACATAGTATAACAGTTTCCAAAAGGAAAGATACCAACCAAATAATTCTGCATTCTATAGATTCTTATTGATAAGCATATTGGTGCTAGGAACGCAAAGTAATGTCTCAATTTTTCAAACAAAGCCAAGCTGTTTAAAAAGCAGTTTTAGTTAGGCATGATAGTACACAACTCTAATTTCGGGACTTGGGAGCCAAAGCAGGAGGATTATGAATTTCAGACCAGACTGGACTACATCCTGATACCCTGTCTCAAAAACCAAGGGCCATTCTAGACAACACATGATTACACTTTATTTGTACAGTGTTTTATGGTGCTAGATAATAAAAGATTTCTTTGTACATTAAAATGCTCAATCTTACTTCTCTTACCCTGGTTTAGAATTGCTATTGAGGATAGGTAGTTTTCCAGTGTCCTATCAACAATGACAGACATTGAGACTGTGGAATATTATGCAGAAATAAGGAAAATCTGTATATGCTGATAGTCTGTTTTAAGTACAGAAAAGTTTTATATAGGTAGAATAATATCTTTTATAAGGAATAAGAATATAAATTGCACTTATTCATTCATATTTTAAAAATAAAACAATAAAAGGATAAGTCTTAAAACTAATAAAAGAAAAAAACCTAATGAAAATTTAACATTTGTCATTAGGAAATTGCAAATTAAAACAATGCAATACCATGACAAACATTTTAGAATTTCTTAAAATTCAAAGCACTGACAAAACTAAATGCTAGTAAAAATGTGAGAAAATAGGACCTCTCTTTTGATGGGATTATGTTATGTGACTCTTCCTGAGGAGATGTGAATAAAATTCTATTCATCACAGATAGGGTACCAATAACAGACCAAAGGAATAATTTCACTTAAATTTAGCTTGGTTAGCCTATGATATTGGAATTAGTAACAGAACTATTAGTGACTCAAAGACTGCTGCAGTACCAAAAAGCCCTTCACAGCATGCCTGACAACTCACAAAAGTTGCATCCATAGTGACCCCTGACCAGATTGTTGATATCTCCCAAAGAAAGTCTCCTCCTTCCCAGAGGTTGACTTCTTATGTAACCTGAAGTAGGGGTTTTGTGAATCTTATAACTTTCTGAGTTTCCTGAGCTTTGTAAGTTTTATGGGCCTTGAAAGATTTCTTAGCTTCCTGAGTCTGATGAAACTCTTTCCAGGAGAAATGTTTTCATTCAGAGGAAATAGCTGTCCAGACTCCACCTTTTCCTCAGGCTCTTACATTCTTTCCATCTTCTCTTCCGTGTTGTTCCCTGAGCCTTGAAGGGAATGACATAGAGTCACTACTCCATAGCAGTCGTCACTGATTCTCAGCAACCTAACCATTTGTGAGTCTCCACTGTAACTATTGCACACCAAAATAATGAAGTATCTCTCTACATCAGTAAGCTGTCTACAAAGAGAAGGCAGATGAACAGGTACATCATATTTGATTGGCAGACAATTGCAGTTCAGATGCAGAATATTCCCTAATTGTCATGTTTCCTATACAGGCTATTATGAAGGCCTTTATTTTCATGCTGAATAATGGATTTCCCTCCTTCTATATTAAAGGTAGATTGAGAAGTATCTTCTATCATGTCACTTTATTCTCTCCTGTTTTCCATTTTTCCTGCAAAATCATAGACTGACATGAAAAATAGCACCCATGTGTCTTTTCCTTATAATCCTTCCCTTAGTTGGACAAGTTCTTTATGGGCAGACAAATCAGTCTTAATTGCATGTCATCATCCACAGCAAAGGCTAAACCACTGATGCCACAGCCTCCTTACAATCCTGCCCCATACATGCTACTTTCTTTATTTTTTAAAATTTAAAGGAAAATTTATTGCAGATCTGAAAGCAACTCCTACAGTAGTGACTTTTCTATAAAATTGTACCTACACAATGCATTGCATCTACCATATTAAAACATGCATTAGACAGAAATATGAAAACCATGAACCCTCCATTCTTCAACAATTGAACAAAGATAAAATGTGTAAGGAACAACAAGGATGACTTGCAAAGGATGGGCTTTTTAAGCACATTTAACAAAAAAGCACAAATGGATGAGTGTTCAATTACATGCACGGAAGTGAACCTTAGGCACTCGGAATCAGCATTTTGTCCTAGAGGAAACACATATTATAAAAGTGCATAGTGTCAAAGGAACACTACCAGCATTCAAAAGCAGCTGTGTCAGCTAGGCAATAATAATAATACTCTAAAGCAGTGGTTCTCAACCTGTGAGTCACAACCCCTTTGGAGGTCACATATCCACTCTCCTGCATGTCAGATATTTACATTATGATTCATAACAGTAGCAAAATTACAGTTATGAAGTAGCAATGAAATAATTTTAAGGTTGAGGGGTCACCAAAACATGAGGAACTGTATTAAAGGGTCACAGCATTAGGAAGGTTGAGAACCACTGATCTATAGCATGTCTCTATTGTCCATCATTGAATACACTGGTAGAAACTTTGAAATAAAAAAGAAAAGAAAAAAAAAGGAGCTCCCTTTATTTTCTCTGTTTAAAATCCAGCAGAAAACAAACATCAATTCTGTTATACACTAACATCTTCAAAGTACATCATTTGTACAGAAGGACTAAGAACCAAACTCTGTTTACAGAGATCCAAACACGAGTGAGAGCACGCCCCTCACACGGCTTTCCGATGATACTCAGGAGGAACCACTTCGTAATCACTGGCACTGAGCACAGTTGCAGAGTTCTTCGCCAGGTACTTGAGGAAATCATGAAAATCTGAGAGACTGCAGTATGCTGAAATTCTCATAGAGCACCCTGATGCACCCATGTCTCAGGTCCATGGAGCGCCACATTTACTGAGGTCATTTGCCTGGGGATCAAGTCCCAGGCATCCATGAGCCCTGGTGGCAGCTTTCAGGACTCTTTAACGTCAACCCTGTTCACAAATGTTTCCTCACTTTCCACAGTAGGATCCACTCAGGCCCTCTTCCTCCTAGGAGGCTGAGGTGTCTCACTGATACTGTCATCATCTCCATTTCCTGGAGTTCTCTGTCTGCTCTTTGTTGTTGTCACTTCCACATTTTTCTGTTGCAAGCCTGATGTCTTCTTACTGGGAGCAGCCCCTCTCCTCTTGCCCTCTGATTGCCTTGCTCCTGGTTGATTGGCCCTTAAAGTTCTCACTGTTTCTGCAAATTGGTGTTCACGTATTTAAGTGCTCTGCTTTCTGGAACCCATTCATCCCAATATCTGTTCGAACCACTGTGATGTATAAAATATTTCCCTGTTTGTTCTTTTGGCCCTTTACACACTTTGATTCATAGAGAAGTGGTCCAGGAAAGCACAGCATTCACTCACTCTCCTGCAATTTAGACTTTGGGTCTGCTTGGGTACCTTCTCCCACCACCCCCAATTACCACCACCTACTCTCTACCACATGCTACTTTCAAAGGCTGCTATTATAACCTCTAGTCCATCATCTACTTGGGAGTATCCTGATACTTGTGTGATAGACCCCATTAATCTAGGACACATGTCACTCCATACCATTTAGAAGAAAATGGCCACTGGGATTGTTCCACTCTCAGATGTCTCAGCCTTGGTCGCATATCTTATCAGTCATGTAACTTTCACTACAACAGGGAGGTAAACCATCTTAACCATGTAGAAAATGTAGCCACATTAGAATTGCCCCTTAGATTCTTTGCCCTCAGGCAGATCAGCCACAGTTGTATGACCCATCATGGGGGTCATGGAACTACTAAACCCCAGCTCAACTTTGTTTCTTAGGTTTAAACCAAATAAATTGAAAACAAGTCCATATAGTACTTAAACAGCTTTATTTATAATTGCCCAAACTGGAAGCAACCAGATGTCCTCCAATAGATGAATGAATTTTTTTAAAGTATGTCCATATAATGGACTGTTATTCAATGATAAAAATAAGTGAGTTGCCAAACCATGAAACAATATGACAGAACAGAAATCTAAGTCCATATTATATTGCAACTACATACAGTGGGTTTCATCTTGATGAGTACAAAACCAAAACAAACATGGCCAAGAAGTAATAGCTGAGAAAGATTTGTTACCTGTAGCAGGTAAGGAGAGCAAAAAGCAAATGGCTTCCTCAAAGACAGTGTGGAAATTTTACTTAGAAAGCCTGTAAATATTAATATAAGAAAGCATTGGAGGGGTGGACACTTTCCTGAGCTTGCTCAGTAAAGGAATAGATTCTTGAACATGTTCAGTTTTAAGTCATGCTTTATGAAAGAAATATGACAGACACATTGATACATTCATGGCCCAGGGTCATATAGCAGATTTGAAAAGGTAAAAATGGCAGACAGGAACACTTTGAGACTGCTCAGTTTGCATAAAGGTGGCACACATGCTTACTTTCATCACAAAGATGGTGGACAGAAATGCCTCTACGTGTATCTAGCTTTGTTCATAAACCTTTAGTTGAAATAAAGGAAAAGATACTTGAGTGGTAAATCAGTATAGGAGTTTGTCCCTAAATGCCTGCTTCAGTGTTGATACCAGTATTGTTAAATGAAAGAAGTCTGAAAAGGCTGTGAGACACAATGGGCAAGACGAAACTAGAAGGGGAAAGGGTCAGTGGTTGCCAAGAGTTTCCTGGAAACAGAGTCATGGATAGTCAAACAGAATGTCTGAGACAATGTTTGATACTGTAGTGGTGAAAAATACCTGTCTTTATAAATTTGTAAAAGAAGCCAGGCAGTGGTGGCACACACCTTTAATCCTAGCACTCAGGAGGCAGAGGCAGGCGGATCTCCGTGAGTTCGAGGCTAGCCTGGGCTACAGAGTGAGTTTCAGGCAAGGCTCCAAAGCTACACAGAGAAACCCTGTCTCAAAAAAAACACAACAGAAAACAAACAAATTTGTCAAAGCTTACAGAATATATTTTGAGTCAGCTAGTAAACAATAAATTTGCTCTCAGTTGTTAGCAAATTACCATGTAGCATAACAAGCTAATAGCAGAAGAGAACTGTGAAATATCTATTGTGCATTTCTGTAAACATAAAACTGCTTTTAAAAAGTAAAAATCTATTAATTAACAAAATATATATAAGAAATACAACCCAGAAAGATTTCCTTTCATGAGTTGTTGCTCAAGCAAATAAATTTTGCCTACCACTGTATTAAGTGATTATAATTAGAAATAGATTTGTGTTTGACCTTTTGTTTCTTAAGGTATTATGCTTTGGGTGGCCCTTAACTGTCTGTAAACAATATAGAAATATAGTGACATAAAAATTAATTTTAAGAGTTAATGATATCCATAAGAGTTAAGGAACTTCACAGATATATTGCTTATTTGTTTACTTATTAACAAAGAATATTGAGCCTCACTGTGTACCAGGTGTTATTCCCACCCTAATGGCATAGCAATGAACCAGACAGAAAAAAATAAATGGTACTTTCGTGGGGCTTACATCCCAGCAACATATTTCCAAACATTTATAGTTTCTATCATTCAGAAAATAAAAATACCATTTCTGAGTTATATGGGACCACCATATGATAAATAACTTGTGTAAATATCATTCTCTTTCTAATTAGAATTGTCCTTTCAAATAAGATGATAAAGTGAAAACAATGTTGAAATTTTAAATTCTGAAAACTGTAATTATTATTACTTTCCTCTTTTAGTAGTCGAGGCTCTGAAAGTTCAGAGTCCAATGACACTCAGACTTATCTTCTCAAGTTGACCTCTCAGGTATGATTAACAAGTTTTGCTTCAGTTTGGATATGTTAAGCAGGTACACTGATTATTGTTGTTACTAACAGCGAGGAAAAAGGTTTGTGCATCTATCATTATTGTGGAGTAATAATTGTTTTTCTGATTATGTGAATATTTTAAATCATAGAATTTTTATTCTAACCCCCTTACTTCATCTATGAGAGTATTAAGATCCAGGAAGTGAAATTAATTCTCAAATTCCACACCACTTGTTAATGTTACATGTGGTACCCTGACATACATCACCTCGTTATTAACCCAATATTCATTTATTTAATTATACATTTATTGTTAATAGTGTGCTCAAACTATGTACCAGGCACTGCCTAGGTGCCGGAAACAGAACCATGAAAACAATGAGTCAAAAAAATCTTTCCCTCTGTTTTCGTATGTTCTAGTTGGGAGAGTGACACAACAAAATAAGTGAAACATGACTTAATAGATGAGGATAGATGCCTAAAGAAACAATTAAAGAGTTTATATGGAGATCACAGTTTGCATGGGCTTACTAAAGAAAGATGATACTTAAGTGAGGGAATAAGCTCCTTTTCACTGTGTGACAATTTCAAAACCTTAGTAATTTACAGTCAGCCTTTTATTTTCATATACCATATTCACTAACAATCCACTAGCCACAGTAAGTCATATAGCCAGCCAGGCTCAACATTCAACAGAATGGAGAGGTATATTCCACTTATCATGAGAGGCTCTACAGAGCTCCACAGTGAAGACTAGGGGTGCATAATCCTATTATAGAGGGCAAAACATGTGGAAACAGTGGTTTAGCATTACACAGTTCACCTCTAGGTCACAGTTTTTAACTTCCTGCCCAAATGCTAAATTTACTAGTATTTGTTCCCTTTCCAAAACACCCAGCATCTCATCCAGGCATGGTTATCAGTCCTCCATCATGACTACACCAGGCCTGGACCAAAACCCATAAAATAAGGCAAGTTATCTGCCCCTCTTATGTACATCTATAATAATGGAACAGAAGTTGGGAAATTATAATAGACATCCCATTAAAATTGAAGAATGGGTAGTATATAACAGTCATAGAACCAAAACAATTCTGAGTTTGCATGCATGTATACTGTGTGCTGGGGACCAAAACCAAGGCTTTGGGCATGGTAGGCAAGAACCAAAAATTTTTACTCTGTAGATATGGAATAATCTTCTCTCCTGGGGATTAGGAAACATTTCTAAAGCCCCATTACTTTTTCATAGATTCTTGTGTTTGCTTTGCATGCATCTAGGGTGCACAGTTGCAGTGGGAAGAAAGGGGTCATTACTCCATTTTCTAGGAAGTGAGTCTCAAAATGCCTGTATTTAGACACTCAAATGTGTCAAACTGTCTTTGACACATTAATTAAATACTAATTTAAAATACTATTTTACCTAGGTAAAAAACAAGAAAAAGTATCTGAAAACAAAGAGGGAAAGAAATGCCTCCCTAGCAAAGCGCCAGAATAACACAAGAGAGGTAAATCTTGATTACTGTAATGATTTAAAATGTTTTAAATATGAATGCAAGAGAATAGCAAGTCATGTGTTCTCATTTTTCTTCAGAAAAAAAATAAATAGGACTTTGGTCATATTATTTGCTGTTTACAAAAACCCAAAAGATCCTTGACAGGTGAGAGACAGGTCTTACTAAGATGCCATGTTTGAATTTCATTTGTATTTATTTTATTTTAAAATTATTTGAGAAAGCTTACAGAATGAATCCATGGCATTTAAAAAGAAATGTAAAAACAAGGAAACCTAAAAGAACATGAAGGAATGAAAATAAATGGCGCTGAGAGATGGACAAATGACAGCCAAGACCTTGGCAAACCCCTTCACTAGCAAATGGCAAACACTGCTTAACAAAGAAAGAAGAACAGCCATTCAAAGGCTAAGGTTAGATGTGAAAAATAAGGTCAAAATGAAAAGATAATCTACTCAAAATCCTCACATTCATTGAAAATAGCAATCTGAGAATCCCAACTGTCCTTGTTCCACTCCTAGCTCAGTAAGACAGAAATGCTACTGCAGAATAGTGCAGCCAAGAAAGTAGGTGGCACCTTTCCCCACAGCTACCAGAGATCTCTTCCCAGGAGGAACAAGGCATTGGTAATCGAGCGGAGTGCAGAGAAAAGGACAAAGAAGCCTACTCCATCCCCGGTTTGGGGCTAGAGGTTTCATCTTGGGTGCTGCACCACTGAATAACTGGGCCCTGGTCATTCTTGCCTTGGCTTGTAAAGTATGAGTTCAGTTCCTGGAGAGGCAATAGTGGAGACCTAAGGCTACTAGAGCCAGGTTCCAGTCAGAAGAATGTCACTCTCTCCAGCCCCAAATCCAGAACTAAGGATGTTTGCCTTGAGGGAGAGCTGGGCTGTACAACAGAAAACATCCTAGTCTCTTCCCAAAGAATTGATTTCATTTGCAACAGATGGAGAAAGCTAAAGCTTGGGAAATTCTTAAAACCTGTGCAAATATGGTAAAAAGAAATTAGGCAGAGATTGGTAGGTTGATTTGAAACACATGCTAAACTGTATCCTGGCTACTTTGCAGGAGAAAACTGGGGAGACAGCTGGGAGGAGCCCTTCAAAACTCAGAACAGACCTCATACACAACTTCTAGACCTGCCTATTCAAAGGACATTTTAAAAAATTAACCTGAACATCAAATTATGACTGTGGGTAGGGTTAAAGACATTAGAGCAATCAGCCAAAAGTTAGTGGGAGTTGAACAACTACATATAGTCAGAGAAAACCCTCATCATTCCAGCAAGTACTCCTAACTACTGAGCAATTTCTTCAACCCCATAATCAATTTTGATTTTTAACTTTTGCCTCATTTTCATAGATATGTCAATATCTGTTGTCAATTATATATACAAAGAAATGGATTTTATGTTTTAACTGTTTCAAGTTTTGTGTTTGTGTGTTGTTTTATATGATTTGATTTGTTTCATTGACAGGTTTCACTTTGTTGCCCAGGCTGGATTCAGAGCTCTAGAATCATAGATGCTAGCATTAACTCTATTTCATAGTCTAGTGTTGCTGAATTATGTGTGCTATATGCTGGCAAAAATGCTTTTCATTGATCTTTCCTTCCTCAGACCCTTTTAGAAAATTCTTTATAATGTTAGGCAAAGAAACAAAAGCTTGAAAATGTTTTCGTTCAGTGATTTGTAGATTATTCAAGGTTCACAGTCAAAAGTTCAGTATGTATCTTTTAGTCCAGTGAGTCAGATTTGTATTTCCCCTCAAAAAAGAAAGCAATATACTTGAAGTTTTCTTTGTTTTGGAGTTCTTCACAAAGCTCAAGAAAATATTCTTTACCTTTTGTATACAGGCATAGTTCTGAAATTTGTTGGTAGATTTTTCACACAACTGTTTATATTTTCATCTATTTCATACTTTCAACTTCTAATTTAAATAATTCTAATTTTAATGTTTTTTTCTCTGTCAAGATACATGAGTTCTGTATGAGAAAAAAAACTCTCTTTAGTAATGAACAAAAATACGGATTTTCCCTGATATTTATTAATGCAAGACAGAAATAAAATAAAAATAAATAAGAAATGTTTGTTGAAAACATATCAAATCATAATCATATAAGAAGCATACTACAGTTTCATGTTTGTACTATATCATCTTTTCTTTCCAACTCTCTGTTCCATTAGGCTTATGGTAAAGAACGTTTATTCCAAAGACAAGAAGAATCAAATTCTGATGTCAAAGGTAAACTTCTGTCTTACCTTCTTACAGACAGTTCATTTATTCAGCAAAACTCATTTTATGCCGTAACTTTGAGGTCACCACTGTGCTTGGTGCCAAAGAGTCTGAGATGTATATACTGGCTGACGAGATGGCTCAGCAGGGAAAGGTGCTTGCCACACATGCCTGGCAACCTGAGTGTGATCCCTAAGACCCACGTAAAAATGGAAGGTGAAAACTAAATCCACAAAGTTGTCCTCTGACCTCCACATACTCTCAGTGGCGTATACTCCCCCCATACACTCACTTCATGTATGCACACATGACACAATAATAATAAATAAATGTGTTTTTTAAAAAAAGAAATATATGATACCAGTTCTTCCTTTCAGGAGCTCCTCTTTTAACCAGGGAAGAAAAGCAAGTAAGCAAGCACTGTGTACAAGGTACAAGGCCTTGTTCAAGTATGAACCGCGTGTCCAGGGAGCAATGACAGGAGCAGTAGTGACCGGAACAGCAGAGAGCCCACATATTTGAGGCCCACTCTGAAGGTTATGGAAGGTTGTCCTCAAAGGGAATATAGGGATTTCATGTTCTTAAACTGTCTGCTCCTGTCATCTCATAACTTAATAGAAAGAAGTATGACCCCAGGAAAGAAATGAAATCTGCAACCTTCATTTGTTTCTGCTGCAAAATGCTGTCTGATATATGTCTTTAATTGATCTAGCTTTGCTGATATTTAACTTCTGTCACCTTATCCTTAAAGCCACTTGAAGAAAAGTCATAAGGTGTATAATAAATATATAAGTATGTAGATGTGTACTTTATGTAATATATGTCAATCGTGATAATTTACCAAAGATAATTATTTAATTTTAGGTATATGTGTGCTAATTTATTATACATTTATACCACCGTTATCCCCCCAAAAGGAGTTGAAATAACCTAATTAAAATGTATATGTACATGTGTGCATAAATTCAGTCTGTGAAGTAGGAAACTAAACAATGGAAGATAAAAACCATACCAAGAACAGGAGAGGTTAAATAATATTCATTTGACTAGAACTTTAAACTACCCATTCTTTCTGATAGTGATCACCAAGGAATTCAGTAATTCTTTATATATAACTTTTGTTTAAAATGTCAGAAATCAGAAATAAAGATAAACACAAAAGGGGCTAGGAAGACAGCCCCATTGAGTAACATGGTGGCTGCACAAGCCTAAATTCCTGAGTTTGGATCCTCAGACACAAGAGCGAGCATCTGTAATCACAATATACAGGGTAAGGTAGGAGAAGTGTACAGGAGAATCTCTGAAAGCTTGGATGCCAGCTATCTTGACACATGGTACATGCAGAAACAAACAAGAGACCCTGAGGTAGTTATGGCATGCACATGCCCACATGCATGAGCGCGCGCGCGCGCGCGCGCGCGCGCGCGCGCACACACACACACACACACACACACACACACACACACACACAAAGATTTTTTAAAAGATAAAAGAAAGTAAGAATAATGTTTTAGAATACTTTTTACCTTTTTCTAAGATGCCATATCTTAATAAATGGCATAATCTTGTTATTTTCCATGTTCCTTTTTCATTTAAAAGTAAAGTTTTTTGTTTTTGTTATTTTGGGATTTTTTTAATAGTTTTTTGAGACAGGGTTTCTCTGTGTAACAGCCCTGGCTGTCCTGGAACTTGCTCTGTAGACCAGGCTGGCCTCAAACTCACAGAGATCTGCCTGCCTCTGCCTCCCAAGTGCTGGGATTAAAGGCATGTGCTACCACTGTCTGGCAAAATTAGAGCATTTTATAAACAGTTTTGCATGGAAAAATGACAATAAAATATTTTATTCTGTAAATCTTTTTTTTGTTTTTTGTTTTTTGTTTTTTTTTTTTTTTTTTTGGTTTTTTGAGACAGGGTTTCTCTGTGTAGCTTTGCGCCTTTCCTGGAACTCACTCTGTAGCCCAGGCTGTCCTTGAACTCATGGAGATCCGCCTGGCTCTGCCTCCCGAGTGCTGGGATTAAAGGCGTGCCCCACCACTGCCTGGCTATTCTGTAAATCTTGATTTGTATAGCTAGGCCCATTGTTCAACTTTTATTTTGTTGCTAAATTTCCTCTGTTGTAAACAGCATGAAAATCTATCCATTTGTGTGTACAATTATTTCTTTCTAATAAATTCCTAGAGAAGGAATTGTTGTCCCCAGAGGTATAAATACTTGAAATACAGCAAAAAAAAATTATATTTGAAGATGTCATATGTTAATGTCATTGAGTTAAACTACTATTCACACACTGGGTATGATAGCGTGTACCTTTAATCCCAGCACTTAGGAGGCAGAGGCAGGCGGATCTTTGTGAGTTCAAGGCCAGTCTGGCCTACAAAGTGAGTTCAGGACAGCCAGGGCTGTTACACAGAGAAACCCTGTCTCAAAAAGAAAACAGAAAAAGAAAGAAAAGAAAAGAAGAAACAAACAAACAAACAAAAAACCCTACTGTTCAGACATTATTTGAACTTTACATTTTGAAAGGAGATACAAAATATGAAGGAACTATAATCAGTCATTCATTTCCATTTGCTATGATCCTTTACCATCTTTTCTAGATCCAAAGCCAACTGTACCAGATGTTTATGTGGCTCAGTGTTTCAGAAGACCATTGCCTAATCAAGGCTTGGGTGAGTAGAGAGGGCTCAGAAATGTTCGATCACCTACAATCTGAACATGTGCAATAATAATAATTTTTACTGATCAAGGTCTACATACTTTAAAGAATAAAATATTATCTTAGAATCAGATTGCCAACCAGCAGTTCACCTTACTAGAAATTAAGGAGCTTATTTTTTTGCTTCTTTCTGGCTCTAGAAATGCATAGAAAAAGCCAACAGAAATTGGTTATACCTGAATTTGTTTTTAACTTTGTATTAACTTTCATTTGACAATGAAGTATATTTATATACATATAAATACAGTTACTCATACACCTACCCTCTTTTCTCTCCCTTCCAGCCCCATTAATTCTCCCTCCTCTCTACAAATCCCTTTCCTACATTCATGTCTTTTGTTGTGTTTCGTGACTAAGTTTAACTGGAACTGACTTGGTAGCCTTAGATTTACAGCTCTCTATTGGAGCTTGTTTGGATTGACAGTGGGTATACAACTGAAGAAAATGGCTCCCCTTCTCCCAGAAGCTGTCAATAACCAATAGTTGAACAGAGAGAGGGAGGGCTCAGTGTGCCCCTCCCTAGGCATGACTGATTATGGACATAGATCTGTTTCTTATAGTGTTTTTTTTTTTTTTTTGGTTTTTTGAGACAGGGTTTCTCTGTGTAGCTTTGCACCTTTTCCTGGATCTTGCTCTGTAGACCAGGCTGGCCTCGAACTCACAAAGATCCACCTGCCTCTGCCTCCCGAGTGCTGGGATTAAAGGCGTGCGCCACCACCCCCCCGGCTGTTTCTTACAGTTTTATACTACCAAAGAGAGAACAGAATATTATTTGCATTTACATCTCATCAAATCCTAAGGCATAGAAAAACTTTGAGAGTACTCTAGTCTTATCCCTAATTCATTAGACCTAATTCATCACTCTCATACAACTTTTGATTACAGTTGATCCAAGTAGTTTATTAAATTGCAATATGGTTCATTCTGTTGCTAAAGAGCTTCAGCACTGAAGCAAATATTGTGAAGCAGTTTTCAGTCAAGGATATTGAAAAGATAATGAGTACCATTCCAAGGCCAGTTGCCCTGTGCATCCCTTGAGAGAGAAGGCTAAATGACTATGTTGTTTTACTGACAATTAAAGGGTATATCTAACTAGGTAGGAAGACAGATATCTAAAAGTAGAGCCAGGTGGACATGGTGAGCCACCGTAATCCCAGTGCTCTGAAGGCAGAAGTAGGATCCCCAGAGTAAGCTGGCTGGCTTGAGTAGATGAATCATGAAGGTCTGGGTTCAGGTGAGAGGCCTTGTCTCCATATACAAAAATAGAATAAACAAGGAAGACACAGGATATCAACCTCTGACTTACACAGGCACACACACATGCACACACAAACAATAGAGGTACAACATGTAGAAACTAATTTGAGATTAAGTGTCAAGGAAGATAAACTAGAGTAGAATTGGTTTGGACACTTAAAATGGACTAGGGAGACAGATCTACTCTCATATACATCCACAGTTAAATCTTTGAACTCTGTTCAAACACAAGTACCCCCTAGATGAAGATGATCTTAGGATCTGGCAAACTTCAGATTCCTAAAACATTGTTTATTAAGTTCTACTAAATTTGCACAATAGAATCCACCCCCAACTACCCAGAGAGTGATACATACCCAATATACTTTTTACAAGACAGTTTAACTTAGCCAGAACAAATCATTTCAAACTCTTCATGCAGCTTGCAAATGGATGGATCTAGAAAAAAAATCATCCTGAGTGAGGTAACCCAGACTCAGAAAGACAAACATGGTATGTACTCACTCATAGGAGGATACTAGATGTAAAACAAAGATGACTAGACTGCTACTCACAACTCCAGGGAGGCTACCTAGAAAACAGGACCCCAAGAAAGACACAGGGATCGCCCAATGACAGAGAAATGGATGAGATCTACATGAACAACCTGGACATGAGTGATGGTAATGAAGGGCAAGGGTCGAGGGAAAGAGAGCTTAGGGGAGCGAGAGATTCCAGCTGGATCAAGAACAGAGAGGGAGAACAAGGAATAAGAGACCATGATAAATGAAGACCACATGAGAATAGGAAGAAGGAAAGTGCTAGAGAGGCCCACAGAAATCCACAAAGATACCTCCACAATAGACTACTGGCAATGGTCGAAAGAAAGCCCGAACTGACCTACTCTGGTGATAGGATGGCCAAACACCCTAATTGTGGTGCTAGAAACCTCATCCAATGACTGAGGGAACTGGATGCAGAGATCCACGGTCAGGCCCCAGGTGGAGCTCCAGGAGTCCAATTGGCAAGAAAGAGGAGGCTTTGTATGAGCGAGAATTGTTGAGACCAAGATTGGAAAAAGCACAGGGACAAATAACCAAACGAATGGAAACACATGAACTATGAACCAATAGCTGAGGAGCCCCCAACTGGATCAGGCCCTCTGGATAAGTGAGACAGTTGATTAGCTTGATCTGTTTAGGAGACATCCAAGTAGTGGGACCGGGACCTGTCCTCAGTGCATGAGCTGGCTGTTTGGAACCTGGGGCTTATACAGGGACACTTGGCTCAGCCTGGGAGGAGGGGACTGGACCTGCCTGGACTGGATCTACCAGGTTGAACTCAATCCCCAGGGGAGTCTTTGCCCTGGAGGAGATGGGAATGGGGGGTCTCCTGGGGGGAAGGCAGGGGGGGCGGGAGGGGGGGAGAACAAGGGAATCTGTGGCTGATATGTAAAATTAAATTAAATTATAAAATAAAATTTAAAAAACTATAAATGTAGCCATAATTTTGTAAACCTTAGAGCACTTACTCTGGGCTGCTAGACTATGTCCCAAGTGGCCATCCTCACTTTGAATTGAATAAATCCTTCATTCACACATTTGGCATGCCTTCATTTGCCTGTTAAGTCATCCTAAAGGAAAAGAGGTAAAGTAGACTTAAGTCTTATGTATCTGGGATTGGACAAACAAAAACTGAATCAATTGAAAATATTTTCACCTTCCTCCAAAACAACAATGTTCAGTCAAAATAGTAGGTGGTGAACTCACTTGCTTATTACATGAGAGGTATGCTGGTCTCTTATATGGAGAATTTGAGGCTAGTCTGAACTATATAAGACCATACCTTTAAAAAGAGTCTATATCAGAGGGAAGAAATATTATAAAAGTATATTTTATCACTATCCACTAGTTAACTTGTTCTGCTATTAATTATGATTGCCACTGTTAACTAGTTCTATTGTTATTTTGCTTAAATAGTAAGATATAAATAATGTCAAAGAAAATAATATATAATAATATATAATTTAGGCCCCAATTTTTATATTAAAATATGTGCATAGTAGTTATTATACATTATACTTTACTTTGGTCTAATACATCTGCATCCTAGATCAACTCTCTAAAATGCTGATCATATTAGTGTATCTGTAAATGTCCTTCACAGGTTTGTGGGGGTGTTTTGTTTTGATTTTTGGTGATGGTGGTTGTTTCTTCTTCCTCCTCCTCCTTCTCCTCCTTTCTTCTTCTTTTTTTACTTTCTTTTTCTTCTAGAGTACTCAGAGCCTCTCACATGCTAGGCAAGTCCTCTGCCACTGAGTTGAATTCCCAGCCCATAGATTACTTTCCAATTGGTAGTTAATATATAGATATTTTTCCTGTTTATTCTTCTCTCGGAACAGTCTTATTAAAAGGCTCACAAGAGGAATGTGTACTCATATATTTCATGTGTATGAACAAGACATCATTTAACTAAAGATGAACTAAATTATCTAGCTATTAAGTGTACATAAAGTAATTGCCAAGAATATAAAAAAATTAACTTTTGTTGATCTTAAAATGTAACCAGCCGGGCGGCGGTGGCATATGCCTTTAATCCCAGCACTCAGGAGGCAGAGCCAGGCGGATCTCTGTGAGTTCAAGGCCAGCCTGGTCTACAGAGTAAGATCCAGGACAGGCACCAAAACTACATGGAGAAACCCTGTCTCAAAAAACAAAAAAAAAAACAACAAAAAAAAATGTAACCAGATATTTCATGGTATATTCTCCTTTTTAGTGAAAATTCCTGAACATATCTTTTATCCCCGAAAAACGCGTTCAAGGTAGGTGAACTACTTTTGATTTCTCCTAACCATATTACTCTTTTTCTTCTGTCTTAGAATGTTTTGATTTTGAATTAAAGCAATAAATAAGATTACTCTTTGAAAAAAGTTGTTGATCAAGTTCATCTTTAGATCCTACCTGTCTAGATCACTCTAAGATGTAAGAGCACCTACAGATACAGTTTTGAAGGGTTCTGAGACAATTTCATTATCCCCAAACTGTCCTTAATGGATACTTTAAAGTCTTAGCTAAATATTTATTTCTATGTGTTTATCATTGAATTATCTGATTTCTCATTTTAAAAATAGTTTATGGACCATTGGTCACACAGAGGTAAAACTAGCATCTAAAGCCTGGAAAAGGCACAGAAAGGGAAGTCAAAGATTATATTGGCCAGCTTTGAATCTTTGTCTGAACTGGTAACTACTGTTTCTCTACTACCTTTGGCCAGTTTTCTTGTCTGTAGGAATGATATCAACCACTGTCTGGACAGTGACTTAGGTAAATCACAGATAAGCATCTGAGAATTCACTGAATTTGCCCAACTATGTAATTTCACTACAAGAGGTGATGGTGTAACTTTTCTTCCTTCCGTGGCTTCTTTCTCAAGGACCTGATTTCTGTTTAATGACAATGAAAAGGGTTCTGTTTGTATATTCTCTTACTTCAAAAGCCTAGAGAATTGGTTACGTAAATGATAATATGACAGGCATTTTTGAACATAACTATACTTGGACCTAGAATTAAGCATTTTAAGATAAGATATCCTATGGAAAGAAATTAAATGATAAATACCAAGATAAGAAAAGACAGGGCTGAAGACAGATATCAGTAGTTAAAAGCATTTACTGTTCTTCCAGAGGACCTGTGCAGCCAACATATGGTACACATAAATTCATGCAGACACAAACACATACACATAAATAAAAATAAATCTTTAAAAAGATAATAGGAAAAGCACTGGAATTCGAAAATAGGACTGTTAGATTTGATGCTGCCTCTTATTACCTGTATGAGCATAAGAAAATTGATTAATCTTTATTATCCTCCTTTTTAAAATAGGACTATTACTAGCTCTTCTGCCTATATCACAGGCTGGTGAGAGCTCAAAGATTACATACTAAAGTATAAAAGGCAAATAGAAAAACTGCATTACTCTTGTATAAGTAGTTGACATTGAGATTACAGTACTCAATTTCTTTCAGCTCCAGACGTATGAATCAGAGTCTTAACAAACACCAACGGACATATACTTTAGAAACTTCTAAGAGTCCAATCCAAGAAGCAGTTCAGTCCAAAGAAATCAACATGTATGAAAGTTGTTTCAAAGTGGCATCCTTGAAGTGTCCTATGAACAAACAAACTTCAAATTGGATTGAGAAGACAAGGATACCAACAGGTTTTTTTAAATTATTGTTTAATATTTTAATAAGTACAAAGATCCTTTATGGGCTGGAGAGATGGCTCAGTGGTTAAGAGTACTGGCTGTTCTTCCTAGCGGTCCTGAGTTCAATTCCCAGCAACCACATGGTGGCTCACAACCATCCTTATGAGGTCTGATGCCCTCTTCTGGCCTGCAGGGATACATGCAGGCAGAACACTGTATACATAATAAATAAATAAATAAATCTTTTTTAAAAAATCCATTATATTATGTCATCATAATAAATCTCATCCAATCAGGATTATAGAAACTACATTAGTAAACAGGGAATTAATAACCATTGCTCTCCTGTCTCTGAAAAGTATTTAGCTTATTTCATCTCTGAATGAGCATATTTAAAAATTCCTTGGTTTAATATAGTCTTGAAAAAAATTTAATTGCATTCATTAAGATAGCTCAATTACCACTACCCTACAACCAAGGAACTTTGTCTTAATGCTATGACCATATTCTGATAGTGAACATTCTTTAACTTTGTTTCTCTTAAAGTGGCCCAAAACCAGTTGAAAACCACTGTAGGCCATAGTTATTGTCTTGAGATATGTCTATACTAAACTACCCCTTACAGAAGACCAAAGAACATTGGCTCAATTCTGATTCATCATAGTGACAGATGTTCGTTTAAGGTGTAGAAAGTAAAGAAAAGTCAACTTCCTTCATTCTACTTGAATGAATCTAAAAACCATGCTAAATGAAAAATCAGATATAGGTGTAGTTGAAAGTTTTTTTTGTGTCCTGGCTGGCCCATAGTCAGGACAAATCTCTCTCACCCACTGGTCCCACAGCTGCTCAGACCCAAATAAACTTACACAGGCTAATATTATTTTTAAACTATGACCATGGCAGGCTTCTTGTTATCTAGTTCTTATATTTTAAATTAACCTATTTTTATAAATCTATACTTTGCCATGTGGCTCATGGCTTACTGGTAACTTTACATCTTGCTTCTTCTGGCAGCAGCTAGCAGCGTGTCCCCTGCTCTGTCTTCTTCCTTACTATGTCTCTTTAGAATGTCCTGCCTAACCTTATTCTGCCTCACCATTGGCCAGACAGTTTTATTTATCAACCAATCAGAGCAACACATTTTTACAGTATACAGAATGATATCACCCATCACAGCTAAGGAGAAGGGAGGAAGTAAGTGGACTTCTGGGAGGTTCTTTCTTCATTTGTGGGATGGCTGTCAGAGAAAATGATAGGGAATTACAGATTTGAAAGTCAGATTCAAATAAAACTCTAATAAGTTTGTGTTCTGCTTGGGTAATGTTTTTAAGATGATATGTTTCTTTTTTGTTTTAGATTTTAGGGTATTATTAGGATGGAGTCAGGTCCTTCATTTTATTTTTATATGCATCTACATTGGATTTTACATATGTGTTTTATCAAGTTCTTTCCTTGAGTCTCAGAAAAGGAGATCCAAATTTAATGATAAAACCCTAAGCTAGTAAATACGAAGTAATTATGAATCAACTTGTTTGGAATTTTAAAAACAAGAGCAGTGACTTAATATTTTAATTATGAACAATTACATAACAGCATTT
Source organism: Peromyscus californicus insignis (assembly GCF_007827085.1). Lineage (NCBI taxonomy): Eukaryota > Metazoa > Chordata > Mammalia > Rodentia > Cricetidae > Peromyscus > Peromyscus californicus. The sequence continues at coordinate 47,913,162 of NW_026294584.1, forward strand.
TATCATTCCAATCATGTGTGCATAAACTAATTATATGAACTATTTTTCTAAATAAGATTGATTGTGATTCATGGATCATTAATTTCAATAGCTGTCCAAAGCCTAACATTCTGCAACAAGTCAATTTCTTTTTATAACTATTTTAAGAAATGAAAATTTGTGATAAAATATGTCCATTTATTTAATGTTAGAATTGTAGTTGTTTACTAGTTGCAATGACTTGGAAATAATGTATCCTAGGGTTTGCATTTACTAGGTGAACTTGAGTGTTTTTTGTTTTTAACCTGATCATCATATGGTATCATATATTTATTTAAAGGAAAATCCCTAGAGGCCGGAAAGATAACACAACAGTTAAGAATACTTATTGCTCTGGCAAATGATCCAGGTTCGGTTCCCAGAACCCAAATGACAACTCACAGTTATCTTTAATTCCAGGTCCAACATCCTGTGTAGCTTAAGTTTTCCTGCCTGACCCACAGTCAGGACAAATCTCTCTCACACCCGCCAGTCCCACAGCCGTTCAGACCCAACCAAATAAACACAGAGACTTATATTGGTTACAAACTGTATGGCCGTGGCAGGCTTCTTGCTAACTGTTCTTACAGCTTAAATTAATCCATTTCCATTAATCTATACCTTGCCACATGGCTTGTGGCTTACCAGCATCTTCACATGCTGTTGTTTCTCATCATGGCAGTTGGCAGTGTCTCTCTGACTCAGCCTTCCACTTCCCAGCTTTATTCTCCTCCTTGTCCCGCCTACACTTCCTGCCTAGCCAATGGCCAATCAGTGTTTTAATTATTGACTAATCAGCAACACATTTGACATACAGAACATCCCACAGCACTTCCCCCCTTTTTTTAAAAAAAAAAAAGGAAGGTTTTAACCTTAACAAAGTAAAATTACATATAATTTGGGAATTTGGGCGTAGCTTCTCTTACTACTTCCTGCTGGAGGGGGGCGCTGTATCTTATGGGGATACAAAGAAAATTTTAGGATCATGGAAAAGTCCATGAGGGTGTATCGTCTGAGCCAGTTGCCTTCAAACCATTCTGGATGTTGGATCATCTGGGCCATGGTGTCATCGGAGACCTTTCAGGGGGTCTTGGCTGGTCAAACCTGATGTGTCTTAATCTGGAACAAATCCATAGCCTCTGGCTTTCTGTGGAAACAAAAGCAGAGTCTCCTTTCCAAAGTAACATATCCTTATATTCAAATTTTGAAGTCAAGATACCTTTAAAATATACATTTTGGCGTAACTCAACAGCTTTTACAATGAAATGTTTTTCTGCAGTTAAAAGTCCCAAAGACAACACAATGCAGATTCTCTGTGTAATATCCATTTTTACGTGGCTTATTTTTTATACTACCTTTACTGTCTCTTTAAAGACTTTATTTTTTAAAACTATGTATTTGTTTCTATAACTCTATATATCATCTTTTTTGTCTCTTTCAAGCCTACGTATCTTTTACACACATTGTAAACTATTACATCTGAATCTGTCTTATTGTGAATCTATTGCCTTAAACTGCAGCAGCTGTGGCTGCTGGATCCACCCACCTCAGCTTCCCAACATGGCCATGGTTTACCGCCAGCTCTGGGAGCTATCGTGGGTCTATGCTTTTATCCAAGCAGCAAGTAGCCCAGAAACCCTTTTTTGTTTTGTACTAGCAAAGGCTAAATCCACCATGTAGCTTAATGTGCCACTTGCAGAGGCCTCATTCCCGCCATACTGCAGGTTGAGCACGCACTCTAGGAACCCACCAGTAGCTCAAACCGGCAGCTGCTGCTCATTTGAGAGAGACAATTAGGAAGCTGTTTTAGCTCCGTTTTAGAATCTTTTCTTAGGTTTTAGGTGGAAACTCTTGCCACCACGTTGGACGCCATTTGTAGCTTAAGTTTTCCTGCCTGACCCACAGTCAGGACAAATCTCTCTCACACCCGCCAGTCCCACAGCCATTCAGACCCAACCAAATAAACACAGAGACTTATATTGGTTACAAACTGTATGGCCGTGGCAGGCTTCTTGCTAACTGTTCTTACAGCTTAAATTAATCCATTTCCATTAATCTATACCTTGCCACATGGCTTGTGGCTTACCAGCATCTTCACATGCTGTTGTTTCTCATCATGGCAGTTGGCAGTGTCTCTCTGACTCAGCCTTCCACTTCCCAGCTTTATTCTCCTCCTTGTCCCGCCTACACTTCCTGCCTAGCCAATGGCCAATCAGTGTTTTAATTATTGACTAATCAGCAACACATTTGACATACAGAACATCCCACAGCAATCCTGTTCTGGCCTCTAGGCTCAAGACATGTGCATGATATATAATATATAGTATATATTATATATACATACATACATGCAGATAAAACATACAAAAAATTTAAAAACAAAAAAATAAACCTTTACTGAAATAACAATTTCAGAGTTTCTAAAAGGTCAAGGAGCTAAGCTCAAGCCCATAGGGTATTCATATTAAAAAATAGAATGAACTCACATTCAACATATACTTATACTTATTTATACTTCTTACAAACATATTCAAAAGGAAACTCTATAGAACTATTTTTACAAACTTATATTCATAAGGAAACTCTAATTTACAAACTTTAGCACATATCTAGAAGAGATTTCTTAGAAGAACTATTTACCAAACTTATATTCAAGAGGAAACTCTATAGAGCTATTTTACAGACATCTAGAAAGAATCTCTTATATTTTTGGTTGTGAGCCTAGCCTTTAACGGCTGAGCCATCTCTCCAGCCCTAGAAAGAATCTCTTAACAGAACTAACTTACACTAGAAAGAATCTCTTAACAGAACTAACTTATTTTCTTACAATAAGGTAGAGAGTACACAAATCATGAGCACCATAGTAAAAATTATAAGTGAACTCAACACCGCTTTATTTCTAAGTTCAGAATTCATGGTCAGCTTTGATATGAGACTCCTGTGGGTAGCCAGTAAGCTTTATTTGGTGACTAAGGGTACAGTTTTTCCCCCTTTTAATGTTTTAAAGCTGCTTTTTAAGATTACCATGAGTTCCCTTAATGATGCCAATGTTTCCCTGTTGTATCTTAAGCACAACTCAATCTTGTAGGTTTTTTTCACACCCAAAGCAATTTCCTAGTGTAAGAGCCATTTTCCCTTGTTTTGAAAGCTAAAAGATTTCAAAGTGTCTTGTTGACAAAGAGTATTAGCACTTTAATTATCTCCTTCGAGGCAACCTGTTCTCCTGTTCCTAGTTCTCAGGAGGTAAGACTAAGCTTTCTAACATCACTTGGAAAAGAAACTGCATCTGGAGCTGAAAAAACAGTTTTTGGGCAGTATCACCATTTTGGGCTGAAAAACTACATTTCCAAGACTGCTTTTCTCTATAGCATCATGCTATTACTATAATTCCCAAGCTGCTTTTTGAACTACATTTCCCAGGTTGCCTTTCTGGGTCTGGCAGAAAATTTCCATTCACACAGTCTGTTTTCATACTAAAAGTCAAGATCAAGTGAGCTTTTTTTTTTTTTTTTTTTTTTTGCCACAGGAGGTTTCTGTTCTCCTTAAGCTTGCTTTGGGACGCTTGTGTTACCTTTTGACAGGTGTACCTCTCTAATCAGAATTTTCATCTGACATTGTTCCCAGAATGGGTCATGTCTATCTGCATGCACTCAGACAGACGTTTTGGTACCCAAAGCAAAAACTCCTTGGGGCTTGCTCCTCCGCCTCACCGGGTTAGTGAAAGAAAATGAAAGTTTTTGAAACAACAGCTTTTTTAGAAAGATTTCCCCTCCCCTCCCCAATAGATCTCTTTTGTCCCTGCTTGTCCCTTCCTCCAAGATGCAGGGTCCCTGATGCCCCTGCTGTGGCTCAGGACCAACTCTTCTCCTGCAGCATGGCTCAACCAAGTGTCTTGCAATAGCTGTGCCTCCTCTGTGCCTCCTCAAATGCTCTGCCCCTAGCTGCTTTTTTTTTTTTTTTTATTTCTTTTTTTTTTTTATTAATTTATTTTGCAATACAATTCAGTTCTACATATCAGCCACGGATTCCCTTGTTCTCCCCCCTCCCGTCCCCCTCACCTTCCCCCCAACCCCCCCCCCCATTCCCATCTCCTCCAGGGCAAAGCCTTCCCCACAGACTGAGGTCAACCTGGTAGACTCAGTCCAGGTAGGTCTAGTCCCCTCCTCCCAGGCCGAGCCAAACAATCCTGCATAGGCCCCAGGTTTCAAACAGCCAACTCATGCAATGAGCACAAGATCTAGTCCCACTGCCTGGATGCCTCCCAAACAGATCAAGCCAATCAACTGTCTCATCCATTCAGAGGGCCTGATCCAGTGGGGACCCCTCAGCCATTGGTTCATAGTTCATGTGTTTCCATTCATTTGGCTATTTGTCCCTGTGCTTTATCCAACCTTGGTCTCAACAATTCTCGCTCATATAAACCCTCCTCATTCTCGCTAATTGGACTCCCAGAGATCCACCCGGGGCCTAGTCATGGATCTCTGCATCCAGATCCCTCAGTAGTTGGATGAGGTTTCTAGCACAACAATTAGGGTGTTTGGCCATCCCATCACCAGAGTAGGTCAGTTCGGGCTGTCTCTCGACCACTGCCAGCAGTCTGTTGTGTGGGTATCTTTGTGGATTTCTGTGGGCCTCTCTAGCACTTTGCTTCTTCCTATTCTCATGTGGTCTTTATTTACCATGGTCTCCTATTCCTTGTTCTCCCTCTCTGTTGTTGATCCAGCTGGGATCTCCCGCTCCCCCAAGCTCTCTTTCCCTCAACCCTCGCCTTTCATTACCGCCACTCATGTCCAGGCTGTTCATGTAGATCTCATTCCATTTCTCTGTCATTGGGTGATCCCTGTGTCTTTCTTGGGGTCCTGTTTTCCAGGTAGCCTCCCTGGTGATGTGAGTAGCAGACAAGTCATCCTTGTTTCATGTCTAGTATCTTGCTATGAGTGAGTACATACCATGTTTGTCTTTCTGAGTCTGGGTTACCTCACTCAGGATGATTTTTTCTAGATCCATCCATTTGTCTGTAAACCTCATGATGCCATTGTTTTTCTCTGCTGAGTAGTATTCCATTGTGTATATGTACCACATTTTATTTATCCATTCTTCAGTTGAAGGGCATCTGGGTTGTTTCCATGTTCTGGCTATTACAAATAATGCTGATATGAACATAACTGAACAAGTGCTCTTATGGTGTGGTTGAGCATTTCTTGGGTATATGCCCAAGAGTGGTATAGCTGGATCTTGGGGGAGATTGATTCCCAATTTTCTAAGAAAGCGCCATATTGATTTCCAAAGTGGTTGTACAAGCTTGCATTCCCACCAGCAGTGGAGGAGAGTTCCCCTAGCTCCACATCCTCTCCAGCATAAGGTGTCTTCAGTGTTTTTGATCTTAGCCATTCTGACAGGCGTAAGGTGGTATCTCAGAGTTGTTTTGATTTGCATTTCCCTGATGATTAGGGATGTTGAGCAGTTCCTTAAATGTCTTTCGGCCATTTGAGTTTCCTCTGTTGAGAATTCTCTGTTTAGTTCTATAGCCCATTTCTTAATTGGACTGTTGGGCATTTTGATGTCTAATTTCTTGAATTCCTTATATATTCTGGATATCAGTCCTCTGTCAGATGTGGGGTTGGTGAAGATCTTTTCCCATTCTGTAGGCTGTCGCTTTGCCTTGTTGACCGTATTCTTTGCTCTACAAAAGCTTCTCAGTTTCAAGAGGTCCCATTGATTGATTGTTTGTCTCAGAGTCTGTGCTACTGGTGTTCTATTTAGGAAGTAGTCTCCTATGCCAATGCGTTCAAGACTACTTCCTACTTTCTCTTCTAGCAGGTTCAGAGTAGCTGGATTTATGTTGAGGTCCTTGATCCACTTGGACTTAAGTTTTGTGCACGGTGATAGATATGGATCTATTTGCAGCCTTCTACATGTTGATATCCAGTTTTGCCAGCACCATTTGTTGAAGATGCTTTCTTTTTTCCATTGTGCACTTTTGGCTTCTTTGTCAAAAATCATATGTTCATAGGTGTGCGGATTAATGTCAGGGTCTTCAATTCGATTCCATTGGTCCACATGTCGGTTTTTATGCCAGTACCAAGCTGTTTTTATTACTGTAGCTCTATAGTAGAGCTTGAAGTCAGGGATCGTGATGCCTCCAGAAGTTGTGTTATTGTACAGGATTCCTTTGGCTATCCTGGGTTTTTTGTTTTTCCATATGAAGTTGCGTATTATTTTTTCCAGGTCTGTGAAGAATTGTGTTGGTATTTTGATGGGGATTGCATTGAATCTGTAGATTGCTTTTGGTAAGATTGCCATTTTTACTATGTTAGTCCTGCCTATCCATGAGCATGGGAGATCTTTCCATTTTCTGACATCTTCTTCAATTTCTTTTTTCAGGGACTTAAAGTTCTTGTCATATAGGTCCTTCACTTGCTTGGTTAGTGTTACCCCAAGGTATTTTATGTCATTTGTGGCTATAGTAAAGGGTGATGTATCTCTGATTTCCTTCTCCGCTTCTTTGTCCATTGTATATAGGAGGGCTACTGATTTTTTTGAGTTGATCTTGTATCCTGCTATGTTGCTGAAGGTGTTTATAAGCTGTATCAGTTCCTTGGTGGAATCTTTGGGGTCGCTCAAGTATACTATCATGTCATCTGCAAATAGGGAAAGCTTGACTTCTTCCTTTCCAATTTGTATCCCCTTAATCTCCTTATGTTGTCTTATTGCTCTGGCTAGAACTTCAAGTACTATATTGAATAAGTATGGGGAGAGTGGACAGCCTTGCCTCGTTCCTGATTTTAGTGGAATTGCTTTGAGTTTCTCTCCATTTAATTTGATGTTGGCTGTTGGCTTGCTGTAAATTGCCTTTATTATGTTTAGGTATGTTCCCTGTATTCCTGATCGCTCCAATACCTTTATCATGAAGGGGTGTTGGATTTTGTCAAATGCCTTTTCTGCATCCAGTGAGATGATCATATGGTTTTTTTCTTTGAGTTTGTTTACATGGTGTATTACATTGACGGACTTTCGTATGTTGAACCACCCTTGCATCCCTGGAATGAATCCTACTTGATTATGGTGGATAATTGTTTTGATGTGTTCTTGGAGTCTGTTTGCCAGTATTTTATTGAGTATTTTTGCATCTATGTTCATGAGGGAGATCGGTCTGTAGTTCTCTTTCTTTGTTGTATCCTTGTTTGGTTTAGGAATTAGGGTAATTGTAGCCTCGTAGAAGGAGTTTGGTAATGTTCCTTCTGTTTCTATTGTGTGGAACAATTTAGAGAGTATTGGTATTAACTCTTCTTTGAAGATCTGGTAGAATTCTGCGCTGAAACCATCTGGTCCTGGGCTTTTTTTGGTTGGGAGACTTTTAATGACTGTTTCTATTTCATTAGGGGTTATTGGACTATTTAAATAGTTTATCTGGTCTTGATTTAACTTAGGTATGTGGTACCTATCCAGAAAGTCATCCATTTCTTTTAGGTTTTCCAGTTTTGTCGAATAGAGGTTTTTGAAGTATGACCTGATGATTCTCTGGATTTCCTCAATGTCTGTTGTTATGTCCCCCTTTTCATTTCTGATTTTGTTGATTTGGATGCTCTCTCTCTGTCTTTTGGTTAGTTTGGATAAGGGCTTGTCTATCTTGTTGATTTTCTCAAAGAACCAACTCTTTGTTTCATTAATTTTTTGTATTGTTCTCTTTGTTTCTATTTTATTGATTTCAGCTCTCACTTTGATAATTTCCTGGCGTCTATTTTTCCTGGGAGACTGTGCTTCTTCTTGTTCTAGAGCTTTCAGGTATGCTGTTAAGTCTCTAGTGTGAGATTTCTCCAACTTATTTATGTGGGCATTTAGTGCTATGAATTTCCCTCTTAGTACTGCTTTCATAGTGTCCCATAAATTTGGATATGTGGTGTCTTCATTTTCATTGATCTCTAGGAAGTCTTTAATTTCTTTCTTTATTTCTTCCTTAACCCATTGGTGATTCAGTTGGGTATTATTCAGTTTCCATGAGATTGCAGGTTTTCTGTAGTTTTTGTTGTTGTTGAAATCCAACTTTAGACCATGGTGGTCTGATAGAACACAGGAGGTTATTCCAATTCTTTTGTATCTGTTTAGATTTGTTTTGTGGCCAAGTATGTGGTCAATTTTAGAGAAGGTTCCATGGGGTGCTGAGAAGAAGGTATATTCTTTTTTGTTAGGATGGAATGTTCTGTAGATATCGATTAAGTCCATTTGAGTCATGACATCAGTTAAGTCCTTTATTTCTCTGTTAAGTTTCAATTTGGGAGATCTGTCCAGTGGTGAAAGTGGGGTGTTGAGGTCTCCCACTATTAATGTGTGGGGTTTTATATGTGATTTAAGCTTTAGTAATGTTTCTTTTACATATGTGGGTGCCCTTGTGTTTGGGGCATAAATATTCAGAATTGAGACTTCATCTTGGTGGATCTTTCCTGTGATGAGTATGTAATGCCCTTCTTGGTCTCTTTTGATTGATTTTAGTTTGAAGTCTATTTTGCTGGATATCAGGATGGCTACACCCGCTTGTTTCTTAAGACCGTTTGATTGGAAAGTCTTTTCCCAGCCTTTTATTTTTAGGTAGTGTCTATCTTTGAATTTGAGATGTGTTTCTTGTATGCAGCAGAAAGATGGGTCCTGCTTTCGTATCCATTCTGTAAGCCTATGTCTTTTTATAGGTGAATTAAGTCCATTGATATTGAGGTAAATTAATGACCAGTGATTGTTCATTCCTGTTATTTTTTGGTGGTGATGTGTGGGTACTTCTATACGTTGGGGTTTACTGCTGTGGCTTTATCTGTTGCCTGTGTTTTCGAGGGTGTATCTGACTTCCTTAGGTTGGAATTTTCCTTCTAGTGCTTTCTGTAGGGCTGGGTTTGTGGATAAGTATTGTTTAAATCTGGCTTTGTCATGGAATGTCTTGTTCACTCCATCTATGGTGATTGAAAGTTTTGCTGGGTATATTAGTCTAGGTTGACATCCCTGGTCTCTTAGTGTCTGCATTACATCTGTCCAGGTTCTTCTGGCTTTCAAAGTCTCCATTGAGAAATCGGGTGTTATTCTGATGGGTTTGCCTTTATATGTCACTTGGCCTTTTTCCTTTGCTGCTCTTAATATTCTTTCTTTATTCTGTACGTTTAGTTGTTTAACTATTATGTGGCGAGGGGACTTTTTTTGGGGGTCTAGTCTGTTTGGTGTTCTATAAGCTTCTTGTATCTTCATAGGCATTTCCTTCTTTAAGTTGGGAAAGTTTTCTTCTATGATCTTGTTGAATATATTTTCTGTGCCCTTGAGTTGGTATTCTTCTCCTTCTTCGACCCCTATTATTCTTAGGTTTGGTCTTTTCATGGTGTCCCAAATTTCTTGGACATTTTGGTTCATGACTTTGTTGGCTTTAGTGTTTTCTTTGACTGATGAATGTATTTCTTCTACTGTATCTTCAACGCTAGAGATCCTCTCTTCCATCTCTTGCATTCTGTTGATTATACTTGCATCTGAAGTTCCCAATCGTTTTCTCAGATTTTCTATTTCCAGCATTCCCTCTGTTTGTGTCTTCTTCATTTTTTCTATTTCCCTTTTCAGGTCTTGGACTGTGTCCTTCATTTGTTTCATTGATTTTTCTTGATTTTCTCTCAGTATTTTATTGTTTTCTTCCAGGACTTTATTGATTTCTTCTAATTTGTTTGCCCTTTCCTCTAGTTGTTTACAGCGTTCTTCACATTTTTTTGTCTTTTCCTCTACGCAAGCCTCTAGCTTCTTCATGATGTCATTCATAAGGCTGCTTTCTTCTGCTTCTTCCAATTTCTGATGTTCAGCTCTAGGTGTTGGAGGAGGGCTAGGGCCAGGTGATGCTGTATTGCTATTCATTTTGTTGTATATATTTCTGCCTTGACGTCTGCCCATCTCCTTGTGGTTCGTTCTTGGCCTTATCCGCACACTTGGTTCAGACAGACCAGTGTTCCAAAAGGGAAGTCAGTGTTCCAAAAGGGAAGTCCGGAGCAAGATGGGAGCTGGGGGCCGGCCTCTGAGTCTCAGGAAGAGGCTTGGGGCTCAGGCGGATGGGCGTGGGGGCAGGGCGTGGAGACTGCAGGGTCTGCCAGGGGTCTTGGAGAAGGGGATCCTTCCCGGTGGGGCTAGCAGGGAACCTGCCCGGTGGCCAGAACCTGGGGCCGAGTTGGGCAGGTCTTCCCTGGAGTGGCTGGTGCCCAGGGATGGGGTCTGGGGCAAGGAAGGGTACTCACGAGTGTTCCAAAAGGGACGTCTGGAGCAAGATGGGAGCTGGGGGCCGGCCTCTAAGTCTCAGGAAGAGGCTTGGGGCTCAGGCGGATGGGCGTGGGGGCAGGGCGTGGAGACTGCAGGGTCTGCCAGGGGTCTTGGAGAAGGGGATCCTTCCCGGTGCGGCTAGCAGGGAACCTGCCTGGTGGCCAGAACCTGGGGCCAAGTTGGGCAGGTCTTCCCTGGAGTGGCTGGTGCCCAGGGATGGGGTCTGGGGCAAGGAAGGGTACTCACCAGTATTCCAAAAGGGAAGTCCCCCTAGCTGCTTTTTTTAAGTATTGACTGGAAGAGGAGACAGGACGAGCAGAGAGAATTTGCCATATTACAAGAGGTGTTTTGTTTTTTTCTTAGAGCAATTACAGGTGATTTTCTCATTGTGATAGATGTTACTTCCAGGTGAGTTAAATTTTTGCTCTTACAGAAAGAGAAAAAAATCTGAGAAAGGAAAGGTCTGAAAAGCTTTTAGGTTTTTAGAGAGAGATTAATAAGATTTTTCCTAAGACCTCTGTTCTCCTTGGCTCCATGGCCAAACAGAGACTAATTCTGATGGTATGATGTTTTCATACAGTGGCAGCATCAGCAGAGTGAAAAGTTTTATTTTATCCACATTTATCTCAGGGAAAAATTCTTTCTCTTCCTCTCAGGGCTTGATTCTAAGCTGTCTCCAGGCCAAAAACTTCCATAGGAATCTTTTTCTGCCCATTTTTTCTCTCTCTCTTTTTTTTTTTATAGATTTTTCTGATTCTTCCCCAGGATTTTGCATTCATAGCTCCATAGTTGGAAAACCAAGGGCATAGTTTCTCTGTCTTGTTGCTTATCTTATCCTAAAATTTTTCTTCAACTATATTCCTTACCCAACATTTCTATATTCTACACTATATTCCAATATTCTACCTTATATTTTTCCTTAATTTTTATAGATAGAAATTTAAAAAGAGATAAAGAAACCTAGATAGAGAGAAATATACACTTCAGTCTCACTTTTCAACTTTGGCATTCCACCGCCTATCCTTCACTTCTAAGAATAAAGTACCATCACCTTTATCAGTTCCTTATCGGCATGCCTTACACTTGCGATGTCCCTTGACACCCCTTTCACCAAGTCCCTGGGTCCCTGTTCTGGCGCCATTTGTGGGAGACCCACTCCTACTTTTTTCCCCCAGGGTACTCTTGAGGAGTGAGGGATAAGAGATTTAGATAGAAATATAGAGGGGAGAGAAACAGAAACACAGGATAGCCTCGAGAGGGCCTGGATCCTAATTCACTAGCCCCTTCTGTCTCTTCTAAAGGGCTTTTTAAAGGAATGCCAAGGGGTGGAGCAAAAAAACTCCCCCTAGCACAACCAAGTGCAGACCCTTACAAACACCTGATAACCACATGCATGGTCAATCCATCCCCTTATGCAGCCCTGCTGGGTAAAGCAAACTCAGGTCTCACAAGGAAACCTCTGTGGGCTCCCACACCAAAGCAGAGTGGAGAAGTAAATTGATAACAAAAACTGGCAAACAGTATTATGTCTAAGTCATCTTTTCTTTAGACTTGACCAACACAAATACTGTACTCCAGCTTTACCCTCTCTTCTACTTATCCAGCTCTGGAAATAAGTCATGGCACCCAGAAGTCATTTCCTTTTTGCAATGTTTCACTTCCACATATTTTCTGCTTATACTCGATAACTACTTTTTCTAATATCATTGATATATTGTAAATATTGGTGAGGCCTAAGCAGCAAAAAGAAAACAAATGGTTGCAGCTGAACAATGGGTTGAAGAAAGGATTTCTCATTTTGTCCTCTCTCCATTGGGGAATACTTAAGTTTTAAAAAGGAAGTCCACAAGAATATACCCACAAATGCCAATAAATTATCCTTGCCTTAAGCCCTCACACCTATGAGTTAAAGTTTATTTGTAGACTGTTTCTGGGGTTCTTTTATTTTCTACTAATAGTCATGTTGCTTTTTCTTAAGAAAGATTTTTAAAATCATCCCATGGGAGTTACAACTGATTCATCTGCACTATATGTAACAAATGTCATCAAGTTTGTTACTCATGGAAATCCATAATCCCTACTGTTTTCTTTTGGTAGACAGTTTCTTCTTCATCTTCTCGGTGGGAGGCTATTATAGTGCTTATAGTCACATCAGATGGCACTGGAAGTCAGAATCTAGGCATGTAAACATAAGCAGAGCTGGGCAGATAGGGGACCTATGCTGACCCAATTCCAAACTTAAGGGGTATAATTTATATTCCAGCTCTTGTAATCATATGTAAATCTCTTAACACATTCCATTCATTCCTTATTGTTTAATTGCCTGCACACCAACTATGATAGATATTCTTGGTTGTCAACTTGACTATATCTAGAATGAACTTAGCAATCAAGATCTTTAGAACTGTTTCTCTAACTCAGTTTAGGTTAGCAACTCTAATTCTAGATGAATCTAGCTGGCTTTCCCTGTCCACGTACTAGATTAAAGAGTTCTTAATTCTTAATAGATGACTTTAATTCACATTTCACACACATGCATGTGCACACACATGCAAACACACACCCAGGAGGTGATCTGGCAAAATGTCCTCAACTTCTACAACTCCTACAATTAAAAAAAAAATTAAGTTCATATCAATCAATGAATATCCTTTTTTAAGATTAATTTTCAAGGAATGCTCTGATCCCATGCCCAGCAATTTCCTTAGTGGTATAGTTTTAGTAACTACTTCATACCTTCCTTATGATCAGTAAACAATAAGCCCCATCCTCATATCATCTTGTGTGTACATCTCAACCTACTACAGTCTGGTTTCCAGTATCACAATATCAATGATATGATTATATCCACAGCCATCAGTCCTTACTACACTAGTTTTCTTACTCCTAATTCTTCCTAGCATATTGTAAACTCTCTCTCCCTCCCTCTTGATTCATTGAGCTCTTTAAATTTTCTGTGTCATTACTCTGTTTTATTTCAGTTCCTCTGACTGCTCATTAAACCTGATGAAATATGTGAAAGAGAGCCCATAGAGGATGCTATGTCTATCTAAACATTAAGTCTTCTATTCTTTATCTCTCTTCTCCCCTCATACTTTCCTTCTCAGCACTGTCCTCTGTACATGTCTTCAGTCAAAAACCAACCATTATAATTGTATATCTCCAATCTCAACCATTCCCCAGTTCTATACTTAACTGTCTACTAAGCATCTCCATTTTGTTAACCTGGTCCCTGAGTATTTCTATTTACCTTACCATACTGATAATTGCTCTCTCCTCCTGCATTCTGCATCTCAGTCAGTATATTGCCATCATCCATTTATCTCAGTAATACCCTAATCTTCTGAATCCCTGGTTATGTATCAACATATGAAAATTTATTCATCCTATATGCCTAAAGATTCTCCCAGGTCTATTCACTCTATCCTCATACTATTGGTTTAATTCAGATCCTCTTTGTCCCTGTCCCTTGGATTCCTTCATTTACTATATTTGGTCTTTCTCTGTCCCACCTGCCAGCTCCCAAATAACCACATAAAGACATCTTATGAATTATTAAAGCTTGGCTGATAGTTTAGCTTGTTTCTAACTAGCTCTTATATGCTGTGGAATAATTCTCTTGTACACTGTAAAGATTTGTCACTGAAATTGGTTTAATAAAACACTGATTGGCCAGTAGCCAGGCAGGAAGTATAGGTGGGGTGACCAAACTAAGGATGATGGAAAGGAGAAGGGTGGAGTCAGGAGTCACCAGCCTGACACAGAGGGAGCAGGAGATGAATGTGCCATGCTAATAAAGGTACCACCATGTGGCAGAGTGTAAATAAGGAATATGGGTTAACTTAAAATGTAAGAGTTAGCTAGTAACAAACCTGAGCTATGGGCTGAGCATTCATAAGTAATATTAAGCCTCTGAGTGGTTTTTTGAGAATTGGAGGGTAGGATGGAACTATCCATTACATTAATTTAACTTACAACTTAAATCTACAACCCATATCTATTAATTTATGTGTTACCACATGGCTCATGGCTGTTATCTCTCCTCCTGCATGTCTTGCTTATTCTCCATCTCTCGGCATCTCTGCCCTCTTCTTCCCAGTGTCCCAAAAATCCTGCCTAGCTATTAGCTATTTAATTTTTTATTAAACCAGTCACTGTGACATGTTTTTGCATAGTGTAAAGGATATTTACATAAATATAATATTACCTGAGTAAGTAGGAAGTGCAGTGCAAACCACTTCCAAAAACAACAGGGACATCTCGCTGCCTGGACATCTGCTTGCCAAGTTCCTCTGCAACATTGGGGCACCCATCTTCAGCCTACGGGCCTAGAATATCTCACAGACTTTTCTGTGAAGCAGGAATTTTGAAGGACTGTCCTACTTTATTTCAGCAAAGTCAGCAGTCTTGTGTGTGTGTGTGTGTGTGTGTGTGTGTGTGTGTGTGTGTGTGTGTGTGTGTGTCCTGCTTGTCCAGTTTGTACAGCATACTACTAGCAGTCAAGGTAAGAGTAGTTTCTTGCCCAAATGGCTAGCTTTGCTATAGTGAAAGCAAACTCCATATGGAGTTTCTTCAATGCCCATCATCTTCTCTGAAGTAATTTGGTGCTGCCAGGAGCTGATATGTCTCATTATCATGAAAAGCCTCAGGTTATTAAACATCTTAAATGTCATATTCTGTAGGTCTTTAAATGGTTTGAAGACCATCTATCTAAATATATTTGTTTAACCTTGAAAGCATACCTAATATAACTACAAGTTTGATTATTATAGATAACTAACTACTAACCTACATTTCTTAATTATACATTACATTTTTAAATGAACTGCATAAGTACAATACCCCAAACAAGAGTAGAAACATACAGTCAGTATAACAGAAATAACTTTAAATTTGTATCAATATATCAAAATCCATGCCAAAGTAAAATATTTGGGGTTAATAGTTGTTCAAAAGTAGACTCAGCAATCCACCCATTTATCCCATCATTTCCATATTATATCCCCCCCCCCTTTTCTCTTCAGAAAGAGACTCTTGAATCTAATCTCTTTTGTTCATTTTTTCTGGCCATGACCAATAACAATTTGTAACCAACTCCCCCAAAAGATTACAAACATCCATAACACACTGAATGAGCAAAAATCACCAATTCCACCTCTTGGAAATGTGGTGTTGTATTCTCTAGACTGCTACCAGTTATCTGGGGGCATTGGCATCTTTGGGGGACCCTGAGAAAATTAGGATAATGTTCAAGTCCTGGAAGAACTAACTGTTGTATAGGCTTGGTGTGATGGCAAAATGTAGGGCTTATCTGAAGTCTGATTGAAGTAATCTGTGAGGGTGGACCATTTGAGCCAGCAGCCTGGAAGCTGTTCTGGATGTAGAACTCTGAAGAAACTGCAACAGAGGCATTCTGAAAGGCTGGATCACCTGGGCCACCCATTTTCAATGGTGTCTTGTCTCCTTGCTCTGAAAGCACATAAACTTTCAAAGGTAATATACATTTCTGCATTAACACAGGTATAGACTGTGCATTGTACACAATGCAGCCAAAGATGACTTTTTTTGTTTTATGTTTGAGCAGGTAAAATATACATCACCTGTCTTATAGTTTTTCTAGGTTTATTTCTTTATGTCTGTAGCCTGGCTTTTCAGGGGGTCTCCCCCAATCAAGTCTGATCTCTATCAACCCTGAATGAATACACAGCCTTTCATTTTCTGTGGAAACAAAAGCATATCCTCTTCCCCAACGTAACATATATTTATTCCATTTTGAAGTTAAGACATTTTTTTAAAGGAATATAAAACTATTTATTGACCACTGTTCACCATTATTTACAATAAAGTAAATATACAGTTGGATGACATTCTGATACTACAAAGTTACTTTTCTGGCTCATTGAACCAGAAACCAAATACTGAAAAGATTGATCCTACCAGTAAGGAATGAGTCAGGGTACAGAAAAAGCATGCAAGTCATTAATTTATATTACCAAATTTTGTTCATTTATGTCAGCGGGTCTGAATTTGCCAACATCATCTCTAACCATGATCCCATTTCCACAGCAAACAGATATTCCACAAATCATAACCTTTTAGTAGATTTCAACTTTCTATAAAGGAACGGTTCCCTAGAGGAACATTTACATGCCCATTTAAGTCTTTTTGTTTGGTTTTTAGAAACAGGGATTCTCTGTGTAGCCCTGGCTGATCTAGTCTAAATCAGAGGTCCGTCTGCCTTCATGCTGGGATTAAAGGCATGCACCACCACACCCAGCTTAAGTCTTGTTATTAAATCATACTACTACTTTGTCTAATTCGATTTTCTGAAGGGGGAGTTTGTAAGGACAAACTTTTGTAAATAAACTACTGTATTTATGTGATAATACATAAATTCTGATGTGGTTGCTGTAAAACTATCCAATAAATTACAGAATCATCTACTTAATCTGAAAGGTTATGGTTTTAGGAAAATGTTCACAATGATGGAATCTCATCAACACATGTTCTCATCTACAGTTTTTGAGCATTAAAAAACAAGACAAAATGAAAAACAGTTACGCAAGTGTTTTATGCATACACACACGCATACAAACAAAAAACCCAGAATGGTCCTTCTGTGTCCCAGTTAAAAATAAGTTCTGATTGAGTAATGACTGTAAAATCTCCTCAGCGCTTAAGAAAAGCTGTTCTTCAAAGCCGAGGAAATACAACATGGTATCAAATATTCTATTGTTAAAGAAGCAACTACAGAAAGCTTTCATTTGCTCAAAGGAATCAGTGCCTTTTGATGCAGAACAAAAACCAAAAATATCCCAACTACTGTCAATACTTCAAAACCAGCATATCAAACTCGATTTTCATTAGAACGCTATTTTTTCCACACTAGTAATTCAAAACCACAGATCCAGATTTTATATATATATAAATATATATAAAAATGCAAACAATTATTGGGCCTCATCTTCTGGACAAGAATGCCAAGTCAGCCTCTCCTCATAAAAGGCGATGACAATCTGAGGACACTTCATATTTGCCTCCTTTGCCAGCACCAAGTCTGCCTCATCTGAGTCCTTCCATTTCATGAGAAACATTAATTCTCCACTGCTGTCGGTGGCACCGATTATTCGTTCAGGATCAAGACCTCTGGCAAAACCCCTTGGTTTGTCAGCAGCATCTCTTTTCTTCTTCGATTTGCTATCATCAGATTCACTGTCAGATAAAGATTTCCTTTTTGTACCATCTTTTTCTTTACCAGCTTTTTGAGAATTAAGAAATGCTTCAATTAATTCTGGACAATCTAAATTTTCTTCTGGTTCCCAAGTATTATCAGCATCTGTGAACCCTTTCCACTTGAGGAAATACTCCATCTTCCCATTCACTACACGCCGGTCCAGTACTTTTTCTACCACAAATTCTTCAGGCTCTGCCTCTTCAACTTTTTTACTCTTTCCATTCTGTTTCTTTCCCATTTTTTGCAATGTAGTTTTATTGGAGGCCATTTTTTTTTTTTTTTAAATCGAAGACTTGAAGAATTCACCGCTCCGAATCTCCGGGCCGCGCGGGTCCTGCAGAGTCTCCGAAGTTAAGACATTTTAAAAATATATAGTTTGATTTATTTTAGTAGTTTTTATAATCCAGTATCTCTCAGCAGCTATTGTTTGTTCATCAGCAATCAAAAAATTTAAAGTCAATACAACACCACACAGGATCCAGACTCTTTGTGTATTTTCTATCTTTACTTGTCCTTTTTATATTATTTTATTTTTCTTTTTTAAAGACTTTATCTTATTATTTGTAAACTATTTTCTATATGACTGTCTATACCCCCTTTCTTTTTTTTAAGCCTATGCACATTTTTTTAAACACACTGTAACCTGTTTAGAGGGGTTTTTTCCTGTCTGGATCTGTTTTACTCCATATCTGTAACCTTTTCTGTCTGCATGAGCAAAATATAAACCTCCATGCAGCTTAGCTCATGGCATGCTGGCTGCTCAAGCCCTCAGGCAGTGGCCAGGAGATGTGTCTCGGTACTGTGGCCTACATGAGAGACTGCAGGACTAGGAAGCTGCGTTTGGCTTCATTTTTGTGTGTTTGGAACCTTTTTTTGTTAAGCCTTTTCAGATCTTATATGGAAATATGTGCCCCCCCCCCACATTGGACGCTGTTTGTAGTGAGTCTTTCTCTGTCCCATCTGCCAGCTCCCAAATAACCACACGGAGACTTCTTATTAATTGTGAAAGCTTAAGCTTGTTTCTAACTAGCTCTTATAACTTAACCTATTTCTATTTATCTATGTGCTGCCACATGTCTCAGGCCTGTTAGCTCTCCTCTGCATGTCTTGCTTGTTCTCCGTCTCTCAGCATCTCCACCCTCTTCTTCCCAGCATTCTCTCTGTCCTGAAAAATCCTGCCTAGCTGTTGGCCATTTAGCTTTTTATTAAACCAATCACAGTAACATATCTTCACCTTCACATAGTGTAAAGGAATATTCCACAGCAATTTACTTCCTAATTTGTCCCCACAACTCTCATCTCATTTTTTTACCCTATCCTATCCTTCAGCTGTCAGCTTGATTTAAAAAATGTAAACTGATTATATAACGTCCTTGAACAAAATTTTCAGTGTTCTGAGTTATTCAATTCCAAACATATGCATTAATCATTTTCTAATCGCAAAGCATTCCTATTTCAGAGAAGCTGCTGAAAATATTATTGTTGCAAACAAAGCTTCTAATTTTGAGCAACTTTATCACACTTACCTGACATATGAGCCTTTCATTCTAAAACAAATTTGTGGTGTTCTGAATGTGCCATGTTAGTCTACTATATAGATCAGGTCTTCTTAAACTTTCCATTCATGGCCCCTTTTACCTGAGAAACTTTTACATGATCCAAGGTTTATAAAATAGATATACAACTCAAAAGTTATGCATAATAAATTATAATTAAATTTATTTCAAAACAATTGTTCCATATACATATGATTTTACCATTTATTAAAGATGAAAACTGTAGCTGAATTTCTAAGCAGTCTTATTGAATAAAAAATATGGAGCCAAATATAGCGGTGAAAGCTTTAGAGATCAGGGAACTAGTGAGAGCCACCAACCAACCTTACCTCACCAGCTCTGCAACTTCCAAAATGCAACAACTTCCTGTCTACCCAGACTTTTATTGCCTTGCTGTTCTGCTCTCTCATTGGCTCTTAGCCCAGCTACCTCACTTCCTTGTCACTTCCTGTCTGTACAGACCTCCAGGTCTCTATGGTTGGTACTGGAATTAAAGGTGTATGTCACCACACTTGACTCTGTTCCCTAGTAGGGCCTTGAACACATAGAGACCCTGCCTGCCAAGTGATCAGATTAAGGGCATGTGCTACCACTGCCTGACTTTTGTGTTTACTTAAAACAGCTTTCTATTTCCTCTGATCTCCAGGCAAACTTTATTTATTAGCATATAAATAAAATACCACCACATTTCAGCACAAATAAAATATCACCATAGAAAACATTGTCTGGGGAGAATGCTCAGTAAAGTACTTGCTTTGCAAGGAAAAGGACCTTAATTTGAACGCTGGTACCAAGAAGCCAGGCATGGTAGTACACATTTGTAATGCCAGTAGAGGAGTCAAAGAAAGACAGATTCCTGGGGCTGACTAGCCAGCTAGTCTAGCTGCCTGGTGAATTCCAAGCCAGCAAAAGACTCTTGTCTCAAAAATGAAGAGGAGGAAAAGGAAGAAGAGGAGGAGAAAGAGTGAGCAGAAGATGAAGGTGGAGGAGGAGGAGGAAGAGGAGGAGGAGGAAGAAGAAAAAGAAGGAGGAAGAAGAAGAGGAGGAGGAGGGGAGGAGGAAGAAGAAGAAAAGTTGGAGCCTGAGGAATGGCATGCAAAGTTGTTCTCTTACCTGCACATTCATGCACACATGTACACATGCACCTGTACGTACATGTGTATATCTGACACATACACATAATAGCAATAAAACAAATTTGCATAATAATATGAATGTGTTTGATTACCTGACATAATATAACCCAAAAATATATTAGATACTTATATGCTGAGGAATGATGATAGGAAAATATTAAAAGTCTTTGTTTTTATAATTAAACTATTTTATTTCTATAAGAACAGAAAACTTTGTGTGTATACTAATTTGTAACATACAACAGTTTTGAATCTGAGCTAAAGTGCTTCAGGCAGAGTTTGTTGGTGTTACATGGCATACTGGCATGCACAGTGCAAAGTGCACATGGTCAGTGTTCAGAACCAAGAGTTCAGTGAAGTCACACAATGTAACACTGGTGAGGTGCCAGAAACACCTCAGATTCATTTTGCATCTGATTTTTAATGCATTTTTGGTCATTGCATGTTCTGAAATCTTACACTGTTGCCAAACTTTTCATGACCCCATATTACATATAATTAACAGTTTGAAATATTTTAATCTAGATCACTACTATACTTAGCTAGCTTGTTCTCATCTGTCAAGACCCTGCTGAATTATATATGCATTAGGAATCTTTCCTCATCCATTATCCTTTGTTCCCATCCATAAGTTCCCTAGAAGTACCTATCTATAACCTGAGTGAGTATCCTAACTTTTCCTATAAGAACACATTCTTGGGGCTGGAAAAATGGCTCAGTAGGTAAAGCACTTGGTAAGCTTGAAGAGTTGAGTTCAGATCTCCAATACCCATGTAAAAAGCCAAGTGTGGCAGCACCTGTAACTTCAGCACATGGGTTAGTGGGGATTATGAGAGGATCACAGAGACAATCAGGCTAACTGTCTGGTTAGCCAGTCTGCCTGAATTAGTGAGCTTCAGGTTCAGTGAAAAACCTTGTCTCAAAAATAAGATGGAGAGCAGTAGAAGATACCAGAAATCTACATCTGGCCTCCACACATGCATACATGTGTGAGTGCACCACGCACACACACATTCATATACATGTGCGCGCGCACACACACACACACACACACACACACACACACACACACACACACACACATATATATATATATATACACAAATCAAAAATAGAATTTCATTGATGCTTTAGTTTCTCTCTAGTCTTGACCCAACATAATGAAATTAAAGACTATGTTTTCCATATTTAATTACCAACTAGCCAAAGTGATAGATACACAGTAGGTGACCAGTGACTGTTCAGCAGCCTAATAGTGGCTTATAGAGATTCTATATACAAGTTCATTTGTCAGCATTGACAGATATTGTGGTCATTATCTTTCAGATCCAACTGAATTTCATGAGTGCTTTAGTATTCTGTTTACTTTCCTTCTGGTAATAGACAGTTCTATTTTTAAAACACTTCACTGGAGAATTTTTCAAACATAAAAGTAGAGTACAGAATAATGTACACTGGGCCCACCACCTCCTTTATTAGCTTCCTGCTTTTTTGTTTTATCTGTATTCCCACCATGGTTTTCCTGGAGTATTTTAAAGCAGATTCTACAAATTATAATTTTGCCTGCAAATAATCTAGTATATATCTCTTACTGGATAATCACTTTAAGAAACAACAAAGCAGCCGGGCGGTGGTGGCGCACGCCTTTAATCCCAGCACTCGGGAGGCAGAGCCAGGCGGATCTCTGTGAGTTCGAGGCCAGCCTGGTCTCCAAAGCGAGTTCCAGGAAAGGCGCAAAGCTACACAGAGAAACCCTGTCTCGAAAAACCAAAAAAAAAAAGAAACAACAAAGCACTGTGGGTTTTCTTGACTTAATTTTAAATGTGGTTTACTTTTCCTTATGCTGTTGAATAACAATTTACATATTATAATATAAATGATATTGCCACTTTCTTTAAGATGCTAGACTAATAGGCAGCCTTCCTTCCGGGTCTTATCCACTCTCTTCCTAAGTATGATGACTTTATTTTAATTGTGATAAATTGTATGTAATTTAAATTTTGCTCTCAACTATTTTTTAAGGGTACAGGTTAGTAGTGTTAAGTTCTTTGGCATTATTCTGCAAACAATCTTCAAAACTCTTTTTATCTTAAAAAACTGAAACTATGCACATTAAACAGCTCTTTGTTTTTCCTTCACTCAGTCCCTGGAAATTATTCTGCTTATTGTCCCTATACATTCCATATAGGTGAAGTTAAATATTTAGAAAACAGTTATAGTATTTGTCTTTTTGTGACTGTTTATTTTACTAGCACCATGACTTCACGATTTAAGTCAATATTTTTTCATATTGATAAATGATATTTTTATTATCTATTCATGGGCTCTTAGATTGCTCCCACTTTGTGAATAATGCTGCTATGAACATGGGGGGACAGATATGTCTTTTATGCCATGCTTTCAGTTCTTTTGGGATTGGTAGAATCCACTTGGAAACATGATAAATCTATTTTTAGCTTTTTGAGTAAACACTATACTGCTCTCCATATTAGCTGCACCATTTTACATCCTCATCAACAGTGCACAAGGATTCCAAATTCTCTAAATACTTAACAATACTTGTTACTTTCTCTGACTTGGGAGAGATTTATTTTTTAATAACAGGCTAAAAGCTATAGGGTATGATAAACATTTTTTTAATGTTACTACACTGGGCAATGGTGGGGCACGCCTTTAATCCCAGCACTTCAGAGACAGAGGCAGGTGGATCTCTGTGAGTTTGAGGCCAGTCTGGTCTACAGAGCAAGTTCCAGGAGAGTCAGGGCTACACAGAGAAACCCTGTCTCAAATAAGTAAATAAATAAATAGATAAATATATGTTATTGCACTCTAATATCACAATTAACACTTCTTCCATATCTAATGTTAAGAAAGGATTTCTAACATGTTCTTTCTACAGTGCCTCCTAACTCCTTCCCTTTCCTCAGAACAGAAGCTTTGCAAACACTATTCTTGTCTTGTTCTTTTACCCCAGTCCAGTTCTTTAGAGAGTCCCAGACATACCCAGGACCTACATCCCACTTCTCACCCTTTTAACCACCTCCACTACCTGAATTGCTTCAGGAGTCTTACAAGCAGTCTTCTTGCTTGTCTACCCTTGCCCAGTTTATGCCATTCTCAACTCAACAACCAGCATGATCTTATTAAAACAAATCTCAAACTGGCACATCTCTGTCCAAAGCCCTTGCATTAACACTCACAGTTCTTGCAATGGCCTATGACAGTGGTTCTCAACCTGTGGGTTACAACCCTTTTGAGGGTGGTCAAACAACCCTTTCACAGGAGTTGCATATCAGATACCATGCATATCAGATATTCACAATATGACTCATAACAGTAGCAAAATTACAGTTAGGAAGTAGCAATGAAATAATTTTTGGTTGGGGGTCACCACAACATGAGGAACTGTATTAAAAAGGGTCACAGCATTAGGAAGGTTGAGAACCACTGACTTGTGAGGTCCTATATTGGCTAAATTCAAGCTGCTACCTGAATTTATAGCTTCCCTTTCATTCACTTGCTTCAGCCACTGATGCCATATTGGGGTCCTCGCATACTGCCATATTCCTTTGCACTTAACTGTACCTTTGTCTGAAGTGTTCTTTCCCATAATATCAATTTGGCTTAATCCATGACTCCTATGATATGTCAGAGTCATAGATAGGCCTTCTCTTAATACTTTTTGAATATGTAAGTCAACCATCTTCCCCTAGAATTCTCCATTTCCCTCCCTAGCCTTATTTTACACTGTAACTTTATTACCTAACATACTAAGTATTTTACTTATTTTTTACCCATTGTCATTAAACCATAAATTTTAGATAGCAAAGACTTACAGATAAAACTCCTGGTGTGGCATTTGGATTAAGACAAAATTGCTGAATGAATATATTCATATGTCTAGATATATATATGTATATATTTGTGGTTGCTCCCTAGAGGCACAACATGAATTGAAAAGGAAAGCAAAAAGACGCACATCTTTTCAAAGCAAGAGGACTGGCACAAACTGGACAGATGATGAAAAAAGAATCTACAGGGATAAAAGAATAGCTCAAACTCAGGAGATATTACAATATTTGCTCCCTATCGTGGAATCCTCTAAAAACATAAAATCGACTCAAATCAAAGACCTATTCAATCCAGGAGCCGACTTCCAACAACATCAGTAAGTCAATGGTGTTCATCCTGCTTAGCTATGTACTGTTGGGTAGCAAACCCAGGACCTTATTATGTTTGCTATGCAAGTGTTCTACCTCCAACTCACCCCCAAGCCCATTCCTTACTACTTAATATGGTTTTATATAGCTTGTTAGTTCATTATCTTTAGAAACAAACATAGGCTTTTAAAAACAGCATCCACTACATCACAAAACCCAAGGTCATAATTACATACCAGGTATGTAAAGGATTAAGTTATCAGGCATTATTTGACCTATTACTTGTATAAAATACTTTAGTTTGTATCTATAAAGTAAGTATGCATAAATGAGATGTAACTAGAGAATGACTTGACAATTTTCTGATATTTTAAAACTTTATACTCCTAAGGGAGGGGAGGAGGATTAAATAATGAATCTTGGCTACTTCAACTATTTGAAACTCAGCAGAAAGCAATAATAAGACTATTTCTTTTAAAGATGACAAACAGAACTATCTCCAAGGCACAAAGGAAAACTACATAAATAAAAATAAAGATAATAAAATCTGAAAATAACAAATATAATAGTATTATTGACAACATTTTATAAAATATTTCCCATGTGCTAGGTAAGTTATATACTTATGACCAGCAGGGCCCCATATTTACAGTTTCCCTATCCCTGGATCTAACTAATCTCAGCTCTAAATATATTCCTAGCATGTGCTTGGTTGAGTCTGCAGAAACAAAACCCCCCAGTACAGAGGACAAACTGAGCTCCTTACATTTTACACATAGCAAGATTAAGATACAAAGACATTAAACAACTTTTTCAAAGCCATACAATAGGTAGAAGAATTTGGATTCAAACACTTAAAAACTTTGATTCCGAAGTCCTAAGTACATGCCTACAAATTAACTGAGGAAAATTGTAGAGATTTTAAAAATGGGAAAATAGACAAAAATTATAACCAAGCAATTCACAAAAGAAATACCATGACCAGCAAACATTTAGAAATGTTCAGTCTTGCTAATTTGAAAACTACATATTAAATCTGTGATGAAACACCCTTTAATTTTTTGCTGTTCAGTGGAAGAATCTGTTCCCTGACTGTGGCACACGAGTAGGTAGTTTCTGGAAGGCATTTCACAGTATAAATGAAAACTCCTGACTTCACGTTGTTCTCTCTTCTTCCTTACTCTCTTTGTGAGGTTTGGGGTTGTGCCCAGGGCCTCACACATGCTCCTGAGTCACCATCTCACCACCCATCTTGACAAAGCAAATTCCACTTTGGGAAGTTGATTTTAAGGAAGAAACCAAGAATTATAAGACATATGTAATGTTCATTCAGTATTGTTTATAGGAGTTAAAAATTAAAGAATGTAAATGTTCAAGAATAAAAAATTGTTTAAATTAATTATGAAATATTATGTAGTACTTCAATATTGCAAGTGAATATTAATAGGAAATGATGTTCACAATATACGTGTGTAACATGGGTTATATAACCATTTTATTTGGTATGATTATGTTTACATGTATGTATGCATTATACATATTCAAATACAATTTAGAAGAAAAATCCTAGAAGCACGTATCCTCAAGAATGAGTATTTCTGAATGGGTATTAGTGAAGAATAATGTTCCTCTTGGTGATGTTAATTCCTTTACTGTATAATCATCAAAATCAATAGGATATAAAAATGGGCAGTTGGTGATTTCTAGTGGAATGCTGTAGCAGTCAAGATGGGAAAGGCCCTACTTGACAGGAGTTGAGTACAATTAGACAGCTAAAATATGAAAAAGTAAAGTGAATCTAGGCAGGCAAACCAAGTATAGAGTATAATATCAGCAAAAGTATGTATCAGGGAGCTAAAGAAATGGCTAAGTGACCAAGAGGGCATGCTGCTCATGCAGAGGATTGAAGTTTAGTTCTCAGCACCCACATAGTGGCTCCCAGTTGCCCATAATCCAGCTCCAGAGGACTGAACACTTTCCTCTGCTCTCCACAGGCACATTTCCACACAGACATACAGATACACATGCAATAAAAATAAAATCCTTTTTAAAGATTATAAATGAAGGCTGGAGAGATGACTCACCAGTTTAGAGTGCTTGCTGCTCTTGCAGAGGAGCCATATACACTTCCAGCACCCACATGGTAGCTCACAACTACCTATAACTCCAATTCCAGGAATCTAACACCCTCTCAGGCCTCTGTGGGCACCTGCACACACATGGTGGGCATGCATATGGCAGCAAACATAAACACATACAAAATGTTTTTTGAAATAACAAATCAGGAAAAATAATTACAAAATGCAATAGATATTGGCAAAGAGCCTGAGAAATTTAGACTCTTAGAGTTAGCAAAAGGCCTAGGTAACTATTTTCTAGTTGTTGTAATGAAAGAGTCCTTACATACTTCAAATCTAGAAATGCCCACAGTGTGGACAGGCCTAAGGCTGAAGGTGTTGACAAATACTATAACAACTAGACCTCTTTGTTTACAAATAACAAAACCAATCTAAAATAGATTAATTTAAAGCACACAGCTATAACAATAATAAGAGGGAAGAATTATAAGAGAATTCAAGGTAATTTGTGGAAACAAAAAGAAAAGCAATTATCCAGGGCTGGAACTGGGGAGGAGAAATCCTCCAGGGCTTTTACACTTTAGGTTCTGTTTATACCTCTCTGTAGAAGGTGGACACACCCCATCGCAGATTTGCATCTTACAAGATGTAAATTGTTTGTTTATAAGTGTGACTCACTTTCTCTGATTCCCAGTTCCGGATTCTAGAGAAAGATGATTGGCAACTGTGCTAATGGGTGGAAGTCACATAGTTACTTAGACTATTGGAAGCCCTATCCTTGGTGTACAATCAAATTGTGCCTACAGCAAAAACCCCTAGAAGTATCTGCTGTGGGTATGAAAGGAGCAGTAACAACAGGAAAGTAGCAACAAGACCATTCTTAGCAGATAGGCTCTCGCTGCATATTTAAACATTATCAAGTACATTGGTTTGGTTTTTTTTGTTGGTTGTGGGTTTTGTGTATGTTTAGTTTTGTTTTCTTTTGTTTGTTTTAGAGCTGTCTTTCAGGATGTCTTGGTTTGACTGGCACAGCAATATTCCACACTGTTACTTATAGGTCCTAATCCACGGTAAAGTGAGAATAAGGAGTAAGCAAGAAACAAGAGCTCACTTTTCTAAGCTCTTGTGTTGGAAATGAATATGTACATATGAGCACAGAGAGACTAAAATGCTTGCAGAAGTGTCAGGTGGAAGCTCTGACACTCTGCACATAATTATAGTATTAGCATTGTGGTTGTCTGTTCACTCTTAATCCAAAATGAATAGGGCCTGGGTGGATTACAGTTGATAACATACTGAGATGGTTTGTAAGGCCTTACATTTATATCTGGTCAAACACTCAGCAGAGTGCCGATACTGAAAAATAAATCCATGTTTGGCATTCCATTTAATGTAGCAGTAAAGATTCCTGAGAAGGATTTTGTAAATCAGAGTGTAACTAGACTTTTCACATCTTGATGGCCCTGATCTGTTTTCTCTAATCCTCCTGTCAAAACCCTGGGATATTACAGATAAAACAAAAATAAGACTACTCCAAAAGATGGTGAGTAGCTGGGAATTTGAAGAGCCAGATAATGGCACAGTGGTGAATCTCTGGTTTTACTTTTTAACTCATATATCTAAGACTTGGAGCTGATGAAGACAGCAGTCTGGAAATACCCATGGATATAAACAAGTGAACAAAAATGCCAATAAAAGCCTAGGCTATATACCCAAAGGATAAGAAAAATGACAGCCTACCAGGACAGAAAATCATTAGACAATAACCATTCTGCTTCAGCTAAATACCAAGAATAACAATGGCCCCATGCCAGCCTATGTAAGCAGATACCATGTAACAAGTGTAGACTACACTCGTGTGAAGCATAGTGAGACATTTGTGTTCTAGTAGTATCAAGGAAGAATATGTGGAAATCAGAAATTTTAACACTGGTCTGTAAAGGTCGCCTTTCCCCAAGACACTGGAAAGCACATAGGGACTCTATGCTTCCATACCTACTGGACAGAAATGAGGTTCCTCTTTCCCTCCCCTTTGGGCTAGTGTCAGTGGGAGCCTAGTAGAGAGTTAGGAACTTTCACCATTGCCCAGCATCAATAAAGCCACCTCACAGTTTCAGCAGAGGCTAATTAAAATGTAGCTAGGGTTTTCCTGCCTGGCCCACAGTCAGGACAAATCTCTCTCACCTGCCAGTCCCACAGCCGCTCAGACCCAACCAAGTAAACACAGAGACTTATATTGATTACAAACTGTATGGCCGTGGCAGGCTTCTTGCTAACTGTTCTTACAGCTTAAATTAATCCATTTCTATAAATCTATACCTTGCCACATGGCTCGTGGCTTGCCGGTATCTTCACATGCTATTTGTCATCGTGGCAGCTGATAGTGTCTCTGACTCAGCCTTCCACTTCCCAGCTTTATTCTCTTCCTTGTCCCGCCTATACTTCCTGCCTAGCCAATGGCCAATCAGTCATTTATTTATTGACCAATCAGCAACATACTTGACATACAGACCATCCCACAGCATTAAAGAGATAGAATACTTGTCCAACAGCAATTAGAAACCTCTGATATCAACAGACTCCATGTGGGGAACATGGACTTCTAATTCATCTGGTAACAATGGGGTGATTTTTGTTGTTATTTTGTTTTGTTTGTTTGTTCTGAGACAAAGGGCCTGCTTGTATATCATAGGCTAGCCTTAACTTGCTATCCTTCTACCTCAGTCTCCCAGGTGCTAGGCTTATAGGAGTGCACCGCCATCCTCAATAATGGAATCTTATCTCCCACTTCTCTTTCTGGTGCAGAGTTACAAAATACTAACTAAAAACAGAAGATTTAAATAAGATCTAGAGCCTTTTAATATGAAAAATATGCATGTTTTAATCAGTAATAATAATAAATTGTCATATTAAGAACTAGGAATTTTGTTTTTGCTTTGTTCTATTCTGGTTTGTTTGCTTTTTATTGGCATGTTGGTTTTCTAAAGAGTTGGATGGGTAGGGAGGTGGGGAGCACCAAGGACAAGATAAGGGAGGGGAAACTGATCAGAATGTACTTTATAAATTATTTTCAAGAAAAAAAAAACGAAGATCTAAAAATTAATTTTTAAAAGATAGTTTCAAAATACAAAGCTGTCTGTGAAATTAGAATTTTCTGGCTCAATCTTAAAATAGTCATGATGAAAATGCTTCAGCAAACACACCTGGAACAAATAAAGAAAACAGAAAGCTTTAGTGGGAAAGAGAGAGGGTCCAAAGATAGTATGGAGAGAGCAGAGAGGAGAGAGAGAAAAAAGAGGGAGAGAAGAGAAAAAGAAGGAAGGGAAGAAAGAGGAGAGGCCTAGGAGAGAGCATAGAGAGGAAAACAAAGGATGGGGAGAGAAAAGAGAGAGAAAGGGGGATAGAAGAACAGACAAGAGAGAGGAGAGAAGGGAAAGGAGAAGGGAATGAAAAGGGAGAGGGAGAGAAGTGAAAGGTAATTTAAAAAATACCCAAATGACACTTTTTAAACTGAAAAATACAATACTAGAAAAAAGTTCAGTTACAGATACAGCAGCATGACAAAAAAGAGTCCAAGGATTGAAAGAGAGAGATAGAAATTATTCAACCTGAGCAGCACAGAGGAAAGAGACTAAATAGTGGAACTTGTGGGATGATTAAAATAGGGTCTATTGTCCATGTTATCAGAATTTCAGAAGCAGAGGTGAAATAAGATAGAAGGAATTCAAAGAAATAATTGCTGAAAAGCTTGAAATTTGGCAAAAAAAAAAAAAAAAAAAAAAAAAAAAAAAAAAAAAAACTCTTAAAGCCACAATCAGAAACCTCAGCAAATCACTAAGAGGGTATTAGTGATATACCAGATCTTGGCTGCAGAAAACAATATTGAAATCAGCCAAAGGAAATTCACATCTTTCCTGTAGAAGAGCAGTCTGAACCATGTGAGCAGGAAGAAGTGACTCCCTGCTGTAAGCTGTGGAAAAGGAACTGTCAGACTAAAGGGCTGTGTCCTGTGAAAGACAGAAATCAGCAAGCAACTGGATGAAGAAAACTCTTGACTGCAAGACTACCTTAAAAGAATTTCTCCATTAACAAATAGATTACAAAAGGAATATCAGGAAAAAAGAAATGATAAGCAGAAATACAGGTAAATATTGTCTTTCTAAATTATACTTGATTGTTAAGGCAAAGATTGTGTAACACTGATGTTTGTAAAGAAAACTTTTAAGGCAATTATAAATGTGAGACAGTAAGGAGACAGACACAAAGGAAGGAGGAAGGTTTCTGAGTTTCCCTCAAGCTCGCAAGAAACACGGGACCAGAACTACATAATTATGTCCTGCATACATAGTACATATAAACCTTTCAAAAAGCTATTCAAAAAGGTACATTAAAAAAAAAACACTGCAGAACCTGGCTGTGGTGGCACATGCATTTAATCCCAGCACTCGGGAGGCAGAGACAGGCGGATCTCTGTGAGTTTGAGGCCAGCCTGAGTCTATAGAGTGAGATCCAGGACAGGCTCCAAAGCTACAGAGAGAAACCCTGTCTCGAAGGAAAAACAAAAAACAAAAACAAAAAAAACAACTGCAGGCAGTTGAGTCTGGGGGCCATGCCAGTAATCCTTGAGTACAAGGGGGTGGGGCAGGAAGAGTGTGTTTTTGAGATTAGCCTGAGATAGAGAGAAGACATTGCCAAAGAAAGAGAAAGGGAGGGAGAGAGGGAGAAGAAAGGAAAGAACTTTTTTTAAAAAAAAGTTGTTACACACACAGGAGGGAAAAAGACATAGGCCACAGACAAGATTCAAGGCATTGAAATTGGAAGAAAAATAAGCAGGCTTGAGTCTAACATACCAGTAGTACTTCAGTGTAAACAGCTTAAGTTTAAAAATGGTTTTGAGATTCGGTCTTGCTATATATATTTCCTTAATCAGTTTGAACTTGTGCGTTCAAGCAGTTCTGCCTTGGCCACCCAGGTTTTGAAATTAGGTGTACATCATCACACCCAGATGTTTAAATAAAACAATGAAAGAAATTGACAAAATAGATTTTAAGGCATTGTTCAATGGCATGCAGTTCACGTGAAATGCTTTCAAATATGACAGTGTAGGCAGGCCAAAAATAAAATGATGAAAGGTGACATATTATTCAATGTAGATGTAACCAACCGTCTTATTAAATAAGAAACACAGAACCAATGCAAAGAAGAAAGCCAAGAGATCAGAGCTAAGAGCCTTACCCTGCAGCTAGCCTCTTAAGCCAAGAGACCTCTCCTACTTCCTGTGTGTTTGTCTTTATATAGTCTTTCTGTTCTGCCTTTTCATTGGTTGTAAACCCAAACACATGACTGCCTCGTCATTGTCTGTCTGTAGAGACTTCCAGGTCTTCTATGGTTGGGATTGAGATTAAAGGCATGTGTCTCCAATACTGGCTGTATCCTTGAACACACAGAGATCTACCTAGCTCTGTCTACCAAGTGCTGGGATTAAAGGCGTGTGCCGCCGCCGCCGCCGCCGCCGCCGCCGCCGCCGCCGCCGCCGCCGCCGCCACCACCACCACCACACTCTTGCTATGGTTCTAATAGCTCTGACTCCCGGGCAACTTTATTTATTAACATACAATTAAAATCACATTTCAGTACAAATAAAATACCACCATATTTCCCCTTTTCTATTTTAATAAAAAGAAAAAGGTTATAACTAACAAAAGAAAAACTATATATAAAAGTACAATAACTATATACAATATATACAAGTAATAAATACCTAAACAATGTCTAGTCCATTTGTATTTGACAAATTTAGAGAAAATAATTTTATTATCCTATTTTGCTAAGTCTAAAATGTATCTAATTCATTTTTTATCCTAATTAATCTTCAGCTATAACTAACTAACCTTTAGCTATAACTAACTAATCTTTAACTCCCTCAGAGACCCAAGAAGGAAATAATATTAGCTAACAAAAATAAAAGCAGGAAGTGCATGTAAGCAATTTCCAAAAAATTTGTGAGTTGACAGAAACAGCCAGCTGCCTGGACAGTCACCTGAGGTTTCTCCGCAGTGCTGGGGCATCATCTTTAGCCTATAGGCTTAGTGTATCTGACAGACTCATTTGTGAAGTAGGATGTACATAAGGTCAACAGTTCAACCTCACATTTGGTGAGAGCAGTCCATGTACTAGAAACACCTGAATTCCACTAGTGTCATGTCATGATTTAGGATTTTAAATTCTGGAAATTGTTGATGGTTTTTTAATTCAGCTGTCCATTCTTTTTGGCTGTGTATATATGGCTTTATCTCAGCATCCCATTCTTCTCCACATCCCTCTATCAAATGCCAGTCTACTATTGAGAGGCGTGAGCTTAGTTACTATTCAAGAATAACTGTTTCAGCTGCTGTTCCATTGCACATCAGAAGCCATCGGCCCACTGTCTGTTCAGCTGCCTTCGAAGACAAGGGCACTGTACCTTTTCCGAATTGCGAAGGACACTTCAGGGATGGTGCCATATTGTCCTGGCCTCTGAAGATGCCTTTTGATAAAGCCATAACCACACTTGTTTTGCCTAGAATCAGTAGTCCTTTGTTTTATGTCCTGTCTGTCCATTTTGTCCTGTTGATTCGAGGATACTTTGTTGTCTAGTGGCTAACTTGCCACAATGAAAGTTAACTCCATATGCAGTTTCTTCAATGCCCATATTTTCTCTGAAGTAGATTGGTACTACCAGGAGCCGACATGTCTCAAAAAAGAATACTTTTCTAAGTTATTAAAACATTTTAAATGCATATTCTGTAGATCTCTGAAGGGTTTGAAGATGACCTGTCTAAAATATATCTGCTCAACTTTTAAAACATATCTAATATGACTACAAGTTCTATTGTAATGTCTAACTACTAACTTTCATTTCTTTATATCCTAATAGTTGGTAATAATAACATTCAAGGATCAGAAAATTGCATTGTTAAATGAACAGTATAAGTACAATTAGAAATATACATATAGCATTTTCTAGCAATATCAATTTCAATATATATAATTTGTATACAATATAAAACAATCCAATCCAATGTAAAGTATTTAAAACTAGTAATTGTCTTTTTCTTCTTTTCTTTTTTTTAAAAAACCTTAAATCTAATCTCCTTTGTTTAGCCTTTTTCCTAACCCTTGACAACAACTTGTAACCAACCCCCCTAAACAATGAAAATTATTCCAGACCCAAAACCCATTAAAAAGACCAAAAAAACCACCCGCCCCACACCACTTCTTTGGGAATGTGGGCATCGTATTTTTAAAATTGCTTCCTGTTGGGTATGGGCGAAGTTATCTTTATCCTGAAAGAAAAATTTTAGGTTAATTGTCAAATTCTAGGAAAGGTAACTATATCCTTCATTATCCAGTCTGTGTATAATGTCAAAGTTCAGGGTTTATCTCAAGTCATTATTTAAGTAGTCTTTGAGATTGGATCATCTCAGCTAGTCATCTCAAAATTGCTCTGAGCACTTTGTAGTTTAAAGCTGATCTGTAAATGATGTTTGTCAGCTTAGTGATATTATTATTATCTACATGGAATTGTTGTTGTTGTGGGGCCCCATCTTTTTCCTGGAGACTTCAGTTGATGTTAGGCCTGGCCATGATTTCCTGTAGAAAACTGATAAGAGACTCAAACACAAAGACATATATATGTAGTTAATTGAAGTCTTTTTTTTAGAATTAGTTAGTACTCTATATGACCATTTATATCTTAACAAAGTTTAAAATGTATATATCTATATATATTAATCTTGTAAATTTTGATATAAAATTTATATTTTAAGAAAAGTTTAAAGAATCAGAATAGAATCAAAGAGTTGAGATTAGTAATAGAATAGTCCCTTAATTAATTTGGCCAGTTGCCTTGAAGCTGATCTGGATGTTGGAACATCTGGAGACCTCTCAGGGGGTCTTTCTTGATCAAACCATATAAGTCTAGAAGCAATCCATAGGTTCTCACCTTCTGTGGAAACAAAAGCAGAACCTTTTTTCCAAAGCAACGTATAGACACAAATTTTGAAGTCAAGATACCTTTAACATGTACATATTGGTTTAACTTAGTAGCTTTTACAATCAAATGTCTCTCTGCAGTTAAAAATCCCAAAGACAGCCGGGCGGTGGTGGCGCATGCCTTCAATCCCAGCACTCGGGAGGCAGAGCCAGGCGGATCTCTGTGAGTTCGAGGCCAGCCTGGGCTACCAAGTGAGTTCCAGGAGAGGCGCAGAGCTACACTGAGAAACCCTGTCTCAAAAAACCAAAAAAAAAAAAAAATCCCAAAGACAATATAATCCAGATTCTCTGTGTGGTTTCCAACTTTATGTGGCTTATTTTTTTATATTACTTTTACTGTCTTTTTAAAGACTTTATTTTTTGAAACTATTTCTTTATACAACTGTCTATATTCATTTTCCTCTCTCTTCTAAACCTACATACATTTTTACACACACTGTAAACCATTTAAAGTCTTATTCCATCTGAATCTGCCTTATTGTGAATCTATTGCTTTAAACTGCAGTGGTTAGTACTGAAGCAGCAGCCTTGGCTGCTTATTCCGCCCATCTCAGCTTTTCAACATGGTGGAGATAATTCACCACCAGCTCTGGGAGCCATGCTCTCCACTGATTCTGGGAGGCAGTGGGTCCATGCCTCCATCAAGCAGCCTGTAGCCCAGAAACCTTTTCTCCTTTTCTTTTCTTTCTTTTTTTCTTTTCCTTTTTGTCTGTACTAGCAAAAGCTATATCCACCATAGACCACACTGTGTGGCTTGGAGACACAACTGTGTACTGCAGCAGAAATTACCATGCTGCATAGCTTATGGTGACTGGTGGCCAGCTCCATCTCACAGGCAGCTGTTGGGAGATGAGTCTCTATGCTGCTACTGGCATGAGACTGTGAGACTAGGAAGTCTAGTGTGGCTCTGTTTCTCTGCATTCAGAATCTTTAAGCTTTCGTAGGTCTGTGTGGATCAATGCCCTGCATTGGGCGCTAAATGTAGTCTGAAGTTTCTCCAGTCCTGTCAGGCCCCTGCAGTCCTGTGGCCCGCTTATAAAATAATCACTCAGAAACTTATATTAATTATAACTTCTTGGCCCTTAGCTCAGGCTTATTACTGACTAGCTTTTACACCTAAATTAACCTATAATTATTATCTATGTGGCTTGGTATCTTTTCTCAGTTCTACCATGACATCTTGCTTACTCTCTGTCTGGCTGGTGACTCCCGACTCAGTCCTTCCTCTTCCCAGAATTTTAGCTCAGGCTTATTACTGACTAGCTTTTACACCTAAATTAACCTATAATTATTATCTATGTGGCTTGGTATCTTTTCTCAGTTCTACCATGACATCTTGCTTACTCTCTGTCTGGCTGGTGACTCCCGACTCAGTCCTTCCTCTTCCCAGAATTCTCCTCATCTGCTTGCCCCATCTATGCTTCCTGCCTGGCTACTGGTCAATAAGCATTTTATTTATCAACCAATCAGAGCAACACATATTCACAGCATACAGAATTATATCCCACAGCCCGCACAGAACTACATTCTGTGGAATAGAATGTCTTCATGCCCCTATAGCTCAGTTTTTATTTTGAAGGGTTTTTTTTCAATGCATTTACATCATTCCCACCCCTCCCCTGTCCAAATCCTCCCATGTCCCACACCACTCCCTCTTAAATTCATGACCTCCTTTAATCATTGTTACATGTTTGTGTGTGTATGTGTAAGGAAATTGAACTCATAATTTTAACCACCCCCAAAGGAATCTCATGGACCATATGGTTTCACAGCACAGTTTCATAAAACATTTAAAGAATAATTAACACTAGTTTTATACAGTGTCTTCCAGAAAATGAGAAAACAGTCTGCAGTTCATTTTATGAAGTTACTATTGGCATGATGCCAAAATCAGCCAAAGAGAAAACAAAAATGGAAAAATCAAGAAATTCTGCCCTGTTCATTCTATTAGCAAATAGAATTCAGTGCTAAATTTTAAAGGAATTATGATTTACCTCTTGGCAGTAGGTCTTATTTTAGAAATTCATGAATGGCTCAATGTTCTTAAAAAGCAATATAACCCTCTATATGTGCAAGATAAAGAAGAAAACCCACATTACTCTATTAATTGGCACAGACACATGTCAATATTTGTGATTTAAAAAACCCAGCTGTCAGAAGAGAAGGAATGGGGGTCTCATGCCACTTTATTGAGTCTACTTTTACTACTTTCACACTCTAATCACCCTTGTGCCAGGGGTTCTTGCCACAGCAACTAGGCAAGAAGAAAGGAAAAGCATATCCACAGGAAGAAAGGAAAAACACAGCACCTGCTGTTTGTGAAATAGTATTCTCTGTGTAGACTATCTCAAGGAACTTGTTTTTAAACTTCTTGAAAAACAAGCAAGTCCTTCCAGGTCTCAGAATATAAGACAATCATATAAACATAATTATACTTCTAGCTATAAAAAATAAACATGTGACCTCCAAATTTACATATATAAAACCATTGTCAGCTTCTCAATAAATGAAGTACATATATGTAACTCTACAAAATATGTACAAATCTTACAGCTGAAAATAACAAGAATGTTGAAAACCAAATGTAAATGAATGGAAAAGGTAAACATGTTTGTGGATTGGAAAACTCAAGATGTCAGCACTTCCTGTGAATACACAAATTCAACACAATTCCCATCAAAGTCTCAATAGACTCGTTATAGACATAATTAAGGCTAATGTAACAAAAACACTAAACATCAAAAACAATTAGGCAAAAGAAATTGGCCTATGGATTTCCAGAACTTTCATAGAGTGACAGCAGTACAATGGAGTATTGGAGGAGGAGACACATCTGTGGAATAGAGTAGATTGACACAAATCGGCTGAACCACCTTTAAACAACAAACAAAAAATGCTTAAATCCATCATTTATATGTAGGTTAATTCAAAATGGAGCATGGAGTCCAATACACAATATCAAACTACAAAACT
Organism: Peromyscus californicus insignis; assembly: GCF_007827085.1. Taxonomy (NCBI): domain Eukaryota; kingdom Metazoa; phylum Chordata; class Mammalia; order Rodentia; family Cricetidae; genus Peromyscus; species Peromyscus californicus. The sequence continues at coordinate 47,950,620 of NW_026294584.1, forward strand.
TTTAGAAAAACATAGAAAATACCCAGATCTAAGGCTAAGCTAAAATTTCTTAGGCCTAATACCAAAAATATGATTCATAAAAGAGAAAAAAAAAGTAAGTTGCACTTAAAATGTTTACTTTGAAAAAGACCCATATAAAAAGCCAAGCATAGTAATGCATGCCTGTAATCCCAACACTTGGGAGAGTAAGGCACGAGGATTGCTGTGAGTAAAAGTTCAACCTGGGATACCAACTGAATGCCAGTCCAGCTAGGGCTATATAATAATTCTGTCTCCAAAACACAAAACGACACAAAGGCATATTTAAAATTCTACAAAAGGAGCTGAAGAGATGACCCTCCATGACTAGAGAGGTGGTTCATCAGTAAAGTGCTTGTGGGCAAACAAAGACATGAGTACAATTCCCAGCACCCAAGTAAAAAGTTGAGTGGTTGATGCATGACTATAATACTAATTAGTGTTGGAGAGGCAAAGACAGAAGAATGTCTGGGGCTTGCTGTATAATTAAACTACTCTAATAAAATAAATATAGTGCATTTTTATAGCAAAGTGAAATCCTAGAGACCCTCTAAGTCTATAAGAAGGTAAGTCCTAGAGTGATTCCAACTTCAGAGCTCCTGTCTTGAAAAAAAAAAGGTAGAAAGCACCTGAGGAAGACACCTAATGTCAACCTCAAGTCCCCAGATGTATATGTACATTCCAAAACCATGCACACTCATGAACATGTATATACACATATGTACATACATAGACACAGAGAGAATGCTCCAATTCAACAGTTAGAAAAACATTTCAGGGCTAAAGGGATGGCTCAGCGGTTAACAGCATGAATTGCTCTTGCAAAAGACCTGTTTATTCCCAGCACCCACACTGGGCAGCTTATAACCACCAGGGAAATCAGTCACCCTCTTCTGGCCTCCACAGGCACACAAACAAACACACAGGCATACATATAATTTAAAATAAATCTTCAGAAAAGAACATTTCATTAGAAAATAGGCAAAAGACATAAATAGGCATTTAGCTAAGCAATATACAGGTAGTGCACAACTACAAGAAGTATCAGCATCAGCAATGCAAGTTAATACACAATAAGCTATTGCTGCACACATATCAGAATAGCTAAACAAAAACATGAAACAACTGGAACACCATATGCCAGTGAGGATGCAGACCCTGGGTCATTTATATATCGCTGCTGGGAACATAAATGGAATGACAACTCTAAAAAAAATTGATAGTCTCTTAAGTAAGTATCTCATGGCTGGTGTGATAGCACATACCTGTAATCCTAGCACTTGGAGAGGAAAGAGTTAGGAGGACTGTAAGTTCAAGACCACCCCAGACAACATAGCAAGAGTCTCTTTCAAAAATAAAACAAAAATAAATATATAACTACCATATAACTAGCAACTGCTTTCCTGGAATTTAATCCCAGTGAGTAGAAAACAAGTTCACACAAAATCCTGCACACAAATGTTTATTCAGCTTTATTTGCAATACCCATAAACTGGTAATGATTCACAGGTCCTTCAGTGGATAAATCATTAAATTGTAGTATATATCCATGCCACTGACTAGTACTCAAGAAAATTGATAAAAAAAAAAAAAATTAACAGAGGAGAAACAGAACAACAATGAACCCCCAAAGAATTATACTGGGGTGGTAGAAAAATTAATTCCAGAAGGCTGCACACTGTATGGTTACATTTACATAACATTCTTGAAACAACAAAATGATATCATTTGGAAGGCAAGTTAATGTTTTCCAGGAGTTAAAGAGAAGTCAAGGCAGGAGAGACGTGGGCGCCATAGAACAACATGAGGGCAAGTTAAAGAGAAGTCAAGACAGGAGAGACGTGGGCGCCATAGAACAACATGAGGGCAAGTTAAAGAGAAGTCAAGACAGGAGAGACATGGGCGCCATAAGAACAACATGAGGGCAAGTTAAAGAGAAGTCAAGACAGGAGAGACGTGGGCGCCATAGAACAACATGAGGGCGTGGTTCTGTATCTTGTCCACACCAGTGGCAGTATGTTCACTGTGCTGTTTCGCTGAGACTTTACAAAATGTCACATCTAGAGGGATCAGGTGAAGGGTATATGCAATCTGTCCCTATTATTTCTTCCAAGTGCACATGATGCTACAATTACTTCATAACTTAAAAGTTTAATGAAAGTATAGCTAAAATTCCCAGTTAAATAGAATTCTAAAGAAAAATAGCCTGTAAGTAGCTACAAGTAATGATTTAAAAAATCTCTCTCAAGAGGGAAACTTCTCTCTCTTAAACTCATTGACTCTTACTAGTTATCTAAAAATATCCTATACCATGTATAATCTATCTAGTCTAATGGAATAAACTACATTTTTTTTCAATTTTGTTTTGTTTTGTTTTTCGAGACAGGGTTTCTCCTTATAGTTTTGGTGCCTGTCCTAGGTCTCGCTCTGTAGACCAGTCTGGCCTCGAACTCACAGAGATCCGCCTGGCTCTGCCTCTCAAGTGCTGGGATTAAAGGCATGTGCCACCACCTAGCTGGAATAAACTACGTTTTAATGGCAAAGTATAACCACATCCTCTGGATATCTAGAACAGGATTGGAGTAGAACCAAACACTTAGAACCAGAGATGAAGATTTAGCTCATCTTCATAAAGATGAAGATAAAGTCTTAAGGGGAATTGAGCTCACCCAAGGGAAAAATATACAATCTGCATTATGGCAGTATACCTAAGACCACAAAGTAGGTTCACACTAGACAAAAACTCATACATTTCATTTCTTTTCTAGACTTATTCCAACTGCTTGCATAAATATAAGAAGATACAGCACACCTTGGACACCAACCAGAAATGTCCCTTTTAAAACCCAAAGGAATCTTATGACAAATGCCTCAGAATGGCTCCGGTCTGTGCCCCAGGGCTCATTTGAAAGTTTATCACCCCTCTGCAATCTTCAGAAGAGGAAAAAGCATTCCGAACTCTGTGCCAGAGACACTGAAGATATGACGCTCCCCAGCAGCAAACAGGAGACTGTTCGCCCTCGTCCTAAAATGGATGCAAATATTGTCCACGGCAACAGTCTTCAGCTTGAGGAGTCCATCCTGAAGAGCTCTGAGCAGATGGTTCCTCGACCAACTAAGAGCAACAAGAAACCAAATGAGAGTAATGGCCGCTCACCTTCCACCTGAAGCTCCACGGCAACAGTTCATCAAGCTGCCAGTTACTCTGAGAACTGTGGCTGATCGAGATGTGCTGACACAGTAAAAGTCAGCAGCCCCCCTCCCCCCCTTCACATGCATGTGTGGATACTGAACTACAGATTTTACATAGCCCATCTTCCTTAAAGGAAACATCTTTCAGAGGTTTTAAAAATCCAGAGGAAATATAGAAACGTTAAAAACACATATATTTAATTTGTATCAACATGGGAAAGAGCTTGAAACTGTTGATTTCTTCCAAAATTATGTGTGTATATAACAACAAAAAACTAAGACTTCAAGAAAGGAAAGACATGCTATCAGAGATTTTAGTCACTTTATTGAATCCGCAGCCAGCATCATTCCTGCATCTCTTTTAGATAGTTGGTATGATAGAGAAAGCACAGGAGAAATAAGCAGTATCTCTCCCTTCTAGAAGAACATAATAGAATTGTTCCTGTGAACGCATATGATAGCTGGGCAGAGTGGCATACTAGCAATCCCAGCACTTTGGAGGTAGAGGCAGAAGGATCAGGGATTCAAGGCTAGCCTGGGCAACATTTAAAAAGCAAGATAATAAATGCTAATAATAACTGAATAAGAATACATAGTAAAGCACTAATTTGTATACCTCCAATTGATGAAATAGCACATATTAAAAGATGCTAATTGCACAGACTAAAGGGAACCAAATGACATGGAAATATATTATGGTTTCAAAGTCATTTTACATCTCATAATTAAGCAAAGTTGTAAAAGATTAGAAGTCCCATTTCTCCTGGAGTCAGTGAGTGCACACCTCCAGCCTTTTATTCAAGTGGATACTTCAGAAGCAAGTCCTACACATCACATTTGTCATAAGGTGGTGAGCAGTCAGGCTAGGGGGTACAAGCTATAATCCCATCTGCTTAGGAACCTGACTGAGATCACAAGTTCAAGGCATGCCTGAGCTACGACATGAGTTCAAGAGCAGTCTCAGCAACCTGATAAAATCCTATATCCAACCAAAAGACTAAAACAACAAGGAGGGAAACTGGGGGTGTAGCTTAGTGAGAGAACTACATGCCTAATGTGGGGAGGCCCTAGTTTACACCCCAGTATCACACAAAAATAAAAATAAAAATATAGTGAGTACAAGGAGAGATTCCTACTGCATGTGCAAAGAAGTAAGTGTAGCAAGTGTGTCAGTCAAGATGAAGGTGAGTGAGTGAGGAAGCAGGAGACAGAGCAGACACAGGTCACAGGTCTAAGTGGGATAAAGAGGTTCTGCAGTCAGTGTTTCTAGTAACTGAGGACTCGAGAGCTCACTGCAGTGTTAAGAAAATAAATGTTATTTGTAGGGAATTCTGAGCATAAATTTCCTCAAGAATCCTTATACATGGTAGGAAACAACTGTTTTTCTCAGTAAGGACTGTGTTGTGGGGGTTGGTGTCTGGGTTCTCAGGTCCCTAATTTCTTTGCTAGGAATTCTTACCTTGGTAACTGACACTGTGATAGAATACAAGCTCTTAAAAGTCAACCTGCCCTTGTTCTCATAAATCAGGGAAAGCTAAACTTCATGGAAATCTAAATTTTTAAATTGGCATTTGTTCTTTGAAACTTCAGTTATATGAAAGTTTGAGACTACAAACTCTAGAGTTGAACATCTTTGTGAGTATAACCAAAGTAATCAACTGGTTTCTTGGAAGACTGGGGTGTATAGAGGTATTTCCTTAATTATTTTGCTTTTATCCTTTCCCTTATAATCCCCTGCCCTGTACCATATTTTTTAATGTCTTATTACATTATTTACTTTTTTGTGTGTGGAGGGAGGGGATGTGTGAATGCTCATGCACCATTGGGTCACGTATGCCATGGTACACACGGAGGTCAGAAGACAATTTGCTGGAGTCCATTCTCCTCCCACATGGCTACAGGGATGGTACTCAGATGGTCAGGCTTGGCAGCAAGTGCCTGTACCCACCAAGCTGTCTAACAGTCCCTCCCCTTGTCTCTTATTTGCTGTAAATACCTGACATGTAGACCATTTTCACTTTGTCCTTCATGTTATAATATTTAAATTCCCTAAGTATGCCACTCTTCCATAAAGACCATTCATTCCGTCTGATTATTATGTAAACCTTGCAGTACAACTGGAAAGCCTCTACTTCTCCTTGAAGATTAAACTCAAAAGTTCCCTTCTCTGGAAAACCTCCACCAGATCTCTCAGGAATTTATAGTAATTAGATTAATATGCCAAGGCTTTGAGTGGAATAAGTAGGTACTATGAGAAAGGATGAGTAATACGGAGAACTGTAAACTCTAAGAAACAATGGCTCGGAATTAAAGACACTAATGAATGCTGAGTTCATCCATCAGTTAGGTACAAGTGAGGCTTTTCTCCATTTAGGATGATGTTGGCTGTGTGTCTGTCATATACATGTTGAGCTATGTTCCTTCCAGTTCCACTCTCTCTAGGACTTTTATCATGAACGCATGTTGGAGTTGGTCAAATGCCTTTTGTGATCAGTGCTGGCAAAAGAATCAGCAGACTAGTGAGACAAAATAGCCCAGGAAAGTTCTGGAGAAAGAAGCAAAGCAGTGTGATGGAGCAGTGCTAGAACAAGTGAACACGCATACACAAAACAACAAACGAAGTGGAGTCCAGACACAGACCTCACAGCACAAATGAACTCAGAGTGGGTCATCACATCCCAAGCGGTGAAACACGAGCAGACAATGTAGGAGAAAGCCGAGATGACACTGAGTGAGTCAGGATTATACGTACCTTTCTCTCGGTTTTGCAGTGAACCTAAAATTTTGGAGTTCTTTCAGAAATATAAAAAGTAGGCAGAGATCCATTCCTAGAATTGATAGTTTCCTTACCTGTTCCCCAATAAAAAAAAATAAAAACTGGTAAAATGATTTTTAGAAAAACTAAAGTCTCCAGAAGTTGTCCCCAAAATGTATTTCAGGGCCAGTGAGATGGCTCAGCAAGTAAAGGAGCTTCCCTCCAGGCCACACAACCTGAAGTGAATCCCTGGAACCCACATGGAAGGAGAGAAACGGTTCCTGCAAGTTGTCCTCTGACCTCCACAGTCTTGCTGTGTGTGGGCTCGTGTGCCCACACTCACGATAAATAAACACAATAAATGAGAAGATTGCATTCCAGAAAAGTTAGAGTCCTCACAATGATTGCATGGCTGTATGCACTTCCCTCCCTTCAGACTTCCTCCTTCAGCCCCTCTCCAAGTTGCAGAGGCAAGTTGCTCCAAGCAGGTGCAAGCAGGTTAGAGACATCCCTTTGCCACCCAACCATAGTACAAAGGCCCTTCCCCTTTGTACTGGAGCTAGTCACCTTTGACCAGCTTCTTCATAAGGTAGAAGTTCCATATGGGAACTGTCAAGTTGAACAGACCAGACTACTGCCTCACCAGCACCTACTCTAAGAACAGCCATGTCATTCAAGACAAGCAGCACTGTCACGAACAGCAGCTCCACAGAAATAGCTCAGATATCAGGTCTCGGGAAAAGCATACATAAGAGCAAAGAGTTCCGAAACTCTTCCCAAGGAAACTTGTTTAGCAGAGTGTGGGGAAGTTCCAGGGCAAAGTGATGCCTAAACAGCGAAGGCTTTGGCAGCACAAGGTTAGTTGCTTATTAAAAGCAGTAAGCTCGACCACAGACTAGGTAGATCATGAGAACCAGTGAACAACCCAGCAAGCTAGCCCTGTTGGAATGAAAACAAAGGGAAAATGAGGAGAAGCCAGACATGGTCTGTAATCCCAGCCCTTGGGAATCAAAGGCAGGAGGATTTCTGAGAGTTGAAGCCAGTCTGAGCTATAAGATGAGATAGACCGTGCCTCACAATAATAAAAGAAGGAAAGACAGAAACATTGCAGGGGGCAGGCTGACTTAGACTCCAGTTGAAAATGGCACAGTGGTTGTACATTTAACTTTTTCTTCCCAAGACCTCACTAAAATGGCACTTTCTTTTAAAAGCAAAAAGCTGAGAGGGCAAAAAGCTTTGAACTTCCGAACAATAACAGCAAAGGTGGACAGTGTGGAATACAGTCTCAACACTGTATAGGAAAATGAGTTTAACCAAAAGTTCTGTCTTGAACAAGCTTAAGAATAAAATAAAGATCTTATCAGTTTGGCAAACTTTAAAACAAAACAAAACAAAAAAACCTTTGGTGTCCCTCCTTTCTCAAGAAATCACGGAGATTAATTCTAACGAGTGAATAAACCAAGGAAGAGAACAGTTTCTGATCCAGAAAAATAAGAAATTGAACCTAGCATAGAGGCAAAGAGAATCCCTAGGAAGAAGTAAGACCTCAGTTGGGTACAGGGTGTCCTAGAGAAAGGAAGAGAAACCCGAGAATTTAGCATTATTGGGGAGCTGTCTACTGTCTTTCCAAGCTTACCCAATTCCTAAGTTCCAGCGATCATGTGAGCTGCGAAGGCAAGTTGTAAACCCGGGCCACAAGTCCTTGCGACTTTGAAACTCAACGCTCTCTTTCTCTTTTAGTTTCAGATGGGAGCACACTGCTCCTGTTGCTCCACAACTCTTGAGCATTACTTTGCTGATGGCAAAGTTCCCAATACAGAAAAACAGTCCCCCTCCCCTGCGCCCCCCCCCCCCAAAATGGGTCCATGGTATAGCTGCCTTCTGAATGAATGAGTAGAGGGGACCCAGGTTCCACCTGTGCGCTGGCTGGGGAGTTGGCCACATGATCTAAGGCCCTCCCTAGAAAGATTCTAGGTTGTGTTTATCTGGGTTACATCCCCCGGAGCTCTGGAAGCTGACATCTACTTTCCTTTCAGAAGTTAGTGTGGTACAACCAGCACCCTCACCTGGCTCACTGATCAGGTGGTTTGTGTGTTCAGGTGTGGGTCATGTGCTCCGGTGAGCAACAAGAAGTTGTTTATGCTCTTCATTTCTGAAAAGTCATAAGACACAGGCAAGTTAAAAACCGAAAGTGAAATCAGCTGATAGTGACATCAGTCAGCACAAATGTACCAAAGTTCAGAGTTGTTTACTTGGACACTGCTGTGAATGCAGGAGGACACTAGCTCCGAGCGGGGGATTGCAGCTGCTCTCCTCTGCCCTAGTTCCTGGAGCCTGACATCAGAAAGCAGCCCAGGAGAGAATCCATTCCCGGAGTCGATTTCCTGTGTCACCTTTTGATGAGTGTTCGTGGGCTCTAGCCTTGGTTTTCGTAAGTACCTCCTCACAGCTCCACAGCAGAGACATTCTAACAACAAGCAAAGGGGAAAGGCTTGCTTGGTGTTTGTGGCCTCCTCTCTCCCCGGGATGTGCTCACCCTTTTACCTCTGTCCTATCCGCATGCTCTTAAGCATCACTCTGTGTACCTCGGCCTCAAAGACGACGAAGGTAACACTGGGAAATGGTTAGAAACACACAAGCTGACTTCGTGCAGCCAGGTCTCTGCACACCCTGTACCAGTAAACACCTGTGGCTGCAGGACACACTGTTCTCCAGAAATAGACAAACAAAACCAGGTCACTACAGCAGCAGCTAAACTAATACCAGGACTTCAGAAAACACCAAGGAAAGGTCTGTGTTCTCGGCTGAAAGAGAAGTACAGGATCTAAGAGACTTTAAGACCCTATGTCGTCATAGACTGCCTTTCAGCCCCGCAAAGCAAACTCACACGGTGGGGGAGAGGGGGTGTCCCTTGGAACAGATCTTGAGAGTTTGGGGGGTTGGTTTGGTTTTTTCTAATCTGGGCTGATTAGTACCTTCCACTATACTTCTTTAGTCTGTAAAATCAGAGGAGTTGTTCAGTAAGGAGAGAGAGAAAATGGGGACAATATTTCTTTTCTTCAAGACAACTGAGCACATTTTCAGTATTTTCTTCCCTACCAGGTCTTCCTAATCTCAGGTCTATATTTTACACACAGCCTTTTCTACAGTTCTTACTTTGGTTCCCACATTATCAAATTACTAAGGCTATGGTGACTTGTTTTATAAATTTCACTTTTTCACAAACAGCACATAATTTCGGGAAGATTTTAATGTAGTCTTCACCCAGAAATACCATAGCTAGCCAGCACTGGGACTAACTCCTTAGTCCCTCTCTCCTGAACCTCTTTCTACAGATGACTTATCACCACATGTGCTTCTGTGACCTTCCTAAAAGCTGCATGCTGGTTCATCACCTTGATGTGCCATAATTAACTTCTAATGTTGGAAATTCAAGCTGCCACCCACTTTATGCCCAATATTGTGATAACCCATCCTGTGTTAATAAATCAGGAGTTACATTCCTGATACTGTCTTGGGATAAGGTTATAAAAAGTGGGTTATTAGGCCAAAATACATACAAACTTTAAATTCAGAGTCACTGTGTTAGAAAGTCAGTCTTGCCAGTTGGAATGTCACCGAGAGGGTTATCTGTAGTTTTTAGAGAGAAACACGGAAGTTGTTCCTTAGCATACCTTGGAGGCACTAGGAAAAATAGATTTTTTTCATGTTAGCTACATTCTATTGTGAATTCCCTCATTCATTTTTATTTCATGCAGTGTTTTTTGATGTTTGCATGAACATTTCCATATATTAGGTATATTAATCACCTTATAATTATTGCAGATACTTTCTGTGCTCATTGTCTTTTAATTTTGTATTGCTTTTATTACAGGTGCACAGAAATCTCCATTTTTAAATAGCTAAATCTATAATTTCCTTGTAGTTTTGATTTAAGTTCAGAATGTGCTTTCTCATTCATAAATCAAAGATTATTTTTTTTAGATTTCATTTTACATGGATTCATTCTTGAATCCATGTGAAATTTATTTTGGCATATGGTATGAGGTGATGCCCTAAAATAGTTTGGGGTTTTTCTTTATTTGGGAGGGGCTTGTTAATAATCAGCCACTTTAGCATTAGCTAGTTAATGGAAGGTTCCCTCAGGCCTCAAACCTGATGTCTCTAGTGCATATAGCTCTTCCTGACACTCTAATATGGAACCATTACATTACATATTCCTGCTGGTTTCTCTTCCTCACTTTGCCCTGTTCATTTCCTTCCCAAAGATTTTCAAAATAATCTCCCTAAAAATCTATGTGGTATATGTCTTACAAGCAGAGCACAGGCTCAGTTGAGGGGGGAGGGGGCATTTTGCTTGGCCAGTGTGTCTTTAATTCTTCAGGACCCCTGGCTCAAGGACCTCCCAGAGGCATCATTAGCGGGGTCAAGAGATGAAATCCTAGCCTGGGAAAGGGAGTGGCACCTCTCAGAATTGCAGGGAAGAGTGACAGGGCTCAGTAATGAGAACCAGGTCCTGGGAAGCCTGGTCCTCAGCCTATGAATCAGCGGTCCTAAACCTGCTGAGAGACCTGCCAGTGCAAAGTGATGGAGGTGCATGCTCACGGCAAGGATGGCTTTCTACTTCCCAGGTCTCTGTAAACTTTGTTCCCTGCTGGGTTATGCCCTATGCTAGTGAGCAACAAATACCAAGTAATATTAAAGGAGCCATTTAGTCAGCTACTTCAATGACTTGCCGTCCATGTCTTAGCCTAGACCATGCGTCTGGCTTTTTGTCACAGTCTCTTGGTGTAGTCATATTTCTGCTGGTCAAGCTATTTTTCTTTATAGGGCAGAGCCGGCCACCTACACCACTAAACACACTCAAGCAATAACAATGCCCTAGCCCATTTTTGAAAAACTGGGACATGGGCTCATATTTCTGCCAAAGGAAACACGACCCATTTCCCATTCTCCTTCCTTTCTGTTCCTGTGAGGACCACACCTAAGCCACAAATGCTAATCTTAAACATGTTTAGCCAGGGCCAGTGGCCTCCTCTGACAAAGAAATGGGCAGCCTTGCTCTCCCTGAAGCTTGTCAGTTACTGTTCTGACTTCACTCACTGCATACCCCACCCTCCGCCTCTACCTCAGTTTCCTTTTCTTCCCCCAAATCACTGCTTTAGCCTCAGGATCAGAGCACACATACACATTCGCTTAAGCATGTGCCAGGAACTGGTCCATTCGTGAGAACAACTCATTTCAACCTCCCAAAGCCCCATGCAGAACCAGAAGGTAGTGACAAGAGAGAGACTTGAACCCAGGTGGTTGTGGGAAGAATTTTTTAACTGAACCAGACAGAGGACAGTGGAGCAAGTCAAGAAAGTGAAAGAGGAAGAAGCTTATGAGAAGTCACGTGTGCCACTGCTGACATCCAGTCAACCACTCCTGTCATCTAGGGGATGTTTGTTGAGTGTGTTCTAGGTGCCAGGAGCAGCCTTGGGTGCTGAGGACAGAACAGAAAAAAAATTAGATGATAGATAAATAAATAGATAGGACAAATAGGTAGGTAGATAGATGTGATAGGTAGGAAGGTGGGTGGGTGGATGGATGGATGGATGGATGGAAAACTGAACATAGTAAGGAGAAGGCTGAGTTGGTAAAGTGTTTGCCATGCAGGCATGAAGACCTGAGTTGGGTTCTCAACACCCACATAAAAAGGTGAGAATGGTGGCCAGTGTTTGTAATCCCAGCCCTTGGCAGAGGATGGGTGGATAGATCCCTGGGGCTCACTGGCCAGCCAGCCTAGCCTTTGTCTCAAAAAATAAGGTAGATGGCATTCCTAAGGAAAGAATGGCACACCCAAGGTTGTTCTCAGACCTCCGCACATGAAGATACAGCTACACACACACACACACACACACACACACACACACACACACACACACACACAGGAACACACAAGCATTTGTTCCCCTGGAGTTCCATTCTGCTGGAAGATGGGGTAAGCGAAGTGTTTTATGTCAATGGTGACGTATGCTGATGAGGAAGGATGAGAGCACCAGGCTGGCCTCCTGGAAGAAGAGGATGTTGCAGTTTCCACAGTGCTAACCAAGGAAGATGTCCCTACATACAGGCAGGCATTTAACGAAGGGGATTGGGTAACAATGACGAAAGTCCTGAGCTTGTCTGAGATTTCCAGAAAATACCAGAGAAACCAGTGTGGTAAGGGAGGGAGGAGAGAGCAATCGTACTGCAAGTCTGGGAGGGAGGGTGTGGAGTGACATATGGAGGGGTCTTACTGCTAAGAAGCAGAAAGAAGGTCAAAGTATTTCTAATGTCACCCAAGAAAAGAGAGCTCCTGAGTAGCAGCAGTCCTTCACCCTACTTGGGAGCTTGCTCAGGGCACATGAACACCTGCCAGGCAGACGATATGACACTGTTCACAGATGAAGAAATCAAATGTTAGTCATCTAGGTGGCCCATTCCTGGAGAGGGAACACTGACCGTGGGGACTGTCTGCATGCAAACTTCATTCCTTTTGGCACACGGTAAAGATTTATGAAATGAATGGAATGAATTTTCACTGGTGGTGGGTGATCTGATGTAAAAAAAAAAAAGAGCAGCAGACGGTTTTTCTGTAAGACTAGCCTAGACAGAGAAGGCAGAGTTCATGCAGACAGTGTTAGGGACGTGGGAATTCGGGTGGTGGGCTGGTGAGCGGGGAAGCTAGGAAGCCCTGCTCTCAAGTGTAGACCTGAATCCCATGAGACATGGAGGAAGAGCCTGTGAGTGGGGGGTGTTTGTTTCTGCATAAGACAATGTAGAGAAAGGGGAGTTATGAGGCTCTTGACTATCGGGATGAGAACATGCTAGCTTAATAGTGATGAGGAGCAGTGACCGACTTGAAATTATAAGTATGTGATCAGGAAAGTCCCGTGGAGTTTAAGATAATAGGCAGTTTTGCATGGAAGGAAACAAGTACCAGGAATAGCTAGGAATGGAAGCTGGTGCTACGAACCTTCCCTGGGGCAGGGAGCAACAGACTCAGCCGTCTGTTGGGGGACATTCAATCACCGTGAACCCCGAGTTTGCATTTGTATTAAAGTTAACTTTGCATCTATCGACTAGATAGCAACTAGTTGACAGAAAGTAATCATAGAGCATCAGAAGGCATCCAGGAGAGAGAGACACACAGGAAGTAGCAGGGAGGGATCTGGAGTGGTACAGCTTTTTCTGGTTTGGCAAAGCAGAAACCCGGGTCTTTTGGAGATGCCAGCAAAGAGAGAGGGTTAGCTGGTTGCTACTCGGCCTCTCTGAGCTCACTGGTTTTTACCCCAGCCTTTGAATCTCTAGTCTTATTTATAAATAGAATGCTAAAGCGACCTTTAGTGGCAGCATCAGAGCTGGTGCCTGTGGGAATAGAATTCCCATCAGGCTGTGGCCTAAGCGGCCAGGCAGCTACTAGAGAAGCAGGCTGGTAACTGTGGAGTTGCAGTTGCTGGCTGAAATAGCGGTAGATTTCAGTGCAGCCACTGTGCCAGGGTTAAAACAACAGCCATCTTAAGTAGGAAGCAAGTGTCAAAAGCAACAGTTATTCAGCCCTTCTCCAGTGTTCTTCAGAGGCAGAAGGTGGCTCATCTTAGAGCCAGGGCCACACACCCAAAGCTATGCTGTGGAGACGTTCTCTGCTTCATTCATTTCTCATCGTTACCTGGTGTGCAGGTTCCCAGGCCTCCAGAGGGTTGTTAAAATGGTCTTCAGAGATCTGAGATCTGTTTCACTCTTTAAAAATGATCCTGACAAGAACATAATTCATAATTCAGGGTAGAATGATTTAGTGGTCATGCCCCTTCAGTCACTAGCCTATTCTCCACTAGGATAATTATAAAGATGCTTAAACAAACCAACCAACCAACCTCAACCTCAGATTAACCTTCCTATTTCCAGAACTAGGAATTCTCTCCCCTTCAAGCAGAAACCACCACCCTCTGAGGTCATTCTCATGCTGCGGCCCTCAAATCCCCACAAACTGGAACCTCAGCTCAGGGCTTAGTGCTGGGGGCCTGGGGCAGCAGGAAGATTTGCTTTACTGTGGCCCAGCGACTAACAGTCTGGCAGCCTTTGTCTGCATGGAAAACTAAAACTCGGAATAGTTTCTTTTGGGCAGTATAGGGATCAAACCCAAGGCCTTGCACATGTTCAAAAGTTGTGTTTAAAAAGCCAAAGAAATCCACAAAAAAGATATGGATGGTCAGTAAACACTTGAAAATGCTGAACTTTCCTATCTCTGAAGGAAGGAAGCATTGAGCAACAGTGAGTCATCAATGTCTAAGATTAGATGGTTCAAGAATATGCAACATTTGAGAGGATGGGGTAAGATCAGCACTCGCCAGCAAGCAGCTCATGCCTGTAGCCCCGGTTACTCAGGAGGCTTACTGTTGCCCAGGAGCCCAAGACTAGCCTGGGCAGTAGAGTGACCTCATTTCTAAAATACAGTGGAGTTCAAAAGTCAAGCTGGAGCCTTGAGATGGCTCAGTGAGTAAAGAGATAATTGCCAAGGCTGGCAACATGAGTTCCATTCTCCAAACCCACATGGTGGAGGGAGAGAGCTGACTCTTGCAAGCTGTCCTCTAACCTCCCTGCATGTGCTATGGCACACACACACACACACACACACACACACACACACACAAATATAAAGTGTAAATTTTTAAGTTAAGCTGCTAGAAGGATAAATTTATTTACAAACACATCACATAGCATTATTCATATGATTATGAGATAAATTATAAAAATAATTTAAAAAGACTATAAGCTATGAGAGCTCCAGGAAGCCCTTAAGGATAACAGGAAACAATGGTAGGACATAAAGAAACATGTATGTTATAACGATACATGAAATGCACACCCAGATCTCTGTGATCCCACCTGCAGAGTGGGAGAGATGTGCTCGCTGGTCACTTTACCAGAAGTTGTAGATGATTTTTTTTTTTTTTTTTTCGTTTTTCGAGACAGGGTTTCTCTGTGTAGCTTTTGCGCCTTTCCTGGGACTCGCTTGGTAGCCCAGGCTGGCCTCGAACTCACAGAGATCCACCTGGCTCTGCCTCCCGAGTGCTGGGATTAAAGGCGTGCGCCACCACCGCCCGGCTGTCTTTCTCCACACTTTGACATGTTTTGATAGTTTTCTGCAACTAACATGCATTACTTTATTATAAACAGGAAGGAGTTTATCTAAAAATGGCCACCATGACTCAGCAGTCTCTAGAGCAGTGATTCTCAACCTGTGGGTCACGGCCCTCTGGGGGCAAATGACCTTTTCACGGAAGTCACCTAAGACCATCAAAAAACACAGATATTTGCATTATAATTCATAACAGTGGTAAAATTACAGTTATGAAGTAGCAATGCAAAGAATTTTCAGGTTGGGGGTCACCACCACATAAGGAATTGTATTAAAGGGTCACAGCATTGGGAAGGTTGAGAACCACAGCTCTAGGGCCTCTTGCCCTTTGAAGGACACACAGGCTTATTATAGGGCATTAGGGTCCTTTTGTGGTGAGAATGTGATCGCCATGGGTGTTAGAGAAACAGCACAGGGTAGGCTGCTGGGGCAGCTGGAAGAGTGTCATCGGTTTCCAACCAAACACACAGGTATTCAGCGAGGGAGTTGAAGAGTGAAGCCTCGTTACCAGCCTCTGAAGTCTGTATTTCCAGGAGGAACCTGAATGGACATCCCAACCCTGCTGTTAAAATGAAATCCATACACAGGGCCCCTGAGGATGCTCTGCCATCTTGCTGAGATGTGGCCATAACACATGATGTACACCTAAGGATACCAGAGGGCATTTTCATTCATTCATTCATTCATTCAAAAAAAATCCTACCAGCCTAGCAAGATAAAAGAGATGACACTTTTCCTCAGGAACACCGATTCTAGTATACATCTCAACTTCTGGCCCATCCAAAGAGGTTGGAGACTGGCAGAGTGTGGGCTGGAGGAAATAGGCACAGCCTAAGCAGAGAAGCTTGACCACAAAAAAGCAAGTGCAGAGGACAAAGGGGCCTGAGCCCCAGTAAAATGCACGTTCTAAGACATACCAATAGTAGAGAGCCTCAAGTGCAGGCACAGGAGCTAGGACTGACCTCTGCCTTTGAGGGCAGAGCAGAGGAAAGTCAGGACAGGCCTTCTCCACATGCCTGGCCTGTGCTCCTTCCCTCCAGTTTTCTCTTGTTCCACTCTCCATTACAGGCCTTTGGAATGTCGGGTGTGGTGGTACATTCCCATAATCACAGCATTTCAGAAGCTGGGGCGGGCAGATCATAGGGTTTGAGGCCAACTTGGGCTACATAGAGAGACTCATTTCAGAACAGGGCAAAACAAAACAGTAACCTACCAAAACCTCCAAAAGGTCAGTTGGAGAAGATGAAGCCACAAACAAAGGCTCCTGGTACCTGGCAGGCGCTGTGCTGAGGTAACCATAGCCTCCACTGAGAAGCCAAGTTTGATGTCTGACAGAGCTTCAAGGGTAGTATTTGAACCTAAATACGCACAATTCAAACAGGAGTCTCCTAGTTCCCATCCTGGTTGTTTCTGGATACTGCAGGCTGGGCAAGCCTTATTTCCTATGGCATCACTGGATAAACAGGGGTCCCACACCCAGAAATCCACCCCACATCCTGAAATACCCCTCGAAAAGCACACAAACCTTGCAAAAATTTGCTAAATGGGTAAAACCATTTAAAATATGTTGGGAATTTCCTCACACCATGGCTACATGGAGTAAGTATTTCATCCTTCCAACCCAGTGACATAGGGACTAAAGCTGCCTTTTTACAGTCTTGACAAATCTTTCTATAGCCAGCATCAGTGCTTCAAGAATTTCTAGTACATTCAAACAGGGCATCCTTGGCCACAGCCTGCAGGGCCTCTGACAAAAGCCCAAGGAACAGCAGCCAAGACTGCTTCTAAGATGGTCACTCTTGGGCTCCTCTGCAGGGGAGGCCACCATGAGAACCAGGAACTGGACAGGCTACTCAGACAGCCAGATGCTGGGAAAAGGCAGTGTGGATTCCCAAGTCAATGTCCTAACAGGCACATGTCGACTGCCTGGGAGCTGCTAAAACCCACCAATGAATCTCTATGGTGTCATATATTTGAAGCCTTTGGAAACACCCCCCACCCACCCACCCACCCACCCACACACACACATACACTTTTAAGGCTGGCAAGTATTCTTCCTCTTTTAATTCCTCTCTGTTCTTGTAAAACAAATGTGGTACACAGAGATTCCACTACACTGTGTTAGAGGAGCTGGTCCCCAAAGGAGTCCCCTAGGAAGGTGAGCCACAGGGTCTCTGGGTCCTTCCCCAGAGCTACCAATGCTAGGTTGCACCTAGCTCCCTGGATTAGGCCCACAGGACTTGGTGTCTGGGTCTTGTGTTTGTGTCTCACAAGGTTCCCAGCTCTGTATTCCTAGTCATTCCTGGTATAAATATTTGTTTTATTCCTGAGTGGAAACTGTACATACAGAAAGGCACAGTGTGCAGACTACTATTTTAGAAATAATTTGAAAGTCCCTTTTGAATAAAAGAGTAGTGAAAATAGGCACTTTTTTTTTTTAAGTTTTTAAAGACATTGTTTCTCTGTGTAGACTTGGTTGGTTGTCCTAGAACTCACTCTGACCACGCTGGCCTGGAACTCACAGAGATCAGCTTGCCTCTGCCTCTGCTTTCTGAGTGCTGGGATTAAAGGAGTGCACCACCACCACCACCACCACCACCACCACCACCACCTGGCAAAATAGGCACTTTTATATACGTCTAAATGGTATTAGCAAGTTTTCTGTAGGTCTGTCTAGCAATATGCATTAAGATCACCCAGACAGTGAAACAAACAGCCCTATGGGATGAATATGTTTGTTTTTTTAGGAGGGGGGTGTTGTTTGTCTGTTTTAGGTCTTTGGTTGGTTGGTTGCTTGCTTGCTTTTTCTTTTTGGAGACAGGGTTTTTCTATATAGCCCTGGCTGTCCTGGAACTCAATCTGTAGACCAGGCTGCCCTCAAACTCAGAGATCCATCTGCCTCTGCCTCCAAGTGCTGGGATTAAAGGTGTGCACCACCACACCCAGATGATGAATCGAAATTATGTAACCATTCATCACATTTTGAAGACTATTTCAACAACTATGAAAAATGGTCACAATAGTCAATGAACAACCATTGTGTTTAACAGTCAATATGCTTTTTAAAAGTACAATCATGCTGGGCAGTGGTGGTGCACGCTTTTAATCCCAACACAGAGCCAGGTGGATCCCTGTGAGTTCGAGGCCAGCCTGGTCTACAGAGCAAGATCCAGGACAGGCGCCAAAACTACACAGAGAAACCCTGTTTTGAAAAGCCAAAAAAAAAAAAAGTACAATCACAATAGGGAAAATATTTGTGGAATATGAACAGTGGTTTTACTGGGGTGGTAAGATAAAGGATTGTTTTAATTTTTTCTTTAAAACATATTTCCAGAATTTTCTAGAATTAATAGGTTACTGTTGTTATGGGGAGAGGGTGGACAGACATGTAATAGAAATTGCTAAATGGTCTTATTAATAAAAAACCCAGAGCCAGATATTGGGGTGAAAACTGAGAGATCAGAGAAGCAGAAAGAAGCCAGCCACATTCTTAACTGCTAGAAATCCTCAGCCAAAGAGAATGAGTTCCTGTTTCCACGAATCCTTAGACTGAAAGCTTCTGATTCCTCACCCCTGAGGGTCTCAATTGAACTGTTCAAAAGCCTCTAGTTCCTGGTCCTCACGTCATATATACCTTTCTGCTTCCTGCCATTTCTTCCTGGGATTAAAGGCGTGTGTCCTTCCCAAGCAAAGGCATGAGATCTCAAGTCCTGGGATTAAAGATGTGTGCCACCACTGCCTGGCTCTGTTTCCAGTGTGGCCTTGAACTCACGGAGATCCAGATGGATCTCTGCCACCTAACAGAGAGGCTTGCCCTTCACCCCACACACATCCAAACCCACCTCCATGAGGATGAGATACCCCCTCACAGAGCTTCAGATGGCTTCTATCTATGCTGCTGTAAAGCCTTTGGCATGGGGGCTTCAGGCTTCCACAGCTGCCTGGGAAAGACCTCAAACCAGAGGTCCACTGAGGATCTGAGAGTGGGACTTCCTGTCTGGGGAGGGCAGAAAGAACAGGAACTTCTAAACACGAAGGCCTGAGGGAAGGGCTAGAGATTCATGGTGTAACCTTTTCCAGGTCCCCCTGCAACCGCAGAAGAAATGGCTATCCCCAGGCCATGGCGGAGCAACTGCCTGCCCTTTGTGGGCATCATGATCCTCGTGGCTGTGGTCCTATCCCTGATGGCCTACGCTCTCCTCTGGAAGGCTGGCAACCTCGTGGACCTGCCTAACCTGAGAGTGGGCTTCTACAACTTCTGTCTGTGGAAGGAGGACACCGGCTCCCTACAGTGTTACAACTTCCCTGAGCTGGAGGCGCTGGGGGTTCCTCGGGTTGGCCTAGCCCTGGCCAGGCTTGGTGTGTACGGGGCCCTGGTCCTCACAATGTTTGTCCTTCTGCCTCTCCTCCTCGCCCAGTGCAACAGTGATGAAGGAGAGTGGCAGCTGGCAGTGGGCTTCCTGACGGCGTCCTCCGTGCTGCTGGCCAGTGGACTAAGCCTCTTCCTCTCGTACGTGTGGAAGTGGGTCAGGCTCACCTTCCTGGGGCCTGGCTTCCTAGCTCTGTGCCTCGCCCAGGCCTTACTCATCTTCTTGCTTATAGCCACGGTTATGTTCCCTCCGAGGGAAAAGAAGGACAAGGGCAAGTGGGAGAACTGTTAGCCCAGTCTAAAGGCTCATGGGATTACAAGGGTTCAGTTCCAGCTGCGCTCCAAGAAGGTGCCGGAGAACCTGTGGCTAGGCGGGTCCTCTCAACCACCTTGTTCCACAGCTAATGTTGAGCCCAAGCTCGAGCAGGGGGACCCACCCACCGCGGGGTAGGGCTGTGGTGTCGAGGAGCCCAGAGGCATCATGGATGGCTGGGGGTACCTGCAGCTTCGTAGTGTCCTTTCTTACTCTGGAGGACTCTAAAACCAAGTAGCTCATTAGCACATGGGTCCTTGCTTAATCAGCCACTCTGAGCAATTCTCACGCTAGCTTCAGGCAGGTGAGAACCTGACTGTCAGAGGCCAGATTTCCAAGCTGATTTGCCAAAGGGTCAAACAAGAACTCTGTGAAAGTGTACGGCAACAGATGGGTGCAATGGTTAGAAGAAACCGCTTTACCATCAAGTCCTGTTAGCAAGCTTCTGTTCCTCCAGCATGATGAGCCCCACACCAGAACTCCAGCCCTGGGGGTCCAGGAATAACCTCACAAGGACTCAGCTAAGAAACACAGGGCACAAAGAGAAGCCTTGCTGGCTTTGTGGGCTCCCCTGAATGGGCTCTTGGACCTGATGCCAGACTGTCAAACCATTCTTGTGGCCCAGGAATGCAGATCAAGATGTGCCAAAGCCTTGAAGGGAAACAGGACTTCACAGTTGTACACAAACACACACTGCATCCCCTCACCTTGCCCAGAACTGGAAAAGGCAGAAACACGGTCCTTATTATGCATTGGGGCATCATTATAGTATGCACTAGGGCATCATTATATATTTCTCAATGTCTGTATAGCACAAAACCTACATGGCAACGAGTTCTTCATTCTATGCTCTTGAAAAGCCACAATGAATACAAAGAAACACGGACTCTGGCGTGATCTTTTGTCCTCAGTGTTTTCTGTCCCATTCTCCCTTAGAGCTGCACAGGGACCAAGGTGGAGGCCCCAGGTGAAAGAGAGGTGACGGGGTGGAGAGGGCCCCCTGCTGCTAGCCTGGCAGGGAACTGTGGGCAGCTGCCAGCCTTTTCCCTTAGAGGGGTGGAAGCCGACGGCTGGACTGTGTCATGATGGAGACTGTTCATAGACCTCCTCCTCAGGGCGAGATCTGGCTGCCTATCTGGAATCCCAGTGTTCTCAGCAGCTATATTTTTCTTTGCTTCCATGAGGCCCATGACCTCATTTTTGCTGGTACTTGAATAAAACACAGGGCTGGGATGCCAGACCCTCTGAGCTAGAGGGCAGTGCAGGATGACACTAATGGGGTGCGGGTCTGCATCCTGCAATACCTCCCCCCATTCAGAAAGGCCCTCCAAAATGAAAGCCCCCCGGGACTGGAAGTTGGAAGCAAGGTCTGGTTCTCCAGGGTGCCAGGGGTGGGTAGTGGCCGCAGTTCTCAGCAGACCCCACTGCTCTCAGCACAAAGTCCAGTGAACAGTTCGCATCAACTGAAAAATATCTCTCTGACATACTTTAACACATCTTCCTCCTCCTTTTCCTCCTCGGGGCTTCTGCTACAGGGAGAGTCGGCGGCTTCTGGCCCCTGGGAAGGGCTGAGGCCTAGAGCAGGCGAGCTGTTCCCACTGCCCTCTTCCTCACTGCTGCT
Organism: Peromyscus californicus insignis; assembly: GCF_007827085.1. Lineage (NCBI taxonomy): Eukaryota > Metazoa > Chordata > Mammalia > Rodentia > Cricetidae > Peromyscus > Peromyscus californicus. Next base: position 47,972,051 of record NW_026294584.1, read on the forward strand.
CCCAGGGGAACTGGTGTGAGGAGACGCCGCTGAGCAGGGAGGGGAGAGCTGCAGCTTATCAGCGGCCACCAGAGACGGCTTTTCCTGTTTTCGGCCCTGCAGAGTAAGAAATGGCAGGCTCAACACAACAGCTCGTTTCCCTGATGCACGCACGTCTGTCTGACAGTGATGGGGACAAACTCTGAGGACCAGGCCCGGCCGCGCTCCCGCCTCGCGGGCACCCACCCTTCCTTCACCCCACTGCTCCCCACACCTCACTCAGGACCCACTGGGGAAAGATGCAGGCCTAGGTATGAGGAAGAGCTGAGTAAAAGGGAACAAGACCCAACTGAAAAACATGTCTGGAGAGGCAAGAGAAAACCAGGAGCCCAGTCACAAAACCTGCTGTGGGCCGAACTACCGCTAGCTGGCGGCACAGCTCCGGTTTCTTGGGGACAGCAGTATCCCGAATCACTGCAGCCCTGGGTTACCATGAGCCCCGAAGAGATGATGCACCACTGCTTTAAAGCATGTGGAAAACAAGAACCCTGCACCGTCACACAGTGCCGCTCTCGCTCCTTCGGGAAGCCAGGAGGAAACTTCCACAGCCTTCTGCTGAGAGGAGAGCTGGTAAGGAGCCCTCTTACTCAACTGGTACCCTCCCTCCCCAAGTGAACAGTGTGTGCCCCTCACCTGTGTGCCAGGGGCTACCCACACCCTGCCCGTACAGCTAGTCTCAAAGGGACACACAGAAGTAGCTGAGAAGAGCCAGCAAGAGGAAGAGGTGGGATCCTGAGGCAGCCTAAGAGCGCCTCTGTTACCAGGACCTATGCTAGTTTCAACCCATGAATAGTCTCCAGTCACAGAAGACACAGGGTTGATGTTACCTCAATCAGGATCTCCAGAGCCACATCTACCATTTCGGCTTCGTTCATGCAGTACACAGTCTTGGTGGCTGGGGCCCTGAAATAAAGACACAAAGCCACAGCTGAGAACAGAGGGACTCACAGGAGGAAGAAAATAGAAACGTCCTCCATGGGCAGGGGGGAGGAGGGGAGATAAAGCTTCCCTGAAGAATTTCCTCATCCTGGTGGCCCAGGGACAGAGCACAGGGCTACCCACCCTCCATGGACTCCCTCACAAGGACCTGGGAACGGGATGACGGTCACTCCTCGAAACACACAGTGGACAGCCAGGACTTGTGGCACACACTATTCCCAGCACTTGGGAGGCAGAGGCAGGTGGATCTCTGTGAGTTCAAGGCCAGCCTGGTCTACAGAGTGAGTTCCAGGCTAGCCAAGGCTACACAGACCCTGTCTCAAAATCAAGCAAACAATGGACCCAGCAAATGTAGCCATCAGGCCAGGGCCCAGTCTGTACCTGAAGGTGAGACTACATCCAGACAAAGGCTGCGGGAACTACAAAGGGTGCGGGTGGCCAGGAAGAGGCAGCTGGAAGCCTAGCGCCCCTTCTGAGACAGTGGCAAGGCTCTCCCCTCCCACGTGATAATGGCGACCTAAAATTCTCCCACCCCCACTCACCAACGTTCACCTAACTCACACCCACAACTTCTGATTTCTTGACTGTCCACAGGAAATGCAGACCCCACTCAGGCGACCAAAGTTCAGATCCACTCATCTCGCCTTCTTAGAAGTTTTGTCACAAATGAAGGGACTAGACTAGCACTTTGGACGACCGGCTCCTCAGGGCACGGCTGCTATGGACGGCAGGACCCCACCAGCCCCGTGGGCTGAGACCTCAGACGCTGCTGGGAGGATGCCACCACCTCACTGCCCTGCCCACAGGACAGGCCAGGACACCCACCGAGAAGCACCCTGACCCCAGGTTTTCCCACCTTGTTGCAGCCCCAGCGTGCACAGCCGCTGTCCTCTTCCTTTTGGGTGTCCTCGATGACAACACTCTCCTCTCATCCGCAGGGGCTGTCATCCATGAGGGAAGGACCCTTTTCTTGTTCTCAGATTTTAGGGTTTCCATGGCCATAGTTTCCCACGCTCAGTGACTTGCTTCTCTGGTGCAGCACCGAAAGTCACTTTCTCTTGTCACACCAGGCTTATCTGTCCCCAATGGTCGCCGATCTTTGATGCCTACAAGGAGGGGGCGAGTCAGTATATTCTACTAAGTCAAAGCTCTTTCAGTTACCAGCAACAATTACTGGTCAGTGCGGGGCATGCTAGAGGTGAGCAGAGCCCAGACGGCCAAGTCATCTGTGTTGTGTCAAATGGAGGGATAGCAGCGGGTAGGACTATGGGGCCTGCAAAGTTCTGTGACCCCTCCATTGCTCTGTGACCCACACAGGTAGATGGTGCAACAAGAAATGCTTTCCTGTCACCTCTGCACCCGAGGAGGAAGGAAGGAAGGAAACTCGGGTCTCCCTTTCCTTTGCACCCCAAACAATCATCCCTGACGACAGACTTCTGCAGTGATTTACTAGAACCGTGAGGCCTTCTGATTCACAGATTTCATTAGCCAGTGCCCCATCCCCTCGGCCAACATACACCACTTGATAATTTTGGTTCATCCAGAATAACTGTTTACAGCTCCATTTAAAAAAAAAAAAAAGAAGAAGAAGAAGAAAGAAAGAAAGAAAAAAAAACTAGCAGGGCATCAACCTAACTTGTCCAGTCACAGGAGTTGATAAGAGGGACACCAGCCGGTGACAATATACAGAAATGTATCAGACGCGGCAATACATGTATCATTACGTCCATTTTACAGACGAGAAACAGACGCAATTTACAGTTAACGTGCATGAAGTCGCAGAAAGCCGGGCATCAACCACCGAGCCGGCAGCCAGCTCCCACCGACCGCAAGGTTTCTGGAGCTCCGTGCTGTCGGGGCCGGGCCTGGGGGTCCCTGGAAAAATCTCACCCAGAAAACGCACGCGGGGCCTGGGGCACTAGCCGGGAGCTGGCCACGCCACTCCCTCCCACCCGCAGAGGGCGCAGAGCGGGGACCCGGGGACAGGACCGGACAGGCGACTAACAGGGCAGGGCGGCACAGCAGAGATCTCGGCCGGTTCCGGGAAGGGATTCAGAACTACGGAGCCCTCACGCATCCCGCCGCCCGCCCCTTCCGGCCCCTGCGCGCTCCCGGCCCCGCGCGCTCCCGACCCGGCCGCTGGCTGGCGCGGAGGTCCCCGGGTGCCCCCTGCAGACCGCAAGCCACATGCACAGGCCCCGGGGTCTGTCCGCTGCTGTGGCTGAGGAGCCGCTGCTGGCTGGCTATTAGAAAGTCAAAGTGCCCAGAGTTGGGGACTAGGGGAAGGAAAGGGCTTCTGGTTTTGACAGTCCTGCCCCAGGATCCCCAAGAGGAAACCAAGTTCACCACGTGCCAGGAGACAGGAGACGAGGTGCCTGACAGTTCAGAGAGAAACCAAACTCCCGTTTACTAACGTTTAACATTCAGGTTGGCGGCCCAGGGTGCCCCCTGCAGAAGGGCGGGAGGCGCCACCAAGCTAGGTTTCCCCGGGGGTTTTCAGCTAAACTCACGCATGATTTAAGGCAGCCTGAGGTGACCAGGAGAGGAGCCCTGGCGACAACGACTGAAAACACCAGAGCAGGCCGTCACAGGGGAGGGCCTTCCCTGGCACGCGGAAGCTCAGATCTGATTGTCTCCCCCAAACGGAGAAATCAAGACTAACTATATTGGATTTACAGCAAATTGGCTAATCACACAGCAGTTTCTGTCCGGTGCTAGAACTACAATTTCTGGATTGGGGAACCCACGGAGCCCCTGTGAAGCCTTTGTTTTCTCCAGGGCCTTCTAGAATGCTAATCTTCAATGCTAAACCAACAGCCCCGGTCAGGAAATCTAAAGTCTCTTAGATGACATAAACCAATGGTAAGGTCGGCTTAGCTGCTCTTGAACGGGGTTAGACCTCAGCCTTTCTGGGAGGGCAGCACCTGGCTGTCTTGAAAGTATCATTCACTGACTGTAGAGTCCTCAACCTCACCGGTTGTGAGGCAACCAAGTCTAACGGGCTGGGTGGAAGGGCATGTTTCCTTTGATCCTTAGCATAACTCCCCAAGCCTGCACATTTCTTAAAACTTCTCCATGGCCACCTAGCAAATAAGGCTTAAGACCAGGAACCTGTGTGTCTGCACACAGGGCCTGTTGCAGGAAGGAGTAAGGAACCAAGCTAGATTTGCCTGTACTGGAGTCAACATGGGTTTTTATTATTTTTAAAATGAAAGATAAACTGTACGTGGTTATTGGATATAGTAACAAATGTCAGTTAGCTTCATTTAGTCAGCCTGCAATGTATTTATTACTGTACTTCCAGACCTCATGCCGAGCTCCTGGGCATTTGAACACCAAGGGGACTGGGCTTAGGGCTGAGCAGAAATAGGTCCCTGAGCACATGGATGGGAAATATGGATTTGCACCTGGCGGGCCAGGTCCTCAAGCCTTGGAAGAGTGGTTCAGAGTCTGTGGTGTAGCCTGCCTCCGTGGTTGTTGCTTCACGCCGCCTTCACCCAAGACAGAGAGGAGGGAGCCTTACTTACTAAGGCTCCTAAGGATTCCCAAAAAAAAGGCGCTTTGAAGGAAAAAGTACATTCCAAATGCTTTGAGAATGAGTGCTCTTCCTGGGAGGGGTAAGGGAGGGAGGGACCGATTTTGGGGTGTTTCTCTGTCTCTGAGCCTTAAAATCGCTTCAGCAAGCTGTGGGGGATGCCTAGAGGAAAGAACATATCCTAAGACAGAAAAACTTTGGGAGGAAAAGTTAAACATGGGCTCTTGACTCAAATGAAACCCAGGACCGTGAATCTAGGTCAAATAGATGAGGCTGTGTCCAAGCCCAAATGGAGAAATAGCAGGGAATTAATCTATTCATGACCGTGTGAAAATGGGTAAGAGGAGATAACTATGAGCTAGCTCAGCAGGTAAAGCCCCTGGCCATGCAGCCTGGCCACCTGAGTTTGATCCCCTAAACCCACATAAAGGTGGATGGAGAGAATCGAGTCTACCAAGTCATCTTCTGACCTCTGCTATGGCATATCCCCCGCCCCCGCCCCCCCCCCCACACCAATAATAAATAGGTAACCACTACTCTGGTCCTGCTATATATCGCTTTCTACTCTTCCTTCAGCCCCAGAAGGGAGCCAAGGCCACAGTATACTGCTGCTTTTCCCAATGTAGGCACCTGGGAGTTACCCCACTCTACCTCACAGCCCACGACTAGCCTGGAGCCCAAACAGTCACTGTTCATGGGACTGGCATTCCCTAGGTAGGGAACAAGGTCACCCCTGCCACGTGTGGGAGTCCCAGGCCCGGGCTCACTGACCCTCCCGCGGCTCCTTCGCGAGGCTGGCCTCAGCAGGAGGATGTAGGGCTGACTACAGAGGGACTTTTGTTCCTCCCCACTCTGCAAGAACCTGCCTCTTCACGGTCCTCCCAAATGAGGGGACAGAGGGCAGGCGTACAGATAGAGCTGGTCCAGGATCGGCGAAGCCAGGCAGAGGGTGCAGGCAGCTGGTATTATTCAAGCTCAGAGACCTCAAGCTGGACGAATGAGAGAGCCACCACATGAGAGCGTGGGACCAGAAGACCCTGAGGGAGAGGGAGCTGGAGGCCCAGACCTCAGGCCCCGCTCTTGTCTAAAGAACCCTCTTAACCAAAGGCAACAGCTTTCCAGTTCAGCAGAAGACACACTGATCTTGGCCTGAGCCCATAAGATGGTATTGTAGTCCACATCTCAACTCTGACAAAGCCACAGGGAACCTAATGTGGTTCCGCCAGCAACACGGCAGCGGAGGCGGGTGAGAGCTGAGGTACAAGAACCAAGGCAGGAAGCCATGGCTATCACTAGGCCCAGGTGACTCAGACATTCTAGAAAGAGACACCAAGTGACTGCAAGAGCATTATCTCTCTCTCTCTCTCATTTTTTTTCCTTAAAAAAAAAAAAAAGCAGTTATGTACAAAATACTGTCAGTTCCTCTTGGACCGTGAACATGGCGGGCACCACTATGGCTCCTTCCTCGTCATTCATCCTGTGCTCTGGAGCATGCCCTGCTCCAGCCACGATTCAAGTCTCTAGGAAGCACACGCAGCCTGCTCCGTAGACTCCTCCAGCAGCTGCAGCTGGATGGCTGGCCCCTCGGCAGTCTTTCCCTGAAGATCCACAGCGCTGACAGTGTGGAGCCAGAGGCACCGTCCCGTTCTGTCTCATCTCTCTCCCACCGGGGACAATCCTGTCTCCAGTGTGTCGCTCCAGGCAGGACATCAGAGCTTGTGGGCTAGGAGGGTAGTCAGCTTGATCTTGCCATCCATGGAGGCTGTGAGGCACGTCCCACAGTCCATGGCAGTACTCCAGTCCACTGTGACCACAGGGGCCCGGTGGCCACCCAGACTCAAGCAGCTCTCTAGAACTTTCTCATCACTGCCCAGCTGCAAAAGGACAGGAGTGAAGGGAAACATTAGCAGATGAATACACACATATACACTTCCATTCACTTTTTTTTTTCTGGTTTTTCGAGACAGGGTTTCTCTGTGTAGCTTTGGAGCCCGTCCTGGAACTCACTTGGTAGACCAGGCTGGCCTCGAACTCACAGAAATCCACCTGTCTCTGCCTTCCAAGTGCTGGGATTAAAGGCGTGCGCCACCACCACCCAGCTCCACATCCATTGACTTTTAGTGTCCCCAAACTACCTTGAACCTGGAGTGGCCACCCCAATCTGAGAATATGGCCTGGCCCACACCCCCACCTTTCTGGAAAGCCTGTTTAGAGATTTGCACTTTCCTGACTGTGGCCAGCCCACCTCATGTGAACATCAAGTCCCTGGGATGCTCTTCGAAAGATGGTATTTCCTCTGCTGCCTTGACCTAGGCAGGGGCAAGCGCTCCTGCACCTCTCCTGTCTGTTCCCTGCAACAGCATCAGCTGTCAGTCACTGGCGGAGTCTGCACTGTGCACCTACTCATTCATCTGAGACACCCTTCTCACCGTGGGCATGCAAACTGTGGGAGGGCAGGGCCTCCATGATCCGCTGCAACACCCCGAATGGGGCCTGGCACAGGAAGGCCTTGATTACTGTGTGAAACGAGGCGGCCCTCCAGCACCATACCCTCATCTAAGAATGCGCACATGTGTGAAGGGCCAGATGCTAAGAGCTCTGGGAAACGGAAACAAGATGGCTGCTAGCAGCACCGCTCTATATGACACCTGTGAGCAGGTGGCAGAAATGTCCGGCCGCCATGAAGAGACCACTATAAAAGCCACCAATTAAATTATTTATGGATCGTAAAAACGGAATCTGAAGTTTAGTAGACTCCCTAAGTAACTGGAACCATTCACGACGGCTTAAAAATTACACCGCAAAGCCTGCCATCCCATCATAGATTATAGAGCGAGTCTGACATAACGTGACGGGGCAAAAGGCCGCACAGTTTACAACAAAATGCATACACAGCCATTCCTCCACATAGACAGTGAAGAACTTACCCGGATGTCAGCTAAAATAAATCCTTACAGGGGAAAACGAGGCTTGTAACCTGCAGTGTTTTAGAGCATCTCGAAGGAGACCCACATGAGAGATCGTGTAGCTAACTGTTGAGGGAGGGCGAGAGCACAGAAATGTCCTCTGCGGGAAGAGGAGCCTTGCCGATGGCAAACCCACGCGTCACGGGGCATGCATCAGGTCAGTGTCAAGCTCCTCCCGCTCGACCCACATGCAGTCTGCCCACTCGGGGACCACGGCCTGCCCTCCTCCTTGTCTCCAACCCCTTCTCTTTCCAGACCACAGACTGAAGCCTTCCTCGAGGTCTTCCTGAGGACTTGATCCCCACCCAGGGCCTCCCCTGGGAACTGCTCAGGACTTAGCCGGCTGTCACCTACTTTCAGTACTCTCTAAAATGTGTATGAGCCCCAGGAGAGCACAGATCACGTTTTCTATCTCCTTGGTCCACTCCACAGCGCAGAGGTGCCAGGCCCAGCACACAACTGCTGCTCAAAACCCAACCTGTTAACTGATGAACAAAGGCTTTGAGAGACACCGAGAGGACACCTGAGAGGACCCCTCAGTCTCACCGACTAAACACCATGGGCAGAGAAGCGCTCACAAGTGAGACTGACGGTGGAGATGAACTCGCAGCACCAGAAATGTCCTCCTGGGCTCAGTCCTCACCACTCATCCCCTGGACGATACCAGTAAAAAGGACGGCGCTTACACAAAACCCCACATCAAACCGAGCAGCGCTGGCCGGAGAGGTTTTTTGTTTTTTTTTAATGTATAAACGGGAACAAAAACAGTGAGGATTCCACAGGCGGTGGTCACACCTTTAATCCCAGCACTCGGGAGGCAGAGGCAGGCCTGAGTTTGAGGCCAGCCTGCTCTACAGAGTGAGTTCCAAGACAGCCAGGGCTACACAGAGAAACTCTATCTCAAAACAAACAACAACAAAACAATGAGGACCCGCCAGCAAGAAGGCGCAGTGGGTAAAGACACTTTCTGCCAAGACTGGGGACCTGAGTTTGATCCCCAGGAACATATGGTGGAAAGCGAGAACTGACTCCTACAGGCTGTCCTCTGACCGACACACACACACACACACACACACACACACACACACACACACACACACACACACACAGTGTCATACATGGACCTACACACAAAAATAAATAATGAATAAATGCAATCATGTTTTTAAAAAGACAACAACAAAATGGGCTGGTGGCTCAGTGGTTAAGGGCACTTGCTGCTCCTGCTGAGGAGTAGAGCCCCACTCCTAGAACTGTGTAGGGTTGTTCACAACCACCTGTAACTAATTCCACAGGATCTGACACTTTCTTCTTGGTGTCACACATGTGTGCATAAATACATACAGCACACAAACACACAAAGATAAAATACATCTTTAAAAATAAAATCAAAGCCATGTAGACAACGTGCATCCTAGCTTCTCAGAGCACACCCTCCAATTTCTGTCCCACATGTGGACTTCGGTGTACTGACCCACGGGCTTCCCATAAAATAACCTGTTCTAGATCAGTGATGAAAGGGCTCCACCTAGCACAGACCCACGAGGTGCATTTCCATGCCCACACTCCCAAGCCCTCTGCCCTGCTTAATGTCTTTGTTAGTATGTATTATTCCCAAGGAATAAGACAAGAGAAGGGCGGAATCTTATCAGACACAGGGCACAGGACACACTCAGTTACAGGACACAGGGCACTCTCGGCTATACAGAACACAGGACATGGGTTCACACTCAGCTATGAAGGTCACAGGACATGGGGCCACACCCAGCCCAAGCTGACCCCCAAGGAGAAACCCCTGCCCAGCAGGACTCTGCCACCCAGTTACCTTGTAGATGATGCCTCCCGTGGCAGAGCATGTCAGCATGTAGTTGCCCTCTGAGTCGAAAGCGAAGAGTCGGCCCCTGGGAACTTGAACCTGCTTGTAGCCACTGTAGCCAGACAGGACAAAGGGGCCAGTGGCATCTGAAGGGAGGTTGTACTCAGATACCTTGAGGCCACTCTTGTGGATGTTCCACTGGATGAACTGCAGACACAAGGGGCTCCCTCAGACATTTGCACAGAGGCCACTACCCAGGCTCCCTCAGAGTCCCCTACAGTGGCCACCACCTAGGCCTGGGAGGCAGAGCCAGGGCTGACCCCAGGCAGTGAGTGGCTGGAGCAACTGCATCCCTTGCCAGTCCGAGCCCTGAAAAAGCCTTTCACGGCAGGAAGCAACCCAAGGCTGTGGGGACCACAGTCCACCCCTCAGTCCCATCTCTCACCAATACAAGGTTTTTCAGGGGGAAAAAATTCTAGAAAACAATGAACAACTTCACATCAAAGCTCAACCCTCCTCTTTCCTCTGGCCTGAGTTGAAGAGAGGACAAGGGACAGTCAACAGCTTTGCAGGGCCTCCTGGTCTCTTGGGTGGGGTGGGGGTGGGGATGCCTAGATTCTCTGAACCTTGGAACGAAGTATAGAGGACAGATGGACAGATTCCAAACCCATTTTCAGTTTCTCAGCAGTACAATCAATCACATGCTGGGTGGTGTGTTCTCGGTCTCCCTTGTGATGTGGATAATTAACAGTCTACACTGTGGACCGGCTGCTTGGCTCCCCTGGGAGTCTGACCCACACAACAGGGTGTCCAGCTTTGACTTAAAAGCCCTACACAGAGTTTTCAAAGGAAGAATCGAAACATGACACTGTGGTACACATCTGTAATCCTGTCCCTATGGGAGACTGAGGCAGGAGCATCTTGGAGCCCAGGAAGTTGAAATCAAGCTGGACAGCACACTGAGATGTGGTCTCAAAATAAATTAAGTAAATATATATGAGTATATATGAGTACAGTTAGGTGTGGTGGATCACTTCTGTTACACCAGCACTTAAGAGGCTGAGGCCAGCCCTGGGCTGTAGAGGGAGATATGATCTAATAAATAAATATTTGTTTTGTAGTCACTGTTTTCAGTGGGGAGCACGAACAGTATAAAATCCCACGGGGTTCAGGAGAGTATATGAGACAGCTACGTCTTCCTCCACCTCTGCCTACCCTCACCCTCTGCCCAAGGCTATTGTCTTCCTACTTCACAATATCCTTTCTGCAGAGGAACTCTACAAAGGGCATTGTCTCGGACTGTCTAGGAGGCAGGGGTTTCCTTTATACTTCTTTGGGCTTTGCTCAGGCCTGTTTCCCATCAGTATGCCGACTCCAGCCCCGCCCCCGGCAAACTCCATGCATTGTCCTGTGACCGTGACCACAACTCACCAAAGAGTATCTCTTCCCCTAAATGTGGTTCCATCTACGGTGAGATGTGTCAGTTTTGCCACAACTGGGAAAACAGAGATGGGACTCCCATCTACAAGAACAGCCGAGTCCCACTGAACTCTCTGAACCCCACAAAGACGCTCAGAGAGAGACTTCTGTGTATCCCTATTTTGCAGAAGATGCAAAGGAGGCAGAAAGAAGCCCCAGACGACAGAGCTCACGGATGGCCGGCCACCGCTGAGTGCTGCTGGTGCCTACCTTCCCGTCCTCGCCGATGCTGTACACGGCGTTCTCGTCACAGCTGAATTCCACAGAGTAGACTTCCCCGGAGTGGGCCTTCCAGCTCATGGCACACTCGTTCTGCTGCATGTCTGAGAGAGCAAGACACCCCTTAGCCGCCGACCACACCTGCGAAGGGCGTGCACAGCAGGCCCCTCACCCTCCAGGACAGCCGCTCTAGAGGCCAGGGGTCCCCTGGACCAGAAAGGGCTGACCCTGCCAAGGCCACCTGCCTCCGAGCAGCCCCTTGACTGGGCCAAAGGGAGGACTGGGGGTCCTTGGGGACAGCTAGAGCTTACTGGGGGGGATATGTCCTGTAAGACACAGGGATCTTTCCTACCAGACCTCCGTAACTGCCCCCAAGACACCTTGGGGATCTGTTACATAGGAGTCACCTTATCCCATTTTAGAACCTAGGCCTCTCTCCCTGGGGACAGAGGACAAGCAAGCTAATAGGATGGCACTCTTCTCCTGCGACCTCTTGCATTCCACACAGGTGACAAGGACTCGGGTCAATCAGCTCACGGCCAAAGGACTACTGAGCTCTGTCCCCTCCCATGTCCACAGACAGGAAGCACATACACGTTGACTGTATGTGGTGGAAGTTTTGAAAGCACTGAGCAAAGTCAAGCAATACAATGCACTTGAAACGGGGCTTCTGCAATGGCCTGGGCTGCAGCCGGGCCATTTAAGGAGGGGACCAGGACTGCCCCAGCACAACTTACGTACCAAAGAGCCGGATGACACCATCGGCTGCCCCCGTGACCAGCAGGTTCCCATTGTGGTTGAAAGCTGTGCAGTTGATGGCAATGGGCTCTGGGTCCAGTGAGAACTGAAGCTATGGATACAAGCAAGAGCACCATGAGCAGTCCAAGGCAGGCCTGTTTCTGAAGAAAGTGACCTGCGCCTCTGTGACAGCACACTGACTGCCTGATGTGCTCTTTCGAGAGGTAACGTCATTGGTCTATAGACGCTCTAGTTTCTGTGCTGAGGCAATAATCCAGGCCAGGGCAGTTACGAGTGACCCACATCTCAGCTGTCCATGCTTCCCTTCCTCAAGCGGACTCCAAGCTAAGTCTTACTGAACACTCCTGTGCCGTGAGGAACTAACAGTACATCAACTGCCTTTCTCTACAGGCAGTCCTGAGTGACAGAGGACACACACATCCCGAAGGTGCTCCAGGCCCTTCCTACGGAGCCCAGCATCTCCACAGGACCTAACAAAGTCACCTCAGAAGATGTAAATAAGGTCTACTAATCTGATAATAATGAGGAATACCATTTCCAAACATACAGAACCCTCCTAGGATTGAAACCGCAAGACCGATGTTAGATGATGTCATCCACACACGGGCACAGTGTTGAGCTGTAAACAAAGGGGTCCTCCAAAACCAAAGACAAGGGGAGCACAAGAGCCCTGAGGACTAGTGAATCCAATAGGCAAGGAACACTCAGAAGCCTGGAGTCCAAAGTGAACGGTCTGACGAAGTCCAGTGTTAAAAAATTCCCACACGCTGCTAAGACTCCAAAGAGCAACATCCTCTGTGCACGTTACAGAAAGTGCTAAGAAAATGCACCTCTCTGCCAAGTACAAGCCACAGGCTGGTGTGGGTTTCCAACCAAACTCACAACCCCTATGTAGTCTGAGGATGGATTTCAAAGTTTTCAGTTGTTGATGGAGCCCCCGGCCACCTGACAGAAGTGAAGGCAAATCTTCTTCAGAGAAATATGCCTCCCCTCAACAAGCCTCAGAGCATCTGCAAGGAGAAAGGGCTAGAGATGGGAACCTGAAGTGGAATTCACAGGACACAGGAAGATAATGTGGAGAAGCAGGCATCCAGGGAGCCGCAACTGGGTGGGATTACCAGAACACTGCAGAACTTTCAATATGTTTAACAGAATGCCAGAGAGCGCAGGAAGAAGAGATGGTAGCATGACCAAGCCAGTGTGTAAGGATGGTGCTGCACTCTTGGAAATGAGAAGCAGGACTTGAATGTCCCCACAGGCTAACTTGAAGATCGGGGACAGTGGGGAGAACCTGCTCTGTTAAAGCTGAGGAAGTGATGTCATGAAGACAGCAAAGGAGGCAAAGGAGAAGACAAGAGAGAACCAGAGAAATGTTAACACTGGAAAGAACGTGACTAAGAATTTTCCAGAACTGGTCAAAGACACAAATCCTCTCATGCAGGAAACGGAACAAATCCAAAGCTGCAATTTTAATTTTATTTATTTATTGAGGTTGGAAATTTTATTTTATTATTGTAAACATATTTTGAGGCAGGGAATAGTATATTGGAGGCTAACCTAGAATTCCTGATCCTCCTGCCTCCACCTCCTAAGTGCTAAGTGCACAGACATGCACCACCACACCCAGTTAGAGCTTTTTTCAAACAAAAGCATTTTTTTTGCTTAGAAAATCCACACTGAGATACGCAGATCAGATCTTAAGACAGCCATTGAGAGGGTGAGCCGCACTGAGACTCAGCCTCTTTGTTTGGGCACAGGCTGCCAGAAGAGAAGACAGAGCCAGAGAGTTAGGGGGCAGACCCATTTCCAACCTGAATACAGAATTCTAGAAAAATATGTACCCTGCGATTCCACACACATAAAGCTTGAAAGCCCGTGGGGCAGAAACTATGGTATGTGTGGGTATCTTCCCATGTGCCAAGGCACCTGTTAAACTCCTAGGAGACCGCAACTCAAAACTCAAGACAGGATATCTGTGAAAGGGGAAGGCAACAGAGACCGGAAGGGCCCGTGAGTATAAGGACTGTTGGGGCCAACAAGATGGCTCAGTGGGAAAAGGTGCTTGCCGCCAAGGCTGAGGATCTGAGTTCAATCACTGGGACCCACAAGGTGGAAGAGAACTGACTCCCACAGGTTGTTTTTTGGTCTACACACACACACATACACACACACTCACATACACACATACACACACTCATACATACACACACACACACATTCACACACACTCACACACACACACACACACACATTCACACACATTCACACACACTCACACACACACACACACACACACATACACACACACATTCACACACACTCACACACACATTCACACACACTCACATACACACACACACTTTAAATGTTCTTTAGCTAAAGGAAGTACTGGTGACATGCTACCTCTAAGTGGGGAGCCCACCCCACTGCTTTCTCATTTTCCTACATTCTTGTCTAAGTATTCAATATTTAAGGGAAAACTGAAATTCCTAAGTAAACTTAGGGTTATGAATCCTACTAAGAACTTTGGAGGAGGACCACAGAATGCCAGTAGAGAAGACTCAGGACTAAACTGGTATGGAGGACAGTGGCGGAGTCCCCAGAGGGGCCCTGCAGCTGTCTCACCAGGGGGTACTGCGGACAGGTTTAGAATATGTCCCTAGAGACACGGGAAAATGGTCAGCCGGGAAGTAAGGTGGCACTGGGTGAGTGGAGGGGGAGGGAGGCTCTGGGGGGAACACCCAACATCTAAGTGGGGCGTATTTGCCAGGGAGTGGAAGTCAAGAATCCAGGGTGGTCTATAGGCTGAAAGGCCTGTGAGATGTCCCCAGTGGGCCCACGGCCTGTTTCCACAAGCAGAAGCACAAAGATGCAGCCCACGCATCTAGAAATCGGTCCCTCTTAGACAGGGACCCTCGAGTGCTGGGGACACCAGGGCAAGGTGGGCACTGTAAGCACTCGAGACGTCTAAGCATTGAAATGAGCCATGTCCAGGAGCACCACACTCCAAGGAGCACCACCGCCCCAAGGAGCACCACCGCCCCAAGGAGCACCACCACTCCAAGGAGGTGAAGTAACCTCACCTCTCTCCAGGGAGGTGGGCCATGACTAGTCGACCTGCCAGCTGTCACCTCTGTCCTTAGTACTTCTGGCTGCTCCCGTGATCCCCATGCAGCTTTAGGTCTCCAGTGGGTGGGAGAAAGACTAGAGCCATCTCCTAAAACGTATGCTATCTAGCCTGCCGGTGGGTCTGGGTAACCTAAGTCTACGGCACAACACTATTGCTCGTAATCTGCCCAACGAGGGCATGATACTTTTCAGCATTTAAAACCTGGGAAAGTTCCCACAAATCAAAACCCTCAGGTGAAAGCACTAGGGAGACAAGAGTCCCCAGAAACACAGGGAGTGTGGGCAGCGTGGCCCCCACACAGGGTGCCCTCCCCCTCCGGGCAGCATGCCCAGCCCCAGGAGACCCGCAGGCGGTCCTGTACCTGCTGCTTCATGGTTTTTGTGTCCCACAGCAGCAGCTTGCCAGGAACCTGGTTCATGCCTTTGCTGCCAATATCCAGGGCCGAGGAGTCCGCCTGGGAGGTGAGGCTCGGAGCTGCAGCTGAACAGACGAAAGAAGCCCCGTTGGGGCTGCAGGCAAGAGACAGGATTCTGCAACACACACAGGCCGGGGTCGGACGGTCACTACCACAGGCCCTGAGGTGAATCCCACTCCAGGAGGTGGGGCTCACAGAGCAACAGCAGCAACCTGAGGCCGTACAGAACACGGGGCGGCTCCTGCTCACCTGGGCATGTCATCATTGATGTTGATTTCACAGAGGTTCTTCTTGGCTTCTGTATCATAAAGACGCACCGTCCCCACACCACTGCCCAGCAGGAGCTGGAAGGAGAAGAGGCAGGAGGCTGAGGAGGACAGCACAGGGGTCAGGGAGGACCGGACCACCATGGCGAGAGAGGCCAGGACTGTTCCTGGATGGTGTGGCGCTGGACAGGCTGCATGGGCGAGCTCCTTACCCACTTATCCAGGCAGCCAGGAAACTCTGGCTACATTGGACCTCACTTAAAATGCCGTGAAGAGGGAGGGGCTGGAGAGATGGCTCACTGGTTAAGAGAACTGCTCTTCCAGAGGAGCCGGGTCTATTCTCAGCACCCAGAGAGCTCTTTACAACCATCTAAACTGCAGTCCCAGGCTCGGATGCCCTCTGCTGCCTCCTCAGGCACCAAACACAGATGTGGTGCACAGACATACATGCAGACAAGATATAAAGATTTTGTTTTGTTTATTTTTTGAGACAGGGTTTCTCTGTGTAGCCCTGGCTGTCCTAGAACGTGTTCTGTAGACCAGGCTGGTCTCAAACTCAGAGATCTGCCTGCTGAGTGCTGGGATTAAAGGTGTGTGCCACCACCGTCCACCTGATTAAATTAAAAAAAAAAGAATGTCATGAAGACATCAAAGTCAACTTGAACAGACACAAAACCGCAAGTCATCTGCTTTGATCTAACTCTAGTCTGAGTGTCCTGGCAGCCTGGTCCCCAGTATTTTGATGAGAAAGGGGCAGGGCACTGAAGAGGTGGGACTAAGTTGAGGTGATTAGACCACTGGGGACATCACTCTCAGCTGAGATTAATGATGGGCTCCAAGTGAGTATGTTCTCTCTCTTGAGGGTTGTTGAAAAGTGAGCTTTGCCCCTGACTCCCTTCCTGGCTTCCTGTCTCGCCATGGGATCTTTCCCTTTGACACAAGCCACCATCATGATGAAGGGAGCCTTCACCAGGGTCGAGCAGATGCTGGAACCATGTTCTTGAACCTACAGAACTGTGGGCTAGATAGACTTCTTTTCTTCATAAAATATCCAGCCTCAAGTATGCTGTTATGGCAACAGAAAGCAGACTTCTATTGTGTCTGTGGGAGAGGAGAATCATCCAGAAATACTCTGACTGGTTACCTGAGACCCTTGATCTTTCCTCCCTCCTTTCAGCTTTAAATACCAGCTGTCCCTTCCTTCTCGCTCCTACGTTCTCTCCCCTGCCGCAGGCCTGGCCCTGGCCAGTCTTGGGCTGCGGTGACTGTTCTATTTGCCTTACAGCTCTGGCTCCGTCAAGGCCTCCAGAATAATAGAGTAGATAAGTATATACGCTCCCTGCCTCTGGGACCTCAGGACTCATTTGAGGAAGAGTATAGAAGAGAATAACAGATTAATGCCAGAGCAGCCCAGGTCTGGGGTACCCCCAGGAACATTCGCTAGGTAATGGCCTCTGCACCCATTTGGGAAGTGGACAGCAGTTCAGGGACAGCACTGAGAAGAGTGTACTATGAGGACAATTCCTTCCTACGTTTCCCAGACATCTGGAAAAATAAGTGTCTATCCCTTGGGCTGCAAGCAATCAATCTGAACTCCTCAACTGCAAGCCCTCTCTCAAACAGAAGGTCCACTGGGAAAATGAACCCTGGGCCATTCCCCAAGAGACTGGGCCTGTGGTGGGAACCACAGTCCTCTCACCAACATAAGCTGCAGCTCTTTGTGCCGGGACAGGCAGGTCTCAGCAAGAGAAGAGGGCATACTAATACTGTATCGGAAACACGGGTGTTGGGGGACGGGGGAGGGCCAGGGGTCTCTTGAGACAGACCGGCAGACAGGATCAAGTCTTCCACAGTCTCCAGGAATAACTTCACAGTCACTCCAGACAGGAGCCTGCTGAGACATTCCTAGGTGTGTGGTCCTGGCGCCCCACCTGGAGGCGGCCAGGCAGGAGATTCAGCTTACCTCAAGCTTGACCCATCAAGAGCCTCCGTGAGAGAACTTCTGAACTTGGAACGCAGAGCAAGCTCTGCATGCAAAGTGTCACTTACCAGCCTGTCTCGCTTGGTGGCCCACTCCAGAGAGAGCAGCGGTGACTTAGAAATGGAGGACGCTTTGGTCTGCATGATGGGGTTGAAGGACCACACTTTGATGACCCCATCTACGTCTAAGCTGGCGACTCTCCTACCAGAGCAGTCCACTCTGTGACAGACAAAGGGCGGGGTTAGTGTCCTGGCCTCAACCTCTGAGGCCAACAATGATACCATCACTCTCCCAACTTTCCAACTGCATTAAAAACTAATGCTCAATGCCTGCACTCAAAGGATACGTGTAAACCGCTCTAGAAACATTCATTCATCAAAGAAATACTATAGGACACCAGAAACACGGCTCATCTTTCTGATAAAAGTAAGTAAAGATACTGCATTAGCCCGCTGAACTGACTCAGATCCCTGGAGCCCATATAAGTGTGGAAGAACCAATTCCCAAGAGCTGTCTTTGACCTCTATGTGCAAGCATACATTTACACACACACCAAGCATGCATACGCACAATAAGAAATACATAAATACACAAATGGAATACCGATACACACTGTGCCATGCAAGGCTGTGCCGGGAACATGTGAGATGAACAGCAGCAGAGTGTGCCCTCAGGGCACCTGCCATCTGAGATTTGGGGCATCCCCCATTAGGCTCCAAATCAACCCAAGAGCCAAGCACAGATCAGGGCTGTCCAAACATGAACTGTCTATGCCTTGAGGGCACATGCCTTAAGGGCTGTTCTTCAAGGCCACAATTTCACTATGCCTACCTAAATACACACTTACACATGTTAAAAATTTCCACACAAACACTAACATAAAGCAAATAAAACCGAATGGTCTGAAGGAGACCACTGAAACAGTAGTGTCCAGTCCAGCAGGACTCCACTAACCCTCTCAAGGACACTTCCTGCCACCAACGTTCTCACACACTGCCTAAAATCCCAGCCCCCACCCCACCCCTGGGCCCACCTGCAGTGCATGATGGATGAATGGTGCTCCCCATACTCCTCCTGGCTCAGCACTATGAAGGGCTGCTCGGGGCGGCCTCCCTCAGAGCCTGCTGTGGACACCCGGGCCAGCGGCTCTACTGGCCCCGTGTGGAGTTCCAGGCAGGGCTCAGCTTCTGGGCCACTGCCTTCCAGCTTCTTCTCTGTGCACTGTCCAGCAAAGCAGGGACATGTCAGCTTAGAAAGGGTCTCCTTCACCACAAGAACACACTAGATGACTACAGGTGGTCACTGGCACTTGAGATCAGCTCGGAGCTTTGAGAGCTATGCACAGCTCCCCTGGGCGAGTAGGGTGCCTGCTTCCTGGAAACTGCAATCTCCTCAAGGCCCTGGTTGGGGAGAGGGCTGGCCTTGCCCTCTCTAATGGGACTCAGCATGACTGTGTCTTGGTGTAGTACAGACAGAGGGTAATATCTCCGTCAGGTTTATTATCACTATGATGAAACACCATGACCAAAGCAAGTTGAGGAGCAAAGGGTTTATTTGGCTTATGCTTCCACATCGCTTTCCAAAATCAACAGAAGTCAGGACAGGAACTCAAACCGGGCAGGGTTCTGGAGGCAGAAGCTGATGCAGAGGTCATGGTAGGGTGCTGCTTACTGGCTTGCTCCTCATGGCTTACACAGCCTGCTTTCTTATAGAATCTAGGACCACCAGCCCAAGGATGGCACCACCCACAATGAGCTGGACCCTCCCACATCAATCACTAATTAAGAAAAAAAAAAATGCAGGGGTTCTCAATCTGTGGGTCTTGACCCTCACAGGGGTCACATATCAGCTATCCTTCATATCAGATATTTACATTATAATTCATAACAGTAGCAAAATTACAGTTATGAAGTAGCAATGAAATACTTTTATGGTTGGAGTTCACCATAACATGAGGAACTATATTAAAGGGTCGCAGCATTAGGAAGGTTCAGAACCACTGCCCTACAGGCTTGCATTATGGAGGCATTTTCTCAACTGAGGTTCCCTCCTCTCAGACGACTCTAGCTTGTGTCAAGTTCACACAAAACCAGCACACCTCACCCCTTGACAACTTGACACACAAACACATCACTGTTAAGCCACAACCTTTCCTTTCTTGGTCATCCCCACGATCACACATCAATAAAGACATCACAATATAAAACATTTCATGAACATGAACTTCAAAAGTCCCCCAGCCTTACAAATTGAAACATTTTAGAAGTTGTCTCTTTAAAAATATCTGGTCTCTTTTACAATCCAAAGTCCTGTAAAATTCCAAAATCTCTTTTTTAAAACTTTAAAGTCTCATAGCTGTGAGCTCCTGTAAAATCAAAAACAAATTAAATACTTTCTTCCTTCAAGAGGGAAGAACCAGGGCACAGTCACAATAGTCACAATGTGAACAAAGCAAAACCAAACTCCAACGGTATAAATAACTCAATGTCCAACATCTGGGATCCACTCATGATCTTCTGGACTTCTCCAAGAGGCTTCTCTGGCTCCGCCCTCTGCAACACACACAGCTGGTCTTCTAAGCTCAGGCAGGCTCCACTCCACCACTGCTGCTGTTCTTAGTGGTTGTCCCATGGTACTGGCATCTCCAAACTGTTGGGGTCTCCTGCTACAAACAGCCTCTCCTGGGCTCTCTTCATGGTGCCCAGCCTCAACTTCTCTGCGTGACCCCTTCAATCACAGGGCTTCAGCTGCTACTGAGGCTGCACCTTCACCAATAATGGCCTCTCCTGGCCTCTCACAGTGCCAAGCCACAGCTGCTCTCCATGATCCCTTCACGTCTTCAAACCAGTACCACCTGGGTGACTCTTAACTACCAAGTCTGGCTACCAGCCATGGCCACCTCTGGACCACAGCTTCTGGTGGTGACTCTCAGGAAACACTTCCCAGAAGATTTCACCTCCATGATGCTGGCCTCCTCTGAATCACCGCTAATTTCTCAGCTCGAGCTGAGCAAAGGTGTCTGTTCAGTGGTGCCAGTCTCTTGTAAATCCCAGCTGACTCTTTAGTCCCAACTGAGCAGAACCACAGAATCATAATTCAAAATAGCAGATGTTCAACGGCCCTGACAGTCGTTAAGTAACTGTCAAATTTCCTTCTGGAACTTCACAAGCCAGGCCTCCAGTGTCCGCACTTCTCTCAACATTCATTTCTTCCAAGCTCCCACAGAACAGCTCACCCAGCTTTGAACACTTGATGGAGCTTCTCGCCCAAAGTTCCAAAGTTCTTCCACAATCCTCCCAAAAATAATATGGCCAGGCCTGTCACAGCAATAGCCCACTATCCTGGTACAAGTGTCTGTCTTAAGTTTACTACTGCCGTGATGAAGCACCATAACCAAAGCAAGCTGGGGAGGAAAAGGGTTTATTTGGCTTCCACATCTCACTGTTCATCATCAAAGGAAGTTAGGACATCTCAGACAGGGCAGGAACCTGGAGGCAGGAGCTGATGCAGAGGCCAGGGGGAGGTACTGCTTGACATAAAACCAACCAGCCCAGGTAGGGAACAGTTTAACAGAGTTGACTGTGGGTAAGCCCCTGTGCTGAGTGACTCAGTTTATCCCTGACTTACGTCCAGATGATGATGTTACCACCCCACTTACAGCTGCAGACACTGGACTGAGGCAGAAGCTAGGCACCTTAGGGCACTGGCTGGCAGAGGGGAGAACCTGGGTGTGGAGCTAGATCTGTTGACGGGCCTTGGCAATGCACCTACGCCAGCCAGCATCTCCTCCTCATGAGGGGACCAAGGAAACCGAGCCCAATGGTCAGGCATGAAGAGAGAGGCCTGATGACCTCCACAGCAGTCCAGCATCTACCTCCCTGTGGCACCAAGAGTCCTTCCTTTAAATGGACAAGAGGGACCAACCCGGAGAAAGCATCCAAAAGGGTGAGCCGGTAAGTCACTTGGGCTTTTGGCAGAAACAGCTTACACTATCAGCAAGAGCAGATGCTGTCTCACATTCTCAGAGCAAGAGACCCCTGTCTCCAGAGCTCCCCACAGGGACAATGCAGCTATAGCATCTAACAGAGCAAGAACATGGCTGTCAGCACAGCAGCCACTCAGCAGGGACTCCGGGGGAGCAGAAGAAAGACACTATGGGCCACTGTGTCAGACTCTGAGGAGATCAAGCCCCAGGCCCCATGCCATGCTACCACACACAGGTCCCCCATGGGAAGGACTGGTATATTAGGGTCCTCAGAACTCAGAGACCTTTCTGGCCCCTCTTGAGGAAATACTAAGAGGAGAAAAGCAGGCAAAACAGAACCCAAACACCAGTGTGATAATAACCAACCAGGCCAGAGCAGGCCCTCCCTGCCAGCAGAACTCAGAGGAAGCCCGAGGGGTCCTCAGCAGCCTGGGCACCCTATACCTGGGAGGAGGAAGTGGAGAGCAGCTCCCTCCTCTCCTTGCCATGGTCCTGCAGACGCCGTTGGCGCTGATGTGTCCAGCTGGCCTCCCCAGGCGCTGGCCCGCTCAGAAGGCTCTTCCCATCCTTGGCCCCGGGCACTGGGTCCTTGCCCTTGGAAGCCTAGAGAATGAGAAGCAGGATGTGAAAAGTCTCTTCCAAGTTGTCCAGGCAGTGACTCTGGACCAGGAAGGATGCAAATGCCAGGGAGCAACTTCTCTCCCCACCAGCTCTCAGGACCAGACTGAGCTCCTCCTTGCCAGGTCACCTGCTGGCCTCAGCCTGGACTCTCACCTGGACAGAAGCAGAGAGAATCCTTTCTATCCAACAGGAATTATCAACGTTTGTTACAGTGAAGGAACCCAGTACTCACCAGTAGGCCAGGCCCCACACTGGGGAATATCAGCATGTCTGTGTAACAACATTTAGACAATATTAAGTACGTACACACACACACACACACACACACACACACACACACACACACACACACACACACACACCAGACAATCTCCTCTACAGTGGAAAAAGAAACACAGTAAGTCTTGTTTGGGGCCAACTACAGGACTAAGCTGGCTATTGTGAACAAATAATGAAATGGATTAGGGGCGGGCTCAGTGGCAGGGTATTTGCCTAGCAGGCAAGAAGACTTGGGTTCAATCTCAAAAGCAGCAAAATAAAACAAACAAAAAAGCCAGAACCACTAAATCATTTGGTTTAAGAATGACTAAACCACCAGGCATTTTTAATAGAACTTATCTAGAAACGCAAGGATTTCTGTGTAAGACAAATTAGAAAGGAAAGGCAATGATATTTTCCTAGCGTTTTTTTTTTTCACACCAAGAATGATAAGGTCCAAGTCTATAGCAAAGGGATGAATGTAGTAATTCACACCCACTCCACGACATCACTCCCCTTCCCATTAGCAGAGGGGGGTGAGGATAACAGTTAGCTGGGAGTGCTGGGACACCATGGTGTCCTGAAGTGCCAACCTCCACCACACAGAACTACTGGTCTCCTATTTCCTGACCCAGAGGGCAAGGAGGGACTCCCAGAAGCTGTCCCCTGACCGCCACACCTGTGTTGCAGTACACGCGTGCACATGTCTGTCCGTCTCCGTCTCTCTCTTTTCCTCTCTCTCTCATACACATACACACACACACACACACACACACACACACACACGTTTTAATTTTTTTTAATCTGAATTGAGATTCCATTTTATACACACCATGCTGGCACCAGCTCCGGGGTTGGGCACCAGATGCTGCGGGTGAGGGTCTGGAGAACCAGGAGCTCCCATCCACTCCTGATGGGAAGTGAGAAAACCCCAAATGGAGACGCTAGGGAAGACGGAGTTCTTTATGTCACCCTTTCAGCTGGTCAGTGAGGTCGGTAGGAAGCGGGTAGGAACAACACGGCTAAGACATCAGTGAGAATGAAGCCACAGTACAAAGCTAACACCGCCAATCAAATTCCTACACTGCAGGCTGAGGTGG
This sequence comes from Peromyscus californicus insignis, assembly GCF_007827085.1. Taxonomy (NCBI): domain Eukaryota; kingdom Metazoa; phylum Chordata; class Mammalia; order Rodentia; family Cricetidae; genus Peromyscus; species Peromyscus californicus. Next base: position 47,995,559 of record NW_026294584.1, read on the forward strand.
AGTCCCTGGACGGACAGACCCTAGAGTGACGACAGGTGCTGGAAGAACTGTGTACTACTCGATGACGACACCTGCCCACCAGGACACTCAGCCCTTCTGAGAGTTTCTTTCAACCATCAAGCTCCCCTCAGACTATAATGCCCATCTGACAGCAGCCGGCAGCCTGCCGCAGCCCCGGCTATCCACAGCTAACAATGAGTGCAGGCACTGATGGTGAGGTGAGGCTGCAGGGCCGGCGAGTGTCTGCCAGGACAGCTCTGACATCTGTCCTCTCGTTCTAGGACAGGCGGGCTGATCCCAATCCACCAAGCTGAGGACCAAAAGTGTTTTGGGTTTCATTTTTCAGGCTTCAGAATATTTGCAGACACGTTATGAAATATCTTGGGGATGTGACACATATCTAAACATGAAACTCATTTATGCTTCGTATACTTTTTATACACACAGCACAGAGATAATTTTACATAACAGTTTTAAAGGTCTGGGGGTTTAGTGGTAGAGTGCTTGCCTATCGTGTGCACAGCCCCGAATTTGGCACCTAGTACTGGAAAACAAATAAAACAAAAACAAACCCCACCCTGGATAGCTCACATTCCACATTCCTGGACTAGAGAGGCCTGACCTATATAAGGAGAACGTCTGAGGAACTATTTTGCTGACAATTTCATTTAACAGAAAGTAAAGGAAAAGATCCACCACACTGGGCCCATCACGGACTTACAAGAGAAGCTGGCTGGCTACGCTCACGTGACAAAATGTCTTGAGGAAAAAGTGACTCGGCCAGGATGTGTGAAGGAAACGGGACCCCAGCACAGGGAGACACGGGCTGTGGCTTTGGGAACATAGCTCAGAACATCCAGAGAAAAGAAGAGATTTTAAAAGGAAAAGGGTGCCCATGTGTGGGACAGCAGATCTGAGGGGAGAAACGCTGGTCACTGGATGTCCAAGAAGAAAGCACACGGTTACAGGAATGAGTGGTGCATTCGAGTCATAAAGAGTAATGCAAATCTACCCGAAAGTGTGAGAACAGGGGCTGCAGAGAGGCCTCCGCCGCACAGGCGTGAGGATCTGAGATGAGCCCTACAACCCACACTTGAAAAATAAAATGCAATAAAGCCCGGTGTGGAAGTGTGTGTTTATGATCCCAGTGCTGGGGCAGCAGGGACAGGAGGTCCCTGGGGCTCGCTGTCCTATTCAGTGAGTTCCAAGCCAGGTGAGAGACCCTGTCTCAAAAAGAGGTGGATGGCACCTGAGGATTGACACCCAAAGTTGTCCTCTGGCTTCCAGGTACGCACATGTACACCTGCACACACACACACACCTGCACACACATCAGCAAAGTACTAGGTAAGTTAAGTCACAGGCTGTGCAGAAGCCCTGACAATAATAAGCTGAAGACATGGCTAGGGACTTGGTGTGGAGCAGAAGAGAAGAAAGGAAGGGTCTATTAAGGGTTAAGATTGCGTGGCCGACTGATACCAGCTAAGGCAGAAGCACTTCTCCTCTGTGGCTTTTCCCTCCTCTCCTCGCATATGGAGAATTTCTTATCAACTGTACTCATGACTGTTCCCCTCCAGACAAAAAGAGAGACACTTGCTGGTCTGCTATAAACCTTAGAGAGCAAGAACGGAACGCTACACCACTCAGACACGGCCCATGTGAATTCCAAGGATTAGAAACGTGCCGATAGCTGTGGATGGGTCCTGGGAAGACACGTACCAGTGAGAGGAAGTGTCTGCTCCTAAGATGGGTTTGGGAAGAATGGCGTGAGGAAGGGTCTGTTCAAGTGGGGGGCATGGCTGCGGGCAAGGTCTGCTGTGATCACATGCATCTTCAGATAATGATCTGAGACCACAGAACAGTTGCCAAAAAGGCAGGCACCAACAGCCACATCACATCTCTAGTCGGCTGCCTATCTCATGCCCTGTCTGTGTTATCCATGGACCACAGGGTACCCTACCTCTGCACAAGAAGGGAGGGAGGGAGCACTGGGAACTCTCCTCTGCTCACTTACTCCCAGTAAGCAGTGTCCTTCCCTCTTTCAACGTGTGGTGCTAAGGGGGCTCAATTCAGACGGTACGGAGGCTGCAGATTCTCTGGCTGGGTCAAGAGCCCCTCTAAGACCTCCCCAGGCAATGCAGAGCACCCCGCAGGAAGACCCAGAGAGGTGGTGGCTCGAGCATAAAAACACTTGTCACAGAACCCCAATGACCTGAGTTAAGTCCCCAGAGCTCACGGTGGAAGGAGACAACTGGTTCCTGAAAATTGTCCTCTGACCTCCACACATGTGCCATGGTGTGTGTTCACGTACACACACACACACACACACACACACACACACACACACTAATAATATATAGATATATATCATAATATATATTTTATATAACATATGTATCATATATAACATAATATGCATTATATCTTATAATATAATATTATGATGATGATAATAATTTTTATCTTTAAAAAGAAAAAAAAAAACAGCAGGAAAATAAAAAGGGATCCTTCCCTCACAAGTCAGGAAGGCATGGGGGTCGTCCAATATATTACCACACCAGAGCCCCAAAACTTCTATTTTCCAAAATGAAAATACAAATGGGTATTAACAAGGGGATACAGTAAAAAAGAAGAGGGGCCTTTCAACAAAAGAGTCATTGATACCAAGAGAACATGAGCCTAAGTGTCACCTCTCAGCTGTGGCTGGGGATGAGAAGACAGTGTCCTTCAATACTAACTGTGGTGGGCATGAGATACCAATACAGCAGGTATCTGTGGGAGGCAGCTGTTGATGAAGAACTTTAGTAAGGAGGTAAATGTGTGTCTATATGGCTATAAATGTGTGCAACTTTAAAAAATGTTTTCCGTGACATCACTAGTCACTGGAAGTTTTAAGGACAAACCTCCTAAAAATCCTAACTAGTGGATGGGGCTGGAGGATGCTCAGGGATTAAGAACACGTGCTGCTCTTACAGAGAACACAGGTTCAGTTCCTGGCACCCACAAAGGGCCTCACAACCATCTATAACTCCAGTCCCAGGGTATCCAACACCCTCTTCTGGCCTCTGCAGGCGCCAGGCATGTATGTGTTGCACATACATACTTGTAGGCAAACATACATAAAATAGGCCTTAAAAACAAAATCCCTAACAAGTGGACTGACACAACATTCCAATGGTCTAAATTCTATCCAGTCATAACCTGCCTGGCTGCCAACAGTTCAGAAGAGGTGCCTGTAGCCTGTCTTTTGTGATTTGCTCCTTCTGGAGACAGATGCACGATGACTTATCAGTGCCTCAAAACATACAGAAGGACTCCAAAATCACAGTTCCTAGAGAGTTGTCCAGCTTTGGTGGGAAACAGGTCTCATTTGAAGGCCAAGGTCACCAAAAGACAGGGTCTCATAGCACACACACTGTAGACAGGCACCCTTTCCCATCCTGCCCAGCTCCATGGACACAGGCCCAGGCCAGCTGTCCTTAGCACCAGTGTCTCAGTGGGGAAGAGGGAATTTGCAGAGGTTGTGGGTGTTTGCTTTCTTTACATGACAGCCAAATAGGGCTATGTCCACAATAAAGTAATTCACACCTGCTGCCCCCTGACTCACAGAGCGGGTGTGAAAGGCCCAGAATTACTGCTCAAGGGAAGGATGCAGCAGAGCAGAAGCCCCCGCCTACCCACTGATGTTGACAATTGTTGGCTCTTGCAGTTACAGAGCCCAAAAGACGTTGGGAACTGTGGTTTATAGGTACCCCCCCACCCCATACTCCCAATTCTGCCTCCAGATTTCTACTAAAACCCTGGAGAGTGTGTGCACAATGGTATGAAGCCAGATGTCATGGCTCTGCCTTGTAATCGCAGCACTCAGAAGGCTGAGGCAGGAGGATTGCCAGAGTTTGGGGCTAGCCTGAGCTATACAGTGTGGGACTCCATCTCACTAATAATAACAATAGCAACAATAACAATAATTCTACGACCATTTCAGTAAGAGTGATCATGATTTCCATGACCTGTCATGAGCAGGCAAAATGCTGTGAGTAAAATTTACAGCACTCTATGTAAATAAAACTTCAAGGAGAAAAGTCTAATAACTCACTTAACAATAAAATAGCATTTGTGTTTTCTGTATGCTCGTCCTTTAACAGCAAAGAAGAAAAAAGAATTCTGGGATGGTGAGGAAAGATGGAGCCTAACACGCACTGGCCCAGCAAGCTAGTGTAGAGCCCCGTCAGTGCCTTCGGAGTCCACAGGGACATACTGTTACATCACAGGAAGTGCCCCCACCACGTCCTGCATTTGACAGCGGTGAGAGAGACAGCTACAACACTATCTGAACATCACTTATGACAAAAGGACAGAGACATCAGAATACCGTCGTCCCTCCCTCCCTCCGCCCCACCCTGTCCAAGGGCGGAGCTCCGTATGGGAGGGATATCATCATGGCAACCGGAGTAAACAGACAGTGGGATGGACAGAAAAGCTCAGGACACTGGGAAAGAGAAGGGTACCTCTAAACAAGAAACCCCCTTCTGTGTGGCCTGGGGGACAAGCTAAGGTCACCAAAGGTGAGTTAAAGGGCTTGGACTAAGAGCCACCGCAAGCAAATGCCCAGCTTAGAGAGCAGTGAGAGCCACAGCATAGGAGACTCTAGTCTGATGTGCAGCAGGACAGGGGAGAGGGGTGACCCTGAAATCTACTTCCAGCTCTAAAACCCTGTCATTCCCTGGAACCTCAAATCTACAAGTTAGTTTTAGAATTGAAGCAAATGCTGAGCATAAATAACCTACCATCAATTGGAAACAGCAAATGAGGATATTGGGGGCACGACTCAAAGGGTAAAGTGCCTCCCATGGGAGCAAGAGGACCTGAGGTCGGTTCCCTGACACCCATGGTGAACTCCAGGCTCAGTAAGAGACACTGCTCAAAAAATCAGACACTTGATGTTAATCTCTGTCCTCAATACACACACACATACACCCACACACTCATGTACACGTGTACTGCAAAGAGACACATACATACAAAAAATTAAAAAAAAATAATAATAGAAAACGACTTAGTCAAAAGAAGCCAAAACTATACAATGGAAAAAAGAAAGCATCTTCAACAACTGGTGCTGGCATAACTGGATGTCAACATGTAAAAGATTACAAATAGATCCATATCTGTCACCATGCACAAAACTCAAGTCCAAGTGGATCAAAGACCTCAACATAAATCCAGTTACACTAAACTTGATAGAAGAGAAAGTAGGAAGTACTCTTGAACGCATTGGCACAGGAGATCACTTCCTAAATATAACACCAAAGCACAGACACTGAGAACAACAATTAATAAATGGGACCTCTTGAAACTGAGAAGCTTTTGTAGGGCAAAAGACACAGTCAATAAGACAAAAAGACAGCCTACAGAATGGGAAAAGACCTTCACCAACCCCACATCTGACAGAGGGCTGATCTCCAAAGTATATAAAGAACTCAAGAAACTAGACATCAAAATTCTGAACAATCCAATTAAAAAAATGGCCTAAAGAGTTAAACAGAGAATTCTCAAAAGAAGAATCTCAAATGGCTGAAAGACATTTAAGGAAATGCTCAACATCCTTAGTCATCAGAGAAATGCCAATCAAAACCACTCTGAGATACCACTTTACACCTGTCAGAATGGCTATGATCAAAAACACTAATGACAGGCTCTTTTGAAGAGGATGCAGAGCAAAGCGAACACTCCTCCACTTTTGGTGGGAATGCAAACTTGTACAACCACTGTGGAAATCAGTATGGCGGTTTCTCAGAAAATTGGGAATCAATCTACCTCAAGACCCAGCCATACCACTCTTGGGCATATACCCAAGGAACGCTCAATCATACCACAAAGATACATGCTCAACTATGTTCACAGCAGCACTATTCGTAATAGCCAGAACCTGGAAACAACCTAGATGCCCGTCAACTGAAGAATGGATTAAGAAAATGTGGTACATATACACAATGGAGTACTACTCAGCAGAGAAAAACAATGACAGCATGAAATTTGCAGGCAAATGGATGGAACTAGAAAATATCATCCTGAGTGAGGTAACCCAAACCCAGAAAGACAAACATGGTATGTACTCACTCATAAGTGGATTCTAGATATAAAGCAAAGAACAATCAGACTGCAACCCACAGAACCAGGGAGGCTACATAGCAGGGGGGACCCTAGGATGACTGTGGCTTATAATAAGTTTTGGGTTTACTCAATCACTGGGCAAGCCTCAGTGAAACATTTCACTATTAGGATAAGAATTTACACTGTATCAAGCTACTAATAGAAAAATAAAATAAAATAATTAAAATTTTTTTTTTTCAGATTGTAGATAGCTGTGGTCTCCTTTAAGGATCTGGAAAGTGCACTGAATATACAACACAGTGACCAAACTTGGGTGTGATTGTATTTTAGAGGCAAGCTAACAAATGCTTCCCTGAAAACTGCACATTTTTACCCTCACCTTTAGCTGTAAACTGTACAAAAAAATACACCATGCCATTCAGCTTAACTATGTGACTCATAATTCCTGAACTTATCAAAACCATGGCCACAGGCTTATCCAAAACAGTCTTTATGTTTGCTTTCAACTTGAATGAAGCTGGATTTCAAGAGACTCAACGCTCCACCCACCATCTATCAAGCTTCTAAAATGCTGCCCGCTGAGAGAGACCCAGAAAGCAAACAGGAGAGCAGCCTAGCTGCATTCTGAAAGACTCGAAGTTCTACTTGTAAGATTTGAACTTTCAGAAAAGCAATTGGAGAGGTAGCTCTGATTGATTTATGACTGTCTCTACCCTCAGGGATGCCGAGGTGGCAGTCATACTGCATTGACAGTCCTTGAGATCTCAGAGCTGATTCCTAGGACCTTCAGGGGTCCAGCTCCTACCAAACTTCACTGTTTAGCCTCTGCTGGGCACTGCCTCTGCTGGGCACTGCTGATACCAAGGGCACTTCTGTCGGCTCTATTCCTTCCCTAAGAGTCAACACTACTAATTATCCCAAGCAAACTGGGGAGAGTTTAATGAGCCAGAAGTACAAAGAAAGTTGCCTGAGTCCAGAGCCCATGCTGTCTTCCCCAGGGTCCCGCTCAGTGTCTCCTGCTCAACAATATTAACCTATACACAGTCCTGTGGCCATCTGGTGCAGACTCCCAGCATGCTGGGCACAAGCTGACTCCTAAACTGCTCCAAGGGAGGTGGGGGAGGAAGGTATAGACTGTGACAATTTGCCCTCTCAGTAACTAGTAAAAACACATACAAAGAGAAATCGAGGTCCCTTTTACATCTTTTACATGTTGACATCTGGTTATGCCAGCATTTGTTGAAGATACTTTCTTTTTTTCCATTGTATAGTTTTGGCTTCTTTTGACTAAGTCGTTTTCTATGATTATTAAAGTGGAACTCTTGGCTGCTCTGGACATAAGCTGGCATCAAAGGCCTCTTACCATATACCATTAAATTGAAGGATGGTAGAAATGCTTTGCAGAATCAGCAAATACCACATTTAAATGAAGGCACGGACTTAAGGAGAGCTCTTGGATTTACTGTTTGGCCCGACACTTGTTTTATATCACTCAAAATTCAAAATTCCATAACTGTCAGAATTCACACTTGAGCTACCTAAACACTCAAAACCCCTTATGAGTTCACGGGAAGCCTAAGCAAAGGGAAGGGACCCTTCCAAACCTCCTCTCTGCCACCATCTGTTACTTCACTAATGGAGCATGGCAGACAGAGTGGTCACAGCGGTGCAGGGGGGCACAGCCACTTGGGGCTGGAAGGCCGAGAGCGAGGGCCTGAGGTTCAACGAGATCCACTGTTGGCACGTCCGCGCGCACACACACACGCACACATACACGCACACGCACACACGCACACACACACACACGCGCACACACACACACACACGCGCACACACGCACGCACACACACACACACACACACACACACACACACACACTGCCCTCCATCCCAGCATCACGCCCTTCACTGCCAGCCAGAGGTGAGATGGGAAAGGGGTTTATTAGGTGGATTTTCTGGTTTTTCCCCTCAATCCCTCCTCTACAGTTTTATCTTTGTTCTCCTCCTGCAAAGAATGCACGGGTCTACAAGGTTGGGCGGGAGGTTGGAAGGGAGAAGAAAGAAAAGGAGAAATGAATTTGGGATCTCATAGCACATCCAAAACTTTGGCCCTGAAAAAAGGACCCACGAGTTCATGTGTGACAAGGAGTTCTAAGTGAGACGGTGGAAAGTATCTTGACAAGCACACAAAGGCAGGGCCCACACTCACCTGACTGCTGAGTGAGTCTTTCTTGGCTGAACTCTGAGTCTGAGGGGGGCCTTGGGCAGGTGACAGCCTTGAAGGGCTCTTCTTACTCTGAGGCAGCAGTGAGGACAGGAAGCCCACTCGAGGCGACTGGGAGAGGGAGGCAGTCCTCTGGCTGCACACCATGGCTCTGGCCAAGTAAACACACCACAGCGTTAGGGCCTGGGGGGGAACGAGGAGGATCCAAGAACACAGAACTCCTGGCCCAGGTCAGTGACTGGGGCCTTGGCTAGGTTCTGAGGCCTGGGCTTGAAGGTGGCACGATCTTTGGGACCATTTCCTGAACAAAGAACCCGAAGTTCATCTGGCCCAAAAGTGCAGTCTGTGGCTCTTAGAGAGAGACCCAGGAAAGCTCAGAATGCCTTGTCCGATGGCTGCTGGCCACACATCCACACATTTCTACCGAGCACCTGACTGTATTAATCCAAATGGGGATGAGCTGGGACGAGACAGGATGGGATGCAAAGACTTAGCACGAGAAAAAAAAAAAGGTAGGGGAGTTCATTATGTGTGGTTGTCGTTTACTCTGCACTGGAATAGTTGGAGAATATGAGATTACATAAAATATGCCACTAAAGTGAACTGTTTGTCTCCTTCTACTTTCTCTACGCATCTACTGAAAACCTTCTCATTACATCTCTGACGGGCACTTGACTTCCAGCTACAGAGCTACTGCCTCTCTTGTATCACCTCAGACTTCTGCTTCAACTGGCAGTTTTTCAAAGGTCACTCAAACTTCTCTCCCACACTGCCTACCTCTTTACACCCTCAGCAGCTTCTCCTGAGGAACATCCCCACCTGTGGTGACCAGTCCTTCCATCCTATGAAGCAGCTTTGCGGGACTCCACCACCACGGACCCTGACACAGCTGTATAGTTCTCCATCCCGGGAAAATCTTAGAGTAGGGACCTTACGGATACAACTCGGAACCAGGTGTGCCAAAGCCCCCTCTGGCAATTCTCCCTCAGCAGACACAGGGGGCCACCAGGGAGGAAGTCAGTGTGATGTTCCGAAGAGCAGAGACAGCAGCCCCCCTCCCCTCACTGACCCTTAAACCCTCAAGCACACTCACAGCTCCGAATCTCCAAGGCGGTCCATACTGGAGACGTAAGGTGGGAGTTTGTGTTGGACCAAGGGCTCTTCCTCTTCCTGCTGCTGCTCTTCCTTCTTGAGCCGATGGATTTCAGCTTGCAATGCAAAAAGCTGTGGAGGGGCGAAGCTCAGTTAGCCAGTGACCTCACGTGACCTTCCCTCTACTCAGGGAGCTTCCCTGACACGCCACATCCAAACCCAGCTGTAAGGAACACTTCTGCTCATCAAACAGTGGGAAAATGAGAGAGTCACAGCTGATAATGGACTTCTGAGGGTTGAGAAAGGCAGTCGCCCTTAGACACCCAAAACCACTGTGTTGTCTTCTCTTTATCATTTGATTTACTTCCTCTAATCACTTGACTTGTTTCTTCCTGAATTCACTGGGGGAGGCGGGGATCCTGCTTTGATGTTTGGAATCTGCAAAACGGGCCTTTGAAACTTGCAGAGAAAAATATTTTTAATACATTATGGTATTACAGCATCTTTAGCCCTTGCCTGAAGACAACGAGGCAGCATCCAAGAATCTCAAACCCCCAAATAGCTTAAAAGCTTCCTTTTCCCAAAAATCACTGACATAGATCTTCATTTCAAGACGGGGAGACTCCTCAGGCAAAATGTAAAGGCAAGCCCCAGCATCTAGGAGCTAGTCTTTCATCAAATATGTCGCTGAATCAGAACAATTTTATCCGGGTTATAAACAGTATATGTGTGGCTATAAGGAAAAAGACTGGGAAGATAATTGACAGATGGGGACTGGAGAGATGGCTCAGCAGTTAAGAGTGAGTGCTGACCTTGCAGAGGACCCGAGCACCCACATCCAGTGGGATCACAGGTTTGGAACTCCAACTCCAAGGAATTTGACACCCTCTCTGGCCTGCAGGGGCACCTACACCCACATCCACACACCACACACGTCATTTAAAGGAACAAGAGATGAAAAGAGCCAAGGTGTGCCGTGTTGCAAGACGCACACTGTCTTTCTCTTTTCACAAGTTGGTTCTTGTTGCCATACTGCTCATGCAGCACACACCCCTGATTCCAAGCATGACTCTCACCTCCGGTTATCAGGGCTGGCATAGTCCCAGATCCCCATACTTGGTGACTCACTTTTCATCTGAGAACAGTTCACCTTTTCTATATTTAACCAGCTTTCCGCTGCTACCCAGAAGCAGAAGTGCTTCCCAGCTTCCAACCTGGCTCAGAACGAACCTTCTGACGCAGAACTTCATTTTCTTCTTGAACCTGGTTGGTCCTCTGGCACTCCGCATCGAAGTTCAGGATCACAGGGACAGGTGCATAAGGTTAAAGAATAAGTCTGCCCAGAAAGATTTCCAAGTCCTTCCCAGTGAAACACTCGACTATGAGACACAGGGAACAGAGGACAGAACAGGCACTGTGGGAAGGAAAGAGTCTCTTCCAGTCCCTGGGCCTGCTACTCCAGACCACCTGACTCCTTTGGACTCAGAGACACATGACCAACTGCCTAGCCATCCCTTGCATAAGACAGAAATCCAAACTCGGGCATTTCCCCCAGCACCAGCAGTAAAGAGCTAGTATTCAGTGGACTTTACAGTCTACCCTTTAGCAAGGTCAATGCCAGCAACATAGCTAAAAGCAACACCGGAAGCAGGATCAACCACTTCTCCAGGCTGTATCTCTCCCTGGCAAAAATTTAGATGGACAAACCATTCTGCAGATTGCATAGCCACACACGCCCCAGGAACAGCCACTCCAGCTTAGGGTACTGGTTCTTCCCAGCTGCTGCCCAGAGTTCTACTGGAATCATAGAGCAGGTAGGGCCTGTCTTAGGAAAGCAAACTGTAGTTCCAATGTGCATGACCTACTTTGCAGGGTCATGACCTGTTTTGCACTGAAAAAATAATGAGCAACAGGTTCCAGCTGCCCTGGAGAGGCCAGGTGGCCATGCTAAGTTCTTTGGAAAGTCCTCAGGAGAAGCAGGAAGGAGAGAAAAGCAGATCCGGTAAAGGCTGGTTCACACTTATCCACAACAGGAAGGAGGAGAGAAAGCAAAGGCAGGAACCTCCATCAGAAAATGTCCTTCCCAGAGGTCAACACAGCTACAGTGGGTGGACTTCTACCACACCCAAATTTATCAGTGCCTCAACAGGCATCCCATTTCAATGAGACTCCCTTCTCTCATAGATTTTCAGCCTAGAAAACATGAACGAGACTTGTTCTTGAATCAGATCTTGGGCCTTCAACAAAGAGTTGTAGACAGTGAGTTATAGCGATGTTTTCTCTCCCTCCCACTCTCTCTCAAACACCCGAATACATATTCTTAAAGCTACTCTATACTCTGGCAAGTTGAGGCACACTGAGGTCACTGTCCCAGAAAGTAAACCAAACACAAACTCAGGCAGAAAGCTCCAGCCCAAGAAGTGTTTTCAGTTGCCACCAAACCCCAGCAAAGGTAAGTGACACCCCCCAAGAAACATGTGCCACACACAGAGAGGGTACTCTCAAGGCTGGCTGCTCCTAACCTTTGAGCTGACTGGCCGAGTCAGGTACCCAGAAGCTGCCAACTGCCCTGCCCATGCACATCAGCTGTTCCTGACAGCACAGATGCAGAACTAAGAATTATGACTCCCTGGACTGCTGACAGAAACAACGGCAATTTGTCCAGTCCCTCATAGGACACACGTCAGTGATCTTCGGGTGTTCTGTGAAATGGCTACACCATGAGTAGCGGCCGCTCCTCAGTGTCCAGGGACCTCAGACTGTGGACACAGCCCCGGACAGCAGGAAGGATATGCATACACTGGAACAGGACACTCAGGAAGTTGTGCAGAGAGACGATGAACGTGTCAGCCCACTGCCGAGAAAAGTAGGTAGCAAAGGTGGGGTTGGTGTCTGGAGACGGCAAGAAGGGCAGAAGGAACCAGTCCTTCCATTCAGCCTGGTTCTGGAGTTCCGTGGCCTGCTTGGCAAAGAATTCCTGTGCCTTGTCATTTCTGTTTGTCTGCCAAGATACAAAGAAGGTTGCGAGGGAGGGGAAAGAGACAAGTCCACAGGTCAGGTTCCTCTCTGCTGCCGAGCGGACAGCCTTTGAACAGCTCCTGTCAAGCCAGTGACAAAACTGAATCTACAGCCTCCACGGTAAGAAGGAAATCATCACCCTGTTCTCATTCCAAAGCTGGTTCATTCAGAAGTTCTAGGGCTCAGGTAATAGCTCACCCGGCTGGTAGAGCATTTGTCTCCAAAGCACAGAGCTCTGGGTTCAATTCCTAGCACTGAATAAAACCAGGCATGGTGGTATACTTGTACACCTAGCACTTGAAATACAGAGGCAGAAAGATCAGAAGTTCAAGGCCATCCTCAATTACATATCAAGTTTGAGGCCACCCTGGGATCCATGAGACCCAATTTCAAAAACAAAAATAAACTGAGGTTCTAATGACAAAGGCCACCCTGAAAACTAATCCCTGGCTGAAGTTTAAGTAATCTAAATTAGTCCCCCAAATCAGCTACATTTTGTTCTGTTTTGTTGGGACAGGGTTTCTCTCTGCAGCCCTGATTGTCCTGGAATTCACGCTATAGGCCAGGCTGGCCTCGAACTCTGAGATCCACTTGAGTGCTGGGATTAAATGCTTGTGCCACCACTATCTGGCGACAGCCACATTTTTTTATTTCTCAAAGTTTATATTCTTTAAAATGCTACACAAATTGACATGCTTAAAACCAACGGGACACAGAACTGGGGAAACCAAACCCGATGATCGACAGCGAGATGTGGGAGACAGGGAAACAGTCAAAAACAAGAAGAACCTGGATCGTGTAGACAAGATAAAAGCGGAACAGGCTGGTTTTCAGTTTGTTGATGGTGGGTCGATATATGTCCTCCAAACGGCTGAAGAGCCTGCGCTCCAGGTAGCTCCAATAATCCCGAAGGGCAGCCAAGTCATACACCTGCATCAGCTGCTGCAGCTGGTCCACAATCTTGTCCACCTGGTGAGAGACAGCGTCACTGGAGGTGGCCGAAGAGAGGAAATGCCCACCTCACTACACACAATACAAGTTGCGTGTTCCTCCTGTAGCTCCCAGACGTAAAAACGCAGACCTCAGTTGGCAACCTATAAAATTTCCAAGATGTGTTAACATGACAGCTTTCCTAATTATTTTCTGAAGCTAGATATATGGCTTGACCCTCTAGCAAGCTCAGAAATTCCGGCAAGCAAGAGCTTCGGCTCCAGGTGCTGGGTCTCCATGACCAACTTGGCCATGTCACTTTAACTTCGGTCTTGGTTGCCTCACATTGTAAAAATAAATAAGAGTGAAAACGCTTTAGACAGCCTCCAGGGTCCTCCTCCCAGCTCCACAACTTCAGGATTCCACGATCCTGCAGGTCATCAGCGTCCCACCCAAGCCTCGGTGGCTGCTCCCTTCAGCGGAAGACAGTCACACCAGAGTAGACAATCTGAAAACTGTTTTGGATACCGATGTCCATACAACTCTTTTGTTTTAGAAGTAGATCAGAGGACCCTGCTGTCTGGAGCAGGGAGACGCTTTGCTTTGCCACCAAGTAACCACTAACCTCGCACGGCAGGAACCAATACCCTAACTTCCTTCCGTTGCTTCAGCTACGAGCTCACTCCTCCCTCAATCCATCTGCCCAGGACATGCAAACATACAAATCATAGAAGTTCCAAGCACCTCTCAATGGAAAATAGTATCACAGAAGTTTGAATTTTAAAACGTGCAGGGAGGTCTTCCTGAACTGCAGGATAAAAACTGCCAATGATCCCCTGATAATCCCCGAGAGATCTGAACCCAGACAGCGTTCTGGGCTGCAGCCCCCTTTGCTCCCGCTACTATAAAGAGACAAAATTTGAATATTTCTTCTGCCAGAACTCAACCTTGGCTCTTAAAGCGTCGTAGCCACACCGGTCAACCATTGGCCAGCACCTGCAGAGAGGCTGGCATGGAGTGGAGCCCTGGACCAGGAATCAGGGACCTGAGCCCCGATGCTCCTGACTCACTGAGCAACTTCAGGCAAGTCACAACCATCTCCCGTCCTCAGTTCCTCCTATGCCAAGCGAGGGCCAGACTCCAGATGTCTGCAGCCTCCCACCATGCAGTGACAGCGCCGCCCTCGCCCCGGAGGGCAGTGCTGGAGCAGGAGGCCCGCTCCCCTATCTGTCCGCCTCCGCCGCCCCTGCCGGCCCCTCACCCTGAACCCCTTCTCTTTGTCCGCCTTGATCTCCGCATCCAGCTGCCGCAGGGTATGCGTGAACCCACGGAAGAGCAAGTACTCCCGGACCAGCTCGTCCGTGCGTTCCACCGCCTCCGCCATCGCTGCGCGCGCGCGCGCCCGCCGCTAGGGACCCCGGCGGCTAAGGGCGGAGGGGCGGGGCCTGGCGGGACGGGGCGGAGCCGAGCTCGGGCGCCTCGTACGTCACGCCACGGCCAGCCTACCCATCGCGCGCCCCGCCCCCGCCGGCGCCCCGCCCCCGCCGGCGCCCCGCCCTTCCACCGCTGTCCCTCTCGGCCGGGTTCCGGAAGAGTCCTGCTCGGCCGAGTTTTCTAGGAGCCCTGGAGTGTCACCGGAGTCGCTGACACCGCTTCCTCGGTCCAAGGAAAGTAGGACTGGACCTTGCGAATGTTCCAGATAGTCACGGGGCGGGAAGGCACTGATGTTCCCAGCTTACTGGCATGACACTGCAGAATCTTTTGTCCTCTGCCCTCCCCTTACAAATGGAGAAAACCCGAGCCCCAAAGGGTACAGTGACCAGTGTGAAGTCAACTCCCAGAAGCTCAGCTTGCCTCTCTTTCTTTCTATCCTGTGCTGGGGACCGAACCCAGGACCTCATCACATGCTAGGCAAGCATCCTATGGCTGAGCTGCAGGCCCAGCCTTCTGTTGTCTGGTTTGGTTTTTGGTGTGGTCTTGGTTTTCTCACAGTCTCACTAAAGTGTCCACACGGCTCTTGAACTTGGCAGTGACAAATCCCGCACCACCGGGCCTGTCTGTCTGGCCCTGAGTTCCTGAGTAGGAAGAATTAACTATACCAACCAAGATGTACCCTTAGAGGAAAAAAAGGCAAGTTTCGAAGTGTGTGGCCTATGGTCTCAGTTTCTCATTTGTTTGCTTTTTTAATTGTATTTGTGTGAACATTTTTTGAACTCGGGAAAATTGTAAAACAACTTACGTTTGTTTTCTCTGAAGGACTTTCAGTTCCTTTTTCTTTTTTCTTTTCCTTTTTAATTATTTGAAGTTTTTTACAAAGCATACATATTTTCCCTTATTTCTTCATCTTCGAAATGACAATGATAAGGCCCACCTTGCAGAGTCATAATGAAGGTTTGATAAGATAGTGCCTGAAGAGCCAAGTGCTGGTGGCACACGCCTTTAATCCCCGCATTTGGGAGGCAGAGGCAGACAGATTTCAGAGAGCTCAAGGCCAGCCTTGTCTACAAAGCAAGTTCCAGGATAGCCAGAGCTGCAACACAGAGAAACCCTGTCTCTAAGTAAAAAAGATAGTACACGAAGGCCTGGTGGTGTGTACTGTGGAGGCAGAGCCAGGAAGATCTGAGTTTGGGGCCAACCAGGAGGACTCATAGTAAAAAAAAAAAAAAAAAAAAAAAAAAAAAAAGGCAACAAAAAAAGATTGATTGTGCACATGAGTGTGGGTGTCTATGCAGGTGTGGGGACCCAAAGAGAGCATTGGGTGTCTTCTGTGTTCTCCACCTATTCCTTTTGAAACAAGGTTTCCCCTGGAACAGGGGCTCTCATCTTGCTGGCTAGGCTGGAAGGCAGCAGACCTCAGCAGTCCTGCCGGCTCTGCCCACCTCCGAGCTGAGGTTACAGTTATTTACAGGGACATCCAGCTTGTTGCGTGGGTGCTGGGAACCAGCCTCTGGGCTTCATGATTGCGGGGGAAGCACTCTCAACTGCTGTGCCTTCTCTCTGGCCTCGAGATTAGTTTTATAATGATGAAAATCAGTTTCTCTGTGCCCTCTCGTAGTGTCCTTGCTCAATCTGGAATACCTTCAGGCACTCACAGGGATAGCCAGCTGTCTCCCCTCCTTCCAGGCTTTGTTCAAATGTCATGTCTTAGGTTTCTGTCTGTTTTCCTGACAAAGTGTCATGAGGTGGGCAGCTCTGAAACAACAGAAACTTAGTTCTCATGGTTCTGGTGCCCGTAAAGTTGAAAATCAAGGCTCCAGTGTTACCAGAGTTGTTAGGATCAAAGGCAGGTCCCTGCAGTTCTGCCAGGCTAAGTTCAGCCACCAGTCCTCTGTGGTATAATAATAATAATAATAATAATAATAATAATAATAATAATAATAATAATAATAAAAAGGCAGAGAGGAGGTTTATTCAGTGTGGTCATCTTGGAAAGAGGAATATTTTTTTTTTAATCCAGTGACCCACAAGTCTTTGTTGTCTTAACATGGGGCTTAGCTTAGGTTTGTGTAGAGGGCAACAGGTATGTATACGTAATCAGTCCTGGTCAAGGGGTGGTTCTGCCCATCACTGGCCACCACTGTCTCAACTCCAGCCTTTCCTGCAAGGCAGTCATGTCGGTTGTCAGAAATGAGTGGCATCTCTTCCTGGGAGATAAACTCCTGTTTTGGCTAGCACCAGGTTTCAGCCTTGCCATTCCCCCATCACCAGATTCCCAGGGCACTTCCACTTCTTTGGGAACCATTGTTTCTGTGGTCTGATGGCAGATGACAGAGCACGGAGTGTCGCTCTTTGGAGTGTATACTCCTTCCCGGCCCTGCTGTCACACCAGCAGATTCTTAAAGCCCACCTCCGAATAGCATCCCACTGGGGCCTGAGTTTTAACATATAACGTGCAGACTATAATAGTTGACACCTAAGAGAGGCCTTCTCTGGCTGCCCTGTGCAAAATAGTATTAACCCTGCCTCTATTATTCTTATCCCCTTGCCTACTTGTATGTTTCTACCTAGTACTTATGACCATCTTACGAAATCAGTTTTTTCCTCATTTAATGAATTCTCTGTCTCCCCCTCAATTAAAACATAAGCTGGATAGATGGAAGGAGAGGTCATCTGTCTTGTTTACTGCTGTATGCACAGAGCATTGAATAGCATTTGGCTCATAGCAGATACACAATAAATAGGTATTGAAGGCAATGTCGGTTAGGGCCCAGCCACCTTCAGGCAAGGCCATTCTTGGCAGAAAAATCTGAGGAAGTAGATATGGTCTTAGGTGGAAACTAAACCACAGAGGTTCAAGAAGCAACATGGGGACCCAGAACATTGGCCACCCTACCTCACCCCACCAGAAGCAGCTGATAGCACTTGTATATGAGGTCTACCAAATCTGGCTCCAGCCCAGGCCTCTCTCCTGAGCTCCTACCAGATATCCCCAGGACCTTTCCACATGTCTATCCCATAATTGTCTGGAACTGAACATCACTATCTCAGACCAAAATCATGTGGAAACTGTAAGTTCAAACCTGTGCCTGAGGCTTTAGTCTGGCTGTAGAGTTGGACTGCAGAATTCAACTACTCTTCCTCCAAGTATAATTGGGTCATTCAAAGATTTTACAAAATCGAAGCCAGCTGGGTCCCTCAGACCCGGTCTGCTGTTGTTTTGGTGGTTTGGGTTTTTTGGTTGTTTATGCTCACCACTAGGAGAAACCGCTATAATCTAGGTCCTATCCTTTACAATATTATTAAGTCATTCAAATTGTTATTTTTTAGTAACAGTCATTTGAGGAAGATAGAAATAGAAGATAGAAATAGTTTGAGACAAGATAGAAAGCTAGGGGAAATTATGAAACCAAGAATGGGAGAGAAGACCCTCACTCTGGAGTCTGGTTGAAGCCTCTTGCCAGCTGAGAATCAGGAATTGCAACAAAATTAACGTTTTAAAACAACAATAAACCAGGCCTAGTGCCTAAGGTTATATGGCGTTTCTCCTTTCCCATCTGTAAGCCTGCCATTTTCCAGGAATCTTACAAAAACTCTACGCTTCATAAAAAGGTATGTCTTAACCGCCTCATGCAACCACCTTGGCTCCTGGTTTCATTTTACCAGATTATTATTCCATCTAAGGCACCCCTAGAACCACCCTATAGTCTCATGTATTAAAAAGGAAGTAGAAGAAGTTTCCTATCAACCCTTTGTGATGTCCCTTCAGAGCAGCCAAAATGGCATATACAGCTACTTAAGCATGACTCTCCTTTGAGAAACCCGCACCTTCTCTCTTGGGTATGCCTTATTTTTTTTCTCCCCTGAGTGCCTTTTTTTCTATTAATCCCAAATTTAAACATGTTAAAAATATTTTATGATAAACTCTAGCTCTGCTTCAAACTGGATGTTTCTGAAATTCTTTTCTGCGGTGATGTCAGAACCCCAGCCTTACCTGGGTGGGGGGCTGACAAGGGAAGTCCTCGGGCTGCTGCAGGCGGTGCTGGGCTAGGTGGCCTGCGGCACCAGCCATGACAGTTCCACTACGTGTCTAAATGTATGGTCCACTCTCCCAAACTAGTCAGGCTGTTTCTTCACAACTACAGATGAAAAAACCAGTAATAACATGGCCCAATAATAACACTCTGAGGGGTTTCCCAGAGAAAGAAGACATATATCTTTAACATTAAAAACCAGTACACATGGGCTAGAAAGATGGCTTAGCAGTTAGGAGTACTGTCTGCTTTTGTAGTGGACCCGAGTTTAGCTTCTAACATCCACATAGAGATTTACAGCCAGCTGTAATTTTGGTTCAGGAGTATCCGATGACCCCTTCTGGCCTCAATGGGCAACAGGCACACACATGGTGCACATACATATATGCGGGCAAACATTCATGTACATAAAATAAAAATAAATTGTCTTAGTTAGGGTTTTTATTGCTGTGAATAGACTCCATAACGATGGCAACTCTTATAAGGAAACATTTAATTGTGGCTGGCTTACAGTTCAGAGGTTTAGTCCATTATCATCATGGCAGGAACCATGGTGGCGTGCAGGCAGCCATGGTGTTGAAGGGGAAGCAGAGAGTTCTACATCCAGATCTGCAGGCAGCAGGAAGAGAAAGTGACACTGGGCCTGGCTTGAGCATCTGAGACCTCATAGCCCACCCCCAGTGACACACTTCCTCCAACAAGGCCACACCCACTCCAGCAAAGCCACACCTCCTAATAGTGCCACTCCCTATGAACCTATGGGGCCGTTTTCATTCAAACCACATAAATAAATCTTTTAAAAAAAATGGTATACAAATGTTTATTCATAGTAACCAAAAACGAAATAATCCAGATGTCCTTTGACAACATGGTTTTATTTATAGGATATCTTTGAAAAAGTGAAATGTGACATAAAGAAAACTGTACCACTAGTTAATGGTTAAGGAAGATGAGGAGATAAGGGAGTGCCATTATTAAAGAGGCAATAAAGGGATTCATGTGATGGAATTGGTCTGCATCTTGACTGGTTGTGGATGCACCTGTGTGTGATGAAACTCATACACATATAGACACAAAGAGATCTCACTAAAATCATTAACTTAAAAATATCAATATCAGGGCTAGAGAGATGGCTCAGCAGTTAAGAGCCCTGGCTGCTCTTCCAGGGGACCTGAGTTCAATTCCCAACAACCACATGGTGGCTCACAACAATCTATAGTGGGATTTGATGCTCTCTTCTGGCATGCAGGTATACATGTAGATAGAGCACTCATATCTAAAACAAAAAAATGCATAAATAAATAAAAATTTTAAAAATATATCAACATGGTCTCTGGTGGCAGACCAGACGCTGGGCATCTGCAGAGCCCTCAGTGGTAACAGGAGCCATGGATACCACTCCAGGACCACAGACCCAGACATGGTCCTCACAGTGGCAGCGACCATGCCGTGCCCAGATGTCTCTGTGGCCCTAGGTGGCAGCACAGGCCACCCAGATCAGCATGGCTCCTGAAGCGGCATGGTCCTCTGACACAAATATGGTTTCAGGTGGTTGACCAAACCCCGGTCATCCATATGGCCCTCAGTGGTAACAAGAGACCATGATGTCACCGGGGCCATACTGATCTGGGTGGCCTCTGTTGCCATCTAAGGCCGTGGTGACATCTGGGCCCAAGCTGCTGCCAAGAGCCATGTCTGGGTTTGTGGACCTGCTGCAGTTGGGGTCTGTGATGATGTCCATGGCCCAAGTTAGCACAAGGGGTCATAGGAACCATGCTGTGCTGAGCTGGCCCCACCTTTCACTGGCCTTGGGATGGCTGGTCCTGCCCCTCTCTGGATACTGCAGTAGAAGAGCTGGTCCTGATCCTCAGGGGAGAGCTCGCCCCTGCACTCGGGAAAGATGGCCCCACCCCTCACCACAGGCATGCACCTCACCTGAGCAGCACACTAGAGCTGACCTTGTGGTCAGGGACTCAGGTGAGCCGACCCTGAGGGACTGAGAGCAGGATAGCTGATCCTGCCTCCCCCCCCCCCGCTCCCATGTCCCCCCTGCCATGTGGTAGCATGAGTGAGAGAGAGATGTCCTCCCCCCTCACCCATTACCTCCTGTGGCATGTGAGAGAGCTGGCCCGGGGTCACAAGAGTGGGAGAGCTAGCCCTGAGCCTCACCAGGTGCTGCGCATGAGGGAGTGGGCTCTGTTCCCCATGTGGGCAACACACTAGAGCTGACCCTGCTGTCCAGGATACAGGTAAGCTAGCCCTGAGAGCATGAGAGCAACAGAGCTGATCCTGCCCCCCCCACCACCACTCTGCTACATGGTAGCATAAGTGAGAGAAAGATGCCCCCCCTCACCCATTATCTCCTGCAGCACGTGAGAGAGCTGGCCACTGGGTCACGAGAGTAAGAGGACTAGCCCTACCCTACACCAGCTACAGCACACAGGAGAGCGGGCCCTGCACCCCACCCGGGTACCACACTAGAGCCGAACCTGTTGCCTGGGGTGCAGAGGATGAGCCAGTTCTGAAGGGGTGAGAGCAGGAGAGCAGACCCTGTCTCCCGCCCCTCACACTGCACCCCGTATGCCTCCTACAGCAACTGGGAGAGAGGGCCATGCACCTTACCTGGGCAAAACAGTAGAGCTGGCCCTGGTGATACGAGTGTGGGTGACAGGATCGGAGGACCTGAGAGGAGGAGAGCTGGCCAGCTCCTTGCTGCAGGCTGCCTTGGGTGAACTGGCTGAGGGCCAGTGCTGGAGAGCTCCCCTGGGTAGTGAGGATGAGGGGAAGCTGGCGGGGTGACTAACCCGGGGATCCAGGCCCAGAACCAGGCTATGAGTTGGCCCATCCCAACATCCACCACATCTACGAACTGTTGGAGCACATGAAGGGTACGAACCTACAGGGAGGGCCATACACAGCAGGAGCTCCATGACACCGGACACCAGGATATCCAGAGGAGCCCCAGTGAGAGCGCGTTATCAGTGCTGTAGCAGAAACCAGAGGCCTGCAGACAGACCGATGACTCCAGGCACTGAAAACTTGCAAGTAGAGATGAATGGACTAAGGAGTTAACCGTGTGACTCAACGGGCCACACTACAGCCTACACAAGTCTGTTTTTTTGTTTTGGTTTTTTTTGGTTTAATTTTGGTTTTAGTTTTTCTTTTAAATTTGGTTCTGTTTGTGGGGTGGGGGGAGGTTGCAAGGGCAGAGGGCAGATTCGAGGGGACAGGGAGATAAGTGGGATTGGAATGCACAATATGAAACCCACAAAGAGCCAATAAATGTTAAGAAAAATAAAATAAATATATCAATATCATGATTGTGTGCTACTGTGCTCTATTTTCATAAGATGTTATCAGTGAGGAAAACCAAATAAAGAATACATAGGTCTCTCTGTATTATTCCTCAGGGTTGAATATTAAGTTATTTTAAAATAATAAGTTTAATGTTATGTATGCACATGTTTGTGTATACGTGCATTCAAGTATTCACAAGTACACATGTGTGTCGAGGTCAGAGGTCAATGTGGTGTCTTCCTCAGTTGCTTTTCACCTCATTTTTTTTGAGATGGAGTCTCTCACTGAACCTGGAGCTCACCAATGGGCTAGACTGTTTAGCCAACAAACCCCACGGGTCCTCCTGTCCCTACCTCCTCAGTGCTGGGATTAGACATGCAGCATCACACCGGGCTTTTCGTGTGGATGCCAGGGATCCACAATCAGGTCCTCACGTCCGTACAGCAAACATTTGACTAGCCACCTCCCCATCACCATTAAAAGTATGGCATGAATCCTAGGTGCAATATCATTACTTTGGTCATATTTTTATGCTCTCTATATGAACACAAAATAATTAGCTATACTGTACATAATAGAGGTATTTAATTTATAGGTGTTGCCTGAATTTTTATATTTTCTAATATTGTTCAAATTCTTTACTACAAATACATATTCAGCATAATTTATAAATATAGTGAATGAAATATTTCATAGTAGCATCTTCATTTCCCATGATAGCTGTATCTTTTTTCATTCTTGAGACAGGTCTCAGTGTGTGGTCCAGGCTGGCCCAGAACTCCATATACAAAACAGGCTGTTCTCAAACTTGCAGTGATGCTCCTGCCTCTGCCTCCCAAGTGCTGGGATTATGGGTGTAAACCGTCATGCCTGACTATAACAGCCGTTTCTTAGCACTAAGTCACGCAAAGCTCTTAACTAACCCCCCAAATTTTTACACATAAACTGCTGTGGGACTAAAACTTTGCTTTTTATATCTGCGTTTGTCTGTTTGTTTACAGTGGTGTGGGGGAACTGAGCCGGAGGCTTCATGCATGCCAGGCAAATGCTCTACTGCTGAACTACAGTCTCCAAGCCTCATGCTGGAACCTGCTGGCAGCCTCAGTCTGGCTACTACTAATACAGAAAATAAACCTCTTTCTCTCAGATCACAGCCTGTTATCAAAACTTCCAGAGGCGTGGGTAGGATCAGAGTCAGAACCCGCTACTCTCTTAATTGCCCCGCCTTCCACCCCAAAGGCAGGGAATCACCATTTGCACAGGGCAGCAAGCCGCCAATAAAGCTGTTAGGGTAGCCTAACTGAACCTGTGAGTTTATGAGGTTGTAAAATGCATTACTTTCACTACAGAAACAATGTGAGTCTCCTAAGTTAATAAGTAGTAAGACCTTTGCCAAAGCCAACCGTGAGAGAGCGTGGGGGAATCTACCCTGTCTCCCAGCCTCTGCAATCCAGCTGCTACCCTCTGCAATAGCTGGGCAGAGTCCTCCGTTCTTCCCTTCCCACTCCTTTTCCAGGAATCCCCTCTTTCGCTGTTACCCGCCTGCTCTTCCTGCTTCATCCCACTGTCTGTCAAGAGCCACTGGGCTTCTCCTCAGGACATTTCTGTCTCCTTGTATCAGGATCTGGGACAGTGGCCCCTATCTACTGGGCTCCACTGTTCGGTGAAGATGGCATGTAAACTAGTCACCCAGCCTCCAAATTCCCACCATCATCAGCCCAGCTTGCCCTATGCCTTCAAGACTTCCTCTGCAGTTTTCTTGTTGCCAGTTTTTTTTTTTTTTTAAGGTGTTGGGTGTGGCAGCATGTGGTTGTATCCCCAGCCATCAGGAGACTAAGGAAGGTGGATCTACAGTTTGAGGTTAGCCTGGGCTACACGGTAAAAACAGATCAAAGAAAGAAAAAGAGCAGGGAGAGGAGGAGAAGGAGGAGAGGAAGAAGAAGGGGGAAACTCACTTGTAAGCCTCACCTGTGGCTTCCCCCTTCTTACCAGCTTTCCTAGTATAGGCAGAAAAACCTTCCTAACCCAACTCAAGTTCACCAGCTCTCTCAGGGCCAGAATAAACAAAACAAGACCTCTCTCTCTCTCTCTCTCTCTCTCTCTCTCTCTCTCTCTCTCTCCCTTCCTTCCACTCCTGGCCATCAGAGTCCCAGGCTCTCCAGCCTTTGGACCCCAAGGCTTACACCAGTGGCTCCCTCTGCACTCAGACTCCAGCCTTGAACTGACATTTACTTCAACAGATCCCTGGCTCTGAGGCCTTCAGACATGAAGTGAGCCACATGCTGCTGGCATCCCAGGGTCTTGAACCTGGAAACAGCCTGCCCTGGGCTTTCTCAGCCTTCATAACCATGTGAGCCAAGTCCCTGTTAACATCTGTTAATAATAATAAATTAAAATAATCAATCATCTGTTCATCTGTCTATCCATCCACCCACTCACAAGCCATCACTCCAGTTTGGTTTGTAGGATAAAAAAAAATATAAGAGTCTTAGGCCTCCACACTGTAAATGGCCAGAAACCAATTAGAGGAAGATGACTCGGCTGTTAAGAGAACTTGCTGCTAGTGGGGCTGGAGAGATGGCTCAATGGTTAAGAGCTCTGGCTGCTCTTCCAGAGTTCATGAGTTCAATTCCCAGCAACCACATGGTGGCTCACAACCATCTATAATGGGGTCTGATGTCCTCTTCTGGCCTGCAGTTACACTCAGATACATAAAATAAATCTTAAAAGAAAAGGAAAAGAGCACTTGCTGCTCTTGCAGAGGCCCTGGGTTCACTTCTTACTGCCCACAGGTCTGGTCACAATTGTCTAACTCCGGGGAATCTGACACCCTCTCCTGGCATCTGCCAGACATACATGCAGGCAAAACCCTCATACAAATAAAAACATATAATTTTTTAAAATGTTAATTGTTTTTAAAAGCCAGGGCCAAAAGACACAGAACCAAAGCAGCCATGTGAGTTAGTCTAACACAGGGATCTTGAAAGCTTTCTGTTAGGACTTGAGGGCAAGACAAGAGCTATGTTACACGTAGAAGGAGGGGTCAGGTTCAGAGGACGGCAGTGGTACGGACACCCTACCATTGGGAAGCAAAGCCGTCTGCCTTGATGCTGAGGAGTCACCTAAAGATCTCATTTTTAATAAAGAAACCAGGCTGCTGTGGGTAGGAATGATCAATCCCACCCCAGAGTTACATTCCTTCAGAGTGCAGAGCCGCCTCCATGGGGGTCAAAGTACAGAAGGAAGTGTGTGTGTGTGTGTGTGTGTGTGTGTGTGTGTGTGTGTGTGTGTGTGTGTGTGTGTAAGTAGGCACGGGGGTTGGTAACTAAATTAAAGGCCGAGGCCGGTCAGATGTCAAAGTTTGCAAGCCTCCTCGTACCTCCCAGAGCAAGGACAAGGCTCCAGAAGACACAGGTTGCCAAACGCAGTACCCACTCTGCTCTCAGCAGCCCCCGCAGGACTTAGGGAGGTTTGAGCAAAGCCAGGAGAAAGATCATAGATGCAGGCGTGGGGACCACCTCAGAGACATCCCTCGGGCTCTCAGCAACCCACATCAAAGGCCACCTGAGAGTCATGACCCAAGCAGACCCGTGAAGAAAAATGATACATTTTAGATCTGCCTCCAGGAGGGTAAGAAGCAGCTGCCATTTGCATGGGGTTTATGTAACAAGCTTTTGAGAGAGGGACTTGCTGCTGTACCACACCACCTTTTTCCATATCCTTCTGGCAATTCCCTGCAGTGTCTTCCAGTGTGCGAGCCCTACTGGCCCGCCATATTCCCCCTAGCCGGGGAGGGGGCTGGTAACAGGGTCTCCATTGGTCCTACTCCTGTACCTTACGTACCAGCTGTTTTCTGCCAGGAACAAGAGCTTCACTTCCAAGCTCAGGTTAGCTGCCAACTTCAGGAAATTTTCCTGCCTCAGTTGCCTGGTTGATGACAGCTGTGCCCCACCATGCCCATTGGTCAGTTTTCGTTTTGTTGTTGAAAATACACAGTCCACCGAAACCCTTTGAAAGATGACACCGTGGCGCGCCAGAGTCAAATTTAAGGCACCCTGTCGCGTATTTTAGAGAGGGGCGCCTTGACAGCCATCACAGTCGCCACTGTGAAGCAGATGCTGGACTGGAATCCGACTTCTGGTGCTACCCGAAGCTCCGGCTGCTTCTGCTACTTGGAGTGACCTCTGCTTAACCCCTGTTTAACCCCCCCCCGTGGAGGGAGGGCGGTGGTGGAGCAGCTCACCTCAGGTCGGGCTGCAGGAGGCGCCCTCCCTCCTACTCACAGGCTGAGCTTCTCCTTCGAGGGGATTCTGCTTGCTTTTATTTTTTTTTTTTTTTAATTTTTATTTCCTTTTTGCTCCACAAGTGTGTGGTGGCTCCCCTAATATGTCCAACTGATGTGGTGGCATAGGGACCATTATACATACAAGGGAAAAAAGAGGCTTGAGGATAACAGCACATCTGTATTTGAGGGGGAAAGTGAACAGTCTGTCCCCGGACCCCCACGCCCGCGCTCCCAAGCTGGAGGAAACCTACGGCTTGCTCCACCGACAACTGAACACATTCTCTCTCTCTCTCTTTTTCTCTGCATTTCAATCTGACCTGTAAGGTTCTCTCCTCTGCAAACTCAGTCCCATCCCTCCATTCCCCTCTCCTATTCTGTACCTATTCCCTCTCACATCTTCATTTTTCCTTCCTTTTCCCTGACATGGGGAGGCTGCTCCTGGGACCTTGAAGGTGGCTTCTCTATCCCTCGAGAAAATGATAGAGGTGGCACTGCCCGAGTTGAGGCATGTGGGGACTGGCGTTTGCCGCCTCGATGAGGTGAGAAGGTCAGCTCGCTTCCTTGCGCATCCTCTGGCAACTTGTTACAGTGTCTCCACCAGTGCCCACGCTCCCATTGGCCCTCCACCGCACCTCCCCATTGGTTGTGGGGGTCGTGACAGGGCTGTGATTGGTCCCCAGCCTGGGGTACCAGCTCAGTTTTCTGCCTGAGGCAAGAGCCTCCCTTCACACTCCGTGGCGGGCAGTCGGGAGTGACTGACCCGTCAGGGCTTCGAGAGACTTCTTTCGTGTTCTGCCAGCGGCGGGGGTGCAGCGGGGGTGCAGCAGGGGTGCAGCGGGGGTGCAGCGGGGCTGCAGCGGTGCACCGTAGTGGCCTTCCTAAGGGTGAGTCCCCTCCAGCCTCTCGTGTCGCGAGCACGGCAGTGGGTGCTCGTGAACGCATGAACTGATATAAAGAAGGGGAGCCATACCAGTGAATATTTAATCTGTGTTCGTAGGAGCATGTGTGCATGTGTGTGTGTGTGTGTGTGTGTGTGTGTGTGTGTGTGTGTGTGGTGTGTCACCCGCGACTCCTGGAGCGTGTGTGTGTGTGTGTGTGTGTGTGTGTGTGTGTGTGTCTCATTCGAGACTCCTAGAGCATGTATGTATGTCACCTGTGATTCCTAGAGCGTGTATGTGTGTGTTACCCACGACTCCTAGAGCATGTGTGTGTCATCCTCGACTCCTATAGCATATGTGTTTGCAACCTGCGACTCCTAGATGTATGTGTGGGTCACCCGAGACTCCTAAACCATGTGTCATCTGCAACTCCTAGAGGACGTATGTGTGGGTGGGTCATCCGAGACTCCTGGAGGATGAGTGTGTGGGTCACCCGAGACTCCTAGAGACTGTGTGTGTGGGTCACCCGCGACTCCTAGAGGATGAATATGTGGGTCATCCGAGACTCCTAGAGACAACGTGTGGGTCACCCGCGACTCCTAGAGACTGTGTGTGGGGGTCACCCGAGACTCCTAGAGGATGTGTGTGTGGGTCACCCGAGACTCCTAGAGGATGTGTGTGGGGGTCACCCGAGACTCCTAGAGGATGTGTGTGTGGGTCACCCGAGACTCCTAGAGGATGTGTGTGGGGGTCACCCGAGACTCCTAGAGGATGAGTGTGTGGGTCACCCGTGACTCCTAGAGGATGAGTGTGTGAGTCATCCGTGACTCCTAGAGACTATGTGTGGGTCACCCGAGACTCCTAGAGGATGTGTGTGGGGGTCACCCGAGACTCCTAGAGACTGTGTGTGTGGGTCACCCGAGACTCCTAGAGGATGAGTATGTGGGTCACCCGTGACTCCTGGAGGTCATTGAATGGGTGGGTCATCCGAGACTCCTAGAGACTGTGTGTGTGGGTCACCCGAGACTCCTAGAGGATGAGTGTGTGGGTCACCCGAGACTCCTAGAGACTGTGTGTGTGGGTCACCCGCGACTCCTAGAGGATGAATGTGGGTCACCCCAGACTCCTAGAGACTGTATGTGTGGGTCACGCGAGACTTCTAGAGACTATGTGTGGGTCACCCGCGACTCCTAGAGGATGAATGTGTGGGTCACCAGAGGCTCCTATGGATTGTGTATCACAGAAACTCCTTCCTATTTGATGGTGATATTGGGGTTTTTTCTTTTACACAATCAAATGGGCATCGGGAATCAAGGAAACCCCAATACAGTATCCAGCATATCACGCCATTCTGCCTTCAGTTTGCTAATAAGAAAGGCTCACACTCAAGTGTTTTCTAGAGATATTTTAAACTTAAAAGAATTGAAAGTTTTTTTTTCTGAAACCTGGGAAAAACGAGACCACTTATTTTTATTTAATCCAGGGACTTTTTAAAAATCTAATTCATGTAGTTAGTTTAGTTTAGTTGGCTTATCTGTTAGTTTTGTTTGTTTGAGACAGGCATGTATCACCACATCTGGCTTTGGGAAACTTTGTAAAATGTTAGTTCTTGGTTAGTATTAAGTGGAGTTTGTATAGGAAAATATTTGGCTATGGAAAGTGTGTTTTGGACCTTGGCGTGGTGGTCTACATCACTAATCCCAGCACTCAGGAGGCTGAGGTAGGAGGAGCCTGTGTTCAAGGCCACATAGGGCTACATAATAAGAGTCTGTCAGAAAGAAGGGGTGGGGGAGAGAGAAAAGAGAAGAAAAAAAGTGTGCTTTGATTTATAGATGAGATGTTATTAAAAAAAATATGGCCACGGCAGTTTGAATTGTCACAAAATGCCCCTTTAGAAGAATATATCAATGAAGCCACCATTTTGCTTTATTCTCCTGGAAAACTGCCTGGCAAGTTGATCCCACTGTGGCATAACTCAGCAGTAAGTTTTTGAGGGGGAAACTGTTAACACTCAGGCCTTTTTTAAGTGCCTTGGGTACTCTCTGGTGCCGGAATGAATGGGCTTTGAACACAGAAAGTGCTCAGTGAACGTTTTTTGTCACTGAGCTTCAGCCCCAGAACTCTTTAAGATGTGGTGGCTCATACCCGACTCCCGTGCTGGAACGTGAATGGCTGGTGTTGCTCGCTCTTCTCCAGATAGATTCCCGACGGTGACCGAGTGAAGTGAGAACGTTTAGACTGCAGTCTAGTTAGGGAATTTTCACCTCCTGCTTATGGATAGAGAAATTAAGATCAGGGGAGTTTCTCGGCCCATTCTGGTCACAGGGCTGGCTAACAGAGAGCCAGCATTATGACTCAGGCCTTCAACTTGTCTGTAAGCTGGCCTGCCTTTCCCCACACAGCGCACACACTGGTTCTGTGTTATCTGTGAGTACATCTCCACGTCATCCGCACCTGGATTTCTCTCTCTCTCTCTCTCTCTCTTTTTTTCCCTACCTCTTATTTTAGGCAAAGTCTTGCCTGGCATTCATTTTTAAATTGACTTTTTTAAAGGTTATCATACAAAATAATGAGTTCCGTGGCACCTTTGCATTGTTTTTGTTGTTTTGGTTGGTTGGTTTTTGTTTGTTGTGTTTGGTTTGGTTTGGAGAGAGAGGCTGTTCCTTTGCTTGTTTGAAACGGTCTTGTATCACCGAAGGTAGCCTTGAGTTTACTGAATGGGTAAAGGGGATCTTGAATGTCTATGCCCGCGCCTCTGTCTCTCAAGTGCCATCCACCTAGTTTTATATTTCTGTGGTGTTTGAGGTCAAAGCCAATGTTTTGTGCATGCTCGGCAAGCAGTCTCCGAATCCATCTATATAGCCAAGCAGTCTCTCAATTGATCTAAGTAGCCAAGCAGTCTCCCAATTGATCTAAGTAGCCAAGCAGTCTCCCAATCAGTCTATGTAGCCAAGCAGTCTATCACTCGATATATGTAGCCAATCCAAGTAGGGGAGTTTTTGAGACAGAGTCTCACTTTGTAGTCCAGACCGGCCTGGACTTCTTGGCTGTCTTTCTGTCCATCTACCAAGTACTGGGATTGCAGCTGTGAGACACTATTCTCAGTCTGCCTGGGATTATCATAAGTATTTTCATTAGGCATAGTAATACATACTTTTTGTTTTGTTTTGTTTTTCGAGACAGGGTTTCTCTGTATAGTTTTGGTGTCTGTTCTGGAACTCATTCTGTAGCCCAGGCTGGCCTTGAACTCACAGAGATCCACCTGCCTCTGCCTCCCAAGTGCTGGGATTAAAGGTGTGCACCACCACCACCTGGCCCATACTTCTTAATCCTACTACTTAGGAGGCTGAGACTGGCTACACTCTTGAGACTCTCCCTCAAATACTGAACCACCACCGCCATCACTACTACAGCAACCAAACCAAGGTTGTCCTTCAAACTGTTCTCTCCATACGTCATCCCTGCATCCTGGAGCATCTTAGATGTATATACCTTCACTTCCCTGGTCATGCCCAGTTTCCTGAGTGAGAGTGGGGTTTTCCTGCCCCGTGTATAATCTCCCTCTACTTTTCTTAGGCAGCAAATGTATTGGCTCCGATGGGCTCTTCAACACATCTCTAATTGATGGCCTTTCACTGTGAATTCCGCTAAGAACCGAATTCACGACAGGGTGGACGCTTGGAATGCAAACAAGCCTTCATGGTTAGAGAAAACTGAAATGCTATTTCTTCCCCTCTCCCCGTGTTTTCCTCTTAACCTTCTTTTCCCTTGCCTTATTCAATCATTGCTTCTGTTCCTCCCCATGCCCGGGAGATTTCTGTCATCGTGGACAAGTCAGTAGGGTTCTTTGGAAGAGACGATGCACAAAGGGGTGATGGATCGAACCACATCTGCCTGCATGGTGCTGCTGCGTTTTGCTACACAGTCGGGAGGAGTCTGCCAACACCCGAGAGATGGAGCCTCACCGAGGGTCTCGTCTACATGTTGGGAAAACAAGATCCAGTTGGAAGTCAGTGTGGCTGACCAGCCACTCCTCGGATGAACTGAGACTTGAAAAGTAGGCCTTGAAGAACAAGCCAGCTCGGGATGGGCGGAGACCAGGGCTGGGGATGGAGGTGGCCTTGAAGAACAAGCCAGCTCGGGATGGGCGGAGACCAGGGCTGGGGATGGAGGTGGGTAGTGTTATAGGTGACAGAAATGACAGTAGCCTGCAAAACGGAGGTCAGTGGGCAGAAGAGGGACAATTTCTCCTCTTAAAGAACCAGAGTAGCCAGGGATGGTGGTGCATGCCTGTCATGCCAGAACTCTGGAGGCTGAGACAGGAGGAGAGTTCTGGCTCAGCCTGGGCTACTTAGCAGAATCTCACCTGTGGGGGTGGGGTGGGGTGGTGAGAAGAAGTGATCTTGGGAAAATGCTGGATTTTTTTTTTTTTTAGAGTATTACAAGTTGATTTGCTATTCCTAGTGTTGGAGTTCCAGGCTGTACACTCTCTACTGATCTCACTCCTTACACTACTGAGAGCAGATTTCTTAACACACCTTAGCCTGCAAGGACCCTTAGAAGGGAAGGTTTTATGTTTTGTTTTGTTGTGGCACTTAGGCACACCAGCCAAGTGCTCTACCATTAAGCTATGCCACCAGCTACGATATTTTAGAGGTTTATTTTTTTTTTAGTTATGCGTACATGTGTTTGCAGAGGTGGGGTGTTGGGGGCATGTGCAGGTGTGTGCCAGTGCCCCAGAAGCACAAGCTGCTCCTGGAGCTGGAGTTAGAGGAGGCTGTAAGCTGCTTAGTGAGAATGCTGGGAATTGAACGTGGGTCCTCTGCAAGAGCAGCGAGCTCTAACTACCGAGCCATCTCTCCAGCTCCTAAAACAGCTTGAGTATTTTTTAAAGTCACTTCTTAGTCAGGTGGGCACAGACACACTCTTGTAATTCCAGCATTCAGGAGGCTGTGGCCGTAACAACTTGAGTTCAAAGCTATCTTAGGTTATAAAGTAAGAACCTTTCATACCCGTACA
The DNA here is from genome assembly GCF_007827085.1 of Peromyscus californicus insignis. Classification (NCBI taxonomy): domain Eukaryota; kingdom Metazoa; phylum Chordata; class Mammalia; order Rodentia; family Cricetidae; genus Peromyscus; species Peromyscus californicus. The sequence goes on from NW_026294584.1 coordinate 48,027,883, forward strand.
CAGTCACTTACTGATCTTAATTTTACTCTATACTGGGTTCCCCTTTCACAGCACGCTCAGTCATCCATTCCTGGCACAAAGCTAATTTGGGTCCTGCCTCCTCTTTCCCTGCCCCAGGGAGATTTCTGTGGTGTTTTTCCTGGGGGAGGCCTGTCCACACAAATCACAGTCACTAGTGACATGGGTCCAAGTACATTATTGTTCAATCTGCGGGCTCAGAGGGCAAAAGGCACTTACCTTGCAAGCTTTACAGCCTGAGCTCTGCCCTGGGATCGGGTAAGGTGAAAGGAGAGAACTCACTCCACATGGTTGTCCTCGGACCTCCACACATGTGTGCCCCCACACAAATTAATAGTACTAAATAAAAATAAAATTTAAAAACATCCAGCCTGGCCTGGCACGATGGTGTACGCCTTTTGCAGCACTCCGGTAGCAGAGACAGGTGGCTCTTTGCAAGTTCAAGGCCAGCTTGGTCTACATAGCAAGTTCCCAATCAGCTCCCTAAAAGTTTGGTCAGGAAGATAGGGATCTAGGCCCCTGTCAGGGGCCACAGAAAACAAAATTCCAGGTCACTAGCAATAATTAGGAGAGGCAATCTTTGGGGTGTCACAGAAAGCCATTGCTGCTGGTGACTAGGGGCCAGCAGAAAGGAGGACACTGAAGATCACTCAACTGTCCTCGGGCATCTACCAGGCTGGATCCTCCTCAGTAGAGTGAGAGTTCCCTCTTCTAGCTTCCCGCCCAGATCCTGACCTGGGGGAATTTAAGGTGATAGAAGGAGATGAAGGTCACATTGCCAGGTAGCTGGTCCGGATGCTCTGGTGTTCTTCCCGCTCCTAAAGCTGGGCGGTGAAGGCTGACACTCCAAGGGAATGTCACAGACTGGGTAACCAGTCACCTCTTTAAAAGCCATACCTCTGGTCACAATCGCAGCTGGATTTCGGCCTGACTTTATCAATCTGGATCTCCAAGTGATTGTCATACGCTAACATTGGTCAGTCTCTTGCCAATGTCGCGAATTCCCTGTACTAAGCTCAGGGGAGAGTGGACCCAGCAGAAACCCAGCCTCCAGCACTGAGCACTGATGCGCAGAGGGAAAGAAGATGCAGCCCCTCTGCTCAGAGAGCTATGGGAGGAGCTCTCTGTGTAGGGGTGAGCCTCCGCTGGTGAAATGGGTAATGCCTGAGTGAGAGGCCTTTGACCTCACCTCTCGTTCAACTTCTATTCCAGGGGTTGGGGGCGTGGCTCAGTTGGCAGGGTGCTTGTCTAGATTCTCGAAGCCCTGGGTTCTGTCCTCAGCGCTGCATAGCACCGGGTTATGGTGCACACCTGTAATCTTCGCCCCTGCGAGGTAGAGGCCGGAGGATCAGGGTTCAAGGTGATCTTCAGCTACAGCGTAAGTGGGAGGCCACCCTGGACTGTGTGAAAACCTCTTGAGAAAAGAAGAAAAAGAACAAAACCCTTAACATATCAGCCTCAGAATCTTCTCTCCAAAGGAAAGACTCCTGCCTTGTAAACTCATCTGTGACAAGTGTCAATACAGTGGTCATCTTTACAAAGTAACAGAGCCAAGACATGGCAAAGCCATGCCAGCTCCCCGGGGAAGTGTCACGTAACTGCTTGCTTTCATAGGTTGTAGCGTATTCATGGCTCTTCTTTCTTCCTGAGGTATAATATATGCGCGGAAAAGTCCACAGGTCCACAGTGGACATTTTGATGGAGTTTCTCTGGTTTTTATTTCCGTTTGTAACCACTCCTTATACCAAAGAAAGGCCGTTCTTAAGGTTAGAAAGATCACACAGTGTGGAACCCAAGCCCATTCAGCTTTGAACAGACTGTGAAGGTCAAGCTCTCAAGGTTCAGGTGTGATCTTGGCTGCAGAAATGCATGTCTCTGAGTCCCTGTAATGTGCTGGCATCTTGCAGGGGTGAGCCCCAGTGCCCCTCAACTGAAAGTCCGCCGTGAGTGGTTTGTGATCTTAGGAGTCAAGCTTCAGAAGGAGATCTGGGGTTCACCTGGGGTTTGCTGTGTGTCTTGTTGGCTATATTCACCACCTCAGGAACTGCCTTCATTCTGTCTGTCTGTCTGTCTTCCTCGATGTTGTATCTTTAACATGCAGTGATGAAAGGGGTACATTGTGTTGTAGATTATAATGGCCACCCCCGGAGAAGGCAGCCAATCCAGTGATGAAGGGTCACCGCAGCCAGAGGTGCAGCTGCAGCAACTTGAGCCTCGCGTGGCCCGCAGACGCCTGTCCCAGGCCCGCCACCGAGCCACCCTGGCCGGGCTCTTCAACAACCTGAGGAGGACAGTCTACTCCCAGTCTGACCTCACAGCTTCAAAGGTACGGGGACGGAGGGCTGCGGGAGGCGTTCCTCCACATGGGACTGCAGAGTGAGGAAGGAGCTGGCCTGGCGTGGCCAGCCCTGCTGCCCGTGGGCAGACCGTCGAAGCCGTGCTTCGCTACGAGCTGCAGAGCAGCCTGACCTAAGAGGGGAAATTATGGGTCTGAGGGAGATGTGTGGTTACTGGGTGACTTTGTGTGTCCCGTTTGTGGGCAACAGCCAGCCTCCGACAGACGCTCCAGGACCCTGTACATCTATCTACACACACACACACACACACACACACACACACACACACACACACACACACGTGCGCGCACGCACGCACACACGCACACGGACAACACCAGAAGTGTACACACATGCATGTACTATACCACACACTGCACTCGTGTGCATGCTCAGTGTATCTGCACACATTGTGGGTTGTATGTATTAACCGGTTTGTTCCCCCAGGCCTTAGGGCTCTCCGGGTGCACACTGGTCTTTCCCTACTCTTTTTTTTTTTTTTTTCAATTGATGCTGATGTTTGAGGCAGTCTCCATGGAGCTCAGGCTGGCCTGGAACTTTCCAGAGAACAGGCCAGCCTTGAAGTCACACCCTCCTGCCTTTGCCTCCCCAGTGCTAGGATGGGAGGCGTGCACCACTCAGCTCTTTTTCTTCTCAGCTATCCTTTTAGCTGCTGTTGAACAATACATTAGTTAATTAGCTGGCAGAAACTGAAGAAAGGCCCGGTAGATGGGGTTAGAAGAAATCAAGTCCAGAACGGTAGGAGCATTACAGGAGGCCACAGCAGAGAGTCCTGTATTTCCTCACCCTCTTAACAGAAGCGGGAGGGAGAAGAGGCTTGACCTCCTGTGGTAGAAGACAAGGCCAAAAAGAAGCTGTGTTCCCACTCCAAGCCTGATGCTCTTTCCACGTCTCCCTCTCTGAACTCTTTGTAGTGCGTTCTCTATTCCCAGCTAGTGGGCTTCCTTCCAGGGATGGTACCTTCAGCAGAGCAGCAGCCATGAACTTATAAGGTTTTCTGTTCATAGACTTCCCAGAGGATTCTTATTTGGGGTCGGGGTAGGACGACACAGAAAAGCTCCTGAGTAGGTCCAGGCCTCTGTGGAAATTTTCAAAAGGTGGCACCTGACCATTTTGTATAAAGCTCTGACTGGCACCTGTACTGTTTTCAGCTTCAGGAATCCCACAGAGAGCCCCACCTGTCCTTGGAGAAGGGTGGGGTTCCGGTGAGTTGTGGAGGAAAGCCAAGGTTAGAAACTCGGGATGCAGGTGCGGGAGACAGAGCTTTCCCCAGGCCGGAGCTCTGCTCTCATCCACTGAAGGGCATAGAAACCTAGCGTCCCTTCAGGGACACAGAAGTGTTCACAGACTAGCAGGACAGCCAGACAGAAACGGGCAGCCAGGGCCTTGCTGTAAGCCCGACAGTGTAAGGAGTGCAGCTAAACTTGGAGACAAACCATGTGCACCCCCAAAATTTAGACTTCCTGCTTTAGCAGGTAAGAGCATGGCTCTTGACTAGTCTCAGTGAACGGGAGGCCAGTCACTTTTGGCCTTTGGTTACCACGTCTGTTAAACAAGGGAAGACTAATGGCTTCCTCACAGGTCTCCATGGGCCTTCCGAGACTCACGGGAAGCGATGAGCGGTGCCGTCAGACGTTCATACCATTGTTTCCCAGCAAATTGAGTTATTTATTCCCCACATCTCTGCTCACATCATTCCCACTGTACAGACCAGAAGACTGAGGCTCTGAAAATTTAATTTTCTTTATTGAACGGCACGGTCACAGTGCTTGGGGACCCAGCTGTCCGCTGGGTTTCTTTCTTGGTTACTTGAGGGACGATCTGGGCTTCTGCGTGAAGAAAGTCGCTCTGTGAGAGTGATGCGTGACGAGGTCCTCATAGTTCTCCAAGGCTGCCACAGCGAGACAGCAAACACAGGGTGGGGGTGCCTAACACAGCAGTGAATTGACGGGCTTCTGGAGGCTGGGAATCCAGGGCCAGGCTGCCCCTCCCTCTGACAGCCTCGGGGGAAGCCTTTGTGCCTCCACGAGGTTCTGGGATCTTCCAACAATTCCTGCCGTTCCCTGACTTGTAGTGGCGCCACTCCAGCCACACGTCCGTGTCACCCCGCCTTCCTGTCGTCTTCTCTCTGTGTCCCACTGTTCTGTCTCTGTCCACACTTCTCCTTTCCATAAGGACATCACTCGTATTGAATTGGGGACCAGCCCAAAGGGCTCCATTTTAACACGGTTACCCTATCCCCCAGAGAGAGAGAGAGATAGATAGATAGATAGATAGATAGATAGATAGATAGATGATTGATAGATAGATAGATGATAGATAGATAGATAGATAGATAGATAGATGATAGATAGATAGATAGATAGATAGATAGATAGATAGATAGATAGATAGATGATAGATAGATAGATAGATAGATAGATAGATAGATAGATAGATAGATAGATAGAGTCACTATCATAGCTGCCAGAGGTAGGGACCTCAGCATATCTTTTTCTTTGTGGTGGTGGGGTTTGGGCGTGAGACAATTCAGTCCTGAGAAAGTGGGTCTACTGAAAGCATTCTAAAGGGCAGGAGAGATGGCCCAGCAGGTAAAGGTGCTTGCCATCCAGCCTAGTGACCTGAGCTCGATTCCCGGAACCCACATGGTAGACTGAGGGAAGGACCCCTGAAAGTTGTCCTCTTGCCTCTACATGGGCACCGTGGCACACCCCCATCATAAAAATAAATGTTTAAAAAATAGAGATGAGGGGGCTGGGGAGATGGCTCAGAAATTAAGAGCACTAGCTGCTCTTCTAGAGGACCCAGGTTCAAGTCCCAGCCCACACACAGCAGCTCACAACTGTCTGTAACTCCAATTCCAGGGCTTCTGACATCCTCACACAGACCTCCATGCAGGCAAAACACCAATGAACATAAAATAAAAATAAATTCTATATTAAAAATGGAAATGAAAAAAGTACTCTAGAAAAAAAAATATCAGTGTGTCTGGCTCCCTTGATGCAGCAGGAATGTAGGGAGACGTGTGTCTCGGGTGGTAGAGAGTCTACCTAGCATGTACCATCCCCGGCACATAAACCAGGCGTGGTGGTGCACACTTGTAAGTTCAGCATTCTGGAAGAATCACACGTTTTAGGTCATCCTTGGATACACATATGCTTGAGTTTACACTGAGCCACATGAGACCCGGCCTCCAACAAAGAGAAGAAAAGAATGCAAGGGAAGGGCTGAGGTACAACTGAGCCAAGACAGGCCACTGGCTCTGGACCAGAATGCCAGTATCAGTATCGCAGACTGCTGTAGGCGCTAAAGCAAAACATTGTATCCCGGGAAATGTATAAACCACAGAAACGCATTACTCACAGCCCTGGAGGCTAGACTAAGTTCAAGGTGCCAGCAGATTTAGTGTCTCGCATGTCTGGGTCACATAAAGAGCAATCTAGCCATGTCCTCGTGTGGAAGAGGTGAACACGCTCCCCTGGGCCTCTTTTCTCGGCATAGTAGTCTCATACATTCAGGGTCTGCTCTCAAGTCAATGGCCTCCTCAAAAACACCACCTTTGGGTACCTTTAAATGAGGGTTGGGTTCAACGTGTGTGTCAGGAAGACACAAACATTTAGACCAGAGTAGAGGGAGCATCATCTTGTCCTAAGATCAAGCCAAGATTCTGACCACAGAGTGGCCTTGCATTCCAAGTCCTTTGACAGATAGTACAGCCGTGAGTCCCAGGACAAGGACAGTAGGGTGTTTAGGGAAAATTTCTGAGTTCAAATTCACAGGACATTTGCTATTTTTAGATTACATGAAATATGCTTAGGTCACATAAAGTGTTATTTTATTTCACTCATTTATATTTTTGAAACAGGGTCTCGTGTATCCTAAGCTGGCCTCGAACTCACTATGAGACTCACCTTGAATTCCTGATATCCTCCTGGCTACTTACTGAGTTCTGGGATTATGGGCATATGCCACCGTGCCTAGCTATGTGAAGAATATGAATTTGGCACATAAACATTTTGAGGAAAGGATATTGAGTTGCACATGGTCACAGCTTGAGCATTACGTCTAGTGGGCCTTTGTGCAAGCCTGGGGTTGACGTTCAGCCAGCTGGGCCCCCTTATCACAGCACCCCACCTGCTAGCAGCCCGTGCAGACGTCCATCCCTCCGCAGCCCCAGCAGTGGTTTTCTAAACACAACTTGTTCCCAAATACATTGGTATTTCAACGAGCATCCATCTCTAGAATGCAAACGCATCTCAGTGCCTTCTGTGCATTGGGACAGACCTCCTGTGCATGCCACGGACAGGGCCAAGGATGGGACTTTGCATTGAGGGAGTGTGACCTCAGACTGAGAAGAGGTTTCCTGGGCCCATAAAAGAAAATAGTCCGTGCAGGGAGAGGCTGTCTTTTCAACAATGTCTCTGTCCTCAGTGGCAGGTACTGAATAAGACGAAGATTCATATTCAGGAACTGGAACAAACCCTGGATAATCTGCTGAAGCTCAAAGGCAAGAGACCCCTCCCCAGAGAAGGCGGGCTCGGGTTTCCACTGAAGGCAGAGACTGCTTTACACAACACTGGCGGATTCATGTTAGGAGCAAGTGTATCAGGCACTGGGGTTGGGCCATAACTTGCCCCATCCCTGGGAACTTACAGCCTGACAGCACGGACAAGGGTCCCCGGGCTGTGTGGGTTTGATGAGTTCCCTCACGGGACACTGCTGGAGGCACCTGACCTCCGCCTTAGAGACCAGAGAGGAAGTAAACCAGTACTTGACCTGAGATCTCCCCTCATGTCTTGGAGGAGAAGTGGGAAATGGACTCTGCACTCTCTATACCAGGGAGGGTCAAGGTTTCCCGTGCCCCCTCCATAGGCTCTTCAGACAGGCAGGAGAGACCCAAAGGATCTGGTTTTTCTCTTTATGACTCTTGCCCTCTCCTCCCTGATAGGATCCTTCGACTTGGAGGATGGGAATGCTAGCAGCTTAGAGGAGGTCAAGGAAGAATATGCCAGAATGTACTCTGAGGATGACAGGTGAGGCCTGGCAGGCACCAGGAGGAGGGAGCCTCTTGTCTTTCTCTGGAAGCCTTCAATGCTGAGGTACAGCAGCCTACAGTAAGCAAGGCCATCAGGGCTGCTCATTCTGGGGGGAACTCTGTTCTCCTTTATCTTAATAACATGGTTTGGATTTTCTTCCTAAATGATCTACGCTTATGACAGAAATTAGAAAATTACAGAAAAGCATGAAATGCTGTCATCTCACCTCTCAAAGAAAGGTCATGTTAATTCTGAGGGCTATCCACTCATCTGGTACTTTTAGTTTTCCACACTATTTTAGAGAAATGAGATCATGGAGTTTACCCATGTACCTTGTGTGTGTGTGTGTGTGTGTGTGTGTGTGTGTGTGTGTGTGTGTGTGTGATATTATATATATTAGTTGATATATATCAACTAATAGCTTTATTTATAGGAAAACACCAATCCTGACCTTTTCAAATCTCATGGAAATACAAGCCAAATCAGACTTCTCAGAGCCAGAGCAGCCATGGTGTCTTAGGGGCAAGACGGGTATTACAGGTGTGAAGAGTCACTGCTGGTGTCCCGGTCAGACTTGAGCAGAGGCTGGCTTGAGGACTGTCTTTCTCCTTGTTCCATTGGTGGCTACTTTTCTGTCACGGGACTCGGATCCCAGAGATGACAACTCCGAGGAGGAAGCATTTCTTTTGCTCAGTTGCCGAGTTCAGTCCACGGTTGCTTGGCCTCGTGAGCTTGAACAGGACATCGTGGCAGCAGGAACGTGTGGAAGGGGAGGGCCGTCCACCTCGCGGAAGACAGGGAGCAAAGAGGGGGATAAGAAGGGCCCAGGGACGAGATACCCCCATAGCCCCACCCCAGTGGCCTACTTCCTCTAGCTAGGCCCTACAATCTTATGTTTCCAGGACTCCCAAAATAGTGTCACCAACAGAGACCAAGCCCTTAACACATGAGACTTTTGGGGAGCAGTGGGAGGGGACTTCATATCCAAGCCCTAACAGAAGTCGAGCTTTCCATTTAAGACTCTCATTGCCTGTGCCTTTCATGCATGCTGGGTAGGAATCGGCTCCGCTCTGCATGGCTGTCAAAATATGACGTCGTTCCCTTTCCCACGCACGGAACCCACAGGCTCCAGAGTGGCTCTGACTACATCTTAGACTTGAGGGGCAACCATCAGGCCCCTGTTATCTCCAGGGGCCCCATGGCATCCTGTTGGAGATGGCTCCAGTAGCATGATGGATGTCCAGGTTGGCCTCTGAGGAGACCCAGAGTGCAAGCCGTGTTTACGCATCCCAGAGAGGGCTACAGACTATGGGCTGTTGCAGCCTACCCAAATCTGCTGCCTGAAGGGGCCTTGCTGCTCACGGTTCGTGTTTGTTTGTTTTTTGGTGTGGACATTTAGAACTTTTATTTTCTTCTCTATACTTCTTGCTCTGGTTTCCAAATTTTTATTTTATTTTTAAGTCAAATACCTGAATTTTTTGTTTTGCTTTTATTTTATGTGTATGGGTATGTTGCCTGTGTGTATGTCTGTGCGTCATGTGCCTGCAGTGTGCCTGGAGACTGGGGGCTCGATCCCCAGGACTGGAGTTACAGATGGTTATGAGCAGCCACGTGGGTGCTGAGAATGGAACCTGGGTCCTTTGGAAGAGCAGCCAGTGCTCTTAACCACGGAGCCATCGCTCCAGTCCTGTTTTCCAAATTCTTAAACAATGGATGTATATTATACCCTATGGGAAATAATTATTAAATGTATATTATTGGCTTGCCGGGCGGTGGTGGCACACGCCTTTAATCCCAGCACTCGGGAGGCAGAGGCAGGAGGATCTCTGTGAGTTCGAGGCCGGTCTGGGCTACCAAGTGAGTTCAAGGAAAGGCGCAAAGCTACACAGAGAAACTCTGTCTCGAAAAACCAATATATATATATATATATATATATATATATAGATAGATAGATAGATAGATAGATAGATAGATAATATTTTTATTGGCTAAACTAGTATTTAATATTAATTAAATTAACAATGTAATGTTAAATATTAGCTATATTATAGCCTAGTGGGAAAATTTATTAAAAATCAAGTTAGACCTTGTGAAGACCTTAAAAACATGTCAAGAAGAAAGAAAATCCCCTCCAGTCTCCCTCCATACAGGCTCTGTCACGTTCCTGTTCACAGAGGATTGAGATAAACTCCTGAGTTTTCCTCTGTAGCCTGTGGCTGTGGTAAATTGACTGAATTTCAAATGATGCACCCCCATCTTGTATTCCCAAGGGCTACTTGGTTAGTATCTACACAGTTGGATTATACAGTTAGTACAACCGTGTCACGAATTACTGTGTCTGTGTTCACTGACCGTTTGCCTAGCACTCTCTTGATTCTGTACTCTCCCCCAGCATACTCGTGAACGGTTTTCCTCAGAACGTTTCCCCGCCATGGTGCCTCACTGAGGCTCTTGGGAAGGATGCTGAGGAAGGAGGACCTGATGAAGAGAGAGAGGAGGAGGGGAAACAGGAAGAGGAGGAGGAAGAGGAAGAGGAGAAAAAAGTGGATCTCTCACAGTCCTCTGACAGTCTGTTGCCAGACCTCCTGGAATTTGAACGGTGTGCACAATGGGGTGGGATGGTTTACTCGCACAGGGAGATCCTGTGGGGAAGGGGGCAGATACTCCGACTGGCCTGTGTGGTGGCCTCCAAGCATGCGTGGTTCAGACCAGGTCCCAAGTCACCAAACTACAGCATCTCCATGTCCCCGATGGAGACCAGCTAAGGGGCTTTGCAAACACTGTTAAAGTTACATGCATGTAGCAGATCCACTGTTCTTATTGAGAATGGGTGTTTATTGAGGTCCCTGAGGAAAGGGGGTTGCTGATGGTAATTCCTAGTGTTCACCCCTCCTTCTACCACATACACACCTCAGAAGTCTACTTCTGGAGGTAGAGAACCCGGCCACATCCGCACCTATAGAGAGATAGTGACTGACTTACTCAAACACCTCCTTCACAGACTTAAGTCCCTCCAGCAGCCATGTTGGCTTCCAGAGGTGTGAACTGGAGACAGGGAGGTTCACTCCATAACTGAGTCTGTCAAGCCCAAAATTGAAGGAGTGTAGCAGACCAGCTACTTCATAGCCTCAGAATGTTCCATAGTGAGGGGAGTCAACTCAGCCATGTCTTCCACAGGCAGAGAGCTTTAGGAGCAGAAGAAATGGGAGAGACATAAATCGGTGTCCTCCGTGGCCCTCAAGATGACTTCTGCATTCCTGGGGCCCGGGGAAGGCAGAGACAAAACTATGCTGTCGGTAAACCAAGGAATGGTAGCCATGAGCTGTGGCCTGATCATAAGGAGCCGGCTACAGGTCTGAGGGACACACCTCTTCTGTTCCAGGTACCTCAACTTTTACAAGCAGACGATGGATCTCCTGACCATGAACAGCATCATCTCCCCCCAGGAAGTGACACTCCCCATTGTCTCCGCGGCCATTTCCCACCTGTGGCAGACCCTCTCTGAGGAGAAGAAGGCCTGTCTCCTGCAGGTGTGGGAGCAGCAGAACAGCAGCTTCTCGGACCTCACAGAGGCCTGTCTAGAACTGGCCTGTGTGGAGGGCAGCGTGAAGGACAGCGGGGTGGACAGCCAAGGGGCCAGCTGCTCACTGGAATCTACTCCAGAAGAGGTGATTAGACCTGGGGGCGGGGGCGGTCCTTTGCCTCGACTTTCTTAATGCCCCTCAATGGGTGACTCACGGGAGGGCTTTGTGTGTGTGAGGACAGTGAGCGGCCTGCCATCTGTGGACTAATTACATGCGGTTAGCTGGGGGCTCTCTATCTGTGGGTAGGAACATAAAGTTGATAGACACAGGAGCACAGGCCCTTCCATGGCCCCTTTCCAGATTGTCTCTAAAGTGACAACAGGGATGTCGTCAGGGAAGACACCAGAAAACTAACTGGATGGCCAAAGTCTCAAAGGCGTGTGTTCCGGGGGCAAATTGAGGAAGACTGTCGAGCAGGTGCTCGCCCTCTGGGAAAGAATGGCATATGCTGGGTAGGAGTGAGAGCCCCTGGCAGACCCGCCAGCACCCACCCAATCAGGGCCAGCGAACCCCTCTGGTCCCCTCAGGGTGGCTGCCAGTGTACGTGGGTGTCGGAGAAAAGGAAGCAGGTCCAGTCACACCCTTAATTCAAGCATTTCCCCTGCAGTGTTTGGAGCCTTCTTACGCCAATTAAGTATTAAGACTTCTAATCTGTGATTCAAATTTACCTCGGCACCCTGTGTTTTTATTGGCTAAGTCTCCCAATCGGAAGTCTAAATCACATTTGTTTGAACACTTAACACTCTGCTTGAATCCAAATTCAGAAGAAGCAGGACCAAAAGCTTATAAACAGTAAGATTCTACGTTGGAAGTGCATTCCCATATTATTAATCATTGTAGATTTTGTCTTATAACACAGTGAAGGAATGCCGGCAGAGAAATAGGTCAGTGTGTCAGCAGTGAGTGTCTCTGGCAGCAGAGTTACTCAGGGATTCTTAGTTCACCTCTTCCTGGTTCAGCACTCCCACGACGTTCATGAAGTTCTTTTATGAAGCAGACAAGCTTTAATACCGTCAAAGTATTTGAGTCTCACATACATACATACATACATACATAATACATACATACATACATACATACGTACGTACGTACATGCATATGTAATTCTTGCAGCAGCTCTACAGCCGCACTGTTAGCATTGGGAAATTAACAACAAACGAATTTGTTGGCTCATGGTTCTGGGGGCTGAGAAAGCCACACTTCCTGTGCTGACCTCTGGCTAGGTCCTTCTTGCTATGTCTTCTCATTAGAGGGGAGGGGAGGAGGAGGAAGGAGGGAGACTTTTACTATTTTATTCTTAATTATGAAAGTGTGTGTGTGTGTGTGTGTGTGTGTGTGTGTGTGTGTGTGTGCGCGCACATGAGTACAGGTGTCTACAGAGTTGAAAAGATGTCAGATCCCCTGGAGCTGGACTTAGAGGCTGTTGTGAACTGCCTAGTGTAGGTTCCAGGAACCGAACTTGGGTCCTTTGCAAGAGCCCTGTGTGCTCTTAGCCGCTGAGCCAACTCTCCAGCCCTTAAAGCCCAAGATAAGAGATTAAAGAGTTTGGGAATGGACAGATGTTGGACTGTAGCAGTTGTGACTTGTTTTATAAGAGAGAGTTTGAGAGAAGTACCTGCTGATCTTGCCAGTAAATGACCGGCCTTAGAAGCCAGTCACCCCCAGCCTTCCCTTGTACTTAGCTACCCCGGATGAGATAGGGGTTGTGTGCTGTAGACTTGAATAGATCTCCACCTGGGGAGGTTTGGATGGTTTGGATGGGCCTTTCCTGGCTGTAAATTGAGGCTTGGTTTTGGCCATTGCCTCTCATGTGTGAGTTGCTGCCATTTTTAGAAGGGAGAGGGTAACAGCCCGCAGCTTTCTCCTCCCTCAGTCACTCCCTAAGAAGACCACTGAGCAGAAACTCTGAGTTTGGGGCTAGGTGTGACACGTGTGTGTGCTTCGGATGTACAGGTCGCTAAGAAAGAGCCTGTGTGCTGCTCTTGGCCCGGCAGCCCCAGGCGTGCAGCGGACGGCAGCGACAGTTCTGACACAGGCGATGGTGTTCTTGCTTTCAGGTCCTCTTTGAAGATGCTTTCGACGTGGCCAGTTTCCTGGACAAGAGTGAGGCTCAGCATATGTCTAACATCAGGTGAGGAAGGTGATATCGGAAGGTATGTATGTGGGTATGAGAGTACATCTGGGTGAGTGTGTGGTGTGCGTATATGAAGTTCTGTGAGTGTGCATATAGGTGTGAGACTGTATTGAGAGTGTGTGTGTGTGTATGTGTGTGTGTGTGTGTGTGTGTGTGTGCATGCCTGCCTCATTCCTGAGATGTTTGCTGCTACTCTTCTGCATCCCACAGATAGACACATAACCACCAGAGGAGAAAACTCATCCTCCCTGGCCCGAGGCTGACACACACCCAGTTATCTGCTCTAGGTTCTGAGAGCATGCGTCTTACTTGCCTGCTTTCCCCATGTGTCTTGGTCCAGCTTGTGTCTGCTCTGGGCAGTCACAGCCTTACTACTGGTCCATCCTTACACAACATACTTTAGAAACAACTGACACTTATTGCTCAAGGTTCTGGAGGCTGAACTTCTAGGTCAAGGCAGAGACAAAGTTTGGAGGAGGCCAGTTCCCTGTAGATACCACCTTCTCTGTGTAAACTGCTCTCTGTAGGTCCTCTTTTATAAGAGTCCTGATCCCCTCCCATCATTCTGCAGGTTAGGTATCAGAATATAAGTCTAAGGGAAAATGCTGACCTTTGGTCTATGAGGCAGGCAGTGGCACAGAGAACCTGGGCCAACTTAGGAATAAGCTTTGAGTTGAAGGGATCTCTAAGTTGTACAAAGAGGGGGCACCGGTGGAAACAGAGGAAGGAGGAGCAGAGGAAAGGGTGTCTGTACCACTGTGAGAAGATGTGAAATGGGATCTGGAAAGATTTAAAGCAAGAAGCATCTTGGGGGACTTTTTTTTCCCAGAGTGACACAGTCCAGAATGGAAGCTCTGCGGCTGCTGTTTGAGAGGCTGTGGTCTTGACTGGTGTCATGGCTAAAAATATGCCTGGCATGTAAGATTTTTGCCATGGGACTAAGGGTCAGCCACATCCCTATGATCAGAGTGAACGGTCTTCCCAGTGGCAGCCTGGGCTTCGAGGAGTCCTGGAAGCCATGGTCTGGGTGGCTTCAAGCAGAGCTTTAGGCTGCCTGGACACCCACCTTAGTTCCTCTGTTCCGTCTCCCTCACCCAGGTCTCACCAAGCTTGGGGATTTCGAGGAAGCTATGAAATGTGAGCTTTTCCAAACCACCTATGTGTGGAGGAGCATTTTGTAGCAAATGGCTAGAACCTGACATTCCTACTCCTGCACTGGGTTTAGGTTGTAAAAACAAATTTGTCACAAAGTGGCCGGCGTATACTTGTCAAGTGGTGTTAGGAAGTCCTCATTCCACTGAAAAGCCAAAACAAACAAACAAACCAACCAAACAAAAACATACCTATTTAAAATGTCTTTTCCTGCCTTCCATAGAAAAGGATTCCTGGGCTAACTGCAACACCCTTCCAGGAAGAAGTGAGGCAGGTCTGTCTGTCCTATGATACTCACAGCCTCTATACTACCAGGCACCAATTGCACAGGGCTGCCCCTAAAGATAGAGAGGAAGAAGCCCACTAAATAGAACTACTGTTTGCTCAAAGCTGGGTACCATGGGAAAAATACTGAATGGGGACCACTCCCTGGCTGAACTCACACTATGAACACTCTGAGTCGCCTCAGATGGACCCAGAGCCATGAGCTCTGCTGCAGGAGACTGACTGAGAGCAAGAAGGGCTCTCAGCCCTTCACTCAGTAGGTCACAGCTTAGAACACTGTGTTAAGACACACGCAGCAGGCTTGCCACAGTCACTTTCTGGGCCTGCCAGATACGGCATTCCAGTGAGGTGGTACATACACACCTGGACTGCTCAAGAATTCAACTGGGTGCTTAAAGTTGGTACAGTGAGCCAGTTTTCAGGGCATGGATGAAAGGATTCTAAATGGTTTCTGTTTCTTCTGCTGTCAGCTCTGTGTTTGCCAACTACAACCCAGAAAATCCAGAGGAGAAATTTCAGCTCTACATCCAGATCATTGAGTTTTTTAAAGGCCTCTGCTGTGTTAACACTCCACTGAACCAGGTAAGGTAGAGTGGGGACAGCAAGACCTCTGCACGGTGCCTTTAAGACAGAAAAAAAAAAATGAGGTCTTTTAGCAGGGAGGGCACTCTAGCCCACCCTGACTCCAACCACCTCAGGGGACTTTCAGGCTCTCTGTTTTGCTCCAGGGTTATTCAGCTTCAGTCCAGTGTCTCCTGTAGAGTGTGGAGGATACCAGGGAACTGAAGGAGAGGCAGAGGGATGTCCTCCAGGACAGATCTGTAGTTTTTTATTTTACTCTTTGCTCTTTGGGGGCCCACCACCCAGCTCCCAAATAATCACACAGAGGCTTATTCTTACTTACGAATTCCTAGCCTTAGCTTGGCTTGTTTCTAGCCAGTTTTTCTTAAATTATCCCATCTACCTTTTGCTTCTTGGCTTTTACCTTTCTTTATTTTATATACCTTTCCTTACTTCTTACTCTGTGGCTTGCTGTGTAGCTGGGTGGCTGGAGTCCTGATGTCCTCCTCTTTCTCTGACTCCTTGATCTTCTCTTCCCAGATTTCTCCTCTTATATATTCTCTCTGCCTGCCAGCCCTGCCTATCCTTTCTCATGCCTCAATACTGGCCATTCAGCTCTTTATTAGACCAATCAGGTGTTTTAGACAGGCAAAGCAACACAGTTTCATAGAGTTAAACAAATGCAGCATAAAAGAATGCAACACATCTTTGCATCACCAGATGTTCTACCACATAAACAAATGTAACACATCTTCAACTAATACTCCACAACACAGATCTGCACAGGAGTCCTGTGAAGCAGGGCCAGCTCCCAGGGGCTGGCTCCTAGCAGTCACCCGTAAGTACTGTGCAAGCTATTGTAGTCTTCTGTGACTGCGGTAGTATTTGGGATCTTTTGAAGGCTAACTTCTCTCCCGAAAGCTGACATTAGAGCTGATGGTGACATAATTCACGCACAGCCATGACTTTTCTTGGCTAAACAAAGAAGACAGAGCTGTCTGTTTAAAACAGTACTATGGCGCTGGCAAACATTTGTGACGAGGGCACTGTTTCCATACACAGAGCTGTCTGTACTCTGGCCTGTTTCTCCCTGGCTCCTCACTTCTCCCTGCCCACGCCACTTTCAACCCCACAGGGTCAGTAGCTGTCCCTGAAGTCCACTCTGTTTCCCACCAATCCTTGCATGCCTGTCCCAGAGCAGCTGCCCCACTCTGTTGGATGTAGTTAAATCAGTACCTTTTGCCAAGAGTTTAAAAACAGATTCAACCTCCGTGGCAGAAACAAAGAACAGAAATTAGGAGTCTACACTAGGCAGAGTGCTTGAACTTTACCCCTCCCAGGGATCACCCTGGGGTTCCATTAGCCATTCAGAATTCTGGTACCTCATGGTCCTTGTTCGGCGTAATGAGGATGGGACCTTAGAAGTCGTGTTTTGAAAGAGGTGGTGCAGGAAGACTTGGGGGTAGACCGGTGTGCAAAGGGAAATTTCATTCTCTTCCAAGTGGCACCTCCAGCTCTCTGCTGGCCCTGTCACCTTCATGGGAGGGTGTGAATGAAGCTCTGTGGGCATTCCACTGCATTCTCTAAACAGTGACTTGAAACAGTCAGATTCACACCATAGTTCTGGTGGCCAGAAGTCTGAATTAAAGCGTTTAGCAGGGCTAGGCTGCTTCTGGAAGCTCTGGTGAAGAATCCTCTTGTGCCTTGCTCCAACTTCTGATGGTTCTGACAGTCCTCGGCTTCTCCGGAGCTGGGGTAGGGGTGGGGGTTGGCAGAGCTCGAATCCCACATCTAGGTATCACCCTTGGGAGCAGGGCCTACTCTCGTTAGATGGTTGGCCGGTATTAGGATCCATAAGGATCAACCCTGATCTGCAGGGCTACCAAATAGCAGGGGTCACTTTCTGCTTGACAGAGAAAAGGAAATTAAAAAAAAAAAAAAAACCCTGGAATTAATTTTAAGGGAAAAGACAATAGGAAGTCCTGAGAGTGTGCCTGGCATCTTTGAAAAGAATGAAAAGCCTTTGCTAAACACTATATTCTAAACTAAATACTAAACACTTAGCAGTCTTCCTTTTTTCTTAAGTGTTTTTTCATAATAGGTGCCATATCTACGTAGTATGAAATTCAAAACTTATCCAAAGATATTCAATTAAATCTTAGTCTCTCTCCTGCCACTGCCCTTGCTCACTATCCCGTGCTTTTCCCCAGAGGCAATTGCCATGACCAGTTTCCTGCACATCCATTCCAAGGCAGTCTATGGATATTTATGTGTTCTTTCAAACACAATGGCTGCCTACTATGCACAGGGCCTTGCCCTTGGCTCTTTTCCTAATAGTCTGTACCATAGATAAAGGCCCCATCACATTCCTTTCTTTAAAGCCAGCTGCATGGTCCATTGGTGGGTGCATCACGGTGTAGGTCACCAGATGACTCTGTAGATGGGTATTTAGGTAAAGCTTTAAGGGTTTCCCTCTCTTATGGGTGCCTGGAAATTCCACGCATGGGGCAAAAGCCCATTTTTCTCTGTCCTTCCTGGAAGTCAGAGGATGCTGTGGTAAACTAAATGGAACTGACCATGCCCCCTACCTGGCCTGAAGCTGCAGGTGGAAAGTGGTAGACTGGAGAACTGAGCCCACCCGGGATGCTGGGACCTTCTTATCTGCCTGGATATGGGTTGATCCTAATTTTCAGCCTCTCGTTCACAGGAACCAGATCCTGCCGTCGATGATGAAATGATGTTGCTCAAGTGCCTGGAGACCTTTGATGACGATGACCTGTAAAGCGGAAGGGCTGGGAAGGAGAGGGCTGAAGGAGGGGGTGGTTTTCAAGTTTGATTGCTGGTAGCTAGGTTACACCACCTTGCCTTCCAAGCCTCTTTGAGAAAGGCTGTTTCCAGAAGCCTTTTTGATGTTCTTCGTTTCTGGTTATTATAAAATGTTAAGAGAAGCATAACAAAAGTTGATCTTCTGGGCTTATTGACTATAAGGGGCTAGTCTGCTGCAGGACACACACCCACTGTGTCCCTGCTCAGGGGTGGAGGGGGAGATGTCATGTGTAGCCAAGGCCCAGGCCATGAGCTTTTCAAGAAGGCTATAAGCAAGATCTATCCCTGTGGGTGATGCAATACCAAGTCCTCTCGGCATGTTTTGGGCTCAGGACGTTGCTGTGGTGGGTTTTCCAGAGTTCTGAAGCCCAGTTGTTCATCTTATATGCTCTAGCAACCTGGGGGACAGTGCCTAGCTCAACCTTGTATTTCAGGGCCACAGAGCATAGCCAGTACATCTGCTGCTCCTGCTTTAGACCACGGGCTGGTTGCTGCAAAGACAGCCAGTGTTATAAGCACTTTGGGGTGAGGTTCCTGGACACAGTGTGGGTATCCCTGGGCTTCCACACTGGAAGTGAGAGGGAATTTTGTGTCAACCTGACCAGGCTATGGTCTATATTTGGTTGTATATCATTCTAGATGTTTCTATGAATTTATTTATTTTTATTTTTTTTTATTTATTTATTTATTTTTTTTTTTGGTTTTTCGAGACAGGGTTTCTCTGTGTAGCTTTGCGCCTCTCCTGGAACTCACTTGGTAGCCCAGGCTGGCCTCGAACTCACAGAGATCCGCCTGGCTCTGCCTCCCGAGTGCTGGGATTAAAGGCGTGCGCCACCACCGCCCGGCGAATTTATTTTTTTATGAGACTGCCATTTGAATCAGTAGACTTTGAGTATGGCCAATCATGCTCTATAATGCATTCAATTAAAGGCCTTAATAACCAAGGGCTGGCCTCTTGAAAGGAAGGAGGACCTCCATGGCAGCTCTTCCTCACTAGCAGCCCCCACAATGAATGTAGGATTTGTACCTCCGTGGTTGCATGAACCCACTGGTGAAAGTGAATCTCTCTCCCCTGTATGTGTAAAAACATGCATGTCCAGTAGGTTCTATCTCTCTGGCATGCTTGACTAATAGACTTGGTATGCAGAGAGGAAAGGCTTGCCTGGCTCTTTACAGTTTGTAAGTTCCAATGACCATAGCTCCCTCCACTGAGGGCCTCCCAAGCACTTTCCGGTCCATCTCCTCCGTCTCCTAAGATCCTAGGATGCCTCCAGATCTCTGGATTTCAATAGAGCTTTTGACGAGCTCCACTGGGGGTGTACAAGGATTAGAGCTTTACCTGATACTTCACAGCTTCCAAATGATCAAACTAAAGAGGCAGATGCGGGTGAGGGCAGCTGTCCAGACCACTAGGCAGCCAGGGTCTTTGCACTCATTGGTGGTCTGAATCATGTTGGAAATGAAAGGGGAGGCACTTAGCTACCTCCAGTCACTCAGCAAGTCCAGAATAGGCCAGCATGTAGAAAAGAAGACATGAATCTCCCCAGAGGAACCAGCCTCCTGTGTCCCTAAGCAACATGCACCAGTCTGGCCAGCCCCTCCCTCATTGTTCTAGGCCCTGCCTTCATCCCCTTTCATCCAAAGCTGTGACTTCCTGGAACAGAATGTGCCAGAAGCACAGTAAAATTTAACGGGATGTTGGGCTATACCTCGTCCTCAGAGCCATGTGCTAGAATGTCACCCCCACTGTCATCAACCCCAGCGTCCTTCTGTAACCTGCCCTCTCTCATGGGCCCTGCTGGATGTTACATAACTAGGGCCGATTCACTGTGTCTCGTGATGCTTCTTCCCTGCAGCAGACCTTTTTCACATCAGTCAGGACTCTTCTAATGGTGACCTTTCAGTAGGGTCATTGTGGGGTGGGGAGGCACGGCATAAGGGGAGAGAGGTTAATCTAAGGATTGGTCATGTGGCTGTGGGCTGTGGGATCTCCTGGTCTGAAAGTCTTAGCCATCAGGCCAGAGTTCATACTGAACTCTCCAGGCAAAATTTCTTATTCTCCAAACTCCATTCTACACTATGGCTTTCTGTTGCTGGATCCTGATGGCTCCCTCAGGGGAGGGGGTAAGAAGGTGCAGAGTCAGTTGAAAGCAAACAACAAACTTGTTTATTTAATAAGTGGAAGGTCTTACCTACTCTCCTCCCAGCACCCAAGCTGTGTCCCAATCTGGTGGCATTTCATGGTCATCCCTCACTGGCTGGGCATGATCAGGACCTCTGACAGTGACCAGGAACTCTGACAGTGCTGTCAGGCCCTTAGGCAGACTCCAGGTTGGCTCATAGCGAAGTACATTATGTGCATGCCTTGGCAACTGGTTTGAGCCAATTTCATCAACCCTATGGGCCTGTCTTACTACAGCTTTCAACTAAGTAGATGCACCCCACCCACATTTTCAAGGGCAGTCTCTTAAGGTAGACTGGTTGTAGGTGTCAGCCACATCTATTATGTACCTTCATGGGATTCCTCTAAGTGTTTGGTTGGATGGCTGTGTACTGTAGACAGGCCAGGTTGATGGATAAAGCCAACAGTCAGGAGTATCCTGGGGGATTTCTGTTGTTTTTGTTGTTATAATGGTTCTCACGGGAGATGGGGCATCTGTTCCTACCTCTGTTTGGTAGGAGCATCAGCAGTGGATTTGGCTGAACCTACAAAACTAATTAAGAAGAGAATATCATATTGCCTTACCACGAAGTATGTTTTTGATTGAAGACAAACTAAAAAAATCTTTTCTACTAAAGAATTAGGATATTGTAGGAGTATGAAAGCAGCCATTAGAGCCCACAACACTGGCCACACATACCACTCTGGGTCCCAGATTTATACTATAGGTTGCAACTTTCTTATAGAGTCATGGGGGAATCACATAACTTGAATGTGGGAGAGGTCTCTCTCTCTCTCTCTCTCTCTCTCTCTCTCTCTCTCTCTCTCTCTCACACACACACACACACACACACACACACACACACACACACACACACACGGCAATAGGGGCATGGCTCAGCAGTTGGGAGCATTTGTTGCTCTTGCAGAGGACCCAGGTGTGGTTCACAGCATCTACATGGTGGCTCACAATCATCCTAACTCCAGTTCCAGGGGGTCCAATGCCCTCTTCTGAACTCCAAGGGCACCAGGCACACATGTGGTACGTGCACAGACATGCTGGTGAACAGTGAAACACACATAAAATAGATCAATCTATACAAAATTTGGAAACAGTAAAAGGTCTCTGCACAGGCAATGATCAAAAGTTAATTTGACGTCCATGCATAAGGAAGCTGAAGTGCTTCTGGCAGTGTCCGACCACATTGCATCATGTGGCTTCACTGTGGTTTTTCTTCTGAGCACACTAAGTGTACACTTTGCCCTGCACATGCCATCAAGTCAAGCAACACCAACACACACTGCCAAAAACACTTCTGTTCAGATTTGAGACGGTAATGTTACAAATTGCTTTGTTTGCACTGTGCATACATTTTCTGCTCTTATTAGAAATATAGTATTTAATTACAGAAAACAAGTACTTTTAATATCTTTCTGTTGTCCATCAATCTATAAGTATCACATTAGTATGTCTTTGAATTGTGTTGAACTAGAATATTTGAATTTAAAAATTGGTACTTGCCAGGTATGGTGGCACACCCCTTTAATCCCAGCACTTGGGAGGCAGAGGCAGGAAGACTTCTGTGAATTCCAGGCCAACCTGATCTACATAGAGAGTTCCAGGACAGCCAAAGCTACATAATTGAGATCCTGTCTCAAATAAATAAATAAAAATAAGAATTGCTACATGAGTTGCTGACTTTGGGTTTTATAAAAACAAACAAACAAATAAACAAAAAACAGTTACATAGATTTTGGCTTAGGACTAGAACAGAATTTTCAACAATTTCAGAAATGGCCTTGAATACACTTCTGCCATTTTTACTGTACTTATACAGAGTGACATTCTCAACACTGAGATTATAAAATCAAAATATTATTCAACTCTAAAAAATACTGAAGACACTACATTCTACAGTTTTGACTATTCATGCAGAATTCAATTTTTTATGTAAAATAAGCAGACCCATCTCATTAGTATGCAAATTAGCTTTCATCTTTAATAATAATAAAGTTATATGTATAGCAAAGAATTGTTTTTTGTTTTTGTTTTTATTTTTTATTTTTTGTTTTTTCGAGACAGGGCTTCTCTGTGTAGTTTTGGTGTCTGTCCTGGATCTTGCTCTGTAGCCCAGGCTGGCCTCAAACTCACAGAGATCCACCTGGCTCTGCCTCCTGAGTGCTGGGATTAAAGGCGTGCGCCACCACCGCCCGGCAAAGAATTGTTTTGAAATAAAATTTTCAATGGTTTATTAAAAGTAAATGTTTGATTTGTGTATCATTGTCTCTGAAAATATCCTAGGCAAAAACAAACAGACAGACAGACAGACAGATAGATAAAAGGTTCAAGAAGTCTTGCCCTAGATCTTGCCCTAGAGTGGTAATGATGAAGGCACAAGAGAGAATGTGATGGACCAGGGAGGCTGGAGGCTGGAAGCACCACTGGACCTGAAGATGTCTGCAGATTTCGACAGTGACCTTGGTCACAACAACCACGAACACCACAGATGAGTAGTTTCAAAGCACAGATGGTGTGTGACAGGAGGTGACTGGGCTGGTGACGGCACCAAGAGCTGAGGCCACCTCTAGTTGGACTAACTGCCTTTCTGGTGCAGGTTTCACCACCTGCTGTCTCTCACCTACTAGCAGCCAAGGGAGAAACACTCCTCCAATCTTGACTCTGACCGAGTCTTTACAGAACAATACCTTGATGAACTGTCCCTCCTGTATATGCTCCTTACCGAATTTCCTTGTCCCTGGAGCCCTGAATCCCAGTAGCTGAGGGAGGACCAGGGTGTTTTCCAATAGAGGAACTCAACAGTCCACTCCCATATTTTCCTGCACCGGCTTCCTGATGACTGTGTTTTGAAGACACGCGTGGAAAACCAAGGCTGGCTGGCTATTTGGTGAAAACACATGGAAGTCTTAGAAAGAAATGGAATGGTATGATTGGACAGACCTTGAATGGCTACAGAGACAGAAAGAGAAGGGCGGGAGGGTGTATCTGCTCTTCACTGGCTTGAGAAGCATCCTGGGCTCCCTCCAAGCAGCTAAGCCAGGCTCCTAGGTTTGCCACGTATTTATTAAAGCATGATACAGGGCGCAGATCCTATTACTTCAAGCCTACCTTGTGACACTGCTCACAACAGAAGAGGGTAATAACATATATGTAGAGAGAGAGAGATGCTGGTATAAAGTAGTAAAAGAAAATTTAGTGATACAAGAGGGGGGTCTTGCTGCAGGAACACAATGAGTGGGAACAAGGGAATGGGCTCTGTAGCCCAGAGGAGGGGCCCAGCTTGGGAGAGCCCAGGGTTCTTTCTGGGGGACACCTGAGGTGAAGAGATGATATTTGCACAGGTCCTCTTCTACTGGGTCCTTTAGGGATTGCTCAGGGATTGGTGGAGAATTTGGGCGTTGCAGGGGACAGAAGTGGGGAAGGGAGACTTGAATTGACTTGGGAAGCAATTTAGGGCCCACATGTGAAGTTCAGGGTCATGAACCTAAGACCACAGCCCAAGACCAAGGATACTCAGTTGCGTGTTCTTCCCAGTGACAATGTGAGTCACAAAGAGCCTGTGAAGACTGGATCCGCTCAATAAAGAAGTTTGGCCAAGAGCCTGTGGTGAGCAGGGAGCAGACCAAGAACATTAGGAACGCAAGATGGCAGGCTCAGAGGTTAAAAGCACCGGTTGCTCTTCCAGAGGTCCTGAGTTCAATTCCCAGCAACCACATGGTGTCTCACAACCATCTATAATGAGATCTGGTGCCCTCTTCTGGCCAGTAGGCATACATTCAGACAGAACACTGTATACATAATACATATACATAATAAATAAATCTTGTTTTAAAATGCAAGATGGAGATGATTAAGTGAATTAAGGTAGTCTCAGAAAGATGTTTTCCCTCATACGTTGCTCTTAGATTTTATGTAGATACATAACATTACTTACACACACACACACACACACACACACACACACACACACACACAGCAGCAGCAGCAGCAGCAGCAGCAGCAGCAGCAGCAGCATGAAATCTGAAAGCACATTTGTCTAGAAGAACAAAGGCAACTAAAAGGAGAGGAGGGGGTGAGAGAAGCTGTGAGGGAGAATGTGCTCAGCATCCAAGGTGTACTTGTGATGTGTCCAAAGTCTGGATCCCCAAAACATCACCAAGAGACAGAATCCAATGCAAAAACAAAGCGTCTTTAATAGGAGCTAACTCGCCTCTCTGTCTGACCAACACAGCAACAGAACAGGAGCGAGACCTGAGCAACACGGGGTGAAGGAACTCCAAGATGGCCTAGGTACAGACCTGGGACTGGCTCAAGCCCTGGTAGGAGTACCTGGACTGAGCTGATTGAATCTCTTGGGTCTAGGGAATTGCAACATTTTAGTTTCATCAGAGAGACACCTGAAGTTGTCTGTCTGCTTCTGATTGGCCCTCCACTGTGAGGTGTTCACAACTTCTGATTGGCCCTCCCCTGTGAGGTGTTCACAACTTCTGATTGGCCCTCCCCTGTGAGGTGTTCACAACTTCTGATTGGCCCTTCCCTGAGTGAGGTGTTCACAACTTCTGATTGGCCCTTCCCTGAGTGAGGTGTTCACAACTTCTGATTGGCCCTTCCCTGAGTGAGGTGTTCACAACTTCTGATTGGCCCTCCCTGAGTGAGGTGTTCACAACTTCTGATTGGCCCTCCCTGAGTGAGGTGTTCACAACTTCTGATTGGCCCTCCCTGAGTGAGGTGCAGGAGGGTGGGGGGGTGGGGGGAGTGTTTATGGCTCTCTCTGTAGCTAGGGCAAAAGGTCAGGGGCGTGACTTCTGATTGGCCCTTCCCTGAGTGAGGTGTTCATGACTTCTAATTGGCCCTCCCCTGTGGGGTGAGGAGTTCATGACTTCTGATTGGCCCTCCACTGTGGGGGTGAGGAGTTCATGACTTCTGATTGGCCCTCCACTGTGGGGGTGAGGAGTTCATGACTTCTGATTGGCCCTCCCCTGTGGGGGTGAGGAGTTCATGACTTCTGATTGGCCCTTCCCTGAGTGAGGTGTTCATGACTTCTGATTGGCCCTCCACTGTGGGGTGAGGAGTTCATGACTTCTGATTGGCCCTCCCCTGTGGGGGTGAGGAGTTCATGACTTCTGATTGGCCCTTCCCTGTGGGGTGAAGAGTTCATGACTTCTGATTGGCCCTCCCCTGTGGGGTGAGGAGTTCATGTCTCTCTCTGTAGCTAGGGCAAAAGGCCAGGGGCAGTCTGGAGTCGGGGGCGGGGGGGGGGGGGGGTCCTGCTTGGGCCCTTTTGCTGTGGCTGCAGTTCTGCTGAGGCCTGGGTCTCTCACTTCCATGAAAAAGTCCTTCTATATCACAATACCATGTTCAGTGAACATACACAAGGAAAGGTTTTCTAGAAGGTGACTGGCCTGGCCTTGGAATTCTGGTTGATAATGAAGCAGGAAGAGACCCTAAGAGGGAGGGGAAGCTGGAGATACAGAGCTGGCAGGTGAAAGGGGTTTTGGACTTGGGGGCCTAGAAGTAGCGGTCTGGAGAAACAGGAGGTCGAAGAATTGCTTGAGGAGCTGGAGAGACGGTTTTAGTGGTTAAGAGCAATAACTGCTCTTGCGGAAGACTGGTTTCCAGCACCCACATCTGTCAGCTCACAACCGCCTGCCTGTAACTACAGCCCCAGGGGATGTGACACCCTCTTCCAGCCTTGGGTACTCCTGCACATGTGTGCACATGCACACACACACACACACACACACACACACACACACACACACAAGCACATAGACACACACACTAGCACACACAAAAAGTTAAAAAAAAATCTTCATTTTAAAAATGCTTGAAATTGATGACTAGAGGAGGCACGGATGAGGGCAATCCGAAATCCAGCCTGAGGTACTGGGAAGGACCAGGTGACTGTGAAGCTCAGACTCATAGAGGCCATGGGGCAAGAAGTGTGGACACTGTAGACAGAAGGCCACCAAGAATCTCTGGAAGGGGGGACGGCGACTTGCACGTTAATATCCTTGGGGAAGAAGGCTGGCATGGGGCCGTCAATGGAAAGGGGTGTGAGTGGGAAACCTGACAGCGTGACAGCCAGAGCAAAGGAGTCGGGGTGTCAGGTACAATCAGGAGCACACGCGCTTCCCCACCTGTCCCGGCTAATTTTATGTCAACTTGACACCAGCTAGTCACCTGAGAGAAGGGAATTCCAGCTGAGAAAATCCCTCCAGAAGATATGGCCGTAGACAAGCCTGCAGAACATTTCCTTCATTAGGGATCCATGGTGGGTGGAGCCATCCCTGGGCAGGTGGTCCTGGGTTCTATTAGAGAGCAGGCTGAGCAAGCCATGGGGAGCAAGCCAGTAAGCAGCACCCCTCCATGGCCTCTGCGTCAGCTCCTGCCTCCAGGTTCCTGCCCTGCCTGAGCTCCTGTCCTGACTTTCTTCAGTGGTGAACTGTGATGTGGAAGTGTAAACCCTTTCCTCCCCCAGTTGCTTTGGTCATGGTGTCTCGTCACAGCACCAGTGACCCTCAGACACCCGCCCT
Organism: Peromyscus californicus insignis; assembly: GCF_007827085.1. Taxonomy (NCBI): domain Eukaryota; kingdom Metazoa; phylum Chordata; class Mammalia; order Rodentia; family Cricetidae; genus Peromyscus; species Peromyscus californicus. The sequence goes on from NW_026294584.1 coordinate 48,054,552, forward strand.
CACTAGCCCACATTTCATTTCTGTCCGTTCATCAGCCTTCCACTGCCTGGGAAAGCGGCACTGCCCACACCCTAAGCCTGGCCTGCTCAGACCTAGTCCAGACACCTGCCTTCCAGAACTGGAGAAGCGGCTGTGTGGTGTGGAGCTTTGTCAGGGCAGAAACCGCTCAGGACCGAAAAAGACCAAGTGTTCACGCTCTCGACACTTACAAGAGCCAGTGCACAGGCCACCCCCCGCCCCCACCCCCCGCCAGATGTGCTCAAAATAGTGCAGAACCCAGCTTCCACGGCAGTCCGTCACGGTGGACCTGCACACCTGCGCGGCCTGCCGCTTCAGCTGCCCTGAGAGAAGAGGGCAGCGGGCAAGCGGCAGAGATGGGAGTGGGGAGAAGTGTGGGGTTTGGGGCGGCACTACCAGGCACTCCCAACCTCTTGATATTGTCGTCTACAGAGTTTGATGGAGAAAGGTAAAACCAAGTTTTTGGGGGCTTTGTTGTTGTTTTAAATGACAAACAAGGGGGCTGGAGAGATGGCTCAGAGGTTAAGAGCACTGGTTGCTCTTCCAGAGGTCCTGAGTTCAATTCCCAGCAACCACATGGTGGCTCACAACCATCTGTAATGAGATCTGGTGCCCTCTTCTGACCTGTAGTCATACATGCTGTATACAAAATAAATAAATCTTTAAAAAAAAAAAAAAAAAAAATGACAAACAAAAAAAAATCAAAATGTTTTAAGTAAGTTTACAATTTCTTTTTTTGTTTTTTGTTTTTTGGGTTTTTTTGTTTTTTTGGTTTTTTTTTTAACTATATTGGTCATTTTATTGATATTCTGTTTTTTGCTTTTTGTTTTTCGAGACAGGGTTTCTCTGTGTAGCTGTGCGCCTTTCCTGGAGTTCGCTCTGTAGACCAGGCTGGCCTTGAACTCACAGAGATCCGCCTGCCTCTGCCTCCTGAGTGCTGGAATTAAAGGCGTGCACCACCACCGCCCGGCTGTAAGTTTACAATTTCGCATCGGGTCCCACACAGAGCTATCCAGGCCACATGTGGCCTGGGTGTGAGGGCTGGGCCCCTCTGCCTCTAGTCCTGCTTAGGACCCCCCTATGTTCTGGGACCTTTCCCCATTTCCTTCTCTCCCTTGAGAATCAATAAAGAAATCTCGTCTTCCATTTTCTTTCTTTTAAAAACTTATTATTTTTCATTTTATCTATTTGTGTGTGTGTGTGTGTGTGTGTGTGTGTGTGTGTGTGTGTGTGTGTGTGGTTGTGGTGGTGGTGTATATCGGTACCTGATGGCGGTCAGAGATCAACTTGGGGAAGTCAGCTCTCTCCTTCCGCCATGTGGGGCCTGAGGCTGGAAGTCTGCTCACCGCTCAGCAAGCGCCTTTACTTGCCGGCATCTGGCTGGTCCTTGTCCTCTGTGTTCTGAGCTGAGCTTGTCTTATGGTTAAAGGGCTCTGGCCCATCTGTTTAAAGCCTGTTTAGTTGTATCCGACTCCATTCCTCATTTCAATCACTTTGAAGCTGGAAAATTCATTTTGTTGCTGTTGTTGAGACAGGGTCTCACTATGTAGCCCAGGCTGGCCTCGAACTCACCGAGATCCACCTGCCTCTACCTCCCAAGTGCTGAGGTTACAGGTGTGCACCACTAAACCTAGTCTGGAAATTCCCATTTTTAGTGGTAATCCTCCTTCCTCCCCTCCTCCTCTCTCCCCCTCCTCTTAGCCATTGTTACTGTGAGGTCAAGTACTCAGTTGTTTCAGGAGATGGAGTCTGCTCTTCTCTCTGAAGGGGTCTCACTGGCAGTTCTAGAAGCTACAGACCATGGGCTCCATGTACCCCAAGAAGAGTCCTCAAGAATGGCCTTTCCAAACCCACCGCCTGGAAAAGATCCCCCACGTTTTTTAGCTCGTTGGTGAATGCACACACCGAAGGCCTCTTCTCCATCGGCTGCAGCTCAGGACCCTGCCCTTAAGAATCCCACAGACTGCCTTTTCCTCCTGTGGAAATCCTTCTGTGTCCCCATACCCAGCCGTCTCGACCCAACCCTCCCTGGGATGATTTCTTTCCCCATCCCAGGGTCACGCAGAGTGGGGCTCTGGGAAATTTAGTGGAGGACTCTGGGAGAGAAGAAAGCCAGAGCGAGAAGGGAGAGCATCGGGCTCTCTCCACAGCACCTTTCACAGGCACGCCGGCACTCGCTCTCCCCTCCCTTACAGCAGGGGTAGTGTTTGAATCCGCGGCTCACATCACCCCATCACCCGTGGTGCCCCCTCCAGCTCCTAGGCTAACTCACAAGGGTGCGCACACCTGCCCCTGCCAGCACACCCTCTTCCTGCTCATTCTGATCACAGCCTGGGCTGTCACCAAGTGCTGACAGGAGTCAGTTCCTCCCACTCACTGCCAAGCAGAGATCGATGAATGGTGGAGTGGAGAGCGGAGAAGAAAAGAAAAGAAAGTGGCCTCTGGACCCAGATGTTCCCCACCCCCACAGGGCACCTCTGGACCCAGATGTTCCCCACCCCCACAGCGGACCCCTGCCCTTTTTCCTCTTGAAAGTAGGTTTAGTCAAACAGAGAGTTTCTGGTGGGGAAGGTTGGTTAGGAGAGCCCATGGATCCTTTCTCTGGCTCATATGACTCGGTGCCTATCAAAATGTGGAGCCCTGAGCCTGATGCCCCCTGGGAAACAGTGGAAGGTTCTGAAGGCATCCCCGATTAAACGCAGCTGCCCAGGGCCTGAAGCCCTGCTCTGGCAGACACAGCCTGTGGGCTCAGGGGAGCCTGATTCCTCTCCTCCACGCCAGGGCTGTGTCTCCTTAAAAGGAGTCTGGTGTCTACTTCTCCACAGCCATGAGGTCCAGGCGCTGTTCACTTCTGGAGCGGAGACTGAGGAGCAGAGATCGGGAGACTGGCAGACTTGTGAGAAAATGGGGTGCAACGATGTGATGTAGCCATGGGTCCAGCCTTAACTCTACCTAGATGTCTGAGGCCAGGCCCTGTGTCCTGAAGTTGGGCAGGTGCTGGAAGGGATCTAGGGGTAAGGGGATGTTTGTTATTACTTTTCCAAGTGAGAAATCAGTCACAGGGAGAGCTGGAAAACCTCAAGATCCCTTCCTCTGGGGAGAGGGGGCCAAATCATCATGTCATGTTCTTCCTCCCACCCCCCAGTGCTGAGGTTTGAACCTGGGTCTGTGCACATGCTACGGAAGTACTCAATCACAGAGCTACATCTCCAGCTTGCTTTTTACTTTTTATTTTGAGACAGGAGCATGCTAAATTGGCCCAGCTAGCCTTAAAGTCACTCTGGCCCAGACAAGCTTTGAGCTTCTGATCCTCTTGTGCGGCCTTCTGAGTGGCAAGGATTACAGGCTGCCTGGCCCCATTGCCTCTTAGCAAACAGCCTGCTCCTGTTCAACCCCATGCTCTTGCTCCCGATCCGCCAGAATGCTGCTGAGCATAGCGGATTAGCAGGCTTCTGTGTCAATCCCAGACTCATTGTCCACACTCACACTGGAGCCAAGGGACAGCAGAAGGATGCCCTGGGGCCAGCCTCACACGTATCATGCTCTTCATCAACACTGCTTGGCCACCACAGTGTGCAGGTGTGGGAGGTGCTGGGAAGGACCCTTGTGCACCCATTTGTGAACAGAGATCCTTGCATTCTGCAAGCAGGTGGGTGGCCAGAGTTTGGCTATGAAGAGATGGGGGCCAGGCAGTTCTCTTCACATCCTGGTTTCTGTTACACTCCGCAGGTGCTTTCCAGAGGAAGTCTGGGGACACAGAGTGAGCTGGCTCACTCCCACCTCATCCCCATGGTGGTCTAGCCTGGGCCAGAAGGGGAGGGCCCGGGTACAAGAAGATGTGCAGAACTTGGTGCCAATCCCCCAGGGAAGGCCGTAGATCTTCGAGGCCTTCGAAGTTTCCTCAGAATCCTCCTGGATTTGATTCCATGCCAAGAGGCCTCTCTCCTCCAGGGTGCCTGAGAAGCAGACAGTAAGAAGTCAAGGCAGCCCCCTGCTTTTCCTTCCACATGCGCCCCTTACAAGCCTTGGCAGGAACCATGGATCCCCTCCGCTTGTTAAACAATCTCAGAGCCCCAACTCATGTGGTCCCCAGCCTCGGGCTCAACCATGGAACCTCAGGGCTCCCCTTGGCACATAAGAGCAGACCTGTCCATGTGTGTTTGTGGCCTGCAGGCACACTTTATGTTTGGTGGGGAGTACAGTGTGGAAAACAGAATGCATGAAGCAGGTGTAGTCACAGAAGTCCTTAGGAGAGGCTGGGGAGGGCAAGAAGAGAAAGGTGGGTGTGGACGTCTCCCCAGAATCCACAGCGATGGGACCTCTATGCTCTTCATGCCTGCACCCTGGGTCAGCTCATCCCAGGCCTCACTATCACCCCCTCACTTGTCTGTTTTCCTTTCTGTCTCCTCTATTAGCCTGTGCATTGGGGAAGGCTGAGACATATCTCTGTATTTTCAGTGAGTGGCATCTGCTACATACTTAGTGGATAGTTAGAAATATGAATGGATGAATGAGTGAATATGTGTGTGGCTTCCCCCATCAATTAATTATATTATAGGTTCAAGACAGCCATGGCTATCTCCTTTTCCAATTGTGTCTGGTGTCTCATTCATTTTAGGGCCCTGCTATGGCTGACCTGTAGCCCTTGAAAAGTCATACATGGATAGCCTAATCTTGGGGGTGTCAGTATTTGCCAATAATGTTTAAAGAGCTAAAGATGTTGTAAACGGACATTTCCTGTCCTGACTGTCAGTTCCCAAATAACCACTCAAAGGCTGAATATGAATTATAACTGCTTGGCCAATAGCTCAGGCTTATTACTAGCTAGCTCTTGCATTTAAATTAACCCATTTCTATTAACCTATGCATTGCCATGTGGCTCGTGGCTTTACCTGTCCTCTAGCATCCTGCTTCCCTGGTGGCTGGCATCTCTTCAACTCTGCCCTTCTCCCCCCACCCCCCAGCATTTTCAGTTTGGTTTTCCTACTTAGCCTTATTCTGCCTTGCTATAGGCCAATCAGCTTTTTTATTAACCAATGAGACTAATACATATTCAAAGTGTATAGAAGGATTCTCCCACAGCAAGAAGTTACAAGGAGTCTGTGGTTAGAGCTCCAGTCTGCCTGGGCTGGCATGGAGCTCACAGTGTAGCTGAGGATGACCTGGAACTCCTGATTTTCCAGCCCCCATCTCTCCAGCACTGGGACTACAGGTGTGCATCACAACTTACGCACTGGCGTAGACGGCGCTAAGGCTCTGCATCTAGACAAGCCTCTACCAGCTGAGCCGCATCCCACCCGGCCCTGTCTTCTTTACACAAAAGGAGATTATGACACACAGAGAGACCACAGGAATATGCCAGCACAGAGCAAAGGCAATGTGAGGACACCCTCTGCAAGCCAAGGAGGAAGGTCCTGTGAGGAACGAGCCTGCCTCAGATTCCAGCTTGGGGGCCTGAGAGAAGAATGTGTCATTTTGCTCGCCCTGGTCTGTGATGTTTTCCTGCAGCAGCTCAAGCGGACTAGTGGAGGCCATGTCTTATCCCGACCCCAGCCTCAGGGCCCGTTTGGGGTGTGCTGTGAGCAGGCCTGACAGGAGCTCTCCCAGTGGCCCCGTCGCTGCCCACATGCCCACAAGCCCAGCTTCAGGGGGCTGCAGCCTTACCAGGGATGGTGTTGTCCAAGACAAAGCCCAGGAATCCACCGACAAACATGCCTGTGGTCAGGAGCACCTGGATGACCTGGTCCAGCTGGAGAACCCCTGGAATGAGACAAAAGTGACGGTTCATGGGGACCACGGGCCGCCCTGCTTCACACCCATAGCAGTGACAGTCCAGGGGAGACAGGACTCACCTGTCCGCAACTTCTCAGGGTTCTCGTTCACCCAGTTGGGGATGGCCAGCCCACAGTAGATGGAGAAGCCAAACACAAAGAGGTTCCTGGATGAATTCATGTCCACGTACTGTGGGAGAAGGGGTTCCCGAGTTCAGCAGGCCCACAGATGCCTTTACACATGTGCACTGTGGCTGGTTTGGGAGGTGGGATGCAGTTGGCTGTTTCTTTCTTGTATTGGGCGTTCAGTGTGTCTCCTAGCACCATAGGCCCCCTCCTCTCCCTCCCCCTCCCCCCTTGCTCTCCCCCCTCCTCTCCCCCTCTCCTCCCCCTCCTTCTCCCTCTCCCATGCAGCCCATCCCTGGGGCTCCTCTCAGGTCGGGTGGCACTGTTGCTCACTGAGGTGCCTCACCTGCAGGTTGGAGATCCCCACAGCGCTGATGACACCGAACATGACAAGGAACATGCCTCCGATCACCGGGGTGGGGATGGTAGCGAATGCTGCCCCAATCTTCCCAAACATGCCCATCAGGAGCAGCACGCAGCCTGCAGTCACAATCACCAGCCTGCTCCCGACCTGCACACCCAGAGAGAAGGGATAGGAGCACCAGGACAGACAGACGCCCCGGAAACCCGCTCCTTCATCCTTCACACTGCTGTCGTGAGAGCCTGCAGAACCGGCATCATGTATGCTAAAACTGCCCCCCCCCATGCTCCCACACTGAGCTAGGCAGAGATGAAGGAGGAACTCAGGTCCTGGCTTCAGCCCTCATCTCTCTGGCCTGCCTCTCTCACACCTGTTGGGTACATTACTAACCTCTCTGAAAGTCAGTCAGCCTCCACAGCTACCACAAGAGATTAGGGATACCACACAATTCAATAGGATAAGGCCTGTGAATGTTTGGAGTAATATGCGTTGGGCACATGGAATGCTGGATAAGGGGAAATGGCAGGGGACAGAGGCACAAGGCTCTTCTGCAGCATAGCGCCCCTCCGAATGTTGCTTATGCTTGGCCCACTAGGAAGGAAGGTTTCTGTCTCCCTACCACATCACTTGCTCCTCCAAAGACGTGAATCTCATTACAACATCCACACCTACTCCTTGTCCACAGCACCATGTGGATACCTGGTACCAGGGACACTGGTCACAAAAGGCCAGGGCAGGAAGGAAAGAAAGAGGATGCCTTGCACACACCTCTCATTCTGTAGAAGAGAAAACTAAAGAGAGGCGCCCAAGGCCACGTGGGAGCCCCGTGCCACGCCAGGGTCTCCAGCGCCCAGCAGAGCCATCGGGTTTTATCCACAGCACTGCACATTCACAGCTGTCTAGGTGTGTGGCTTACTCAATGTCCACCTCCATTCCCACGTCATCTGGTGCTTCGTAAGTGGGGCGTCTATGCTCGCGGCAGGAGAGACACGTGACAAACAGGAAGTCTCACGAAGGGAACAGGAAACACCCAACAGCAGCCCACGGTGTGTTCTGAAGAGTCATGGGACAGTGGCCACTGAGGGAGGCTCTATGGGGGCTGGCTAGTCTGGCCAGCGGGGACAAGTCAACCAATATACAAGAAAAGAAGGGAAGAGAGAGCGTCATGCACAGAAAGGTTTGGCGGAAGACTATTCTAGAGAGAAAGTGGCATACGTGAACTCTGTGGTGGGAAAAGCCTGGGTCGTTTGGAAGCACAAGGAAAATCAATGTGCCTGGGCTGCGGTGCCCGGGACAGTGGTGGGAACCCAGAGCAAGGGATGGGCTCCATCCTTCAGGGCCCTGGGGGCAGGGAGGGGCAGAAACAAAATGTGGCACAGCCATACAGTGAGGTATCATTCGGTCCCCAAAGGCAGTACGTCTGACACCTGCTGAGCCTTGTGGTGCTTTAAGTGAAAACTGTCCCCAGAGGGTCACACATTAAACGCTTGCTTCCCTACTGGGCATGCCCTCTGGAGAGGTTATGGAGCACTTAGGAGCCGAAGGATCGCCAGAGACAGGGTGGGCTTTGAGGGTTTACAGCCTTGGTGTCCTTCCTGAACTTGTTTGCTCTCTCTTTTCCTGCCCTCCCCTCCCTCCCTCTCTCCCTCTCTCCTGTGAGTGGTTAAAATGTGATCAGCCAGTTCCTTGCCCTGGCCTCCATGCCATGCCTCCCTGGTCACGAGGGCTCTGTCGCGCTGGGACCAGAGGTTAAAAGAAGCCCCTTCTTCCTGAAGTTGCTTTTGGTCGTAGCATTTTATTGAGACACAAGCCCGTCACAAAAAGTCAGACAATAGGTCTCCATTCACACGAGGTCTCCAGGATCCTCCAAGGCATGAAGATGGGAAGCAGGAAAGGTTGCCAGGGATGGTGTGTGTGGGGGAGCTGGGGGCGGGAACAGAGAAGAGGATGGGGGAGGGGCAGGAAAGGGGGAAGAGAAACCAGGAGTAGAGAGGATGAGAAAAGGGTTGGATGAGGAGTTGGGAGTCCTTCAGGGGGGAGAAGGATGGACAGTGCCAAGGGTGGCACAACAGTGCCAGTGTGCTATGCCCAGCGCTGCGGCCACACTGATCCCAGCATTCGCGAGACTGAGGCAGGAGGTGCAGACATTTGAGGCTATATGCTATGGGACGTCTTTCTGTACGCTGTGAATATATGTTGTTCCCATTGGTTAATAAATAAGCTGCTTTGGCCTATGGTAAGGCAGCTTAGAGGCAGGTGGGAAATCCAAGGAGAGAGACAGGAAAGAGAAAGGCGGAGTCTGAGGAGATGCCAGGCTGTTGCCCAAGGAGCAACATGCCAGCAGACCGGTAAGCCATGGAACACACTGCAAAACATAGATTACTAGAAATGGGTTAATTTAAGATATAAGAGCTAGCTAGCAAGTGGCCTGCCATAGGTCATATAGTTTGTAAATAATATTAAGCCTCTGAGTGATTATTTTATAAGTGGCTGTGGGACCGCGGGTCCAGGTGGGACCAGAGAAAATGTTCGACTACAGCTACATAATGAAATCCATTATCAAAGCAATGGAGGGAAATAATGTCAAAGCATACTATATGTGCATGGAATTGTGTATAATAAATGAATTAAAATATAATATAAATAATTAAAAAAACTACCACACTAACTGTTTAGAAATGGTTATAATGGTAAGTCTCATGTAATACGTCTTTTATTACAGTAAAAATAAAGGCAAGCGAAAGCTTCATTCCCTTCACTAGAGGTTTTTAAAGCAAAGTGGTGACGTGATGTGATTCACATTCTAACAGCTTCCTCCAGGACAGGCATGTGTTATAATTACTCAGTAAGCGATTGCTACAGAACATGGTGAACTTTGACTTCTCCTTTGTCTGTGTGGAGGTTCACTTAACATCCAAAACTTGTCTCACACATCATTGGCTGTTTCGATCCAGAACCTTAAAAGAGACTCCCCTAGTTCAGTGGTTCTCAGCCTTCCTAATGCTGCGACCCTTTAATACAGTTCTTTATGCTGTGGTGACCCCCAACTGTAAATTATTTTTGTTGCTACTTCATAACTAATTTTGCTACTGTTAGGAATCGTAATGTAAATATCTGTGTTTTCTGATGCTTTTAGGAGAACCCTGTGAAAGGGTCATTCCATCTCCTAGAGGGGTTGTGCCCCACAAGTTGAGAACCAGCTGCCCTAGTTCATTTCAATAGAGGACTGGTTATTGGAATGGAACCTGCTTCAGAATACACACACAGGCACATAGACACACACACACACACACACACACACACACACACACACACACACACACACACACACACGGGAAAGAACCAATTGTTGCAATACCTGAAAAGGCCACAAGAGGGAGTGTGAGCCCATTAAAAACCAAGTGGCCTTTGCACGTTTCTCTCAGGGTTAATCTAACTTCCCTGTTGAGCCCTAGCTTGCCCTGTGCCTGTGGGTCTTTACTCCCTGCTCTTTTCATCTCCCCTAAAAGGCCTCAGCTTAGAGACTATGTCCACAGAAATTTGTTTTGTGTATGGAATGTAATTTTCTGTTCTTCAGGGGACTTGTTTCCTTTAACGGGAAGGAAACGGTTTGCTGAACTTAGACAGCCCCCTGCTACATTTCTAGTGCACTCACGGCCTTGGGAAAGTATCAAAGGCTCCAGAGTGTCCAGAGAGCCAGAAGCTGCTGTGGAGGTGACTCTGGTGGGGATTTGGTTGGGGATTTCAGCTCCAGCGGTGGCAGAGGGTTTCGGATTGAAGGTACAGTGCCTCCAGGCTGCACCCTGGAGCCACCGAGGGAGCCATAGATAATTCAAGTTGGGACACTGCAGGGAGAGGGCCGTATAATTTCCCCGAGCTCACAAAACCCCTGCAAAGATGCATTGAAATGTGGTGGGCAGCACAATGCTCCTGTTTCAACATCATTTAGAAACACCATCCTGAGGATTCCTTCCTGGGCTCCCTAGCAGGAAGGGGGGTGGTGCTTGAAGAGACGTTAGGCAGAGACTAGTCAAAATTGAGTTCTAGAAACCAGACAGACAAGTCATGGATGGAATAGAGATGAGCACGATCCTGGGAAGAGACAATGCTGAGGTCCTGCTGTGCAGGGGACAGTCAGTCTGCCGCACCGGGAAGGGAGGGAGCAAAGGGGATGTGCATGGAGCCCTGTGGAGAAAGTAGAACCCAGCGGAAAGTCTAAGGACAGCCAGTAGTTAGAGATGGCCTGAGTGGCAGAGGGGTTCACTAGGACAGGGACTGCAGAAAAACGGAGCATATGTACGTTTCAGAGGTCTCCAGACGTCAGGGGCCCTGGGGACCTGACCTGGGTCTGGCTAGGGGCAGCTGAATATTCCGGGCTGGGCTAAAGGCAATGGGTGTCCACCACAACCAAAGAAGGCCAAGTGTTGACATTGCTATCATGACCCCCACAGAGACAGCCGCATCCTGGGCCCCTGGGCCGTGAGTATGTAGCCTTGACATGCTTGGCAAATGTACTTGCAGAGGTGCCTGAGTTGGGGGCGGTGAGCTAGGGAGGATCTCCTGGATCACACTGGGGGTCCAGCATAACTTCATGAGTCTTTGTCAGCAGACAACTTTTCACATCCGTGACAGGGGAAGATGGGAGAAAGGGCCACAGACTACGGACAGAGTAGCCTGTAGAAAAGGCCTCCCAAGAGGAGTATTTCCCTGTCCACACCTGCATGCAGTCCCATCTCATTTCTGACTGCCAGATCAGCAGGGTGATACTGTCTAAAACCAGTCTCTGTGAGTTGTCACAGCCACAACAGGAAACTAATTTGCAGGGACCCAGCCCTGCCCCAGAAGCCTCCATCAGCAGCCTTACCCTGGTGATGCCCAGTGCCCCGACGTTCTCGCTGTAGGAGGTGGTACCATTCCCGGTCCCCCAGGCCCCTGCCAGCAGGCAGCCAAGGCCCTCGATGCCGATGCCACGGTTGATGGCATGCCTCGGAGGGGGCGGGGCCCCGACCAGCCGAGCGCAGGCATGATAATCGCCCACCGACTCCACCATGGAGGAGATCACTCCAGCAATGATCCCAAAGACTCCAGCCAGGCTGATGGTAGGGAGGCCCCACTGTCCTGCAGAGGGAACCCAAGGGGAACGACTGGGCAGAGGAAGCTGCTAGACCCCAAGTCATTTCAAGCCTGGGAAGCTCTCAATTGCCAGAACTTCAGCAGCTCCTGCCCTCCCTTCTACCCTGAGGTGGAGCAGTAGTCCAGACTCGGAGGTCATAACGCACAGAAAGGTAGAAATGGTGCTTCCTTCAAAGAGAGCCTTGGAGCCGTTGGGAGCTAAAACTCTCCTCTAGAGTGACATCATATATCCACAATCCATGATCCAGACAGGCCATCCTTTAGCCCTGGCTACTTTTATACACTTCAAGGGGAGACTAGAAGTGGTCTAAAGGAAGCTCTGATCTCCCCCAAAATATTCTAACTCAGCCCTAAGCCTCCTTCGTTTGAGGTCCACTGAACCTATCAGGAGATCCAAAGATCTGCCCTCACATATCCCAAGGCCGGGGCTTCTGGATAACATGGAGGAGGGTGAGGGGCTTAGGCTGGCTCTGAAGAAGCTCTTGGAATGAGGGCATTTGGCCTACAACGTGGGCTTAGTGTCTGAATTCCCAGCCTCTCAGGTGGCTGAGGCAGGGGGATCACAAGTTTAAGGCTCTCCCGTCCTTCTGAGTGAGTTCAAGGGCAGCCTAAGCAACTTAGCAGTACTCTAGTTCAAAAGAAAAAGTGAAAAGGGGCTGAAGCTCTATGTCAGCCATACAGCAATTTTGGAGCAAGCATGAAGCCTGGACTCAGTCCCCACTAACACACGTGCACACCTTACAACAACCTGGAACCTCCCTCCTCCTCTCCCTCTCCTCGTAGGAGCCCCCCTGGAGCCCATCTCCCCTTGCAATCCCTCCCCAACCTTTTTCAACCCTCCATCCAGCGCCCTGAATCCCACAGACAGTCCCAGGAAACACCTGTCCCAAGCAATAAGGACACCCATTTCTCCTCACCTGGATAAGGGAAGCGAAACCAAGGGGCCTGGCTCAGCACGCTGCCTTTGGTGTCCGTTCGGGCCATGTAGCCATATGCCATGGGGGACTTGGGGAGGGTGTTGGTGACAGTGAGCACGAAGCAGAAGAGCCAGGAGATGCAGAGGGCCAGCAGCACCTGCCGGAGAGAGCGGCCCTTCACACTCTGCCTCTGTGTGGGTGTGGGTGTGTGGGATGCTCTGAGACCGGGGCGTGCCAGGTTACGGACTCTGCTGCTGACGACAGGAATCTGCTATGCCGCTGGATAAATTAGCAAGAGAGGCAGAAAACTCACTACGGAAAGAGACCTTGGGCAAAGTGGGACAGGAATGTCCACACTGGGCAGAGCCTGTGGCAAAAATCTGGCTCTCACACTACGTGCTTATCTTCATCTGTGCCATGGGGTTAGACCCACACCTCTATCAGAGCCTGAAACGCAGTGGGATCCCAGAACACTCAGTGGACGCTCCCCTGGGGAGACTGTTGGCCGAAGCCCAATGGTGCCACGGGGACTGTTGCTTCTGGGGGTCAGAGAGAAGCTTGTGTGGAAGTACCTTTCTAGAAAGCTCTGGAAAAGGAGGTACCCGTGAATCATGAGAGGTGCGGCTGTCATTCCCAGTACTTGGCTATGCAGGCAGCCAGGAGCGAAAGCTGTTCCATACAGGTGCTGAGTAGGAACCCGAGCCTGTATGCCACCAACCACTAGGGGGCGCCACACAGCCAACCGAGAGTGAAAAGGTGGTGAGGGGTGGTTCTTACAGGAAAGACCTGAAACAGGTTGAGTTTGGAGATGTGACACTTCTTCTTTCTTCCGTACATGGGCACAGGCACCACGACGTTTTTGAGGTACTGAGAAAACAGCACGATGAGGAAGATGGTCCTGAAACAGAAACAAATGACCACGCCTACTTGGTGGGCTGACTTCTTCCTGGTGGGGCCGGGGTACCCTTTCCAGGCTCCAGGAATGGGCCAGGAAGCTGAGCCACCTTGTCCCAGTGGCATCCGTGGCTTCCCTGGTCCCTGTAGGAAGCACAGGCAGAGTCCTGCCATCCCTGAAGAGGAGTCAAGCCCCATTGGGAGATGCTGCTGGCTGAGGGGAAATAGCGGAGGAGGAGACTGTCACTTTCGGGAGTCGGAGAGAAATGATCAGCTGGCAGCAGGATCAAGCCAGCCAGCCGTGAGAGCCACCGAGGCCGGAGTCTGAGATATCTCCCAGGCAGTTCTGCACATCTGATGCCCCTCACGTGTCTCTCAGAGCCCAAGGGGGCACAGTGAATGAGAACGCCACCCCTAAGTTTCAGTGTAAAAGCTGGAGACTTCTTGAGGCTCCTTGACTGTCATCAGCCCCCCACAAACACCCCAGCCCTGCACACATGCAGCACCCTCTGACCCGTGGTTGTCCCCCAGTATTGCAGGGTATTGGCTCTGTCTTCTCTCACAGACTATAAACACCCTTGCGAGCTGGGGCCTTCCTTTGTACCCTTCTCAGCTCAATGAAACCCTAGCTGGCAAGGGACCAGTAGAATCAAGTTTTCATAAACACTACCTGTTCTTATACACTGCTGTGATAAACTGGTTTCGATGAGAATCAATACGGTTAAAATATCGAACAGTCATAACAGATTCTAAGGATCAACTGTTACACCTTTTAAGATAAGACAATGTGGGGCTGGAGAGATGGCTGATCTTCCTGAGGACTCAGGTTCAATTCCCAGCACCCACGTGGCAGCTCACAACTGTCTGTGACTCTAGTTCCAGGGGACCGGACACCTTCACACAGACACACATGCAGGCAAAACACCAATGTACATTAAATAGATAAATAAATATTTTTTAAAAAAAAACAGATATGACAATGCCCATGGAAGTATTTATAAGCCAATATCCTGGATTCCAAAAGTGTTGCGTGGGTAACCTTCTACCAAACAGGACTGAGATGGCCTCCCTTTCTCAGAGAATACTTACAGGGCAGAAATCCCCCAGTGGATACCGGCGTCATTGCCGGCAGATTCAAAGAGAGGCAGGGCCACCAGAGAAATGGTTGGGGCGATGGTCAAGGGGCCGATGTAGCGCATGAGAAAGCCAATGAGACCGGAGAAACCCACCAGCATCTGGACACAGGAGGCCACCATGACAGCGCCCTGCAACTGAAGGAAAGTGTGGGCCTCAGTGGGGACCAGGCTACCCCATAGGGCAGTACTCAGTGGGGACCAGGCTACCCCATAGGGCTGGCTGCAGCAGCCCATGGGCTCCGCTATTACCTCATTACACCTCGGCAGAACTTTCTCAGGCAGTGCAGAGGCCAGACGGGAACCCAAAGGAATGTAAGGGACCGGAGCTGACATTTTCATGTAGCTGCCGCTTCGGGGACATAGTCTTCACAATTACTTGTGGACTGGAGTCGCCGCGCGGAGGAAGACGCCTCACAAGAACAGCAGAGCACTCAGCATCCTGCTTCTCTGTTTTTCTGTCTTTCACTTTCTGCGGCAAGTGCTCGGCACCTTTTCCCACGAACGGCCAGTTAGAGTATTTGAGGCTCCGTGGCCCTACGGGCAGTGTGGCAGTGTTTCCAGGCAGCCGAGAACACATAAGCAAGCCGTGTTCCATCAGAACTTCATTTCCAGGCAGTGACAATGGAGTTTCATATAATTTCGATGTGCCAGGGTATTTTATCCTTCTATGTTTCTAAAAATTAGCACTTAAAACGTAAAAAACCATTCTTAGCTTGTGGGCTGTTGAGGCCGGATTTGGCTCTGTGCCGCCTGATCTAGTGGATTGCATGAGTCTGTCTCTCCTTTTTTGCTTTAACAGGATGATGGTATCTCTTCTCTTTAAAAATATTTTATTTTATTTTGAGACAGGATCTCATGGGTCCAGGCTAGCCTTGAACTCACTATGTAGCTAAAGATGACTTTGAATTTCTGATTCTCTGCCCCGACCTCCAGGGTGTTGGCATTACCTCTGGTTTACAGGCTGCGGAGGCTCACACCCAGGGTTTCATGCGTGCTAAAGCAAACACTCTACCAACTGAGATGCATTTCAATCCCCTAAATTTATTCTTACAGAGTTACTGTTAACTTTCTCAAAGTGAATGAATACATGGCTGTTTTGTTTCACATGTGAAAATACCGTACAGGCTCATGTGTTTGAACACCCGATCCCATGGCTCGCTCTCTCTCTCTCTCTCTCTCTCTCTCTCTCTCTCTCTCTCTCTCTCTCTCTCTTTTCTGCACCCATTTCTTTAGAAACAGAATCTGTTCACTTTTCTTTGACAGTTCCTTCAATCTTAGTGTGTCAGCTTTCCTGTGGCCGCTCTCATCTGTGGCTGGACCTGTGCTGACCATCTTGGGCTTCCGCAACTGAGACAGATGTTCAGTAGACACAGGGATCCACTCCATCTCAAGAGTGAACAAGACAACCAGGCACTCATCAAATGAAGCAAAGAGGTTGGCACGAAAGAGCTTTCTCTGTTAGTCAACACTCTGGAAAACCTTGGCCAGTGGAAGGATCTAATAATGTGACAGACCTGGTTTTGGGGCTCACTGTGCTGAGACTCCTCAGGACAATGTTAGGGAAATGGAAAGTGATGGGCCACCTTGACCCTGGGCCACCAGAACCCGGCCCTAAGCTGTGTTGTACAGTAGGAGTCTGTAGACTCTATCTGTGGATGGCCAAGAAGGAAAATGTTTAGATTGTGAGTGCCATGTGTGGTTTCTGCCTTGTATTTTTTTTCCAAAAAACCTTTTTGAAATAGAAAAGTCATTCTTAGTCCATGGCAATAGAAGAATGGGCCGCAGAGGATGGAGAGATGGTTCAATGGTTAGGGAGCACTTGCTGCTCTTGTAGAAGACCAAGATTTGGTTCCTAGCACCTACATGGTAGCTCACAACCACCTTTAACTCCAGTTCTGGGGGATCTGAGGCCCTCTTCTGGCCTATAAGTCACTGCATGCATGTGGTATGCATACATGCATGGCAGGCAAACACAAATATATATATATCAGGCCATAGATGGGCTTTGGTCCAAGACTCACAGTTTGCTGACTCTGCTTTAGGGCTCCCTGCGTGTCACAAACACAAAAATAAATAGTCGATGCATTAAAGAAAATATGACTGTCTCTTGAATGCTGCCTCCGTGGAGCATGTAAGAGTGTTCTCAAGAAGACCTATGTTCTGTCTCCGTGCTCTCCATCCAGGCAACTCCAAATCCTCTCCCGCCCGTCACCTGTTTTGCTTTCATTTTCTTACTGGAGTGTTTCTCTCTCTCCCTCCCACCATGTGCACACACACACACACACACACACACACACACACACACACACATATCACTGGACTGCCAGCTTCCTGAGGGCAGGCCCCTTGTCTGTTTTGTCTGAGTCAGTGGCTTAAGTAAAACATCTTTCTTACAGGGAGTTGGATAATGATGAGGAAGTGAATCAACCCAGCAGCCCCTCTCCCGTTACCTCTCGGATCCTCTTCTGCCACTCTTCAATGAATTCAGGAGAGCTGGTGTTGACCTGGCTGGCATTGAGAGTCCACTCCGGGCATTTCCAGGCAGGAAGAGAGAGCATGGCCAGAGAGGGTGCCACAAAAGCAAAGGTCCCTCCTTGAAGAATGGGCAGCCTGAAGGAGGGGAAGGATGTCACCACCAAGACCCTCCCACACTGCCCTGTTGCAAGCCCCAAAGGGCCTTTTGAGCCCAATTCCTAGCTCAGTGGCAACACATGGCCCCTGCTCCTTCAGTTGCAAGGAACTCTGCTGAGTTCTGAGGAGAGGCCATGAAGCCTCTGTGACTTTGGACAAGATGTAACACCAGGAGGAGGGCTCAGGCTCTGAGGCACCGTGTGAAGCCGGCAGGGGACTTAGAGAACACAGTATCTCTCCACCCCAGGCCCAGAGCATCCCCTGCTAACCCCAGCACAGGTCACACCATGCAGTTCTCCATCTCAGGCCCCCAACACATCATCCCCACACTGGTGAGATGTGTGCAGCCTCAAAACTAGGTTGCTGGATTCCACTGTGCTCCTGTGAGCCAAGGGCAACCTTAGGCCTCTGCCCTCAAGTTCCATATCACAATAGGTAGATGTATGACCTCCAGACCTGTCTGACTCCTGGAAGGCTTCTCCCTCTGATGCCTGTGACAACTAGCATGGCTTAGTCAGTCTGCAGAGAAACCCATGCAGTAGGCAGCCCCCACAACTCGCTCACTAGCAGGCCAGGCTTACCCACCTCTTCATCATCCCTGAACATTGGAATCTGGGGGGCACAAAGGGCTCCCCCAACTTGGATGCAGCTGTCACTGTGACCTACTGAATCTGGGCACTTTTGTGGGGGTAGGTACAGATGTGGGGGGGGGCACAGGTACATGTCTGTGTGTGCGGAAGCCAGAGGACCATCCTGAGTGTGGTTCCTTAGGCACTATGTACCTCTCTCTGTCTCCTTGACTCTGGAATTACAGTTGATGGTTTTTGTTTGTTTGTTTATGTGGGTTCTGGAAAGCAAACTCAGTTTCCGCAATTCTTGCAAAGCAAACAGACCCACTGTGGCTCTTCACCTTTGGGCAGGGCAACATGCAGCTGAAGCCTAGACTCAAAAATCTAGCCATGAAGTTCCAAAGTAAAATAGATGGAATGGTGCAGAGAGGGTTGAAACACATGGATGGTGTGTTAATGTATGTGCGTGAATGCAGGTGTGTAACTGCCTTCATTTTAGAATCCTAAGCTAAGCATCAGGACAGGAAGGGGACAGCATGGTGCGCATTGTTGTGTGGAGGGCAATCATAGCGTACATGGCACAAGATACAGAACTCATAGTTCATTATTAGCCATAATCTCGCACACCTGATCCATTCATCAAATGCTCACTGAGTGGAGGGAGAGGCAACGCCCACTTGGACAGTCATCCATCCTTATCCACGGTTTTGTTTACAATGGTTTCAGTTACATGTGGTCAAATGTACTCTGAAAACAGTAATATTTGTCTCAAGTCTTTCAAAAGAGATCATTATCATGATAAGGCATCATAATTATTATCATAATTCTATTTTATCACTGGATATTTATTATATTAATCACCTACTGTGCCTAGTCATAAATCAGACTCCATCACTGGTAAACATGTATAGGAAAGAACATATCATTTCAGAGTTCAGTATTAAGTGCAGTTCCAAGTGTCCACTGGGGTTTTGTAACTCATCCCTTCAGACCAAGAGGAGCCCACACTTCTCTTGCTTCCGTTCTCTGAGTGTATGTAGCCCTGACCCCGCAGAGTGATGATTCATAAGAACTTGCCCTCTCTGGTCCTCATAAACACTCTAATTACGGTTAGAAACCACACCATGGCAGTGGGTCCCTGGGTTCCGGCCATTTCATTATCACCAGGACCCAGGAGAGCAGGAATCCTTCCAGTGCTGAAACCGCCACCACCAAAAACCTGCGGACACTTTAAAAGACCGTTTTGGTTTCTTCTCATTTTGTAGATGTGTCATAAAGCTTGCACAAATGTCCGCTGGGTATTTCATTGGGCCGTTGAAGATATGCCTTCGTTGGTGTAATTTTATGGCTGTTTTTACTACCTATAAACTCATTGCAGAATTCTGATATTGTCTAATGATTCTTGCTGAAGAATGGTGAATTTACTTTTTCACATTTTATTTGTTTGTGTGTGTGCACCCATGTGTGTGGTGGCCAGTTAACAAGAGCAGAAGTGACTCTCTCCTTCTACCCTGTGGGTCCTGGGGACCAAACTCGGGTCATCAGGCTTGGTAGGCAAGTGCCTTTAGCCACTGAGCCATTTTGCTGGCCCTAGTTTTAATTTTTAAAAAGTCTTTTCTGGGCTAGAAAGATAGCTCAGTGGTTACAGGCACCTGCTACTCTTCCAGAGGACCCAAATTTAGTTCCCACACCCATGTAGGGTGGCTCACATTGCCTGTAGTGTCTACCTACTCTGAGGACAGTGCTGGTGTTTGTAGGCTAACTTCTGATGTGCTTCTGTCTGTGTAAGGGTGTTGGGTCCTCTGGAGCTGGAGTTACAGACAGTTGTGAGCTGCCATATGGGTGCTGAGAATTGAACCCAGGTCCTCTGGAAGAGCAGCTAGTGTCCTTAACCACTGAGCCATCTCTCCAGCCCCAAAAATAAACATTTTAAAGAATGGAAGATATTTAAGATCCCATTTATTTCCTCACCTGAATTTGAATAAAAACTTGTCTCTAGAAGAGATAATGGCGACAATCCAGGGTTTAGCCTCCATCCCTCAAAGGGCTAGTTAACCTGTCTTATAGCTAAATCAACATATGTTCTAATCTTTGCGTGACGGGAAGAAAACCCTCTCCCTGGGTTGGCCAATGTGTAAATAAATTAAATTTCCTCTATCAGTTTCTGTTCCCTTGTGCCTTTGGAATACAGGATGCTGAGGGGGCAGGTTTGTGAGTATCCTGCCATACTCACCATGGCATCTACCATGCCAGAAACATGAATATAAGTACGCTTTTCAGTGTTAGAGTTACAGGTATGCACCTAGGGACTGAACCGAGGGCTCCCAGAATGCTATCCAGGCACTTCACCAGTTGAGCGACATTCCCAGCCCCCTACCATTGCTCAAGTGCTCAAGTGCCATACCCTCTGTGTTCCTAAGCAAAGTCAACTATGTTCTTCTCTTGCTACAGCATCCCTTAAAATATCACAGTATTATGCTTACTACACAGCCTGCAATTATTTATCCATATATTTGATTCTCTTTTAAAAAATATCTATATGTATGTGTGCCTGTGTGAGGGTATACGTCCACGAGTGCAGCGCCCATGGAGGCCAGAAAATGGTGTCAGGTGTCCTAGAACTGGGGTTACAGGCAATTGTGACTTGACTGATATGTTGGGAACTGAACTCAGGACCTCTGCAAGAACAGTATTCATTCTTAACTGCTGAGTCGTCTCTCCAACTCCCAATTCCTCTTTTGAGACCCTCATCTCCTTGAGAGGAAGAATCATAAATAAGTCCCGGCACCTATTAATGACAGACAGCCATGAGGCAAAGGACTAAAGACAACTAGTTACACTGGCTTCAGGATTCACCCAAGGGAGCTACAGCAGCAAGGTTGAAAATCGTGCCGACAGGAGACTGATCCAGTGGAGACCTTCCAGTCACTGAAGATTCAGGGCTTCCTTGACCAACAAGTCCTTCTCTTAGAAGATATGACACCACCACCACCCCGCCCGGCTTCGGATGCTCCCAAGATGGAAGGTCTGTGAGCATTGTCGGCCTTTCCCAACGACTTACTTCTGTGGAAGCTGACATGACTCACTGCGTAGACCAAACGTTGGCACTCCCCCTAATTTAAATTTGTTCCATCCTTAGCCTCAATCTGATGGTATCGAGAGACGAGGCCTCGGGGAAGGAATGGGGTTTAAATGAAGTCATGCAGATGAGGTCCCCCAAGAAAGGATTAGTATCTTTATGAGGAGAATTGGCAAGATGAGAGCTTTTCCACTACATGGGAATCCAACAGAAAAGATGCCACCTGGAAGCCAGAAGAGGGGCCTCACCAGAGCTGAAGAATGCATGCACCCTGTTCTCAGATGTCCAGGCCAGAACCATGAGAAAAGCACGGTTCTGTTGGGTGGACTGAAGTGTCCAGGGGACGGGAAAGTCATACATGTAAAGATGTTCTAAGACTGATTAACTGGTTCAAACCTCCTGGTTGTCAGGGCTGGGGAGATGGTTCAGCAGGAAAAGGCATTGCTACCCAATCTTGTAAGCCTGAAAACCCGAGTTTGATCCCAGGAGCTCACAGAAAGTGGAGGGGCAGATGATGTAACTCCACCAAGTTGTCCTCTGACCTCCACACATATTCCCTAATCAGCAACAATCATAAAATTGAGTGAGTACGTGCAGTACTACGTTCCGATAGAAATGATCTTGGGCTGTCTTTACACTACATAGTAGTCACCCATTGCTCACCCTGTGTCTCACTCAGCATCCTTGTGCCTGTCAGGTAAAACTTTAGGGACTGTGTCAACTTATCAAAGCACCAGCTGTCACCATCCAAACGTCAAGAATGTCATCAGAAAGGCTCTGAAGCCACAGCAGAGACTTCCTGGCCTCTCTGCACCCTGCCTACCTGATGTTTCCACCAGCGTGTTTGAAAGCCCCTTGGCTAACAACTTTCTTTTGTTGTGTAACTATAAAAACTTCATGAAGCCGTTTCCACATTAGAGTGTTATTCTGGGCAACTGAAATTCTCATTCCTGGGCAACGGATGATTGACCATTTCGGTCGAAAATAAATTCTCTTCTTCCCTTTGAGTTCTGTGCTGGCAAGGGTTGAACTGCTTGGTCTGTGGTATTTTGCTATGGCAGCCAGAGCAGACTGGGGCACTTAGGAACAAGATTCAACGGAAAACAACTGAGTCACCTCATCTCTTTGTACTTAAGTTTACCTTTCTATACAATAAGACTAACACACTCGCTTCAAGTGGTGCAGGGGAAATTATGTGTTTGTAGACCATATTGCACATGCTGTTAATAATGACTAATAATAAATAAATCATGACTGTTATTTTCACATGGGAGAGGAACAAATCAGGTCTTGGGTGGGCCCAGGGCCTGCCGCTAGTGTTCAGGCTGCATCCGCACCTCACCTGCAGTGACTCATGTAGACCTAGGGTCTTCTTCTTCTTCTTCTTCCTCACATTGTTCCCAGTGGTTTCTCCTTGTTCCCATCCAGAGAGAGGAGGTATGAGGAAACGAAATACAAGGACGTGTTTGTGATGACAGGAAGGGCAGGCTCTGCCCATCTCAAAGAAGATGGCAAAGCTTGGGTTGAGACAGGGGAGAGCTGGGGTAATAAGGGGGACGGGCTGCTCTCGAGGTAACCTGGAGAGGGAGTAAACACTCCAAATATGTCTCTTCCACATTGTGTCGGTGCACCCAAGGAATGCAGAAAAATACAAACACTTTGGGCAGCACCCTAAGGTAAAAAACCAAAGTTCAAGTGTGACTACATCATTGATAAGGATGGTCCCTGGTCATCTGACATGTGCTTTATCCTCCAAACTACAACTTCACAGGTGACCTCATTGATGATCTATATCCTAAGTCCAAAATGACACACTTCCATGGGAAATAAGTCAGGAGACCACCATCTTCCCTCCCTCCTCTTCTACCTCCCTCCCTCCCTGCCCCCTCTGCCAGTCTCTTTGATTCCCTATCACCAATATGCCTATCACATACGGGTCTGTTAAAACCTGCAGAAGCCTGAGGCCCCGACCTGCCAACACATCTGTGGGAGGATCCGAGAAGTCATGATAAGACTCCAGACGATGCTGATGAAGCACCCCAGGGTCTACTCAGTCTGTGTTCTTCAGGGTTGAGAGTCTCACTCGTGAGACAAGAAGGGGAGGGGTCCCTCTGAGACTTTTGGAATTCTGAGCCACTCAGTCATTTAATAAAAGAAGATGAGCATCCTGGAAGCTGCCGTGATGAAGAAAGGGAGAGCCGGGGCCAGCACGATGGTGCGGCAAGGGAGGGCCCCTGTTGTCAAGCCTGGTGACCCTGAGTCGTACCCCCGGGACCCACATGGTGGAAAGAAAGGGCTGACCCCTGCGAGCTGTCCTCAGAACCATGATGTGTGCGGCACCCCCCCCCCCCAGGGAATACATGTAATTTTTTAAATATAAAAAATAAAGGGGATCTTTGGTCCCATCACACTGTCCAAGGAACGATAAACTCAGTGACTTTATAGGAGAGGGAGAAATAAATAGCTGGAACAGGAGACTGCCAGCTTCAGGCCGGGAAGCTGGCAGGACACAAGCTAAGCATCCCACACAGGGCTCAGGGGCTATTTCCAAAACTGAAACCGAAAGTTTACGTGGAAAGAAAAGTGACTGTCGGTTCCCGAGTGTTCCAGACAGGAGGAGCAAAGGGCACCCTCCCTGTCACACGCTCACTGTGACTCAGTCTCACCCAGTCAGTGATGAGCACACAGAAAACCCAGCCTGACTTTGGCCTGTGCAGAATCCTACAGCAAGGAAGTCTCCTGAAGACTTAGAGAAGAATTTTCTGTAGGAAGCAAGTGCAATAGTGTGGGTGCCCATAAAATATAGAAGAGGACACACTCCTAAATGACTTTGGAATAATTTTTAAAAATAAAGTTCTAGTGGAAAACAAATGATAATTTGCATAGATGAGACATATATACAACATGTTCCTTAAAAGAAAAATCCAACATTACAAAGATGCCAGATATCTCCAGTTAATCTACTGATGTAATGCAAATGCTACCCAAATTCCAAGATGTTTGTTATTTTATTCCGTAAAATGCTTTGAAAACTAATTCTGGAATGATGAAAAAAAGCTAGAATACTTTAGAAATAATTTTAAAGGAAAGCATGATGAAGAAAAACACACCCAACCAAATAAAAGTATGCAACCAAGTTACTAATTTTAAAACAGTGAGGGACAGGATGGAGAGATGACTCCGTCTTTAAGAGTGTCTGCTGCATGCCCATGAGGACAGGAGTCTGGGTTCCAGCAGACATGTAAAAAGCTGGACTGTCCCACACCCACCTGCAACTCCTTCAGTGAGGGGAGCAGAGACAGGGAGACTGCAAAGACTCACTGGCTGCCACTCTAGGTAAAATAACATGACCTCCAGGTTCAGTAAGAGACTCTGCCTCAAAGGGACAAAGCAGAGTGATAGAGGAAGACACCTGGCACCTCCCTCTGACTTCTGTTTGAGTCATGTATGGTCAAGGAAACACATGCACATACGCCACACACACACACACACACACACACACACACACACACACACACACACACACACACTATTATGCAGTTTCTTCTGAAATTAAAGCCTTACGTCTTGGAGGGAAAGTTAAGAAAAGATCTTTACAGGGGAGTGAAACAACAGTATGTTCTAGGAGGAGGTGAACTACTTCAAGGATGTTCATTAGGACAGAAAGTACATAACTCAAAATAGCTTCAGGAAGTGCCTGAAACTGATCAGATACACTAGGATCTTCCCTTCCCAAGTGCACATACAGAGTAAAGTCTGCTGAGAGTCATGCTCAGACAAGCCAAGCTGCAAAGAAGGCTTTCAGAAGCCCATCTGCTTGAAGAGGCAGAGACCCGCTGAATCACCCAGAAGAAACAAAGACCAGCTGAGCTGCTTGGAAGACCCTCAGACCAACTGAGTCACCCAGAAGGATGCTCTCCAGCCTGTTGAGCTGCCTGCAGGCTGTGTAGTGTGCTCCAGGGTTCCCAGCTGTTTGGGTCTCTGAAATGATGGGCATCAGGAACAGCAGAGCTCTTGAGATGCAGCTCCATGGAATGAACCACACAACTACAACAACATCCCCCGGTGTTTCCCCGAATGTGCAGATTCCCATCTAAGAACAACCCTAAGGATGTGGATGCACCACATAACTGAGGACCAGCTTGGTGGTGAGTAAATAAATTTCATTTCATGTTTCCCTCAGTGTTGTGCAACAGCCTCCTCTGAAATTACAACATTCCATCCTACTGGGGAGCTCCTTAATCAGGGGGGTAAACAACTAAAAACAAAAAACCAACCAGTAGCTCCAAGAACTCCCTGAAACTGACTGGATTCATTAAGACCCTCCCTACCAAGTAAGCAGAGCCGAGCTGCAAAGGAGACTGAGAAAAGAGCAGACTCTGAGACAGAACAGCTGTCTGGAATAAGCAGAAGCCAGCTCAGCTGCCAGGATGAGGTTTAAACCAACTGAGGCACCAGAAAGGACACTCTAACCTACTGGGCTATCTGCAGACTGTGAAGTGTGCGCCAGGTTCCCGGCTTTGTGAGCTGTCACCCATGTGGGGGTAAGCTTTGGTGATATAGCTGTCATTGAGTCATTTCTGCTCCTGTAACTCCTCACCCATATTCCTGTAAGTAACCTCAATAAAACTCATCGACTCGCCAAGCTGGACTTTGGTATCCATACTTTGGTCTGTTGTCAGTTCCCTATCGGGAATGAGTAGACATCTGTTCATGTCTCCCCAGGAAAAGTCTGTCACATCTCTCTCTCTCTCTCTCTCTCTCTCTCTCTCTCTCTCTCTCTCTCTCTCTCTCTCTCTCACACACACACACACACACACACACACACACACACATGCACACGCACACAAGCACATGCACACAAATAAAAATAAGCAGTGAGATTCTAGTTGAAGATATAAGACTCCTGGAAACACAGGCAGCTCAGAAAGAGAATGCCTAGGACACATAAGAATTTAAGGGCTGCCAAGCCTGATAAACTGAGTTGGATCCCTGGGACTCACATGACGAAGGAAAGAACTGACCCCCACAGATTGTCCTCCTGATATCTACACATTCACTGCAGCACCTCCCCATCCCCCACTAAATAAATAAATAAAATGTAAATTAAAAATTAGTATGAATGGATAATATATCTATTAAAAGCAATGTGTTTATAAAAACTGGGAAGATTATGGCATAAAATGTGAGGGGTGGTTGTCATTTGGCTAGTATAATTTTGATTGGTCTGTTTTCTTTGTCCATTTTATACAATTTCCAATATATATACTATGTACAGGTAAGCAGAAAACATGAAAATGTATGCTTATTTTAAAGAAATAAAACAAAAATGTATTTCATCATTACAACAAAAAAAGAGCTTAGTCTAAGGTGCACAGAATCACATTCTCTGTGAGAGATGAATGATTATGCAATAAATAATGCTGAGAAAATTGGTGTTTAGGGGGAAAGTGATCATTTTCAACCCTAGAAACATAAAACCTTTAGTGCACAAAAGTCTTCATTAAAATTAAAGATACACAAAATATTTATAATAACTAATAGAGACAAAAATTTAATATTCTCATAATATATTTAGATAATATATATATATATATAAATTAAAATTCTGGTAAAAATTAATGAAAACATTGATTTATGAATAAAATTCCCCTCTTGAAACCACTAAACTGACATTAAAATATATTTTAGGGGTGTAAGTCCCAAGGATAAGGAGAATGGAGTAGGAAACAATTGCATTAAAGTTTGGCAACTGAAGAGCAGATGGTGAGAAGTAACGGGTCTGCCAGCCCCTGGGAAAGAGATCCCACACAGGAAGAGGTAAATGGTAGTATTCCGAGAAGTCTCGGGAAACAGTCCTCAATGTGGGAATAAACACAGAGCTGTGACAGTGGGTGTCTTGGCAGAAGGCTTGAGGTCTATTATATGGAAAGAGCAAAGCACAGGGTCCCTGGGGGAGGGGGTAGACAGCAGGCAGAACTGGATGTGGGAGCCAGGGGGAGGCCATCCTGACATGGGCCTCTGGTC
This sequence comes from Peromyscus californicus insignis, assembly GCF_007827085.1. Classification (NCBI taxonomy): domain Eukaryota; kingdom Metazoa; phylum Chordata; class Mammalia; order Rodentia; family Cricetidae; genus Peromyscus; species Peromyscus californicus. The sequence continues at coordinate 48,081,214 of NW_026294584.1, forward strand.
AGTGTGTACACATGGAACACTAACACCCCCAGTTCACAATCCCACTCAGAGTCCAGAATTCTTCTGGTCAGTTCCTGTCTCCCCAGGAAAGAGACTATGAAATCTTTTTCTGAATATTAAAGCAGCATGGGATGAAAAGTATAGAGCTGCTGAGAATGAGACTCCCCCAGCCCCACTGTGCCACCTACAATTAAGAACAACTTGAATTATGGTCCTTGCAGGTGGGTGATGACAATGCATGCATGTTGGGCTATAGTGAAGGCCAAGGACCCACTTCAGGTTGAACATCTGGTCAACCTCTTAGAACAGTAGTTCTAAACATGAGCAGATGAACAAGGATCATCAGCAACCAAGAAAATACAAACGAAAAAGAGGCAAATAAAAGTAACTTTTAAAAACTTTGAAATATTACTCCTCAGGAGTTCAAGGTCATCTCTGGCTTTTTAACAAGTTCCCTTTCTTAAAAGAAAAGGAAAGAAAGCATTCCCACTTATACCTAAAAGACTTTGCAATCATAAATCAAAAAGAGTATGAATAAAAAAGAAATATTGTACTCAGAACAAAAATAGCTCTTGAAACAATATTGCAAAAATGAACTTAACAGAAGCTTTAAAGATAAAGCTGTGCCGGGTGGTGGTGGCACATACTTTTGATCCCAGCACTTGAGAGGCAAAGGCAGGCGGATCTCTGTGAGTTTGAGTCTAGCCTGGTCTACAGAGTGAATTCCAAGACAGCCAGGGATACAAAGAGAAACCTGGTCTTGAAAAGCCAAAGTAAAAGAAAATAAAGGTGAACTTCTTCCCTCCAAACAACAAAACTACATAGGCATATAAATAAGAACTAAAAGATTAAAAAAAATAGAGGCTTAGTCCATGGAAATCCAATACTTAAATAATAAAAGTTCAGAAAGAAATTCAGAGCAATTAATGGGCCAGTACTTATATGTAGAAACATATTATTTAATGTAAAGTACAATGGATGAAAATAAACTTGAGCCATGAAATATAAATAGAAATTAACAGGACTAAAGGTATAAAACAAAGTCACAAAGGCTACAGAACCTCAGAGTTGGATTCCTTCCAGGTTCCAAGGGTAGGAGTGGAGGGATGCTAGCCAACACTTTGGGATTCTCAAAATCATGTGGCATGCTAGAAGATAATATACTGTTTTCAAAAGTCTAAAAGAAAATTATTTCTCACCAAAATTTCTATACCCAGCCAAAATATCGATCGAGGGTGAGAACAGAATTACAATATTTTTACAAAGTTTACTTCCCACACGTTATCTCCCAAGATGCTTACAGGACTATGTATCAGAAGAAGGAGAAGTAAGTGTGGAAACAGGATCTACCAGAAAACTGACATAAAGTGCATTTCCTGGGGAGGACAAGGGGGCATCTCAGGAAGACAGATGAGCACAAGGAACTGACGGAAACTATCCCAGAGCATGTCAGAGAGTTCCAGAAGACTGAAGAGATGAAGCTAATAGACTATGTAATGGGAGTGGGATTTTTAAGAAGAGGTTTAGACAACCAGCTAAGTGTTTAAAATTTAACTAGAAACAAGTACACAGTAAATGAAGTATATTAAAACCAAAGTCTGGGTAGGAAACTCACTATGTGAGCCAGCTCCAAATATCATTACAGTGCAGTCACTGAAGACTGATCTCTGATGGCCAGATGGGAAGGTAGGAGCATGGAAAGCATGCTTGCGTATGGTAGGGCAAGGGAAGAGAAAATCAAATCCTAGTCACATTGGCACATCAATCAGCAATGCCTAAAGTGGAATCATTTAGAGACTTGAGGCAAATACCTAAACAACCAGCTAAGAAGCGTGAGAGCATCTTCCTGTGCCTAGAAGAACAGAAGAGGAAAACCGCCCACATGGAAGGGGAAGCCTATTTGTCTTCTTTAAAACAGATGTAGTCAGCCATGGTGGTACAAACCAGTAACCCCCGCACCTAGGAGTCCGAGGCAGGAGGACTGTGGTTCCAGGTCAGCTTGGGCAATGTATCAAGCCTTCTTTTAAAAAACAAACAACATAAACCATCCCTAGCCACTATCCTATGTGTATCCCCAGCACTCCATGTTGGCAATGGGTTGGAGGCTTTGTTCTGACATCCCACCCCCGTCCCTTCTGCTCTGCTCTAAAGGCAAGGATGCCTGACCCTGTTCCTCCTCGACTGATGAGCTCTCATGATGCTCGTGAGGGACAGAGGTGAACAGCAGGTATAGTCACAAAGGAATCTCAGGCCAGAGCCTCAAACCAGAGCTAGTCTGCTGACCTCGCATTTATTAAATGGTCATTGACGGCTTTGAACTCCTGATTCTCCTTGTCTCCACTTCCACTGAGTCCAAAGCCAGTCGTGACTGTTTAATAAATTTGAGGTCATCCTGGGCTACCTGCAACCCTGTGTCCCCCACCCCCACCCCAAACAGACAAAGGCTAACCAGCTCAGACTCAGCTGACCTCCCTGTGTACACCAGCCCCTCCTGCCTCCTCATCTGACCAATCCCAAGCTTGCCCTTCTAGCCTCTAAGGTTAGCACTGCCCCTGCTCCCGCCAGAGATCTGGTGACAGCAGGAATGAAGATATTCTAGAGACGCTTGTACCCCTCCCCTGGGATATCAAACTATTGAATCAGTGGACCCCAAGAAGTTGGAATTTGCCCCGGAGCCTCATGCTGGGAGAAGGAAAGGGCTGATTGATGCCTTGGTACCAGCCAGGGGAAGAACTCATCTTCTAGAAAGAGAGTTCACATAGCTCTGACAATTTGCCAGACCACCTTGCGGGAGAGATTGGAGCTGAGCCGAAGATGGGTCAGTGAGGGGCGGAACCACACCTTGTCCAGGCAGGCTTTGTTATTTGCACCTCTTGCTTCTGTTTTAACTTCAACCTGATGTTGGGCCCCTGGGGCTCTTCCTTTTCCCTGTGTGGTCACATTGAATAAATACCCTTTATGTTTTTCAGTTTTATGTCTGTCTAATTGACCTACTGAGGATGGGTGGCTGAGCCAGGGCTGCCAGGGTCTGATCCTAACAACTGGGTAACAGAACCAAGGACGGGGACAGAGCTGAGACAAGGCAGGGAAGATGGAGTTCTGCTGGGGCATGAGGGCATGAGGTGTCTAAAGCACTCAGGCACAGGAACGCTTATTCCATTTGTGGCGTTCCAAGATGAGAGAGAGAGAGAGAGAGAGAGAGAGAGAGAGAGAGAGAGAGAGAGAGAGAGAGATTGCCTGAAACCCCTACAGAAGAAATCCCCCAGTTAAAATTACAGCTAGGGCCAGAGACAGGGTTAACTCTGAAGTGACGCACAGACAACCTTTTACTTTCTCCAGAGATTACCCCGGAAATGCAATGTCTTGTTTTGAAATGAATCGTTTTGTCTCATTTTACAACCTCGGTGAGTTTCCGAAGAGACCAGATAGTCAAGGGGGACACAGAGCCCCAGAGTCACGCCCCAGATGCTGCGAGGGCTGTCAATGGTTACAGTCACCAGCCCCACACTGGGAGAGTCCGTCACGGCTCTCAGGCCAGGTGCAGCAGGTATGGACCCTTGGGATTCTTTTGCCGTTATGTACCTGGGTTTGCCTTGTTCTTCTGAACTGCATCACCAGCATTTGTGTGTGTCGTGCAGAAAAGCACTGTGTCATCACTGACCAGTGGACTAACTGAATTTACCTGGCCTTTGACTCACTCCTAAACTCATTATCACAGCCTGCAATTCCCGGACAGTTACTCATTAGGACCTGAGCGGGAAGCCCGTTTCCATGGGTGGGACCAAGCTCGGCTTGTCTACTCCCACATAGCCTAACGATGTCAGCATGTTCTACTTCTTCATTTCATTTCCCTGGGGTGTGAATTCCTTGAATTCCTTGACCCCTGACTCCTGATTAGCTTGTGGGGCTTAAAGAACACCTTGATGGCAGGTTCACTCATTCCTGTAACCAGCTGAAGGGCGCTCACTCTACTGTCATAATATTAGAAATGAAAGAGACTTTGGGAGATTGTCAAATCAATTATTTCATTGTACAGAGAAGAACATTCCAGAGTTAGTGAAGGTAAGTGACTTTCCACGTTCCCACAGCTCAAAGTCAGGACTAGAATTTGAACCTTACGCTTCTCCATGATTATAACTCATGGCATCAAATGGATGTGATGCACCCATCAAACTGCCTTCCAAATGTTTATATGTATGCCCATAGATTAGGGATGCCCTCAGCTTTTGTCAGAGAAGCTTCTTTTCACGGTGGGTGAGGGGTGGCTGCAGAGACTCATGACTGGTCAAAATGCTGAGACTCAGGAACTCTTAGAGTGCTCAGCCCTAAATGGAACATCTGCATCACTCACTTCAAGGACCAGGGAACATCATGGGGGAGAGAGGCAGAACTGTAAGAGGTCGAGACCAGAGGGGACCTTTGGAGCATGCCTTCTAGTCATGACGCAGCCGTGGTACCCATGAACTCGCAGTAGCAAGAGTTACCTGCCCGGGACTGGTCCTGTCCACATTCCGCTATGGATGGGGCGGGACTCACAAGGCCCCAACCGCTCCTGGAGGAGCTGTTGGTAACTAATGGTTGCTGGGGGAGAGGGACATGTTTTCTTCAGTGGTGGAGCCACTGACAAGGTGCCCATGCTGCTGTCAATAACCTCACGTGTGCTTCTGTAAGTAGCCCTGACACAACTCATTGGGTCACAAGAAAAGAAAGAAGAAAAAGGTAGGAGGGGAGGTGGGGGAGGGAGAGGGAGAAGAAACTTTGGTTGGGATGTAAAAACAAAAAAAAATGAATAAATAAATAGATGAAACCAAAAAGAGAAGAAAAAAAAGGAGAAAAAAGGGAAATGAAAATGTAAGAGGAGACTAGCTAGGAGTAGTGAGTGTATCAGGAAGACTGGTAGGAGGGCAGGAGAGGGTGGTAGGCGTGAAAATGATCAAAATACAATATATGCATTTATGAAATTGACAAAATATAAAGTTTAAAAGGAGGCACAGTTCCAAAGTATCCTTAAAAATGAACAGCATCAGATGTTCAGGGGAGTGGACTGCCCCAATCACAAGGGCCTCATGTTTATAACTCCATGGGGCAGTTGTAGGGGTAGGAGTGGGGGCTCCTATGCAGCCAGGGGACATCAGGTCTCTGGCATGTGGCTGCTGCAGCTTCTTAGACCCAGGGCCAACCCTGAAAGGGGCGGGAGTCCGGATCCAGGGGCCTGAAGTGTTGACTACAATCAACTTGGTACATTTTTGCTTCTTCATTATACTTTTGAGGGAAATGCTAACTCACGAAGAGGAAAGAGAGAAAATGGGAACTCATCCCAAACCTGAAACATCATCCATTGTAATTGTGGAAGAGCCCCGAGCATGGACACTTGTGGCTGTTCTAGTCCTGGCTTTGTGGTGGGGGACTGGGAAGTCACCCACCTTCACCGCATTGTCAAGATGTGGGCAGCAATCCCATCCCCCTCGGTAGTAACCCCAACGATGAAGGAACAGAAACAGACAGATCCTGGGAATGCCAGTCAGTGAGCCTAGCCAAAATGGTGAGCTTTGTGTTCAGAAAGAGACCCTGTCTCAAAACCTCAGGCGGACAAAAGACACGGCATCCTCTTCTAACTTGTGCATGCGTGCTCATGGACACACACACACACACACACACACACACACACACCCCTGCATGTACACACAAAAAATAATAATGAATAAATATATAAAATTTGTGATTTGCTGTTATTGATTACTTTTTTCTCTATATATATTCTCATGCCTACATAATTTTACATTCATAATTTCCTGTGCTTTTTCCTAAAGATGACACCAAAAACTATAGCCGCGCCAGGCCGTTCGAAACTGGCTATCTGTTCTCAGGACTAGGTGCTAAGAAAATGTCAAAAGCAGGAAGGAAGTGTACAGAAAGGTCAAGAGGTTCCTCAGAGAGGAATTCCCAGGGAGCGACTTGCAGCCCCTGCCCCTCTCCACATTGTGAGAGTTGAGACCCCACACACACACTTTCCTGTGAACAGTCACGTTGATTCATTTTGAGTTTAACGAGGGCTGTCTATCTATGTTTGGAGCTGTCCGTTGGAACCCAGTGGACTCTGCAGTGGATAGACAACTGACAACAATGACTACTCTCTCCCAGGAGCTATCAATCATCAACAGTTCAGCAGGAAAAGGCAAAGCCCTGTGAGCTCTCCTGCCATCCATGACCTCGTGTTGACAGGGCCGGTCTTGTATAAATGGTTCAGGAAACATCAGTTAGTGTAAGTTTGAGAGTGTAATGGTTGTGTTGAATCTAGAGAATGTGATCTCACAGTCCTTTATATCTTCCAGATCACACAGACTTTCAGGACCCTCATTTATAAAGTTTCCTGAGCCTTAGGGATTTCTATTAACTAATTTAATGTGTCAATTTAACTGGGTTAGGGATGCCCAGATAGTCAGCCAGAGTGTATCTGTGAGAGTGTTTCTGGAAAAACTTGGTAATGGATCAGCAGACAGAGCAAAGACATTGCCCCTCACCAGGACGGTGTCAACTCATCCATGGAAAATCTACACAGCACAAAAGACAATGGAAGGGTGAATTTGATCTTTTTCTCCCCTTAGGCTGGGATGCCCATCAACATCTCTGTGTTCCTGGTTCTCCAGGTTTCAGACTCATCATGGTACTTAAGCCGCAGATCCCAGCCTCCACTCATAGCCCAAAATACCACGTTTAGACTCAGTCCAGTTACATCACATCACCCCAGGTCTCCCCAGATCCTCTGCTCAAATGGTCCTATGCCTCTTCCTGAGTCTGCCTCACTTTCCCAGTCCTGCCTGTGAAAGCTAACAGTGAGAAACGTGAGCCCTGGGCCTAAGATGGCCAGGGGTAGCTGTTGGGGGACTCTGTTCTTGCCATGTGGAACCTGGATGTCCAAGCCAGAGTGTCCACGTTCACTCATGGGAGACCACTTGCAATCTGGACCAAAGGCTGAGGTAGGAAGAGAAGGAGGAAGGCCGTGGGCTGGAGGCTGGCCGCTGCACTGCCTGGTTCCATGCTGAGCTGCAGAGTGGAAGAAATCTAAGCTCAACTCGGGCCTTCCAAATAGGATGATGGGTTCATGGTTCAGCTCAGTTTGCCTGCCTGATTTAACATTTTCTAACATCTACTCATGGAGTGTCTGAGTCTTCAGGGGCTTATTCTTATCAAGGGCCTCTAGGGGCAGACCTGATGTGAGGGGGGGGCACCCTCGAGAGAGAGAGCTGCAAGGGCTGAGGAGACGGCTCAGTCCAAAGTATGTTTCTTATACAAGCATAAAGACCTGAATTCAGCCCCTCCCATAAAAAAAAGTCTGGGTGCAGTGAGACACACTTGTAATCCCAGCACTGAGAGGCAAAGACAAGTGGATCCCTGGGGCCTGATGGCCAGCCAGGCTAGCCTGCTTAGAGGGATCCAGGCCACTGAGAGACCCTGTCTCAAAACATACAATAAATGGCTACCAAGAAACAACACCTGAAGTTGTTCTTGGACCACCCCGCTCCACCACACATACATATATATGCATGTTCATCAGGACATTCATGTAGAATCAAATGAACATGCACATAAACACACATGAGAGAGAGAGAGAGAGAGAGAGAGAGAGAGAGAGAGAGAGAGAGAGAGAGAGAGAGGATCCCTGTAGCATTTGAGTCTGTGGTTCATCATGTCCCCTGCATTTCTCTTAGCTTCTAAGCGAGGAAAGAACATATTTTCCCCCTAAGTTAATATGGAATTTTGTTACCTTCAACCAAGCATCCTGGTTCATCACTTACTCCTCCCTCCAACCAGCTTCCTGTTCATCCCAGCAGCATCCAAGCAGACCCCACTGATACCATGGCAAATAGAACTCAAAATCCATGGAGAGCAATTTCACCTACCTGACCCCCAGAAACACTTGCAGGAGGGTGCAGATGCCCGAGACGAAGAAAATGGTGCTGATGAGGTAGCTTTGGGTCAGGGGGTCATGCTGCAGGCACAGGTCCTTGGCCAGAATGAGCGGCACAGCCACAAGGCCCCCCAGGGCTGTGAGGAAGTGCTGTGGACAGAGCAGAAGGAGGTGGGCATGGGGACACTGCCATCTGCATCTTCATCCTCCAAGGCAGAAGTGCATCCTCCCCAGGGAAGCTCTCCCAAAGCCAGGAGTGAAAACTCTGCCACTGGTCCCTGAGAGACTGACAGTGAGCAATATGTATTAGGAAGTTCTATCCTAAGAAGCTGAGACCCAGCACAAGACCATTGAACTGGGAACTGATGCCCTGAGAAAGAAACTAAGACAGGGACACAGGCTCAGGGGGATAAAACAGGACCAAGAATAAGATCACAGCAAGGGTGGTTATGAGCAAGGAAGACCCCAGTGTGAGCTTAGAGCTATTGGCCAAAAGCTCATTGAGTTCCACCTGTCAGGACAGAACAGACCCAGAGTTCAGAACAGGTTAGAAGTCATAGCATGCAGCCTCAGCTACCAAGGGGATAAATTGGATGGATGTAGGTTATAGACAAACAGGAGACAGATAGCAATTAATACGGTACAGGAAGGAGCCACTATTTCACACACTCTGGTCTCAGAACGGCCAGTCTGATGGGGTCTGGGGAACTGCTCACTCATGGGCTGCAGCTAGTTCTGTTTGGAGTCATACCAAGGGTCTTGGCTGTTGGTCCAATCCCACACAAATTAGACCCTTTGTATGTATCTATGTCTCCTCCCCCTCCTCCTCCTTCTCCTCCTCCTCCAAGGGATCGAGGGCTCCACATCTTCTAGTCATATAGGTGGACAAGAGGGTAGCGGGCAGGAAATCAACTGCCAGGGCTTCTTTATGGGGCAGGCCCAGCTCTTGTCACCACATTGAGCGATGTCTGAAAGGGACCCGTCAACCAATGGATTAGACACAGATTAATCCCCTCAATGAATGTTCTGGAATAATCCAAACAACATGACCAGCACTGCTCTTGGACAGATGGGGTGGGGGTGTAGGGAAGCAGGGGAGACTTTAAACCCCCTGACAGCTTGTACGAACCAATGATGACCAAAGATGGCTTGGCTGCTCCCAAGGAAGGCAACAGAGTTTTTAGGAAAGAAAGCATGAGTATTTCAAGGCACATTCTTATGATCTCCCATTTCTCCCGTGATCCCTTGGAAAATAGCACAAGTTTAATCCTTTACAACCCTTTTTTGCTGAGACTGTGTACTGAACACAGGGCCTCACATATCAGGCAAATATAGAACGTCTAAGCTACAGCCCCCACACCCCATCCTCGATAGCATCTTACACACGCTTCTTTGGCCTGCACACTAGTTAGGCTAATAGAAGCCACAGCATTCTCCAGGCCTAGAATCCACCTGGGTTTCCTTTCTCACTGACTGTCTAGTAACAGTGATGAACAGCACTTATCAGGGCTAACTCCTTCCTGTTATCCAATAATCCTCTTGATCCTGGAGTAGCAGACCATGAAAACTGAAACAGAGAGAGAGAGAGATACTGCTGACGGAGCCGCCTCTGCGGAAGGTGCTTAGCTGGTGCCGCTCTGCCTTCTCAGGGGCCTCACCTAAGTGAAGTGGACCTTCAACCAAGCCAGTTGCCCCCACTCTGGTGAGTCACTTCAGAAGGGTTCAGCATCTTTTTCTAAAAGCCAACACCCATCCTCACACGCTGAGGGAGAGATCCGGGATTGATGCGGAAGCTACGGCAGCTGCTGAGATTGATGCTGACTAATTAGATCGGTGGTTGGTTGATACAGAACTTCCTTGGACCCACTGCTGGCTGGGTCATCTTACCTGGATCCCCAAGAAGATGCAGAGATACCATGGTGGTCTGTCCAGGATGCCATAGGCTAGATGACTGCTGCTAGGGTCCTTCTGCCTATCCTGCTTCTTGCCTTGTCCTTGAGTGTGGGGGCTGAGCACATCGTCGCCCCTCTGCGGAGACAAGAAAAGACCATGTGTGAGCCCTCCAGGAGGAAATAACTAGACTTCCTGACTTCAGCTGCGTGGTGGGACACCGTTCCAGACACAAGAGGTCTAGGACAGGCATCAGCGGGGCTAGTCAGCTGGGCAATACAGAGACAGAGAAAAAAGAACAGTGTCACCTTGTCCCCTACATCAGGCATCTGTGTTAAAGACTCTTAAGTCTTGGACTGTGGAAGGGGAGGGAGTTGACCCAAAGCCTTGGCAGAGAGACAGCTTTGCCAGGGAGCAGATGGGAACATGCCTTCAAGTCAAAAAATAGGTGGATTTCCTTTCAGGAACTGAGGGTAGTCCCAGCCCCTATGTCTGAAGACACCACACACTTAGGACACAGGACTCAGAGGACTTCGGCTGGATCTCACCTGAAAGCCTCTTTCCTACGATCTGGCCTTCATGTTTCCAGAAAATACTATGCAAGCTTAGAAGGGAGGGAAGCGATTACACAGTACCCAGCTGCATCATCTATGAACCATGACAATGACCAGCATGGCAAGACACCCATAAAGGTGGCATCCACATGCCAGAGGCAACCAACAGCTGTTTAATTGGACTTAAGGCCCATATAACAGGAGAGGAATTGTTCCTGCTACCAGAAGCCTAGCCAGCTTCCCAGGGCTAGTGAGATCATGGACATTAGAAAAAACCCAAACCTACTACTGTACCATCATTTCACTAGACCAGCATAGCTCCTTATTCTAAATCTTCTCCTTATACCACAGATAAGTGTAGCTACCACTCCTTGTCCAAGAGGCCTCTTTTTATAGCAAATGGAGGCCATCCCAGACAGTCATAACTGGACACAAGGCAGAGATCAACAGACTATGCAGAGCCCAGATCCCACGGACACGTCTGTATCACAGCTCCTCATCTATGGCTCAGGGAACATCAGGGAAGAAGGAGCAGAAAAATGATAATAGCCTTGCTTTTCTTTATCACACCAGCTTGTTCTGCAGTCCCTGCCATCAATGTGAATTGAATGAAAATAACAGATTAATGCAAACGGTTATTAACAGAATAACCTGGAGCCAATAGCCAATTTGCATTCCTACAATTTAACCAACAATTAACTTGGAATTATAGGTTTTTATTCCAACTTATCGACTGTATTGCTTATTCACCGTGGGCAAATTAATAATATTTCTGTCTCCATGTTCTTATCTATATAAATAAATCTAAGTAGTTGAGAAAACTACTTAGTAGCACAAAACACACAGTCCAGGGCTTGACACAGCCCAACTGTCCAATAACTATTAACTGTTGTGTTCACCATGACCATCCATAAAAGGCAGGGCTGACACATGCTTATGGCTGACACTGAGACACCTGGTTGGAGGTCGAGGAACCTGGAAACATCGTCTCTGGTGTGGCCAGAGGTAGCAAAGCTACTAGCATGAGGATAAAGTCATTCTAGCTGATAGGTCCCTGGGCCCTGGTCAGACCACGGAGTGCAGGGGGGTGCAGGAGCTATGCAATGGCACAGCCAGGACTGCCCTAAGGGTGGTATGGGCAGCCAGAGACAGTCCCGCAAAGGTTATTGAGGTCACTTCCTCCAAGTCCACCTTCACACCTGAGTATCCCACACTGCAGCCCCACCGCAGGGAACATCCCTGAGCAGTGGCAGCTCATGACCTCATGGACCGGCGTTAATCACATTGACCCTGTATGTTCCTTCCTTTGCAGGGAAAATATTTAAAATATTTGCGGATTAGCTCAGTAGGAAAGTGAGTCGTGTTAAATTCCCTCAAAGTGCATTTTTCATCTGAGTCTTTATTTAGCAACACTGGAGATCAAACCCAGAGCCTACCGGTCAAACCTAGAGCCTCCTCCGTGCTAGGTACACTCTGAACTACACCCCTAGCCCTTTACATCTCATTTTAAAACAAGTGAAAACATCTTCATGAGCTTCTAGAATACCAAGGACTGGAGCACTGTGTGTTCTCTACCTAAGGGATCAGTGGCTCCACTCCAGAGAAGTGTGAGATGGTGGGTTGCAGCTTGATTAGATGTGGAGGGTGAGAACAATATCAGATCAAGAACTGTGTAGCTGTCTTAAACCTTCTGAAACGCCATCCCTATGGAACAGTATCCAGTATGCCTTGCTCCCATTACTGGAAGTCTCTCTTCCCAAGGTTTCAGTTATCCAAGGCCAGCCATAGCTTGAAAATATTAAATGAAAAATTCCAAAAAGAAACATGTTCATAAGCTTTACCTTTTAAATTCTTATTTTATCGTTTTTAAGTGTGTGTGTGTGTGTGTGTGTGTGTGTGTGTGTGTGTGTGTGTGCATATACATGAATATAAGTGCCCATGGAGGCCAGATAAGAGTGTCAGCCTGCCTGGAACTGGAGACACGGGATTGTAAGCTATCCAACAGAGGTACTAAGAACTGAACTTGGGTCCCTCTGCGAGAACAGTACACCCTTAGCCCCGGAGCTTCCTCTCCAGTCCTAAGCTTTATATTTTAAACTGTGCCATTTTGAGCAGTGAGATGGGATACTACTACACAGACCTACCCACCCTGCCTGGGAAGGGAATTATCCTTTAGTCTAGCATACCCGTGCTATATGTGTTACCTTCTGGTCACTCTCGGATTAGTTGTTCTGGATATCAGACCAACTGCCTCAGAATCACAGGACTTGGAGTCAAGCAGCCCTTATTTTACTCAGTTAGGACTCCAACATGCAAGAGTAGTATGTGAAGGAGCACGGAAATACATATTGATACCATGAGGTGGCATTGTACAGTGGACAGGAGAAAGTACACACACACACACACACACACACACACACACACACACACACACACCACAAATATATGTTTAGATGTGTGTTTATAGAGAGAAACGATACAGTTCAGCACTACCTGAAGTGTCAGGAAGGACTCTACAGGGGTCTTAGAAAGCACCTCCACAAATAACAGGGACTATTGTTTTCTCAGTGAGGTCTTGCAATCTCTGCACTACTGACACTTTGGACTGGAGAATTCTTTGTGAGCCCTGTGGGGTGGGGGCTGGAGGTGGCTGACCTATGCACTGTATGATGTTCAGTACCATTCCTGGCCCCTCCTCTCTCCTAGCCCTGATGACCCAACATATCTCTGGATGTTGCCAATGACTCATAGGGGCCAACTCACGCGCTGGCCATTGCTGTAGGAGCAGTAACCACATTCCCCTAGAGAGCTCGAACTTAGGAGAAGTGCTGGCTGGAGAGGATGGGGATGTGGAGAGAGAAGCCACACTGCATCCCCGGAGGTGCAGGAAGTCAGTCCCTCCACAGGGGTAGAATGCAAATACTCAACCTAATTCCTTCCTGGTGTATACCCATGTATACCAGTGCTAATGAAGAAAGCCCGGTGCGGCACATTGCGGGAGGGAGCCATGAACCAGCTTCATACTTCCTGATACGGAGTCTACTGAGCTCGCCTCAGCTCTGCTCTGCGGAACTATTTTGTTCCCATGTAAAACATTTGTTCGTAAATCTTCTACCACTAGATTCTAAAACAAAAACCTAAGAGCCTTGCTTCATTCTAGAACATTGTTGGCGTTCCTTGAGCTGATAAAGCAGGTGGACAAATACATTAAGGAATGACTATGAAAGTCATCTAAGGGTGGGTTTTGTGCGCGTGCGCGTGTGTTGCTTTTAAATCTCTGCCCTTACGTATTTAGAGAACTTTTGAAATCTCATATCTGTCCAACTGTATTGACACTGCTTGGTCCTTGGGTTGCACATGGAAGAAATCTGTCCTTCTTCAAGGGTCAAAGCTGGACTAAAGAAAGAGAAGCTGCTGGAGGAAGTGCTGGCCTCTGGGCACATCTGGTGAGGATTTAGTGAAGTTGTGAAAGAACCTGTGAGGGCGTGCCGCTGAGAAAGGAACCCTAGGAAAGAGGAGGCAGAAGGAGAGAGCCTGTGGGTGACTGGTTGACTGATCCTGGGTGCGAAACTCAGAGAAAGAAACACAAACAGAGAAGTGCTGGGCACATGCAGCCTGTCACTCCCAGCATGACTGACCACCCCAGGCTCTGTTTTCCCAGCTAGCATCTAGGACACTCCTGGGGTGTGTGGTGTGGGGGGCCTTGCATGGCCTATGAGGGAATGAGCTCTCAGTCTGTGATACTTCAGTTCTGTGGCTTAGCCAGCAGATTCACCACGCAGCCTTTCCAGGATCTCTGGGACTCCCTGGAAGGTGAAGGGACGGCAGACCCTGTGAGACACTGTGACAGGCTGGGAGCCAATGTCAAAGACTGCCAGTCTGCGGTCCTCGAAATTGTCTGAATTCTTTATGTCCACACGGGTCACCTCGCAGTTACAGAAACCGCTTCTGTACTTGCTTCAAAACAGTCATGTGAGAAGCTGATCCTGCACGAGAAACCACATTTTTAAAAATAAGAACTTACGGGTTGGAGAGATGACTCAGCAGTTAAGAGCACTGGCTGCTCTTCCATTAGGACCCAGGTTCAATTCCCAGCACCCACAGGGCAGTTCACAACTGTCTGTAACTCTAGTTCCAGTGGATCTGACTCCCTCACAAAGACATGCATGCAGGTCAAACATCAGTGCACTTTTTTTAATTACTTAAAAAGAAGAGCTTAGAGTCTAGGAGAATGCCCTCCCTGAGGACAGCTTCTTAGTCCCTCGTGATAGCGTCTGGGACTTGCATGGAGCCCTGAGACTTGCAAGGTCGGTACAAAGTGGAGCCCAAGACAACACTTTGACCTCAGCAACAGCCTTTCTCCAAATACATTAGTTTTCTTCCTCCTGTGTTTGCTTGGCTTTTCCTATCTTGTTCACCCAATTGCTCATAACTGTGCCTTTGGCTGTGAACTACCCCAAGTCATCTATGCACAGAGGCGGGGCACAGAATGGAAGCAGCAGGGGACACAGGACACCACAGTCCTGTGTCTCGGCCATGAATGGCTAGCGCACTAAAGATATTGACAGACCCAGGTGACACGCCAGAGACACTGGAGAGATGGTCTCAAATGAGGTATCCCATCTCAAGACATGGCAGAATATTGAGAAATCAGAGGAGGCCCCCTTGCTAGGAGCTGTACACATGAGCTACAGAGTAGCCTGTGAGCCCTAATGGAGAAAGGATGGAGTCTCCATGAAGCCTTCCCTGACATCAAGCAACGGTGTGAGAGGACAGATCACCTCTTCCAGCTGGAGGTACTTCTCTCAACTCAGTGTCTAGACTTTAATCTCACTGGATGACTTCATCGAAGAGGCATGCTGATGAGCTTGGCATTGCCCGGCCCTTTACAGCTTACAAAGGGATTCCAATGGATCATGTGGGTCTCACCTCCATCTTGTCTCCCTACCCCCATCCCCTTCCCATTGACAGATGAGGAGACCGAGACTCAGTGAGGCCCTGGGGTTTGTCCACAGTAAGCAACTTCCTCTTCCATGGTTCAGGGAAGCTGCCTGCAACTGTGGTCCTGTGGGCAGGGATAGGCCTCTAGCTCTCAGGAGCACATGAGCAGAGTGGGAGGGGAAGGCCTGGTGCACTGGTCCCGTGCCTCCTCTGACATCATCTGCACCACAGTGTCCCTTCCTTCCGCTCTTCAGGTCCCACCTCACTTAGATGATTCCGTCCTTCCCAGTTCCCTGGATCTGGCTCCTGGGATTTTCAAGTTCCTCACAGTGGTCCCAGTGATCCTGTCTTAGTGCCCTTCCACACTCGGTGCCTCTTTGCTGAGGTAACAGTTGTAGTAACAGTGTCCCTGCTACAGCTCCTAAGATACGCACCAGGGCTGAGTTGTCTGTACAGAGAGCCGTCGCGGTAGAAAGTCTGGGGGAGAAATCCCAGTGGGGCTGTCTTCCTCTCTATCCCATGTCTCCCTGATAAATGTGGCCCACCACGAAAGCACAAGGACATCCCAAGGATGGCTGGCAGACCAGAGGGTACACTGCAGTTTCTGAAGCAGCATATATGGCCTGTGACCGTAAGGGAGCTGCAGTTTTACTGCCCCTGCTGCGGGTGATAAGCCATGCAACTGAGGCTGTGCCATCAGCCCAGAAACAACAACAGCAAACCAACAAACATGTAAGGAAGAATTATAACAGAAAAAAAGTGAACAAAAACCTCACACACTATTGCCCTCACTAGCCTCTAAATTGGGGGTGGGGGGAGTTGAAAATGAAGGGTCAGATGTCGATATTGGCTGGCTGGACAGCCACAAGGAAGCAGAGTACAAATAGATTGGTGTTGAACATCCCTTCCTGGACTCCAGAAACTTGGAGGCCGTGGGACAAATCAAACAATGAGGAAGAAGAGATCAAGGAAGAAATGATAGCAAAGGGACTGAGCAGGAGACAGGTGGCGCCAGGGCGCACAAGACGGTGTTGGTTGACTGGAGAATTAAGAAGGAAGAGAATTCCGGCAGGACCTCGGACTGGCCCCAGGCTTTTGTGCATTCACTGAGCTTCACAGGTAGGGGGATGTGGGGACTAGGTGACATAGGCTAGGATGCAAATTGGGCTTGTGAAGTACTAAAGCCATCAATAAGGGATGAGAAAAAGAAAGACAAGAAAAGGGGACTGTCTGGGTCAAGAAGCATATGGAGAAGCATCTGCAGGGAGCTGGGGTTTCCAGGGAGAAAACTGCCAGACACTCAAATGCTGTGGTTGCCGGCCTTTGGAAAGCCCCAAGGCCCAGTGCAGGGGGCAGATGGGCCACACTGGTGATCCCCAGTGTGTCCCCTGTCATGGAGGAAGGAACTCTGTGGGGTGGGACCCACAACAGCCCCCTCCTAAAGGAGTAGCAGGTGCAGCCTGAGGCAAGGACCAGGCCGAGTGACAGGAGGTCTCCTTTAGAATTGCAGGTTTATTGGTCTCCTACTAATGTGCTAGATATTAGGGCTTAGGTGGATACTAGAACCTTGTGACCACCAGGAACATGGAGGGTGATGGGCACCAGTTAGTGGACGCAGAAGTAGAATGGTGTGTGCAAATAAATAAATAAGTAAATTCATTTTTTAAAGATTGAACTTCACCTAGAAGGAGGCAAGTTTTTGCCCAGAGTATTCTGTTCACATTTCTCCCCTGGGAGTGGAGACTGTGTGCTCAGCTCTGGGCCCTTTCAGGAGCCAGATAGGATCAATTAAGAGACAGCAGCTGGGAGCCTGTGAGGGCCCCAGCAAGTTCAAGCAGGGCCTTGCTTCCTCTTGACCTGGCCTAGCCTCTTGGGGGTGGAGAGATCTGGGAAGGCACTTGGCACCACCCTGGAATGAGAGAGCCAAGCATCTCTTGGAGATTGTGGGGGCTGACCTAAGCAGCACCTCCCGAAGACACCACTGCAGCCAACATTTTTTGTGGGAACAGCTGACATAGTGATGGGTTGGTTTGTGTGCTGTATGGGCTCAGTTGGCAGTTTTCTTTAGTATCTCCTTATTTGTTGACTCCTGAGACCCACCGGCACCCACTTGGAACAGATGGTGCTAGATCGGAGACCCTCTCACCCTCTCTGTAGATGGCACGGTGCTGACCTCTGAGTCTTTCACAGACTTAGAAAAGCATCTGAACGATGTGCAAACACACCCGAGAGAGGAGATGGGAGCTCGGCTCACCCAGGGCCATAGGTCAGGCACAGTGAAATTCTTAGGAGTGCTGTGGTTTAGTGAGACGGAGATGATACCCAATGAGGTGAGTGAGAAAACCCTACAGCAGCTATGCCAGAAAGATGTCAAGATAATGCTGGAAGAGTTCAAAGGAAGGTACCCTGTGTGGGTGGGAAGAGATGTTCCCTAAAGCCATAAAGTCCTAGTGCCAGGGTAGGCTACTCCCTTACCCCCACCATGAGCTGTTGACCAGGAAAGCCCGCCCCAGCCCACAGGCCCTGCAAACCATAAAGGCTATTACCACTGCTGTTGGGTGCACGCAGAACTAGATGGTGAATTCCCACTGCTGAAGACATCTGTGTGTTTTAGCTACAGGACATGGAGAAATCCAAATGGGACTCCACTGGACAACCCCTCCCTGCTGATGGGTCTGCCAGAAGGCACTCTGCAGGCTACTAGAGGAAGAAGGTAATCAGCAACAGTCTGCTGAGCTATGAGACCCTGTACACTGTGGGACCAAAATGACAGACAAGATGAACTCACCCATGTAAGAGTGGTACATTCGTTGTGAATACAACAACCAAAACCATTTCCATTGGATTTAAGGCCACAGGGGGAAACTCACATGTGATATTGTCGTCCAGGGCAGAATCCTGGGGCTAGGAAAGCCATGGACCCCAGTGGGGACACAGCAAATGCTGTCGTTTTACTGACTAAATGTGATATGCCTGCCCAATTGGTTTCTACACCTTTGCGTGTCTGCCCACGGCACTACCGCCACTGTGGGCCTCAGTTGCCATGGAAGGAAACCTTTTACAATCAGAAGTGTACTGTAAAGATTCATAACCAGTCAAGTCCCTGGGGCTAAGCGACCCTTGCTATATAACAGCCTGATATTCAGTCAGAGATGGAAGAAATAATCATGTATCTGTGTCACCCCCTATAAGCTTGGAGAACATTGCTGAAGCATGGGTGGTAAGGAGACTGTAAAGGCTGAAGGAAGAGGTGGAATGTTTTAAAGACCTTCCTCTGAACACAACCACCATCATCATCTGCATCGGGGCACTTTCGACTACTCAGATCCACGAGAGTGGGCCTGTTGATGTCCCTCGTGGAGGGATGAGATCCTCCTCTGAGAATTCGGCCACTCTCTTTTGCACCTCCCTGCTACCTGAATGTGATCCTTCCCGGCTTCACATGGGCGAGAGTATACAGTGCATGGGAAGTTAATTTTAGGGAGAACTCCATCTACACAGTTCCTGAGAAGTGAGCATCCATGACAGGGTGAGAATTTTCAATAATGACCCAAAGCTGCTCTTGGGTCACCCATGTTCCTGTAAGTAAGCCAAATAGACTCTTGTTCACCATGCTAGACTTAGGTGGGACTGGTCTGTCATCAGCGCCCTATCTGGGGTGAGTAGACACTTGTTTACACCACCCCAGGAAAAGTTCATGCAAGCCCTCCACTCTCCATGAAAGATTTGTCTCACAGAAGTTCAAATTTAGGAAACTCAACATTCCTGAGGAGGAAATGGAATCTTCAGTATATTTCATTATTTTTTTTAATCTCCAAAAAGCATAACAAAAATAATTGTGTGATGAGACCAAGTCTTTTTCTCTGAAGCTCCATTATTTTGTCAGAGAAGAACACTAGGGACCCTTGCCAGAAATATGACAGAGAGGACCGAGCCTGTGTTTGGATCCAGAGAGCAGACAAGAACCTAACTCAGCCAGGCAGCAGTGGCACACGCCTTTAATCCCGGCACTCGGGAGGTAGAGACAGGTGGATCTCTATGAGTTCGAGGCCAGCTTGGTCTACAGAGCGAGATCCAGGACAGACACCAAAGCTACACAGAGAAACTCTGGCTTGGAAAAACAACAACAACAAAAGAACCTAACTCAGGTTCACGGGTGGTTGCTATCGCCAATCGTTTGGCTGAGTCTGAAGAGAGAGGCCTTGGTCCCTGCAGTGGGCAGTGGCAAAGACATAGGGTCTCCACTCAGCCTGCCCTGTTATGTTATGTTTAGGTGACCAAAACAGGTTGGGGAGGGTGGTGGGGCCAAGGTTCTGGGACTAGCTAGAGAGGCCTCCGTGGGTTACTGTGAGCAGAATTCTCTGGCTCTCGGGTTTCTCTCGTGTAAAACAGAAAGAGAAGCACCTGTTGAGCCAGTGGTACACGGTCTTCTGCTTCTCTTTGCTTGGTTCAGAAAGGGCTTTGAAAGAAAGCCTAGCCTAACACTGAGAGGCCGGGAAAACACACAGGGGCTCCCATCCAGAGACCACTTGGTAAACAGAGCCCGAGCAAACAGAAGAGTGGGAGCGTTGTCAGGAAACCTGGCCCCACCTTCTGCCTCCTCCCCATTCCTTCATTTTATTTACAGCTCAAGGCTCAGAGAAAGTCCTGTGTCTGCTGTGAGGGTGGCTGGAGGTAACAGGCCCTGGAGGAACCAAGGAGGGAGAAGCCACTGCTGTCTGATGATAGGAACCTGAAGGAAAGGGGTCAGGAGGCAGAGCTTCATCCTGAGGCCTCTAGCCTGCTCCCCTCCACCACCCGACCAGCACTCACCAGGGAGTTGGGCAACTCGCAGCTGACGGTGGTAGAATTCATGGCAACCAGAGGAAGTTCTCCTTCTGTCTTCCCTTCAAGAGCCAAGATAGAGACTACCAGGAAGGGAGAGGGAGCTCCAAGAGAGGAGGGTTAATGTAGTGCCTGAGTCAGAGGGCGGTACCTGGAAATCTACCCTCAGTCTGACCTGAGTATGGCTAATGCCCCTCCAGCCTCCTGCTGTGGAGACCAAGGTGCATCGAGCTGTAGAAAATGCTTTGTGGCTTGATAAGTTTTGTGGACTCAAGAATAATCCCCAGAGCACCTAAGAAACAGGGTGTGACTTGAGAACTCTTTCAGAAGGCTGGGTTCCCAGGGCAGGTGGAGGGAGAAGAGCAGGCTTACGGGTAAGCTTCTGGTGTTCCAACCTGAAAACTGACTGAGGTGGGATAGGACTCCCTGAAAAGACAGCACACCCAGCAGGGTTGATGCAAGAAGGAAATAATTAATGAGAGAGGGACATGACTTGTTCTGGGCACATCCTTTGGAGATGTGGGTCATGGCCCCTCCTGAGGGTCAAATGGCTCTCCCACAGGGTTGCTTAAGACCATCCGAAAACACAGATATTTACGTTATGATTCATAACAGCAGCAAAATTACAGTTATGAGGTAGCAACAAAAACAACCTTCTGGTTAGGGTCACCACAGCGTGAGGAACTGCATTAAAGGGTCGCAGCTTTAGGAAGGTTGAGAACCTCTGCTCTAGAGGCTCAGTAAAAAGCTGGGGAAACAGCACTTCAGCCCTTCGCTTAGCGCTGGACAGTTTTCAGAGGGGGCTAGAATGGCAGAGCTGCTCTCCTCCCACACAGGGGACTCGGAAGGACATCTCCCCAAACTGGCTCACTCACATCGCCATGAGAGCCAAGTCTAGCAAGCAGCAGCCACTGGTAGAATGTTCTGAGATAAGAGGCATTTCCTTCCGCCATTCAGAACACACGGCAGGAGCCACAGAAAATTCCATGGGAGTTGGTCCCAGAGCAAGCCCCGGGAAGGCATGATGATAAGATGTGGAAGAGGAGAGGACCAATCCGGCTTGAGCGGTGACAGAAAACCCAAGATCAAAAAATGGTTCATACTAAGTAGCCATCTGCCGAGGACTTAACTCCACACCCAGCTACAACTTTGTATGTGCTGGTTTATGTTTGTCTTGTTTAACTGGATGATAAACTGAGCGTGTGCACGCTCATGTAACAAATGACACCACAGGGCCCCTGAGAATGATATGGACCAGGCAAGCACTCTAACTAGATACACTCCTGACCCTTAAGCACCATCCTTTTTTCCCTCCTTCCCTCCCTCCCTCCCTCCCTCCCTTCCTTCCTTTGGCTTGTATGTGTGTGCATATGTGTATGTGTGTTTGCATGTGTGAGGTGCACGTGTGTGAAGGCCAGAGATCAACATCAGGTACTGGCCTCCACTGCGCTCCACCTTATCTTTCTTTTTAAGATTTATTTATTCATGTATTTTTATGTATACAGCAGAAGAAGGAATCAGATCCCATTACAGATGGTTGTGAGCCACCATGTGGTTGCTGGGAATTGAACTCAGGACCTCTGGGAGAGCAGCCAGTGCTCTTAACCACTGAGCCATCTCTCCAGCCCCCTCCACCTTATTTTTTTGAGGCAGGGTCTCTCACTTGAGCCCAGAGGCAGCCTATTTTGTTAGTCTAGCTAGCCAGCTTGCTCTGGGGAATGCCTTGTCTACCACTCCCGAGCACTGAGGTTACAGATGAGCCACCGCACACCGCACACCGCAGTCAGCTAGGGATCTGGACTCCAGTCCTCACATTTGCATGTCAAGTGCTTTTCCCACTGAGGCACCTCCTACCCCTCTTAGGTATAACTATGACAGCGAGAGGGCAGAGAACAGACCAGGGCCGTGACCCGCTCCTAGTAGCCCTGGCAGAGACCAGGCCTGTTTCCATTTACTGGAGCTGGCTGGTGCTGAGCGAGCAGTTCTCAGGAAAACCACAACTGAGGGCCGACCAATCAGCAGGCACCTCACACCCTTCTGCTGGCTCAGCAGGTGCCCTCAGCCTTCTGCTAGCTAAAGAGAGCTTTCCCTGCCCTGCTGTCCGAAAGCCCCTAAGCACTGCAGCCACCGACCAATCCTACAAGCCTTTTGTTTAAACCCAGCAATCAGCCCCAGACTAATTTCTTCTCCCTGGAATTCCCCCAACCCTGCTTAAGAGGAGCCTTCGAGCTTCTCTCGGGGTCACCTTTTGCAACTTGGTCAGAAGGTTAGACCCCAACATGCTGGATATTAATAAACACTCTTGTTGACTGCATACGTGACTGGTGGTCTTAGGACGTCTCTCGGACCCTAACAACAGTAAATAGAAACAACTGGCAGAGCTAAGAACCTAAACTGTTTCTGCAGATATCAGCTTTGTTTTCCCTCTTTTGGGAACACACACACACACACACACACACACACACACACACACACACACACACAGATACAATATTCTTTGACCTCATTCTTGCAGAACACTGACATTTCCCCAGAGCTGCTTAACAGGAGTGGTCACAGTAGGTGGTTTGCCATTCGTCTTGGGTGACTAACTGCTTCTGCCAACCCTTCAGCTCATCTCCAGGTCCACAGTCCTGGAAGGTAAAAATCCAACTATGAAAACCAAAAGGGTGGCTGAGCAGTGGTGGTGACACACGCCTTTAATCCCAGCACGTGGGAGGCAGAGGCAGGTGGATCTCTGTGAGTTCAAGGCCAGCCTGGGCTACAGAGTAAGTTCCAGGAAAGGCACAAAGCTACACAGAGAAACCCTGTCTCGAAAAACAAAAACAAACAAACAAAACAAAACACAAAAGTGCTACAAAGGAAGTGAGGCCCGGAAAAGAAAGACACCTGCCTCCTCCCTTCTCACCCTCTCAGTGAATAACACCAACATCTACCCAGTAACCCCAGTCCTCATCCCAAGTCCATCCAGGCCAGCATCCCTGGTCTCCCAAATCTTGGCCAATTCACCTCCTAAACGTGTGTGTAATACTCACCAATGATAGGAACTACACTAGCCTCATCCAAAGCCTCCTTTTTGGCCCCTCCTCCCACTCTGCATCAGTGTCCTTACATGTCACATCACAGCCTTCTCTCCTTCTTATACATGGTCTGGGTGCAGTCTGAAAACAAAAGTTAGTCACACTTTCCCTTAAACAAACAAACAGCAAAACCCTTCCACACTCCCCTGAACCACAAAGGTGAAATGAAACTACTCGTCACACAGTCTATGACTGTTTCATGATTTCTCTCTTCTAAATCTGTTACTCACCACTTCCTGAAACTGCAGCTGGGTCACACACACACACACACACACACACACACACACACACACACACTCAACCAATAGCAAATGGATGCAGTCAAATTACCCAGGGTTACTCAGCCCTACTTAATCATTCAGCTGTCTTTCGGACCTCTTTTTTTTTTTTTTTTTTTTTGGTTTTTCGAGACAGGATTTCTCTGTGTAGCTTTGCGCCTTTCCTGGAACTCACTTGGTAGTCCAGGCTGGCCTCGAACTCACAGAAATCCGCCTGGCTCTACCTCCCGAGTGCTGGGATTAAAGGCGTGCGCCACCACCGCCCGGCTTCTTTCGGACCTCTTAAGCCAGATCTTTGTCGAGAAAGAGGTAGGTCTACACAGCCTCTTCTTCCTTCCAGGGCTCCAGCTGTAAAATTGTGGGGATGAGGGTGGGCATCAGCTCAGTATAGTGTTTGCCACAGAAGCATGGGGACTGGAGTTCTGTCTGAGCACTGATGTAAAAGACAGGGCGTGAGCTGGCCACGGTGGTGCACATCTTTACTCCTGTCTGGGATTACACTGGGAAGACAGGGGCAAGCAGATCTCTGTGAGTCTGAGGCCAATCTGGTGAGTTCCAGGCCAGCAGGGATATATATATAGTGAGATCCTGTCTCAGGAAATAATGAATAAATAAATAAACCCAGGAGTGGTACTATGCACTTGTAATCCAGAGAATTCCCCTAGGTCTCACTGGCTAGCCAGGGGAATGTAGACTTTGCTGGCCAGGGAATCTGGATGCCCGCACATACAGAAGGCAAAAAATTGAGATAGTGTGATGCTGGATGGAATTTCTCCTCGAGAAACTATTGCTGACCTTGCCTTTGTCCACTTTTCCTTTAATAATGGCCTCAAACATCCCTTTAAAGAAAAAAAAAGGAATATCAGGCTGGAGAGATGGCTAAGAGGTTAAGAGCACAGGCTGCTCTTCCAGAGGTCCTGAGTTCAATTCCCAGCAACCACGTGGTGGCTCACAACCATCTATAATGAGATCTGGTGCCCTCTTCTGGCCTGCAGCAGACATTCAGGCAGAACACTGTATATATAAAAACAAAAATAAATAAATCTTTTTAAAAAAGAGAAAAAGAAAGAAGAGAGATAGAGCGATAGATAGATAGATAGATAGATAGATAGATAGATAGATAGATAGATAGATAGATAGATAGAAACAGGCAATTTCAAAAAAGAATATCTTTGAAAAATAGTAAAGAATATTGATTAGAGAAAAATCTCAATAAACCCTATGTTCCCATGCCCTTCTCTTTTGGCAATGTGCTAGGAAAGAAAAACAGGCCTCAGAGTTGAGACAGCATGGACAGAAGGTGCTAGGCACTGAAGGAGAAAATGGGCACAAAGAGATAAAGTTTAAGAAGGTCATTGAGCTTGATGGTGGGGGTACTCTGAAGAGAAGGGCAACTCAACGTGGAGACTACCAAACCTTGATGTATACCCAGCTCAGAGGCCCAGGTCACTGACTGGACATTTCCCCATGGGAACCATGCATTTGCTTACACTGCCCGCCTAGTACTGCCTTGGTTTGGTTCTATTTCTCAAGATCATGGAAGTGTGATATGCTAGACCTTTGTCTGCCCTCCATCACCTGTCTGGGAAAAATCTTGGCTTCTGTCCCAGGGGTTTTGGGAACATGATTGATGGAGAATTTCCGTGGTGGCCCTACTCATCCAACCAAGTCCCGAGCAGTGTTCTGGGTACATCCCAACTCCTCGGGTGCAACTTGAGAGTCCTGGGCCACCAAGTCAAGACACCGGCAGTTTCATGAAACTTAGCTTCACTGGCTAGGTCACATTCTCTGGCTACAGAGCGGTTGGTGGGGTTCTCTGGGAGTGCATATATTTGGAGGATGGTGGTGGGGGAGGAGTGATGACCTTAGCCTCGAAGAATCAAAGTGTACCTTACACTAGATTCAGCTGTAAGCATTTGGAGGCCACAAAGACCTCAAACCACACAGATGACCAGTGGAGGTGCAGTTGGAGAGGCCTTGGGAATGAAGTGATGGTCTTGGCATTGGGGTTAAGGGCAGAAACATGTGACTATGGCAGGAGGCAGGCTGTGACAACCCTTGGGAACACAAAGGTTCCCAAACAGAAGCTACCTCTTTCAGCTGAAGCTTCTACAGAGCTGGTTAACTGATCAGGATGCCAGTGGCTGTGAACAGTTAGGAGCGTCGCAAGCCCAGAGCCAGGTTATCTTGAATTACTACAAGTCCTCTTGTAGCTGTCTGTAGCTCTCCTCTGTAAATGGCCTGACAGCTTTGTGACCATTAGCTCATTTGGGATGTACAAGCAGAACACTGCTGCTCATTCCGCTGGAACATAGTAACTTAGCAGACCGTGAGCTTCCACTAACTCAAGAGCCAAGAGTGTCGTCAAAGAACATCTGAGGCCTAAAACAGAGGTTTCCCTGGTTCTCGGTAACCCACCTCTCTGCTGTCTCCATCAATGTATCTGAAGTGTCTTGAATTACGACTGTCTTTGCTCGGTTACTATAAAAACCTCATCTAAGTGGTACCACATTGGAATGTGGAATTTGAGGTCACCTGTGTTCCTGGGCTGCGGTCACTCTCATTGGGCTCCAGAATGAACCATTTCTTATCACCTTTGAGGTGAGAGTTGTGTTTTTGCATTGGCTACAGTGGCACTCACACTCCTTGTCTCTTAGATGTGCCTTTCCACAGGCATCCCAACTCAGGGAGGGCCCTGGCCACTTTGTCTCTTGGATGAAAATTCCATTTATATTTTATTATTTATTTATTTATTTTTGGTTTTTCTGAGATGGGGTTCTTTTTGTTGCCCTGACTGTCCTGGAACTAATTTTGTAGACCTGGCTGGCCCCAAACTCACAGAGATCCACCTGCCTCTGCCTCCTGAGTGCTGGGATTAAAGGCGTGGGACACCATGCCTGGCAGTCCATTTATTTTTTTTTATTTGTTTTTTATTTATATTTTGAGGCCCGGGATAGTCTAACTCACTAGGTAGCCAAGACTGACCCTGAACCATGATCCTCTTGCCTCTACACTCCAAGTGCTGGTGTTACAAGTGTGCACCCCCACACCCTGTTTATGTAGTGCTGGCGATTGAACCCAGGGCTTCATGCATGTTAGGAAAGAACTCTTTCAACTTAGCTACATCCCCACCCAGCCTGCTAAGTCAGTTTGAACGTCTCAGAGCATCTTGCTCTAGACACTAAAAGATAAACAGCCTGGTATTCAACACTGTCACACAAACCTAGTAATTAGCTTAACCCTTGTGTCCAGACAAGTGGCCTTGAGAAAGAAAGCCAGCTGTGCCCATGACAACATGAATCAGACAAGTAGAAATTTTTAAAAATGTTTTCAGGGACTGGAGAGACGGCTCAGAGGTTAAGAGCACTGGCTGCTCTTCCAGAGGTCCTCAGTTCAATTCCCAGCAACCACATGGTGGCTCACAACCATCTATAATGAGATCTGGTGCCCTCTTCCGGCATGCAGGCATAACACTGTATACATAAATAAAATACATCTTTTAAAAAAAGCAACTTAAAAAATGTTTCCAGGTGCTGGGGACGTCTGGCTTAGCAGGTAAGAGTGCTTGCTGCTCTTTCAGAGAACATGCAGAGCTGAACTCAGTTCTCAGCATCCATGTCAGGCGGCTCACAACCACCTGTGACTCCAGCTCCAGGGGTTCTGACGCCTTCTGTGAGCACCAGCAGATAAGACACTCACACAGACAGGTACACATAAATAAAACTGAATCATTTTTAAAAGGTTTTGGACCCCCCAAAAAGAAATGGTGTGTGTTTCTGCTTGGTTCTTATTTGGGAGGTGCTTTATGAAGGAGATGGGTATAAATACAATAGAGGAAAGGATGGAAATGAAGGATGGAGGGCAGCCTGGGGCTGGAGGCTCCCAGAGAGGCTGTGCCCCACGTCCCCATGGAAAGGGCTCATATCACAGCTCAAAAGCAGGTTCTGTTGCTGGTGGACAGGCGTCTCCAGGGTTTGGGCCTCTTAATCCAAAGAACCGAAAATAGGAGTCTCACAGATTTGCCAAAGAAGCAAAATAACTCTATTCAGAGCAAATCAATAGCACAGATCAAAGAGGGATAGATAGGCCGTCAAGATTGACAGCCGGCTACAGGAAAGAGCACACTCAAGGGCCCTGATTGTTCAGGTGTCCTTTTATGGGGTTCAAGGGGAGAAGGAGCTTGGTTGCTAAGAGATGTGACACAGTCGGTTCTCTATTTGATTGGTAGATTGATAATGCCTTTACTTTTTCCACTGTGTGTACCCCTTCCCAAAATGCATCTGATTTTAATATATGCATACCCAATTGTGCATAGGCATAAATTGTAAGTGGGAGTCTCTACATTTTTTCTACAGGACCACAAGATGGTTCCTGGGTGTACCCGACAGAATTACCATCCATGAGGCAAATGTCTAGGTCACAGCAAGCTTGGTTATCGTCACTGCCAGCAAAAGCTATGGTCCTGTTTGTGAGTTTCCAGAATATGCCTGGGAGGACTGAGGTCATGTATATACTATACTCGAATATATCCACTCAGACCTTAACCCTGATGTATTGCTATTTTAACCTTCTTATTTGAAAGCATTTCTATATAAAAGTAATGTTGTCTCCATATCAGCAATCATTACAGCAGATGTTAACTGTGCTGGAATTCTTGCAGCTCAGTGGTCCGGAGGCGTCAACCAGACTTTGGAATGTGGGGCTCCCTTTTCTTCCCACGCCCCCATAAGATTCCCTGTCTTTCTCTTGTGTTTAGCACCAGTGAGCCTGCGCGGGTGTTGCACAGTAACACCCTCTACATGTCCTGCTCAGAGGCAGTCAGTCCTGCAGCACCAGAGGGTGACTCTTTCTGTGATACTGCTTCTCATTCTGACAGTGGCCCTGAGCTGAAGAACCCGGAGCTAGGTCCACCTCCTTTCAGCTCCTCAAGTATTACACTGCTGTCAGGGCTTCATGGCTTCCTTTTGGGGGCTGAATGGGGTGCCAGCTAACAGGCAGATCAATGCTAGCTTGTTCCTAGGAAGACAGTGTTGAGACGTGGAGTCCTCAGGGGTGAGCACACTCACACCAACATACTGTGAAGACGTGGCCCCCAGAAGAGCCACTGCCTTTTAACGTGTCCACAAAGTCTGTCTGTCTGTCTCAGTAACTCCCGAACCCTCCATGGACGGCTCCCGCAGAGCACCAAGAGCCTCCAGCCACTATCCTGGCAGTCTGGTCTCTGTCTTCTGCAAGCACCACGTGCTTGCATCAGGAGAAGATGCCACAGGGCAGCTCCGAGGCTGCTTGTTCTGGGCACAGTGAGCTCCTGCAGTCAGTGCTGAGCCTCTAGGTGAAGGGGCCCAGGAGAAGGCAGGGGGACCGAGCTCCACCCATGATTCTCACACCTGACTGCTCAGATCCACCTTTCAGCTTGGGCATCTGCAGAAACAGTATGGGAGCTGAGGTGTCCAGCTTGTAGGACACAGCTGCAGGCAGGCACTCTCCCAACAAGGTTCCCTCCACTGGCACCTCAAGGCTAAAGTCGAACAGCTTACTTCCTGTCATGGGGCATAGAGACAATAGCCTACAAGTGCATTCTCTAGATTGACCCAGGTAATTCTTTCCCTGTTCTCAAGTTTGAGGTGCGGGGGGGGGGGGGGGGGGGGGGGAGGCTAGGGGGCTGGGAGGGGGCTCAGAGGATGGGAACACAACTTTTGACCTATCACCTGTAGCCTGTCAGAGCCTCAGGGAACAGACGACAGGACCACAGTGCCACCCAGTGGAAAAATAAAAGCCAGCGTCCTTCCACCGGGAGGCAGAATCCTGAACACACCCTGCCTTTCAGAACTGAGTTTGGGCCCTGTCTATGGTGCTGATATTCTAGGATGCTCTCTGGACTGGGAGGGAGGAAGGGAAGGACGGGGGGGGGGGGGGGGGGGGGGGGGGGGGGAGGTTGGCATGGGACATCTCTGTCTCTGCACTGTGTTCCTGAGCCAAGGCCTCTGTCCTGGCCTTTGTTAAAGGCTCTCCTCTTCAATCTACATAGGGGAGAACAGGAGAGGAACGGCACTGTCCTCAATCTACAATGCCAGATCCACTGGTTGAAAATGAGTCTCCCAGGCTGGGGAAATGGCTCAGGGAGTAAGGCATTGCCGTGCAGGTGTGAGGAGGTCCTAATCTGGATCCCCAGCACCTATGGAAATTCTGGGTGAACTTGGAAGCCCACCTGTCATCCCAGCACTTGGGACGGAAGAGGGGATCCCCCAGAGGGAGTTGGTTAGCTATACTAGACAATCGGCAAGTCGGAGATTCGAGTGGAGAGTAGTTGAAGACAGCAGACACAAACCTCTGGCCTCTGCATGCATGCTCACATATACATTCACACGTGCACACAAACGCACACACATGTGAACACACACCACACACATGAAAAATACCTTCATGATTATTCCTTCTTCTTTCTCCTCCTTCCAGCCATCCACCCATCAACCATATAATAATTCTACCACTCTCAGTCTTTGTGTGGTGTGTTTTGAACATTGTGCAGGTAATGAGTATACCAGACTCAGCAGAATCAGACACACACACATCCCTGCCCTTGTGGAAGCCATCACCTGGTGGAAGAGGAAGACACTGATCAAGTAAGCATGGGGATCAGTGTCTAACCTCCACTGAGATGAGTGTTGAACCTTCTTGAACTGGGTCGTGACCTCAAGTCGTACACCGAGTGTGGGGATGCTGATAGATTTGGCAACAGTAAAAGGTTTCTAGACATTCAGTGACCAAAAAATGAGTCACAGTGGAAACTGGAACGAATCAGAGGCATTTCTGTCAGCATTCACTGGTTAGAGTGCACGGCTTCACTGGGGGCTTGGTTCTGAGCACACGACAGGTCACTGCACTGCGTCACCCCACCCAGTGCCAGTGAACGCTGCCTGAAACGCCCAACTGAGACTCAAGACTACTGCACTTCACAAGTGGGGTGTTTTACAGCACACACAGCATCCTCTGCTCTGACGGAAACATAATAGCTTAATTACAGAAAGTCATTGAGTATTTTCCTACCATTATTCTTCAGGATACAAGTCTCCGACTTCTTTATTTTTAGATTGCACTGTGTTAAAAATGTTTGATTTTAAATATTGCTATTTGATAGGGCTGGCAAGATGGCTCAGTGCATAAAGGCACCTGCTCCCAGGCTCGGCAACCTGAGTTCAAGCCCCAGGCCCCATGTAATGGGAAGTGAGAACTGGCTTTCACAAGTTGTCCTGACCTGCACATGTGGAGTGTGTCATGTGTGCACCCATGGGCACGCACACACATATACACACATATACACCCACATTAATACATTAATTAAAATATAATTTAATTTTGCTGCTTACTTGAGTTGCTGAAGCTGAGTTTTATTTAAAAAAAAAAACGTTAACTGAAATTTGGCTTAGGATTAAGACAGAATTTGCAAAATTTTCTGAAATGCACTAAAACACACTTCTGCCACTTTGTACCATTTATTTATGCAAGGAGGTGTCCTCATCAGCGACAATCATGGGACCAATGCATCATCCAGTTCTGAAAAGTACTGCAGATGCTGTGTTCTGCAGGGCCAGAGACTCAGCCAAGATTTGGTTCTTAATGTAAAAAATGGAACAGGCACCCATCTCACCAGTATCCAAATTTGGTTTTGTTTTTAATAAACAGTGATTTTATATACGTGTGTGTGTGTGTGTGTATAAATATATATGAAATGTTTTAAAATAAATGTATAATTTGTTATCAGTAAACATTTGATTCATACACTTATTTCACATACTTATATTCCCAGGGTTACATGAAAATAGAGGTCAGGAGTGGAAATGATCCAAGAAACTGCTGCAAAGGAGCAGTGAGTGGTGCCATCGGACTCTGTCATGGGAATTCAGGAAAAGCTGAATTGACATGTGTTGGGGAAACGAGTGTTTGGAGGAGGCAGCTAGTGCAGAGGCTCTGGGCCAGGGGGGAGAGAGAGGGACTGAGGACCTAAAACAATACTGAAGTGGAGGGAGAGGAGAGGAGTGTTAACAGAGGCAGGAGAGGGGCTGCAGGAGCTTGCTGACCATGTGAAGAACCTGGTATTTCATCTGAGGAGCGAGGAAGGTCGTTGATACGTTTGTGTTGGTTGGGCATGAGGGTGGGGAGTGTGAGAGATTATGTGGGACTTCTGGGATGTTTGATAAGGTGCAAGATGCAAATTTTTATGGAGTTAGAGCAAAATAGATTTGGTGTGGGGGGATCATGAATGCATCCATGGGTGCATTTGAAATACTCAAGTGGATATCAAGGTGTATACACCTCCAGAAGACTTCCTATTAGACAGCTGTACATGTCAGTCTTGAGACTCAACTTGGTATAAATGACAACTGGAGCCACCATGTGATATAATTGTAGCACTTGGGATGTATTTGGGGTATAGAAGCAGGAGATTCAGAAGTTCAAGGCCATCATTCCTCAGCAACATAGCAAATTTCAGGCCAGCCTGGAACACCCGAATCCCAATCCATGGTCTGAAATTCAGCGTGGGGAGGCAGCCCGGCAGCAGAGACTCATGGGGGGCCCTGAGGTACCTTCTGTGCTGGCATGCCTGGCTCTCAGTGCACCTCCCCTAGGACCTGTTCTGCTGCCCTCCAGCAACCACCCAAGGTGCAGCACCACAGAAGAGTCTCTGAAGTGGGCTCAACTGGGGACTTACGCATGAGGATGCACAGGGGACATGGAACCTCTTTCTGCCCTACTGAGCCCTGGACCCATCACCCTGAGTGGCAGCTGGGACTCTCCATGTAACACCCTCCAGATCATTAATCGCTGAGTGTGGTGGTACATGCCTGTCACCCAACACTTGTAAGGCGGAGACAAGAGGATTGCAAGTTCAAGGACAGCCTGGGCTATAAAGTAAGGCACCACTGTCTCAAAACAAAACAGAAACACAAAACACAAAAACCAGGAGCCTCTCCTGATACCCTCAGTCACACAGGCAGGAACACTGGCTAGAGGACAGTGCATGCTGTGTTATAGCCAAGTGACTGGGTGCATGGTGGCCTCTGGCATGTACAGCAGCTAGATGAGGATGCTAGATTTGGGACAGTTTTTTATATCCATCTTTGTTGGTGTCCTCCAGCCCTGCATGGAGATCTCCTTTCGAGAGGCCTCCCTGCACAGCCCCACAAGGGTGGCCTTGCTTCCTGGAACATCATCCTTGTTTCTCTGGGCTTGGAGGAGCTACATCTGGGCTCCTGCCATGGTCCTGTGAGTACAGCCAAGGAGGCCTAGGCCATGCTCTCTGGGTTCTGCAATGAGTGTGGTCTGGCAGGAGGGGAGCTGTCTCCCACCCACCCTGTGTTCTCCATCCTCCACAGGGCCCAGAACGAGTCTTTTCTAGTTTGAGCTAAAAAATGCAGGCTTTCCAACGGAGGTCTGACTACAGGCTCAGCCTCTGCAAACAGTCTTCACTCTGGCATCAGGAAGATTCCTCTCAGCTGCCATATGGTGTCTTGAGGAAGCTGAACTGGATAGGGGGATCTCGGGAAGAAGCATTAATGCGGGCTCGGGATGACAACCCGACAGCCAATTCCCACTTTGCCCTTGGAGTTTGACTCCTTGGATTCTGTGTTCAAATGGGGGTAGCACAGGGAGGCCAGACCTCGGCTTGGAACCACCCTCCCACCCCTGATTTCCTCATCGTGGTCTGCCCCAGAAGCCTGGGGTGCATTCAAGCAGACGTCCAGCCCGAACAGCTGAGAGCGGCCCACTCTCTACCTCCCCGGCGGGAAGATGAAAGGTGGAAATGGAAGGACAATCAGAACACCTCCGGCACAGCCACTAAATAATGATCCACATCAAATTATTCATGGCAATTGATGAAAGGCAGGCAGTTATAACAGAGCTTGAGGTTATGATCAACAACGCTGAAGTCTTCATAGACTGCTATGAAGTCTGTTCAATGCTGTACCACATGGTGGCCAGGAGTAACTGGAAAGCCGCTCCCAAAGGGGCCAGAATCTCCCCAGTGACGCTAAGCTTAGCGTTCAGACTAAGACAAGAACCCAGGTCCACCCCAGCCCATGGTTTTCCTCATATCTAATCCTTTTCCTTTATTTAAACTGACGAAACCAATGAGCAAAATAGATGACAGTTTGATGCATTTTGTGTGGGAAGGGACTGTGGAAGCTGCTGGACAGGCAAGACTAGCAAATGGAAAAAGAAAAAAATACCTCCATGATCCTCACCTCCGAATATCAGATATGAGAAAGGCTTACATCCCCTCTCAAAAGAAGCCAGCTTAGGAAGCAGCTACTCACATGAAGACCAGAGAGCCATACCCGAGTAAGGTACTTGTCACTGTTTCCTCTTCCCTCCCTCCCTCCCTCCCTCCCTCCCTCCCTCCCTCCCTCCCTCCCTCTCTTCTCTCTCTCTCTCTCTCTCCCACTCTTCCTTTTTGATACAAGGTCTTCCTGTATAGCCCAGGCTGGTCTTGAACTCTTGAGCCTTCTAAGCCTCAAGTATTAGGATTGCAGGCAAGCAGCATCACGGCCAGCTCTTCTTAGTTTTTGTTTTGTTTTTTCCTATTTCGTTTCCTTTTCCAACCCACTTGCTCAATCACCTAGCTACTGCTCGTTCAATATGGGGGAGCAGCAGCAATATGTCATAACCCAGGGCTAGGAAACATCATTTTATCCTTTGGGCAGAAACTCAAGATACGAACCAGAAAGCAGGAACTTGGTGCATAAACCCTGGAAGAATGCCACTTACTGGCCTGCAGAAATGTCTGTGGGGGCATTTTCTTGATTGCTAATGAGTGTAAGAGGATCTAGCTCACTGTAGGTGGTACTATCCCTACGCAGATGGGCTGGGTAGACAAGAATGTTAGTAGCTATGGCTGGAGAGATGGCTCAGTGGTTAAGAGCACATACTGCTCATCCAGAGAACCTGAGTTTGGTTCCCAGGACCCATATGAATCAGTTCACAAATACCTGTAACTCCAGCTCCAGGATGCCCCTGGCCTCCTTGGGCACCTACACACACACACACACACACACACACACACACGCACGCACGCACGCACGCACGCACGCACGCACGCACACACGCATGCACACAATTGAAATTTAAAAGGTTAGTGGAACATAGGCTGGGGAGCCAGCCAGGGAGCAAGCTCTGCCTCTCCTAAAGCCACTGAACTTCCTTCAGCTCATCTAAAGCTGGGCAGAGTCCGTTCCGTGAGGGACAGACTCAAAGGTAAGCATCACGACACCTAAATGGACCATTTGGGGAAGAACTAAAGGGAACCTAGGAACTGGCCCCGGAACGGGGAACTTAAATGGGAACCCTGCACAGCTTTCATCGAAATGTCACTGATCTCGGAACATATGCACCAGAGACGTGGGTTTTTCCGGCTCTCTGACATGCGGCTTCTTCGTTCAGCGGGCTCCGCTCACCCTGACAGTGTGGATGGGAACGGGAAAGGCGCCAGCTTCTCGTCATTCCCAGCAGATTTCTTAATTAGCTTGCTGATACTGTCGATGTTTTGGAGTGCAGCCCTTCCTCCGCTATTTTTAGGGGCTTGTACTAGGAAGCCACCTGTCATTTGGCTTGCCTGTCTTCATGAGTGACATGCATATGGGCACTACGGATGGACTAGGAAAGGCGCACTGGAGAGGCATCCAGGAGGGCCTCTCCTCACAGCTTCAGGGCTCTGGCCCCATATTCTCTTCCCACCTCCAGGGTTTTCAGAACAGCTCCTGGTCTTAAAGAGTGCCTCAGGGAGGAAGACAAACCAACATTCCGTGCCAAAGAAGACCAAGTCCCAGTGTGGACTGGCTAATTTTGCAGTATCCCCAGGTCCTACATAGCATCCATGTCTCTGGAAGGTTGTCTGGTGAATGGATAACATTGTCACAAGATATCAGAACGGGATCATATGAGAACAGGGAAGAACACCTCATGTTATGGGCACAGGAATACCAGCTCAGAGAGCATGGTGAATTCTAACGTATGGTGTAGTCACGTGGGTGGTGAGAGGCCAGAAGCCTAACAGAGCAGGATCCAGGTTTACCAACACCCATTGGATCACACATCAACACGTCAAAGATCATGTCAGCACAGAAGATGGGGAGATGGGAAATCTCATGTATTTGGGAAATTAGTCTCCACTGACAACTCCATCTCTCCAGTGGCCATCCAGTCCTTTCTAACTCTCAAGGGAATTTGGTTACAGTATTATTCATGATGGCAAAACTATATGAAACAAAGAGAATGCTTATTGTCCTAGCTAGTTATTGTCACCATGACACAACCTAGAGTCACCTGGAAAGAGGGAACCTCACTCAAGAGCTGCCTTAATCAGACTGAACTGTGGGGTGGCTGTGGGACACTTTTGGGCAGAACTACCCCTAGGTAGATGCGAGGAAGCAAGTGGAGCCCTGTCCAGGGAGCCAGCCAAGCAGTAAGCCAGAAAGCAGCATCCTGCATAGTTTCCACTCCAGGTTCCTGTCTCGAGTTCCTGCCCTACCTACTTTCAGTGGCGAACTGTGATTTGGAAGCATAAGAGGAAATAATCCCCTTTTTTCCTCCTAAGTTACTTTTTCTAAGAGTGTTTTACTCCAGCAACAGAAGGAAACTATTAACTTATTAACCAGAAAGTGGCCGAGTAACTAAGGTATGCAAACACTGCTGCAATACAAGGAAGGTTTTTTTTTTTTTTTTTTTTTTTTAATTATAAAGAAAGTAGCAACCCCATCTAACTACTGAGGGATCTGAATGCAGAGATCCATGGCTAGGCCCCGGGTGGATTTCTGGGAGTCCAATTAGTGAGAATGAGGAGGGTTTATATGAGCGAGAATTGTTGAGACCAAGGTTGGATAAAGCACAGGGACAAATAGCCAAATGAATGGAAACACATGAACTATGAACCAATGACTGAGGGGTCCCCACTGGATCAGGCCCTCTGAATGGGTGAGACAGTTGATTGGCTTGATCTGTTGGGGAGGCATCCAGGCAGTGGGACCGGGTCCTGTGCTCATTGCATGAGTTGGCTGTTTGAAACCTGGGCCTATGCAGGATCGCTTGGCTCGGCCTGCGAGGAGGGGACTGGACCTACCTGGACTGAGTCTACCAGGTTGATCTCAGTCCGCAGGCAAGGCTTTGCTCTGGAGGAGGTGGGAATGGGGAGTGGGCTGGGGGAAAGGTGAGGGGGGCAGGAGGGGGGAGAACAAGGGAATCCGTGGCTGATATGTAGAACTGAATTGTATTGCAAAATAAAAAGAAAAAAAAAAGAAAGTAGCAAGAACGCAAAGAGCACTGGATAGTACAGTGCTACCTTTGTAGTGTATGTGTCCCACATACCGAGGCCTTGCTCAGTTCCCAAAAGGGGAAAATGCCACTCTCTCTCCATTGGTTCTTGATCCCAATCCTAATTTATTTCCCAGTAAATAGGCAAACTGTACTAACATGCTTAAACACACATGGTCTTATGATTGTTAGCCTAAATGAATTAATGCCTGAATATCCCAATAATAAGTGCATTGAATGATAGTCACAGAAAATTATACATTGAATTAGGAAAAAAAATTAGGCAACCCAAGAGAAAAATTGGCCAATAATCTAAACAATGTGATTACATAAGTTTTTAATGCTTAGGGAAAGGTGGATGGGAATTCTCTGTACTATTTTTGCAAGTTTCTAGAACACAAAAAATTATTAGTTTCAGCCAGGCATGGTGACACATGCCTTTAATCCGAGCACTCAAGGAGGCAGAGGCAGGCAGATCTCTGTGAGTTCGAGGCCAGCCTGTTCTACAGAGTGAGTTCCTGTACATCCAGAGCTGTTACACAGAGAAATTCTGCCTTGAAAACCAAACAAACAAAAAAAAAACCAAACAAACAAAAAAGGTATTAGTTTCATACTGCCTCAGTTTCTTGTACTGCCACTGTGATAAATTACCAACAGAAAGGTTTCTTTGGCCAATAGGTCAAGGTGAAGTCCATCATGATAGAGAGGTCAAGGCAGGAGAGCCTGAACAGTCAGTCACCTCAGATCCAAGATCAGGAACAGAGAGAAGATCAGGAACAGAGAGAAGTAATGCATTTTGCTGCTCAGCTCCTTTTCTTTTTTCTTTTTTTTTTTTTTTTTTTTGGTTTTTCGAGACAGGGTTTCTCTGTGTAGCTTTGCGCCTTTCCTGGGACTCACTTGGTAGCCCAGGCTGGCCTGGAACTCACAGAGATCTGCCTGGCTCTGCCTCCCGAGTGCTGGGATTAAAGGCGTGTGCCACCACCGCCCGGCTCAGCTCCTTTTCTTACAGTCCAGGAGCCCAGTCAGGGAGAAAGTGGTGTCAACCACAGCTGAGTTTCCCACAGTGAGGAGTTTCCCACCACGGTGGTCTAGATGAGAGTGGCCTCCACAGGTTCATATGTCTGAACACTTGC
Organism: Peromyscus californicus insignis; assembly: GCF_007827085.1. NCBI lineage: Eukaryota > Metazoa > Chordata > Mammalia > Rodentia > Cricetidae > Peromyscus > Peromyscus californicus. The sequence goes on from NW_026294584.1 coordinate 48,119,128, forward strand.
TCCCCACTTAGTGGAACTCTTTGGGAAGGATTGGGAGGTTTGGTCTTGATAGAGGAGGTGTGTCACTGTAAGTGGGCTTTGGGATTTTAAAAACACAGGCCATTCCCAAGTCTGTCTGTCTGTCTGTCTGTCTGTCTGTCTGTCTGTCTGTCTCTCTCTCTCTCTCTCTCTCTCTCTCTCTCTCTCTTCCCCCACCCCCTTTCTGTTTGTGGATCAGGATGTGACTCTCAGCTGCTGCTGCTGCTATAGCACTATGCCTGCCTGCCTGACTGCCATGGCTATGCGCTAACTCTCTGAAACTGTAAGCCCAAATAAACTCTTTCTTCTGTAAGTTGTCTTAGTCACGGTGTCTTGTCACAGCAATAGAGAAGCAACTAAGATGCCACCTCAATTAAAATAAGATAACCCCCCACGGGCATGGGGATTCCCCCAGAGGATTCTTGATTTTGTTAGAAGTTTTGCTATAATTAGGACTTAACCATAAAACTGTATAGTGAAAGATAAGTAACCAAAACCAAATATTAGTTACATTTTTAACATTAGCATGTGGAAGTAATGGCTTCTTAGCATTTTTAAGGGCTATTGTTTCCCTGTTTCCCATACTGCACAGTTCTGACATGAAATGAACATCTGCCTTGCCCAGGAAGTGTCCCAGCCCTAACCATAGTGCCACCCAGTTACCTCGCTTCACTTTCCACTCATAGAAACTGACTCAAGGAAAGAATTACTTCCTCTTCAGAAAGATTTGGTCAAGGGTAATAAGATTATGTCATTATGGCAGGACCATGACCATTCTTGGATGATTGAAAAGCTACTATTTGAGTATTTTCGGAAGGAGATATAAGACTGTCGCCTTGGTGATGTTTTTATGGAGCCCAGCTTACACACGGAATGATATATGCATCGACTTCACTTGCTCCGCTATTGTAATCTCTAAGTCAGGCCATGAGATGTGTAGGACATTTCAGAAACCCTACCCCAGGGCTTCCCCAACAACACCCTCTACCTTCTTCTGAAGTGATATTCCCACCGCTTGACCATTACTCTCATTTTGTGACATTCAGTTTCTTTAACCCTGTTTTTAAGGTTAAATGTTTCTATGTGTGAAACAAGATTTTATGTATTCCTCTGTACCCCACTTTTTTCAGCCACAACACTGCTGCTAAGAAACTAGTCTAATATTATGTAGCTATAGCTCATTTGTTTTTGTGGCTACATCACATTCATTTTTTTTTGCTGTTGTTGTTCTTGTTGTTGTTGTTTGAGACAGGGTTTCTCTGTGTAACTCAGGTTGTCCTGTAACCTTACCTATAGATCAGGCTGGCCTTGAACTCAGAGATCCACCTGCCTCTGCCTCATGAATGCTGGAATTAAAGGCATGTGCTACTGCACCTGTTCACATTCACTTTTTTTTTTTTTTTTGGTTTTTCGAGACAGGGTTTCTCTGTGTAGCTTTGCGCCTTTTCCTGGAACTCACTTGGTAGCCCAGGATGGCCTCGAACTCACAGAGATCCACCTGGCTCTGCCTCCCGAGTGCTGGGATTAAAGGCGTGCGCCACCACCGCCCGGCTGTTCACATTCACTTTTAAAATTAAATGTTATTTCCTTTTTAGTCAACAAACAATAATTGTGTCTATCTATGGGGTTAGTGAAACATCATGGCATATGTACATACCAATATAAGCAATATATCCACAATTTAGATATTTATTGTTTCTTTTGTGTGAATGTGCATGTGTGTAATATATGTATGTGCATGAACACTCTTGTGCATTGGCATAGAGGCCAGAGACTGGCTAGGTTATAGGCCCTGGGGAGAATCTTCTACTATTCTGGTACATGGACATAGTTCTTATCTTTCTACTGATAGATTAGTGCATTTCTCAACTCATCAGAGCTTTTTGTTTGTTTGTTTCCAGTAGATAGTGATAGATACAAAAACCAACATTCAGTCACATTTCAGAGACTAGGAGAATATGGAGTATTCATCTCTAAATGAGCCATCTATACCACATCCCCTCCTCCAGGGTTCAGGAATCACTGAGGAAGAGAGCATGAGAAGATTGTAAGAGCCAGAGGGAGTGGATGTCTGTAATGAGATAGTATTTCTTCGACTTGAACTCACAACACCTAGGACTGCATGCATAAGGTGTTAACAAGTCCCAGCCAGCCAAACTCCCAGCATGCACTGAGGAGGGGCTGGTGAAGTCCTGCCCCTATCTGAAGAGCTATTGGCAGTTAATGGATACTGGAAGAGGAAGAGTCAGTTTTCTTTAAGGATGTGGGCCCTGAGGGGCTGCCCATGCTCCAATACACACACACACACACACACACACACACACACACACACACACACACACACTCACACACACACACGAAAGGTGGGCACAGGATAGGGGAGAACTAAAGGGAGGTATGGTAGTTTGAATGTCACAGACCATTTCCTGTTGCCTTCTGACCAAGATGTAGCCAGTACCATGTCTGCCTGCATGCTGCCATGCTCCCCACATGATGATAATGGACGGAACCTCTGAAACTGTAAGCTGCCACCTCAATTAAATGTTTTCCTTTGTAAGAATTGCTGTGGTCATTGTGTCTCTTCACAGCAATAGAAACCTTAACTAAGACAGGAGGGAATGGGGACTGGATTGGATCCAAACATATTATAAGAATGTGTGAATATTACACATTTAATTTAAAAAAGAAGAGGTGAGTGTTGGATCATACATACCAGCCCTGGATCCACAGGACCAGAAAGGGCCTTGGTAGAATGCAAGCATCCCAGAGCAGTCCCAGGAAGGGGCTTACAGCCTCGCCTTCCTGGCGTTCCAGAACCACACAGAACATGAAGTCTGCAGAGACCAATAGCTCCCATCGGGCCCTCCTCACACCACACAGAGTGGAGCCTGCTAGAGTCAGAGGGACCTGAGAACTTCACCTTCCAACTCAGTGCAGCTGCATCACCAACTCACTCCCTAAGTACTCTTTGTGTTTTAATTGTCTATTATTTAATCTCCACTCTTGCCTACGTGTATGACTCACGAGGTTTTGTCGTCTGTACGTTGCTCAGTTAGGTTTTAGGGTTGCTGTGTATGTTTTTTTACCCAGTTTACCACAAGGCATCCTTTCCTATCCCTTCACCCCTATCTCATGTACTCCCCTGTATTCCTGCTCCTCTCTCCCCTCCTCTTTTTACTTCTTAATCATAACATTTCATTTCTTTAACAGTCTCTAAAACCTGAGGGCCCTAACAGTATCCCAGCTTGCCTCTCCCAGCTACACCTCAGTTTCTTTTCTTTGCAAAGTTGATGTTATACGTAGCCTTTCTCTTACCTAGCCTATTTCCCCACCAATCCTAATCTGGTGTTATGTTTTTGAGAAAGCGTCCACTGTGTAGCCCTGGCTGTCCTAGAATTCACTGTGTAAACCAGGCTGGCCTCAAACCCATAATGATTGTCCTGCCTGCCTGAGTACTGGGATTAAAGGTGTGAGCCCCATCCCTGGCCTCCAATCTTCACCTTACTGAAGTCTGAGGCTGTTCCACACTATCCTTGGTGGTTTATCCTCCAGCATTTATTGAAGCTGAAAGGGTGCCCATTGTTAATTGCCTGGTACGATATTTGTATAGTGGGAATATCTGGCAGCTGGGTTGTTCTCGGACAGTCCTGAGCAACAAAGGAACTCCAGATGTGTAAAGCAAATCCCAGCATAACAACATCAAACACACACACACACACACACACACACACACACACACACACACACACACACAAAGGCAACCTAACATCTTCAAAAAATATTAATCCTATAGTAATGGCACTAGTGAGAGTGGGTTAGATGGAATCCAGATAGGGGACTCAAAATAATAAGTATGTTCAAAGAAACTAGAGGAGAATGAACTCTTAATTGAGAACACAAACAGCTGACTGAAATAACAAAAAATGATGCAAGATACTAAAGAGGAATTGAACAAAGACGGAAATACTGGAGGAAAACCAGTCTCCAATGCCGAGAATAAGGGACACGAAACCTCTGTAAAGCCTCACCAGCAGCAAGGAGAGGACAGAACATCTTGGCTGGAAGACAAGGTGTGGAAATCCAATGGAGTCAAGAACAGTAGAGGCCAGCAGAATCGAGACACACACTACGGCACACAAAAGCCGATCCTACGGTAAGAGGCACAGAGAGAGAAATCTTCACTCTCAAAGCACGGGAAACACTGTTAAAAGAATCATCAGGGATGGAGAGATGGCCCGGGACAGGGGTGGGGTGGGGAGTAAGAACAATGACCACTGCTACAGAGCATCCAAGTTCAGCTCCCAAAGCTCATGTTAGGAGGCTCACAACCAGCTGTAAACCTCCTTCAGGGGATCTGACTCTTCTGACCTCTGTGGGCATCACAGGCATGTCCGTACACACACACACAAATAAATAAATAAATAAATAAATAAATAAATAAATCTATCTTTGAAGAAGAAGAAGAGAAGAAGAAGCATGGTACTGGAGAGGCGACTCAGTGGTTAAGAGCACTGGTTGCTCTTGCAGAAGATCGGGGTTCAATTCCCAGAACCCACATGGTGGCTCATAACCATCTGTAACTCCAGTTCCAGGGATCCATGCACCCTTCTGGCCACTTCTGGTGCTAAATGCATGTGGTGCACAGATATAGAGACAAAACTCTCAAATGCATAAAATAAAAATAAATAAATCTGGGCTGGAGAGATGGCTCAGAGGTTAAAAGCACTGGCTGCTCTTCCAGAGGTCCTGAGTTCAATTCCCAGCAACCACATGGTGGCTCACAACCATCTATAATGAGATCTGATGTCCTCTTCTGGTGTGCAGGCATACCTGCAGGCAGAATACTGTATATGAAACAAATAAATAAATCGTAAAATTAAAAAAATCCATAACAAAATTTCCCAAAGTTAGGAAAAGAGATGTAATTCCAGATAACTGAGGCCTTTGAGACACCAAACAGACAAGACCAGAAAAGAACTCTCTCAGTCATATTATAAATTAAAATACTAAACATATAGATACAACAGAGAAAGTATATTGAAAGCAGCAAACAAGAGAGAACACCAAGAAACATATACAGAATAACAGCAGATAATTCAACTGAAAATTTAAAAGCCAGAAAGGCTTGAAATGATGTATTTTCAGTTCTGAAAGACAACTCTATACGCAGAAAGCCACCTGTCATAATTGAAGGAAAAATAAAAAACCTTCTGCAACAAAATATATATTAAAGGAATTTATGACCACTATCTCAGCTCTGAAGAAGATACTTAATGGCCTAAAGAGAAAACCAAAGTCACCTCGGTCATCACAGGAAAGAACAAACCACAGTAGAGTAATAGTTAAGGAGAGAGGGATATGAAAAAGAAACACTACAAAATCAACAAGACGATGGACGAATACTCATCTTTGGCTAGTTTTTGTCTTCCCGGGTATGGCCACTGGGAGGCTGTCCATGCTCAAGTGGGTAACACTACTTGGACTCAGTAGGTTATAAAAAAAAAAAAAAAGAAGAAGAAAAGAAAAAAGGACATGAAGTGGGAGGAGGGTGGGTGGTCCGGGGAGCACAGGGGCGGGGAGGGGAGAGTCAGGGGTAGATATGATCAAGATACACTGTGTATATATATAACTGTCAAAGTAAAAAATATTTTTTAAAAGATTGGAGAAATATTTGTCCCATTTCCTTTTTGTGCCTATCATTTTTCTTAGTAACAAGAAACTCTGTTTTCCATTTAGCACCTTTTAGATACTGAGCACTCAGCAATGTATGTTCAGTAGATAAATGCACATAAATGGTACTAGATTCAAAGCTAGCCTTCTCTGGATACACAAGGATGCACTGGAAGGCCCCTAAAAGGCTTCTCAAGCCTTGGATTCCATAAAACAATTTGACTCTCCTGCCACACACTCAGAAGAGGCATTATCTACCAAAATGAAAGCTTTCCTTCCTTCGTGTGTGTGTGTGTGTGTGTGTGTGTGTGTGTGTGTGTGTGTGTGTGTGTATGGCAGTTGTTATCACAACATGTGGTTAAGATTAGTAACTCTTCAATGTCAAATATAATCAAGGTAATTACTCAAGCTGTCAACTTGATTGTCTGAGGCAATCAAACCCCAACCATCAGCATCCCCCAGGAGGGCGTTTTTAGAAAAGTTCAAACCTGGGAGCCAGTGAAAGAGAAGATCTTTCAGGGAGCTTGTGGGTCCCTCTCCCAGGCCTGAGCTTCAGAGAGCAGTGTGGCTTGTAAGGGCTGCCCGGATGCCAATCCATTAACACTAGAGAAATCCGTTCCGTTCAGATCTCCAAACACCAACATAAAACACAGTAGCAGTATTTCAGAGGGAAAACCCACAAAAGCATTCCGCAGGCAGTTACTGCTGTGGCAGTTCTCTGCGTCTGGGTGGCATTTCGGTTGTTTCTCGGGGTACACTCATTTGCAGTACTTCATTTATGTCTTGCTGCTTCAGGAGCAGAGTGATGTAGTCCACAGATGAAGAAACAGAGGCCAAAAATAGGGCTGGGTCTTTCCGAGGCCAGTGGGTAAGGGGTGAAACTTTCTGCTGTTACATGTAACAGGGTCTCAGCTAAAGGCTGTGAACCGGGAGGTTGTTTAGTGGCATAGTAAGGCTCCTGCAGCAGGACTTGACGGATAAGATGGCATCATTACTTAGAAGTGAATTCTAGATTAGGAAGGACTTTGCAGGTCATTTATTTCAATATTGCTTTTAAATAAAAACAAGAATTGCCTTTCCTTTCTGTTCGCATTTGGCTGGATGTCCCCCAGTGACCCTTGGTCCCCACAGTGGTGCAGCATGAGGTGGAAGAACCTCCAGGAGGTAGACCTTTGTGGGAAGTCCTAGGCCATTGGAGGTGCACCACTAAGTATGGGTTTGGGAGCCTCAAGTCTTTCCTTTTCTCTATTTTGATTCTTGGCTCCTGACACAGGCTGCTTGCTCACTGCATACTCCTCCTATGGTGTGTGGCCCGCCCCAGAGACTTAGCAAATGGAACTCCATCCAAGGTCAAAAGAAACTTTTTCTAAGTTAATTATCTCAAGTATTTTGCAAGCACAACACAAAACCGACCTATACACTAATCCTTGGCCTTGCTCCCTTCCTTAACTGGACTTCTCTTGAATTTCTTCCTAAGTCTCATTGGGGCCTGCAAAAATTGCCCAATTCCTCTTCTTCCAATAGTTCAATTCCCTCAGTCCACTGACCCCCTTCTTGTACCAGCAGTAACGGGATGTTTCTAAAGTTCATTGAGCAGGTAAAATGCTAAGTACTTGATACAGAGTCTTGTACGTCTCCTCCCCACAGAACAGATTCTGTACACCCTCTCAGCCTGAGCTTGCTCATCTTACCTTGCCCAGTGTCACCACACTGGCAAGCACATCCAGGCAGCTTGAATCTGTGATTATCTAAAGCATCCACGCACACTCCATCTGTTCCCTCTCCACCCTTCTTCCTGCCTCCAGTTCAACCACCACAACCCTCACATACTGGAGGTGGACAGCATGTGGGCTGGTACCTCTAAGAACCAAGTCTTGATCCTCACCACTCTTTCATGGCAATCAAATCATCTGGTGCTGCTCTGTATTATTGTCACTGTTGTGTACACTCAGCCCTCAGAGAACCACGATTATTGTCCCACAAACCCATCATACTCGGGACTAAACAGAACTGCTTGTGGCTCTTAGAGCCATGAATCACTGGGCATGTGCTCAGCTTACACATTTCACCTCACACCCCTCTCATTCACTGAGTCCCAAGAAAGAAGGGCTTCTCTCTCAGTGGTATGTGTCCGGGTCCTCGTGGCAGGAGCTAACAGATTCACTGTGAATGAGCACTAAGACTGTTTTTAGTGTCTCCTTATAAATAATGCTACAATGAACATTTTAATGTATCCATGTATCAGAAGAAGCAGCACTGGGGTGAAGTGAGTGAGTGATTTCAGTTTTTAAATTGGCAATTCATCCCCCTTCAATGGCTGCACCAGTTCATTACCACAGCAAAGATGGGTGAGATACTTCCTACAACCTTACCGATGTTTTCTGTTCTTAAGTGCAAGAGCCAAACATGTCCAGTGATCCTAATCCATATGTTGTCTTGCCCAATCTTTATTGCTTAAAAAAAAAAGATTGGTTTATAGGCATTATATATACATTTGGAATCTATCTACCTATGGCAGTCTGCAGATACTTTCCTGCAAGCTGTGATCTCATTTTAAGGTGTTTTGTTTAAGAATGGTCTTAAATGTGTGTTGTGCTGGTCAGTATCTTTTCCTTTTTGGTGACGGCCATCTTTCACATGACATTGCATCCACCATTCACTGCCATCTCTATCACCTGCATATGCTCCCTAGGAGAGACATCTGTTTTCTTGCCAAGGATTCCTGCAGCATACCACCTCCTTGCTTGCTCCTCCTTGCTCAATAAATGCTTATTGATTAAGGAGAAGAGGTTGATGGGAATATTATGAAGAAAATACAGGCACCCTTGGAAGAAAATCAATAAACCAAATTTGTGGTGGTATCTTAATAAAAGAATGCACTGCATACATTCTGTTAAATCCTACCATCTATTTTTTTTTTTAAAAGCGTAAACACAGGGTGAACTTGCTTAGTGTGGTCTTCTGTGAATAGTAGGTTGCATAACCTCTGTGTGACCAGACTGTGGGCATCAGTCCCCATCCAGACAGTAGCATTAAGAGCAACTCTACTAGGCTGATGAGATGGCTCAGCTATTAAAGGCTAGGCTCACAACCCAAAATATAAGAGCACCTCTATGATCTAGACAGGGCACACACCGGGACACTCCCAACAGCCCAAGCCCAGCTTTCCACCATTTGTCTTTGCCAGAAGCTCCACCCCTTGCCTTCCTTTTCTCTAAGACTGACAGAGTTTCTGGACAATGTCTTGTTTTTATAACCAGGCTTACTTCAGATCTACTTGAACCTGGGTGCCTTTGCTATCTGCCTACTTCTTATCAGCCCTCTTACCCTCTGTAGTGTTACACATCTTTATGCTCTCAAACTTCTGACCCCATTTTCTGCCTCCTCATTATGCTGAGGTTGATAGGACCTTAATGTTTCCTGCCTTTACCTCAGAACCGCATATTTCTCTTGCTTCTATCCTGGAGGGAAAAGCATCTCTCTTCCTAAGACTGAGTCTACACACATGCTTCTGACTCCAGTTCAGCTTTCCTGTTCAAATCCTTCCCACATAACTTAGTCTCCTCTAACTTGTACTTGGCTTACGAGGTCCTTGACTTGACTTGTGCTGTCACTAACACTTTGTCAGATGGTTCCCCGTTCGAAATTCTTTAACTCCTCTCTGCTCTTCACTCTCTTGTCTACTACAATTAGCTTTTAGCCCCACCAACAGCCCAAAAGCAATCCTTCAGAGATCAACCCAGATCTCTTGCCAATAAAATGTGATGTCGCCGCATCACTCAAAGCTTCCTTCCTTCCCACAGTCATTCAAAAGAATATTAGGAACTGTGCCAAGCTGAGTATACTCCCTTGATACTGGTGTTTGTGTGTTGGGTGTGGAGGTGACTGATATGGGCATCTCCTGGGAATATTAAGGTCTATGGAAGCTCACCATGTCCTTTATATAAAAATGGCTTAGTGTTTGCATATCACTTATGCACATCCTCCCTGATACCTAAAGTCAGTCATCTCTGATTACTTACTAGAAATTACTAGAAATATCTAGTGTGATATAAATGCTGTATAGTTGTATTGTATTGTTTAGGGAATGACACCAAAGTCTATATATTCAGTTAGAGAAATTGTTTTTCTTAGCATTTCTGCAGTTGCATCTCCTGATGTAGAACCCACTGATACAGTGGACCAAAGTGTAGACATGGAGAACCAAGTTACAGTATAAGGCACATGTAAAGTATAAATGGAACTAGGATCACTGAATCAGTGGACTGTAAGGACAGTTCTCAAGCAGATGGCTGGGAGGGTGTACACATTCTGGGCTGAGAGAACAGATCTACTAGGGACACAGGCACAGACGACATGAAACAGACAATACTCTGTGGAGAGGAGGACCAGGGTCCTACATAGTCCCAGGCTCCGGGTCGGTGGATCTGCACTGTGAAGGTATTGGGGGTGAGAAAGTCCATGGGGAGTTTTGACACAAAGAATAATGGCGCACTGCAGACACTCTAAAGCACAGGCACCAGCTTGTCTGTCTCCAGTCAATCATCAGCACCATTCCGTGCTTTGCATCAGTCTTTAGATTGTCGTCCACAGCATCCCGGGATAGCACCCAGGTGAAACCTAGGTGAGTCAGGAGATGTCATCGTTCTCCAGGTGGCTGTGGTCAGGTAGATGGCTGCTGACAAAGGCGGTGTCTTGGTAGCTTCTCCCAGAGTCCTCCTGGGCATCCTCAACCCATGCTGCGGGGAGCTGAGGGCACTTTACTGGCAGATTTCTACATCCCTTGCATTTCCAAAGCTGAAAGCCTTTCCCACGTGTTCCTTCCCTGGGTTCCTGATGAAATCTGACACCACTGTCATTTTCAGTAACTCGTGCACTGAAACCGTGCCCTGAAACCGTCCTCCTTCGGCTTGGTGGTCAGGTCTTCACTTTGGACCAACATTCTACTTCCCACCAAGCTCCTGTCTCACCCCTCCCCGTACACAGTGAACTACAAAACCTTAATCTACATCAGGCCTGTTGGAACCTCAAACCAACAATTCCCCAAATAAGAACTATGTTCGTTTGGAAACACAGTAATTCTTTTTCACAAGACATCATTTCTTTTAACTACTATACAGAAATTATTCCAAAAGCCTGGCTTGAGAGCCCAGCTACTGTGGATTTCATTCCCAAGTCAGGGCAAACATTTTGGAAGTCTCTGTGCGCCAATAAAATGTAACATTACCGGGACTACAATGTGCAATGGGCTAGTTGTGTTCTCCGCTCTGAGGGAACCAACAGGACCTGGGAGAAACCCAAGAGGGCTGTAGAAGAGTTCGTCTTCCATCCTTTGTAACTTAGTAACTTGCAAGAGAAGTTTTTATACTTTCGAATGCTCTTGAATTCTTTGCCCTTCTTTCCTTTCTCACCTCCTTGTCAAAATCTTCTTCACCTGGGCCTGGTTTTTTAACTTACCACAGCAAGGACAGTTTTATGTTTTGATGAAACATACACACAGATGCACAGTTTCAGTTCCTATTGGGTATACTTCATTGCAGCCAAACCCAGATCCCCTGGAGTTCTTTAACTGGCTCAAAGAAACTCTCTTCCTTATTTGCCATTCCCACGGAGGGCTGTGTATTCATTCACAAAGCACAATCCTGTCACTGAGGGCTGTGTATCTTCCTCCTACTTAGAAACGCCTGGCACCTCATCGACAAATGCAGCACCCGCCTCCTCTTTCTGCCCATTTTCTCACAAATCCCCTCACAAACCCCAAGCGCTTTCCACACAAGGCCTAAGCATACTTCAAGCACCCCACCTTCCTGTCTGCCATTATTCAGGGTCCTCCCGAGCTCCCAACCAGCCAAGTCTCTGTTTATCGAAAGCTCTATTCCTTCAAATATCTTGACCTTTTGCCCTTCTGAAACTCCTGACTTTTTAGAGCTGACTATGCAAAACTTTCCAGTTCAAGAGAAGGGATCATCTTGTGTTTGTACTTCCTAATTCCCCAGCACAATGCCCAGCCCAAAGTAGTGACACTTCATAAGAATTTTAGACTAAATTAAACCCAAACCTCTTACACGTTGGTCACAGTGGAGTCCTTCATTCTAATTCCTAACAACAACGATCACCTGTTCCCTAATGGCCACTGAGCTCAGACTACAGGAAGACAGCTGTCCTGCTGCCGCCGTTGGCAGTCTTCTGTTTGTTTGGGTTTTTTCCAGACAGGGTTTCTCTGTGCAGCCCTGGCTGTCCTGGAACTTGCTTTGTAGATCAGGCTGGCCTCGAACTCAGAGATCCACCTGCTTCTGCCTCCCAATGCTGGGATTAAAGGCGTGCGCCACCACCTCTGGTCTCTTAGGCATTTTTAAACAAAAGTAAAAACCTGGCCACATGCTTGGCCGTGAAACCACAGATGAAAGCAGGTGTGTGACCATTAGTTATAGCACTGCTACAAATCTGTGACCCCCACAGACATGCTTAGCCTGTTGGTCTGCATTTTGCACAATGAAATTCCTGCTACTGAACCGGTATAAAATGTACTTCTGAACTGCAATAAATTAGCAGTGTTTTACTTTTAGAATGTTCAAGTTATCCAGACCACATACCGAAAGACCTGTTCGCACTATTAATTTCTATTATGCTCACCTGCTTCCTCCGTGAGAAAGCTTAAGAGGCACAATTATCTCCCAACACAACGTGTGCACCCTTGTGCCGATTCCTAAACACCACATATTTGCTTCCTCAAATAAAGGAGTTCTTCCTGTTAGTAAACTGCTGATTGGTCCTTAGCAGAGTTACGATTTCTGTGACAAAATTAATTCTATTTTCTAAGTAGTTCATGCTAAAATGACTTGCCATTCATTTGACTAGATCCCTGACTTAGGCAGGTGTGAGCCATCTCAAAATGCTTGAAGGTCCATGTGCTTTCATTTAAAGGTTTACATAATGCAGGTCTTAAATCAAATGATATAAAAAGCTCATGCACAGTGTACCTATAATCTCTGAATGTAGGCAAACTACTGTAGACCACTCACTGAATTTAGATGGCTATTCTAGCAGAATCCCTGTGGAAATACACAATCTGCAGTATTACTGGTTCGGAAGATACAATTCCCATACAGTTAAGAGCAGGCTATTTTTTTCCTCTGCCACAACTTCTAGAATTGCTCTAATTTAGTTAGGTCTAGAAAATGACCCACATCCTTCCAATGTGTGGTCCTCCCTAAAACCACATAAAATGGGACTTTAACATCCAACTTAAAATTTAATAATCCTCTGTATGATTACCTTTCATAAACTATTGACTGTACATCAAAAGAACTTCACTGGAAAAGATGTTTAAAAAAAGGAAATAATTTCAAGGTTGAAAAAAAAGTGGCAAAGGTAGGTGCTATTTAAACAAAGGAACACCAAGATATGCCAACCGCGCAATGGCCACTAACAGGAGACACAGTTCCCTTGTAGTCCTACAGATAAATTATGCTTGTTGGTTTGTAAAACCAGAATGCAAATGCTGAGATGCCAGATCAAACCTACAGATCTGACTGCATTTCTGATCCAAAATCTACCAATGGGGCGTTGGGGGCTGGAGAGATCAGCGAAGCTCAAAGATGACTGGAGAAAGCCCAGCCCTTAACAGCAGGCAGAGCTGAGACTCAATCCCACTTACATCACGAAATCCTCAAAAGCACAGAACCAGGGACAGCGTGGTGGGGTGAGACTATGGTAAGGATTACCAAAGAGGCTGTTATGGGAGCAGCTATGCAGGCATCCCCATTTGTCCCTCAACTCCACATCAGAAGGGTAATAACGTATGTTCAGTGAAAACAGAGGGATATCCCCCACCACCACAACCAAATAGCTCTGAAATGCTAGCAGTCAGACCCTTACCATCCTGTGAGACTCCTCTCTCTCCAGAATCTAAGCAGCATGGACAAAGAAGGTCTACAGACTCTGACAAGAGGGATAGAAGACGTCAGGTCTTCCAACAGTAAAGTTCAATGCTAGCACCCTACTCTTTCAAATACTTGAAAATACAACGTTTGGTCTTGTTCTTAAGCAGACAACCAAGTACTGAAAATGTCTGGGAAGCTACTAATTTGGAAGAAAAGATCAAAGCAGATGAAATCATCTTGGAGAAAGACAGGCACGAGAAAGCAATAGAGTCAGACTTCCTAGACAGCTGAGCACAAGGCAGGGATGGAAAACCAGCAAAAGACAAGCACAAGAAATGTCCCACTGTATGGTCGATGTGTCTAGAACCAAGAGCCACACTGAAGACAACACTCAAGTTTCAGAACACAGCAGACAAGAGGGAGAAAACCAATAGTAATGCTGAAGGAAGATGATAGGACACCACCTTCAAACTTCTGACGAGAAAAATAGGTTACTTAGAACCCTGTGCCATCAGGCTACCCACCCAAACTGTAGAATATTAATTTCAGACACATACATTGTGAAAACTTTTTTTTTCTCCCCAATCTTTTCTCAAGAAATTACTGGAATGCATCATTCCAGCAAAGTATGAAACTGGAGGAGAAAAGGCTAGGGAATAATACTTGGAAAGCAAGAGAGGACCCAGGAAGAGAAAGGCCTTAGGAATACCCAAGATACACCAGATCCACACGACTGAGACAGTCACAGGAAAGTTGCTCATACCAAAGTTCCCATGTGCTGCAAGCACAGGCCGCCTGCCACTTTAGTCCGGGTCCTTCCTATAGTCCTCACTCTGTCCAAGCCATCCATGCCTTGATCAGTCACACTCATCCCACCCTAAGCATTGTGCTTTTAATTTACCTGAGGAGACGGCAGGGAAGCAAGCTTAGGTACAGAAAACAGTGAGCCCCAAGCATCTGGTACTGGCCTCACACAGCAGACCTATCAGGTACGACAACTGATGAGTCTTGATCCCCAGGACTCACTGTGACCCGCCCCACTGTCTTGCTGAAGCAGGCTTTTAAGACTTACTGGAGAAGCTAACACCAAACTGTGACCAAAGCCTCTAGTTGATCTTCCAAAAGCCCTGAGACGGCACTGCTCTCCTGCCACTGCTGGCCTGCTCTACCACTCAGCTTTTTAAAACAGGATAGAACAGCTGGCAGAGGGGAAGACTGGCAAGAAGTGAAGGTAATGGCTTGTAATGTTTGTGGGTTGTAAGCAAAGGCCCAGCAGTGGACAGAGAGGTGCCCAAGGCGCTACAATCTTGTAGGCCATTTTTAACTTGTGTTAGGCACATAGGTCATTGTTATTTCTTAAACAGTGGCTACACCTTATAGAGTAGGTATGATCCATTAAACACACTGTCCTTTCACAGAAAAAGCAGCATTTCTACTGCTACACAGATTGCAGGATTCCCCCGCCCCCCCCCCCCCCCTCCCCCCCCCCCCCCCCCCCCCCCCCCACCGTTTGCTTCCTGAAAAGGCCTGCGCTTCCTCAGTGTTGCAGTTGTACACGTCAAGGTTCAGGAGAGGAAAACAAAGGCCACAGGACAAAGCCATGGTTCCCGGTTCTTTCACATCACTGTAACATTTTGGTTATTTTGCAAGACTTGTTTTTCCTATCCTCTTTTTCAGACTGTACTTGTGGTGATATTTGGGAATATATTGTTTAGTATCCACAATACTGTTTTCTTTTTACTTTGTTATTTCTTTTGACAGGGTCTCACTTCATATCCCAGGCTGACCAGGAACTCATGGCAATCCTCCTGTCTCAGCTTCCTGGGTGCTGAGATTATAGGTGTGCATGCATTAAAAAAAAAAAAAAAAAAAAAAGCCAAAAACTGCTTTCTTTAAATGAAGTAAAAGTGAAGATAAGTAGATTAAGAAAAAAAAAATCAACTCCAAAGCACCTCATATACAACTTAAATCTATTCTGTTTGTCCTCTAGAAGATTCCCTTTGGACATCGCTTACAAGATTGTCTTTGGACATCGCTTACAAGATTGTCAACTGGGTACAGTCTAAATAAGACAAGACATAGAAACTGTATAGATTCCTAGGGTTCTGGGAGGAAGCACTCCATCCCATCTTCCCCTTTCCATCGCCAGGCACTCCCTACCATGGCCGTAACAGGCATGTCTGACTGCCCACCCCAGGGCTTCTGCATCTTTCCTGTAACTGGTGAGGGGATGCTCTCAGGGTGCTACTGCTCCTGCTAGGTTTTCCTGGAGAACCATCTCAGCGTGTCAAGATCCCATCCACTCCTGGCAAGTGGCCTCTCAGCTGGGAAGGTCTGCTCTGCACCTCTAACAGCCTGGTAGAGGTCTCAGCTACTGAAAGCCACTGGAAGAGGAACTGTTGTGAGCAGGAAGGCTGATCTTTAAAACTAGTGGTGATTGACAAAAAGAACTTTGTTTTTACGTCCTTCAAAACCATCCTCTATAGCTGAAGATGTAAAATCTAGTGGAAACTCAAATGGCACTGTATCACACAATATAAGTTCACAAATAACAAACTGGAAAAACAAAACCAACAATCACCCAATGGTCACCATCAAGTTTTCTGTTTTATTTAAGATTTTAGTTTTAATTCTGAAGAAAGAGGTACATTTCCTTGCTTTTAGTTTTAGCATCAGGTTATAACCAGGTTTGTTTTCTTTTCTCCTGTCTTTTCAATACTGCACAAAAGTCCAGAAACTACAGGGTTAAGTAAAAGCTGCAGGCAAGGAGGGCAGAGCTTTGCTCCTGTTGGTGATCAGATGCCCAGAGCAGTGCTGGCTCAGAGTGTCCTGCCGGGTGGACTTCAGTCAAAGAAAAAAAGATTCCCACAGAGGAGAAAGATGAGGAAATCACTTGGAATTCAGCTCTTATATTATGGATAGGTATTAAATCTGTGAATACTTTTTTCCTTTAAAACATCTGAATTTAAATATAAAGCCAATTTTTTTCTCTTTGAAAAATTACTTCTCCCTCCCTACAGACAATTTATCTTGCCATCAACTTCCAATAAATCCCTTTGCTTAACGACACAATTGCGTCCTCCCTATCAATTCAATAAAGAATTTAAAATGAAAAGCATTTTCCTGCAATAGTGAAAAGCTGAATACAAGATGGATACCAGGCCCACTGCTTTCCCCCATGCACTTAGCAATCTCCTTCCAATCAGCCTGGTCTTCGTCTGCAGTGATAATGCATCTTCCTGACCTTTCCCAAAGATTAATCGTCATTTTCTGCTAAAGCAGACTATGTCATCATTATGAGCGACAGACAAACAGTAATTTTCTAAGTATTGAGACTGCCTTTTGATTTTCTTTTTCCTCTGCTTAAAAAGGCATTTCCCCCCGAGGAACATTCGACATTGTCACTCACTCAATGCTAGATCAACCGAAACTTTTACAATTAAAGAAAAGATGGTAGAGACGCTGTGACCGCATCGCATCTGGGGGTAGGGAGAAAAAAAAACGACCAGGAACTGGATTCTTCAGAACGTAAGAGATGAGAAGGGAACTGTGAGTGGACAGAGAGGGAGAACACAGGGTGGGACAGATCCTGCCCTTGTGAACTTCCTCTTTCTTAGTGGCGGTCCAGTGTTGAACTCTGTAGCAGATCTGTGGGGGTTTTGCTGGGGGGTCTGAAGGCTGTCTGAAAGCCTGGGGGTGGGGAGTGGAAGCTGGAAGGGTTTGAAGGAGGTGGGTAGGGGTTCCAACTGGCTCTGTGCAGAGGGATCTGTGTGCTGAAGGGGGCGCTGTGGTGGGTCTGTGACGGGGCAGCGCTGGGGCCGTCCATCTCTGTGAGGGCCTGAAGGGATTTTAGCCAGTGTGGAGGATTGTCATCTTGAATAGAGTCTAAACTGTTTCCTGAAGATGCTGGAATACCTACAGAGGAAACAGGAGACAAAAAGAAAATGGTGAGTTTGTAAGGAAAGAGCACCAAGTTACTCAGATAAACTTTAAAGAGTGATTTGTTTACCCAAGAAAGAAAAGAAATCACAATTTTAAATTTCCAAATGAAACCTTTTAAAAATGTTCTTTTAGCCACCCTCCCTCTTCTCCAGCAGTGACCAACGTTACACAAACGTTCCTCTTCAACTACAAACTTACTCCCTCACTTTCAGAGGCGGAACAGTGACAAACAAGACCCTGAATCCCCCAAACAAACAGCCTCCCCCAGAGAACCCCAGGATCCCCATTGCGCCTGCCCTTCTCCAGCAGGGATACATACACGGACAGCCTTATATAGAGAGCTTTATAAAGAGTGGAGTATGTTTCTTTTAAGATGGCTCAGTTAGACCCTTTTATACTCTGAGGCCTACAAACTACATGCATGCTGCCAGACGGTAACACCTATTTACACCAAAAGGAGCAACCGAGGCACACAACTAGGTTGATGGGTTCACCATGACCCTAAGAATGTATCAGGCTTTGTAAAAAGAACTCATGTCGGAAAGACCCCTGTTCTGATTGAATTGGTGCTAAAAAACCACACTGATGGCTGTGGGTGGAGCTGAAGGGAGCAAGAAAGTTACCTGTGATGATGGCTGGGTCTGTCCAGCTGCCAGGGCTGTCCCAACTCACGCTGTCGGTGGTGGCAGTGTTGGACGTTGGTGCACTGTGGTTGGCGTTGGAGGGGGAAGAAGAATTGGGCAGTCCACCAAAGTTGATGTTAATGTTGGGTAGAAGTGCCCTTAGCCCGTCCTGCCATTCCTTCATATTTAAACTCTCTACAGAACTGTTGTTGTCTGGGAGATTTACCAACAAAAAAATGAAAGATAAAAAAAAAATAAAAAGCTGACGTTAGAAACATATGCTGTTCTTTCGTGGTTAAGCGGGAGAGGAATTATTCTTTCTTTACTGAGCGTTTATGGGTCGTCCTAGCAAGACAAACTGAGTTAGGACTTTGCTTGTGAGCTCAGGGACTTGAAGGGAAGGAGAGGAAGTTTTCTCAGGCTGATGGGGAGGGCCTCCTGACTACTCATGTGTGCAAGTCAGTAATCCAGCTGCAGGATTCGATGTTTCTGAGACAAGCCAGCACCAGCTACATGATAAAAGTTTCAGTCAGTGAGGCAAAATTCAGCCAGCTCAGCTGATGTACACCATTAGAAAAAAAATTTGTGAAGTTCACTATAGGAGCTCATTTCTGAGTCCATTAAATGGAAGAAAGTCATTGTATGAAGACTAAGCATAAGCCAGTAATTGTAAATGCCAGCTTCTGCCCACTCTGCTCTGCACTCCTCTTCAGCTCCACTAGTCACCGAGTTTGAGCCGGGGAGTCCTACAGGTTCCAGACAGTTACGGAGAGTGTCAGAAAGAAGCCACCACCATGTGAAGTCGGGTTTCTATCAGCTGTGGCTTACATGGATTTACCACTGTTCAGAATCCATAGATGATGTCTGGGGCTGGGGAAGACCAAGTCTAACAACTCCTTAGAATAATTATTTTATTGAATGAATCAAATAACCAACTACAGTTTTTGAAAAGCAAAAATATCTCTTTCTACAGAACTGATCACCAATCAACATGGAGGCTAATATCAACAGTGACAACGACTGATCAGGCAAGTCTGTGCTCTCTGATAAACTGAGAATTTTCTTTTCGAATTTTGCTTCGCCCCATCACTGACCTAGTCAGATTCTACTTGGTTTCAGCAAATACAGCATTTTATAGTACTATCCTTATTTATGAAAGACAAACACAACTAAAGGCAAGGAAGCTCATCTCTGAACTTGACTGAAGTGAAGAGTGAGCACTCTACACTACGTAAACAAAACAATGTGGGGGTGTCCTCAAACTCAATCTTACCTCACAGCTGGCATCATTCCTAACCTTACCCTTCTCACACCGGCTACTATCTTCATTTGCATTTTGTCCCACAACTTACAAGGCACACTGCACAGTTCATGATTTCATTTGACCCTCACAGCAACCGTGTGAGCAGAACAGACAGGGACATTTCTTACAACTAGTGCATGCCTGACTTCTAGCTAGTAACCCACAGGTGAACAGGGCAGGAGAACAGGGCAACGCGGCAAGACTGCCTCAAAAGGAGAAAAAAGTTGCCCTCATTTATAGAACTTGTTTTGGCAACTTGAAACCAGACACTGAGGGATATTTGAAAAAAAAATAATTAATATCAAGCTCTCTCTCTCGGTCTACTTTGTGTAGACAATGGATTTTTTTTTTTTTTTAAAGAGTCAAATATCTTAGGACCTAGGGTCCTAAGAGGCCCAGGATTAAAAAGAGACAAAGAAGAGCCGGGCGGTGGTGGCGCACGCCTTTAATCCCAGCACTCGGGAGGCAGAGGCAGGCAGATCTCTGTGAGTTCGAGGCCAGCCTGGGCTACCAAGTGAGTCCCAGGAAAGGCGCAAAGCTACACAGAGAAACCCTGTCTCGAAAAACCAAAAAAAAAAAAAAGAGACAAAGAAGAAAACAGAAGTACCACTGGCCTATCTATCAGATGATGGGCAAGACAGAGAAATAACACACCTTAAAGAACAGGCTGGACTTTGTAGCCAGGATACCCGGCCCCCCTTGTGTTATTGGAGGTCAAATTCAGGACCTCTTATGAGCTAGGTAAGTAATCTACTACTGAGCTACACTACACCCCCAAACCCCATGGAAACCCGCCCACCCCATCCCCCGTTTGAGACAAGGTCTCATGTACATTAGGCTGGCCTTGAACTCTACTTCAGTAAGGATGACTGATCCTCTTGCCTCTACCTCTGGAGTACTGAAAATACAGGTGCATTCCAGGGTTACATGATGCTGGAACCCAGGGCTGCATACTAGGCAAGCATTCTATCAACTATACTATACCCCCAGGACCTACCAATCCCTAGGGCAAAACATTCTAATTGAAAATGTAATTGTCAGTGTCTCCCGCTAGGTCCATAACTAGCACTAAGCATATAAACAAGATCCTCCTGGTAAAAACTGAAATCACAGGATGGGCTCAATTACAGGAGGTTTGGTGGGTAAGGCACAGTCTAGCTTCTAAAGCAATGAAATGGCAGGAGAATAAACTTGGAATCCTGTTCTATGGAGCAAAGCTAAACCCTGAGAAAAGAAACCTTCCTAGAAGGGAAACAAACTCCCTTGGGAAGAAAAAGATGCTGTGTAACTAGCTACATGAGAAGGACTAAAGGGTGGCAAATGCTCCTGGCTGCTCTGGGTGGTCCAGGTCACTGAGATGCCCAAGCCAACAACTGGCTTCTCTCTTCCCTACCTCACTCATAATGTGCTATTAACTGTTACTTCAAGTTTCCAAAAGTGAAAGGAAAGAACACTTACCTCCACTTAAAGAGTAACATATTCAGGAAAGTTTACTATGAAGCTGGTAACACAATACAGTCAAAAGACAGCAAAGCAGGGCTCTCTTTCCAAGAGCCCTGTACCTTACATCTAGCTTTGCTGCCAACCAATAAACTATTTTAAAAAAATAATAAAGCCCACTTTTTCTTTTTTTAATCAAAGGCTATTTGTTCCCCTGATTGCAAAATACTACAATTCAGCTATGGTGTTAGCCAAAGACAGTCATCTGTGGTACACGACACACAAACAAGGAGAGACCATGATCTTCCCAGGACAGTCTGAACGTAAGGGAGCTTGGGAAATATTACCTAGTTATCATTTTTAACACTATGTACTGAAAAACAACAAACAACATTCTCCCATACACACACTCAAAAGAAAGCAGGTGCCTAAGCATTCTGGAAGCCTAAGAGCATAGACAATGTGTGGCTTACAGTGGAGCCTAAGAGCATAGACAATGTATGGCTTACAGTGGAGATGAGGGGGGGCAGCACACAAGACAAGACCCACAAAGCTCTTGGAATGGGAACACACTCTAAAGAGCTTAGGAGAAAGGTTTACTTCACCACCTCTACTGCTGAGTGTTAGTGCAGAGGAAGGGAATCAACGTCATCAACACAGCTCCATTTACCTACCCTCACAGTTTGACCTGAATTTGTTTTGATGGCAGACCTCTAGCAAGTCCATTCCTGGAAACAGCAAGGTTTGGTTTTGGAGTGAGGGCAGTGGTGTTAGGCAAGTGCTCTGTCACTGAGCCACACCCTGGCTTGGCAGCCACTGTCCTGCATTAGGACACTACTACAATCCTCGAGTGACAGCTGTCCTACACACTGTGGGATGCTTACCAGCACCATACCCTCCAGATGTTAGCTGTGACAATACAATGTATCTGTAGATATTCTAAGTGTCATGGGAGAGAGGTGGGGACAAAGCCACCCATTAAGACCACTGACAAAGGAAGGTGATTCCTTTGCTTTTAAGGCTCTAAAAATACATTCCCTCTCCAAACAGCATCAGCACTAGGACCACACTGACTCAGTCTGTTGTAACTTAATTTTCTTTTAAGGATTCATACTAGGAATTCACTTCAAGCAAGTCATTGGGGTCTACTGAAGAAAACACTGGGCTGCAAAAAGGCAGCTATAGGGCTGCCTGTCAACATAACCTTGAACATGTAGCACACTTAGTCTCTTAGCCAAACTCTACTGCCTTCCCCCTCTGTGGATAGAATAGAGAAGTCATCACAAGCACATTCCTTTTCTGATCAATGACTGACAACCAGTGTTTCTCTACTGGTCACCAGTAAGCTTCCCAGTGAGCCAGCAGATTTCTTACTTGCTGGGAACTGGCCAAGTATACAGGTCTCTCAGGAACCTAGCCTTGGCAGCCACTGTACTCACAAAGGTGCTGTGTGGCCCACCCGCTTAGCATATCTGCCCATGCAAAGACGGGAAAACCATGGAAAGGAATTGCTCCACACGCAGAGCTTGGAAAGGCCAAGCAAGGTACAAAGAAGATCAAGTCACTAAATATATCGTATGGTAAAAACGATATTAGCTTTATTTTTTAAGTATGTAATTAGTGCTGGCAGGACTATCTGTAAACACGTAGGACTCATCAATTAAGTTAGCTTAATACAATTAAATTCACAGACATGCCCAGTCCTCCCGCTCTTATGCTTGGGTGGGAGCAGATGGTTCACAAATTTGCTCCTAATTCTTAGTTTTCAACTATAGACTGCAGTACTGGGACCAGAGAACTCGTGTTTCAAGTTAAATTACTCTGTAGAATGGCCTGACATCCTCTGTGAGAAGTCATCACTGGGAGTCCCAGTTAAAAAGCAGCCCTGAAATTCATCCTGTATGGTAGTCTTCAAGCTTTCTCATGGTTACTCCAAAAAGCCCCCAAATGTGCACTTTTCTTTTCCTCAAAAGTTGTGCTCTTCTCTGCTCTCATCATTCAAAATCCAAGTCCCCTACATCTTGCATTTTCAGCAGGGCACAGCAAATGGCCTTTCTCCGTCTCCACACTGCTGCTCTCCATCACTCCATTTCAATAGGGTTCAGGGTTGAAGTCCACCCTCATCAGTATTTACTGCATGAAAACCTAACTCCCTCAAACCTCAACAGCCTATCTTCACATGACTCAAACATAAATGAACTATGCTTAACCAAACTTTAGGGAATATAAAAAAGTTGTCTTACTAGAGGTTTTATATAAAGATATTCTTTAGGATAGCTGCAAAAATCACTGCAATTTATTAATTCGGGACTATGGCTGTCAAAAAATCTTTCAGACATAAATACAATCAGCTTATGAAAAATATTCCACTTAAGTGATTGAGTTTATACTCAAATTTCTAGGGCTATGTTATTATACAGCAAGAGACACTGAACGGTAGAGCTGAGTTGCCTGGGCACAGACAAAACTCTAAGGGTTTCACCACAGTCCTGAAAGTAGATTTTAGACTTTAAAAAAAAAAAAAAAAAAAAAAAAAAATCTAAGAACACAAGTGACAAGAGCTCGAAGGGGAAATGCCAGGAACCTTAACAAAATGTTTGAAAGGTAACATTTGTTTCCAGCAGTATAAGGAAGTAGGAATGACATCAGTGGAAACTGTGGCTCAGCTAGACATGTGCTGTGTTTTTAAACTGTACCTCCTGTCATTCTACTTCACTGGAATGCTTCCTGGATCTCTTCAGTTCATTTTCACTCAGTCTCCCAAAAATCTGTCTTTCTTCTTTCATTCAAGACCCTTCTAGATAGATGATCTCTCTCTCTCTCTCTCTCTCTCTCTCTCTCTCTCTCTCTCTCTCTCTCTCTCTCTCTCTCTCTCTCTCTCTCGCACACACACACCGGTAAGCTCTACTCTTATCATGGAGCTTGGTATCTATCATACACTCTTTCTCCTTATTTCAAGACAGCTCAGACTTGAAGACCCATACCAAGTTCAATTTTAATGTGCATTATGCAATGAACAAATGGTTCTTTCCAAAAACAAGCCAATATCTCTGAAGCCAGGTGGAGGTTTCAGGATTCAAAAAGCTTCCCTCAATGCAAACAAGAAAGAAATGAGTCACTAAGATATTTTTAGTACCATTCAGATGCCAAAACACATACACTTTAACATATATACATTAAAAAATCCAGAGCATCCATACTGTTTAAGTAGGGAATGCTTTTTTTTATTTTTTTATTTTTTGAGACAGGGTCTCATTATGTATTCTTGGCTGGCCTGGAATTCATTATGTAGGTCAAGCTAGCCTCATAGAAAGATGTCCACCTCTGCCTCCCAAGTGCTAGGACTAAAAGTCTATGCCAACATGCACAGCCAGAAATGCTTCTTAAAAAGCAAGTATTCGGGCACTATGTATAAAGGACCTGTAGGACCTATTTGATCAGTTTTATACTCCAGACACCTCTCCTCATGCTGTTCTAAGTCACTACTTCAGAGCTAAGAGCCCAGTGAAATTAAGTAGCAGCATCATTTTACAAATGAGACGCTAAGTAGCCTACAGTCCTTTAAAGAATTCACTCAAGGTTATATAATTTAAAAATGTCAACAACAGTAACCAAAAATCAGTATAATTTTGAAGTATTTGTTTCTGTGAAATTCACTACCAATCAGTGTTGGTTCTGGCAGGACTCATGAAATACATACAGTACAACAAGACAGGCAAGGTACCTAACCAGCATGCAACAATAAAAACTGTGGTAGAAACAGACAGGTTCTATGAGGCAAAAGAAGGAAGTGAGTAAGCCTGCCACTCTGCAGATAGAATCATTGGTGCCCAGGCAAGCATCAGAGGAAGGTGGAAACAGCCTCTGGGCAGAACAGAGGCAGGCAAGTGACCACAAAGGCACATTTTAAAAGATATAAGCAGGTGTGCTTTACCAAAATGTACATTTTTCTGTTCTAGAGTTGCCTGTCATGATCTATAAGCCTGCTTTGGAGGAGACTAAGATCATCTTGAGAAGAAGGTGTCCAGATGACTGATATATCAAGAATGTCCATGTATAAACCTGAATATAAACAAGGAAAACATCAATGGGGATCATGGTGCACACCTATTATCTCAGAAGCAAAAGGGTCACTACAAATTTGAGGCCAGCATGGTCTACAAAGTGAGTTTCAGGACAGCTAGAAGTAGCCATCTGGAAAAGAAAAAAAGCAAACTATAAATTTAATACAAAAGATTAAATTTATAGTATATATATGTGTGTGTGTGTGTATATATATATATATATATATATATGCATATAAAATAACAGAAAGGATCAGAAGGAAACTGAACCAGAGGATATAAACATATAGCTCAATGAAGTAGGGAGGGAAGGGAAGGAGAGGGAGGGAGGAACAGAGACAGACAGACAGATAAGTGCTTCTACACCGACTGAGCACGGATTCTTGAGAAGGTTAGAATTGGGCTGAGTTAGGGAAAGCCCTGTGGGGAAACACACAGACCACATGACACACACCCAAGAAGACATGGAGACCACCAGAGTACTGAGTACTTGCCAGAATATGGTTTCCCCAAAACAGATTACAAAACTGTAGACATGCAGGGTGTCAACTACTCTAACATCTCTCAAGGTCTAAATCTGCTCTCAAAAAATAAACCTGAGACCGGGTGGTGGTAGCACACACCTTTAATCCCGGCACTGGTAAGGGAAAGGCAGGCAGTTCTCTGTGAATTCGGGGCCAGCCTGGTCTACACAGTGAGTTCCAGGATAGCCAAGGCTACACAGAGTAGTAACCTTGTCTTGAAAAACAAACAAACAAAAAAAGGAAGATAAAATGTCCTGATAAAATGTCCCCCTACATGTCTTTCCCAAGACTTGTAAGGAGGAAGGGAACCTCATTCTGCCCAACACGAGAACTAGTTACCTATCATAAAAATTCAGACTCTACGGGATTTGCAATTTTAGTAAAGAATAACCAGACTCCATTCTTAGACAGCAAGCATCCTGGCTATCTGTGCCACAGCCACAGTATACTGCAATCATTCACTTCCATCTGTTCTTTCCTCCTGGATTCTGAGTTCCTCCTCAGTTTGGTAAATAGTATCAACCCTCACTGAGCAATGGAATGAAGGACACTGACAATGTGCTTCCAGGTTGGTAAATACCTTTTCCAAAACAGGCCAGAAAAAGGTTGGGTAAAGGTGGTTCCCATGTGGAAGCAATGATTCACAGGCTACAGAAGTTGCTAAAACATATCATTTAACTATGTTCTTAAATACTAATAATACTAATAAAAATGGAAATGAGATGGCATATAAAGAAGTCAGTTGCGTGAAGAGGATCTGATGAGATTACATTTGAAAAGATTAACAAAGATAGAATAGACATATATGATCTATCTGTAATGTGAGAGTATTATAAATCTTGTGGAATAAAATTAGAATCCATACTAATCTAATGCATGCTAATAGCAAGAAAAAACTATGTGTAGAATCATGAAAAAAAATAGGAAAAGCCTCTGCTGAGTCTCAGGTCACTAACGCTGAGCCACAGGAAAAGGCAGATCCTGCACGTCAGTGGTCCTTTCACTGCTGTCCATCCTCTTTGGAAAGAACAGGCTTTCCTAGCCAAAAGATTCAGGGACATGAAGAAGGGAGATGCAGAGACAGTTAAAGGGTCTGCTACAGTGAGGCCACTTCAGCTCTCTAGGCACAAATGCATCCTAGGGCATCAGTCCTCAGAGATGAGACTGCAGGGCCACTGCAGAGACAAGCCACAAAGGAGCAAGACGAAGACTGCAGAAACAACACACTTGCATTCTTCATCGACTGATACCAACACCTGCTCATTCCACTTCTGTTTCAACACATTTCTCGAGGAAACAAGCAACATTTTGTCAAGAACTGTAGTTCCCTTCCAACTGAAATATTCAAGAGACTAAACTTATTTTGAAATTGAACGGGTAGTCATGAAGCTATCTTCCACAGACAACTACTTTTCAAACGGAAATATCTTCTTCCTATATCCCGTGACTTATTTCCTCTTACATTGCCTGCTCAAATCACAGGCTTTGCAGTTAGCTCTTCTTTCATCCACTGACACATTAACCCCCAAACAGAGCAGAATACAGTCACCAAGGAGAGACAAAGACTTTCCAAAATGAATCAATCCAATCAAGGTCATTCGTTTGGTACAGGTTCCTTAGGTTGTCAGAGTATGATGTATCTTGAATTCAACAGTCCATGCTGTTTCAATGATTCCCTTAGTTACTGTGTCAGTCTTCTGCCACACTGCTTGGTTTGTTTAACTCTGCCACTTTTCTGTATACTTAACAAATGTACAGAAGTTCAAAACATGGAAACAAAAAGGCAACTGTACCGATGACAGAAACAAGATGAAAACCTTATCTCTTCTTAAAATTATTACATTCTTTACACAAATTAAAAGTCACCAATAACATACAGCTGTCACTTTATAATTATGTAGTCATTTCATAAGGCAAACTCCTAAGATGGGAACATATAAACAGAATACACTCCAACTAGAACAAATCCAATCACACAAAATGTATCCTATCTTTTTAATCCATCAGGAGAGTACAGGAGGAAAAAAAAAACACCCTAAGTATCCAGTAATGTGCACAGGAAAAGGCATAATGACTTTACTTATCAGACTCCTGGTATCTGTTTAAAAAAAAAAAAAAAAAAAAAAAACCTGTACAGCCAGGCATGGTGGCACATGCCTTTAACCTCAGCACTCAGGAGGCAGAGGTAGGTGGATCTCTGTGAGTTTGAGGCCAGCCTGGTCTACAGAGTGAGTTCCAGGACAGCCAGGTCTACACAGAGAAACCTTGTCCTGAGAAACAAAAAACAACAAACCAATCTGGTACAGAGTGTCTAAAAATGCCATGTAAACAGATATCATGTCTAAATCAGACATAGTACAACCTTGGTCAAACCACAAATGTAAGGACAAGTACTGTCAGTAAGAATGGCTTTCATGAAAAAGCAGATCTATTATCTGACCATCTGTAATTACTATCATCTGATGCAAGCTCGCTCTAAGAAAGGCACTGTCAACACATATTACAGAGAGCTACAGAGAGAACTGGGCATCAAGTTACGTGTGAATGGCTGGACTGAGAATCTGATCTACATCCAAAAGATAGGAAAAGCAGTAACTGCGTTTGCGGATTTGTAAACAGCACTGAAAAGGTAAAAATGGGAAAAGATGAAAAGATTTTGGTTTAATGATAAGCAAAACATTTAGCAATTACATGAAGGCATAACAAACTCCTTTAATTATTAAAACAAAGTTCTTTAACAGCTCATCAGAATACTTAAAGAATTCTAAACATTCCAATATTTTATAGAAGCTTGTGGAATTGTGTCTAAGTCAGGAAAGACCAACACTACCTACCTGTTCTATACACACACACACACACACACACACACACACACACACACACACACACACACACAAACACACACCTTTTTTTCCTGTGCACATCAAATAAGCAGTAAGAAAGAAAGTAGCACCATTGTAAAAAGATGTGTGGTGGTGGCGACAGAGTGTTGGGAAAGGAATAAAAGGGATAACCATGCAGTTGGAGTTATAGGGGGAGATCTTTACAATGTAAGAAGAGGTAGGTCACAATTCAAGTTCATGCTGACTAGATAATTTCACAGCCAAATTCTCACACAAAGTAGGTCCAAGCTTTGCAGGCTCCAGAAGCAACATCACTCCAAACATGTAGTGAATGTTAACCCCATCCACCCTGTTTCTGCACTCTGGTAATAGCCACACTGTTCTGCTTGCTTCTCATGTCCCTGCTGAATGACTGGAGAGTGGCTATTCCCAATAAAGTCAGCAACAGCTTTTGATTGTTCAGTGTTGATAAAGAAGTTTTTATTGGGGTACAAGTTTCTCTTCAGTTTTGCATTCAGATTAGATACTTTGCTAACTTTGCAGCAATTCCCAATAGTTTTATGTCTACTGAAATTTCTAAGTTTTCTGATGTTCATAATTTTTATAATTAGGAGATTTTCCAATGATCTAGAAGCTAAAGCTATGTCTATTCCATTTTGATTATACAGTTCACTTTTATTATAACAGTGAGATTAATCAGCCTCATCCAATTCTAAAAGACACCTCTTACAGGCACAGAATTATCTTAAGGGCTTATGAATTCAAAAAATCTCAAATGAAACTAAAATTATTCATTTTTCAAAACATTATTTTAACTGGCAAATTCATAACTTGGTTATGAGCTGCATGTTAAGTATTTCTAGGCATTAGAATGGTTTACTTTGCTGTAATTTCATTAAAAATTTCAGAGCATGATCATTTATATTAAAACAGAACGTAATGGTTACGGTATAATAGATGACTCACACACTTTCAGATACAGTTTAAGAGACCACTCATACACCTCCCGGAGTCTCTCGATGTAGAAGTTTTGCTAACCAAGAGGCATTTGTTAAGGTTTGAGATTGGCTGAGATACAAATGCTCATTTTCTGAAACAAACATGTACATATTGAAATTTCACTAATTATGCGCAATGTGTGCTGTAAGTGGAAAAAGACTAGAACTGTATATTATTAAGTAAAAAGAGACAAGCTGAAAAGGGTAATGTTATTCCTAAAACAGAAAAATAGAACAGTAAAACTACAGGGAAAGCAAACAGCCCAGTGGCATAGAGGGGAGGGATACACGGACAGACAGAACACAGAGGACTATCAGGACAGTGCAACAATGATGGACATGTCATTCACGGTTGTCTAATTCTGTACAATGTACAACAGCATGGGCCAGCAGACCTCTTATCAACTGTGGAATCTGCATGACACATGCAGTGCTGTGTCAATGTAGGCTCATCAACTGGAAGATGCTGAAAATGGAGGAAGTTGTGCATGTGTGGGACAAGGAGTACAAGGGAAATTCAACTTCCAATTTAGCAGTGAACCCAAGCAGCTCTAAGCACATACATTTTGTTGTTGTTTTTTAAAGGTTATTTTGCATCTCCTTCTTATTTAATTACTAGGGTAAAATGAAACCTTTTCTGCTTCCAATTTTCAACTGATGTTTCAATGTAAAGAACAGAGAAATTCTTCAACAACACAATCACCTGGTGTTGACTACTGTGATGTATATTTATGCCATATATTTGTAATTATTACACTGGTTAATTTTTATTGCGCGCGCACACACACACACACACACACACACACACGCACACACACACACACACACACACATATATATACACAGAGTCAGTCAGTCTGTCCTAATAAGAACACATCCTTCTCCAGTCCACAAAAGCCAGTCCTCCTGTGCAGGACAGCATTTTAAAAAACTCTGATGAATTCAAAGACTTATATGCTTACCACCAGTCCACTAAAAAGACTTTATTTTAAAATCACTTAAGAATATGTATTTATGTAAGTGTTCATCCTTAGTTATGATTTATTATAGTTGAATTTGGAACAGATTGCCAGAGATGGTCTTGACAGAACCAATTCTCAGTCAATATTCAAGCTCACTGCAAAAGAAGGCAGGAAGGGAAGAGGGAAGGAAGATTAGATGAATACATTTTAAATATAAGTCAGAAACTAATTCTTATTTCAGATATTCTGGAGCTTCACACTGAATTAGAACTAATGTTTTAGTGAAAGAAAATAATTAGAAGTATTACATGATTTTTAAAGGGTATCTTAAAAACTTGCCTGAACTGAATATCAAAACTTTGCAATGTCAAAAAACTGTTGGTTCAACATTTAACAATGCAGCAGCTACTCTTCAGCCAGTTCCCAAACCCAGAATATGCCTCTGTTCAATGTGTTGTTTTAATTCAAAGGAGAAAGGAAGAAAAGAACATGATCATTTAAAAAACCCAAATCCATTTTGGAAATAAATGGATAGGGAAGTAGAATGCTTCCAGCTAACAGTACATACTGAGTGACAACTAGCCCTTCTGATAGACACCATTTTCTCTTCTAATAGAAAAAGATCTAGGACTATTGGATCCACTAAGAAAAGGATACAAATAACAAACATTAGGGTCTAGTTATGGGATTGGGGATGTAGCTCAGTTGAGTGCTTGCCTAACATATATAAGGCCCTGGGTTTGATTCCCAGCACTACATAAAAGCAGACATGTTAGTACATGTCTGTAATGCAACACTCAGAAGATGGTGAAGTCCAAGGTCATCTTGTTACATGGTGAATTTATTATTATTAGTGTTGTTGTCGTTGTTGTTTTCAAGACAGGGTTTCTCTGTGTAGTTTTGGTGCCTGTTCTGGATCTCGCTTTGTAGACCAGGCTGGCCTCAAACTCACAGATATCTGCCTGGCTCTGCCTCCCGAGTGCTGGAATTAAAGGCATGTGCCACCATCGCCTGGCTACATGGTGAATTTAAAGCAAGCCTGGACTACATGAGACCCTGTTTCAAAATAAAATATAAATAAATTTAGAAGATCTAGTTGTGACTTCCCCACTAATTGTGGTAAATTACATGGAGCAAGAAATGACTCTTTGTCCAAAGAAAGAAAAAGATAAAGATGTGAGCATAAGCTGTCAGAATGGCATATAAGATGTTCAAAAATTAAAATCTGAAATTGTTGTAACCTAAATTATATATTTGGGGATTATTTAAACCCATGTGTATTTTAGTAACTATATTTAAGTAAATTTAAAAATATACTGGGAGGCTGGATGTGGTGGCTCATGCCTTTAGTCTTAGCACTTAGGAGGGAGAGGCAGGCAGATCTCTGTGATTTCAGGGCCAGCCTTGTCTACCGAGCAAGTTCCAGGGCAGCCAGGGTTAAACAGCATGAACCTGTCTCAAAACACTAACAGAACAAAGCCCAACATGCCAGGCTTCAAGAGTTTCTATCTAGCAGGACTGACTGGGACCATGTGAAGATCACAGTTAGGTTTATTAGTGAACAAATTTAGAAGAGGTAAGGAAATGAACCTGATAGACAATCTTTCCTTAAAGGGCATTAAGAAGTAAGGTAGATATAGCAGTAATCCATAATCATGGTGGGCTTTTTTTCTTTTTGGGGGGTGGGAAGAGGGGCTAGAGATCAAACACAGGGCCTTGCACAAATGCCACAATTATGGATTTTAATAAAAAGTATTATTTTAATTGCAAAAACATAAATGGAACAATAGCATGCAACCCAACACTCAGTTTTAGGTGAATGCAAAATGTTCCTACTTGGCTGATGACTTCATAACACAGGACCTGGTTTACCTTCATTTAGCTGGATAGTCAACTTATAGATGTAACAAAGAAAAAGAAAAAAACAAAAACAAAAGCCACCACATAGCTTCAGGGAGTCAAACTTCTGGCAAAAGACTATATGTAATATGCCGAGGTTTCAAAGAATCCCAGTGAAGTTCCAGACCATTTTGTTCTGTTCTGAGAACAATAGCAGTGTAAATATGGAGTCGAGTCATTGGAATTCAATTTTGCCATATCAGGAAATAGCAGCAGGCTGTAACAGTTGACTGGAGACAGCTTTCTTGACTTTCTTTTTCTTGGAGATGCTGATGGTATTATCATCTTTAAGTCCTTGTACAGTTTTTCCTCTTTCAGTAACGCTAAAAGCAACAATGTCCTGGATTGAAAAAGAGTCTACGAGGTGTAGCACAGGGTACCTCCTCTTCAAACTTGAGCTCGAAAGCACACCTTTAGTGTTACTGTAATGCACCTTAGAGCCATTACTGCACAGTTGTTGGGTTGCTTGTTTCACAGTATTAGAGATATCAGCAGTGTAGTGGTAATGCATGTTGGTCTTAAGTGCCCTTGGTACTGAAGCAAAGTCTGCGTACATTAAATCTCACCACTTTTTAATCATTTAGTTCTGACATTTGCAATTACGCAATGAAGTCTACATGAAGAATACTTGAAGGGCCACAACTTTCCCCCCCTTCTTAAAGTTCCTCCAAGATTACTGGGCCACATTTGACTTGACAGCTTATAGGCCACGTGATAACTGTTGGTCCACGGACATTTTGAAAGCCTTCTTTCTTTTCACTGACTCTCTCAGCTGAAAGCCCTTGACTTGAGAAAACCTCTAGAATAGTTAAACTGTAAGACACAACATTTAGTGAGGAAACACATCCAGAACCTTTATATTCTTTTTTCCAGTGAGTTGTATGTATGAAAGAAAATTCAGAATCTTAATGTTTCTTTTCTCCAGTGAGTTGTGTGTATAAAAGAAAATAAAGACAGGACTAAAGAGATCTAAATGGTTGTTTAAATGTGACCACAAAAAAAAAAAAATCGTGAGACTAGATTATTATTTGATCCTTACAAGGACAATTGCTAAAGACTATGGTATCTTAAAAGAAAAAAGGTTGTGGTATCTATCAGAACTCATTTGTAATACAAATCTTCAAAACTTATTTTTTCATAGATTTTTCTAAAGAGTGACATGGAATGGTCTTATTTAGTAGCAAAATTTTGTACTAAAGATTGTAATACAAAAATCTTTATTTGGAAAAAACAAAAATGGAAAGACAGAAAATATTTTTAAAAGACAGCATTAATCCCAAATATATGAATGGAATGAAACACATCAGGACATGAGATCAAAGACAAATAGCACAAGCCTATTTCTCTACTATAGTCATCAGGTAGGGAGGATTATTTACCTGACAATTATGTTATCTACAATCTACACATGCAGACAGGCGCTACACTCAAAGCCTCATGCACACTCAGGCTAAGTAAAGCCTTTCCTGCAGGACACTAATTAAGCATCCTAAAGACAGTGAGGCTGCTATCACCATTTGAAAACTATGCAGGCAAGTGTTACTAGAAAAAAAACGAGGATCTAGGCTTCCGCTCCTGTTCTTTTGGGGTTTGTTTTGCTGAGGAAGGGGGTTGGAGGGGTGGAACGAAAACTGTCAAACAAAGCTTAAGTTGAAGTGGTGAAGAGGTATGAGTATTTTAAAGTCTGATATTTATTTACCTTTTAGCTTACTGGGTAAAAAACTGAATGTTGCAGGTAGTGGTGGCTCATGCCTTTAATCCTAGCACTTGGGAGGCAGAGGCAGCTGGATCTCTGTGAGTTCGAGGTCAGCCTGGTCTACACAGAAAAACCCTGTCTCAAAACAAAACAAAACAAAACAAAAAAATGAATGTGGATATAGCTATTATCACACTGCCCCAACAATTAAGGGCCAAAATTCTCACTAACGATGAAATAATTAAAGAGCAGTACTAGGCCAGTGCCCATACATATTTAAATAGTTAATCCTACTTTACATGAATTTCACATCTATGAAAAAGAAAGGCATGGGTACTTTAATAGCTTTATAAATTATATGATGGGGGGGAGTTTCTAGGTTAATGTTTTTGGATTAACCACACAATGGTGGGTCTGGGGACTAAGAAGCAGGAGTGTCAACACTGTTCTAAAGTCAGTTTGGAGCTTCCTGGAATCTTTAGAATAATCCGAACAGTGTGAAATGGACTACAAGTGAAATCAAACACTGTCTAGGAAGTGTTGCCAAGAAGAATGGGGTGGCTTGTCAATGTCAACATTTTATGCTATTTTACACTCAAGGCATTTCAGTCAATTCTTCAAATAGCTTAAATTACTTAGGCTTACCTCAGTTCTAGGTACCTAAAAGGAAGAAAGTAGATTTTCCCCCTCATGGCTAGCAAAGCAAAATGGTGTAATGGTTACTTTTGTCAACTTGAAAAAATCTAAAGTCACCCAGGGAAGAGAGTCTCAATGAAGGTATGTCTAGATCAGTTTGGCCAATGGACACATCTATGGGGGATTAGTTAGTTACACTAACTGATGTGGGAAGACTCAGCCTAAAAGTGGGTAGACCATTCCCTGAGTTTGTGTCCTGGGGTGTGTAAAACCAGAGAAAGCTAGCTGGGCACACCATGCATGATTAATTCCTTCCCCTCTGCTTCTCGACTATGATGAAATATTGACAGCTATCACAAGCTCCTGCATTCTAACTCCCCCAAATGATGGGCTTTATCTTAAGGAAGCCTTTGTTCCTAAGTTGCTTTTGTCAAGGTATTTTATCACAGTAACAGAAAGGCAACTCCGGGTAGTAACATTAGTTCTCCTAGAAGCAAACCACAGTCTAGTAAAGAGGTCCAAGAACAGTGGCTTCTCAATCAGCATGGTTTCACAAACGGAATATTGTCGAGCCATGTGCTACAGCTGATATCTCATTCTACATATGTGGAAACAAATTTAATTACCTAAATAACACTCATGTGCCAGAAAATTAAGGCTGCTTCCAAACTAGGTATTGCTACTAATTAGTTGAAGAAACACACACACACACACACACACACACACACACACACACACACACGCACACGCACACGCACACGCACGCACGCCTTCCTACCTGCTCTACTATACTTCAGTAACTTTTTGTAAAGATTACTAACCTAAGTATACAAAATATAAGGACCAAAAGTATATTAGCCCCCAAATTCATCGATTTTATTTGTTCACACAATATAATCTCATTGGAGAAAATTACCAAAATATTTTTGTCTTTTATAGTGAGGTTGTTAACTTTTCTCTACTCCATGAATGTGCTCTTAACTTACAATTAAGCAAAATAACCTAATCCAATTGTGTGAAATATTTTGCCTTCATAAATGGAAAGCCTATGCTGGGACTTTCTAGTTTGCTTCTGAAATTGGGTGCCTCTGGTTTAACAATGGGCTCTTTAACACATTCACCATGTCCCACATCTACCCCATCCTAATTCTCTCTGACCCCAACATTCCAAACACTCCTTTGCACTTACAGAGCTTCCTCAAACCTGACTCCTCTCACCCTTGGCTTTTTCTAGGCCCTCCCCAGTACTCCCCTTTCATGTGCTCCTATCATTCTTTCAGGAAGTTTGCCTTTGGGTCATTTTGACTTATAGGAAACTGGACTTGGGATTCTACAGGCAACATCATGCTCTCTACAATTCAGATCAACTTCACACTCTCAAAAAAGACTAGAAGAAAATAGGGTGGAGACCATACAGGGGTTACAAAAGCTAGCTGTCCTTCCAATCCTACAACCCACCATTCTTTCTCTGCTTCTCATCCATCACTTAGCACTGAGGCCATCACACTGACCAAACCCCTGTTCTTTGTCATCCATTGAACACTACCTGTTCTTTGTCATGAAATCTAAAGGAACTGAATCCCCTTCCACATTACTCACACCATAGGTTTACAGGAAATGCCTTACTGGCCTCTTCTGGACTATAAGATTATGTAATCCTGACTGTCTGGGGACTTACTATGTAGATCAAACTGGCCTTGAACTCACAGGGATCCATCTGCCTCTGTGCTGGGCCCAATTAAAGGTATGTGGTACCACACCCAGCAATATTGGATATTTTAATGTTATAATTTTGAATTTATGTCTTCATCCTCTTCACCTTCTAATTAATCTCCCAATTGTTTGTTTTTTCCACTCCTGAACTTTATGTTGAATCAAGAATCATTTAAAAGTACATATACTGGAAACTACGTAAAATTTCTAAGCACAACCCTATCTTTACACAACAATTCTTTAATAAATATGGGGTGTGTAAACCCCAAATCTCTAAAGGAAACCTCATCTCACAAACTTTTTTCCTCAGCTGAGTATCATGGGACAGACCTGAAAATCCAGCACTGCAGAGGCCAAGATAAGTAGAGGAGGGTGAATTTGAGGCCAGCCTGGGATACATCATATGATCCTGTCTTTTAGAATATGGAGATGGGGAGAGGGGTTGAAGATGTAGCTCTCAGTTGGTGAAGCATGAAACCCTGGGTTCAATGCTTAGCACTACATAAAACTGGGTATGGTATCACATGTCTATAATCACAGCACTCAGAACTCAGGAGATAGAGGCAGCAGGATCAGAAGTACCATGTCATCATCAGAAGTACCATGTCATCCTCAGCAATATAGTGACTTTGAGGCCAGCTGGAATAATAATAACAATAACAATAATAATCTTATAGTCAAGAAGAGGCCGGTATTGTATTTTCTGTTAACCAATATTTGAGTGATGTAGAAGGTGATTCAGGGATTTTTAGATTTCATACAAAAGAACAGGGTAGTAGTGTTGAAATGAATAACAAACAATGAGATCCTGTTTTTTTGGTTTTGTTTTAAATCTATCTCCTCATATGCAGAGATCCACACCCAAGCATTAGGTGGAGCTCATGAAATCCTGCAGAAGAGAAGGAGGAAGGATTGTAGGAGCCAGAGGGGTCAAGCACACCAGGAGAACATGTGGGTCTGAGCTAGGTCCTCTGCATATATGCTATGGTTGTTTAGCTATGGGTTTGGGGGGAACTTCTAACAGTAGAAGTGGTGGTGTCTTTGATGCCTCTTTTGCCTGCTCTTGGGACCTTTTCCTCCTACTGAGTTGCTTGTACAGCCTTGATATGAGGGGCTTGTGCCTAGTCTTATTGCATCTTGTTATGCCATGTTCAGATGATATCACTGGGAGGCCTGCTCTTTTCTAAATGGAAATGGAGCAACAGTGGATCTGGGGAGGGCGTGAGGTTGGAGGATTGGAGGGTGTGGAGGCTGTGGTTGGGATGTATTACATTAGAGAAGAACAAATAAAAATTAAAAAAATATCTACCTCCCATTTTGGACCATTTTATGCAATTTTGGTTTTAAAAGGTCATTAGAGACCTAGCCAAACCTAGCCTAGTCCAAGCCATCTATTTGCACTGGTCAACAATGGCATCCTGAAACTAGATTCTAATTTGTCCTAATTGCAAATTAACCTCTTAAAATGCTAAGACAGTGTTATACCACACCCAAACGCTACAGCATCCGCCCCATCATACTTCTCTTCCTCATCACTTTCCAGGCTTCAGCTTACTTGAACCCATATACCTCAGTCATGTCTAATTCCTGGTCCTTCTGGTTGGTGGCTCAGTCCTTCTTTACTGTACCAACTTTCCCTTCCTTTTAATTTAAATGGTAGTCCTCTTCACAAGTAGCAACACCCCACCTTTTATAAAAACGTTCCTTTTATCAGTTCAAAAACAAGCTCATTTTCAAGCTCCTGCTGTTTTGATTTGAAATTGGCACAATGTCTGATTTACTCCCTAAACATGTTTGTGTGATATCTGCACACACTACAGAGTGAGTATTCATTCAGCAAGGGAGAGAGACAGTACTAAGAGCAGGTGTGCTGGCTTACCAGTAGATGTCTGACTTTGTCTATTTCATAGAATATAGATTACTTCTTTCAATAAAAAAGAAAAGGCTACTATGTTTTCATCTTTTAAGTCAATTAAACAGATTTGAGAAACCTTCATGATCAAAAAAAGAGAAACTCTAAAACCTTACAAGTAAAGCTCCCCACCCCCACCCATAGTAGTGCTCAATTTTGTTAGATTTCAAATGCTCCTACTATTCTTTCCTTTCTCTGGGCTTTTTGCAGCAATGCATCTCTGGGTGTACCTCCCTATAAAGCTGTGTCAGAACAGAAGAAAGTTTTGGCAGTTTTGAAGGTACTTGGAATACCATACAAATAAACTATGTCAGTACAAGTATGCACAGACAAAATGCATTAAAGTGGCTTACTTCAAAGAAACACAATTACATGATTCAATTTGCAGGATGCTGAGAAATGAGCATATACATGTATAAAATAGAATGAAGAACATGTCTTCTCTATTGTTTGTTTTTTTAACCTCCCTCCAAATCAGAACACAATTTAGAACTGAGGTATCAGTATTTAACACCCTGCCACTGTCCGAATAGTTAATGGAATTAGTCTACTAAGATTTAATAAGACTAATGGAATGAGTCTGGATTGCTGTGGCTGTTGTAGTAAGAGTATCAATGAAAATAATGTGAAATAAATCTGTCACTAGACTGGTGTCTGTATGTTTTATTCAATCTTGTATTCCTCAAGATCTAGCTCAGGTCACTTTACAAAATAAAAATATTTAATTAATGCTTTGCTGAAATAAGAGGAAGAATGTACCAAAGTACCATCTGAAAAATGCAAAATGTGGAATGAAAAAGAAATCATTATTAAGTAAAATATTTTCTACTGGAATCTTCTCATTCCAGAGCTAAAAGTCAACTGGGGTGGGACTCTATTTCCTTCAGGGCTAAAGGCATTTGAAGGCAGTCATTTCTTAGTCATTTGAAACCGTCTAGAGAGGGAGAATGTCACCATACTCTTTATCAATCTAGTAACTATGAATCTTCCTTAAACAACAAACATATGTTCATATACACAAACCCATCATTTCACATATACCTTCTAAGAGTCTAGGACTCCAGGTTAAAAATCCCCGTGTTAAGGAAAAGACTAATCACTTTATAATGGCCAAAGGAGTGAAATTAATAGTATCCCAGTATAAAATCCATCAAACAAGAATGTATCGACAAACCCAAAGCTGCTTAGAATTCCTCATTCTTCCCACCATTTTGGTTAAATTTGCCCACCATATAAAATGGTACTTTTATGTACCACATGATTTCTTCCGTGCTTTAGTGTAAATTATGACTTTAAGGACTTCTAAAAAAAAAAAAATAGTAAACAAAAATGTGAGCCTTTACAAGGTCTAGAAATTATAAAACAAAACAAAAAAAACAAAAAACTTAAAAGTAAGTTTTTAACCATTCTACATAGTTGTAATGCTGAATTCTAACTGCTCAAGAAGCATTTCCTGAATTCATAGCTATGTCTGAAGTAAAGGGGGACAAGAGTAGGCAGGGAGGAGACAGCCTTGGGACTCTTATCAGGGACTATGGGCAAGTCTGGGAAAACTCTGGACAAATACTCTGTACAAATTATGAATGAAAAAGAACAGAAAGATAAAGAAAGCAGCTTTGTTCAGCAGCACCCCTCACAACACAAAGAAGTCAGTAAATGAGAGCCAGTCACCCTCCATGGCCTTCTAAGAAAATGCAGCCAGCCAATGAAATGCTCGCTTCAAAATTGGAGAAAGCTAAGATCAGAAGCCTTACCCCAATAGAACACATAGCAAAATCTGGAGGTTTTATAGTCAAATGAAAACCATAACTGAATTAAGATATGATTAAAGGCTGATATTTAATAAGTGTACAGTATTGTTCTGGTATTTTCTAAGACAGTGACTTTCATATAACGTTGCTATAAATTTACTTTTAAATGCAAGCTAGAGATTGATATTTATGCTGAACTCTAAAAACACAAATTAGATAGGTAGAGAATTGGTCAATTCTATGACCTCAACAAAATTAAAAAAAAAAACACAAAAAACAAAACTAAGAACAAATTTTCA
Organism: Peromyscus californicus insignis; assembly: GCF_007827085.1. Taxonomy (NCBI): domain Eukaryota; kingdom Metazoa; phylum Chordata; class Mammalia; order Rodentia; family Cricetidae; genus Peromyscus; species Peromyscus californicus. The sequence goes on from NW_026294584.1 coordinate 48,159,304, forward strand.
CTTTACTCCACTATACCTCAGGATGGAGCCATTTATTTTGTTATATGTAACAGGAAGTCACCATATTTTATGTTGAAAAGTAACCCAGAAAGTGCCAATGCTATATAACATTAGCAACATCTTCAAATAAGATGCTTTATTATTAATATTATGCTAAATTCTTAGATTTAACATAATATTTAGATTTCTTTTTGGTATTTGTAATATCCCTTTCATATTGTTTTTCACAAATTAAGGCATACTTTTTAAACTTTTTAAAAAAAATCTCAAGAGGTCTGGCTTTCTTTTTCTCCCCAGATGCTTTTATGGTGATAGTTTTTAAATCAGCTTTTGTCCACTACTCAGAACTAAGTTCAGTTTATTTTTTTTATTATCACTTTTGTGGCTATTTCAAGAAGTTCTGTATTATCAAAAGCATCACTTTACATTATGCCTTTATAAAGTACTCCATTGATCTTTGATTATCTAAGGTTATCTATTACAACTTATATGGTCTCATTTTATAGGACATCCAGCTTCTTTCTTCTACTATAAGTTTTATTCTGGCCAGGTACTTTCATCACATGTCAATTATTTAACAATGAAATTTCCAAACAGATCTTACTGAACTACTGCTTGCCCAATAAAAACGTTACACTACTATGACTACTACTTACATACAATGTTTACCCCATGTTCAAGTTTCTAAAAGTCAACTACAAGTTGAAATTCTGTTTTTGAGGCATTTCCTGGTATACTAGGCAGTGCATTAGAAAAGAGATTATATTGCATTTAGGCCATAATAATTACCTTTTAACCATCTATGTGTAATTAACAACCATTCAAAAAGAAAAGTGCAAATGTGCAAATGAATAAGAACAAAACAGTTTGTATACATGTAATGCATAATATATGATATAAATCTAGGCAACTAAAAACAATGGCTGACAACATCTTTCTGAGCATTAAATGACACCACCAGTTTTGTTTTATATGTATTCTTTCTTTTCAAGGATTCAAAGAATGCAATAGACATTATCTTAATGTTTCAAAAACTTCAGGAGTAGATTAGAATATTACCATTTTTTTCACAAACCAAAAAACAAAGAACTACCATTACTTTTGTATATTTCCAATAATAGAGCAAGAACAAGTCTAGCTAATCTCCTCTGGGATCTTAATTAGTACTATAAGTTTATTTGTATGAGTAAAAAATATTATCACTCATGAGAAACAATGCCAAAATTATTATGCTAATCAATTATGTTAAAGGCCTAATGAAGAAATCCTTTAGCAACTATGAGGTACACACTAGTTGTAGGCATGAGGAACGTTTATATCGGCTCTTTTGGGTGTATACATTAAATGCAAAATCAGAAAGGAATCATGCAAAAATCCAGTTGCCCATGCAAGCACCCCAGAGTCTAATCCTCTCCTCTCAGTTCTGGTGTCAGGCCACAGTAGTGTGGAGACTTGTAGGCTGCTGTCCTTGTTGTAATGAATGGGAAGAGGCTGACAGTGGCATGGTCGAAACCTTCACCTCTTCTTCCCCTGTGGAAAAGTCAGTCATGGTCTAGTTACGGGTGACTAGATTTGTTAACAGTCCCTTTAAAAATGATTTCAATATTTGGAATATTGATACATATATAAAATACATGCTTAATGGTTGGGATCTGGGTGTGAAACAAGACATGAATTTTAAAATATTAACTTAAGTACCTAAAAAATAAACTAAACACACCCTTATTTTAAGGTAAGATCAAATATAATAGATTTAGATTACAAATGCACCACCAAAAATAAATAAATAAAAAGAAGAAAAGATTAAAGACCAGGAAAGCCATTCTTTTCCAAGCCAATTGGACCCTTACATAGATATTCCTTAGCAGTAAGTACTAGTTTGTTTTTAAAAAAAAAAAAAAAAAAACTTAAGATTTGACTTACAGGAGAGAAAATAGATTTTAAAAGAAGAAAATTATAAACTCATGTTTCAAAGGCATAAGTTGTATATTAGGAAAAAAGGAAAAAAGAAATACTAGATACAAATATTAATTGATTAAATTAACATATAGCATCTGAAATTTACTATGTTCTTTTGAAGTAATTAGAAAATAGTAAAATATTAACAGTACAATGATCCAATTGACTGAAAAGTAAGATGACTACTTCTAGTCAGAAAACTATACATGAATGAGACCAATTCTCCTAATTATAATTGATAATCATTTCACTCCAAGTAACTTACTTTACGCATGACACAAAACTCAATAGTCACTGTGAAAATAGTTACTATAAAAACAAAATTTAAAGAAAAATGCCTTCTGGTAAGTAAAATTTGAATTAACAAAAAAACATGAAAAATCTGAAGCCTAAACAATTTCAAATATTTTTGAGTAATACCTTGAAACAACACTGCTTAGAGACTTACACTTACTAAAGGTTATTTTCCAAATAAGGTTCAGCATTATGTAGTAAAAACATTTTAGCAAAGAATTCTTTGAAAAATAAATCTGCAAAACTACATTTGGAAAGTTAGCTTAACTGACAAACTGTAGAAAGAATGTTCAATCCATAGGACAGGTTATTTCAATTAGCAAACTCTCTTACACCCTCAAGTTCATAGCAGGAGGCTGTGCCAAAGCAAATTGAAACTCCATTTCCTGGTGAGAACATCAATACTAATAAGGACCTAAGCAAGAGACTGATTCTCAAGTTAATAAGCATCATTCTACTTTCTTTGTATTTGTTTTTCCTAAGCCTGGCCAATTTGTCTCATGAAGAAATACTGCTGACTTAAAAAAAAAGATTTGCGAATATGTGAGAGCAAAAGTCAATTAGGGGAAAAGCCAAGTTGAAGCACATGACAGTGGTCTTCAATTGTAAAGGAGAGCATCAGTGTTGCATCCCAAAACCACTTCCATTACTGACTTTGAGATCTGGGCTGTGACCCTGGCTTAGCACTAACTGAACATGTAACCTTAAATTATTTAAATTTGCTGGAATACAGTTTTGACAATCCTAAAATGAATGAACTAGACAAAGTGAGTCACTTTTTAGAACAAACGTACATGGATCCAATAATAAAAAAAATCTAAATGAATCCCTTCTACTTACTTACCAATTAAAACTACTCAACAGAAATATTTCAATTATCTTCTGGACTTAGCAAACCAGATACTTAACAAGCCCAGAAAACACTGATAAAAATACTTAAGTACTAAAGGAAATAACCAATTGAAAGCACAAAAATATTTTCAGTAAGACAAAGGAATGGAAACTGAATTTCTGTCACACCTCTGGCAACTGTTCTGCCCATGATAGGTTTCAGATATATCAATGTTTTTATAATTAACTGAAACAAACAAAAATAAAAATTTAAATACAAATATATAGTAGACAGACAAGGCATCTGCATGACATGGTGGTTACCACCTCTGATTTGCTCTACACAGCTGAAGAGTAAGTATGTGTACCTCTCCTTCCTACACAGACTCAGTTCGAACTATATTTTAGGAGGCCTCATAAACAGTGCGTAGTCTCCACTAGTGAAGCATTAACAAACAGATCTGCTGAATAGGGCACTATGATAAAGACTAGAGGATGCAAAGTTTAGTTCCCGGCAGTCATCCAAATCAAATACATCTAGGTTGAGGGAGGCAGATAATTCCCAGGTAAACTGTTTCAAATTAGATGCATTTCAGATGTTCTCTTTTGTCATTATAATAGTTACTGAAAATCCTAAATCATCTAGTTACAATTCTGTAACTATTCTAAGGCTTATTAGCATATTCTGAGGCATCTGACAAATATTGACTAGCTCTAACAGGATTCTAGTGTGACTCTTAACAATTTTAATATTTTTTTTGTAAATTAAAACTAAGTTTCTCTAGTCTTCAGTACTTTAAAAATAATCTAATAGCAAGCTTAGTTATAAGTCACCATTTAAATACCAAACAAGACTGCATTGCCAAATATTGAAAATCTGAAATAACTCTCTCTCCACCCCACAGTGAATACAATAATGACTCAGAATTAAGTTGGTGACTTCATTTTTAGCACCTATAAAAAAAGTTTTCAATGTTCTGTGGTTGAGTATAAGCAAAGGGAGGGGGGAAAAACAAAGGATAGAATTATAATTTAATGCTACATTTAAAAATAAAGTTATCTATTTTAGGTGAAGATTCAAAAAAAAACCTAACACAAAAAGGTCTGTACTTAACAAATCAGAGATATCTCATTGCTGATATTCCAAAATATTTACTTGTTTGAAACATTTGGAAATGTTGCTGGGTACTAATGAACAATAACAACTCAGAAGTTGTAATAACAGATAGACATGTGGTAAGTCAACCAAGGGTACCAAATGTGTACAACTAAAAACGAAAGTCCAATATCATGTGCTCTCTCTTTCTCTACCAGAGCGCCTCATCTTCTTGTTTATCTCATCCCTACAATTTAAAAAACACCTCTTGTTATAAAAGACAGTTCTGCTTACTGTAATAGCACACAGTATCTGTCTCTATGCCTTTATTCTGGAGGTTTCCATCAACATAAACGACCTTTCTCCTTTGAGAACCCAAATTCAAGACACCACATTATAAATCAATTTCTACTTCTTCAAAAAATTCTCCAACAATGATTACCTACACTGTTTCTCAGATTTCAGGACCACACATACAGTTAGCCAATTTGCCATAGAGTTTCACTTTAACTCTTCAAATATATTATCAGCTACCTGAAATACCATCTGTATTCCCTACTTTTGTATTTCCCACATGACCTAGTTCACTGTTAGGCAAAAAGGAACTGAAATGTTAACCATAACTGGCTCACTACTCTATTTTTAAATGTTTGGCATACTTAAGGGGACCTTAACTTTTAACTTTCAGGACCAGCTAAAAGGAACACTACTAGAAATTAAAATGTCTTCTTCTAAATTATTAAGACAAAGCAAACTCAAACAAAATTACATTCTAGTATGCTATGCTGAATGGAAGAAAGGGAAAAGGCATGTAGAAATTAAGACAGTGGATATCACAGCAAAGGACTGAAAAATTCTACTCTGGATTCCCTACAACCTAGTGTAATTCAATGAGCAAGGTATCATGAACCCCATCAACTATACAAATCACTACAGCAGGTGTTCTCCAATATGTGTAAATTAAGTTCACTGTTTCAACTGTTAAACTTCACTATATCCATAACAACAAACTAACACCTAGCTACTTGTCTAGAACATGAAGTGCTGCTGGCCCTAAGGGAACATAACCAATGACTATTGATGGTTCTAAGTTTAGCTGTCAACTTGCTAAAAAACAAGAGCATGAGTGCCTTAGTGGTAAAAGTACACTACTGTAATGACACTATGCCTTAATGACACATCTTAAAGGTCATGGAAGGGATGAAAATAATTGCATGAGTACACAACAGGGTGAGAACTATTCTGTTCTACTTGAAGAGAATCGGAGGGGGACAAGCTTTATCACATCATCTCTAAAGCCCAAATTAAATGAAAACAGTTAACCAGAATGACTTCTTTCCAAGATAGTTCATTTAAAACTGTTATATAGGATCTTAAAACCCCAAAATTCTGAAACCTTCAAGGGTAGCAGTACAAAACCAGAAGTCCTCTGGCATCAAACTTGTATTACCTTACTCATCCTAATTTATTTTATCCCTAATTTATCCCAGAAATAAAAACATAGCCAACTAATAGATAAAATCTCTCCTAAACAATTTTTCACAGAAAGTATGTCTGTGACATATAATATGTTTATAAAACATTGATAACTGAAGTTCTCAAATATTGCTATACACGCATATGGCACAGTTTTGATGTGTGCATGTATGTATCAGTCAAAACAAGTAATTGCTATAGCAGTTAAGAGTGGCTTTATCCCTCATGCTCTCATTATTTTTGATTTAAAAAAACTTTAACCACTTTACTTTTAGAATATAACACAAGATATTTTTACTATGGTGTTGGCCTTTATAACACCATAATTTCAGAGCCCAATTTTTCTTTTTCGTTTTTGTGTTTATATATCATCTGAAGGTCTGGTAACTATCCTATTCAATACAATGCTTCCAAACACTAAGTAGGTATAATACTCCACCATCCTTATAAAGCTCCATATTACAAGGCATTCACTCAATCCAAAAAAAAAAAAAAAAAAAAAGGTTAAAGATAGAAATTTCTAAGACTATTGTGTACTCTTGTTACCCAGTAGCTCTTCCCTAACCACCCAGCAACCTGAAGACATGAATGATACATATATTCTCAGAGGCTTCAAATGAACCTACCTGCTATGGGGATCCCTCCCAGACCTGTGTTGTGCTGTGGCGGGAGATTCAAGTCCAAGAAATTACTATTTGAGGTGGGGTTTGCTGTGTGGTTCAAGTGCATGATGCTATTGCGTGGAAAGGCCATCCAAGGATAGCGGGCTGCCTGGCCTGGAAAACCGAATGAATTATAAACTGCTCGGTGCTGCTGAAATTGAGGGAACCTCTGTGGCAAGACTGAAAAGGTACTATTAAGAGAGTTGGCATTTGTAGGTGCAGCAGAATGCAGAAATCCAGAGCCTGGACCTTTGGCGGTTGTAGTGTGTGAGGAGGAGTTCTGAAGAGATGTGGGAGACAGGGAAGGTTGATCTTGGACGGACAGTTCCTTCTCAATCAGGTCTGCTAAGGCTTTTCGAGTGACATCAAAGGGATCAAAACCCAAGTCATCCTCTGGCTGTTTAGAAGAACCAAAGCCAAATGCTGCTTGCCAGTCTGTAGATGATGACACTGGGATTGTTTCTGTCAGCAGAAGAAAAAGAGTGATGAATGTAAAATAAAGAGTCTATCTTTACAGAGTATATTAAACATCCTACATTACAGTCTAAACCAGTGTGAAGCATGCTACATTACAATAGAAAACAAACAATGCAAGATCATTAATTCCAGAGGACCTCATAAATTTCTAGCAGTGATTTCATTCTTAAATTATTAAGTTAAAAAACTGAATGATATAGGCTGGTTGTGCCGATAAGGAAAAACTTCTCTGCTACCCAGATTATACCCAACAATTCATAATCAAAACCAGCATGTCATTAAAAGTACTATAGTCTAAAAAATTTTATCTAGTAAGGCTCATTCTTATATTGTATACTAAAATAAATTAAACATCTAATTATATGCTTTTAATTGTCTACATCACAGGTGCTACTGAGTCTATTAACTTATGCCGTCTTCCAGATTGATATAAAACTGAGATGAGTAAAGAGAGAAAGGGTGTGCTCTCTGCTTTCTAACCCGATGCTCTGCCTGGCCACTCACTGCCACCAAGACTGGCTGGCAGCCACCTCCGAAACCAGCACGACAAAGCCAAGCCTCTTCAAGGAAGAGAATGTAATCCATTCTTTAGTCTAGTTTCACCTGAATGTTATGTAGTAAAAGACACCAAAGTTCCTGCAGGTGGCTCGCACTGTGCTTTGGATATCAGTTAAAACATAATTTCCAAAAGAGTAAAAGTATAAACCTCATACAAATATAAACCATGTCAAAACTTTTAAAAACAGAATAGCAGAAAAGGGGCAAAGTTTAGCTTTTACCACTAAATAAATTACTTATTTGTCAATCAGACAATTAGGGAAAGATTTAAATTTGAATATATAAACACAAATCTGACTTAAAATGTTAATTCCTAAGTTACTCCCAGAGCAGTAACTTTGTTTTTCCCTTTGGCTTTTGAGACAGGGTTTCTCTGTATAGCCTGGCTGTCCTGGAACTCAAGAGATCTGGCCTAATTCTGCTGGGATTAAAGGCATGTGCCACCATGCCCAGCCAGAGCAGCGAGTTTTTATTTCAGAAAATAACATTTTTTTTTATTATTTTCAATAAAAACAAATAATTTCTAGATAAATCTGTTCTCCAACACTGTAATTTCTAGGCAATACAACTAATACAATGTTGTTTAAATAATTTACATTTTTTTAAAAAAGGGAGTTGAAAGAAAACAAGATAGAAGTATATCAACCAAAATATATCCCATAAGTCTCTCAATTTCTGTGAGTCTGATTACTAATACTAGGTAATTACATACCTGATGTGAAGAGGCTCTGTGGTTCTGGAGCTGTAGGCCAATCACTGGGTGTCTGTGGAGAGCTGGGAAAAGGAGGAAGCCCACTTGGTATAGGGTTGGGGTGGCGAAAATTGTCTGAAAATAATGACTGTGACTCTGTTCCTGCCCCTTCAAAAGGAGACCTTGCACTGTGATTGGATGAGCTGATGGGGATGACGGGATTGGATTTTGATAAACCAGGTGGTGGTGAAGGCGTATCACTGTTAGATATCTAAAAGAAAGAGGAAGAAGTCAAACTAAGTGTGTACTGTAATAAACCACAATTGAAAACATTTACAATAAATTAACCAAAATGAAGATCTAACCAAGTTTTTCTCAAACAATCATTAAAAAATAATTCTGGAGGCTGGATAAGACCCTGTGTTCAATCCCCAGCATCGAAAGCAAAAGCAACAAACAACTAATCAAACAAATAAAAAAAAAAAAAAAGAAAACCTCATGCTTATTACAAAGCTCAATCTTTATATGATTCTATAGTATTTAATTCCATGGTGTGAGGGACAGTATAAACCTCTCCTCCTCTATCTGTGTACTATTTATACAAAATGTCTTGGGAAAATGAAAAGGATGACTAAGATTATCACAAGTTTATTTAATATTACCAATGTTCATACATGAAAAATTATTGAGATGACTCCGATATATGCTGTTTGATCAACTCAATACTACTAATACAAAGTGAACAGGGGAAAAAGAGTATTTAAATCCTTCTCATAGGGTTGGGAATATAATTGTAGCCTTGCCTAGTACAAGTAAGACCCCTTAGGTTCAATGGCCAGCACCACACCAAAACAAACAAACAAACAACTCTTGCCATAGAAAAATATTTCAGTTAAAATGTACAAGCTTATTTGTGAGGTTTCTGTGTGTGTATGGGGGGAGGGGGTGTTGAGGGGTTTTGTTGTTGTTGTTGTTTTGGTGTGTTTGTGTGTATTCATATGAGTACGTGTACATGTGTACACGTTCATACAAAAGCCAGAAATCTGCACTGGGTATCTTCCTACACATGCTCCACCTTAGTTTGTGAGACAAGGTCTCTTACTGAACTTGGAGATCATCTAGGCAGTTGTGCCAAATTCTGTCCCTGCTCTACCAATACTGGGTTGCAGATATATGCTACTGCGCTCAGCATTTTTTTTTTTTATAATTTGTTTTGTTTAGTTTTTTTTGAGACAGGGTTTCTCTGTGTAACTTTGCACCTTTCCTAGAACTTACTCTGTCGCCCAGGCTGCCCTCAAACTCACAGAGATCTGCCTGCCTCTGACTCCCAAGTGCTGGGATTAAAGGCGTGTGCCACCACTGCCCAGCTGCACTCAGCTTTTATGTGGGTACCTAGGGTACAGATTCAGGCCATATGAGCCCTACATTTGTCTATGGGAAGTACAATGCATTAAGCTACAACTTGGTGATGACAGTAGAAAAAGGTATATTATATTCCAAGAAGAAGAGAAAATGATGTAAAATTTCTAACTGTTGAAAAGCCTAAGTATTTTCTAAAACAGAATTTTCTAAATCTAGTATCAAAACATGATGTGATCAAAATATGATGATGGGTACAAAATATTACGATTCTTAGATATATCTGAGTTGAAAAAAACTACTAGGCATGTTATACATGTGTGTAAACCTAGCCCTTGGGAGGTTTAGGAAAGAGACTCAGGAACTCAAGATCAGCTTCAGCTACAGAGCCAATACAAAATCAGCTTATAAATAAGACCCTGTCTCAAAATAAAAAAGAGAAAGAAAAATATTAACACTGATTATATGCTAAAGATTACATCTTGTAACTACTTTAATTTGTTTTTTAACAAAAAACATGTTAAGGTTTATTTTATCTTATGTCTATGAATGTTTTGCCTGTGTGTATGTGCATGCACCACGTGAGTGCATGGTATCCACAGAGGTCAAAAGAGGGTACTGCATCCCATGGAACAAAGGGGTAGGATGACTGTGAGCCACCATATAGGTACTAGGAATCAAACCTAGGTCCTCTGCAAGAACATCCAGCCCCAATTACTTTTAGCTCATTAAAAAAAAAAATTTAATGTCAACTCAAAATATACAAGGTATAAACAGATTTTCAAGCTATTTTATAGAATTTGTGTCTTAAAAAAAAAACTGTAGTTGCCGGGCGGTGGTGGCGCACGCCTTTAATCCAGCACTTGGGAGGCAGAGCCAGGCGGATCTCTGTGAGTTCGAGGCCAGCCTGGTCTCCAAAGCGAGTTCCAGGAAAGGTGCAAAGCTACACAGAGAAACCCTGTCTCGAAAAAACCAAAAAAAAAAAAAAAAAAAAACTGTAGCTGACTTGAAAGATACTGGTACATTATGATACTATACAAGTATGTGGTTATCAAGGCAATTTACAGCAAGCTAGCCACCATCAAATTAAACAGAGAGACACTCAAAGCGATTCCACTAAAATCAGGAACAGGACAAGGCTGTCCACTCTCCCCATATTTATTCAATATAGTACTTGAAGTTCTAGCTAGAGCAATAAGACAACAAAAGGAGATCAAGGGGATACAAATTTGCAGATGATATGATAGTATACATGTGACCCCAAAAATTCTACCAGGGAACTCCTACAGCTGATAAACTCCTTTAGTAAAGTGGCAGGATACAAGATTAACTCAAAAAAATCAGTAGCCCTCCTATACACAAATGATAAAAGGGCTGAGAAAGAGATCAGAGAAACATCACCCTTTACAATAGCCACAAATAATATAAAATACCTTGGGGTAACACTAACTAAACAAGTGAAGGATCTGTTTGATAAGAACTTTAAATATTTAAAGAAAGAAATTGAAGAAGATATCAGAAAATGGAAGGATTTCCCATGCTCATGGATAGGTAGGATTAACATAGTAAAAATGGCAATCTTACCAAAAGCAATTTACAGATTCAATGCAATCCCCATCAAAATCCCAACACAATCTTCACAGACTTGGAAAGAAAAATACTCAACTTCATATGGAAAAACAAAAGACCCAGGATAGCTAAAAGAATCCTGTATAATAAAGCAACTTCTGGAGGCATCACCATCCCGGACCTCAAGCTCTACTATAGAGCTATAGTAATAAAAACAGCTTGGTACTGGTATAAAAACCAACATACAGACCAATGGAATCGAATTGAAGACCCTGACATTAATCCACACACATATGAACATCTGATTTTTGACAAAGAAGCCAAAACTATACAATGGAAAAAAGAAAGTATAGTATCTTCAACAAATGGTGCTGGCATAACTGGATGTCAATATGTAAAAGATTACAAATAGATCCATATCTGTCACCATGCACAAAACTCAAGTCCAAGTGGATCAAAGACTTCAACATAAATCCAGTACACTGAACAAAGATACATACTCAGCTATGTTCATAGCAGCACTATTTGTAATAGCCAGAACCTGGAAACAACCTAGATGTCTGTCAACTGAAGAATGGATTAAGAAAATGAGGTACATATACACAATGGAGTACTACTCTGCAGAGAAAAACAATGACAACATGAAATTTGCAGAGAAATGGATGGAACTAGAAAATATCATCCTGAGTGAGGTAACCCAAACCCAGAATGACAAATATGGTATGTACTCACTCATAAGTGGATTCTAGATATAAAGCAAAGAACAATCAGATTGCAACCCACAGAACCAGGGAGGCAACATAGCAGGGGGGACCCTAGGATGACTGTGGTTTATAATAAGTTTTGGTTTTACTCAATCACCTAGGCAAGCCTCAGTGAAACATTTCATTATTAGGATAAGAATTTGTACTGTATCAAGCTGATAATAGAAAAATAAATAAATAAAAATGAAAAAAAAAAGCTGTAGCTGACTTGAAAGATACTGGTACATTATGATACTCTACAATAGTATGTGGTTATCAATGTAATTTTTGTTATTAAGAAGAGACTAACTTGACAAAGAAGCCAAAATTATACAATGGGAAAAAGAAAGTATCTTCAACAAATGGTACTGGCATAACTGCATGTTGGCATGTAGAAGAATACAAATAGATTCATGTCTATTGCCCTGCACAAAACTCAAGTCCAAATGGATCAAAGACCTCAACATAAAACCAGTTAAACTGAACCTGATAGAAGAGAAAGTAGGAATAGCCTTGAACACACTAGCACAGGAGACCACTTCCTGAATAGAACACCAGTGATAGATACTACTCTTGGGCATATACCCAAAGGATGCTCAGTCATACCTACCACAAGGTATGTTCAACTATGTTCATAGCAACTTTATTTGTAATAGCCAGAACCTAGAAACAACCTAAATACCCCTCAACCGAAGAATGGATAAAGAAAATGTGGTACATTTACACAATGGAGTATTACTCAGCTGTTAAAAACAATGACATCAGGAAATTTGAAGACAAATGGATGGAACTAGGAAAAAAAAAATCATCCTGAGTGAGATAACCCAGACCCAGAAGACAAACATGATATGTACTCACTCTTAAGTGGATATTACTGTAAAGAATAATCATGCTACAATTCACAGACTAGTGGGGTCAGGTTGGGGAGGTGGATGGAGGGAGAGAGTACTGAAAGAGATGGTTGGCTTCTCAGGGTCAAGTAGAAACCTCATGCAAAGGAAAACCCATGATGACCTACAAGGATGACCTTAGCTAAGACTCCTAGCAATAGTGGGTATATATCCTGAACTGGCCATCTCCCGTGATCAGATTGGTGACCACCCCAATTGCCATCAGAGAACCTTCGTCTAGTAACTGATGGAAACAGATGCAGAGACCCACAGCCAAACATTAGGCCAAGCTCTAGGGAAACCTGTTAAAGAGAGGGAGGAAGGATTGTAGGAGCCAGAGGGGTCAAGGACATCACATGAAAACCCAGACACAACTAACCTGGCTCATAGGAACTCACAGAGTCTGAAGCAACAATCAGGGAGTCTGCATAGACTGACCTAAGCCCTCTACATAGACATGTGACAGTTGTGTAGCTTGGTCTATTTGTAGGACTCCTAACAATGGAAGCAGGGGCTGTCCCTAATGCTTTGGCTGGCTTTTGGGAACCTATTCCTTATGCTAGGTTGTCTTGCCTAGCCTAAATACAAGGGAAGGTGCTTAATCTTACCACAACTTGATATGCCATGCTTTGTTGATACTCATGGGAGGCCTGACCCTTTCTGAACAGAAACAGAGTGGATTTGGGGGTGGTGGGGAGAGGTAATGGGAAGAGAGGAGGGAGGGGAAACTGTAGTGGGGATGTAAAATAAAATAAATTAATTAAATTTAAAAAAAAAAAGAAACACTTAAAAGAAATATTCATTGTCATTAGCCATAATGGAAATGCAAAGCCAAACGATTCTGAGATTCCATCTTACACCTACCTGTCAGAATGGCTAAGATCAATGACACAAGTGACAGCTCAAGCTGGAGAGGATGTGGAGCAAAAAAACAGGAAAAAAAAAAAAGGGAGGGGACCAACTTATGCCCTATACATTCTATGCAGAAAAGAAGCTATCTATTACACATTAACAAAGCAGTCCATTATGGTATTTTTAAATTATGTCGGTATTTAAAGTATTTTTTTAATTTTTTTTCCCTTTTCTTTTCTTTACTTTTTTTTTGGTTTTTTGAGACAGGGTTTCTCTGTGTAGCTTTGGAGCCTGTCCTGGAACTCACTTTGTAGACCAAGCTGGCCTCGAACTCACAGAGACCCACTTGGCTCTGCCTCCTGAGTGCTGGGATTAAAAGCGTGTGCCACCACCGTCCGGCTTCGATTTTTTTTTTTTTTTTATACAAAAGTGTTTTTTAAAAATGCTTTGCTTTCAGGTTATAGCAGATAAATGAAATATTTTATCTAAATCTTACCTGTTGGGAATTATCACCATTCCCTATACTGAGAGAATCTGAAGGTTTGTCAATGGGGCTGTAAAAGAAAACAAACTGAGTAAAAGGAAGAGTAAGTCATTCTAACACACACACACACACCCCCGACAAAAACTCCCCAAAGTAAAAAGAATAAACATTTTGTCAACTTAACAATATTTTTGAGGTACTATGATGCAAGACCATATGTAAAATATTAAGGGTTCAAAACATATAAGGGAAGGTCTCAACCTTCTCTTCCCCCTATGAAACTCACACCCAAAATAAGTGGCTAATGGAGAAGGGGAAAATGACAAAAAGAAACAGTGATTAACTTATTTTTCTACATGTTTGACAGAGGACAGAAAGTAGAGAAATGCTCACTACAGACGACTAGGATCCATACATTTCTTTTAATACGTCTATGAATAATAATCCTATCTCTAGGAAGAGAAGGCAAGTGTGTATATTACACATAAAAGCAAGATAAATGATACATACTTTAATAAAAATTTATCTTCATATAGAGAAAACATAGTACAATGGTTAAGAGAAATTATAAATTATAAAATTTAAGGTGTCTCATTCAAAGACAAAATAAAAAGCCCTAACACTAACCTAATTACATAATTTCTATAACTAATTCCACTTAGTTCAAACATGAAGAAAAGTATTACTACCCAAATATGTGCATAGAAACACACAAACAAATTGCTCTAAACAAATTTAAGGGCTGTTACCCAACCTGAGTCCTAAGCATCTGTTGTACAGAGACGCTGCTAGTTACACTAGAGAATCTAACAGCTGTACACTACGGTCAGCTATCAGACTGTTTAAACAGAAAATGCTGAAAAGACCTATACTCTAAGAGGAGAAATGGAAGACAAGAAGAGCATCAAAGGTGGGAACAGCGTATGCCAAATGACTTCATATAATTCGGAACTCATTGGTTCAAACAAAAAGATAGTCTGAATTAACAAAAATAATGACAGAAAATGAGACAGAGGCCAGAAGAAAGAGACCAATAGAAATTAGCAATATTTAACAACTTTTTTTTAACATTTATTATTGTTTGTGTGTGCACACACGTGCATGTGGAGTCAGTTCTCTTTCTACCACATGTATTCACATATACAAACACATACACACAAATAAATAAATACATATCAAAAAATGTATAAACCCTATATATAAAATTTATAAACACATTTTCATAAAAAAGTTTTGTTAACATTTTTTAAGTGCTATTCCAAGAGTAAATATCTTTAAATTAACCTGAACAGTTGAAATCAAGAGCAGGGTAACTCCTCAAAAGCTAAATATATAAGCACGTCTATTTTACTTAAATAAATAAATAAAATAGACAACATAAAGCATAATGTTATTATCTCTAAAGAGACTGGCTCAGTCCAAGTTCAAACACCTGGTGTGCTAGTCAATTTGACCACAAGCTAGGGTTAGCTGGGAGGAGGGAACCTCAACCGAGAAATAGGCATCATCAGATTGGCCTATAGGAAAGTCTATGGAGCATTTCCTTGAATAATGATTGATGCCAGAGGGCCCAGCCCACTGTAGGTGGTACCACTCCTGGAGAGATGGCCTTGGGTTGTATTGCAAGCTAAGTGAGCCATAAAGAGCAAGCCAATAAGCAGCATTCCTCCATGAGCTCTACTTCAGTTCTTGCCTCAGCTCCTGTCCTGATGTCCCTTCATGATAAACTGTAAGCCATAAGCTTTTCCTCAAGTTGCAAAATTCTGCTGATGGTGTTTACGTCAGCAGCAGAAAGCTAAATGGGACACCTGGTGAATGGCGATCTAACAAGAGGGACTAAAGAGAGGGGACACAGTGGAAAAGGGATCAAGTCTCCTAAGTCTTTCAAGTTATTAGATTTGACAACTATAAGGAGTCAAGATTAAATTTAATATTTTATTTTAAATACATAGAAACCAAAATTCAAAACTATCTGTAAACAAGCAGTGTAAGTCATATAATTGGGCCTCTGTTGTGATCTTTAAATACTGAGACAAATTTTGCCCTCTCCTAACTTACCAAGTCAATGCTTAGGATTTTACATTCCTTTGTTCCTTAGTGACAATGTTAACTAACCAAAAAAATAGTTTGATGGAGGTTTTAAAAAATCTTTTGAACATAAGACTATTATACAATATTATACAATGGAAGGACCAAATAAAAATTCATTTGGGGGTACTGAAAAATGGGATAGAAAAAAACTGAGGGTCTAGTTTCCTAGTTTATTAAATTCAAAACATAGTATATTTTAGTTACATTAAACATAAGGTAAATATATATAAAGATGCCAATATAATAATGGACAATTCCAAATTTCAATGGCATGTTGCTATATACATAAAAGCTTATGTACTCTGCTTCTAAATGAATATATTTCCTTATAATTGGATAGGTTTATTTAGATGAATTCACTTTAATTTTTCGTGTTTACCAAAGTCTTAAAAACCTTGGGATACCACAAATGATATATTTAAATTACTGACATAGAAAACTTGTCTTCACAGAATACATTTTATTTTGTATAAGCTTCAAATATACATCAATATTTAAACTACTACTATGCTATTTTAAATATGGCCAACTTTAAGTGGCACAATTAGCTTTTTACAGGCAAGAAAACAAATGCCTCAGCAAAGGTGAAGTGTTTGTAGCTGGCAAATGCTTTAACTGGTGTTCTCACAACCCTAGAACTATGTAACATAAAACGAAAATAAATACCTTGATTTCCACTGGTATCACAAAAGTAATTTTTTTGTTTGTTTGTTTTGTTTTGTTCTTTGAGACAGAGTCTCTCTACATAGTCTTAGTGCCCTGTAACTCACTATATAGACCAGAGTGGTCTTGAACTCACAAAGATCCACCTGTCTCTGCCTTCCAAGTGCTGGGTTACAGGCGTGTATCACCACACCTAGCTAAGAATTATTAATAATGAAGTTGAAAGACATCTAAAGATGTGGCGAGCCTTCCTACACAATGGGTAAAGCCTCCATTTATTCATTCTGTCTCTGTAATGAAGTTTAACTTTCAAAAAGATATTATATATTAAAGTTGACTTAAACACACAATTGCTTTTTTGATGTGCATTCTCTTCTAGGAAATAAGGACCCCAAGAATCTTATTCTTTAAAAACATGTTATTCATGCATTTCTTTTTTGTTTGTTTTTTTGTTGTTGTTGTCGTTTTTTGGTTTTTCGAGACAGGGTTTCTCTGTGTAGTTTTACGCCTTTCCTGGAACTCGCGCTGTAAACCAGGCCTGCCTCTCGAGTGCTGGGATTAAAGGCGTGCGCCACCACCGCCCGGCCTCATGCATTTCTTTATATGAGTGGTGCATGCACCTTTTTGTGTGCTCCTATGTGCACACATGGAGGCCAGAGGAAGAACCTGAAAGGCTTACTTTCTTATTCCCCACCATATTCCCTTGAAACAGCCCGTCTTAATGAATCTGAAGCTAGGCTGATGTTGAGAAATCATTTTATCTATCTTCAGACATTCCTCTTCTATTGTGGACAAAAGATTTATAATCTGCATTTTTATTTGTGCATTAAACTCAAAGTTGTTTACTAGTAATCAAGTGTCCCCTTCCTAACTGCCAGCACTAAGGTTACAGGTGTGCAGAGATTTCAACTCCAGTCTTCGTGCTTTTGTGACAAGTATCTTACCCGCTGAGTTATTTTCCAAGGCCCTCACATCCTATCTTCAACTATGCCTCTCTTGACTTAATTCAATGAGAAACAAAATACAATGGTGCACTTTTAATATAAAAGTGCCTTAACAGAGCTTAGGGTTTAGATAAGCAGGGGATACTGGGTTCCCTGTTCAAACAGCTAGTGCCTGTCTGTCTAGGTCTTTTAGCTACCTTTCATTCAAACCTAAGGTTTTGTTCAGGGAGACCTGTTTGTGTTGACTGCTCTAAGACCACACTGAAGTTTAATCTCAGGATGGAAAAATACAGGCCATAGTATGCTACATGACTAAGTATATGTATTGAAGGGAGTGGGTAACAAAAATTAGGCAACATGAAGATTGTGCCTCCCTGGGTACTCAGCAAATGGTGAAGAGGGCAACAGGACCCCCATTGGGAACATAAGAATGACTGTTTTGCACCTAATGGGAGTACTTAATCAGCCTACCTGTCACTTTGTCTGAGCTGGTGATCTACCTAGCAAGGTCATAAACTGCCTCACTTTTGTCACTGAGTCTCTGGTACTAGTTACTTGGAAGTGGGGGTCCCATTATCCTCATCTAACTTTCTAACCAAATCCTTTAGATAAGTGGCTCTAGTGACTTTTTTAACTGTAGTCAACTTAAGTGGGGCACGAATCTCCAGATGACGTAATAGCTCCCCACTATCTATGCACATGTGCAGTAACTACATATAAATCAGAACGGGGCAGGGACTGAAATAAAGACAGAATTCAAAAGAGAAAACCAAACCCCTAGCAATTAACTAACTTTAATTTAAGTATCCTAGTTTGGCAGACTTTTACCCATTCAATTACTAATAAAAAGCTCTGGGCTTTATGCAAAAAATGAAAATGGAGATTGTAAATCACTTGTCTACAATAAAGAGAAGAAAGTCTTTCTGGAGATCCCTAAAATGCAGGCCACTTTTGTGGCTCCTGTCCGTACTGTAAGAATCCCTGTTTTCTACTACTCCTAAGTTCACTTCTAGCCCTCTAGCTAGCAACACAGCAATGCCTCCACACAAAAACAATGAACATGTAAGATTTTACATAAAATTTCAGAATTCACAGAGTATCTTCATACCTATGAATGATTTAGCAAGTTCTGCTTGAGAGTATCTTGTACATTTTTGACAAACTACACTACACTTTTTTTTTTTTAAATAGCTTTTCGAGACACGGTTTCTCTGTGTAGTCCTGGCTGTCCTGAAACTTGCTCTAAAGACCATGCTGGCCTTTAACTCATAGAGATTCACCTACCTCTGCCTCTCAAGTGTTAGGATTAAAGGCATCCACCACCATCGCCTGGTCCTCTTTTGATACTTAGAGGTACCAAGTAATGCCAAGGAATCCAAAGAGGATTAATGCAATAATTCCTCCCAATCTATTCAATTACTAAGGCATTCAGATGGCACCTGTCTATCAGAGCACATGTAATTTTCAGTACTAATATGGCCATGCTCTTTCAAAAGGGAGTTAGAAATGGTGGTCAGTGGTAAACTGTTTGCCTAGCACCCACAAGACCCTGGATTTGATCTACAATACAACAAAAAGATGACAATAACAACAATGGTGGTGGTGACGACAATATACACTTCCTCTCCATGGAATAAAACTGATAAATTCCTATAGACGTTTTCCTTTCCATATCTTTACTATAGTATACTAGTGCCCTCTATCTGCAGTTGAAGGAAGCTTAGACACTATTAATTATTGCAAAGTTACAACTCTGAATGAAGTACAAGAGATTTTCAGTCAAATGATTTTACTTAATAAAAATGATTGTGACTGGCATTAACTTCTTTTCTAGCAATTCCTCCTTTAAAATTCTGGGATAGTTTAAACCTTTTAAATGATGGCAAAGTGTGGTGAGTCTAGTCTTTAAAGTGCCAGGGATTTTGGTCAGAATCTGGTCTCTATAGTGCATTTGTGTGGACTACATGTTAACACTTAGCTCTGTTTAGTTTTCTTAACTGAAGTAATAATGACACTATCTTCCATACAGGACTATTAAGATTAAATAAGCATATCGAATTTTCATTCACATCTTCCTTTCACTTCAGTCTGAACTTGACATCTTCATTTTCCTACATGGACTACATGAGCCACATCAAGCCAGGACCACCTACACTGTGCGATGTATACTCTGTGATTCTTACCACTAGGCCTGCTCAGTGTCCACAGCACAATAGCCCAACCAGGTACTATTCCTTTTATAATCTTCAGCGGTTGCACAAATAATGTCTCAATCTACATTTTACAGCCCCAAGCTAAAAAATACCCAAACTTATGCATTACAACTGATGGCTTCGTTTCCTGCTCTCAGCACTTGTATTCCATCGTTTCAAAGCAACTTAATCATGCAGAAAAACTGTTTTTAATAAGACCAATGATGTATATAAATGCTGAGTATATCAGAAATGTTTACTACAATAATCTCATTCTTTTATCAAGTACCACAGAAGTGGCAGGTAATGAGCAATAGCACATGGTTCATCATCTAGAAAGAGTAGGGGGTCAGTTTGTTCAACTCAAAAGATGGCTGGATTTAGCTTTTATTCCTAACTTCGACATAAAGAAACTTCCTGCTATTTACCACATAGTGATTTTATGTTTTATGCTGGCATCTATTTATATATGTATATACATATACATACCCATTATGTATAAATGTGTAAGAAATACTCACATTTAACTAGTCTTTAATATTTAGATAATCTTCAGTATTAAAGGGAATAAATAGACAGTTGCTTTAAAATTTTAAACCCAAGAATTTGTTTGAAGAAAGACTCTGACAATAATCTGTGTAATTTTTATTGATACATTTGAAAGCTGGTTATTTTACTAGACTCTACTATCTAAAGCTAGACATTAAAATATCACGTAAAGAACATTTAGATAGGATACAGTAAAATCATAGCTATTATTTAACTGTATAATGTTTGACAACTTACAGCAAAACTTAACCTTACAGTTTAAGGCATGAAAATCATCATATCATCATGAGACTTTGTACTACAAATTATAATCTGTTTAAACACTCATTTAATATGTACCACCCAGACCATGTAAAGGTTGAAGACAGGAAGACTGTCTGTTCCCAAGTTAAGACTCTAAATATGTTACACTCTCTCCTCACAGGATGTAACATCAGTGATCCCCCTGGACTAAACAGCTGTGCACACTTATAACCTGAACACATAACCCTTCAGATGACTACCTTTTTTCTTTATAATATGCTTTCTCCTTTATGTTAGGGAGAAACCTTAAAGTGGGTGGCAAGAGCTTTTCAAAATCTAACCCTCCTTGATTTCCTTTTTCCCTACCAACACAGGGTTCTTATTTGGTAAAAGCCAAGACCTTGCTCTTTAGCCCAGACTGTGATCTTAAACTTGTGACCCTCTTGCATCAATCAGCCTCTCAAGTGCTAGGATTAGAGATGTGAGCGTTGTATCCAGCTCTGTGACTTCTTTTCAACATGAAAGGCTGTCCCCATCTGTAAATAAGAGCTCAGAGTGAAGGCATTAAGAAGCTAAGTGTTACTAAGGAGCAGTGAGCAACAGAAATTCAAATTTAGCCATGCCTGGTAGCACACACCTTTAATCCCAGGACTCAGGAGGCAGAGGCAGAAGGATCTCTAAGTTCAATGCCAGCCTGGTCTACACAGTGAGTTCCAGGCCAGTGAAGGCTACTTTATAAGACCCTGTTTTAAAATAAAATAAAATAAAAAACATATTCAGAACCTATGACCTGACATTTATATATAGCTGAAAATGGTGCATAAATGATAGATCTTTTTATGAATTTTGTCTAAAAAATACATACACAATGAGAAGAATGACAAGCAGGAGGGAAAGACATCTCACTAGAGTAGTATCAGTACTTAATCAGTACTTACGTATCATACCTTTGCAATGGCGTCACTTTGTTCTTATTCTTATCAACTGAACCCGTAGATAGCTGAAGAAAATTGGGATTTAATTTATATAATTCTTGAAGTAGTTTCTGTTCATACTCTTGGTGTTTACCCGCCTAATGAAAGAAGAAATTAAAACTGCAGTGGGATTCAAAAAACCATCTGGTATGAAATGTTTGGCTACTTTCTAATTATTAAAGGTACCATAAAGAGAACATTAGAGTTTTCTCACAGAGCCAAAGAAACCTCGGGATGATGCTACAAAACTTTTAGACCAACAAGTTTTTCCAGCCAAATACACTACAGATACTCCACAGACCAAAGCATTCCCTCAGAACCGTATGTAGAGAACAATGTCACCATATCAGTGCATCAGAAAGAGGCCACTGAGA
Organism: Peromyscus californicus insignis; assembly: GCF_007827085.1. Classification (NCBI taxonomy): domain Eukaryota; kingdom Metazoa; phylum Chordata; class Mammalia; order Rodentia; family Cricetidae; genus Peromyscus; species Peromyscus californicus. The sequence goes on from NW_026294584.1 coordinate 48,181,275, forward strand.
TAGCTCAGTGGGTAAAAACACCTGTTGGCAAGTCTGACAACCTAGAGTTTGATCCCTGAAAAACACATATGGTAGGAGAGAACCAACCCCACAAGCTATCCTCTGACCTCCACATATGGGCTGTGGCATGTGTGCATGTGCACACATTTTTATGCACATGTGAACACACACATATAAATGACTAAATAAATATAATAAAAAATGTAAAGTCCTTGCAGTTTCTCTCACACAACTAAGTCCGCAGTCACTAATGAGTGTTCTGATGCCCCAGTTAGCTTTAATTGTCAACTTGACACAACTTGGAATCACCTAAGAAAGAAATGCCAATGGAGGGATTGCCCAGATCAGTGGCCTGTCTGTGGAGAATTATTTTGAGGGTTAACTGATGTAGGAGAGCCTGGCCCAGCACACTGTGGACAGTACCATTCCTAGGCTATAAAAGAAAACTAGCTATAGATAAGCAGGTCAGCAGCAAAGCAAGCAGCATTCCTCCATGAGTTCTTGCCCAGACTTCCCTCAAAGATCAACTACAACCTGTGAGCTGAAATAAACCCCTTTCTTCCCATAAATTGCTTTTGGTCATGCTACTTGTCACAGCAATTAGAAGGAAACCGGAACATCTGATGATTAAACAAAATTCATCAATAGATGTCTGCTTTTATTTAGAAATCAACAGCACAATGAATCCAGTTTTCTTACATTTTTTTCTTTATCTTGACACTAGATAAAAATGCCATTAATTTGTTTTTATTCTCTACTTTCTCCCTACCTATAACAAAATAAAAATGAATGTCTTCAACTACTCTAAACCAGGAAGAAGCAGTTCACAGACAGTCTCTCCTTGTGTCCCAATGCCTCACTGGGACACAGCCTGGCTACTCATTTATATACTATCTATCTGCTTCCTTGCTACAAAACTGGAGTAAAGTCTTACAGTAAGATAGTGGAGCACAGTGACAGGTGCTGCACAGTCTAGAAATCCCAAAATACTTCACTAGGCTGGCCTTTACAGAAAACCTTGCTGGCACCCACTACCTATCCCAGAAACACTGCCTTACTCTAGTTGGTTGGGGTAGCTTTCTATCAGAAGGCAATGTCACAAATGGTACAGGAGAAATCAGACAAGGATCACTGTAGAAGCAAACCGTAAACAAAAACAAATGGAATGAAAAGACTTCTCAGTACTTTTTACCATCTCTATATGTGTCTTGACTAAAAGAACTTTTCACTTAATGATGGAAGTATCAACTACGTTAAAACTGTGATTTAAGTATATACTGTAGCAAAATGGAAATACAACAAAATAAAATAAAATCAAAATATGAAGTGAGGGTGGTTATCATCTAACTTAGCACAAACTGCATCACGTACAGCACACACATACTGCTTCCTACTCTGACACACAAGCTGGTTACTCAATTTTGAGTTATACAGTAACAAAGAAAGATGGTTTTTGATTTTGACATGATACAACTTACTCAAATGTTCTTTCCATACTGAGAAATATTTCAGCAAAGAAACTATCAGAATAATCTTAAAACTCAGGTAAAAAGAACATACTATGAATGTGTTTTAAGATAAGAAAAATATATTTTGATGTGAATTTTATATCTTTAAAGCATAAACCACCTAGAAAATTCTTTCTGTAATCAACACTTCAGGAGCTATTATGGCTCACTCTGATATATAAGTGATTATGGAGCAGTTCATTCAGGCAGTTAAAAAAAAATTCACCACATGCATTTTTCTCCTATTGTTGAACAACAGATTTACATGAGATCAACTTGGACCTGGAAATCCTTAGACAAACTTTCACTGTAATAGCAGGTGAGTGTTAAATATATAGACATGACTTAAAATGCAGTTTGAAATGTTTCTATCTAGATTTTATCCAAGAAGGCTAACCCAGGAGCTGGGGAGATGACTCAGTGGGCAGAGTACTGTTGTAAAAACACAAGGAGCTGAGTTCGGGGCTGTGTGTGTGTGTGTGTGTGTGTGTGTGTGTGTGTGTGTGTGTGTGTAAACAAAACAGAATAAGTATGGAGAAGACAGTAGGAAACTATGTACTCCTTGGTCAGCCAGTCTCAGATCAACCAAACAGACCCTGTCTCAAAAATTAAGGTGGAGAGACATCTAGAAAGACTTTCCATGTTCTATGTGTACCTCTGGTTTCCACAGGTGCATGCACAGGGGAGGGCACCTGCACACACCTATATACGCCCTATATATGCACACACACTCAAAAAACAAAGTTTCACTTAAAGAAAAAAATCACTCATGAACAAAACTTTTTGAAGTTATTAACTAACAAAGATGTATTTTGTTTGCCCTGTTGAGTACCATTATTTTAAACACTGTTTTTTAATTTCAAAGACAATGTTGTCAAAAATCACCAACATGGTTATTATAATGAATGGGACTTAATCTGTATTAACTCCAAGTCAAAAGAGACAAAGCTTCATGCTTTTTACAATCTGCCTTTAAAGAAGCTCATATAGTTTCTAGTTTGACCTGGAATAAAAAGTAGCAATGAATGCCCCCCACCTTCTAAATGAGAAGTATTCCTGCAAAAGTCCACAGCAACAATCTGAAGTCCTCATCTACAAAAGGGAACTGCAGCATTGTGCTTTGGTATAATCCTCATTTTAATATGCCGTATGGTCAACATTTTTACTTGTAAAAGCATGTTTATACTACAAATTGAAAGGAGACAGGAGAAAAGGAAACGTAAAAAAGAAGACAGGATATTAAGCCTTCAAGTCACCTTTTATAGGGCACTGACTACTCTGTGGGCACTTTCAAAGGAGAGTCACAGCTTAAAAATGGGATCAGCATCATTGGACAGATTATTATTATTTTCTAGAATATTCTATAAAGAGTAGATGTTGAACCAAAACAGACAAGAGCAACAACAAAAAACCCCAACTAATAATTACTGTAACTCCTTGGCTTTCTTATTGCTGACGTTCTCCTTTAGGTGGACTCCCGAAGTGTTTCCTGTGGTCAGTCAGATTCCCGTTTGAATACAAGCTGGCACATTAAACCTCTGGAGCATTTTGCAACAAATCAATCTGCTGATTTACTAATGTCGTCTTCTGACTTAGCTGACCACAGACTCGTTCTTATTGGAACCATGTCCACAGAAGAGACATTTTAAGAGACACTTTGGAAATGCTACTTTAAAGTAATATCGGTTTCATAAACTCAAATTTTCGTTTTTGCCTTTATAATTTTAACTTTAAAAGTAATTCCTTTTGTACTAAACTAGTAATTCACATGAGTTTACTACCTGCATTTCCTCTTTTGTGAAGCTGGCTGCCTCATCTCCCAATTCATGCAGATACATGCAGTCAGGCTTTGGGCACTGCATATTCTTTAAGAAGTAACTGCAGTATTTTGTTGTACCTAAAGACGCCTGTAAGAAGAAGAGTGGAACAGGGGAAAGAACACTCAAAACATGAATTGATACCACAATGTCAATTTCCATAATTAATTTACTTTATTTATTACTTTACCTAAAATGAAACACAGACAGAACAAAGCATGACTGAGAACACTAGGGAGCTGAACTATTACTGGTGGACTTATTGTAGATGTTTACTTAGAAGATATAGAGAAAACATCCAAGTGAATGGTTTCCAGAGTTTGCAAATTCAAATCTTCTTATCTAGGCATCAGGGGCAGAGAAAAGCCTGTTTCATGTATATAAGTATTTCAGTACAGAAGAAAGGAAATTCCTTTTTCTAAGGATGCCATCCTTCTTCCATTTACATTGGTTGGGATTATTTGCCCAAACATAAACAAATCATAACTATTACCCAATTCTGATGAGAACAGTTCTATTTTCATAAAATAAGAAAAACATGAGTTAAAATGTTAAAGTATTATCCTCTAGATAATGTGCATTCCCACTCAATAAATAAAATAGAGCCCTACTTAGTACTAAATAATTTGTGTATAACAGGTTGGTATGGAAACCAAAAAGACAACCTTTAAATTAAATGCCCTCAAAGTTACCTTTTAAATGCCAGGTACTCCTCTACTTTTTAATCTTAACGCTTCCTCTTAAAAGACTGAAAATAATCAAGAGAAACATATTACCTTCAGTGTCCTGCCATCTACCACCACATTGTTGACACACTGTATTGCTCTGAGAGCATCTTCTGACCGGATATAGGTTACATAAGCACTGGCACTCGGACCCTAAAGCAAAGCACATCCCATTCCACTGTTGTTAGTTTCAAATTAATGCTGAAAAATAAAATTCTTTTGCAACCTGCCTAAGAACTCTAAAAGTTTTTATTTTACTACTGACATTGTTAATAACAATGGTAATAATTAAAACAGTTTTTGATATAATGTTGTTCCTTCTATTAGTTCATTTAAAAGTAATCATACTTGAACTTTATCTAGCTAAAGTGGATTATAACACAGATAAATAAAATAGTATCTTTCCTCCCCCCACCCCCTATTTTTCAAAAGTAACTCGACAGGCTCATCAAAGTTAAAAAAAGGTTTAGAAGTGAAATTTTAAAAGGTCAGATTTAAAGACACTGTATCAAAGTAAATACTCTCAAAAATAAACATGATCTGTACATGTTATTAACTAATACCAGTTTAACAAAGCTGCTGTATTAAGTTTTCAATATCTAAAATTAATACTGACTATAAATAATTATCTAGTTATCAGGTTGCATGGTAACCACCCCCACCCCTTAACCCCTTCAATAAACTTTTGTTTTCTATTTCCCTCTTATTCCATCAAGCCATTCACTCTACGTCCTGAGGGATCAAATGAACATACAAACTCCCCAGCCCACCAACAGAGGTCACTATACTGTATAACTCCTTTGACCCTCAAGCTTTCTGATTGCAGAAAGCAAATTTTCCTTCTGACAGCCCAGGTCAAGCCCAGACCATAGGGAGGAAACGCAAAAATCCCTATAATGAGTTACCTGTGAGCCTGCATATGATGTGCTATTATTGATGACAACTTTATGTATTTTACCAAACTTCCCAAAATACTCTGGTCGTTTTAAAACCTATAAAAGAAGAAGAAATAAGGCATAAACTGTCCCCGCTTTAATCATCTTTATCCTTATAATGGGGACATTTACCATCCCTTGTAAGTGAAAAGCACACTGGTAATTTTTTAAGTTTCTAATTAATGTGACTACCTCCTAAGTGCATTTATGTAGCTAACTCACAGGATATTTTAAGAGCCTAACTAAGAGCTATTCTTTTTTTTAAAAAAAAAAAAAAAACACTAAATAGGAACTGAGATTTAATTTTGGCATTACTATGTTCTAATGTCTTCATCAATACCTTACCTTCACAGAAACTGTACTGTCACCAATAAATGATTTTATGAGGCAGTAATGATCAAAACAATGATCAAAATTATATACAGGAACAGAGAGGCAAAGAACAGACATAAGCAATGACATTTATGTCTCATAAATCTATTGTATATTACACTAAGGCCCTGCTTATAAATTCCAAATATGCTAATAGCATCCCCTCAATCCTCTATGCTTTATGATCTATCACTATGTGTATAATTTCCTATGTCAGTAAATTCACTATTTTGCAAGGATCTCATGGATTACTCCCTCCTCACAATCTTTGCTGCTAAGTTAGTGCTAAGTTCTATCTAGAAAGCCAACTGACATCCTTCCTCTAGTGCCTCAGTCACTTCTTGGGGTTTTCCTGCCCTCGCCTCTCTCTTACCTCTGGTACTTGGTGATTACTACAGAGCTCTTTTAGATTTTCTTACAAACTTCCATAACCTTGACTAATGTGATCAGAATATTAAATGATACAAAACCTATCCATGACTTGGAACTCCCTCAACATTAAATTTTGGTCTTTTCCTAGAACTTTACAGACAGCAACCTCTTTCTCAAATGAACAGTCTATGTTATGCCATTAATTCTTAACCGTTTTCAATACAATACACACTAATCACACTATTTTGGGTGGTGTTTATAAGATTACACACAGGCAGTTTTAATTGACTAAAAGGTTCCACTTTTTTACCTACCCAGACCCCTTGACTTATAGAACAATAATGGTAGCTAATGAAATGAAACCTCGTCCCCAGATTGTTTCAGGGGTTAAGGATGGAGAAGAAAATAGTTTGAAAAGGGGTTTTCTGGCCAGTAAAATTTGAAACTGCATTCAATATTCCAGCTGGAAGAATATCAATTCAGCTAACAGGCTCATAGCTAAAACACCTGTTTCCCATGGCTGGCAGCGCATGGCTGTTCTTCAGCAGCAGCTCTTCTCCTAAGTGATTTTATAGCAGCAGTTCTCAATGAAGGAAGCACTGAAGGGGCCACCATAGAGATCAGGGGAAGTTTTAATTGGGGAGGGAGGGAACTTTAAAGTTCAGAGGTTGGAAGCCAGGGAATGATTCTTGCATGGCTCAAACTAGCCCTGCCCAACAGTGGTCCTTGGTACCTTCTCAATGTCCTATAAGACATGCGTGTAGCTATGAGGCCTGTCTATAGTTAAGGGAAGTTAGAAACTTCATATTATACAGAAACAAAGTATTTTCTCAGTTTTGACATAAATTGAATTTATAGATAATATGTAATTAAGGAAAGACTACACATACTTTGAAATTTACTAGTTGTTTTGCAGAAATCACATCATTTCATGGAAACTTAAGTTGCGAATACATATACCTGTAACAATCTACATCTCTAACTGCTACATTTTGTAGTGTAAAAACACTACTCCAAGAATTTGAATATTAATGCAAATCATTTCAGAGACAAGTTAAAAAAGAAATTCGTATCATCCAATAGGTCTAAGACAGACCTAAGAATTGACAAAGTAAACTCCAAAGTAATAATAATGCTTCTGGCTTAAAAGGCCACACAAGGAGATAGGCTCTAGAGTAGCTGTGACCAAGCACTTACATGCAGAAAGGTCTTTTCATCACTGTTTTCCTTGAGATTTTTTATACACACACACACACACACACACACACACACACACACACACACACACACACACACTGAAATATACAGGGGGAGATACCATCAAGAATACATTTTTTATTGTATTAATGATTAATTAAAACACTGAATTATTCCTGTTCGTAAGTCTTTTCAAGGAAAGTGGAATGTCTTTTTGGGATTTTGTTCATACTTTTAGTTTTTTATCTAAGTGTCCTGTTCATATGTGCACTTCTTGTCTCAAGGATTTCTTCATCCTTGTCTTTTGAAGGTGTTGTACATGCCAGGTGTGGTGGTAGCAGCACTTGGGGAGGCAGAGGGAGGTAGATCTCTGAGTTCAAGGCTAGGCTGGTCTACAGAGAGAGTTCCAGGACAGGCAGGGCTACACAGAAAAACGCTGGGCAGAGAGAGGAATATAAGGCGGGAGGAGACAGGAATTGGTGCTCTTGCAGAGGATCTGTCAGGCTAAGGAGTTGATGAGGTAGGTAAGAGGTGGTAGCTGTGGCTTGTTGTTTCTGATCTTTCAGCTTTCACCCTGAGATCTGACTCTGGGTTTTTATTATAAGACCATTTAGGATTTGTGCAACAATCCCACCTGACACAAGAGCATTTAGGGCACAGGGGAGAACACTAGCCCAAGGAAGCCTGTGTCATTTTCATTCAACAGAGAAACAGTGGCATACGTGGCCAGACAGGTCGTTTGCCATAAGGTCATGTAGTAGGCAGGCCCTTATGAGGATTTGAGTTTTACTCTGATTAAGAAAAGCAGAAGACTACTGTAAGAAAATGAAGGATACAATCTGTTTGGCTATGGGGTAGAGTACAGGCTTATAGGAGTAAAAACTCGGGGGACCATTATTTGGAGAGCAGTAGTGCCTGTGTCAAATGCTGTTGACTGGTCCAATAAAATTAAGTCATTAAGAAAAAGATAGGTAGACAGGCAGTGGTGGTGCACGCCTTTAATCCCAGCACTTAGGAAGCAGAGACAGGCAGATCTCTGTGAGTTTGAGGCTTGCCTGGTCTACAAAGCAAGATACAGGACATCCAGGACTACACGGAGAAACCCTGTCTCAAAAAACTAAAAAAATTTTAAAAAAGAAAAGAAATGGAAGAAAAAAACAGGTAATATTTCAACCAAGAGCAGCAGTGGTTCTGGATTCTGGTTGAATTACTAAAATGGAAGTAATTTGGGGGCTTTGGCAAGTTATCAATACAGGTCCTTCCCCAAAACATTCTGATTCAAGTACTCTATACCAAACAAGAATGCATAGTAAAGTGCAAACGAATGGGATCTAACAACAACAACAAAAAGAAGGCATTTTATACAATGTTAGTTTTTTATGAACCACTTTTAGAGTTGAAGAGTTGAAGACCACTGACTTATGGAAATAGTTTCTGGTAAACATCTGGGCATAACACCTTCATGACAAAACAAGATAGGTATAAAATTACATTGGCATGCCCATATGATAGCCAAAATGGTATTTCCAGAGCACAGACCTAGCATGTCATTCTATTCTTGAGAACATTCAACAGCTTTTCACTGCCTTTAGGATCAAATGCAACTCCTCAACATTGTTGGCAAACCTCATGATTAAGTGCCACTCAACCTGCCCCAACCACATCGCACCACTGAACGCTAACCTTCCAGACAAAGAAATCAGATTGCAGAAAGAGGTCTTTCTTATTCAGAAACCCTTGGACATTCCCTACGCAGCAAACACTTTAGCCCAAGGATAGCAAAGATGAGCATACCTTCCCTGCAATTGTCTGCTGCTATCCCCGTGTGCCACTAAAGCAACACAGTGCTCCTCACAGAGGACTGTTACCTCTGTAAATAAGCAGGTGCTATTTTGTGTATTGTGTATGCTCAGTGTCTTACATAGTGCCCGGCATGGTGTAGGTACTCAACAGGTTTTAAATGAAAAAAAAAAAAAAAAAAAAAAAAAGAATTGTGTTAACATTAAGTAAAAAGAATTACATAAAAATCTAAGTGTGGTAGCTCACAACACAGACGCCTGAGGCAGAGGGGTTTTCAGGAGTTCAAGGCCAGTGTGGGCAACAGACTGTCTCAAAAGGAAAACTAAAACTTGAATGTGTACATCAATAACACTGGTAAGCCTCTACGTATTAGCAAATGACCAATGGTTGATATGAAAAGGCTGTTACAGCAGAGGGAATTCAAAGAATTTAAACATTCCATATTAACACGAACACTCTAGATTTTGCCTAAACAACTGATAAAACAGAGGCAGAAGTATTCTTTTTGGAACATGGTCAAGCATTCATGGACACTGCTAAGAAAAACAAAAATGTGGCAATCAGAGGCTGCTTAGTGGATAATGAATGGATTAACAAGGCAATCATCAGCACAGAATACACCAGAATATGAGAAGCTCTATCATACTAAACAAGTCACTCAACTTTCTTTTGCCTCAGTTTCTCATTTATAAAATGAAATGTTTGTGCTTTAACAGCTATTTAACTCCTCAAATGAAATGTTCTCTGGAGCTACCACATATCTAGGACACTACCTGATCTTATTTGCTGCCTAGCTAATATTATTAATTCTCAAAGTGGAACTTAATCATCCTTTTCTTGGGGAGGCTTTTTTTTTTAAAGTGTATGTGTGTTTTGCCTATGTGCATCCAATGTGCCTTCAGAGGCCAGAAGAGGATGTCAGATTCCCTGGAACTGGAATTAAACATGATTGTGAGCAACCTGTAGGTGCTCGGAACCAAACTTGGGGTCCTCTGCAAGAGCAATAAGTGCTCTTAATTGCTGAACTATCTCTCCAGCCCCCTACTTCTCAGGAATGTGCGAGCACTTGAATTCTGTCTTCTCTGACCTATACACTTGCTGAGAGTACAGTTAATGTCTGGCTTGCTACCTAACTTATGTTCAGTATCAAACATAGTATGTATTCACAAAATTCAAATTTTAATAAGAATGATTATCTCCACAAACTTGAAATCTTAGGACTTTTAAGATATAATTATCTCTTAATCATCAAATTACCACAGCTTCTGAAATTTTTTTCTATTGACTAATAAAAGAATACACTTGATAACTGATTGTGACATAATGACTAATAAAAGAATACACTTGATAACTGATCGTGACATAAAATTTTCTGACATTCAAAAGCTATTTTAAAACTACATTTTTAGGACTTTAAGATAGATATAGATATATAGATATACATATACATATACATATAATTACCTCTTAATCATCATCAAATTACCACAGCTTCTGAGATTTTTTTCTACTGAATAATAAAAGAATACACTTGATAATCAATCCACTTCTAGATGTGACTTCACATTGCTACTAATACTAGAGATGGCTAAACTAAAGATATATAAAAGCTCTCCGATCAAGATGAAAGTCCCAGCAAGTTACTGAGGTAGCAATTTCAGAAAGGCAAAAGTCATCAGCATGATTAGGGAAAAGGAACAAAAAGACACAAGTGAGTCCGAGCAGTGGCTCAGCAGGTCAAAATTCTTGCTGTGCTTATCTGACAACCCGAACTCTGTCCCTGGAACCCACATAAAGGTCAAAGAAGAGAACCAACTAGGCAGACCACCCCATTATGAGTGTACACACACACACACACACACACACACACACACACACACACACACACACACAGAATAAAACATTGTTTTAAAGGCAAAACTGAAAGGGACAAAGACAGATTAGGGCAAAGTTGTAGTCATATTCAAGAGGCATGGTCACAGGAGAGGTGGGATTATGTCTGCCTAAGAAAAGCAAAAACAATGGAAGCTTACAAACAAGATGGAGTGACTGCTCAAGTTAAGTTGTGGGTCTAAAAGGAACTCTTTCCTTAGTATTTCTTACTCAAGTCCTTTTTTGTTTGAGTGTTTTCTTTGTTTCTTGTGACAGGGCCTCACTGCTCAGGATGGCCCCACACTCATTAAGTAGACAGGATGGTCACAAACTCATTGTCCTCTTGCTGAATGTTCAGATCACAGGTATGAATTCTTGGCCACGCCCTTTGCAAAGAAGCAGGTCTCCTGATAAGATAGAAGCACTACTGCCAAGGTCCCTGAACCTATATTCCTAGTAATTCTTTGTGTGTGGTGCCTGTAGAGGGCAGGACGAGGGAGTGGACATGTACCATGGTACATGTGGAGGTCAGGGGATAGCTTTGCAGAGTTGATGCTCTTCTTCTACCATTAAATGAGATCCAGGGACTGAACTCAGATCATTGAGCCATATTACTGGCCCAGATCCTAGTAATTCTTGATCTTGAATTTTTAATGCTCATGATAGGTTCTTCCAGGTAATAGCTCCCTGAGATTCTCATCTATTGATCTGGAGGAATTTTAAAGCCTTAATATAAATTCAATTGGTGAATATTTATTTTTCTAGTCTTTACAAAAAGAGCCAGCAGGTTCAATTATAGTTAGATATGAAGTTATCCCCTCAAAAAGGATCATATACTGAAGGCTCGGTCTTGTAGCTGGTAGATATGAAAGCTTTGGCCTAATCAATGATCAGTTTGCTAATGGAGTCATAGTTGACTAGATTACTGGGAGGTAGTAGAAAGTACGGAAAGTGGGGCCCATGCAGATGAAGTGGGTCACTGAGGTGTGCCTTTGAAAGGTGTCTTGTTCCCAGACTCTTATTTTGTCTGTGCTGATCAGCATCCTCTCTCACATTCAGTTACCAGCAGGATGATCTCTCTCACCTTAGGCTCACAGCAATGGAGCCAGCTAACTGAAGCCTCAGACAGAAACTATGAACCAAAACCAATCTTGTTTTAAATTTTTTCCCCCACCCACCAGGTATTTGCCCCAGGTAGTAAAAAGATGCCAGAAACAGACAAGTGAGTGTTCTACTACAGAGCTAATCTCTAGCACCATGAGGAACATCCCCTTATGTTTTCAAGAACTTTTTTTGGAAGACTACCCAAAGTCAGCACTTTTCTACTGAAGCAAACATTCTAGCTGATACTCAGCTTCAGTTTTCCTTCCCAACAATCTTGTCAGCACTTCATGATATAGTGGAAATTAAAAATTAGCAAATGCATAGCCAAAGCCCGCAAGAAAGTATGAGCTCAAAGAAACTTCAGTAAGACTAACTGAAGGAGGAGAAAAGAGAAAGGTTAAGAGTCATCAACTAGGGAACTGAACTACAAACAAAGACTTTGGTCTTTTATTTCACTTAGTCAAATTTTCCTTCTTTAACACTGGCTTAGATTGACAAAGTAAAGGAATGATGATACACTACAAGAGTTCTGAATGAACAAGAGTTACTACTTGGGGAGTATCAAAATGGCTCAGAAATGGTTCAGCTGGTCTCACTGTTGGGACTGATGACCTGAGTTAGAGCCCAGAACCCACACAGTGGAAGGAGAGAACTGAGTTCTACAAACTCCTCTGACCTCTACACATACAGTGTGGCACACAGTACTACTTAGGCAGCTCATTAAGATTACTTAGAAGGTTCAAGTAACTCTCCAATTACTTGGTCCACACAGCTACAGAGGAGGGAAAGGAAAAAACAAACAAAAAAAAAAAACAGTACTCAAAACTCGTGTTAGCCTTGAAGATGACAGAGTCATTATTTTCACACTATCAGCACTAAAGGGACTTTCAGTTCAAGCCCTCAGTTTTACAATATAAACTGAAGCCCAGAAAGATTAAGGCATGCCTAAGATCACAATTGGCCACTGGTTCTTAACCACTGCTAAAAATTATTAATACTCATATTTTCTCCCAAGGCTTATTATTTTCAGAGGAAACTTCCAGTTTATCGGGGTCAATTATTTTCAAAAGGACAGGCAAACAGAAAAGACTGTCGTGCTGACAATGAAATCAGAAGAGGACTTACTTCTGGGTCTGCTAGGCGCTGTGACAGACCTACAACAAAGACGAGGTTTTTTTGTACCACACGTACACTAGCCAAATGTTTTCGGTTTTCTGAAATTTTCTGTTTTCTCTCATTTTGTTTCTGCTTTTTCTCATTCTTTATCCTTTGCAATTCTTCCTGGGAAAGTGGTTTATAAACTGCTGGGTCTTCTGGATATGGCTATAAACATAATAAACAAGATGAAGTTAGCATTAAATAGAAAAACTGCATAAATGATAAATGTCAAATTCTGAGCAGCAGGTAAGACTGATAGTTTCCCCTCTTCTGACTGTTTCAACTGCTTTAAAATATTTTTATTTAATAAAAGTTAAAAGTGCTAAGAATTATTTTTTAAAGCTTAGCAGAGATCACTTTTAATACAAATGTCAAAACAACAAAATCAATCACTCAATCTTGGTATTCCCATTACACGTTGCACACTGTTATGAGAAAGATTATGCTTCTAAGCTGCTGTGTAAAAGGCAATGAAGATCTGAGTCCAGACTACTGCCGAGGGCCATGTCTGGGTCTGTAGTGCTATAACAGCCAGGGTTTGTGTTGCTGTACATGGCCTGGAATCTGGGCCACCACCTGGGGCCGTGTAAGTGTCTAAGGGCCAAGCCAGTCTAGGTGGCCTGTGCAGCCAACTGGGGCCATGGTGACTTTCAGACCTAGGTTGCTACCGAGCACCATGTCTGGGTCCACGGTCCTACTGCACCCAGGGTTTGTGTTGAAGTCCATGGCCCATATTGCCACCAAAGTCCGTGTGGATCTCAGGGTAAGGTCAGCCACCTGAGTCCATGTTGGTGGCCAAGAGGAATGCTTGCAGGCAGGGCCATGCAGATCTGAGTAGCCTGTGCTACTACCCAATACCACGGTGACATGGGGTCAAGACTATAGCTGAGGGCCATGTCAGGGTTTGGTCCTATTGCAGTCAAGGTCTGAGTTGATGTCCAAAGTTCCCGTTACCATCGAAGACCACATAGATGCCCAAGAACTGAGGCCATGTTAGTGTCCAAGGGCCATGCTGCCACTGCAGCTGTGCTGATCTGAATAGCCTGCACACTTCCACCTGGGGCAATGGTGACACCTGCTGGAGCTCATGAAGGAACTGTCCTGTGGAATAATAACCACAGGATCTCTAAAACAGGGTGGCTGTGGGATATCCCAGAGGAGTTTCGGTGAGGACCCAGTGATGACAGTGTACCAGAAATGAGGCTTTGAAACAGACCAGTGACTCATTGCTATGAACATTTGCAAGTAAAGCTGATAGGACAAAAGGGTGTACTATGTGAGACATCGAGGCCCCCAATGCCTCCAGGACGAATAAAAAGGTGTTGGAGAGACAGACGGCAAAGGAGGAGGAACAAAGAAGGTTTTTGTTGTTGCTCTTCTTTTTCTTTTTGTTTGTTTATTGCTTACTTTGTTTCTGTTTGATTTGATTTTAATTTTTGTTTTGGGGATTCTGCAGTGGGAAGGGGAGGAGATGGAGGGACTGGGGGGTGGGCAGAATTGGGATGCATGATGTGAAATTCCCAAAGAATCAATAAAGAAATTATGTTAAATATAAAAAAAGCAAAGACGACAGTTCTATTAACAAAATATGGATTTTATATGTTATAATCAACAAATATTTAAGGAAATCCTACTATGTACTAAAATATTAATTAGGTGATATACTTGTTAGTGTGTATGTGCAGGTGTGTGTGTACATGTAGAGGCCTCTACCTCATTTATTTGAGACAGACTTTCTCACTGAATCTGGAGCTCACCGATGGCTAAGCTAGCAGGCCAGCAAGCTCCCTATCCCTCAGGTGCTGGGGTCATAGAAACATGCCTGGCTTTTACCTGGATGCTCAGCATCCAACTCTAGATCTCAGGAGTGCACAGTAAGTACCTGACCTACTGAGCCACGTCCTTAGCCTATATCCTTCCTGATTGTTTGTTTTAAGTACATTCCTAGTCTAATAGGGAGAAAGATGAGCATAAATATTCAGACTCTGGCTCAAGAGTTCAAATTCAGTTCTAACATTATCTGGGCATGTGCCCTTAAACAACCAGTCTCTAAGCCTCTGTATCCTCATGTATAAAGTACAAACAATCCTAAAATCTGATGTAAAGATTAAGTAATACTTGTAAAACAAGTATCATTGTGCCCTCCAAAAATACTAGCAATCTCTCTGTTGTGTGTCTTTGTCTTTTCCTTCTCAGGATTACAGTATTTTCATTCCTACAGCTAATATCAGGGCCACTAGTGGACCAAGAATGTGGAATCAGAGTGCCAGGCTTTGAATTCCAGCAACCTGCTCCAAAACCATATGACCATTCTGCCCCAGCCTTCTCATCTGTAAAATGGGAATCACATTTAACCAGAAGTTCTCTAGAAGAGGATTAAAAGTGATGAAAATATGTCCTGTACAAATAAGTGCTAAAGATTCGGTTATTGCCAGGCGGTGGTGGTGCACGCCTTTAATCCCAGTACTCGGGAGGCGGAGCCAGGCAGATCTCTGTGAGTTCGAGGCCAGCCTGGGCTACCAAGTGAGTTTCAGGAAAGGTGCAAAGCTACACAGAGAAACCCTGTCTCAAAAAACCAAAAAAAAAAGATTCGGTTATCAGTACTGCTAATAACATAATCAATGGATGGCAGTTACTTAAAACTGAGTATAAAGATCCCTGGGAAGATGTGATGATTAATACTCATTGTCAATCTGACTGGATTTAAAATCATCTGGAGACACACACACACCTCAAGGGTGTTTACAGAGAGGACTAACCAAGGAGAGAAGACCCACCCTAATATAGCTAGCATCATTCCATAGACCGGGGTGCACAACTGAATGAAAAGGTCAAAGGTCAACTGATTGTCAGAATGCCCCTCTCTGCTTCCTAACTCTGGTGAATGCCTTTCCTATTTAGTACTTTTCTATTTAGTACTAGAAAACTAACATGAATCATCCCACACATTAATACAGAACATGTTCTAGTTCCAAATTATCATATCCAAACTTAATTATTTCTTTACCAATCTTCTAACAAGAAATCACCAAGACTGTATCTATTATTTCCTTCAGAGAGAGTGTATGACTTTACAGATGTAATACAGCTAGTTAACACAAAAAAGGCAACATCTGACCCTGACTCTCAGGCCAGTGCTTTCTACTTCATTAGGCCTTCAAGATCACACAAGGCTTGTTTTCAACCAATCACTCACACTCATGGGAAAAGAACTACAGAGTTAATACTGGACAGTAAAAACCCATACAGCAAAATAAAGTTGTTTGGAAGCACTTACCTTTCTACACGCAGGACAAAGTCCATTCTCATCAGTGCGAATTCGATGCCAACAAAATCGGCATATCTGGTAGCCACAGGTGCAAGGGAAAAAGTTAATATCGTCTATCTCCAAGGGCTCCATGCAAAGAGGGCATTCCACAGGGTCTTCCTTTGCATCAGGACTGCGAGACATCTTCACGCTTCTTAGACAGCAGCAAAAGTTTATAATAATTTAAGGGAGAAGGAAATTCAGCACTGAGAGCTAAAATGTAGAACTCTGAAGACCTGCATGAGAAAAAATTTAAAACATACCATTTACTATAGGAAAAATACTTACTTTTGCTGTAATCATAGGATAGATTTCAGAAAATTTCTGCATATGAAGAAAACAGAACTGGCATTTTAGGTTTCAGAAGCAATAGAATGTAAAAGAATTCCCATTTCTTCCAGTGAAGACATTTAATACTGATCTAAACACGGTTTATAACACATTTTAGGAAAATATAAAATAAAGAAGACCTTCAGCTTTAAAATAACCCTGAGGCCAATGAAATAGCTCAGTGGGTGAAAGCACTGGCTGCCTAAGCCAACTGACCTGAGCTCAATGACCAGAGTTCACACGGAGAGAATCAACTCCATAGAGTTCTCCTTGGATTTCTAAGCACACACCATGACATGTGCATGCCAACATATTCATTCTCTTTAATAATAATAATAATAATAATAATAATAAGTTCAAAACTATGCACACTGAACTATGTATCTTTCACTTAAAAGCTAATAAGGAACATAACAATTATGATATGACAAAATGTATCACAATTTACAAAAGGGATTGATAAAAATGAGATTTAATCACCTATAGTTACATATTAATATCAAATTCTTGCCAGAGAAAATATAGTTTAACTAAACAAGTATGCCATAACTGTTTACAAATATGTAATACTATGCAAGTGAAAACTGCTGAGCAAATAAATGTATTTATAAAATATTCCTATAGTAAGTGCTACAAAAAACCTGTAAGAAATCAAAGAACAAATAGACCTTTCTGACCCAATCATGCTTTGTGAAATGTGAATTCGTTTTAAGTTATGGGGAGTTGAAAACCACAGTTAACAATTTCATGCTGTAGGGTAAGTTGAAATCACTATTTGCAGTTGAAATGGTAAAGCTGTAAACTAATCTACAATGCAATCCCACAGCACAATGGTTTAGAAACAACACACAACTGAACAAAGCAATTTTAAAGGTTACACTGAATATTGGCATTTCTGAGGGCTAAATGTGATGGTTAGCCCAAGCAAATACTCAACTGTCTTCTATGAAGCTGTAACTTCTTACTTTAGAAGAACAGAAAAAAATAGCAAAGAAACTAAATACAAAGAAATAGAAATAAATAAATAAATTTTAATTTTTAACAGAAATCACACTACAAATCAATATGGATGAGATTTACCCCCACCACCACCCCACCCCACCCCACCCCACCCCCTGCTTTATTTTGGTTTTTTTTGAGACAAGGTCTCTCTGTAATAGCCCTAGCTGACTGTCCTGGAAATCTTGTAGAACGGGCTGGCCTTGAACTCAGGGATCCGCCTGCCTCTGCCTCCTAAGTGCTCGTATTAAAGGCACATGCCACCATCTTATAAATAGTAAGAAACACTGGTACAGGTAGTATCCATGGCAGGGAAGAACCATTTTATAAATAATAAGAAACACTGACATATCTAACTTATACTATAATAAAATAACACCCTGTGGTGTGGTGGTGCAGAGGCCTTTAAATCCCAGCACTTGGGTCTCTAAGTTCCAAGACAGCCAGGGCTACACAGAGAAACCATGTCTCCAAAAACCAAAATAACACTCAAAGGTGACTGGAGACTTATTTGGTAAACTACTGAAGTGTTGGAAAAATAAATAGGTGGGTTTTTCTTCCCCCACTTAAGCCCCATTCACCCAAAGTGAGAAGCCATAAAAAGATATAGTTGACTAACATGAAAAGAAAAAACAAAATTAAAAGCAAGTAACCTAGTTTCAGTTCACAGTACCCACATGATGGCTCTTAAACATCCCTGACTCCAGTTCTAGAAGATCCAACACCCTCTTTTGGCATTTAGGGGCACATATGAAATCTTTAAAAATAAATAAAGACAGCCAGACAAAGACAGACAGACCAATAGACAGATAATGGATAAAGAAATAAATAAAAGCCTTTGTTTTTTATTCAATACACTGCCTAAGTAAGAAGCTCTTCTACATAACAAGCATTATGCTATGCTCAGTAACCATCATATCAAAGAGCAAAATACCGCCAACAAAGCATCCACAAACAGGGAAACCATTAACAGTTAAGATACAGCAATAAAGCTAGGAATGCCCATCATCCCAGCACGCAAGTGCAGACAGGAAGATACAAGAGCTACAAGAATGCAGCGAGTCTATGCTACATAGCCAGCTATAGGCCATCTAGGGCTACAGTGTGAAATCCTTGCCTTAAAAAAAAAAAAAGGAAAATAGATATAGCAATTTAGTAAATTTGTGTAAGTTGACTCAGAAAGAGATTTATTCTTTATTTAGACTTTAAAAAGAAGAACAAGCTGGAGAATTACTATCTATCTCTTTCTCTATGTAACAAGCCCTGTATATATAAACTTAATTTCACTAAGAAAATAGGGCCGGGCGATGGTGGCGCACGCCTTTAATCCCAGCACTCGGGAGGCAGAGCCAGGCGGATCTCTGTGAGTTCGAGGCCAGCCTGGGCTACCAAGTGAGTCCCAGGAAAGGCGCAAAGCTACACAGAGAAACCCTGTCTCGAAAAACCAAAAAAAAAAAAAAAAAAAAAAAATAGGACAAGGATGCTGACATAGCAAAAAAAAAAAAAAATAGAAGTAGACAACCTTTGTTAGAAAAATCTGTTACTATCTGAATTGATATAAAAAATGTTATTTTTTAAATTCAAGTGGCCAAAACCACCAGGTGGGTTGTTCTCATTTTTTTGAGAAAAATACCTGACTTTGATGATTAAATGAGGATAATGAAACAGTGTTTTCTGTTTTCTACCATACAATATGGGGCAGCCAAGCTGGAATTAGCTGTACACTCCCAGTTTTACATAACTGACTGGAAAATTCAGAGGAACTACATGTGATGTGATGTGTTTCTAGAATGTCTTTCTATGAGTCTGTAATTTTATTTCAAATTTGAAGTTTAAAAAAAGAAAGAAATGCATGTGTATTTATAAAGAATCCAACATTCCTAGTTTGTAAATCTGGATTAGCCATTTTTTCCATATTAAAACCAGGGATGCAAAATCTAAAACCGTAGAAAACAGGCTCCACCACCACTTCTACCAACAGGAAAATACACTGAAATTAAGAACTGCTATCTATTCTTTAGTATATGTGCCTTTAAGATGGTTTCTTTCTTCTTCTTTTCTCTCCTTTTTGTTGGGGGTGGGGGCAACGTACAGGGGGCAGGAACAGGTTTCTCTATGTAGACAGCCACAACCTCTCCTGATTCAGTATTCCAGCAAATTGTTTTTTAAAGATAACTTTTTTTTCTCTCTTTTTTTTTTTTCGAGACAGGGTTTCTTTGTGTAGCTTTGCACCATTCCTGGATCTGGTAAAGATAACTTTTTAAGGACATTAAACTTTCAACCTTTTGAATCTAAAGAATGTGTCTATTTTGTTCTACAATGTACCAGACACATACTGCAAATTACAGCTTCCTAGAACTGTGTATGGAGGAATGAGAATCCTAAAGGAGTGACTCAGGAGAAATGCATACAAATAGCATTTGTCATTTAATCATAGGGTCTAAGATAGTTTGCTTCCTTTTTAAATGTTCCTCTATTTTTGAACTTTTAGAAATGCTCTAATAGGAAAAAAAATATTAAACTACAACTTAAGAACAACTAACAAACAAGAATAAAATGATTGATGAGACAAAAGACAACCCTAACATGTAATTGACAACCAGCATCAACATGCTCCCTATTAATGTTCTTTCAGAAAGCTGCTAGGAGTTTAAAAATTGAAGGCTCGGGGCTGGAGAAATGGCTCAGAGGTTAAGAGCACTCACTGGCTGTTCTTCCAGAGGACCTGAGTTCAATTCCCAGCAACCACATGGTGGCTCACAACCATCTGTAATGAGATCTGGTGCCATCTTCTGGCCTATAGGCATACGTGCAGGCAGAACACTGTATACATAATAAATAAATAAATCTTTAAAAAAAGAATTCGAGGCCAGCCTGGTCTACAAAGCGAGTTCCAGGAAAGGCGCAAAGCTACACAGAGAAACCCTGTCTCGAAAAACTGAAAAAAAAAAAAAAAAAGAATTGAAAGCTCAAAGTATCATTAATTAATAAGGTAAAATCAAATCTGCATAGAACCAAAGCAAGACTAATAAAGTGTGGTGGTACTTACTATTCTCTACCACAATTGTGAAAACTAAGAGACAGAGTTGCTTGTATCAGTTATTTTCTGAAAAAAAAAAAAAAATAACAGGTGGATTCCAGGGGAGCAACCTGACAGAAGGGCATAGCTGTTCAAAAGTTTAAGGATGAATCCAACCTCGTATTTCAAACAAATTTATCCAAGTATCAGAAATTTTTACTTTAGTTAGTCTGGACTTAAAAATTTGTCCTTAATTTCTTATATCAATTTACAATGTATCACTAGTGATAGACACAATAAAAAATATCATTCAAGAAGAAACACTAAATATGGAAACATGCCTATAGTCACAAATACTTGAGAAACTGAAGCCCAGAGGATTTTTTGAGACCAACAGCTCAAGAGGAGCCAGGAACTAATAAGGCATGTGGAGGGTGGGGGTTGTTCAGAAGGAGGAGAGAACCTAGACCTATAAGCCTTTTAGGCATAAGCCTATATATAAGCCTTCCATAGGCTAAAGCAGAAGGACTAGTGTGAGTCCCAGGCCAGACAAGGCTGTGTACTGGATCCCAGATTAGGGTAAGAAAGATAACTCTAGCCTGAACCTTTAAGGTTTGTCTTTAAATCATGCTCAGCACACAAGTTCAGTCCCTTTCTTCACCCAAATCTCTCACGAGTCACTCAATCATCTCTTAAATTCTGATCACAGAGGGTATGCTGCCAATCAAGCATTCTCCTTTTTACTAAGCAGTCACTGTTGATTCATCCATCTCTTATTATAATCAACATCCTGCCCACATTTCTGTGACTTAAAAGTGAACACTGTTACATAGGGAAGTCTACCTTTTCAACTGTTTTGGCTGAGTGGAGCACAGGAAGGGGGAATGAAGAAATGTAACCTTGAACAGAAATTATAAAATAGTAAAAATAAGCTTATCTATTTGAGATTTTTAACAGGGATCTGAAAATGGGCTTTAAGATTCATTAAACAAACATACAGAATCAAGTTTACATATAAAAATTTGATGGAATGTTCAGTTTTATTAGATTTTCTGGGTAAGGTGTTGTTATGCATCCTTTCAGGATAAAATTAAGTAATAAGATATTAAGGGACCTAAAACACAGAAAAGCTATTAATCCTTTACAAATAAGGAAAACACTGCTTTTTAGTTTCCTAATCTTTCTATTGTGACTCAGTAAATTCTAGAATGTTAATAGTTTAACAGCATTAAGCTAAAATAGTACTACCAAAAATCTTCTGCTCTATGAACAACTAATTCAGTATATTGCCAGTAAAAGATGTTCACTATGCCAGGCGGTAGTGGTGCATGCCTATAATCCCAGCACTCAGAAGGCAGATCTTTGTGAGTTTGAGGCCAGCCTGGTCTACAGAGCGAGTTCTGGTACAGTCAAGGCTACAAAGAGAAACCCTGTCTTGAAAAACCAAAAGGGGGGGAAAAAGAGATATGTTCACTAAACTAATATTCACATACAAAAATCAGAATGTTTCACGAGTGTCTAGGTAAAGAAGCACATATCTATGTTTGAAATACCCCAAGAGGTGAAGGCAGAAGAATTGTTGAAAGATTAAGGGCCTGTCTGGGCTACAGAATAATAAAGTCTCAAAACACCACAAGAAAAAATTTCCCTAAAAACAATAGCCAGGAGTTGTGCATACCCCTGTAATGCCAGCACCTGAGAGGCAGAGGCCAGACAGGGCTATCCACAGCAAGGCAGTCTCGACAACAAAACACTAAGGCTGCACAGCGGTTCAGGATTTGCCTAGCATACCCAATGCTCTGGGATTTACATCATATATAACATATATAATACATCATATATAATAAAATATAAAACTAAAGAGCTACTTATGTAAGAAATTAGATGGATTCTAATTATGAACAATTTGTCCATCATCACCCATCTCAAAAATAAAAGGGGTGTGGGCCTTTAAATCCATGGCAATGCTATTCAACCAACTCAAAGGTTATGCTTCAAGTCCACAAAGTAATAGTCAATACATGGGTTTTATTACTCTTTAAACTACCCACATTGAGATACTTTCAAAATAAAAGGCTATTATCAACTATGTACAAATTATAAATAAAGTTATTCATTTTATAGCCAAAATGCAATCTGCATAAAAATATATACTGTAAGCACCTTAGAGGAATTTAAACCTAGAGGTTTAGAAGACTATAGCTCAGTGTGGTAGCACACACTTGTATTCCTAACATTCACAACACTGAGGTAGGACTGCAGGGATTTCAAGGCCGATCTAGGTTAAATAGCAAGATCCTGTCCCAAATACAAAAAAATTCCACCAACTTGAAAAAAATTGACGATTCAGGTTTATTGTCCAGTTAGACAAACATCTAAAAATAATACAGTACTAGATAACTACACAATGAAATAACTACCTGACAAACACAATAAAAACAAGACCTTTCTGAATGCTATACAGTCCAAGTATCACATACTGTCATATCCTAAAAATATTCCTAAGTGCTAGTTAAATATTTTCAAAATGTTAATGTTGAAATCTCAGTAAATATCTAAATACTACTACTCATATAAAACTACAAATGAGAGAAATTTAGAAATGGGTAAAGTTTCATATTTCATGGAAGGAGGAAATTTTGTGAAAATGAAACCCAGTATTTTGTAGAAATAATATAAGCTGGTAAAAAATAGAAAAACTAAGGGCTGGGGTATGGGTTAGTTGATAAGAGTGCTTATATATCGCATACAAGGCCCTGGGTCCAATTTCCAGCACTACATTGACTAGGCCTAGTGGGCATCCTGTCTGTCATCCTGTCTGTAATCCAGCATTCAGGAAATGTGGACAGGAAGTTCTCACAAGTCTGTTATTCTCAGCTACACAGGGATTTCAGGGACAGCCTGGGAGACCCTGACTCAAACACAACAACACTTAAAGAAATCTGGTGGTACAAAGAAGAGTAAAATTGAAAAGGAAATATAAACAGTGAAAAATAAAAGATCAGGAAAATAAAGGTCTGGAAAACAAGTTTAATCCCAGCACTCGGGAGGCAGAGGCAGGCGGATCTCTGAGTTTGAGGCCAGGCTGGGCTACAGAGCTCGTTCCAGGACAGCCAGGGCTGTTACACAGAGAAACTCTGTCTCAATATTCTTTTTTTAAAAAATCCTGTTTTCCCAGACTGGTCTATAAAGTGAGTTCCAGAACAGCCAGGGCTACACAGAGAAACCTTGTGTGTGTGTGTGTGTGTGGGGGGGGGGGGGGCCGCAGGGAGGAGAAGATCCCATTTCAACAGAGCAGAAATATATAAAAATATATTAACTAAGCAGAGATCCATATCCATAAGAGAACCACAGAATTTACATGATGTTTCTAATAACTCAGATGACAATCTTATTAAGTCAAGAAAATTTGCTTTAGTTATAAAATCAGATTTATAAGATTATGTTGCCTTAAAAGGGCTAAAATGTTATTGTACTGAATAACCATAAGCACACAGTTCTTTGTACTTGTAGTTAAAATGAAAGAAGAAGAAAATAAAGCTAGAGGAAACTAGACAATAAATCTAATACTAAAATCCTAATAAAGAAACTTAACAGATTTAAACTATTCTAAACACAATACTAGCAAAACCAAGTCTAATCATATTATAGAATTCCTAGAAGTTCAAGAATTCTGTTAAGTCAAAATTATACATGACCTCAATAAATCAGAACAAGATACTATCCATCTCAAGAAACTCTAAGTAACTTGAAAAACAAGACTATTTGGGGCTATGGAATAATCCTCTTGTATACTATAAAGATTTGTCCCTTGAATTGGCTTAATAAAACACTGTGATTGGCCAGTAGTAGGAAGTATGGGGGGGGGGCAACCAAACTAAGGATGATGGGAAGGAGAAGGGAGGGGTCAGGAGTCGCCAGCCAGAGGCAGAGGGAGCAGGGGATGAACATGTCATGCTAAAACAATGTACCACAACATGGCAAAGCATAAAGAGAAATATGGGTTAACATAAAATATAAGAGCTAGTTAGTAAAAAGCCTGAGCTATTGGCCAAGCATTTATAATTCATATCAGTCTCTGAGTCAGTTATTTGGGACCAGGTGGTCTAAAATTTGGTCTTTATAAAATCCCTTAATACTAAAGCCAGACATGGCTCTCAATCTGTAACTTCATCATTGGTAGACACAGACAGCCAGGGTTGCAGGGGTTCTTTAGTCAGCTAGTGTAGTGAAAATAGAGGTTGAGGTTCAGTTCAGAGTACCTGTCTCAAGGGAATAAGATGGAGAACAATAAAGAAATACACCTAATATCCTCCCCTGACCCCCACATACCATACATGGGTACAAGCACCCACTCAAACACAAACAAACAAAAAAAATTGTAAAGCCCTTCATATATTAGGGACTAAAAGATAAGCCTTTCACATGGTAACTGATATGTACTCTAATACAATCTAAAGTAAGGACAAACAAATTCTATCATTAACATTATTTTGGAAACTGTGACTAATGGAGGAGAGAAATCGAGACATTATTCCAGATATAACAAATATTAAATAGCATCAATAAATACTAAAGAAACTATATGTTAGTAAATTTAACATACAAAAGGAAATGCCTAGATATCATGATGTGGTGATATTTTATTTGTGCTTTAATAAATAAAGCTTGCCTAAAGATCAAAGGAAAAAGTCCAGCCATTGTAAGTAAACAAAGAAGTCAGGCAATGCTAGCACATGCCCTTAATCCTATCACTTAGCAGACAGGATCTCTGTGTGTTCAGTTCAAGGCCACACTGGAAACAGAGCCAGGTGTGGTGGCACATTCCAACACTAGTTAACCATGGTGGTCTGGGGGTCTGTATACAGACAGACAGAAAGTGACAGAGCTGTGTAGGAAGAGGAAGTGATGTAGCTGGACAGAGAGCAAATCAGATGGCAGAACAGCAAGGCATATATAGACGTGGGTAGACAGGAAGTAACTCACATTTGGAAGCTGCAGAGTTGGTGATTGGCTGGTGCCTTTCCCTATTATCCCTGATCTCTCTAAGGCTTTCACCCCTATATTTGGCTCCATGTTTTTTATTTAATAAGACCATTTAGAAATTCATCTATACCATGAAAATAATTTTCTAAAATGGACAAGGGAAATCAGGCGGTGATGACACACGTCTTTAATCCCAGCACTCAGGAGGCAGAGGCAGGCAGTTAGAGGACAGCCCAGTCTACAGAGTGAGTTTCAGGACAGCCAGGGCTACACAGAGAAACCATCTCTCAAAAAAACCAAAAAGAAAAAAAAAGACAAGGGAAAAAAGGTCGAAAATACAGTTATTCTCTATATGTTAATGTAATTTAACTTGTTTTAAAGTCTTATCTCTAAGGGCTGGAGAGACAACTTAAGAGAATTTGAGTTCTTGCAGAGAACTGGAGTTCAGTTCCCAGCACTCCATATCAGATATCAACTACCTGCAACTCTAGCGCCAAGGTCTTCAACACCCTTTTCTAGCTTCTAGGACATCTGCATGGCATATGCACATACATGCATGCATACATACTCATAAACAAAAATAAATAAATACGAAGAAAAATATATTGAACTTAGAAAGCTCTTCCAAACAACAGAAGAGGAAACTACTCAGTAAGAACCTTCACAAATGAGCATGATGAGTGATACATGATGGGTGATCCAGTACTTAAGAGACAGATGCAGGCGATGGTGGCACATGTCTTTAATCCTAGTACTCAGGAGGCAGAGGCAGGTGGATCTCTTGTGAGTTTGAGGCCAGCCTGGGCTACAAAGCGAGTTCCAGGATAGCCAGGGATACACAGAGAAACCCTGTCTCGAAAAACCTAAATAATAATAAATAAAAAGGAAATTTCCTCAGACTTATAAAAATAATAACCACAGGTCTATGTACCAAATATTCATCTTAAAGTCAAGAGTGTCTACGTGAAAAACATTAGGTCAATTCTGTAGCCATTCCAAAATGCTAGAGAACTTTAACAGATATTTTGAAATCTTAATTCATAAAACATAATAAAGTTGAAACTTGTTAAACTTTTAATGTTAAGTTTTAGCCTGCCATAAGATTGTAATATATATATTTACAAATACATATTTATTATATGTATAAATATACATACACACATATAAAATTACACACACACACACACACACACACACACACACACACACACACACACACGCCCTAATTGTGTGTCTTATTCTGGACTTACAAACTTACTGCAGTTACCCTGGAACTGGAATCACAGACGATTTTTAGCTTCCACATGGGTGCTGGGAACTGAACCCAGGTCCTCTGCAAGAGCAGCAAGTACTCTTAAGCACTGAGCCATCTTTCAAGTCCCTAATACTATTCTTTATTTTCTTTTTGGTTTTTTTGTTTGTTTGTTTTGTTTTGGAGACAGGGTTTCTCCGTGTAGTTTTGGTGCCTGTCCTGGATCTCACTATGTATGTGCCACCCCTGCCCAGCCTTGCAATACTATTCTTAATTCTTTCAAATGTAGGATTTCAGACTAAATGGTATGTCAGTAGTGCTGAAAATTCTATAGCAATTAATAAATTAGATTTGAAGGTGTGAGAAATAAGCCATAGGCTATTTAACAAACAATTTAAGAATTCAAATTTTTTAAAAATCAGGCTGGGCAGTGATGGTACATGTCTTTGATCCCAGCACTCAGGGAGGCAAAGGCAGGCAGAGATCTCTGTGAGTTCTATGCCGGCTCCTAAGTTATACCAGCCTTCATGATTTTAAATTCTGATTTAAAATAATTTTAATTATCTAGTCATGTGGGAGTTAAAATATCAATTGAAAATAAAGTAAAATTTATTTTACACTACAGACTGTATGTATTTCCTTACCAAAGGAAATACAATAAAATACCTATGAAGACATACTCCAGAATTATGTCTAACGGAAGTACAATAAAAACATTAAAAATTAACTTTCAGTATTTTCTTAACAAGATGTTTTCTGGGTCTAGAGAGATGGCTCACTAGTTAAAAGCAGGTACTGTTCTTGCAGAAAACCCAGGTTCAGTTCCCAGCATCTGTAACAACGTGGCTCACAGCCACCAGAACTCCAGTTCCAGGGGACCCATCACCCTCTTCTGGGCTCTTCAGGCAACTTGATTCACATGTACATACTCCAACTGCCACTCTCACGTCACAAGCCCACACAGAATTGTACTTATGAAAGAGACTAGTACCATAGTGAATCAATATTATTATTCAATATTCATTCTCTTTCTCCCTTCCATTGGTAGAATCTCTATAGAGTTTTAGCTAAGCCCACTTGGTCAACCTACAACTATGTACCTCAAGATCCTATATAGGCAAAGACATTGAGTGATTAAGTTTTAGCAAAAGGATGTGACTGAAAATGGTATGTACAACATCCAGATCCTCTTAAGTGCATAGCTTCTTGCCTATTGAGTGTAAAGGACCAAACAATGAGTAAAATTCCAAAGAGAATGGCAGAGCTGACTCAATAACCTAGGGATCCCTAGAGGCTCTTGTTGAGAACAAACCAACCTTGTCTATCCTCTCCTCTTAACTGTTAGGTAAAAGAAAAATAAACTAACTTCTTTAAGGCGCTGTATTTTGGAGTCTCCTTATAACAGCAACTTGATCTAATGTATACCCTTTCTAAATTGTTTATAAATCTTTTTTTTTTTCAGTGCTAGGCATCAAACCCAGAGTCTCTCACATGTTGGGCAGGTGCTCTACCACTAAACTAATACTCCTGAACCCTTATATAATTATATAAAAACAAACTATGGACTTTAAGAAGAAATAGAACTGGGGGATTTACCTACTCCCACTCTACCATCAAATCATCATCACTATTTTATTAAAATGAAATTATATCACACAGCTTCTTATAATGAAAATACATGCCATCTATGTCAGCAGTATACATATACACATATTTTACATCAAAAACAAATGCAGAGAGCATACAAGATACTTGGAAAAGAACAGTGTCTCTAAATGTATTCAGTCTCATTAAATTGCTTAAAGTGTCAGTATATCATGCTTATTTTAAAATAAAGTGAAATGAAAAACACTAAATTTTATAAGTATGTATCATTCCTATATATTTATATTTCAGTTATGCTAAAGAAAGATAAGGAGTTTATAAAATGTATAAACATTTTCAGCCTTCCCTATAATTTCTATCCAATGACAGAAGGAAGAGGTATGGAAATTTAAGATCTACTGCAAAAAAATCTATGTAATTTATATGCTACTCCATAATATGAATGAGTTTGTTACTATGCTTTAAATATCAAGAGATGCAATGTTTCAGAAGGCGTATTTTCCTCGGGTGTTGTTCCTCAACAGCCATCCACCATTTTTTCAGACAGGATTTCTCACTGGCCTAGTGCGCAAAACCAGGCTAGGTTGGCTGGCCAGTGAAATCCAGGGATCCAGCTTCTTCACCTCCCCAGTGCTGGGATCACAAGTGTGCAACACTATGCTTGGTTTTTTTCACATGGTGCTGGGACTCAAACTCCGGTTCTAACAGGCAATTTACAAACTGAGCCATCACCTAAGCATCTACTTGTACTATTCTTCACCTGTGAATTTTCTAGATAACTGAAGTTCATCATTTTTAAAGTAGTTAAAAGCAAGCTACGTATGGTAACATATGCCTGTAACCCCAGTACTTGGAAGGCTAAAGCAGAAGATAAAGAATTTAAGGTTAACCTTGGCTACACAATTTGTTCAAAGTCAGACTGGGATAAAAGAGACCTTATCTCAAAACATCTTAAAGTAAAAATAAAAATAAATAAAACTGCCAATCCTATAGATATTCACCATATCAAATATAATACCAGACATTTATAACAGTGATGGTAATGTCTGAGGACAATATTAATTGTTAATAAAATGACTGTATCCTCAGTGGCCCTCATTCTATCTACACAAGCAAATTTCAGGTACTTTGAGATTTAAACCCTTAGCAGCCATAATTTAAACAGAGCTGTGCAAACTACTGTGGAACTCTACCTACTCTATGCTGCCACTAGTTTCCCATCACATGGGAGTCAACTTTCATTAGTCAACAGCCTAGAATATGTAAAACCTTCAGAAAATCTAAACATCATAGGAAAACACAAGGTGGGTTTTTTTGGGTTGTTTTTGTTTGTTTTTCAAGACAGGGTTTCGCTATGCAATTTTGTTGCCTGTCCTGGATCTCGCTCTGTAGACCAGGTTGGCCTCGAACTCACCGAGATCCTCCTGGCTCTGTTTCCCAAGTGCTGGGATTAAAGTCGCCTGGCTACAAGGTGGGATTTTTAAAATTCAGGGAAGGGGGTAAAATGTTGATTCTTCAGATCAATTATGCAGTACTTTTTTCCACTTTATTGTCAAAATTTAAAGTCACCTGTTAGAAAAATAAAATACAGCTCTGAAAAGACATCTCAGCAGTTAAGAAAGCTTGCTGCTTTTTTTTTTTTTTTTTTTTTTGGTTTTTCGAGACAGGGTTTCTCTGTGTAGCTTTGCGCCTTTCCTGGAACTCACTTGGTAGTCCAGGCTGGCCTCGAACTCACAGAGATCCGCCTGGCTCTGCCTCCCGAGTGCTGGGATTAAAGGCGTGCGCCACCACCGCCCGGCAGCTTGCTGCTTTTGCAGAGGACCGAGTATAGTTCTTGGCATCCAAGGGGGCACTCAAAACTGCCTCTAACGCCAGCTCCAGAGGATCCAACGCCTTCTCTGGTCTCTGAGGCCAACTGCACTCACATTATACCCACACACACATACACACAATCAAAAAATAAATCCTAGATAGACAGACAGACTAATTGATTACTGTGGTGGTTTGAATGAGAACGGCCCCCACAGGCACATTATTTGAGTGCTACATTCCTAGTTTGTGGGACTACTTTAGGAAGGATTAGGTGTAGCATTGTTGGAAGTTTCAAAAGCCTGCACCAGGCCCAGTCTAGTTCTCTCTGCCTCCGACCTGGGGATCAGATGTGAGCTCTCAGCTACTGCTCCAGCACCACACCTGCCTATCTGCTGTCATGCTCCCTACAATTAGTCATGAACTCACTCTCTGAAAGTATAAGCAAGCTCACAATTAAATTTGTTTTTGTTTTTTGGGTTTTTTTGTTTGTTTGTTTGTTTGTTTTTGTTTTTCGAAACAGGATTTCTCTGTGTACTGCCCTGACTGTCCTGGAACTCTCTCTTGTAGACCAGGCTGGCCTCAAACTCACAGATATCCACCTGCCTCTGCCTCCCATGTGCTGGGATTAAAGGCTTTTGCCACCATGCCAGGCCCATTTTGTAGGCTCCTTTAGTTGAAAGACTGTGTGGTAAAATGGTAGCTTTTCCAAGCGTAGTATTCTAGTGGGTTCTCCCACATTATTCTTCCACAATTAAAAAAAAAGCTGCCTCTCCATGTGTGCATTTGTGTGTTCATAGAGATTCATGTTTGTGGGTATGCCAGAGAGCAAGAACAACTTCTGGTGTCAACTTTAGGAATGGGGACAGAGTTATTGATTGACTTAAACTCACCAATTAGGCTAGATTGGCTCTCCGTGAAAGCTCAGGGATCCCCCTGTGTTTGCCTAGCCAGGGCTGGGATTTCAAGTGTACACCAAATGCCATATAAGCCATTCTTTCCCACCCTGTCCCCTCCATGAAAGTTGTTTATGGACAATTTCAACATTTTTTGGCCCCTTATATTTTAGTTTTGTTTAGTTTTTCCATGCTAAGGAATATATTTCTGACCTTGTGTATATGAAGCAAGTATATTACTACTTAGCTACATCCTTATTGTAATTTATTTGCTTTTTTTTTGTCATAAGAGAAAAGCCTAAAATAAAGATGTATGAGTATAAGGTAGTCTGAAATGATTTTCTTTTTCAAGTCAGTATATCTGTGAGGATGGCTTTTTTATTATTAAGATGTTTATATAGGAAGAGTCTCCTCTTTCAAGCTCTACTTGCACTAAATGATAGGTAGATGATGTACTGTTACTAGGGTAAGCATTGGTATTTGAATAGCATATGTGTTAGACATCTCTTCAGAAACTTATTGTTTGGTATGGTCACTAAAAATCTCATCTCTTGCCGGGCGGTGGTGGCGCACGCCTTTAATCCCAGCACTCGGGAGGCAGAGCCAGGCGGATCTCTGTGAGTTCGAGGCCAGCCTGGGCTACCAAGTGAGTCCCAGGAAAGGCACAAAGCTACACAGAGAAACCCTGTCTCGAAAAACCAAAAAAAAAAAAAAAAAAAAAAACTCATCTCTTAAGAAGTTAAGCAGTTATAGAATAGAATTAGGAATCAAAATGATCAAATTGACTGTGTGCAAAACCAGTGTGTGAAAACAGAGGTCAAATATCAGGCGAAGCGGTACATACCTTTTGTCCCAGCATTTGGGAGGCAGAGGCAGGCAAGCCTCTGAGTTTGAGGCTAGCCTGATCTACATAATGAGTTCTCTGCCTCCCAAGTGCTGGAATTAAAATGCTTTCTTTTATAAGTTGCCTTGATCATTGTGTCTTCACAGCAATACAACAGTAACTAAGACAATTACTTAATGCATTTCTTCACATCTGGAAGCAATCTGTAGACTCTGGACAAAGGAATAACATTCCCCCACTCTCAAACCATGAAGAAATTTCTAGTCAGAAATTTGCCTTAATTTTCATATATCTATTCCTCCCTTGACTTTAGCTTATAGAAAAAAGTAGAAATTTTCTAATCTTCCTCATAGCAAATTAGCATGGAGTTACTGTATATTACAAAAATCACTTTAAAATCCCATGCCTAGGCTAAGAGTATAGACTAATAGTAGAGCATTTGCCTAACATGTGTGAGGCCCTGGGTTTGAATCACAGCACAGGAGTGGCAAGACTTACTCCTAACAGTGTATCTATCAGCATCTTTAATTTTTAAACCTAGACAGGTTAAGGTGAAAAGAAGAAGAGGTTAAAGAACCATAGATGAAGTAATTCCAAACTTTGAGTCACTGCAATGGAAAAGGAAGCATATAAACTTGTAAATGATACTCAAAAAAGAGAGAGAGAAATCAGCAGTATCCTGACAATGGAGACAGAAAAGAAATGGATAAGTCTGAAAACTACTCCAGTAGGAGAAGGACCACATAATGAAGAAGGGAAGAAGAGAAACAACAAAACACTCCATCTGTAGTCTAGATTTTCACTTATTCAAGGATACCTTCAACTCAGCTAAACAAACAGAGTTCAGAAGAGATGTAGGAGCTGACAAAGCATTAATGTGAGTCAGACATATACAGCAGTTTAAAGCTTTGATAATGAATGATACTGCCCAGACTTTCTGATCTATGTAATTCCCTGAAAATTCTATCTAAACTAGTTTAGACCATGTCTTCTGTCACTTATAGAGTTCTAAGTGACACAACCCTTCACTGGATCTTTAATATATTCTTTACGAAGTAATGAGAGTAAAAATGTGATTATGATTATTTCAATTTGTACTTGGGATAAAATCATTTATGTGGCACTTATGAAAATAACAGCCTTGTTTAAAATGAGTGGTGTGTGGGGTTGGGGACTTAGCTTAGTGGTAGAGTGCTTGCCTAGCAAGCGCAAGGCCCTGGGTTCGGTCCTCAGCTCTGGAAAAAAAAAAATGAGTGGTGTGTGTGTGTGTGTGTGTGTGTGTGTGTGTGTGTGTGTGTGTGTGTACATGTGCATGTGTAGGTATGTGGCCCATGCACATACAGAGACCAGAGGAGAAAGTTAGGTGTTCTGGTTCTATGACTCACCTAGTTCTATGACTCTCTGCCTTATTCACTTAAGACAGGGTCTCCTGCCGGGTGGTGGTGGTGCACGCCTTTAATCCCAGCACTCGGGAGGCAGAGGCAGGCAGATCTCTGTGAGTTCGAGGCCAGCCTGCTCTACAAAGTGAGTTCCAGGAAAGGCGCAAAACTACACAGAGAAACCCTGTCTCGAAAAACCAAAAAAAAAAAAAAAAAAAAAGACAGGGTCTCCTACAGAACCTGGAACCCACGCCCCAGTGATCCTCCTGTCTCTGTACTGTAGACCAGGTGCACACATGGTCATGCTCAGCTTTTTATGTAGCTGCTGAGGATTTGAACTGGGGTCCATATGCTTGTACAGCAAGCATTCTTACCACAAACTACATCTCCTGAGCCCATCACAGCCTTCTGATTCATATCTCATTTCCATACACCTCTATCACTATGTTTCACATACTAGCTTTGTGAAGTTTCTAAACATACTTTCAACACACAACCCACAATAAATTCTACATATTAGCCTAAGAAAAATGAAAACATGATTCACAAAGGGCTTATATACCAATGTCCATAGACATCTTTTTCATAGTAGACAAAATGGAGAAAATAAAATGTTCATCAGATAACTGAATAAACAAATTTTTCACCAGAATACAAAAGAAATACTGCTCAGAGAAAAACAAAACAAAACATAACAAACACAGCATTAACAAATGTGAAATGTATTATGCTCAGTAAGTACAAGAAACCAGTCACAAAATGAACCCATTTACATAAACAGGCAAAACTAAGCTCTGATGACAGAAACCAACAGTCTGGGTGATAAGTAACAAGTAGGAAGCAGTATGAGGAGTGTCCTGGGTGATGGAAATGCTCTCAATCTTGACAGAGGTGTGGGTTATGCAGTTGTACATATCCTTCACAGCATATTTAACACAAAACTTGTTTCACTGTATTTTGTAAGATCTCAAATTTAAATAAAATTAAGCTATAAAATCTGTATAGGCTTAAGTCTACTCCGTTAGAATCTGGATCAATCAGAACAGAAATCTCTATTCAGCCATAAAGATTTCAATGAAACTAAACACTGAGAAGGGAGGACAGTCTTCTGGGACATACCCTACAGTTACAAGCCCAAACATTTACGTCAGTCTCCCACACAGCTATTCTTCAGTCAAAGTAGGAAAGATGTAGAAACACAAAAGGGATTCTGGTTGACTAAAAAAAGTCAGCAGGGTTACAAGATGGCTTAGGAGACGAGGCACTTCCTGCCAAGCCTAATGGTGGAAGTTTCATCCCTGAGGCCCCACAAATTGTCTTATGGCCTCCCCATGCACACTGTGGCACACATGCACTCACATACGTATAAATAAATGTAATAAAAAATGCTTTTAAAAAGTCAGTATACTTGGCCAAAAAATTCTGAGCGCCCCCTCCTCAAACTACTGGAATTAAATTGATCTTTTAAGACTTTTTATCAAACCCGAAAGTCTGCAAACATTGCTAAATAGAACCATTTGGCAAATTATTTATTTTTATGAAAATTGTGACATGTCTAAAAGCAGAATTTTCACAAGAAAAACTAAAAATTGGAAATAAGTACCAGAAAAGAAATCATGATGGTAAAATTGTGTAAAAAAGTAATCGTAGGGCATAAAATGGATGTGTTGTGTGTATTGGGGGGTGGAGGGTGTTAATGCTGGCGGCTGAACCCAGACCCTTGTGCATGCTAAGTATAAGCTCTACCACTCATCTACACGGGCAGCCCAGATAAAATGATGTTTGAGAAGCAAAACTACCAAGAGATAAAGGTACAGTAAGAACAAGTAGCCTTCAAATTGCTAATCAATATTTCTTTCACTTCTCTGAACTCTATACTGCCTTAGTACACAATTAATTGCTTCATTTCTTCAAAACTGTCTAAAGTCACTAACCTACACATTAGTGCCTTGCAGACAGTGTCCCAACACCTAGCCAAAGGAGACTATGTAAAACATCTCCAGTGACCCTCAATACAAGCAGGTCATGGCAGAAAGCATCCCAAAGCACTGAACCTTTTAAAACTAACCCTATTAATATACAGTTGGTTCTACAAGAAACTATATATAGAAAAAAAAGGCTTAAATACACAATTGATGCATTATGAAAACAACTGAAAAAAGTTAAAGTAAGTATACTGAAGGACATGAATGCAATTTTTTTGTTTTTGTTTTTGAGACAGGGTTTCTCTGTGTAGCCCTGACTGTCCTAGAATGTGTTCTGTAGACCAGGCTGGCTTTCAAACTCATAGAGATCTGCTGGCCTCTGGGATTAAAGGCGTGTGCCATCACCACTGGACCCAATTTTTTTCTAAGTAGGATTGCATTATGTAGCTTTTACTGGCCTGGAACTCACTAGATAGACCAGACTGGCTGCCTCAGTGCTTGGATTAAACAGACAGACACCATCACACCTGGCACAATTTATTTTCTTTTAGACACGAAAAAACAAAAGATAATTAGCCTTCTATAGAATCAAGTTTTAATAAGGTGATTGGCATGGAAGTTTGAATACAAGCCTAAAGGTGTCATAAATAGGAAAATAAAAATATTAGTCTCTTATTTAGGGGTTTCTTCTGATAAATGAGCTAGTGATATGCTTCACCTAATAATAAATAAATAAAGGGATATTTTTAAACTCTCACAGTCAAAAGCCATATTAAAAAACAGTAAGGAGGGGTCAGAAAGATGGCTTGTCTTACAAGCCTGACAGCCTGAGTCCAATCCTCAGACTCTACATCAAGATTGAAAGAGAAGACCAACTCCACATAGTTATTCTCTGACCTCCACACATGAGAGCCGTAACATATGCAGCTACACACATATCACACCCACCCACACAACAACAACAACAACAATAACAATGAGAAGGAGGACTACAAAGATACTCAGTGGTTAAAGACATACATACTGCTCTTGCAAAGGACCTGAGTTCAGTTCCCAGCACCCACACTGGGTGGCTCAGAACCACCTAAAATCCAGCTCCAGGAGACCTGACACTCACTTTTGAACTCCATAGGCACCTGCACTCATGAGCATATGCCCACACATAGACTCACATATACAAATAATTAAAAACAAGAATAAAACTTTAAGATAACAATTAGGTAGTAGAGCTCTACTAACGTTCTTGGCTAAATAAAAACTAGTAAGTAGAACAAAAATACCTTTTTTCTATTTACTTCCCAACAAAATATATTACTAACTTGGCAAAGAATTAAAAAGCAATTTTTTAAACTGTCTCAATCAAAGATAGATTTAAGCAGTGTGTGAAACTGTAGATAAAAATAGCCTATCATTCTATTCAGATTCTAGAAGGGCATAAGAAAAAAGAACAATGTCTTCTGTTCTAAGAGTAGGATAGTAATATCTCTTCAAGGCTTTCCTTCCAAGAACACTCTATTTCATTATGCTCATAACCAATCATAATTTTTTAAACTGGTTCTGACTCAACACAGTAATGCATAGCACAGAAGGCTGCATTGTTAATAAATGTTCTGGTTAAGAGTCAACTTGTCTCAACCCAGGAGCTACAGCTCAGTGTTAGAGCATCTGCCTAATATGCCCAAGAACCTGGTTCCATCCCTAGAACCACAAGGGGGAAAAAGCCAACATGTGTGTAACTTAGTTCTGAAGTCTTACTCCTATTAAATTCCTAAAATATAATAAAACATAAATATAAGCAACTTTCATTTCAAAATGTCTAAGAAACTGCTTTTTAAAAGTGATATATAATTCTAAAGAAAGCACTAAAATTGAAGTGGCTATACATCGCCAATGGTATCATAAGTATCCGAAAATAAACACAATAAAAAAATCTACATCAGTAATAATATCCTCCAATCATATAACTTTACAGGCTGGAGAGATGGCTCAGTGGTTAAGAACACTGGCTGCTCTTCCAGAGGACCCAGGTTCAACTCCCAGCACCCACATGGTAGCTCACAACTGTCTGTAACTCCTATTTCAGGGGATCCAACATCCTCACACAGACATACATGAAGGCAAAATACCAACATACATAAAATAAAAATAAGTAAATAATTTAAAAAATAGATTTACATCTGGATATTTAGCCTAAGTTAATTAATAGTTTAATTAAAAGAAATGCTGGTTGTTTCAATTTTGCCTACCAGTTTAGAGTACAGTTATTACATTCCTATAGTCAATCTAAAGAAGTTAAAACCTGGGTTAAGATAGTACAAAGACCTGAATTTAAAACAACCAAACTGACTTGCTATATTTCCCCAGATGTGTTCTGGGTGATTTAAAAAGAAACATCAATGGACTATATAAAGTTAAGCTTTATCAAAGTTAAGGGAAAGTCAAAAGCAAACAATTTCATGTTATAAAATCTCATCGTTGGATAATGGAGAGATCCTGTCTCAAAAATACAAATACAAAAAAAAAAAAAAAAAAAAAAAAAAACAACCAAACCCACAAACCAGAATCTCTTCACTGGAAAGTTTCAAAACAAAGACACCAACATCTCTAGTATTTTCAGAGAAAGAAACATCAAAATGTAAATGGATGGAAAGAATTCTGTCATTCATTGAGTTAGCAGTACCACAATAACAAAGAGAAATAAATGCCTTGAAATTTGCTTATAGAATACCCAAACAATAAGGCTTCAGTATTTCATGATTCACAAAGATTACAAGTGGGAAATTAAAGAAAATTAGGCAACTCATGACAAAAACTGTACAGGGCAAAAAAAAAAAAATGGTTGTCTAAAATGAAAGAATCAAACTCTTAATAAAATTATGGTATATAATATTTGAGGTAGGAAAAAGAATTCCATAGAAGTTCAAAACTAACATACTAATGTCAGACACATGGCACATGCCTGTGATTCCAGCTATATATCTGTCTCTTTATAAATAAAAGTAACACACAGGCCAGTCACAGTGGTCAAGGCCTACAATCCCAGAACTTGGGAGAGAGAGGCAGGAAAGTTTGAGACCAGCCTGGTCTTCATAGCAAGTAGGCTACTTAGTGAAGGCCTGTCTGCAAAAAAAAAGAAAATAAGTAAAATAAGGGTCCCCAGAAGGGAGATGAGAAGCTTCAGTTTGTAGAGAAGGATCCTTACTACAGACTCATAACTGGTCAAAGCACTGAGAATAAATAATGGACTGTTGAGTGCTCAGTCATAATGGAACATTTGTATGACCCACCACCCTCCTCTGCCAAAGCTCAGGAGCACTGCTGAAGAAGAAACGGGAAACAAGAATATCAGAGTCAAAGGATGGTAAGGAAAGTTGTGAACTGCTGCTCTCAGGATGTAACATGGCTGCTGCATCACAGTATCAGGAGTTACCTACACAAGATCTGCTGCACAAGACGTTCAGAAGACTGAGTCCACCAACACTCCATCACAAAGAGCCAGCTCACCCTTCCCAGAAGAGGAACAGGAAGTTAGTTAATGGCTGTGTTGTGGAAAGGGGAGTCAGGTTCCTTAGTAGTGTAACAACTGGTAAGCTGCTCTTAATTAAATCCCCTACCCATTCTCATGCAAGCAACCCTAATTAAATCCCATGGGGTGGGTACCAGTACACACACACACAGGGGGGCACACATAAAAGTATAAAGGAGACCTAGAAGAAAATGTTCTGTGGAAGGAGGGGAATATGACAGGATAATAGGGTTGAGGGGGTAATCAAAATACATTGCATGTGTAGGAAACTGGGAAAGATTAAAAGATGTTTAAAAACTGAATGAACATATTAAACATTCATTTTATAGTATAAAACAAAAATAATCCCAACAAAACTGTTTAATAAGAATGGGGAAGCCAGGCAGTGGTGGCACATGCCTTTAATCCCAGCACTCAGGAGGCAGAGACAGGAGGATCTCTGAGTTTGAGGCCAGCCTGGTCTACAGACTGAGTTCTAGAATAACCAAAGCAACATAGCAAAACCCTGTCTCAAAAAAAAAAAAAAAAAAAAAAAGAATGGGGAAGAAAGAGGAAAAAGAGAGATGGCTAGGTTGTTAAGAGCATTTGCGGCTCTTGCCCACAAGCCAGGTTTTCCCACCAACACTGGGCAACTACAACCACCAGATGATGCCCTTTTCTGACATCTGAGGGCATTGCACCAATATAGTACACATACATACATTGAGCCACACATATATATACATAAAGCAAGTCTTTAAAAAAATTAGGGGAGGCTAGAAGAGAGGGCTCAGAGATTAAGGGTGCTTATTGCTCTTGCAGAGGACTTAGATTCTATTTCCAGCACCCACATGGCATCTCATGACCATCTCTAACTCTAGTTTCTCAGTTCTAGTCTTCTCTGGCCTCTCTCTGCAGGCACCAGGCATGCACATGATACACATACATACATGCAAGGCAAAACACTCATACACATAAAATAAAAATAAATCTAAAATTTAAAAATAGGGAGAAAGCTTAATGTTGATATATTGACCAACAAATTTGTTTAAAGTAACTTTGCACATAAGATAATCTGTTCATAAAGTCTATTTGGAGGTGGGGGAGGAGGGAGAGAGAAAAGTGCTTGGAAAAAAACTCAATGAGGGACATGTCTCAAAACAAAGTTCAGTGGAGTAAGGTTTTCTTACACAGTAGGCTGTCATCAACCGCTATAGCTATAGAAATCTGAAAGAGATAAACAACTTTGCAGAGGGAAGAAGAAACCCTGTCTCGAAAAGCCATCAGACCAGACAACAAACATGGTAATATACATAACCACATTGCTTCCCCATCACAATTATAAAGAGTATTAAGTGGCTGCTAAAAATGCTGCTTGTTGATTTATCTTATATCTTCCAATTTACAGAGTATATAATACAGTACGTAACAAATAGAAAATACAATGCTATGGTAACTTTAAAAAGCTAATGCTTTAAAAATGCAGCCGGCAGTGGTGGCCTACATCTGTAGTCTGAGGAGGGTTAAGGTCAGCCAGTGCTACATATTCAAAGCATGTCTCAAACAATATAAACAATTACAAGCAAAAGGCAAATAAGACAATTGACAGAAAAAGGACAAAATGAACTTTAAACAAAAAACATTCAGTACTGGTACACTGTTCCCAAATTGCACTTTTACAGTTAACATACACTGCACGTTCTTTATCTTGAGAGATACACCTACTTCTTCTCTTATCAGCATTACATATTCCATGACATGATCACAGAGAATTTAACAAATCTCTTACTACTGACCCTTCTGTTTCCAATCCTTTGGCACATACCATTTAAAACATATATTTGGCCGGGTGGCGGTGGCGCATGCCTTTAATCCCAGCACTCGGAAGGCAGAGCCAGGTGGATCTCTGTGAGTTCGAGGCCAGCCTGGTCTACAGAGCAAGATCCAGGACAGGCACCAAAACTACACAGAGAAACCCTGTCTCGAAAAGTCAAAACAAAAAAAAAAAAAAAAAAAAACAAAACAAAAAAAACTCATATATTCATATATTCCCTAAAACTAATTTGCTAAACAATAAAAACCACTGAAATTACCACACTTACATGTTTATCTAAAGAAAGCAGACACAAGAGTCTGATATTTTACATCAGTATGTTACTGTGATATACTAAAATTACATGTGTTTATAATAATTTCAGATGTTTATGTGAATATTTTTAATAGGTGTTATATAAACATTTCCCTACAGATACGTTTGCATTTACTAATATTTTAACAAACATATTTGCCAATATTTTCTCTAGTCATAATTTTTTATTTGAGACAGGGTCTAACTATACATACAGCTCATATTGGCCTAGAAAACCTCAACCTCCAAACCCTTCTGCCTGCAGCTGCAAGGTGCTGGAGTACAACTACGATTTAACACATCTGGCTAACATTTTTAATTTATTTGTTTAATTATTTTATTTGTGGGAACACTCACGCTTGGTCAATCTCTCCTTGCACCATGTGGGCTCCAGCAATTAAACTAAGGTTGGAAGGCTTGGCAGCAAGCACCTCTACCTGCTGAGCAATCT
This sequence comes from Peromyscus californicus insignis, assembly GCF_007827085.1. Taxonomy (NCBI): domain Eukaryota; kingdom Metazoa; phylum Chordata; class Mammalia; order Rodentia; family Cricetidae; genus Peromyscus; species Peromyscus californicus. The sequence continues at coordinate 48,222,570 of NW_026294584.1, forward strand.
TGCCAGCCCTTAACATTTACTTTTCACAGTGAGATTTAGATTTTGGGGCATGTGTGTGTGTGTGTCCATGTGTGTGCAGATACCCACAGAGGCCAAAAGATCCCTTAGCATTGGAGTTTCAGGTGGTTGTGAGCCATCCCACATTGATGCTGGAAACCAAATTCTCTCTATTCCTATGAAAGTGCTCTTAACCTCTGAGCCATAGCTTCAGCTCCTAAAACACTTTTTGAATGTTTTTATGTTCTTTATTTTTGTTTTGTTTTTTAATTTATTTATATGGAGCTGGAAAGATGGCTCAGCAGCTAAGAGCACTTACCACTCCTGCAGAAGACCTAGGGTTCAGTTCCCAGCACGTGGTAGCTCACAAACACTCCTAACTCCAGTTCCAGGGTATCCAATGCCTTCCTCTGATCTCTGCAAGTCCCAGGCACAAACCTGATACACAGACATGCATGCAGGCAAAATATCCATATACATAGGATAAATAAATAAATCTAAATTTTTTAAATTTTTTGTATGTGTGTATGCATGCACGATGTACATACATCTATGTGGGCATAGAAATCAGAGGACAACTTGTGGAAAGTCCGTTCTTGAACTCTACCACGTGAGTTCAAGAGATCACACTCAGATCATCAGGCTTGACAGTAAATGACAACACCGCTGAGCCATCTCACTGGCCCTTTAGTATCTTTTGGAGACAGAGTGCCTTCCTCAAATCTTCTGATCCTCCTGACTTAGCTTCTAAGTGCTAGGATTACAGGTGTGTGCAACACTGCAGTTACAATGTACCACAAAATCCAGCTTTCACATTCATATTTGAATAAATTATTTCATCATTCTAGTAATTGTGTAATGTTATTATTCTCCAGGTGTCAACTAAAATACTTTTAACTTTAATATAGTATCATTTCTTACTGATGTGGCTGCTGTATACAATTTCCAACATACATGTATGTTAGCTTTTTGTACTTTTGATTTTATTTTACTTTATGTGTATGACTGTTTTGCCTGCATGTATATCTGTACACCATGGAGTGCTTCAGACAGTTGTGAAACACCATGTAGGTGCTGGGAATTGAATCTGGGTCCTCAGGAAGAACAGCCAGTGCTCTTAACCGCTGAGCTATCTCTCCAGCCCTGTATGTTAGATTGTTAGTGAAAACTTTATTGACTGTGAAATTTTATGTGTGGTATATACATGTGTTGTGCAAATGTATGCAGAAGATATCAAATATCTTCCATCACTTTCCACTTATTTTTTGAGATAAGATCTATCACTAACCCTTTCAGCCAAATTCAGTAAAACTAGCTGGCTGGCAAACCCAAGAATCTTCCTGTACCCACCTCTGCAGCACTGAAATTTCAGGTTACACTACCACATTCAACTTTCTGGATCTGTGTGCGCGCGCTAAGGATCCAAACTCCCAACCTCACATCTTGCATGGCAAGCATTTTATGCACAGAGTCACCGCCCCCAAGCCCCTGTAAAATGGTTTTCTGTCAAATATATATATACATATATATATATATATATATGTATATATATATGAACTTAAATAAGCCATAGTCCTGAGTTTACAAGACAAGCATTCTTTAAAATAATGTTAAGATGAATTGTCAACCAAACTTCTTTGATAATCTTTAATAACTAATAAAAGCATTCCATCAGATACAAAAGGCTAAATTTTAGTCAAAAAGCACAGTTAGTATATGCACTTCATTTGGTTTAATTAATTTATTTTATTTTTATGTGTATGTTCCTGGGTGTTATTTGTGCACCACATGCAAGCCAGGGCCCTCAGAGGTTAGAAGAGAAAACTGATCACCAGGAACTAGAGTTACAGTTGTGAACTGCCACATAGGTGCTGGGAACTGAATTTGTAAGAGAACCCAGTGTTCTTAACCACTGAGCCATCTCTCCAGCCCCTACTTTTTTTTTCAGCTTTTAAATTACATTTGTTTGTGTGTCTGTGTCTGCTTGCAATTGCCACAGTACATGCATGGAGGTCAGAGGGCAACTTTCAGAGCAAATTTTCTCCTTCTACCATGTAAGTCCCAGGGATTCAACTCAGATAGTTAGGTTTGACATCTGGAGCTTTTACCCACTTAGCCATCTCACCAGCCCATTATATACATTTTCAAACTAACAGAAGAATCCTAATAATAAAAATACTGGAGGAAAATATAAAGTAACATTTTAAAGTATTAGAAAGAAAACAAACTGAAAATTTTTCGCACAAAATGTTGAAATTTTGGCCAAATTTATCAGATAAATATTTTTCTGAAAATACCAACACAATTGGCAAATCTAATTGGTTTATGTATTAACTGACACAAAGGTAGAGTGTCTACAGAATCAATTCCTTGGAATGAAACTGTTTCATCAAGAATATGCAAATATGTAAAAAATGATTCTTATTGGGTCAGTGTCAGAGTATTAAATAAAAAACTACTGCAATCTACACTCTCAGTAAAGTCAAACAATTTAACCCTTTACAGTCTAACATGTAAGTACTGTAATTATCTTAAATGTTTGAATATTTACAATTTGAGAGTGATATACTTTATAATAGGAAAATTCCTTTCAAAATAGGTTAGGAAGAACTATGAAAGATATTTATATAATAAATGTCCAAAGTATAAAAACTGTCTTTAAACTACTAAGAATGATCTAAACACAAGTTCACATATTTTTTTAAAAATCAAGATAATATGAAAAAAATATGCGGATGTTTATTTTAGGGTTTTTGAATTATAAGAATCCTTTCATTTCTTTTTTGAGGTTTTCTCCAGAGTTGTTATTATGCTAATTTTCTGTTACAAAAAGTTCTAGTAGCTTAAAAATAACGAATTACAGCTCTTTATACCACCCAGGCTTTTGATTTCCTGTCAATGGCCCACCCAGTTTTCTGTTGCCCAGTGCCAAAATTTGATCATAATTTTTGCTTCAGCATTCTCCACTATCCTCTGAATCTGGTCATTACAACCTATTGACTTCACTTCTCCAAGAACTCTCTTCTGGTCTCCATTTCAACTGGGTTATTAATATAGGATGGAAAGCAGTCTGCACTGACTCTTAGGATCTCTCGGCTCTCGAATTCATGTACTACACAGTTGTCTAATTTTCTTCAAATGAAAGCTTGTCAAACATGCCCATACATACTAATTGCTTAAATATTTTGTTAAAAAAAAAATACTGATTCTGATTCACTATGACTACAGAAGTTTGTATTTCTAATAAATTCCTAGGTGGTCCACATGCTTTAAACTACATTCACATCACTCTTAGATTAAGAACATTTGATGGGCGGTGATGGTGCATGCCCTTAATCCCAGCACCCGGAAGGCACGGGCAGGTGGAACTAACTCTGTGAGCTTGAGGCTAACCTGGTCTAAAAAGGAAGTTCCAGGACTGCCTGTTACACAAAGAAACCCTATTTCAAAACACCAAAAAAAGAAAAAACAAACAAACAAACCCTTTAAACTGAGGATTGGAGAGAGGGTTCTGCAGTTAAGAGGACTAGCTGCTCTTCCATAGGGCCAAGGTTCAATTCACACCCACAGAGCCTCTCAACTACTGTAATTCCAGTCCTATGGGATCTGATGTTCTTCTACCCTTCACTGCTACCAGGTACACAGATAATGCACAGACATACATGCAGGCAAAACACCCACACACATAAAAACAATAAATGAAGAAAAAAAGAACCTTTAAACTAGTACTTTATTCTGCTCAAATTTAAATTCATTCTTGGGGTTTTAGGAAAGTATCTTCCTTATACTGTCTAATTCTACTGCCTCAAAAAAATGTACTCATTCTCACTGCTGACCATACATTTTCATTTGGCTCTGTAGTCCTCCTGTATAGAAGTGTTCCTTGGGTTCACTTAAACTTTCTTTACCACTCATTCAAGTACTATCTTTCACAACTCTAAACAAATTAATCCTGTTCACATTCTTTGACTTCCAGTTTTCTGAACTCCAACAATACTCCCCTCCCCATTGTGGCTCTGGTATCAGTTGTTTTATGTGGTGATATAGTGTGCACCCTAATAAACTTGCCTGAGGATCAGAGGACAGAGCCAGCCACTAGATTAGACTTAGAGGTCAGGCAGGGGTGGCACACACCCTTAATCCTATCACTGGAGGCAGAGATCCATCTGGATCTCTGTGAGTTCAAGCCACACCAGAAACAGAGCCAGGCAGTGGAGATACACGCCTTTACTCCCAGGACATGATGTCTGGACAGAGAAAGGTATATAAGGCGTGAGCAAGCAGGAACTCACACTCTTTAGATATCTGACTCTGGGTTTTTTATTAAAAGACCATCTAAGATTCGAACAACAGCACTATTAGAACCACAGTGCAAAAGCATTCCTCTTGTATCCCATGAAATGCCTTAGGGACACAGATTTCTCTCTCATTTCCCAACAAGATGCTTAATATGTAGTTCATGCCAGGTGTGGAAATGCATTCCTTTGATCCCAGCACTTGGGAGACAGAGGCAGGTGGATCTCTATGAGTTTGAAGCCAGCCTGCTCTACACAGCAAGTTCCAGGCCAGTCAAGGCTATATAGTGAGACCCTGTCTCCAAAAAACAAAAGCAATTATTCAGGTCTGGGCATATAAATTAGTACTGCAGCACTTGCCTGGCACATAAAAGACCCTGGGCTCAATCCCAGTTACAACCAAAACAAAACAAAACCACCTCCTCTACACACACACAGACAAAGACACGTAAAAAAACCAAGCTACCAAAACTCAACCAGGATAAAACAGATAATCTGACTACCCCTATAACCACTAAAGATGTGGAAGCCATAATTAACAAGCTTTCCAAACAGAAATCCCTTGGTCCAGCCAACTTCCTGGGTAAATTTTATCAAAAATGAAATAATTCATTTTTTGGTATCTCAGGTGGGGATATAACTCAATGGTAATGCACTCACCTGGCATGTTCAAAGCTCTGGGTCTGGTCCCCAGTAGTCCAAAGAAAATAATAATAATAATAATAATAATGACAAAGATATTGCAAACAGAAAGAAGGTGGGAGATAACTTCTGATCAATATCCCTCATGAACTTAGATATAGAAATCTTGAATAAAATAGTATTAGATTAAAACCTAGGAATGCATAAGGAAGACTGTAAACCACAACAAAATGTGATTTGTTCTAGCTATGCAAGAGACTCAACTTTTTTTTTTTTAACTTTTAAAAATTGTATGTGTATGGGTGTTTTAGCTGCATGTCTGGTACCAAGTGTAGGCCCTAGTGCCTTTGGAGCCAGAAGAGGATGTTCAGTCTCCTGGGACTAGAGTTATGGACAGGTATGAGTTACCACGAGGGTGCTGGGAATCAAACCCAGGTCCTCTGGAAGAGCAGCAAGTGCTCTTAATCACTAAGCCATCTTTACAGCCCTGCCTCAATTCTTGGGGGGAAAAATCCATATAGATCTAGAGAAATATAACTAACTGGCTAAAAGTATTTGCTGCTCTTCCAGGGATCTGAATTTGGTTCTCAGCACTCACGTAGCCCCAGGTGATGGGACACTGTCTTCTGGCCTCCAGAAGCACTGCACAAATGTGGCATACAGACACACAGACACACATATAAAACAAAAATAGTATTTTTTAAAATATCTTTAAAAAATTTTTGTAATTTCTGATAACAAATCTCAACAGGGCCTGGGGGCACAGGTCAGTAGTAAAGAGCACTTACCTAGCATATGTGAGACCCAGGTTTGATGGGGGAGGGGGGAACGGACGACACTTCTGAACAAACTAGTAACAGAAGAGTAACTTCCTCAACTTGGCAAAGAATAGCTAAAAAACAGCCACAGTATCTTTCCTCCTAAGCATAGGTCCAAAGCAAAGACAGCAGTTCTCACCAGTCTTACTCAACAGTAAGGAATAGAAAATAAAAAGCAAACCAGACTGGAAAAGTTTTTGCAAAGTCCTTATTTATAGATGGTATAGCTATTTACTTAGAAAATAAGAAAAAGAAATTCCACTATATTAAGTAAGTTCAGGGAGATCACAAGATTCAAGATCAATAAACAAAAATCAAGCACATTTCTATATGATAACCACAAACAAACAAACAAAAAAAGTTGTTATATTGCACAAAGAAACTGGTCTATGCAATGGTTATTCTTCAGTCAACTTGACTGAATTTGTAATCACTTAGGAGACACAGCCTAGTTGTATCGATGATGGTGTTTCTAGGAAGGAAAACCAACCCTGCATGTGAGCAGCACTATCCCATGGGTTAGGGTCTTCAACTTTATAAAAAGAAGGAAAGGAAAGCAAAATGAATGCCAGCATCCATGGCTTTGCTTCCTAACTGGAGACAATAACCAGGCACATCATGCTCCTGCTACAATGCCTTTTCTGCATCATCAACTACATCCCCTCAAACTGGGAGCTAAAATAACCCTTCCTTCCTGAAGTCAGGATTTTGTCAAAGCAACAAGGTAATCAAGTACATCTAGTGCGTTACAGCTGTGCAGTCCTAGCCACTTGGGAAGGTTCCAGTACACCTAGTGTGATACAGCTGTGCAGTCCAAGCTACTTGAGAAGGTTGAGGTAGGAGGATAACAAGTTAAAGGCCTGTCTTCACATCCTATCAAGAACCTATCTTAAAAATTAAGTAAGAAAGCAAGTTAAAGAAAAGCTTCAGGTATGGCTCAATGGTAAAGTGCATGCCCAGTACCTGTGAGGCCCTTAGCTATAAATCTGTGCTGATAAAAGAAGTAAAAGATTTGCCAGGTGGTGGTGGCGCATGCCTTTAATCCCAGCACTCAGGAGGCAAAGGCAGGCAGATCTCTGTGAGTTCGAGGCCAGCCTGGTCGACAGAGCAAGTTCCAGGACAGCCAGGACTACACAGAAACCCTGTCTCAAAAAAAAAAAAAAAAAAGAAGTAAAAGATTTAAATAACTCAAGAGCCTTGGTATGCTTACTGATTGGAAGACCTAATACAATAAAGATACCAATCACTCCCAAACTCCGCTACAGGAATAAAATAATGCAATTCCTAGAAGAAAATAAAACAAAAACAAAAAGGCTTTTACAGATACGAATGGGGCTTATAAAATTTATAAGGGAAGGGGAAAGTCCTACGGTACCTAAAGCATTTTTGTCAACAGTCCAATGGGAAGAATTACTCTTCCCAATGTTAAGATTTACAACATAATGTAGTTCTGATGGAGAGAGAAATGCAGACTGATGGAACACAATAGAAACTACAGAAAACAAAAGTCTGCTCAAATATGCTCAACCGACTTTTCACAACTTTACCCAAGCATTCAATGGAGGAAAGAAAGCCTTTATAACAAATGATACCAGAGCAATGATGCTGGGGTGTGAAATATTACTACTCAGGAAACAGTAAATTAAATCAACTTGAAATGGACCACACATTTAAATATAAAGTATGGTGGTCATGCATGCCTATAATCTTAGTACTTAGGAAGCCAAAACACGAAGACTGGAAGTTCAAGGCTTGAATGTGTTACATAGTAAGACTGTCTCAAAACACAATCACCCTTCCTACCACCACACACAAAATAAACAAATCTCCACCTCTAGCCCTTTTAACCTCCTTTAATTTGAAATTTTTCAGAACTCAGCATTAGGTAAAGGGTGCTTGGAGGACACAAAAGTCTTATCTATAAAAGAAAGACTTGGACCTCATCAAAACATAAAATTTTCATGCAAAAAAAATTAAGTCGGTGTAGTGCTAAGTCTTGTGCATGCTACACAAGCATTCCACCACTGAGCAGAGCTAAACCACCAGTTCTCAGATTTAAAGTGTACATTAGAGCTGGGAATACCCCATTTGACAAGATATTCCAGGCCTTGGGTTTAATCACCACCACCACATTAAAAAGACACAATAAGCCAGGCGGTGGTGGCGCACGTCTTTAATCCCAGCACTTGGGAGCAGAGGCAGGCGGATCTCTGTGAGTTCGAGCCCAGCCTGGGCTACAGAGTTCCAGGACAGGCTCCAAAGCTATACAGAGAAACCCTGTCTCAAAAAAACAAAAAACAAAAAACAAAAAACAAAAAAAAAAAAAAACCAAACAAATAAAAAGACACAATAAAAAAAAAAAAAGGAACTTGCTGGGTATGGTAGCTCACAACTTTAATCCCAGCACTCAGGAGGCAGAGGCAGGTGGAGCTCAAGGCCAGCCCTATCTATAGAGTGAATTCCAGGACATCTAGGGCTACATGGTGAGACCTTGCCTCAAAATAACAAAACAAAAAAGAAACTTTAGCTCTGTGAATAACACTAAAGAGAATATTCAGGTAATAGAAACTGGGGTAAAACATTTGCAAACTACTTTTTTGTGTGTGATACAGTGTCTCACTCTGTAGCCTAGGCTGACCTGGAGCTCACTATAGCCCAGGCTGGCCTCAAACTTGCAACTATATTTTTGCCTCAGTCTCCTGAGTACAAGGATTACAGGTGTGAGTCACACCCAGATTTCAAACTAAATTTTTAACAAAAGATTTTATATCTACAGTATACAAAGAATGCTTAAAACTCAATAGGAAAAAATCAATCCAATTGGAAAATGGGCAAAAGACATTTCACAAAAGGCCAGTAAGTATACAGGAAAATGTCTCCTGAGTTTGTGGGCTATGCCTATAATCCTAGCACTCCAGGGGTAAAAAGGATTGTGAATTCAAGGCTAGCCTGAGTGAGAACCCAGACTTCTAAACAAAACAAAACAAAATATTTCAATATCTTTATCTTTCAGGGATTGCAAACCACAGTACAACAGAATTACATACCTATCAGAATGACTATAGTAAGAACAGTGGTAAAAATTCTTATTGTCTTTTCCTATTACTGAGATAAAATACCTTGACAAAAGTAATTTAAGGGAGAAAGGGTTTAAACTCACACTTTAATGTACAGACTCTTATGGTGGGGTAGTCAAGACAGCAAAAGCTTGAACAAGCAGGTCACACTTTTGTCTGCTCCTGGTTAGAAGAGGAATGTATACAAGCAACTCACTCAGCCCACCTGTTCTACTTATACAGTCCAGGATCCTAGCCTGGGAAAGGCACCACCCAATCAAAGTAGGTGAGCATGCCCAAAGGCCCTTCTCAAAGACGACTCTAGAGTCTGTCAAGTTGACAATTAACACTAACCATCAAATACACAGAGAAATCAACAGGTATGTAGACTATATAAGGAGTTCAAGGTAAAAAGATTAAAATCAGCAAGAGACATGGAGAAATATTCAATATCACTAATATAGTAGAGTGCTTGCCCAGCATGCGCTCTCCACTCAAGAGGCAGAATGATCAGAATTTCAAGGTCAGTTTTGGCTACATAGCAAGTTCAGGCAAGCCTGAGATACTCGTGATCATGTTCACATCAATAAAAAAAATAGTGATGATAATAATAATAAAACAACTAGACATGTAATTACCAGATGTCCCAGCAATTTTACTTTGAGGAATACATCCTAAAATGAAAACTTATGTTCATGTAAAAACTTGGACATGAATGGTCATAACAGCTTTTCTAGTAAAAACTAAACACTGAAAACAATCCAACTGTCCCTTATCAGGTAAACTGCTGCACAGTTACACAGTGGTTCACATTTACCAGAGAATACTAATTAGTAATTAAGAGGAACAAAGACTGACAGATGTGATATATGGATTGAGAAATTATTCCTATGGATTAATCAAAATCTAGGTAAGCAGAACCAACAGAAATCAGGCTAAGCTTCAAATTTTAAGAACTCCCAAATAAAGAGTACTGAAGTCTAGAAAAAGAGCAACATCTTTGCTTCAACCTATCAAGATTATCTTCTGATTGAGCATCTAAGAATATGAAATTGTATGATCTCACCTATCTTCCTCCTTCCCAAAATTTCCACTAGCTATATATACTGGGGTTTGGAAATTTTTTGGTTTGGTATGTATCTTCTTTTGCCCTAATAATTTCTATAAAACCGAAAGTTTCTTCTCAAAGTCTAAGCATTTAAAGAATATTCATATAGATGCACTTTCCTATTATTGCCCTTTGTGTACTGTTATCTTTTTCAGTGGTTAAGAACAATAAAAATAGTAATTTTTTTCTAAAATATATCTGAGCTCAGAAGGCAACATCCTTGGTTCTAGTATCAATGGAGGAAAAGGATGAACTCTGAAACTTTTAATTTTAAATGTCTTCATCAAATTTCTTCCAGGTAGGGCTTGAGAGATAGCTCAGCTCTTAAGAGTGCATACTGCTCTTGCAGAGGACCAGAGTTCAGTTCTCAGTACCCACATTGGGCAGCTCATGACCACCTGTATGTAACTCCAGCTCCAGCAGATCCAACACCCTCTCCTGGCCTCCATGGGTACCTTCACACACATTAAAAATAATAATAAGTATTTTTTTAAAAAGTAAAGCTGGACAGTTGGCACATGTCTTTAATCCCAGGATTCAGGAGGCTGAGGCAGATCTCAGAGTTCAAGGCCACCCTGGTCAACAGAGGGACTTCCAGTACAGCCAGGGCTACATAGAAAAACTCTGTCTTGAAAAAAAGAAAAGAAAAAAGAAAAAAAAAGGGAGGGAGGGAAGAAGGGAGGAAGAAAGGAAGGGAGGGAGGAAGGGAGGAAGGGAGGGAGGGACGGAGGGACGGAGGAACGGAGGGAGAAAAGAAGAAAAAGAGGGAGAGAGGAAGGGAGGGAGGGAGGGAGGAAGGAAGGAAAGTGTCCTCTAGGCACAGGCAATAGCCTAGGAATAGGCTCTAGGCCTTTCTCTATTCACTTCCTTAACTTCCTCAACAGTGTATGATAATAGCTACTACTTACTAAATATATATCACACACCACACGGTGTTTTACACATTTGTAAAAAATTAAATAATTTAAACCTCACAACAGGTCTGTGAAATAGGTGCTTCTTTAAAAAAAATGTTTTTTACATTTGCCTTTTTTTTTAATGCTATGAATTGTGTGATATTTTGATTGTGTTCTTGACAAATAAAGCTTGCTTGGGGGCAGAGGGCAGAGCATAGAGATTGGAAGACTGTAGAGAGAGGGGCCAGACAGTGGTAATGTGGGGCTGAGAGAGGATCTCAGCCCTTTTATATGGAGGAACGAAAGAGGTAGGAAGCGACTTTGGCTGCTCCCTGCTTCTTTGATCTTTTCCGGTTTTTACCCCATATCTGACTCCTGACTTTTCATTGATAAGATTAATTAGAATAACACTTCATCTGGCATCCAACTTTTGGGGCACGAATTCACCAGATAGCCGCTTGCCTATGGCTTTGCCTGGAGCCACTGCACTGCCGGCTGGTTTTTCCTTTCTTTCTCCAAGCCCTCTGAGCCAGTCTGGGATTTTCTGGTTGTAGCCTCTCTACAGCAATTTCCACAAGTCTGTGGTAATGTTTTGTTTGTGCTTTAACAAATAAATCTTGCCTGAAGATCAGAGTGTGGAGTTAGCCACTAGAAGCCAGGCAGTGGTAGGACACACCTTAACTAGCAGGAGGAAATAGGAAGTGATATGGCTGGGCAGAGAGAAAAGTGATAAGCCATGGAGGAGACAGGAACTCAGCCCTTTTAGGCTGAGGATTCAGCAGATGTAAGAAGTCTCTCTAGTGACTGGCTCCTTTACTGATCTTTCAGCATTTACACTGATAATCTGGCTCCGGGTTTTTATTATTAAAACCAAGGTGCCTGGGCTTCAATGGCTACCGGAGTTAGTCCCTCACCACTGGCCAGCTCTGCCTTCAGGGAGCTCTGTGCTTTCATCCCACTGGTCACACATGCTGTTTTCTCACATTCCCCCGTGTCCGCCTTTCAGATGGCTGAGTCTTTGGCTCCTTTTCCCTGTGGGTTGTGGGCTTTCCCTGGGTCACCTCCTCAAGCTGCTGACACTGGATCAGCAGCAGCTCTCCTCAGCCAAGGAGTGCACCACTTGTGTGCTACACAGCAGCAGTCAGCCTTACAATTCACTGTCATCATCAGCAGATTTGGTGAGACAACTTGGAATTCTTAAAGGGGGGAATTAGTTTAAAAAAAAAAAAGAAAGTTTTTCCCCCACATTAAAAAATGGGAAACACTATTACAATGGAGGGAGTTAGGTCTCTGCATGATTCCACATGGATGATTTAAAAATGGAACAATTAAATGAGGAGATATTAACTCAGCTGGGATTTATGTAATGTCAATTATAAACATTATCAGTTTGGTAATTGTTTAAAAGTTGGTTGATATGAGTGCCAAGATACAAGCCTTAGAAAAGATTACTAAAGAAAATAATGCAATTTTGACTGACTAGTTACAAGCCTTAGAAAAACTTACCCAAACAGATAATAGAGTTAGTTATTCAGAAGAAGACAAAAGGAATTTTAAAGGAGAACCAACCTCACCATTACATTATAAAATTAGAAAGGAACAGCCCAAGGTTATCAAAAAAAAAATAAAATAAAATAAAAAAAACCCAACCTTAATTTATCCAGTCACCTTACAGGAACAACTGCCAAATGACAGCTTTCTCCAAGGCTATGTAAGAGCTGACTGGATTTCTGTGGAAATGTTAAGATTTGAGGAGATTTAAGAAAGTGAAGGTCTCATACGGTATATATTCACCTTTTGTGAGGTAGATGTTAAATTCATGGTCAACTAGTAATAGAATTGTCCCACAAGACTGGAAAGACTTGGTTACAGCAGTATTGGAACCTGGTCCTCAATTACAGTGGAGGACCTGGTGGAAAGATAAGGCTAAGACCATTGAACAACAAAGTGGGGCTAGAGGTAAGGAAATTTCCCAAGACCAACTTCTTGGAAAGGGCAATTATGCTGATGTACAAAGACAGTCTATATATGATGACCACACCTTGGCTCTATGCCATGCAGCAGCTTTGAATGTTGTAGAACAATCCTTTTCTATACTATGAATATGTATTACTCTCATTGGTTAATAAAAAGCTGACAGGCTGGTAGCTGGGCAGGAAGTATAGGCAGGACAGTCAGACACAGAGGACTCTGGGAAGGAGAGCAGAGTCAGAGGAGATGCCAGCCAGCCACCAAACAAGCAAAAATTAGTAACAAGCCATGAGCCATGTGGCAAAGCATACATAGAAATATGGGTTAATTTAAGTGTAAGAGTTGGCTAGTAAGAAGCCTGAGCTATCAGCCGAGCATTTATAACTCATATTCAGCCTCTGAGTCAGTTATTTGGGACCAGGCAGTCAGGACAGGAAGTGTCCATTTACAATGAATATTTTGCCTGCACATGTGGATGTGCACCACATGTGTGTCTGGTACACAAGGAAGTCAAAAGAAGGCACTGACTGGATGCCCTGGAACTGGAGTTATAGACAGTTGTGAACTACCATATGGATGCTGGGAACCAAACCCAGGTCCTCTGTAAGAGCAACAAGTGCTCTTAACTACTAAAACATCTCTCCAGCCCCCAGGCACTCCTCCTTAAAAAATGTATTAATTTATTTGTGGGATGAGTGGATGTGTGACATGGTGCACATGTGGAAGCCTGAGTTCAACTTGCAAAGATTGGTTCTTTCCTTCCACCACATGGATCCCACATAGGTTCCAAGAATCAAGCTTGGCAGAAAGTTCCTTTACCCATCAACAGCCCACCTCCATTTGTAAAAATGGAAAACTGAGAAACTAACAGCTCCTCTGGAAGAACAGGAAATGCTTTTAATCTGCTAAGCCATCTCTCCAGGCCTGCATTCCAAGTTTTTAATATTACTTTTTTCTTTCTTTTTTTGAAACAGGGTCTCACTCTATAGGCTTGAAACTCTGATCAGGCTGGCCTCAAACTGACATTCCTTCTGCCTCTGCCTCCTGATGGCTAGATTACAACAAGCATGACCTACCACTCCTAGCTCTAAACTCAGTAATATATAATAAAAAGAACAGAGTTCTAGAGCTGGAGATGTAGCTCACTGGCAGAACACAACATTAGTGCATGTAAGGAATCCCCAGTATCAAAAAGAACAACAATAATAATCCTCAAGAGTCTCTTGTTGCCATAAAATTATTAGTAAGGAAAAATAATGATATCTGAGTCCTCATTGCTAATGTGAGACAAATTTTTTAACAGACAACGGTTTCCCCTAAAACACCTGCCTATCTTTCAAAATCCCTCAGTGTAGCAATTTTCCCAGCACTTATATACTTGAAAATAACAGACAAGTCATGGAAATGGAGCGATGGCTCAGTGGCTATTCTTTCAGAGGACCCAAGTTTAGCTTCCAACACTCACGTCAAGTATCTCACAACCATCTAACTCCAGCTCTAAGCCATCCAATGTCCCCTCTGGCCTGTACAGACATTCACATATGTGGCATACACACACACACACACACACACACACACACACACACACACACACAAATAAAAAGCTTACCCTGCACAAATGCAATCTTAAAATCAAAATTAACACATAAAAAACCATACTAAGAAATCCCCGAAGAGAAGGCAAATGATGTTTGTGTTTAACAACCATAACCAGAAAAATAAGTTTAAAAAAAAAAAAAAAAGAGTCAAGCCGGGCGGTGGTGGCGCACGCCTTTAATCCCAGCACTCGGGAGGCAGAGCCAGGCGGATCTCTGTGAGTTCGAGGCCAGCCTGGGCTACCAAGTGAGTTCCAGGAAAGGCACAAAGCTACACAGAGAAACCTTGTCTCGAAAAACCAAAAAAAAAAAAAAAAAAAGGAGTCAAAATAGCTCTGCCAGCTAGACATGGTACCACATGCCTATAATCCCAGGACTACGGAGACTGAAGCAGCAGGTTTGAAGCCAGCCTGAACTATACAGCAAGACCCTGCTGCAAAAAGCAAAACTGAAAACAATGACAGGATAGCTAGCTCTGACACTTTACAAAAATGAAAGAGCTTAAGGAGAGGGGGCATGTCAAGCAGATTATAGCTGCATATCCATGAAATGCTTGGAGATGTGTGTGAGAGTTCAGATTGTGGGGAGATTCTAGAGTGTATGTGTATATATAATGAGACGAGTACAAAATTGAGATTAGTACACAACTATAAACATAAAATTCATTTACATTTCATATAAACCTTAAACTTACAGACCTGACATCATAAGAAAAACTTTTAATTTCAGTATATCTGCCTTTTGACTGTAGTCTCTCTTGTGAGAGCAGTATGGAACTTTCCACTATGGCTATCATGTTAGTATTCCAGTTTCAGATTTGGGAGCATTTTGGAATTTGAAGTTAGGGATAATCAACTTGCATTTCTCAATAATGTACTACATTATATCTTGGTTTTTATTATTACTAATATTACACAAATGCTACAACACCCATGGCATGAGGTAGATCCTTTTATAACACAAGAAAGAAAATGACTGGTGAAAGTGTAAATTTAAAATTCTAAGCACTTTGGGCTTCAGACAGTTTCAGCCTTGACTGTGAGAATCTCTGAGATTTACAAGTTAAATGCAGCATAAGAATACCTTAGATATTGAAGGAAGCAAGAAGTAAAAGTAAATATATTTATTATTCATCTACTATTTACAAAGCTAAAAAAGCCCCACATACACACACTTTAAAATACAAAGTAAGGGGGCTGGAGAGATGGCTCAGCAGTTAAGAGTACTGGCTGCTCTTGTTCAATTCCCAGCACCCACACAGTGGACCACAGCCACTTGTAACTTCTGTTCCAGGGGATCTGATACCCTATTCTGATCTCTACAGCGAGCAGACATACACGCAAGGTAAAATAGTCATACAATAAAAGTTAAGTAAGGATATAAAATTTAAAAAAATAAATAAAAAACACAAAGTGAGCTGCGCATAGTGGCACACACATTAATCCCAATACTTGGGGGGTGGAGACAGGAAGACTAGGAGGTCAAGGGTTATCCTCTGCAACAAAGGAGCTTTCCAGGGGCTGGCAAGAGGTTTCAGTAGGTAAAGGTACTTGCTACCTACCAAACCTGATGCCTAAGTTTGACCTCTGGAATTCAAATGATACAAGGAAAGGACTCCCAAAAGCTGTTCTCTAAACTCCACATGCACCAGTGGAATGAACATGCTCACACAAGTACACAATAAATAAAGAGCTTTAAAAAAAAATCAACATGACTTTCAGGCTAGCCTAAACTACCTAAAATACTGTCTCCAGAAAGAAAGGGGGTAAAATGCAAAGGATGGGGGATGTAGTTCAATAGTACAGCACTTGCTAGCATGAGCAAGGCAAGGGGGACAGAGAGGAGGGGAGGGGAAGAGACTTTAAGGTGTGAAAATTTCCTTCACAAAATGAAGCACACTGTCTGGAAATACATATTTGAAGAAAGTTGGCTTAATGAGGGTCAACAAACTGGATACTTTCAAAGGTCTCAGAACAGGAGCAGCAGCAGCAACAACACACACACACTACCACCACCACCACCACCACCACCACCACCACCACCACCACCACCACCAAAACAAAGATGGCTGATGTTTAAACAGATTGTTTTAAAACTGTATGCACTGGCCTGTGTTCATGTGTATGTGCACATGTGTGCATGTACATGTGGAAGTCACAGATGGACGCTGGCATCTGCTTCAGTCACTCCCTAACTTACCCACGAGACACAGTTTCTCACTGAAGGACTCACTAAGTCTCACTCAGGGACTCAGCAACTCCAAGGATGCTCTTTTCTCTGCCCACTCAGAGCTGGGATCACAGGTGCCCAACACACTCAGCTGTTCTGGTTGGTTGCTTTTGTTATTGTTTTGTTTTTTCAGTAGGTGCTAGGGATCCAAACTAAGGTCCTAATGCTTACACAGCAAGTACTTTACCAACTGGGCCATCTCCCCAGCCTCCAAGAGCAGTTTTGTAAAAACCAAGCATATCAAAGTAAATCAAAGAATAAATTTTCATTTTACAATGTCCTTACTACACTCTGTCCTGCTGACCTTAAAATCCTACTCATCCTTAAGAAAAGTTCAAGTTTTCAATATTTAATGCCCTTATTCATCAGAATTTTCTGCCATTCTTTCTGCCTCATCAAGCCATCATTAAACTTTAAAGATACCCAATAATATTTCCTGAGTGTAATTATTCAAATATAAGCAGTCTCATATCTTATCTATATTAATAAACACACAGAAGCAGATGACTTAAAATTTGTTATAAAAAGCGAGCAGGCACGGTGGCACACACTTGTAACCTCAACACTACAGGAGGCACAGGAAGAAGGATCATCCTAAATTCAGCACACTTTGTAGCTCTACAAAGCAAGACTCTGTCTTAAAGCCAGAAAAAAAAAAAAAAGAAGTTTTACTTTTTCCTATCTTAATGTTTCTATGTTTTCCTCACCATTACCCAGTAAATGAACATCTAAAATTGTTAAAAACTAAATTTCTTTTTTAGGTTTTTTTGTTGTTTTGTTTTTGGGTTTTTTTTTTTTTTTTTTTTTTTTTTTTGGTTTTTTGAGACAGGGTTTCTGTGTAGTTTTGGTGCCTGTCCTTAATCTCTCTCTGTAGACAAGACTGGCCTCAAACTCACAGAGATCCACCTGGCTCTACCTCCCGAGTGCTGGGATTAAAGGCGTGCGCCACCACCACCCGGCGAAAACTTGCTTCTGTATCAGCCACAGTTATGTTCTGAGCTACTCAGAAAGGTGAGGCAAAAAGATGACGTGAGCCTGAGATGCACACCAGCCTGGATAACATGAGACTCCGTTAGGAGCAGGTAAGGGAGTATGGCCTTGTTTTAAAAAATCGCAGTTTATACTATAAAAGACAAGGACAACACATTTCCTTAGTCCTATGTTCTAATCTAAACATGGTGTCACTTTGGGGCTTAAGGGACTGAAGAAAAGAGACTCAGGGACAGGATGGCTTAGCTGTTAAACAGGCATACTGTTCTTGTAGAGGACCTGAACTCAGTTCCCAATACCTACATCAGGAGGCCATGACCACCTGTCACTCCAGCTCCAAGAGATCCAACTCCCTTTTCTGGGTACCCATGCACACTTATCATATACATACAGACACACACATACACACATAAAGATAAATCTTTTAAAAATCCTGTAGAATTTCCACCTTCATGCTTTAATGTTTCTCAGAACAGCCTTCCCACTGGTCTTTAATACTTCAGTCATTAACCCCAAATTATTCTGCACAGTACTGAAAGAACAATTAATCTTTCTAGAAAAAAAAAAACAACAACAACAAAAAACACCACGTAACTTTTTTTTTTTGGGGGGGGGAGGCTGCTTCTTAACTGTTTTGCAGATTGAATTCAACCTGATTCTAAATATATACTTCATAAATCAACTCTACTTATACAAAAAATCTGTTACAATCCAAATTAACTTTCTTCCAGAAAAATCAGACTTCTTACATCCCCCTCACATCATGCTGATCTCTATCACCAAGTGTTCGCTCATGCTTCCATCCCCCACATGGAATGTATGGAATGTTCTTCTGGAGATGCTCTGAAGACACAAAGAGTTCATATTCTTTATTTAAGTCCCACTTTCTTCATGAAGCCTCTCTCCTACAACTCTGACGTGAAGACAATGGACTCAATTTTATGTATTATATACATTATTTCAATACTGCTCTGGACAGTGCTGTTTATACTATTATACTCTTGTCAAGATAAATGCAAACTGTCACTTTCTAGCATGTGGGTCTATAACATGAACTCAACTATCTGAAAAGCTGACGGCATGATTCTGATTAAAATTCAAAGTGTTTTTATTATGTCAAAAGAGTTCTAGTACAAAAGAATATAATGCGATGACTAGGATTTGATTCAAAGTGGTGCAGTATGAAGAGAATTAGGAAGAAAAGTGAGTAGGGCAGAGATGAAACCAAACTGACTGAGCTGATCATCTTTGAGGCTCAGAGATAGCTACACCACAGTCATAGTTCATTCCTATTTGCTGAAATTTTTTTCACAAAGTTTCATTTTTATAGCTGAATGCTAGAATACTTTCCTAGCACATATAAGCTCTAAATTCAAATCCCTGCGGCCCACCTTCCATTAAAAAAATTAAAAATAGCCGGGCGGTGGTGGCGCACGCCTTTAATCCCAGCACTCGGGAGGCAGAGCCAGGCGGATCTCTGTGAGTTCGAGGCCAGCCTGGGCTACCAAGTGAGTTCCAGGAAAAGGCGCAAAGCTACACAGAGAAACCCTGTCTCGAAAAACCAAAAAAAAAAAAAATAATAATTAAAAATAATAATCATCATCTTATCTTCATTTTAAATAATATGGTTACTGCTGCTGTTGTGGATCACTGGTACATCAAAATGGGTCTGGGGCAAACAAAAGGTTTGGTTTGGTTTTTCGAAATAAGGTCTCTCTCAGGAAGCCCAAGTCAGCCTCCAAGTACTGACATTACAGGTCTACACTACCATGCCTAGCTATAATTACTGGTGGGGAGGGGGGAAGAGATGCACTCCTTGAATTCATGATCATGCTGCCTCACTCCAAAGTAGCTAGGACTACAGACCTGTACCACTAGGCCTAGACTGTAATTAACTACTTTACCCAACAAATATCTACATCTCCACTGACAGTAAAAGAAAGGTTTCTAGAAAGATTCAATCTGACAGGGAACTTGTAGCATCTATATTCTTTTCTGCAACTTACTGAAAGTAAATTGGAAGAATATATGTCATAAAAATGTAAGCAATCTCCATGAAAAGCAAAATTAATCTTACCACCAAAGCAATAGTGCCTATATTACACATTTTTATTCAATTTTGGCATCCAGAAATGGTCCAAACAATTGCCGAAAAGTTTCAAAAAAAAAAATCAGAAAAAAGTCAAGTAAAGACTGGTGGTGGTGGTGGTGGTGGCGGTGGTGGTACACATCTTTAATCTCAGCACTCCAATCTCTGTGAATTTGAGGCCAGCCTGGTCTATAAAGTGAGTTCCAGGAAAGACTCCAAAGCAACACAGAGAAACCCTATCTCAAAAAAAAAAAAGTCAAGTAAAACATGGAAAGCAGCAAAGGTTTTTTTTTTATTTTTTAAAATGGAGAAAAAGCTGCTATAACCAAGGTTCAATAACCTAAGTCAGCCAATGTCACCTCAGTAAGTTCACAATGTAAAGACATCTGATGCCCAAATAGGGGATGAATTAAATAGGTTCCAATTATCAGAAAATTACATCTTGCTGAGAGACAGAAAAACATGCTTAAGAATTTCCAGATATTTGGCTTAGTGACGATGTACGTTACTGTTAAGGAATATTCCACCCCTTGGATATGTCAATATATAGCTACCATTCAGATTCAATCACTGCCTTTTCTACATCATTTGCTAATCCCTTCTACAAATAGTAATACAACACCTACTATTTTTAAGCAATGGTATTTTTTTTCCAATTACATTGAGTTTTTAAAGTTTGATTTTGGGTTTTATTTCCCCCTCCACCTTTTTGTTGTTGTTTTGTTCTGTTTTGTTTTGAGATAGGGTCTCACTGTATACCCTTGGCTGTCCTGGAACTCACTATGTAGACCAGGCTGGTCTCAAACTCAGAGGCTTGCCTGCCTCTGCCTCCCAAATGCTGGGACAAAAGGTATGTACCACTATGCCTGATATTTGACCTCTATTTTCACACACTGGTTTTGTACACAATTTGATTATTTTGATTCCTAATTCTATTCTATAACTGTTTAACTTCTTAAGAGATGAAATTTTTAGTGACCATACCAAACAATAAGTTTCTGAAGAGATGTCTAACACATATGCTATTCAAATACCAATGCTTACCCTAGTAACAGTACATCATCTACCTATCATTTAGTGCAAGTAAAGCTTGAAAGAGGAGACTCTTCCTATATAAACATCTTAATAATAAAAAAGCCATTCTCACAAATATACTGACTTGAAAAAGAAAATCATTTCAGACTACCTTATACTCATACATCTTTATTTTAGGCTTTTCTCTTATGACAAAAAAAAAAAAGCAAATAAATTACAATAAGGATGTAGCTAAGTAGTAATATACTTGCTTCATATACACAAGGTCAGAAATATATTCCTTAGCATGGAAAAACTAAACAAAACTAAAATATAAGGGGCCAAAAAATGTTGAAATTGTCCATAAACAACTTTCATGGAGGGGACAGGGTGGGAAAGAATGGCTTATATGGCATTTGGTGTACACTTGAAATCCCAGCCCTGGCTAGGCAAACACAGGGGGATCCCTGAGCTTTCACGGAGAGCCAATCTAGCCTAATTGGTGAGTTTAAGTCAATCAATAACTCTGTCCCCATTCCTAAAGTTGACACCAGAAGTTGTTCTTGCTCTCTGGCATACCCACAAACATGAATCTCTATGAACACACAAATGCACACATGGAGAGGCAGCCTTTTTTTTAATTGTGGAAGAATAATGTGGGAGAACCCACTAGAATACTACACTTGGAAAAGCTACCATTTTACCACACAGTTTTTCAACTAAAGAAGCCCGCGCCGAGTGGCGCATGCCTTTAATCCCAGCACTTGGGAGGCAGAGGCAGGCGGATCTTTGTGAGTTCAAGGCCAGTCTGGTCTACAGAGCAAGATCCAGGAAAGGTGCAAAGCTACACAGAGAAACCCTGTCTCGAAAAACCAAAAAAAAAAAAAAAAAAAAGAAGCCCACAAAATAGGCCAGGCATGGTGGCAAAAGTCTTTAATCCCAGCACTCAGGAGGCAGAGGCAGGTGGATATCTGTAAGCTCTAGGCGAGCCTGGTCTACAAAGGAAGTCCAGAACAGCCAGAGGGAAACCCTGGCTCAAAAATTAAAAATAATTAAAGTTAAAAATGAGATTAAAATTTTTAAATAAAATGTGTAAATACCGACAACTTGATCAAAGAAGTTTGATTATGCTATCATAATTTGTGTACTCTCAAGTTTTGATTGAAAAATACATTAAATCTTTAAGTTACCAGGATTACTACAACTTTCTTTTCAAGAATGTGTATTTGTAGACTTTTCCTAATAACTCTGAGGAAATAGAAAGTTTATAAAATGTTAGACTGTGTTACTAAGGTTTATCTAACACATGCTATTCCGGTGGGATGAAAACCATTTACAAGTTCCATTTAGATTAAGAAATCTTTTGGGAAATGTATGTAGTACATTCTAGTTATTCTGTTTCTAGAACAGCAAAAACCTCTATAACCTATTTCCCTACTGTTTGTGTTTCAAAACCAACTTAGTTCACTTATAACTTCCTTCCCAAAAAGTCAAAGCAATGTTATATATAGGTAGTACAGAACTATTTGAATTTTCAGCAGAGATTGAAGCTGTCTCATATTTAACCTACCTCACACCTTCTACAAAAACAATAACAGTTCAATGAGGTATTACTTACAGTCACATTAAAAAAAAAAATCATTAAAATGGACAGTGTAGGCCCCCTGGCAGTGGTATCAGGATCCAACCATGATGCATGAGCTGGCTTTTGGGAGCCCACTACCTTGCACAGCCTTGGTGAAGGTGGAGGGGGCTTGGACCTGCCTCTACTCAATGTACCAGGCTCTGCTGCCCCATGGGAGACCTTACCTTGTGGGAGGAGGGAATGGAGGGTGGGTTGTGGGGGGTGCGGGCAGAAGGCTGGAGGGGTGGGAGGAAGGAAAAGAGGGAGATCTGTGGTTGGTATGTAAAATGAATAAAAAATTCCTTAATAAAAAAAAAAAGTTGCGGGGTTGGGGATTTAGCTCAGTGGTAGAGCGCTTGCCTAGCAAGCGCAAGGCCCTGGGTTCCGTCCTCAGCTCTGGAAAAAAAAAAAAAGTTGCAAACAAAAAAAAAAAGATAAAATGAAGAGTGTACTTCATTGTAAAAGAGGCAGTAAAGAGGAAGAAAAAAGAAAAGCTTCTAAAATCAAACTACTTAATGAATTTTTCATTCTCTTAAAACACAAAATCCAGCCGGCCGGTGGTGGCGCACGCCTTTAATCCCAGCACTTGGGAGGCAGAAGCAGGTGGATCTCTGTGAGTTCGAGGCCTGCCTGGGCTACAGAGTGAGTTTCAGGAAAGGGGCAAAGCTACACAGAGAAACCCTGTCTCAAAAAAAAAAAAAAAACCCAAAAACCAAAAAACAAACAAACAAACAAAAGCCTATAAGACACAAAATCCTTTTTACAATAAAACTCCCTGAAAGCTACTGTTTAGCATGCAGGAGGCTCCTTGTTCTAACCTAGTACCACCAAAATAGTAAGTAAAACTCCCCTAATGCTAAGAGCTCATCCTTAGGCAATGCCTTCTGTCTTTTATAAAGTACTGAGTTATCCTGGATTGGTTACATGATAGTTCACACCTGTAATTCCAGCCTAAGGAAGCTGAAACAGGATGACTGCCCTGTGCTTGAAGGCAGTTTATGCTAAATAGTCAGTTTCAGGATAGCCTGAGCCACAGAATTAAGACCTTGTTTCAGAACTACAAAAACAAAATAATGAGTTGCAAGCTATCTCTAGCATTTCCATTTAAATAAAATTGACAAATGTCACAAAACAATTTTATTTTGTATTTTGCTGTTTGACTGTGTCTCTCATCCTAATCAAATTAAAGGTTTGTCTATGCAACTTTCTAAAAAATCATGATAAGCCAACTTTAAGAAACTCATGTTTAAAAATCTTATACAAACAATTCATTTAAAGACTTCAACTATTCAACTTGGCAGAAAGAATTCCAATTATCAAAGGAAATCATTAAGTATGAAGCTGCCATGTTGAAATGTTACAAATAAAAACTACATAAAAATATTTATAAAATTCAGCTTACTTCCTATTAATGTGTCAAAGAACTTTTACATCTTCTCTAGACATCCTAAAGATCCCAAGTAAATTCACTTTTATTTCAAAAGGCTAGAAGCAAGAATATGATGACCCCAGAGAAGAAATGACTTAAGATATTTAGTGAGCCAAATACTTTTACAAAGAAAAGATGTATTAGAAACTCACTCACCCCTTCTATCAGACAAACAGTCCTCTCCTTAGAACATACTGCTTACAATTCAGCCAAGTATGACTGCCAAGAGTATCTAGACAAGATTGTTCAAAGTGACAAGCTTTCTACCAGCCGTCTATTTTTTACTTGGAGTTGAAGACAAAGTATTGATAAACTAAATGAAAAGTATTTTTTAAAAACTTCAAGGAAAGATAAGTTTTACTATATAAATTGCTTCCGATACTCAGAAGAATAGGGATTTATTCAGTCTTGAAAAATAGGGGCTTAAGTGGCTAAAAGGAAAAAAAGGAGCTTTGGCCAAGCGTAGCAGGGCACACCTAGCACTTAGGAGGAAGAAGCAGAGAGATCTCTACAAGTTCAAGGCTAGGCTGATCTACATCATTTGTTCCAGGTCAGTCAGAGCTACATAAAGACCCTGCCTTGAAAAAAAGAAAAAAACAAAAACAAGCAAGCTTTGTGAGCAGCTTTTCTAACCTTACTTTACATTTTTTTAAAGACTTTTTCACAATAACAGACTGTAACACCAAATACAAGAATACAAGAATACTCAAATTTTATAGGTAAAATATGTAAAACTTACAATAACCCAATAATATGCAAAAGCGTCTAGAGGGACTGCATTTGTATTTACATGTAAAGTGTTACTGTTTTTCCCAGAGACAAACTGCATCATGAGATTGTTACTGTGACTTTAAATATTTTTGCATATTTGTGTAGGTGTATATATACAAAACAAAATAAAACAAAACAAAACATATATATTTTGCAAAACAAACACTGTTTTTCAAGACAGGGTTTCTCTGTGTAGCCCTGGCTGTCCTGGAACTTGTTCTATAGACCAAGCTGGCCTTGAACTCAGAGATCCTCCAGCCTCTGCCTCCTGGGTGCTGGAATTAAAGGTGTGTGCCACCACAACCCTACCTTACTTATATATTAAGAACACAATGTATTATGTTCAAACTTGACATGTATGTATCTGACCTACATAATCCTATTTGCTTTTCTGGTAATTCTTTATTTCACCGTGTTATATTATAGCAAAGGCTCTGATTTCTCTTTACACAAACTAGTACATTTCAATTTTGTTTTCACTAAACTGTAGAGGCTATATGCCACTCTTGCTCTTGGGTTTCTGGTTTTTACTATAGGCAATAACAGCTAAGTGCCACTGTATATACACAGCTTTGTGACTTCTTTGCTCAGCCCACTTCTTTTCTATGAAAAAAAATATATATATATAATATATATATATGGAATGTAAGTATACCCCAAAATATCAACTTCTCTTCTGTATACATACCCAATGTATTTTTCCAAAAACTTATTCAGATAACTCCAGAAATGTCAAAAGAGGGAATTTCCCAGATCAAAAGGGGGGGGGAGTCAATTTTACACTAGAGAGACAGGAAATCCCCACCCAAATCACAAATAAATGTTATCAATTAACATAAACATCAATATAAAAGGAATCCGTTACCTACATATAATCAAAATACCATTTGTATTTGCATGTGGTGTTCACGGATGAATTCTATGTGTGAGTGCCAGATTCATCTTGTTTTGAAATGCTAAGCTGTTCTTTATGGGTGTAATCAGAGTCCACATCAAGTGTCCTGAGGAAAGGCAACTCAGGAGACCGTTGAGTGGCATGGAGAAGGTCGAAAATGAAAAGAGGGTTGTACAAAGCCATGGTCCAACAGATCGAATGTGCAACAAAAAGATCCCACAATGCAAAACATTCCTTTCCTGAGTAGCCTGAAGAAAGATCTTTTCTCTTAGCGTGGATAGTATCCTACCTGACTTCATTCACTTTCCAACTTCCTTTACTTTTCAAGGAACAACAAGGGGCATCTCCCCTTTTCTGGAAGTGTGTGTTGAAAGAATTTGTACGGGAAAGAGGGAAGGAATCGACTATTCTCAAGAAGGTTGGGAAACAGGTGGGTTACACAGAGCAACGGAGCAGCAACATAATCTAGACCCTCACGGGGTGGCTTTAAGATGACAGATGTGGCTAAAGGAGACTTGCACGTCGGAATCAGCTCGGGTCTGGCAGACAGACCGGGGGCTGACTGCATGACTGCAAGCACTAGAGGGGGCAGAGGCTAGATCTAGAGCGGCATCAGTGGAGAGGGGGTAAAAAAAAAAAAAGCAAAAAAAAAAAAAAAAAACCAAGCACCAAGCAGGACCGGTGGGCAATGAGCAGCAGCACCGGTCGGAGTGGAAGTGATGGTTCTGGCTTGGGAGACCAGGGCCAGTTGGAAAGGACGTCAGAGGGGAAAGGGGGCTGGGGAAACAAGGAGGACCGAGACCTAAGGATACTGTGGCCAGAAAATTGCGGGGAAAAGCTGGCGATGAGAAGCCCTCTTGGCTCCCCAATTGAAGAAATTCTCGAAGGAGAGCCGGCACTCGCCGCCGCGCTGCCTCCAGCCCGGCTGCCTTTTCCTGGTGGTAACTGCTGTGGCGTAGAGGGGAGAGGGAGGAAGAGGAGGAGGAAGAGGAGGAGGAGGCAGCCGGAGGAGGAGGAGGAGGAGGAGGGTGAAGACGAGGCGGGGGGTGGGGAGAAAGGGGGGTGCGGCCTGCACAGTCCCAGCGAAGCCTCCGCTCTCTCGTAGCCGGTCAGCCC
Organism: Peromyscus californicus insignis; assembly: GCF_007827085.1. Lineage (NCBI taxonomy): Eukaryota > Metazoa > Chordata > Mammalia > Rodentia > Cricetidae > Peromyscus > Peromyscus californicus. The sequence continues at coordinate 48,249,105 of NW_026294584.1, forward strand.
CGGGTTTCCCCTAAGCCCAGCCCCGCAGACACTCACCCGCCTGCCTTGCCTCGCTTTTCCCTTAGCCGACTCCACGCGCTGCTGCGTCCTCACAGGAGACCAGTGAACGAGAGTCGGCGAAAAAACTCTTCAGAACCGGGCCTGACTGCTTCAGCGAGTCCGACCTTTACGGCTGAGAGAGAGACTCTCAGCTTTCGGTGGGTTCCACAGCTAGACGGGCCACCATCTTACATTAGGGTAAGACTCCTCCGGGCTCCGGTGCGCAGGCGCACGCCGATCCGGCTGGGAGGGGCGGGGGAGGGGCGGGACTAGCGGCAGGCGGCCGAGTGGGAGGTTGCGGCGGACTGATCCGCTGCACCCTGGGAGTTGTAGTCCTCAGAGGGCAGCCGCCCCGGGGCAGGCCGGGAATTGAAGTCATCAGTGGAGACGGCACTCGGGGAGCTCGCACCTCACGTGGCTACTGGAGCGCCGGCTTTCTTCTTGTTTTGCTTCCTCCTCTGCCGGCGTGTGTGGCTACCGTGTCATGTGGTCGGCCGTTTTCATTAATGTTTGCTGAAATGTAGGAAACTAAAACTCTACGAAACTTAACTGATTTGGAGGGAGCAGAGAAGTGTCTTATCTGCCCCGCCCTCCATAGATAGGTATCCTACGGGGGGGGGGGGGGGGGGGGGGGCGGTGAGGAGATAGAATCAGGTTGAGGATTTCAAGAGCGCGGGATTTGATCTAGAGTGAGGATTTGATATGGTTTGGAAAAGTGAGCGTTCGTTTCCCGATCTTTGCGCGTCCTGCCACCAGCAGGGTTGATCTCATCCTTACGGCGAAATCGCCAGAGAAGAAATATCCTGAATTGCCAGATGCACATTTCCCAAGAGAACTCGTGCAGTCAGAGTAGCCTGTGCTGCGGATGCGGAACAGCATGAGGACTTCACTGCAAACTCTTGTTGGCTGCCAGTCCAGCCTGCACAGCTGTGTGCGTCAGGTTCGCAAACTGCAGAAATAAACACGTCCCAAAAAAACGTGATGCAACCGCAGCCGGTTCCAGCACCAAGAAATCCAAAATAGCAAAATCAGTCTATTGACTGCACTTACCTGGTTGCCTCCAAGAACTCTGTTGTAGGTGGCGCTCCCGGGGCAATCGGTTCTGTTTATTGCGTGTATATTATTCATCCATTAGTACAAATATTGAGTTCCTCCTTGGTACCCAGCCCTGTGCCATATGCTGGGAACATACAACAGTGAGCAAAACACAAATCTGTCCCCATTCCAGCGTGAGTGCACGTGCTGGCGTTTGGAGAAGTGAAAGGAAACAAATTTTCATATCCAAGACAAAAATACACAGGATGCAACTGTGGATGTACCACAGTGGTAGAGCGTTGTCTGGCACACTTGAGGCCTGAAAGCAAAAGGCGAGAGGGGAGGATTTAAAACAGAAAAGGGAAGAGTAGGGGAAGAAATTGAAGTTTTAAAATCTGTATCTCTTAGTGAGAAGCCCTCATTTTATTTTTCTATAGTTCCATTTTCACCCAAGCTAAAGTCAATAATTTTAGTGAAGAATTAGTATGTAATAAACTCATACTTAACTGAATTTGATGTTACAAAAATCATATAAAATGATTACCTGAAAAGAAGCTTAAAAAATCATTTGCATTCATCCTCAGGTACTTAAATGTCTAAATATTCCATATAGGTAGCACGTATATTTTTTTAAATCTGATGTATTTATATATATAATATGTGTTATATATATTATTATTCTATATTGGATAAGCAAGATAATGTAATGAACAAATAAGTTTTTGTTTTATGTTTTTTTTTATTTTAGATAGTGTCTCCTTGTGTTATTCAGGTTGGCCTTGAAGCTGTCATTCTCCTGCATCAGCCTCCTGAATACTTGAATTGCAGGCATGTGCTGCCATGCCCAGCCAAGTTTTTCCATTACTGGAGGCTAGACTCAGTAAGAACTGTTCACAGTAAGTTCATTTCTTGAGAATCGCCTGCCTGTGCAAGTCTAGGGTAGCTTCTTTAGAGAAAGAAGAAATCTAAGGTTGGTTGTTTAGCTCACACCTTTAATCCCTGCACTCAGGAGGCAGAGGCAGACAGATCTCTGTGAGTTTGAGGCTAGACTGGTCTACAGAGCAAGATCCAGGACTGGCACCAAAACTATACAGAGAAACTCTGTCTCAAAAAACCAAAATAATAATAATAATAATAATAATAATAATAATAATAATAATAACCAAAAAAGGGGGCCAGACAGGGTTTCAGTTAGTGTAAGAGAGAGTATGAAAGAGGTTAATGGGGGGGGGGGATGAAAATGACCCAAATTTATGTTATACACATATGAATTTGCCAAAAAAAAGAATAAAAGAATTAAAAAGAATCACACCTTTGGACACAGTGGTATGAGACCTTGTCTCAAAGTAAAAATCAAAGTTAAAGCCTAGGGACATAGCTAAGTGGTAAAGTACCTACCTGCCTGGTGCAAAAGCCCTGAGTTCAATCTTAAGTGCTAAAATTAAAAAAGTTACAAAGTAATATATAGTAAAATTACCAATATTTCCATAAACATGATTGTTCTAAAAATATAATAAACTCATCATTTGCTAGCATTAGAACAAAATCCCCATGTATGTGAAAGTTGTAAAAACTAACTGGTGTGGGTGTGTTTTTGTTCTTCTCTGGTGGACAGCACCTGATCTATCCTTAGTTACACTATTACATAGTTTCCTAATGTACTTGTTATTTGTTAGAACTGAAAACACAAACAACTTTGTGTTCATTTGTAAAACAAGTTAGACCTTAGATAATTAGATGTAAGTTGTATTCAGATAATCACCTGTGGTGGGGCATTTAAAAGTCGTGAGGGACATAAAGTGGCTATTCACATAAAATTATGAGGAACAGCTGGTCGGTGGTGGCGCACGCCTTTAATCCCAGCACTCAGGAGGTAGAGCCAGGTGGATCTCTGTGAGTTCGAGGCCAGCCTGGCCTACCAAGCGAGTTCCAGGAAAGGCACAAAGCTACACAGAGAAACCCTGTCTTGGGAAAAAAAAAAAAATTATGAGGAAGAGTCCCCCCATTTTTGCAGGAAGATTAGTATGTGCCCTTAACTACTCAGCCAACTCTCCAACCCCAGGAATACATTTCTATAAAAAAAAAAAATCACAAGATTCATACACATTGTCTTAGGGTTTCTATTACTGTGAAGAGACACCATGGCCACGGCAACTCTTATAAAGGAAAACATTTAATTGAGGTGGCTGCTTACAGTTCAGAGGTTTAGTCCATCACAACTGAGGTGGCAGCTTACAGTTCAGAGGTTCAGTTCCATTATCATCATGGTGGGCAGCATGATGGTGTGGAGGCGGTCATGATGCTGGCTACATCTTGATACAGCAACCGGAAGTCAACTCAAACACTGGGAGGTATCCTGAGCATAGGAAACCTCAAAGTCTGCCCCACACTAACACACTTCCTCTTACAAGGCCATACTCACTCCAACAAAGCCACACCTCCTGATAGTGCCATTCCCTATGAGCTTATGGGTGCCAATTACATTCAAACAACCACACACATCAAATCTTTCTTTCTTTCTTTCTTTTTTTTTTTTTTTTTTTTGAGACAGGGTTTCTCTGCGTAGTTTTGGTGCCTGTCCTGGATCTCGCTCTGTAGACCAGGCTAGCCTTGAACTCACCGAGATCCACCAGGCTCTGCCTCCCGAGTGCTGGGGTTAAAGGTGTGCGCCACCACTGCCCGGCTCACATCAAATCTGTAATGTGTATTTAGTTACTTGAGAGGATTGTGACTGGAAGGGGAAAGGAGAAGAAACATAACTTTTGACAGAAATTGTTGCATTGATTTTTGGTTATGTATATGAAATAGTTTCATACATTTTCAAAAATAGATCACTCTGCTGTGTTGAGAATGGATTGGAGAAAGACAAGAATGAAACTGCAACAACTAATTAAGAGAATATTTCAGTCATCCAGATGGTTACTCTGATTGTGGTGGCAAAAAAGACAAAAAAAAAAAAAGGTAATAAATTCAAGATACATTTTTTGAGATTGAAATAACAGGACTGATAACTGAAAACGAAGGAGCGCTCATGAATGAGTCATATTTTTCTAGACTAAATAGCCTTGTCAATGAGGCTCCTTGGTTAAAAAGAAAGGAAGGAGGAAGGAAGGAAGGAAGGAAGGAAGGAAGGAAGGAGGAAGGAAGGAAGGAAGGAAGAAAGAAAAAGAAAGAAAGAAAGAAAGAAAGAAAGAAAGAAAGAAAGAAAGAAAGAAAGAAAGAAAGGAGATAATGATTGAAATAGCATGTATGGAATGTAGAAGGACAAGTTCATGTGAAAAGAAAGCTGCAGGATTTCAAAGGAATAGTGATTGCCCACTTGAACCTGATGAGCTTATTTTTAAATTTTTATTTATTGTATACGTGTGTGCATGTTTGTGAGTAGTGGAGTGCACTTTTATAAATTACTCATATAAGGATATTTTAAATAAATATTTCAAGTCGTGTTCTTATGAACCTTACTACATGCAAAGAAATGATTATTCTAGGGTTGGGAATGTAGCTCAGTGGTGTTGATCGCTTAGCACTCATGAAGTGCTGGATTTGGTCCCTAGTACTGAAAGAAAAATCAGATTGCTTTAATATTAATAAATACCAATGTCACATTGTTTGTGGATCTTTATTTTCCTCAAACCCTACTAACTGTGGATTTTATTGTTATTTGCTATTTTTAGTCTCATTTAATGAATATTTGAGTGTTAAATGTTGGGTATAGGTTTTGGTATTCAAGGTTACCTTAGGATTTGAAAGAAAAGAGAGAGAGAGAGAGAGAGAAAAACAAATAAAATAACTATAAAATTATTAACTTATTGTCAAAGTATTAGGAGGGAAAAAGAATAAAGTGGAGGCTAAAAGCTCCTGGGCTGGCCTGTGTTAAAAGGGAGAGCTTTCTAAAGAGATGACTTAATCTGGGATTTAAAGGACTAGAAACACTGATGCCATTTTTTTTAAAAAATGACCCATGTCAAGACCTTGATGTAGGGATATCGTTAAAATATTCCAGGAATGGAAAGCTAATCAACCAAGTCGATGCACAGGCACAGTGGAAGGAAGTCAGAAAAGATTCCGATTTGGATGAAGTTTAGATTTATTCCTAATGGCATAGTAGACAATTGAGCAATAACATAGAAGAGTGACTTGACTCTATTTAGCTTATCAAAATATTGCTGTGCCTGGCTGTGGTGGCACATACCTTTAATTCCAGCACTTGGGTGGCAGAGGCAAGCAGATCTCTGTGAGTTCAAGGCCAGCCTGAGTCTACAGAGCAAGTTCCAAGACAGCCAAGGCTACACAGTAAAACCCTGTCTCAAAAACAAACAAACACAATCAATATAAAACAATATAATATATATATATATATATATATATATATATATATATATATATATATATATGGAGAGAGAGAGAGAGAGAGAGAGTTGTGTTTTCTGTGGGTAAGGGTGGAGGGTAGCACATGCCTTTAATCCCAGCACTAGAGGCTGAAGTCGGCAGATCTTTGTGAATTCAAAGCCAATTTGGTCTGCCAGGACTACACAGTGAGACCTTGTCTCAAAAAAAAAAAAAAAAAAAAGCCTTATACATGCATGTGTACACACAAACACACAAACCCATACTATGCAGGAGGATGATCTGAGATGGTTGGCAACTGTGGAAATAGAATAGATAGGAAGCTACTGCAGAAGTGCAACATGGTGCTAGGGTGTGGTTTGATCTAGGGCAGGACTGGGAGAAGAGAAGTGACACATTTGTTTTGGGTACAAAATTTATGTGGTGGCCGGGCGGTGGTGGCGCACGTGAGTTCGAGACCAGCCTGGACTACAGAGTGAGTTCCAGGAAAGGCACAAAGCTACACAGAGAAACCCTGTCTCGAAAAACCAAACCAAACAAACAAACAAAACACTATGTGGTGATATTTTGCTCTAACAAATAAAGCTTGCCTGGAGATCAGGGGGCAAAGCTAGCCACTAGTTAACCACAGAAGCCAGACAGTGGTGGCACACACCTTTAATCCCAGCACTTGGGAGGAGGAAGCAGGAAGATCAGGAGTTCAAGGCTACTCTGGGTTACACAATTTGATCCAGTCTAAAAGAGAAACAGATTCAGGCAGTGGAGGCTCACCCCTTTAATCCCAACACTAGGGAGGTAAAGACAGTAATATAAGGCAGGAGGAGACAGGCGCTCAGCCGTCTTCAGTCTAAGGATTCCTAAGAGATAAGAAGTCTTTCTAGTGGCTGACTGCTCTGCTTCTCTGATCTTCAGCTTTCACCTTGATATCTGACTCCAGGTTTTTATTATTAAGACCAATTGGAATTCATGCTACAAGTGATCACCAAGAAGACCTCAATAGTCATGGTAAATGATAGAGTGGGAGAACATGTTGTTAGTTGTGTATGTGTGTGTTTGCACACACAGGTGAATGGGTACCACAGCATGTGTGTTGAGATTGGAGTAGAAGTCGATTCTCTTCTTCTACCATGGGTTCCAGTGGTCAAACCTTGGGCAGCAAGCACTTTTGCCCCTAAGCCATCTCACTTACCCTAAAAGACTTTTTAAAAAATGTTATGGGGCTGGAGAGATGGCCAGTGTTGCTCTTGCAGAGGAGCTGAGTTTGGTTACCAGCACCCACCTAGTGACTCACAACAATCCTAAACTACAGTTCCAGGTGACCCAACACCCTCTTCTGACCTCTGCAGGCACCAGGAATGTGTGTGATGCACAGACATACATATAGGCAAAACACACACTAAAAAACCCCCAATGTTTTAAATTTATTAACTGGACAATGGTACGGGCCTTGAAGCAGGCAGATCTCTATGAGTTTGAGGCCAATCTAGTCTACATAGAGGGAGTTCTAGGCCAGCCAGAGCTACACAGTGAGTCCCTGTCTCAAAATAAATCATTTTATTTTATTTGTATGTATGTGGGGGTGGGGTGCCCATAGATGTCAGCAGAAGGTTTCAGATTCCCTGGAGCTAGAGTTATAGGCAGTTATGAATCCCCTCACTTGGGCATTGAGAACTGAACACTGGTCCTCTGCTAGAGCATAAAGCCCTGGGTTCAATTCCTAGCATGCCATAAAAGGAGCAGGTTGGCCCCAACACTTGGGAAATGGAAGCAAGATAATCAGGAGCTTAAGGCTGATCTAAGCTACATAGTGAGGTTGAGGCTAACCTGGGCTACATGAGACCCTATAACAAATAAGTAAATAAATACAACAAACAAACAAAATGCTATAAAACACACACTCCAATCTTTAATTTGCAAAATGCTGCCTCATGTCTCTCCCCCAACTTCAACCCTTTCCCAATAAAACCTTATCAAAACAAGTAGCTGCATTCAAGCTATAGTTTGCTAATTTAGTTTTTTTAAGTCATTTATTTAAGAGGAAATACAAATTGCACATTAATAAATGTCATACAACTAAACGGTTCCACTTCCATGTACAAATGTGTATGAATGGGTGCATGTGTCTAGTGGCTGTGAATCTTACACAGGTGTGCCATGAACATTAATGACGGCATTAGTTGTTATAACAAACCGGTGGGGGTGGCCCAAATCCTAATCTGTAGCATAATGGATGAGTAAATTGCAGTAGTTTAATGAAGTGTAATTCTGCACAGGAAAAATAGTAAACTACAACTTCACTGTCAAGAATGAATTTCAAAGTCCAGTGGTGGTGGCACATGTCTTTAATCCCAGCATTCAGGAGGCAGAGGAAGGCAGTTAGATCTCTGTGAGTTTGAGCCCAGCCTAGCCTACAGAGTGAGTTCCAGGACAGCTAAGGCTACATAATGAAACCTGGTCTTGAAAAACAGAAAAACAAAAATAACAAGATTTTTTTTAATTATATGTATTTTGGGAGGGGGTGTATGTGCACATAAGTATAGGTGCCCCCAGAGGCTAGAGGTGTGGGATTCCCCCTGGAGCTGTAGTTACAGGCAGTTGTGAGCAGCCCTGCATGAGTGCTGGGAACTGAACTGTCCTCCTCTACAAAAGCAGTATGTGTTCTTAACCACCCAACCATCTTGCCAGACCCTTGCCAGGTACTTTTTACCAGTCATTCAAGAAATACATTATCCTTCTCTTATTTGACTTATTTTCTCATTATGGAGATTAATGCAGTATAATTTACTGCATCAATAGATCAAAGGGAGAAATACATGTTCTTCTAATAGATACAGAAAAAGTTTTCAGTACAAGTCAATTTTTTAAAGATTTATTTATTATGTATACAATATGCCTGTATGCCAGAAGAGGGTACCAGGTCTCATTATTGATGGTTGTGAGCCACCATGTGGTTGCTGGGAATTGAACTCAGGTCCTCTGGAAGAACAGCCAGTGTTCTTAACCTCTGAGCCATCTCTCCAGTCCCGTTAATCCTTAAAATATGATTCTTTACAAAGTAGGAATAAAAGGACTTTAGTGGACTTCATCAGTCCACTAAATCTCATAGCAAATATTATACTTAATAGGGGAATTTTAAAAATATTTTCTTTAAAATATGCCATCAGCCGGGCGGTGGTGGTGCACGCCTTTAATCCCAGCACTTGGGAGGCAGAGCCAGGCGGATCTCTGTGAGTTCGAGGCCAGCCTGGACTACCAAGTGAGTTCCAGGAAAGGCGCAAAGCTACACAGAGAAACCCTGTCTCGAAAAACCAAAAATAAAATAAAATAAAATAAAATATGCCATCAGTGAGGCTGGAGAAATGGCTCAGAGGTTAAGAGGACTGGCTGCTCTTCCAGAGGACCTGAGTTCAATTCCCAACAACCACATGGTGGCTCACAACAACCATCCATAATGAGATCCAGTGCCCTCTTCTGACATGCAGTCATACTTGCAGGCAGAATACTGTATACATAATAAATAAATAAATCTTTTTTTTTATTGCCAGGAGTCCTCACTATTACTATGGGTATTATTCAGCGTCATAGTAGAGGGCCTTAGCCAAAATAAAAAGACATTTATAAAATGAGATATGGTTAGGCAGAGTGGTGCATGTGTGTAACCCCAACACTTGAGAGTTGGAAGAAGGAGTGTCAGGAACTCAAGGTTATCCATCAGTGTGTAGCAAGTTCAAGACCAGCTTGAGCTACATGAGACCCTGTCGCAAAAGAGAGAAACAGGAAGAGAGAGAGGAGAGAAAATATTGTACATAGATAATATATGAAGCTTCTTTTTGCAGTGGGTGGTAATTAACACAGAGACCCACAACTGTACAAAATGCAGAGAGTAAGAAACTGCAGAATAATCAGCCCTGAATGAAACATCTGTATTGCACCCCCTTCCCCCAAGGCTATGAGATCACTGTGGAAAAGGGAAGAGAAAGACTGTAAGAGCTAGAGGCCATGAATGACTACAAGGAATCAGTATCTTTCTGACATAGTAAGGCAGCTGCACATATGAACTCGTAGTAGTTCTGACAATATGCACAGGCCCTGTGCAAGCTCAAGCCAGACCAAAGCCCAGAATGGAAAGGGAAGGTGGACATGAAGTCCCACTCTTGGCCAAGGAGCTATGAGCAATTGATAGTGGCTGAATGGAGGAGAACCAGCTTTTTGGCAGTGTTTTTTTTGTTGTTGTTGTTTTGTTGCTGTTTGTTTGTTTGTTTTGAGACAGGGTCTCAGTATATAGCTCTGGCTGCCTTCGGAGCTCACTCTGTAGACCAAGCTGTCCTGGAACTCATAGAGATTCCCCTGCCTCTGCTCCTGTGCACCACTACACCTGATAAGAATCAGTTTTAAAGAGTGCACTACCTAACTGGGTAATGGTGGCTCAAGCCATTAATCTCAACACTCAGGAAGCAGAGGCAGGTGTATCTCTGCAAGGTGGTACAAACCTTTAATCCCAGCACTAACCATAAAGGTTTGGAGGTCTGTACAGACAGATAGGAAGTGACAGAGCTGGGCAGGAAGAGGAAGTGATGTAGCTGGGCAGAGAGAGGAAATGAGATGGCCGAACAGAAAGGCATATAAGCGTAGGTGTACAGGAAGTAGGTCTCTTTGGCGGAGGATCTCCAAGTGGTAAGAATGTCGCTAGCTTCTTTCTGCTTTTCTGATCTCTCAGCTTTTTACCCCAATATCTGGCTCTGGGTTTTTATTAATAAGACCATTTAGCAATTCTTCTACAGTGCATAGGGGTGTAGTCCAGTGCTTGCCTGGCATGCACAAAGCTAGAGTTCGGTCTCCTGAGTCATACACAGAAAGGATAAATGTGAAAAAAAAAAAAAACAGTATAATTTGTTGAATCCTAATGATAGATTTTTCAGGTAAATTCTTACTTTGTATCCCAGCCTGCCCTTAAACTTGCCTTCTTTCTGTCTTAGCCTCCTGATGCTAAGATTACAGTCCTGTGCCACCAAACCTGGCTTGCTAATAGATTTTAATGAAGTGACTGCAATCTCAGGCTCTCAGAAATACCGCTAAGTTGATTCTGACCAGTTTTCTCCATTAACATGCACAGGAGGTAGAGCCTCACCCCCCAAGTACTGCATAGTATAGATGTAAAATAAGATTTAGTGGGGATCAGGGCATGGGTGGCTCATGTCTGGAATCCCAGCACTCAGCGGGTTAAGGCAGAAGGATCACTGCTGGTTTGAGACCAGCCTGGTTCCATAGTGAGTTCCAGGCAGCCTGGGTTACAAAGCAAGACCCTTCCTCTAAACAAAGGATTTAGTGTGGAGACACACAAGCACAGTTGCAGCAGAGTGATAGTCTTCATTGCCCTGCAGGAATGTTGACGAATTGGTAAATGGACTGTAATTTTCTTTGGTGGTGTCAGAGACTGGACACAGCCTTCTACATTACTAGGCCTCACACGCTGCTCCTACCTACCCCGGAGCCTCACTCGCCTGCTCATTTACTGAACTATCTTAACTACATGTAGAGAATGGGAAGCAGAAAGTACCTAGGGAATTGGGTAAGGACTAGAACTTTCTGGTGAAAGAAATGGCTTTTAGAAAAAACCTTCTGGAACTCGTGTGCTGAGCATAGCCTTTTTAATTTTTTTCTATTGAACCAACTTCTTGGTAGGCTACGTGTGTGGTTAGCCACAGAAGTGCTGGGTAACAAACTATCCAGCCAAGAGCATTGACTTACAGCAATAGTCAATTCTTCTCTGCCATGCGACTCTTGGTCTTCAGAGCCAGGAAGCCATGCATTTAAGCTGGGTGCATTGGGGTGGCTGTGCTTCAAGCTGTGGTAACCATCTTGGAAGGAATGAGGATTCTCTTCTTTAATGTGAATGGGTATTTTGTCCACATGTGTGTCTGGGTACCACTTGTGCACAGGCCCTCTGGAAGAGCAGCCAGTGTTCTTAACCACTGAGCCATCTCTACAACTCCAGGAATGAAAATATTCCAAAGAGACCCCCCTGTGCTTTCCCTTTACCAGACTGTTGAAATAGTGAAGTCTAAGAAATTGGAATGTTCCCAGGAGCCTGATACTGAGAGAAAGAAAAGCCCTGGTGGCAGCCACAGAGGGGAGCTGGTTTCCTGGGAAGAGATTTCACACCATGCCAACAACTTGTAAGACCAATTTACAAGAGAATCTGGGGCCAGAATAATGATGACGAGCAGGTCCACACTTTGACTTGGACTGCTTGGTTACTTATACCATTTGTCTTCTATTTAAACCTATATCTCATATTAGGACCTGCAAGACGGCCACACCAAAGAAATCTTTTTTTTTTTTTTCTGCTTTTCACTGTTGTGGTCTTTTTTGTTTTTTGTTTTGGTTTAGTTTCATTTTTTGTTTTTGTTATTTTCTGTATTTTGAGACAGGGTCTCTCTATTACATAGCTCTGGTTGTCCTGGAACTCACTCTGTAGACCAGACTGGCCTGGAACACACAGAGATCTCCTTGCTTACCACCACCACACCTGGTCCACTGTTGTGGTTTTTATTAGTCTGTTGAGGAAGGCTGTCCAAACCCAGGTTGTCAGTGTTGTCCTGGCCCACCCTCTGACGGTCCTGACTAGCTAGCTGGGCTTAGCCATGTGGCATCTCGTTGTATGTGTGAGGAGGCTGCATGTTTCTGACGGCAGAGGCAGAAGCGCAGGACGGCAAGCTCACAGCTGTCTGTAATTCTAGTCTCAGGGAATCTGACACCTTCACACCAATGTACATAAAATAAAGTTTTTTTTTAAAAAAAGAGACACTATGACTAAGGCAACTTAAGAAAGATTTTATTTGGGGTTTACAGTTTCAGAGGGTTAGAGTCCATGACAGTCATGGTGGAGAGCATGGCAGAGGCAGGTATTACCCCTGGAGCAGTAGCTGAGAGCTTATATCTTGATCTACAAGCATGAGGCAGAGATAGCTAACTGGGAATAGCACATCTTTTGAAACCTCAAAGCCTACCCCCAGGGCCACACCTCCTCATTCTTCCCAAATAGTTCCAGTAAAAGGGAACCAAATATATTAACCTATGGGGGTCATTCTTATTAAAACCACCACAGATAGAAACACAAATTTTCTGGAAGAAGCCTATCTTATTACCTAGCTGCTTAATTATACCCAAGTAAATTTTAAGATGAAATGCCTCTGTGTGGGCTTTTTGAAGCCTAGTGCCTATGGTGGGACACTTTATACAGCCTTAGTGCAGGGAAGGGGCTTGGACCTGCCTCTACTGAAGGCACCAGGCTCTGCTGACTCCCCATAGGGAGGTTTTACCTTGGAGGAGGTGAGAATGAGGGCTGGGTTGGGAGGGAGGGCTAGGGGGCAGGAGGAGGGAGGAGAGGGGGATCTGTGTTTGGTATATAAAATTAATAGAAAATTTATTAATAAAAAAAAGAAAAACAAAACAAAAAGATGAAAGGCCTAGAATAAATTGTGGCAACATGAGGAAAGCCAGGAGGTGGTGGTGCCCACCTTTAATCCCAGCACTCAGGAGGCAGAGACAGGGAGATCTCTGTGAGTCTGAGGCCAGGCTGTTCTACAGAGTGAGTTCCAAGGCAGCCAAGGCTACACAGAGAAACCCTGTCTCAAAAAACCAAAAACAACAACAAAAAGCACCCAAAGATCCAAAGGAAAACCAACAAAGCAGAAATAGACTAAAAAAAAAAAAATTAAAAACTTAGACACTTAAATTATCAGAGAGAGAATGCAAAGCAATTACATTTCTTCTTTTCATACAGAAAAAGGTTCACCTTTGAACATTTGCTCAAGGAATTAGAACTTTGTTTTTTGAGACAGTGTCTCATGATATAGACTAGGCTGGCCTTGAACTCACAGAGATCTACCTGCCATTGCCTCCCAAGTACCAAGTACTGGGTCTAAAGGCATGCCCCGCAGTGCCTGGCCAGCAACTATTAAAAGTGACATCACAATAAATAAATAAGCAAAATGAATAATATTTCAAGTGATATCACATAGGACTGGAGAGAGAGCTCAGCATTTCAGAGCACTTGCTGCTCTTGCAGATGACAGTAGATTCACTCTTAGCACCTGTGTCAAGTGGCTCACAACAGTGTCAGAGGATCCAGCTCTCTCTTCTAGCCTCCATGGGTATCCACATGCACAGGTGCAAATACACACAGAGACATACACAAACACAAGTAAACATTTCATAGTAGCATCACACTGTTGAAGAACATCCAACTAGAAGGCTCTTCAGATTTAGTTATTTTTATTCATGTATATGTGCCTGAACTGCATCAGTTTATGTGTACCTTATATATGCAGGAGCTCACCGAGGCCAGTGGATGATATTAGTGTACCTATAACTGGAGTTACAGATAGTGGTGACCCTCCACGTGGGTGCTGAGAACTGAGCCCTGGTCCTCTGTGTGAGCAGTAAGCATTTTTAACTTTTGAGTGAGCTAACTTTCTCCAACCATGACTGGAAATTTTAAAGCTGATATAGTCACCAAAAATAAGAATTCAGCATATGGGTTTTAGGCATTGCTGAAAAGAAATTATTGAACTAGATAGTAGAAGACTGATCTATAGTAAGACTCATAGATACAAAATGAAGTAAGATATAAAACAGTAAGATACATATTTTTCAGTGAGATGGTCTAATACAATTTGTATAACTAAAGGAGAAGAGACAAAGTGGAATTGAGGCAGTATTTGGATATTATGTCTGGGAACATCACAGAATTAATGAAAGACCTTGATTTTTTTTTTCAGGGCTTGAGGACTGAACCCAGGGCCTTGTGCTTGCTAGGCAAGAGCTCTACCACTGAGCTAAATCCCCAGCCCCAAGACCTTGATTTTTACTGGTTGAAGATGCCTAATAAGCTACCCCAAAAGGTAAAAGAGAAATAAGGAAGCCATACATATTCATTTGGGGCCCTGGCTAAAGAGACAGCAGTGAGTGTTATGACAACATATATTGAGTCCATCTTTTTAATCCAATGTGATGATCACTACCTTTTTAAATTGCACTGTTTAAACCATTTACATTTAGTATGGTTGTCATTAAATTTCAATTGACCATATTAATAATCTATTTGCCTCTCTTCCTTTTTCCTTCTGTCCCTCTCTTTTTGTCTCTCTCCTCCTGATCTTTCTCTTTCTCCCTCTTGATCCTCTTTTCTAGCTTTGTTTTGTATTGAGTATATTTTATTATGCATTTCATCTCCAGAACTGGCTTATTAGACTAAAAACCTCTTTTTGTTTGTTATGTGCCCTAGGCTTTATATCTTTAACACATCTTTAATATATCATGGTCCACCTTTAATATTGTACTACTTCCTACAATATAAGAATTTCTTGGGGCTGGAGAGATGGCTCAGCATTTCAGAGCTCCTGCTGCTCCTCCTGATGACCCAAGTTTGGTTCCCAGCACCTGTGCTACAAGGTTCACAACCATCTGTAACTTCAGCTCCAGGGGTATCCACTCTCAAACACACACACATAATTTAAAAATAAAAAATAAGCCGGGCGGTGGTGGCGCACGCCTTTAATCCCAGCACTCGGGAGGCAGAGGCAGGCGGATCTTTGTGAGTTCGAGGCCAGCCTGGTCTACAGAGCGAGATCCAGGAAAGGCGCAAAGCTACACAGAGAAACCCTGTTTCGAAAAATAAAATAAAATAAAAAAAATAAATAAAAAATAAAAAAATGTTTGACCTGGTAGTGGTGGTGTACAGCTGTAATCCCAACACTCGGGAGGCAGAGGCAGATGGATGTAGGCAGACTTCTCTGTCCTGCCAGCCAGTTCCCAAATAACCATACAGAGACGTATTATTAATTACAAATGCTCGGCTGATAGCTCAATGTATCACTAACTAGCTCTTACAACTTAATCCATATGTCTTATCTACACTCTGCCATGTGGCTCGGTACATTTTCTCAGTACGGCAAATTCATCTCCTGCTTCCTCTGCATCTCCTTGCAATGCCTGAGACTCCTCCTTTTCTTCACACTCTCTTTTTGTCTAAAGAAAAGGAATCTTGTTCAAATTGTAGCTCAGAGGTAGAGCATATTCTTCATGTAGAGGAAAAGCCATTGTTGGGAGACTCGTCAGAGAATTTCTACCATGCAAGGTCGGAGAAGAATCCCTAATTAAACCATTTAAAATAACTGGCTCTAGTGCTTGGACCTGTCTCTACTGAATGTGCCAGTCTCTGCTGACTCCCTATGGGAGGCCTTACCTTCTTGTAGGAGAGAATGGGGGGTAGGTTGGGAGAGGGGAGGCTGAATGGCAGAAGGAGGGAAGAGAGGAATCTGTGATTGGGATGTAAAATGAATAAAAACATTTTCTTAAGAAAAAATAATAATAACTGGCTCTAGTGCCTCGCCTGGAATGACCTGACTGAGTGCAGCAAACCAAACTTAGCTTCCATCAGGTACAGCAGAGCCTGCACCCTAAAACTCCAGTCCCTGCCCAGAGTCAAACGTCTACCAATCAGGACTAGGCACCTTTGCATGGTAGGCATTGCATGATGGAAATTCCAACTGCAAGGAGGATAGCTCCCCCAAAACACTGCTACAGTCATTGTGTTACTGCTACAGTCATTGTGTTGCTGCTACAGTCATTGTGTTACTGCTACAGTCATTGTGTTGCTGCTACAGTCATTGTGTTACTGCTACAATCATTGTGTTGCTGCTACAGTCATTGTGTTACTGCAGGCAATTTTGTTTCCACCTTGTGGGCTGTTTCCTTGTAAAGTACTAAACAAACTCTGTTCTACTGGTGGTGTGACTTATGTAAATCCTGTCACTATCCACTAAAGTGCACATCCAATTTACAGGCAGGAGGCTCTGGGTTTAAAACCTAACCCTACAACATCAAAATAGGAGATGGCTTTTTAAAACCTCTTAACCGGTGTCCTTTGTGCTGTTTTGTCCTGCATTTTACATATACATGTCAATACATTGTTACTTAGAAGTTCTAGAATTAACAAATTCTGCTTCTTCTACCCTCTCACAACACTGTTTTTGTAATCCCAAATACTAGCATAAAACATCCAGACTTCCAGCTGGCTGATCAATTTTTAGCTGATCTAACACTGTCTACATGAAAGCAGTGTTGAATTCCAGTTTTCCAATCTTATAAGATTTCCCTGAACTTCAGATATGAATCACAGACCCTACATACCAGCTATACACTGGGATTCCTATGACTGCCACCTTGGATTTGCTGAATTTGCTTGAGTGGCTAACAGAACTTAGAAAAACACCACCCTTACATTCACCAGTTTATTATAGAACAGTGGTTCTCAACATGTGGGCCACGACCCCTTTTGAGATGAACAGCCTTTTCACAGAGGTCACCTAAGACCATCTGCATATCAAATATTTATGTGATGATTTATAACAGTAGCAAAATGACAGTTATGAAGTAGCAACGAAATTATTTTATGGTTGGGGGGGGTCACCACAGCATGAATTTGTATTAAGGGGTCACAGCATTAGGAAGGCTGAGAAACACCGTACAGAGGCTATTACAATGGTTACATGTGGAGAGGTACGGGGGAATGAGAGAGAGAGAGGGAATGCTGCAAAACCTCTGTGCCCTCTTCTAGTACGCCACCACCTTCCAGGACCATCCGTGTGTTTTCCCATCTGGAAGATCTCTGTACCCTGTTCTTCATGGGTTTTGTGGAGGTTTCATTCCATAGGCATGACTGATTAAATCACTGACCATTAGGGGTCAGTTTAACCTCTAGCTCCACCCCTCCACCCTCAGTTCCAGAGATTAGGGATAGGGCTGAACCCTCTAATCCTACCTTGGTCTTTCTGATAACCAAAGCCCATCCGGAATCTACCTAGGGACTGCCCTCAGTAGTGAACCAACTAGTAAACCCACAAACAAACAAAAAACACTTGAAACTGGGTGGTGGTGATGCACGCCTTTAATCCCGACACTGGGATACAGAGGCAGGCATAGCTCTGTGAGCTTGAGGCTAGCCTGGCCAAGTTTCCAAAAATTTTAGGAGCTGTATGCCAATGAACTAAATTAAGACCAGTGTGGTGATATATTGTGTACCCTAATAAACTTGCCTGAGGATCAGAAGACAGAGCCAGCCACTAGATTAGACATAGAGGTCAGACAGTTGTGGCACACACCTTTAATCCTATCACTCCAGAGGCAGAGATCTTTCTGGATCTCTGTGAGTTCAAGGCCACACTGGGCTACATGAGATTGATCCAGTATAGGAGAGAAACAGCCAGGCAGTGGTGGCACACACCTTTAGTGCCAGCACTTGAGATCTCATGCCTTTGCTTGGGAAGCACACACACCTTTAACCCCAGAAAGTAATATGGCAGGGCAGAGAAAGGTATATAAGGCGCGAGGAAACAGGAACTCACTCTCTTTAGGCTGAGGAGTCCTAGAGGTAAGAGGTGAGCTTACTGCTTTGTCTCTCTGATCTTTCAGCATTCACCCCAATATCAGGCTCTGGGTTTTTCATAAAAAGACCATTTAGCAGTTCAAACATCAGACCAAAACTATACTTCACTCTCTTAACAGTTACTATCTTTACTTTAGACATTGTGATGGTCGGTCTTAGTTGTCAACAAATTGAATCTAGGATCAATTAAGAGACCTCCTTCTGGGTAGATCTGAGATGGCCTTTCCTAAAATGATTAGCAAAGATAACTAATGAGGAGTGGTGGTTTGAATAAGAGGCCAGCCTGTCTATAAAGCGAGTTCCAGTTCAGCCAGGGTTGTGATACAGAGAAACCCTGTCTTGAAAAACCAAAAAAAAAAAAAAAAAAAAAAAAAGAAAAAAAAAAAAAAAAGAAAAAGTGATTCTCTCCCAGCAGCCATCAAACTACCAGAAACTCCTCAACCAAGAGTGAGGCCTTAGGAACCTCCCCTCTATACTGGAATTTGGTTTGGTTTGGTTTTGATATTTTTAAAGCAGGATCTCATGATGTAGCCTTCATTGGCTTGGCCTAGAACATATTATGTATGCTAGGTTGGCCTAACACACAGAGATCCACCTGCATCTACTCCCCAAGTATGGGATTAAAGGTGTGTGTACCGCCACATCTAACATTGTGCTAGAATTTTTTACTTGGCTTGATCTTGTACAGGTCTTGGATAAGTGATCTCAGCTGCTGTGATGTGAGTTCAGATGTCCAATGGCCATGTCATGTCCAGAGGACAACATTTCACAGCGCCCCTCCTCATCCTCTGACTCTTACATTCTTTCTGCCCCCCAATCCCAATGGTCCCAGAGCCTCTGGGTTGGTTTGATATATATGTCATATATTTGGTTGAGCAACTACAGTCATTTATTTCTAGTATCTTGAACAGAAATGCATCTCCGCATTGACCACTGCAATAAGAAGCTTCTCTTGGGCGCAGCACAGATCTACAGATATGAACATAAATATTTAGAAGGCAGCTTGACCACATGACAGTTTAGAAAAACAGTATCAAAAGGTTCTGATCTATGGTTTCCCTTGCCACTAGTTTTAGCCATGTTTACTGGACCAGGCATGAATTAATTCCTGCCTGTGGCGCAAACCTCAAATCCAATCAGGAGAGCAGTTTGGTTACTCCCATAAACAGTGTAGCACATCATGCCTGTGAGGTCAACATTGTAGCCCTCAGGGGTAAGTGCTTGATAAGGCCATTGATGTATTTTCTCCCCATGCATCCTTCCAAAGCTAGGAAGGCATAGCATAGATAATTTCTGTTCAAGCTCCTTTTTTAAAAAATTTATTTATTTATTTATTTACTTATTTATTTATTTATTTAGAGACAGGGTTTCTCTGTGTACCCCTGGCTGTCTTGGAACTCACTTTGTAGACCAGACTGGCCTCAAACTTGGAGATCCACCTGCCTCTGCCTCCCAAGTGCTGGGACAAGTTCTTTAAAAAAAAAAACTCGCCGGGCGGTGGTGGCGCACGCCTTTAATCCCAGCACTTGGGAGGCAGAGCCAGGCGGATCTCTGTGAGTTTGAGGCCAGCCTGGTCTCCAAAGCGAGTTCCAGGAAAGGCGCAAAGCTACACAGAGAAACCCTGTCTCGGAAAAAAAAAAAAAAAAAACTCTCTATATAGATATATATTATATCTATCTATATATATTAATTAGCTTACAAACTAGTGGGGCTTCATAAGGCTTCTTTGTACACTCTTAGTTTTGATTGTTTCTGAAAGAGTCTAGGTCTCATCACAGTTGTCCATTTGCCTTCCTGTCCACTGTTGTGGTTTCGTTTGTGATCTAACAAATAAAGCTTTCCTGAAGATCAGAGGGCAGAGACAGCCATTAGTTAGCCATAGAGGCCA
The DNA here is from genome assembly GCF_007827085.1 of Peromyscus californicus insignis. Classification (NCBI taxonomy): domain Eukaryota; kingdom Metazoa; phylum Chordata; class Mammalia; order Rodentia; family Cricetidae; genus Peromyscus; species Peromyscus californicus. The sequence goes on from NW_026294584.1 coordinate 48,268,865, forward strand.
GGCAGTGATGGCGCACACCTTTAATCCCAGCACTCGTGGGGCGGGGCAGTGGCGGCAGAGGCAGACAGATCTCTGTGAGTTTAAGGTCACCCTGGGCTACACAAGACTGATCCAGTCTAAAAGAGAAAGAGAGCCAGACAGTGGTGGCACACACCTTTGATCCCAGCACTTGGGAACTCACACCTTTAACCCCAGTACTGGGGAGGTGGAGACAGGAAGTGATATGGCTAGGCAGAGAGAGGAATGTAAGGTAGGAGGAGACAGAAGCTCAGCTCTCTTTCAGCTGAAAAGTCCTGGAGGTAAGAAGTCTCTCTAGTGGCTGGTTCCTTTACTGATCTTTTGGCATTTACCCTGATGTCTGGCCCCAGGTTTTTATTATTAAGACCAATTAGTCCTCATGCTACACACTGTATTAATCGATACCAAAACAACAAAGAACCTTGACAAACACAAGTAGAAAATACATTTATTAGAAAGGTACTGGGTGACTCAAAAAAATTGGTTGGGAAGTGGAGAACCTGGCTTTAAAAAACATGCAGGAACCAGGCTGGGGGGTGGGGGGGGGGGGTGGCGCACGCCTTTAATCCCAGCACTGGGAGGCAGAGGCAGGCGGATCTCTGTGAGTTCAAGGCCAGCCCGGGGCTACAGAGTGAGTTCCAGGAAAGACGCAAAGCTACACAGAGAAACCCTGTCTCGAAAATAAAAAACAAAAAACAAAAAAAAAAAAAAACCCAGGCAGGAACGAAAAGGCTAGCAGCTAGGACATCTGCTCCAATGGCACCATTGTAACTGTTATATTGCTACAAGCAAAATGTGACCATCTCTTCCTCCTTAAATCATTCATTCTGAGGTTTAGAAAGAATATATGACTGTAAAGTATAGATCGTGCTTGTTGTGATTTGTTTTGAGATAGGGTTTTGCTATGTTGCTCAGGATGAGCTTGAATCCATAGGCTCAACTGATCCTTCTGTCTCAGCCTCCTGAGGCAGAAAGCTGCGTTAGTGGCAGCACGGCCCTATGAAACTAGCTAGAGCATGTTACTTAGTAACCATGTGGTCCACAGGGGAAGAGCGTTTGCAGGGAACTATGTTAAGGGTCATGCTTGAGATAAGTCAGGCATCTGGGCCTAGAGACATCCTCCAAATAAGGGCAGGTAGCTGTCGGAAAGCCTCACTGGGGAGGGAGTCCTTCATGTTGCTCGGCTTGGAGAAAGCTGCCAGGCTATGGTAGACTGCAAATGACCAGCAGGGCCTCCCAACACATTTGACTTCATTGCTCCCAGCTTCCCCGGGCTGGTCTTCCTCAAAATCATCTGCTTCAGGAGATGGAAGGACCAAGGTTGACTTTGGGCAAAGGTGTGCCTTAGTTACTTTTCAGTTTTTGTGATTTAAAAGAAAATACCCTAACAAAAGCAATTTAAGGAAGGGAAGGTTATGTTGGCTCACAGTCAAAGGTTATATAGTCCATCATGGCAGGAAAATCACAGTGGCAGGAACTTGAGGAAGCAGATGGTCACCTCACATCCAGAGTCAGGAAGCCCAGAACAGTGAGTACTCCAGCTCAGCTCACTTTCTCTATTTTAAACAGTCTGATACCCCTGCCCACCCCCAGAGGATAGCTCTTCCGACTTCAATTAACCTGGAAGATAATCCTTCATGGACATGCTCAAAATTTCTTCTCTCAGGTGACTCTAGAACTCATCAAGTTGACAATTTATATTAACTATCAGAAGGTGCAAAACCATATTTGCAAGGGAGTCTCACATGGCTTTATACTGACCTCCATTTGGGACCATCACAATGTGGAAATTCTCTGGAATTTTTCATGCACGTGCGCACACACATTTTATTTCTTTTTCATCATGAGTTGCTTTAGTTCCTTTATCATTTTCTTGCCATTGTTTGCCTTTCACGTCACCTGTTTTCTCTGCAATACTGTTTGAACCTATGTTTTCATGATGAAGATCTTTGTATTCTATACCTTTCTGGGCTTAGGGCTGTTTGAATTTGGAAAAAAAAAAATCTCTATGCGTGTAGCCAAAGTTACTTGTCTTCAGCAATCTCATTCTGCTTTCCAAACACTGTACATCCACCTTAAACTATTGTACTTGTAAGGGGATCTATTTATTCACCCAAATCTGGTATTCTTTTGCATAAGTCAGCTCTCTAATTTCCATTACATTTTATTGTTTCCCTAAATTACCACATATTTTTTTAAAAAAATTAGACATGCCGGGTGGTGGTGGCGCACGCCTTTAATCCCAGCACTTGGGAGGCAGAGGCAGGCGGATCTCTGTGAGTTCGAGGCCAGCCTGGGCTACCAAGTGAGTCCCAGGAAAGGCGCAAAGCTACATAGAGAAACCCTGTCTCGAAAAAAAAAATAGACATAAGTCCAGCTAAGGTTTCATAAAGCCTTCTTTTTCAGTGTTTTCATAACGTTAGCAATCCTACACTATTTATTTATTTATATTTATTCTTCTCTCATATATTACAACCTGACCTCAGTTCCCCTTTCTCCTCTCCCCACAACCCCTCCTTGCATCTTCTCTCTCCCCCACATCCACCCCTCCTCCATTTTCTGTCAGAAAAGAGCAGGCCTCCCAGGGGTATCAGCTGAACATGGAATGGGAAGTTACAATAAGACTAGACACAAACTTCATATCAAGGCTAGATGAGGAAACTCAGTAGGAGAAAACGGGTCCCAAGTGCAGGCAAAGGAGTCACAGACAGCTCCCACTGTAGTTGGTTGTTTTTTACTCCTTACTCTTCGGGGCCCACCACTCAGCTCCCAAATAAATACACGGAGTTTTATTCTTACTTATAAATGCCCGGCTTTAGCTTGGCTTATTTCTACTCAGCTTTTCTTAACTTAAAGAGCCCATCTGCCTTTTGTCTCTAGGCTTTTATCTTTCTCTATTTTATGTACCTTTCTTTACTTCTTACTCCATGGCCTGCTGGGTAGCTAGGTGGCTGGCCCCTGGAGTCCTTCTCTCCTCCTTTTCTTGATCCTCGATCCTCTCCTCCAAGATTTCTCCTCCTATTTATTCTCCCTGCATGCCAACCCTGCCTATCCTTTTTCCTGCCTAGCTATTGGCCACTCGTTTCCTTATTAGACCAATCTGGTGTTTTAGGCAGGCAAAGTAACACAGTTTCACAGAGTTAAACAAATGCAACATAAAAGAATGCAACATATCTTTGCATCATTAAAAAGAGTGTAACACATCTTCAACTAGTATTCTACAACACCCCACTCTCACTGTTAGGAGTCCCACAGGAATACCAAGCCTCACAACCATAATGTATATGTAGAGAACCTAGCTTAGACTCATACATGCTCCCTGATGGTCTCTTCAGTGTCTGTGAGCCCCTATGAGCTCTGGTTAGTTAATTCTGAGGGCCTTGTTCTTGTGGTGTCCATGATCCCTTTGGCTCCTACAATCCTTCCTCCCTGGTCTTCCTTGGGTGTAGTTGGAAGATTTCCTGTGTCCCGGCCTGCCAGCAGTCGGGACAAATCTCTCCCACTTGCATGCCCCAAGTAAACACACAGAGGCTTATATTAATTATAACTTCATGGCCATGGCTCAAGCCTTTTGCTAGCTAGCTCTTGTATCTTAAATTAGCCCATAACTATTAATCTATGTATCGCCGCATGTTCCATGGCTCTACCTGTGTCCCATTACATGTTGCTCCTTGGGTGGCTCGCTGGCATCTCTCTCCACCTTCTTCCTGTCTCTCCCTTTGAATTTCCCGCCTTCCTCTAAGGCTGCCTTGCCATAGACCAAAAGGCTTTATTTATCAACCAATCAGAGCAACACATATTGGCAACATACAGAAAGACATTCCCCTATCATTTGGGATTCCCTGAGCTCCACCTAATGTTTGGTTTTGGATCTCTGCATCTGCTCCCATCAGTTGCTGGATGAAGACTCTCTGATGACAATTGGGATAGTCACCAGTCTACCAGTATAGCAGAATATCATTAGGAATAATTTTATTGACTTTTTTTTTGGCCAGTCATGTTTGGTTCTAACCTAGGTCTCTGGGCTATCCAGACTCTGGGTCCTGGCCATCCAGGCAGTGTCAGTCATGGGGCTCTCTCTTGTGGCATGGATCTCAAGTTGGACCAGTCATTGGTTGGCCACTCCCACAAGTTCTGCACCACCTTTACCCCAGCACTTCTTTCAGGCAGGATAGATTGTAGTTTGAACATTTTGTGGCTGTGTTGGTGTCCCAGTCCCACTGCTGGAGGTCTTGCCTGGTAACAGAAGATGGCAGAACAGGCTCTATGTCCCTCATTACTAGGAGTCCTCACTAGGGTCACCCTCATAGATTCCAGGGAGTTTCCATTATACTAGGTTTCTACTTTGTCCCCAAAATGCCCCCCTCCAGTTCCAGTCATCTCTCTCGGTACTCTCACCCTCTATTCCTTTCTCACCCACCTGATCCCTGCTGTTCCCATCTCTACCTGACCCCAGTCCACCCAAAAGACTCTATTCTATTTCCACTTCCCAGGGAGATCCATGCAAATCCCTTGAGCCCCCCTTATTACTTAGCCTCTCTGGGTCTGTGGACTGTAGCATGATTATCTTTTACTTACAGCTTATACCTACTTATAAGTGAACCATGGTTGTCTTTCTGGGTCTGGGTTACCTCAGTCAGGATGATTTTTTTCTAGTTCCATCCATTTGCCTGAAAATTTCATGGTGTCATTTTTTTAACAGTTGAGTAATACTCCATTGTATAAATGTACCACATTTTCTTTATCCATTCTTTGATTGAGGGATATCTAGGTTGTTTCCAGTTTCTGGCTATTATGGATAAAACTGCTATGAATATAGTTGAGCAAGTGCCTTTGTGGTAGAATTGAGCATTCTTTGGGTATATGCCCAGGAGTGGTATAGCTGGGGTTTTGTTTGTTTGTTTGTTTGTTTGTTTGTTTTGAGACGGGGTTTCTTTGTGTAGCCCTGACTGTCCTAGAACTAGCTCTGTAGACCAGGCTAGTCTCTAACTCACAGAGATCTGCCTGGCTCTGCCTCCTGAGTACTGGGATTAAAGGTGTGAGCCACCACTGCCCGGCCTGTACCCCATTTTTTAATTGAATTATTTGGTTTGTTTATGTCTAGTTTCTTGAGTTCTTTGTGTTTTGGATAGTATCCCTCTGTCAGATGTGGAGTTGGTGAAAATCCTTTTCCATTCTGTAGGCTGTTGTTTTGTCCTATTAATGGTGACCTTTGCCTTAGAGAAGCTTTTCAGTTTCATGAGGTCCCATTTAGTAATTGTCAATCTTAGTGTTCTGTTCAGGAAGTTGTCTCTTGTGCCAATGCATTCAAGGCTATTCCCTATTTTCTCTTCTATCAGGTACAGCGTATCTGGTTTTATGTCAAGGTCTTTGATCTACTTGGACTTGAGTTTCATGCAGGGTGATATATATGGATCTATTTGCATTCTTTTACATGCAGACATGCAGTTAGACCAGCATCATTTGTTGAAGATGCGTTCTTTTTCCATTGTATATTTCTGGCTTCTTTATCAAAAATCAGGTGTCCATTGGTGTGTGGATTTATATCTGGGTCTTTGATTAGATCCCATTGATCAACCTGTCTGTTTTTATGCTGATATCATGTAGTTTTTGTTACAATAGCTCTGTAGTACAACTTGGTTTCATGGATACTGATCCCTCCAGAAGTTCTTTTATTGTTCAGGATTGTTTTAGCTAGCCTGGGTTTTTTGTTTTTCCATGTGGAATTGAATATTGTTCTTCAAGGTTTGTAAGAATTGTGTTGGAATTATGATGGGGATTGTGTTGAATCTATAGATTGCTTTTGGTAAGATGGCCATTTTTACTATGTTAAGCCTACTGATCCATGAGCATGAGAGATCTTTTCATGTTCTGACAGCTTCTTCAATTTCTTTAAAGACTTGAAGTTATTGCTATATAAGTCTCTCATTTGCTTGGTTAGAAGTACCCCAAGGTATTTATTTTATTTGTGGCTATTGTGAAGAGTGTTGTTTCCCTGATTTCTTTCTCAGCCCATTTGTCATTTGTATATAGGAGGGCTACTTTTTTTTTGAGTTAATTTTTTATTCATCCACATCATCGATGAAGGTATTTATCAGCTGTAGGAGTTCCTTGGCAGAATTTTTGGGGTCACTTATTTATACTATGATATCATCTTCAAATAATGATACTTTGACTTCTTCCCTTTCTAATTTATGTTTCCTTGATCTCCGTAAATTGTCTTATTGCTCTAGCTAGAACTTCAACTACTATATTGAATAGATATGGAGAGAGTGGACAGCCATGTCTTGTTCCTGATTTTAGTGGAAATGCTTTGAGTTTCTTTCCATTTAATTTGATGTTGGCTGTAGGCTTGCTGTGTATTGCCTTTATTATGTTTAGGTGTGTCCCTTGTATCCCTGACCTCTCCAAAACTTTTATCATGAAGGAGTGTTGGAATTTGTCAAAGGCTTTTCAGCATCTAATGAGAAAATCATGTGGTTTTTTTTTCTTTCAATTTGTTTATATGGTGGATTACATTGACAGATTTTCTTATGTTGAATCATCCTTGCATCTCTGGGATGAAGCCCACTTGATCATAGTTGATTATCTTTTTGATGTGTTCTTGGATTTGGTTTGCAAGTATTTAATTGAGTAATGAAGGAAATTGGTCTGTAATTCTCTTTGTTGAATTCTTGTGTGGTTTGGGTTATCAGGGTCACTGTGGCCTAATAAAATGAATTTGGCAATATTCCTTCTGCTTCTATATTGTGGAATAATTTGAGGAACATTGGTATTAGTTCTCTTTTTAAAATCTGGTAGAAAAAAAATCTGGTAGAATTTTGCACTAAAACTGTCTGGTCCTTTTTTTTTTTTTGGTTGAGAGACTTTTAATGACTGCTTCTATTTCCTTAGGAAAGGAAATTTTGTTTATCTGATCTTGATTTAACTTTGGTGAGTGGTATCTATCAAGAAAGTTGTCCATGTTTTTTAGATTTTCTAATTTTGTAGAGTACAGATTTTTTTTAAAGTATGACCTAATGATTCTTGGATTTCCTCAGTGTCTGTTGTTATGTCCCCCTTTTCATTTCTGATTTTGTTAATTTGAATATTCTCGTTCTGTCTTTTAGTTAGTTTGAATAAGAATTTGTCTATCTTGTCAATTTTCTCAAAGAACCAACTCTTTATTTCATTGATTCTTTTCATTGCTCTCTGTTTCTATTTTATTGATGTCAGCCCTCGATTTGATTATTTCCTGCCGTCTACTCCTTCTGGGTGAGTCTGCTTCTTTTTGTTCTAGAGCTTTCAGGTGTGCTGTTCAGTTGCTCATGTGAGATTTCTTCAATTTTTTTTTACGTAGGGACTTAGTGTTATGAACTTTCCTCTTAGCACCACTTTCATTGTGTCCCATAAGTTTGGGTGTGTTGTGCATTCATTTTCATTGAATTATAGGAAGGCTTTGATTTTTCTTTATTTCTGCCTTGACCCAGTAGTCATTCAGTAGAGAGTTGTTCAGTTTCCATGACTTAAGTTGCTTTTTTGTTGTCTCTGTTGTTGAAAGCCAGCTTTAATCTGTGGTGGTCTAACAGAATATAGAAGATTATTTCCATTTTCTTGTATCTGCTTTTGTGACCAAGCATATTGCCGAATTTGGAGAATGTCCCATGAAGTGCTGAGAAGAAGGTATATTGTTTTGTGTTTAGATGAAATATTCAGTAGATATCTGTTAGGTCCATAATGTGTGTTAGCTCTGTTGTTTCTGTTTAGTTTTTGTCTAGATGACCTGTCCATTGATGTCCCTTCCCTTCTTTTGATTTTGCTGATGTGAGATTATTTATCTCCTGTGTTAACTACTTCCTTGGGTTGGAGTTTTCCTGCTGCAGGACTGGATTTGTGGAAAGATATTGTTTATATGTGAGTTTGTCATGGAGTATTTTGTCTTCTCCATCTATGCTCATTGAAAGTTTTGCTGAGTACAGCAGTCTGGGCTGGCTTCTGTGGCCTCTTAGAGTCTGTGGAACATCTTTCCAGGCCCTCAGGCTTTTAGAGTCTCCGTTGAGAAGTCTAATAGATCTGCCTTTATTTGTTACTTGGTCTTTTCCCCTTGCAGCTGTTAATATTCTTTCTTTGTTCTGTGTGTTTACTATTTTGGTTATTATGTGGCAAGGGGACTTTATTTTCTGATAGTCTATTTAGTGTTCTGTAAGCTTCTTGTACCTTTATAAGCAAGTTCTTCTTTAGGTTAGGAAATTTTTCTTCTATGGTTTTGTTAAAAATGTTTTCTGGGCCGGGCGTTGGTGGCGCACGCCTTTAATCCCAGCACTCGGGAGGCAGAGGCAGGCGGATCTCTGTGAGTTCGAGGCCAGCCTGGGCTACCAAGTGAGTTCCAGGAGAGGCGCAAAGCTACACAGAGAAACCCTGTCTCGAAAAAACCAAAAAAAAAAAAAAAAATGTTTTCTGGGCCTTTGAGCTGTAATTCTTCACCACCTTCTATTCCTATTATTCTTAGGTTTGGTCTATTCATAGTGTCCCAGATTTCCTGGATATTTTGTCAGGAATTTTTTAGATTAAACATTTTCTTTGACTGATGTAGCTTTTTTTTTCTATCATATCTTCAATACCTGAGATTCTCTCTTCCATCTCTTGTGTTCTGTTGGTGATGCTTGCGTTTGTAGTTCTTGTTCACTTACCTAGATTTTCCATTTCCAGAATTCCCTCAGTTTATGTTTTTGTTATTGCTTCTATTTCCATTTTCAGGTCTTGAACAGTTTTATTCACTTTCTTCAACTGTTCGTTTTTTTCTTGGCTTTCTTTAAGGGATTTATTGATTTCCTCCAAATTTTGTTTGTCTTTTCCTCAATTTCTTTAAGGATTTATTCATTTCCTCTTTAAGGACCTCTATCATCTTCATAAACTTGGTTTTCAGATCATTTTCTTGTGCTTCAGCTACTGTTGGAATAGTCAGGGCTTGTTGTAATAGGATAGCTGGGCTCTGGTGGTGACATATTGCCTTGGCTGTTGATTGTGTTACACTGTTGTCTTGGCATCTGGGTTTGGGGTAATTATAGGTTTAGGTGCTGATTTCTGAGTTTGTGTTTGTTGGATGAGTGTTTTCTTCCTTGGTTTCTGTTTCCTCTTTGGTCTTTTAATCTTTGTGACCTAGAGTTCTGGCAGCTGGTGTGACCTCTGGTCCAGCAGGAAGTCTCCTTTGAGTTGGGGGATGGACTTCTGATAGCTAGCATGGCCTTTAGTCCAGGAGGGGGTCTCTGCTCCAATTCAGGGGTGGGACACAGTGATGAGAAGGGGAGTGGTGATTGGGGATAGATAGTGTGTGAGGGTCACTGAGAGAGTGGAGTTCTGGTGGCTGGTGTGGTCTCCAGCCCAGAAGGAAGTCTCTGCCAGTTTGCCTACCTGTTTTTCTGACTGGCATGGCCTACACCTGAACAGCAGATATCAGCCCAAGGTGTGGGTGGAGGCACAGCATTGGGGATGCATGGGAAGGAGTGGCAGTGGTTGGATCTTCAGGGTTTAAACCTGAGGGTATTTGAGGGTTCTGCGGGCAGGTAGACAGCCTATCTATTCTTCTGGTTGGCATGGCATGCACTTGTTCTTCTGACAGGGATGGCCTGGACCTCACCAACCCTAATTTTTATGGTCTGTTGGCTTAGGTTTATTTTTTTAGTATTGTTTATAATCACAAAAAATAAGATCTAAATGTTGAATGATAGTAGAATGGCTGAAGTAATTATGACGTTTTCATGTAATAGAGTCCTATGCAACTATTTAAAAGAATGATGCAGATTCATATAGACTGTCCTAAAGCCATAAGGAAGAGGAATGGGTCAGCAGTGAGTGTATGGTCTATTTACATTTGTGAAAAAGTCATACATGCAAACACTAACTCCAGAAGGTTACACAGGGAGTTCATCATAGTGTTTGCCTCTGAAGAGGTAATCTGTTGGGAGAAATTGTTTTCCCTGGAGGTTCAATAGGGTACCAAAATAGGATACTGTTTTTCTCCCTACTAGTGGAAATCTAGAGGCATTGACAAACATTGTAATAATTTATGATTCATGTGAAAGACCTTGAAAAGTCACTCTATTCAAAAATCACTGGGTTCAGAGGTTAAATTTTTTTCTGATTTTTTTTCTCAGTTTGATTACTATAAAATTTGGGGAGAAGGTAAGATCTGTGATTTCAGTTTGGCCTCTCTGGAAAAACTGGCCTGTGTTCTTCTTTTCTTGTTCTTTGGTGCTAAGAGTTAAATCTAGACTTTACCATGCTAGGTGAGTGCTGTACCTTTGAGCTATAACCCAGTTCTGATGTGCATTTTAAAGTTTTTTTAGGGCACAGAAGTTGGACATGTACCTGTATCCCCATTTCTATGTTATTTACTTATTCAGCAAATACTGGTCATCTGTGGGACCAGGGTCAATGCTATACATTGTGGTGTCTTATACACTATAAGTAGGTTTCAGAGCCTCCAGTGAGGAAAAAAATAAAGAGGAAAAATTAATAATGGTAACTTTGGGGAAAAAGTAACACTTATTTGTAGGTGGATTTTTTTTGGAGCTGCCAGCTCACAAAAATATGACATGGAGACTTATTATTAATTATGAAAGCTTAGCCTATAGCTTAGGCTTGTCCCACCAGCTCTTATAACTTAAATTAACCCATTTATATTAATCTATGTTTTGCTTCATGGCTTTTTATCTCTCTTCCATCTTATTCTTCCTATTTCCTCTTCTTGTCCTTTGGCATCTCCTCCATGCCTAGATTCATTTCCTCTTCTTTCTCTGCCTGGAAGTCCTGCCTAACCTCTTCCTGCCTAGCTACTGATATATATTCAGCTCTTTATTAAACCAATCAGAAGGTGCCTTGGCAAAGACACATTTTCACGGTGTACAACAAGATTATTCCACAACAATTATTGTGCATGGGTATTAGGGCATGACCTACATGCCTAGGCACACATGTAGAGGTCTGAGTTAATTCTTTATGGAGTTGGCTCTCTTCTTCTACCATATGGGTGCTGGGGATGAAACTCTGGTTGTCAGACTTGACAGCAGCCCTCTAAACCATCTCACTGGCCCATGAACAATGCTAACTCTTGCTCTGTTATTGAGAGCATAGTTTTGTGAGATCTTATCCCAAGTTCTGGCTGGGGATATGCTTAGTTGATAGAGTGCTACTATGTGCAGCTCTGGATTTGATGTACAGCTCCAGTGTCACATAAACAGGAAGTGGTGGGCCTATAATCCTAGCACTTGGGAGGTGGGCGAGGATGATCAGAAGGGCATCCTCAGCTACATAGTGAGTTTGAGTCCAGCCTGGGCTCACTCTGTCACAAAACAACAACAACAAAAAAGAAAAAAAAGAAAAAAGAAAAAACAAAACAAAAAACACCTCAAATTCTTGAAATACCGGTAAAAAGATTTGAGAATTGGGTATGTTGAGCCCCATCTACTTTCTTTTTTTCAAGATAATATTTTTATTGATTACTTTAGAACTTCGCATCATGCACCCTGTCTTGGGGTTTTTATTCCTGTGAAGAGACACCATGACCATGGCAACTCTTATAAAGAAAACATTTAATTGCAATGGCTCCCTTACAATTTCAGAGGTTCAATCCATTATCATCATGGTAGGGAGCGTGGCAGCAGGCAGGCAGACATGATGCTGGAGCTTAGAGTCCTTACATCTTGATAGGCCGGCAACAGGAAGTCAACTGATTGTCATGCTGAGTGAAGCTGAGAAAACGACCTCACAGCTCACCCCCACAGTGACCCACTTCCTCCAACAAGGCCACACCTCCTAATAGTGCCGCTCCCTTTGGGGGCCATTTTCTTTCAAAGCACCACACACCCCATCACACTTGCTTCCCTGTCCTCCCAGGTCTGCCTTCGCCCTTGTGACCCCTCCCCTTCCATCCCCCCCCCCCCCCCCCGGAAAAAAAAAAAGAAGAAAAGAAAAAAAACACACAAGTCCAATTTGTGTTGCCCATATACTCACTGGGCATGGTCAAACTCCCAGTGGCCAGCCCCTTAAAGAAAACTGAGTCCTTCCTCACCCACCCCCACCAGAAGCCATCACTTGTGAAGAACTACACCTCAGCATCCTTATCACAATTTTTTTTTTCCAAGACAGGATTTATCTGTGTAACAGCCTTGGATGTCCTAGAACTAGCCCTGTAGATCAGGCTGGCCTTGAATTCAGAGATCTGCCTGCCTCTGCCTCTGCCACCTCTACCTGGCCCTTATCACAGTTTTTAAGAGTTCTCTTCAATGCTTTCCTGTCTAGGCTGTCATGGTGGGGCTATGGAGTTATCACAGAAGCCTTCTTTCTGTATCCCTATTTCTCAACTGTGAGTCCGCCGTCCTCAATGCCACTGCAAAAGTAGCTTCCTTGCCCATTACAGTCAGTGGAAACACAGATCATGGACAACCACATGGTCTCCGGCATCAGCAAGTGCCACGAACCTCAATATGCTGTGGCAGTACAGACCACAAACATCAAACAAGGCCCTCTGCTGGAGCATCACAGACACCATCATAGACCTCAGTGGTTGCCCAGGCCAAGGACATCAACTTGGCCTCTGGGGCCACACACACACAGTCCCACCTACTTTCAAACTGTGCCTTCCTTTCTTGCCTCTCAGTATTCCAGAAATGGGTTGTTTTTTGTTTTTAAAGAAACAAACTTGTTTGTTTTGCAGTTGAAGTTGGAATTGAACCCAAGGCTCATTTATGATTTCGAGGCAAGAGTTCTACCACTGAGCCGTACCCCAGACTCCAAAGTTATTTTCACATATGAGCTTTTGTAGAACAAGGCAAGCAACACACTGCAGAGATGCCATAACAGCACTTTCTGTGTGCTTTAAATATGCACAATTTTGTCTGAGTACTTTTCCCAGTTTACTTAGGGTGTTAGAGACTTCAGCAAGATGATGTTGCAGATTTGTAAACAAAATAATACTTTAAGTCCATGCCCTCCAGTTTGGCACTCCATTGACATCTAGCAATGCTGTGAGAATCAACCTTTTTTTAAGAAAAAAAAAAAGATTTATTTATGTGTATGAGTCAGATCCCATGACAGATGATTGTGAGCCACATGTGGTTGCTGGGGGTTGAACTCAGGACCTCTGGAAGAGCAGCTAGTGCTCTTATCCACTGAGCCATCTCTCCAGCCCTAGTCTTCAGTTCTTTTCTAAAAATTTAGACATCCATTTCCACCTTGAGCCATTTGTCTCTCTAAACAAAGAGCAAGTAAGACAAGAGGCATGTGGTGTTTCCTCAGCCGAGTCACAATTCTGATGGCCAGCAGCTTTCCAGTGGGAAAGGCTGGTGAAAAATGACCAACCTGAGCCTCAAAGGAAGCTGTCAAGAGCCACCAGGAAAATTCATGTCTGTTGGAGTGTCTTCCTGCTTGCTTGCTTTCTCCCTTCCTTTTCATTCATTCACTCACTCATTCATTCATTCATTCATTCATTCATTCATTCATTCATTCAGCTTAGTAGTTCTGGACATAGACTCTGGAGCCAGACTGCCTGGGTTTTAATCCTGACTTTGCTTCCTATTACTATGGTGACCTTGATCAAATTACTCAACCACTGTGTGCTCAGCTTTCTTTCTTTTTTTTTTTAAACTGTAGAATTGTAATACCTCCGAGAGTTGTTTAATATTTGTTCTCTGAAACAGTACCAGGCACACAGTAGACAGTAATAATGGTGTTTCTTAGATCCGTCTGTTAATTAGCTTAATAAATGACACATTGAGGGCTATGGTCCAGGCACTGAGCCAGGTGCTTGGAGTATGATGGTGAATGAGATGCCACTTAATTTACTTCCATATCTTTGAGCGTATGGAGACAGGCCATTTAAGATGCGACCACAAGGCTGAATAAAATGTGGAGTGTTTTGATGGAGGGAGAGAAAGGTGTTATGAGAACATAGTACTGGAGATCCTTCTAACCAAGGTCACTTGGAGGTCTCCTTGTTCTCAGAAGGAATTTAGCAGGCACCCCAAAGGAGATGTAGTCTGCCGTTAAGTGATCCTGGGAAGCCCAGCCTTCTGAGGAGTGCCACTTCATGATGCCAGCTGCGTCACTTACCTAACTCATAAGGGGTGAAAATTAAATGAGCTTGCAGGTCTCAGACAGAACACTATGTCGAATGTCAGATGAAAAGCACTACCTATGTGATGAGTATTGGATATTACTATATAAGAATAAGCACTAGTATGTGTGGTAAGTGGATGATAACGATAATGTTGATGCTACCAGTTGTGTCTGTCTCTTCCTTCTTGAACTAGGAAGGCCACCTTCTCTTTTACCTTTTGTGAGAAATGTAAACACTTTAGAACAGTACACATTTGGGAGCCTTGTGGAGGGGGATACTGGAGAGTGAATTCAGGGATTTACGCATGCTAGGCACCCTCTGTCAATGAGCCATGTCCCTAGTGGCACCTTGAGCACGGTGATTTTCCTGCCTCTTTTGCTTAAGTAAGTGTCACGACCACTCTCTTTATCCTCCTTCAGTCTTGCCTTTAGCAGAAGATTTAAAAGAGACCTTTGTGGAAATATGAAAGCACAGTCTAGACTCCAGAGCTTCTTAAATGCACAGATAATACCAGCATCACTTATAAAGGATTCCAGCCTTCTTCTTCTAGAGGGAACACCGAACTTACAGTTGGATCATGTAGGCTGTGTCTAGCTGTGTTACTTCCTGGATGATCTTAGATAGGCCAATTGACCTGCAGTTTACCCACCTGTAAAATGATCATTTATTTAATCTTTGTGAGGAAAAACGAGACAATACATGCAGAAGGATCCTGTAAAGACCTATCCATTTGGAAATGTAGCCACACACATTCATCTGTTACGTTACCTGATCTACTTTTCTATGTTGCTGGCCACTTCCATTAGCTATTCACATTGCCCCATGAATTCTAAGCTATCTGTCCCAAAACTTTGGCTCCTTACTTTAACTCCACATCAATCCAAGAAGCCTACATAGAGTTTATATTCTTGGGAGGGGAAGGTTTGTGGACTCGAGGAAAAACGCCTGGAGGTTTTCTTTTTCACCCCATTCTCTTTCTCCCCTCTATCCTTCACTTCTTGAAAAACCTTCATACACTCATTCAGCGAAAAAAAGTTTTATTCCCACTCTCCTATCTAAATTTCCATGGTGCTCTGTTTTATTTATTTACTCTTTAATCTCTCTCTCTCTCTCTCTCTCTCTCTCTCTCTCTCTCTCTCGTGTGTCTATATGATTGCATGTGCATATGTGTGTCCAGGTGCCCACAGAGGTCGGAAGAGGAAATCAGATCCCTTGGAACTAGAGTTACAGACATTTGTGGGTGCGGGAATCCAGACTCCAGGCCTCATGATGGAGCAGCAAATGCTTTTAATTCCAGCTCCCTATGGTGCTTTCTATGCTAGCATTTCACAGAGTCATGGGTGTGTAGTTATGTGGGGATGCATCTATTACCAGTACTAAACCTCTTTCCTTTTTTCATTTGTTTTCCTTAGTGGGGGTCTTAATAAATGAATGCATTGAATTTACCTGAAGAGACTATAATATAATTGAAGCTATTCCAAGCTCAGAGCACATTTCACACGCTTAGATCAAGTGATTTACTCAAGGGAGTTTTCAAGGGGGTTAAAAATAGAGATCTGGGGGCTGGAGAGATGGCTCAGAGGTTAAGAGCACCGACTGCCCTTCCAGAGGTCCTGAGTTCAATTCCCAGCACCCACATGGTGGCTCACAACCATCTGTAATGAGATCTGGCACCCTCTTCTGTATACATAATAAATAAATCTTTAAAAAAAAAATAGAGATCTGAATCCAGACAGTTTTGTTCAGAGACTTTTGAGGGGTTGAAATAGTGCCGGCTGCCGACTAGGGTCTTTGTCAAGGGAAAAAATGCAACATACAAAGAATTGCAAAACACGACTGGGGAAATGTCTGAGTATTTTCAGACCTTTGGCAGGGATGTATTTGTCTGGAACACACTTCCTTTCCTGCCTGTGTTAATCACAGTCACAACTTAACTCAGTAGCATATAATAAGGTAGGAAAAGTTTCAGAAATCTTTCATTAATCCAGATTCTTTGAAATTAATACCTGGAAATTCCTTCTTGTACCAAGAAATCAAGGAAGCATATAAAGATAGCAATTGCATGCCCTGGCTTTTTTTTTTTTTTTTTTAAAACAGTTTTGATTTAAAGTACTTATCAGTATTAAACTTTGTCCCATTTTTGGCTTAAATTTTTTGAAGATTCTTTCTTATCTATCTATCCATCCATCCATCCATCCATCCATCCATCCATCCATCCATCTATTTTTGTTTTTCAAAACAAATTTTCTTTGTGTAGCCCTCAGCTGTCTTGGAACTCGCTTCTGTAGACCAGGCTGGCCTTGAATTCACAGAGATCCACCTGCCTCTGCCTCCCAAGTGCTGGGATTAAAGGCATGTGCCACCACCACCCAGCTTTGAAGGTCCTTTATAAAGAAAATTTAATTTCACCGTATGTGTGTGTGTATGTGTGTATGAGTGTCTGCATGTGTTTGCAAACATGCATGCTGATGTTAGTGGAGGCCAGAGGATGACATCAGATCCCCTAACGCTGTAGTTGTAGGTGGTTGTGAGTGGCTTGATGTCAGTGTTGGGAACCAAACTCTGGTTCTCAAGCTAGATCAGTGACTGCTCTTGACTGCGGAACCCTCTCTGTAAAAACCTGACTTAGGAAGACTAAGACAGGAACTGCTCTGTAAACTCAAAGCTGAGAGGACGGGTTTGCAGGTTACAATCCATACAGTCCACAGATCCGTGCTTTGTTGGTGCTGGGAATGGAACCCATGGCAGAGCATAAGCTGATCAAGCACTCCACCACCGTGCCATAACTCCCGCCCCAGAGAACACTGAAGTGCCTGGCTACTGTGAGCGGAAAGCTATCAACAAACCAGCCCTTCCTTTTGCAGCGAGCCTGACTATCATCACAGCGTCCTAGCTGGTTTGAACACTTACTTCATAGACACTGTGAAGAAACCACCCTTCGGATGCCAGGAATACCGCTGCCTCCACTACTGACCATGAGTTGCGTTTCAGAAGGCCTTACTCCAGTCACCAGCATTCCAGACAAAGTACACTGGCTCTGCAGGACTTCTCTCCAAACATTCTAGAACTCTAGGTGACCCTGATCACTCTGTGACTGTTTTTACTCATACCACGTGGAGGGGGACACACTCCTGACCTTCCCGACTCCACAGAAAGCTTGTGGCTCATGAAAATTAGAGTTTGTGATTGGTCATTACCTAAGGCTTGGGGCTGGAAGTTATCTGTGTTGTGATTGGTGCAGATTACATTGGCATGCCCCATACTTGCCACACTCTTTCTGGCAATAGAACCAAGCAGGTCCTCTTCCATGTACTGACCTCAGTGTCACAGCATTGGGCTCAAAATAAAATCTTCTCTTTCATTTTTTTTCTCGTCTATTTGTGGTCTTATTCACAAGTAGAGCAGGCTGAGGTGGTAACAGGAGGAAGAGGTGGCAGTGGTGGAGCAGCAGCAGTAACTGTCCCCAGGAGCATCCCATTTGTGGTTCATTCTAATTATAAGTGCATGCTCATCATTTGCAAGGCTCCAAGTTCAATCCCAGCCTCTTTACCCCATATTTTTCCCCTTTCCATTTCTCCCCTTTATGTGGTATGTGTATACATGATTATATGTGTATGGGTATGTGTGTGTGTGTGTGTGTGTGTGTGTGTGTGTGTGTGTGTGTGTAAATGTACATATAAAGGCCTGAAACTGATGTTGGGAATAATTCTGGATTTCTCTTCCACCTTATTCATTGGGGCAAGATCTCTTAATCAAACTCAGAGCTCAATGATATGGCTAGTCTCCCTAGCCAGCTTGCTGAGGGATCCATTCTCTACCTTCCAAGGCTCATGTGATGGCTGATCTTGGTTGCCAAGTTGATTACATCTGGAATCAACTAAAACTCAAGCATCTGGACATGTCTGTGAGGTATTTTCTTGACTAGATCATTTAAGACAGGAAGATGCACCCTAAATCTTGACCACACCTTTCGGTGGCGGCCCACATAAAAGGATGTGGAAGAAAAAAACTTCTGCATTTTGCCTGCTTGTCCTCACTCTCACCAGCAAGTGCATCTATCCTGTTATTGAGGTGTTCCTTTGAGATCGATTTTTCTTAGGAGTCCAACATGGACTGAAGACCAGTAGTAGCTCTCTTGGAATTCCCCAGGAATCCATCATCAGATTGGGACTGCCGAGGATTGGGACTGCCGAGACATCCAGTCTCATGGACTGAACCACTATTGGATTCTTGGACATTTGTCTGGAGAGAGCCATTGTTAGACTATCCAGAACACACACACACACACACACACACACACACACACACACACTCATTCTATACGTTCTGTTCCTTTAGAAAACCCTGACTAATACAGCTGGAATCACAGGTTGGCTACTACACCACACAGCATTTATGTGGGCTTGGGGGAATCTGAATTTCAGTCTTTCCACTTGGGAAGCAAGCATTTTAATCAGTGTTATCTCCTCCACCTCAGACCCTACCAAATTGACTTGCTTCTGAGTTGTCACTCTTATGGCTGTGGATGGTCAGTGAGCACCTGTGCACATGTGTGTTGTTCCGGATTGAATCTAGGACATTGCACTATCACACAGTCACAACCCCAGAAGAGATGGAAAGAGTAAACTAAGAGCAAAATTCTACTCTTGAGTTCCTGCTGCCACTCAAACTATCTAATTTTAGAAGCATTCAACTTAGTCTTATCACTACTTTTGTGTTCATTCAATGTGTACTTTAAAACATATAGAGCTGTGTAACATAATTCAGTCACATGGTTGCATCAAGAGTGCTGTGAGAACCTCAGCACCAGAATTCATTGATGCTGTCCGTGCTGAATCGATACATCTTTATTCAATAGCCCCCTTTCCATTTTTTCTTAATCTTTGTGCTTTATCCTCAGCATCCCTCTTGGTCATCATTTACTACTGCCAAGAATATCTTCTGAGTGCTTTATGCTAAAGCCATATTTCGCTGAATCATAGCAACTCAAGGAAAGAATTGTTTCAGTTTTAATTGGTTAAGAAACTCAGGCTCAGTGAAGTCAAAAACCTTGCTCACTATCATAGACATAGCAAGGTCACTGGTGAATTAGGAGTTAGGTTCCAAGCAATCTGTTTAGGGGCTGTCTCCGCCACTCCACCAGCACCTGCTGGCTTCCATTGCTCTCTTCCTGACATCTCAACGCTTTGGGAAATGGGGAGAGAAGGCACAAAATACACATTGGCAAAGAGTCACAAGAGGAAAGGACACAAGAAACAGCTTCGTGCTAGTCCAGAATCCTCTTTCTCTGACTTACTCACTTCATGTTTTTTCTTTCTCTTGTTCTTTGTTTCTGAATTTTCAACATGTCCTGGACAGTTCAGGTTTATTTCCATCAGTGTTTTCCTGTTCCTGTAGGAATAGTTCTTCTGAGCTATTAGCTAATAGTTGAGCGTTCTTCTGAGAGGATGAATGCTCGGCTCTTTCCTCACCTGCAGATTGAAGCCCCCCACCACCCAACGCCCCTCACTCTGCCTATCCAGGGCCAGAGCCACACAGTCATACTATTCCCAGAACACAGTCCAGGCTCTTAAAAAACGTTATTTTTTTTTTGAGCAAAGACTTTTTAATGGATATATTTTACAAAGGCCCTGGGAACCATAACCATGTGGTGCTATCTGCATTGGATGCAATTCTGGGCCATAAGTCCGCACATTCCTTTGTAACTGACCTGCGATGGCAAAACCTCTCATCTTCCCCTTTGTTTACTTCTACATTATCTCCAAAATACAGAAACACCTTATCTTTTCTTCAGTATGACTCTCATTGTCAAATTAGCACAGCTGGATGGACCCTTTTCTTAGCTCTGGTTTGCCTTTTATCATTATTATTATTATTATTATTATTATTATTATTATTATTATTATTATTTTCTGAGACAGGGTTTCTCTGTGTAGCCCTGGCTGTCTTGGAACTAGCTCTGTAGACCAGGCTGACCTTGAACTCACAGAGATTGGCCTGCCTCTGCCTCCCTCATGGTAGGATTAAAAGCATACATCAGGCTGGAGAGATGGCTCAGAGGTTAAGAGCACAGACTGCTATTCCAGAGGTCCTGAGTTCAATTCCCAGCACCTACATGGTGGCTCAAAAACATCTGTAATGAGATCTGGTGCCCTCTTCTGTACACATAATAAATAAATAAATCTTAAAAAAAAGTATGCATCACCACATCTGGCTCTGGTTTGCCTTTCTTAACTGTGCCCATCACCATATCAAAGGAAGTCTGTCCAGCTGTCCCTTGATTCCCTTCACTGACATGGTATTGCCAGCATGGTTGATCATAGCGGCTACTGGGAGACTCAGAGAAATCCAGGATTTCACTCTGGAGGACCCATGATGTCCTTGATTCAACATCTTGAGCACCTGGAAAGGGTAAAAAAGGAATTTATTTATTTAATGTGTATGTATTTTGCCTGCACATGTGTACATGCACCATGTGTGTAGTGCCCATAGAGGCCAGAGGTGGCATGTGATTCCCTGGAACTGGAGTTACAGCAGCCACCATGTGAGTGCTGGGTATCGAACCCAAGTACTCTGCAAGAGCATCCAGTGCTCTGAGTCACTGCTGAGCTAATATCTGCAGCTTCCAGTCCAGACTTTTTTGGATCATATGAATTGATTTGCAAACAGAAGCTTTACTCTGCACAACTTGGTGTTTTGTTTTAGGCTAAGTAATTATGGTTCATACCCTTGTCAGGACCAGAGATTTGACACAGGAGGAAATATGGAGTGATCCACCTCTTTCGTATCCACACTGGACAATCTGGTATCTGGAAAGGAACTCATCCTTCTGATCCCACAGTTTTCAGATACTCTCAAGAGAATATCTTCATAGCTAGGCATGGTTGCACATACCTTTAATCCTAGCATTTGGGAGGCAGAGGTTAGGTTTACAAATCAAGTTCCAGGACAGCCAGGACTACACAGAGAAACACCCTATCTTGAAAAAACCCAAACCAAAACTGAGAGAGAAAGAGAGGGGGAGAGAGAGAGAGAGAGAGAGAGAGAGAGAGAGAGAGAGAGAGAGAGAGAGAAAGACAGAAACAGAGACAGAGACAGAGTGAGAGAGCGTGAGAGAACTACCTGCTTATGAACCTGTCTTCAAGAAGCCCACGCTAGACTCTGGCAATGGATGTATGTTAGTTAACCTTCTGTCACTGTGACAAAATACCCAAGGCAATGAAATTATTGTGAAGATTTACTTTAGCTTCGAGTTTCAAAGACTTTAGTCCACGGTCACGTGGCTTCTTTGCTTTGGGCCTGTGGGGAGGCAAAACATCATGGTGGGGAGTGTGGAGAGGGGCATGGCTGCTTACCTCATGGTGTCCAGGAAGCCGAGAGAAGACTTGCTTTTATAACAAAGTCTTGCCTTCTAAACATATTAAGCCACAAGTCCAAAGATGAATTAATTCATCATGAAGCCAGAGCCCTCACTATTCAGTCACTCCCAAAGGCCCCACTTCTGAATGCTGCTGCACTGGAGAACACGTTTTCAACACGTGAGCTTTGGGGGACATTTAAAATCCAAACAAGACCAGGAGGGAGGGTACACGCCTTTAATCCCAGCACCCAGAGGCAAAGGCAGGTGGATTGCCATGAGTTTGAGGCCAGCCTGCTCTATATAGTGAGTTCTAGGACAGCCAGGGAGGGCTCCAGAGACCAACGATAACAAGGTGGAAGACAGCAGCTTTCTTTTGCTCAGTCTTACTCATTTGACAAACTTTTCTTCATTATTTACTGGGTACTCCTCTATGTGGATATTTCAGTCCAGAAGGAAGAAGTTACAAAAAAAACCCTATAGTACAACGTGGGAGAACACAGGAGGGGATTTTAACCCAGCCTGGGCTAGGAATGGGCTGAGGGAGGGTAATACCCGAGTTGGGGCTTGAAGGCCGAAGAAGAGTGATGAGATGAAGACACACAAATATTCAGGGAGAAAGGAGACGTGGCAGTAACAAGATGAAGGGTTACAGGAAGAGGCTGGTCACAGTACGGAACATAAATGGGAAATAAGTAGGCCTGGGGACATAAGGATGGGCTCCAAGAGCCCAGCTTATGGAAAGTCGCCTTTTCACAGGACCCATTTGCTACATTATGATTGTCAGTCCCTGGGGCGAGGGATCTAAGGTGAATGTACTTCCTTCTCCACCACAAGATTGCCGGTATTCCAGGGCCAGCATATCTCAGTGGGAGCCTTTTAATACCCATTGACTACAATAAGTTAATAGTCCCAGTGAGAGGGCAAGTGTCATGTGGTGCACAGGACTATCGTACAGATGGTGAAATAGGGCGATGGGGACATCGGTGGAGTCAGCTGTGGCTAGAGTCAGCTGTGGCGGTAGGGAGGAACTGAGGATGGCATCGTGCAGTTCCCACTAACACAGCCCTGTGACTTGGAGAAGTGCTGTGATTGGACGATAAGTCAGTGGGCACTTCTCAGAGGGAAAGAAAGGAAGGGGAAGGTAATTCAGGCAGATAGAACAGGTGGAAAGACCTTGGTACATGACTCAATAAATGACGTTGTCTCTGGAGGATGAAAGTCCAGAATGATCAGAGTAAAAGACACTACAGGAAGAAAGTGGGTAGGAGGTTGAAGAAGGAGCCTGGACTAGACCTGTCAGGGACTGGCTAATAAGTTTTCAAATGACACTGTGAAGTAATAGAATATTAATGAGGCCGGGCGGTGGTGGCGCACGCCTTTAATCCCAGCACTCGGGAGGCAGAGCCAGGCGGATCTCTGTGAGTTCGAGGCCAGCCTGGTCTACCAAGTGAGTTCCAGGAAAGGCGCAAAGCTACACAGAGAAACCCTGTCTTGAAAAACCATTAAAAAAATATTAATAAGAATATTAATAAGGATAAGACATGGCATCTTTGGGGATTTGAAAATCACTTTGGGAATTTGTCAGGGGGAATGAGATGGAAATCATCAGGAAAACAACTTCAAATGTTGCAAAATATCAAGTTTAAGGTGGGATCTGCAGAGAAGAATGGTACAGGTAGGCGCGAAGAGAAAAAGAGGTCCCGAAAGAGTCATCGGGTAGAATGAGCAGGAGTTGGCGACTGAAGGAAACTTACAGAGCGACCCTCGTGTTTCTGCCTTTGGCATTTTTGTGGTTAAGGATGGTACTCCACCTGGGCAGGAGTCCTGTTGTTCCCAGACAGAACTCACAAGTGGGCAAGGCGAAGTTCTTTCAGTATGACAGTCTGTGGCCCTTGAGGACTCAAGGCCTAGAATTGACCCAGAGACTTACAGCTCCAAGCCCTGGAAGTAGAGGCTTATTGCTCCAGACTTTGGAAGTTAGGGACTTATTCACTCTGGTTCAAGATTTATTGCTCTGGCCTTTACCCTCCATCTTAGTTTGCTTTCCTGTTGCTGTGATGAAAATACTCTGACAAACACTACTCAAGAGAGAACGAGGCCGGGCAGTGGTGGCGCACGCCTTTAATCCCAGCACTCGGGAGGCAGAGCCAGGCAGATCTCTGTGAGTTCGAGGCCAGCCTGGGCTACCAAGTGAGTCCCAGGAAAGGCGCAAAGCTACACAGAGAAACCCTGTCTCGAAAAACAAAAAACAAAAAACAAAAAAAAAAAACAAAAAAAAAAAGAGAGAACGAATTTATTTCAGCTCATAGTGCAAGGGTACAACCTATCGTGGCTGGGAAGTCTAGACCGCAGGAGCTTGGAGCAGCTGGTTACATTACACCCATCATCAGGAAGCAGAGAGTGAGGAGTCTATGCATGCTGCTGCTCAGCTCCATCTCTCCGCTCATAGAGTCAAGGATCCTAGCCAGGGAATGGTGCCACCCACAGGGGCTCTTTCTTCCCACCTCAATAAACATAAAACAAAATAATCATCCACAGGCATTCTCAGAGGCCTGTCTCACAGGTAAGTCTAGATTCTATCAAGTTGACAATTAATACTAACCACCATACCATCCGTGTTTCTGCCACTTAGTGACTATTGTAATTCTTGGCTTCTAGAAGTGAGCAGCATCAGGGGGCAGCAGCAAGCAGTGTCTGTTCGTGCCACAGCTCTTGGGCTTCGGTGTCAGGAAGCATAGTGTTTTGACAATGTATTTCAGCTTTCAGGCCTAGAGTCTCAGGACTTTAAGGTTTAGCAGCCCCTTAGACCTCTCCCTTCCAGCAACAAGAGCCCACAGTTTCCCATCCCTTCTGGTTCTTCATGCTCTTCTGTCTCTAGCTTTGACCATCTGTCCTCTCTTGACTTTTTTATATTTCCACCATACGTTCTTGCCTGTCACGTCTTATGTTCAGTACCCTGTCACCCTGTCACCCATCCGCTGCTCTGTCACTGAACCTGCTGCTGTTGGTGCCACTGCCTTTCCCTGCCACTTTTGCTTCTCTCACTGCTCTGATGCCACCTCAACTGTCCTCTTACCAGCTCAGCAGGCCATGCTAATCTGAAAGATTAAAAAAAAGAAGTTTTTTTTGTTTGTTTGTTTTTGAGAAGCCTTTCAATGGTCTTAGGGATGCAACAGCAGGGGCAGTACCAAAAGGTGTCTCCCAGCTGACTTGAAAAGAGGGCCAAACATCCTGCTTATATAACCAGAAAGGGTGTGCCGTAGGGGTGTTTGCACCAATCATGGTACAATCCTTCATGCATATAAGGAATTATGATGTATACCAATCACAAACCCTCTGATGAGCCAACACCAGGAAGAGTGTTCCTCCTGTAGCCTGGGTGAAAATGACTACAGGGTCATTTAGAGTTCACATTCAAAGGCCAGGCCAGGCTGTCTGGAGTGTGCCCATGCTAGAGCATCCTTAGCGTGACTGTAAACGCTCCAAAATAGTGGGGTTGCCTTACTGGCAGTCTGACCAGTTGCCAGTAAAAGGGCTGCTTGGCTCTCAGAGCTCTCCAGTGAAGGCTTCCAAGTATAAGCGAAGAACTGTCCATCAGTCCACTCTCGACAATTGCAGTCATTAACAGAGATCATTACAAAGATTCTACAATAGACTTAATGAACGCTCAAGTGGGAACTAACAATTCTAACAGCATTTCGAAGTTAATCACTGGGCTTTTTAGGCTCTTTCCCAGCTCCCTAACCCTCTTCCATTCTTGGAAGTGCATTTCCTTCCTTTCTTCCCCCTCTTCCCCAAGCCCTGGCTGTTCTGGAATTCGTTTTATAGACAAGGCTGACCTCCAACTCATAGAGATCTGCCTGCCTCTGCCTCCTGAGTCCTGAGATTAAAGGGGTGTGCTACCATGTCCTTTCCCTTTCTCAATAAGATGTCTGTTTCTATTCCATGCCTAACTTAAAAGGCATTTTCTCCGTCTCTCCTGGTGGCTGTTGGGACTTTCGCCGAACCTGTACTATGTTTTTCTCTTTAACTCTAATAAAATTGTTGTTGAGCTTTTTAAAAAGTTACTCGATAGTATTTAGTAATGCTTAACAGTGACTCACTCCTGCACCAATGTGCCAGGGAAGAAGTGGTTCCCTCTGACCTATCTCAGTGGTCCCTCACAACCATCAGTAACTCCTGTTCCAGGGCATACGATGCTACCTCCTGACCTCTTACAGCACCACGCACATGCATACACCGTGCACAGACATACATGCAGGCAAAACACCATACTTGTAAAATAAAGTAATAAAAAAGAATTTTAAAGGGACTTCGGATCTAGCTCAATGGTAGAGCACTTGATTAACATGAACCAGGCTGTAGGTCCAACCCCCAGTACTGTAAAAATAAATGAACACACGTGAAAATATGTAAGTTAACAAACTAAAATTTAACAAGTGAATTTAGTAATTTTGGTTGCTTAGGTAGAAAAACACTTGGTGTTTAAGAAATTGTGTCTGGAATTTGTTCAAAACAATCTGTTGGGGATGAGGAAGCAAATGAGTGACATTTTTGGAATCGGACAGATAGTGTTCAAATTTCGCAGATGTCTGAACATTTCATAATATAATGTGATTATGTCTACACAACATACTAAATGGAAATGCCATAATCACTTTAGACTCACTTCGTTCTACTCCCTCAAGGTAAGGAAGATAGTCAAATAAAATTTAAATAGAAATGAAGGTAATTTTTTTTTTAAATTTTATAAAATCATAAGTGGGTGTCTTTTGAAGAACTTTTTTTTTTTCTTTCTCTTTTGGTTTTTTTCGAGACAGGGTTCTCTGTGTAGTTTTGGTGCCTATCCTGGATCTCGCTCTGTAGACCAGGCTGGTCTCGAACTCAGAGAGATCCGCCTGTCTCTGCCTCCCGAGTGCTGGGATTAAAGGCGTGCGCCACCACCGCCCCGCTTGAAGAACTTTTTAAAACTATTCCAGAGATCTACATTTTTTTTTCATACTAGTCAACTTCGGGTCTCTCTAGAAATAAACTACAGGTCCCAGGATGCACTGCACGATTAGTCTCCGAACCGGTGGCCCTCGCCTTACTTGAACAGGAATGGTCTCAGTGAGAATCGATGACCGGGGGTCAGAGCAAAGTCTGGAGTCTTGCGTCCACCCGCTCGAGCCTCGCCCGCTGTGCGCAGGGGGCCTCGGGGCGCCTTTCTGTTCAGGCGTCGCCGCGGGCAGCCCCTCCGGTCCGGGGTCCTCCCCGCGGCAGGAGGGCTCCGGCAGTCCTCCTCCAAGATGGCGGCGCTGTTGGCGGTAAATTCGGGTAAGCGCGGCAGGGCCGTGGGGGACCCACGGGGACCCACGGGGCAGGGCGGGGCCGATCTCGGGGGGGCGCCCGCGCAGTGAGGCTCTTGGGAGTGCGGGCGCGGGTTTGTGCGCGACGCCTGCTTGCTCCGCGTTCTGGCCTGCAGCCCCGCGCCTCCCCAGTTTGAATGGCGCGCGGCGCGGCGCGGCGCGGCTGCAGCTCTGCCCTGGAGATGGGTGTTGGGAGTGGAGGCGGAGCGGCGGGGCCCCGAGCCTGCTTCCTCCCGGCCCGTGTCCTTCGTGTGTATGCAGCCCAGATTTCGCCAGGATACGGCTCAAGTCTCGCGCACTGAAGCCGAGCCGAGGCTGGAAGGGAGCTCGTCTCAAAGCACGCTGTGGGCCGGTCACAGGGTGGGGATTGAGATTTTGTAAGCGGCGAGGACCTTACGGAAGGTGCCCGGCAAGGGAGTGCCAAGGGTCTGCGGCTATCGTCCGGCCTGCACCTTCGTAACAGCCGACTCGGGTAGTGATGGAGCTATGGAAAGGATGGGGTGGGTCATCTATTGGTGACTCTAACCTCCAGAGATGCTTGAAAAAGTGAATGGATTTTGACTTGTCATAGTTCCTGCCACACCTTGCTGGTCATTAGCCAGGAGGACATAGATGTCAAACGTTTTGTACGAGGTGTGGCACCTCCTGAAAACAGATTTAGACACTTGATCCGTGAGTCCAGTTAAGAGTCAGTATAGCAAATGTGTACAGACAGTGTTGTTCAGGAGGCCTCATGAGTGTTTTGTTTCTAAACTGTTTTGTACTGGTTCTTGCCATGTTAGTAATAGTTTTGAAGATTGTCCAAATTTGAGTTTTGTACATTAAACCATCTCGGAAGTGCTATGGTAAATTGTTCTGTAGAAGTGAAATTTTCTGTTTATTGAGCACCTTCTATGCCTCAGCACTGGAATAAGTGTTAGACTTGCTTTATCTCCTTTAATCCCTTTATACCCCATGGAGTAATGCAATTAAATATCTCAGATTTAATTTTGAAGCAAAGACTTCCAGCAATTTCTCCAAAATTAAAGTTAATGGTTTTAAGCACAACTTAATTTTGTGCCATCATATCATGCTCCCCCGCCCCCAGGTAGATAAATAATATACTACTAAATTTTTTTTTTTTTTTTTTTTTTTTTTTTTTTTTTGGTTTTTCGAGATAGGGTTTCTCTGTGTAGCTTTGCGCCTTTCCTGGGACTCACTTGGTAGCCCAGGCTGGCCTCGAACTCACAGAGATCCGCCTGGCTCTGCCTCCCGAGTGCTGGGATTAAAGGCGTGCGCCACCACCGCCCGGCTACTACTAAAATTTTTAAGAGGCATGGCTTCCCTGTTGTAGTTGTGTTACATACATTTTTTTATTTTTTTTTATTATTATTTTTTTTAGCACATAATATCCCTGCCGTTAAACACAGACCATCGAGGGGAAGAAACAGTTGTTAGTAGCTCCCAGGAGTACACATTGTACAGGAGAGCTTTAATTGGCTGCAAGAAAAGAAAGCATTTAAAAAACCCAGGAGTCAAGAGAGTCAAGAGAGTTATTTTCTTTTTATGTATCATTTTTGGGAAGAACTTAAGCATCCATAGATGAATGGATGAAGAGTGAATGGATAAACAACATGCCGTGCACACAGAGGAATATTATTCAGTATTAAAAAGAAGGAAATCTTGTCACATGATACATATATGATCTTTGAGGACATTAAGTGGACTGTGCCACACACAAACAACAACAAAACAACTACACTTACTAAGTGTAGCTAAACTCAAAAAAAAAAAAAGTGGAATTGGAATGGCATTTGCCAGGGGCTAGAAAAGTGAGATATGGTAGTGCTGTTTAATGAATATGAAGTTTCAGATTAAAAAAAAAAAATGTGTGTGTGTTGGGGGGGGCGGTCTTATGATGTAACCTGGGCTGGCCTGGAATTTAACTATGTAGCCCAGGATATCCTCAAAGCATGACAACCCTTCCTCAGTCTACCATGTGCTGTGTGGTTACTGGTTACAGGCATGAACATCCAGGCCTGCTTCAGCATTTCATTTTTGCAAGATTAAAAAAGTACCACTATTTTTCAGCAACTGTGTGAATACACTTAATGCTGCTGTTCACAAGACTAGCTAAGCTGCTATCCTTTGCCATGTTTTTTATTATTTCTGTAGTGACAACAAAAACACCTTAAGTAGTGTGGAAGGAGAAAAGGGTGGTTGGTGGCTGTAGAGTTCTTATACCTGTCTTGTGTTTAACTGCATGGCTTACACTGTTGTGACCTGTCATGCCCACCAAGTAGATACACTCACAAGTTTGCAAATAGCCACCAACACTGGTAGGCAACCTCATCACCCCTGCTGTATTCACAGTGGTGACTATTTCATACCTTTCCCACTTCTCCAACCATTAACCTCCAGTGGACCTAGAAAAAAAAGGCCAGCAGGCATATTTTCACTCTGATGCCTGAAAATCTAGATACCTGTGCACATTGCTTCCTTCTGTGACCTTGGCCAAGGTAAATCCCACCCTTTGTGCCCTTCCTCTGTTACTCTTTCTCTGTTTTGTGTGGCTTCCTCTCTCTCCATTTTCTCTAGTACTTGTCTTTGCCTTGATCGCATTTTCAGTTTATTTACCATTCTCTTGCTTCTCTGCATTGTCAAACTTTGTAGGAGATTGCCAGTATACACTCACTGGCTCCCTTTCCATACCTTTAATGTTGCAAGCATTCAGTCTGTTCCTGTCCTCCTAAACAGCTCTAGTTAGTGTTCTGTGTTATATAGTTCACCAAGTTTAGCAGCTGTTTTATATTATATGCACACTCACATGCGTGCACAAGAGCAGGAGCCTGTGGAGTCCAGGAGAGGTCATTAGAGTCATTGAAGCTGGAGCTACAGGTGGTTGTGAGCCTGATGTGGGTGCTGGAAACCTAACTTGGGCCCTTTGTAAGAGCAGCACTCTTAGCCATTGGCCCATTTCTCCAGCCCCAAGTTTGTGTGTGTGATTTTTGTGCATATATTTTTGATCTATTATTGGCTAACTCATTTATAGGAAAAAACAGAACTTTTCTATGTAATTTACTGAGCTTGTACACTAATCGTGTGTAATACATAGACAATTATTAGTTCTTAAGAAATCCTTTTAAAATATTTACTTTTATCAATTATGTGTATGCGTGTGTATGTCTGCACAGGAGTGCAGGTGCCCATGGAGACCAGAAGAGAGCATTGCATCCCTTGGAGCTGGAATTACAGACAGTTGTGTGAGCTGTTTGGACAGATGCTGGGAAGAACCCACTCCTTAGAAGAGCTTTAAGCACTTAACACTGAGCTGTTTCTCCAGCCCCCTAGTCTATAGCTAGTATTTTAAGGGTAGAGGATTAACTTCTGTGAGAGACAGAGAGACAGACAGACAGAGAATGAGAGTGCGTGTGTGTGTGTGTGTGTGTGTGTGTGTGTGTGTGTGTGTGTGTGTGTGTGTATGCATGCGTGTTTGTCTGTTTGTCTTACAGTGAGGATTGGGATTGCTGATGTGTTTATGCCTTCATGGCTGTTTCTGAAATCTCTGATAAGGCTGTTTCTGTTTTGCCTAGAACTCTTTTTCCCCAGAACAGGGATAGAACCCAGGGCTTTGAGTTCTACCCTGAATCAGTTTTGAGGCTTTCCCTTTGTATCCTGTGCCTACTCCTACGGGCCTTTCCTAACTATTTTACTGTCCTTACCTTAGTTCATTACCGCTTTACCTACCTATTAACTTGGCTTCCCAACACTTCCTATTCCGGTATCCATACCCTAGAACACCATTGTCCACCCT
This sequence comes from Peromyscus californicus insignis, assembly GCF_007827085.1. NCBI lineage: Eukaryota > Metazoa > Chordata > Mammalia > Rodentia > Cricetidae > Peromyscus > Peromyscus californicus. The sequence goes on from NW_026294584.1 coordinate 48,299,479, forward strand.
GCTAGTTGTATGTTTGTGGTTTGTCTTTGTTTGTTTTCTTTTTGGGTCACAAACTACAGGTTAAACAGTTTGAATAGCTGAAGTGTTTGTGGGTTGGTTTTTTTTTTGGTAGTGGGGGTGTGTAATTGCATGGAGTGTACTAGTTGAGCAACCCTGACCTAGAGTGTAGTGGGTAGCCATTCCAGCTTTGATCTGGAAGTTCCAACCCCCATTGAGACTTCGGCAACTGTCACGCCTACAAGGCGGGGCCAAGGGAGGCGCCTGGGGACCCGAGATCTGGATCAGCGGGCGCTCTCTCTGTTCCGGGACCCTGGATAGTGGAGGTGGACCAAGCAGAGCTCCAGAGAACACAGCTGGACTGCGATACACCTTCCCCAGACCCCGCGACCTACCTATCCCTTAATTTGTAAGTTATGCCATTAAATAAATCTCCCTTTAGCTATGTGGAGTGGCCTTAATAATTTCACCAATACTAGAGTATGGAACTTTTTGAGCCTCATATTACTGCTCAGGCTTTTTAGTATGTGCTGCAACCCAAAGCTCAATCCTACGCTGTCCTTTATCTTTACAAAGAGAAGGCCAAGGAAATGGTCCTGAGGGAAGTTACCAGGGTCAAGGGACAGGTCATCATTTTGGCAGGCTCAGAAGTGACTTTGCCAGTTTGTCTAACTGTAACTAGGTCTTGTTAGTTGACTTCTTTAATAAAAATCCGGAAAGCCACATAGGCACACCTGCATGCTAGTGTGTTATTGATGGTAGGAGCAGTGTGTGTGCACGGGCACTTGTGTTACTTTGTGAGTAGGATCTTCACAGTAGAGAGCCACAGGACAGGTTACAGGGGTGTTTTGTTTTGTTTTTGGTTTTTCGAGACAGGGTTTCTCTGTGTGGTTTTGGTGCCTGTCCTGGATCTCGCTCTGTAGACCAGGCTGGCCTCGAACTCACAGAGATCCACCTCACTCTGCCTCCCAAGTGCTGGGATTAAATGCGTGCACCTCCGCTGCCCGGCACAGTTTTGTTGTTTTTTTTTTTTTTAAATGGGATCTTGATATGTTGTCCAGGCATATCTCACTCAAGGACTCCAGAGATCTTCTGCCTCAGCTGACCGCATAGTTGGTACTTGTTAAAGGTTTGTGCTACCTCATCTGGCTGGCAGAAAGCTATACTTTAATCAGAAGATTGGCAAATAGGGGATTGAAGTAGGGGAAGCAAAGCAGGGAGTTGGATGGTCTTTTCTAAGGAGGACTGAGATGCGTTGACTCTCCTTCTCCCACATCCTCATACGAAAGACCTGACACAGTGCTTCTTGGTCCTGGAGATTGAGCCAGGCCTTTTGCACAATGAGCATGTCTTCTACTGCCAAGATATACTTGTGGCCCCAGGCTCTCCTGTTCACAGGTTCTATTAGTCTCCTAAACTTAATTGTGTTTGTGTGTATGCATTGGGTTGAATCCAAGGTCCCTCACATGCTAAGCATGAGCTCTGCCACTGAGCCTCAGCCTAGTCCCACTTAAAAGTCCTGGCTTGTTTGTCTTATTGCCTGTGGTTCCCCTCGCTGTGAGTTTTGAATAAACAGTCTGGCTGGGTTCAGGCAGGCTTACTTAGATCAATCCTTACTTTCTCACTTAGTACACTATTTGCCAGATATTTCTGGCATCCCTAATTCATCTTCTAAAACACATCAACTTGCTAAGTATGTAAAGAGGTGGTGTAACCCAGTGGTTAGGGAATGGACTGGCCAGGTGCAGATCCACTACACTGGTGTGACTGGCTGAGTGTTTTTATTGTCTTGGTCTTTGTATTTGCAGAACAGAGGAAAATACAGTGCTGAACTCAGGTTTTATAAGATACAGTCATGCAGCTGGGTGGTGGCAAGTGCATGCCTTTAATCCCAGCACTCAGGAGGCAAAGTCAGGCGGATCTCTATGATTTCAAGGCCAGCCTGGTCTACAGAGTGAATTTGAGGACAGCCAGGGCTGTTACACAGAGAAACCCTGTCTCGAATAAACCAAAAAAAAAAAAAAACAAAAACAAAAACAAAAAAACCCCACAGTCATGCATGTAAAGCACTCTGGGTTGTGCTTAGGTGCACAGCGAAAGCTCAGTAAGGATTGTCTACTATGATGATTTCATAAAAGTCTTTAATTTTTCTTTGCTTTTAAAAATAGCCAGTGTCCCAGCTAAAACAAAGTACATTTTTCTATTTCCTAAACAAACAGAATGTTTTCACAAAATCTGCTTTTCACCTGGGTGTTAGGGGAGAAGGAAAAACACTTTTATTGACTGCCTGTGATATGGAGGTATGATGCTGTGTTTTACTTAGTTGTTTCATTTAAAAACTTGTAAACTGCTGAGTGTGGTACACAGGCCTGTAATCCTAGCATTTAGGAGCATGAGGGGGTTTTCAGACTAGCCTGGGCTTTAGAAACTCTCTGAAGAAACAAAACAAAAAAACCCCAAAGAAGCATGCAAACAAACACACACCAAGAACTGTAAGCTTTAGGAATGGGTAATCCTGTTTTTTTTTTTTTTTTCAATTTTTAATTTAATTGCGTGTGTGTGTGTGTGTGTGTGTGTGTGTGTGTGTGTGTGTGTGTGTATCAGAGTGTATGGCTGTGTATCACATGCATGCAGGATCCCTCAGAGGTCAGGATAGGAGTTAAGGATGGTTGTGAGCTACCCTGTGGGTGCTGGGAACAGAACTCCAGTTCTTTCCGCAAGAGCATCATGTGCTATATATATACCACTGAGCCAGCTCTGTAGTTCATTAGGTTGTCTTTTTTGTTTTTTGAGACAAGGCCTCACTATGTAGTCTTGGCTGGCCTGGAACTAGCTATGTAGATCAGGCTGGCCTTGAATTTATAGAGCTCTGCCTGCACTTGGTCCCAAGTTCTGGGATTAGTATGTGCACCACTGTGCCTGGCTCTCCTGTTTATGTAAAAGGAAACTAAAGTAGAAAGGGAAATTGTTGTTTGTTTTTGCTCTTTTGGTGGGGGGTGCCACCAGTTCCCAAATAAATCACACACGGAGGCTTATTCTTAGTTATAAATGCCCAGCTAGCTTAGCCAGTAGAGCATGAGACTCTTAATCTCAGGGTTGTGGGTTTGAGCCCCATGTTGGGCACCAAAATGTTATGTTTACTCTTTTTAGGGGGGTGCTGCTGACTAGCTCCCAAAAAAATTACGTACAGAGACTTATTCTTAGTTATAAATGCCCGGCCTTAGCTTGACTTTTTTCTAGCCAGCTTTTCTTAACTTAAATTATCCCATCTATCTTTGGTCTCACGAATTTTATCTTTCTCTCTTCCTGTATACCTTTTCTTTCCTTCTTATTCCGTGTTTGGCTGTGTAGTTGGATGGCTGTGTGGCTGACCCCTGAAGTCCTCCTTCCTCTCTCGTTCCTTTTCCTTCTCTCTTCCCAGATTTATCCTATTAATTCTCTCTGCCTACCAGCCCCGCCTATCCTTTCTCCTGCTTCACCATTGGCTGCCATTCAGCTCTTTATTAGATCACCAGGCATTTTAGACAGGCAAAGTAACACAGCTTCACAGAGTTAAACAAATGCAAGCAACATAAACAAAAGTAACACACTTAAAATAATATTCCCCAACAGAGGATGTTCCTCACTGTAGCTCACAGAAGTTGCAGAGTGGTAAAACCAAGTTCAGCTGACATTCCACTCTAGTTTAGGTTTGTTTGATTTTTTTTTTTTAATCTTGTTAGAAAGCAAGTTTAGCCGGGCGGTGGTGGCGCACGCCTTTAATCCCAGCACTCGGGAGGCAGAGCCAGGCGGATCTCTGTGAGTTCGAGGCCAGCCTGGGCTACCAAGTGAGTCCCAGGAAAGGCGCAAAGCTACACAGAGAAACCCTGTCTCGAAAAAAAAACCAAAAAAAAAAAAAAAAAAAAAAAAAAGAAAGCAAGTTTATATTGTTGCCAAAGAATTCTAATAAACTGTACTGTTATGTTTTTGGCTGGTGTATGTAACATATATAACTTTTTATATTAAGAATGGACATTAATACTTCCTTTGCTAATTGTGCACTAAAAAGTAGATGTGAGTGTGTCTAACATGTAGATGACATGTATTGTTCATGCTGGTTTTATTTTTTCTTTAAGCTGCCAGTCTTTGGGGACCCTATAAAGACATTTGGCATACAGTCGGAAATGCTCTTTGGAGAAGACAACCTGAAGCTGTCCACCTTCTTGACATGATTTTGAAGAAACACAAACCTGACTTCATCTCACTCTTCAAAAACCCAGTAGGATATTTTCTTCTTTGCTTCTTAGATGTACTTTTTTTTTTCTTTTTTTAGATCTGAGAGTAGTGACCTTTTTATTCACATTTATCTACCTGCCTCTGCCTCCCAAGTGCTGGGATTAAAGGCACCTCTGCCACTGCCACCATCACCTGGCTTCAATCAAGGAGTCTTTGGGGGAGCTAATGAGGAAGCTTAGTGCTGGAGCCTTTGCCTAGCGTGTGTCCGTCTGTGGGTTACATCCCTGCCACCACACACACACACACACACACACACACACACACACACACACACACACACACAAAGACTTTATAGGAAATAAAATCATAGGTTAGTAATCTATGATTTGCTCTACAAGATAATACTATTACTCATTACTTAATACAGTTCTATGTCCATTTGAATTACTGGTATGTAACTGGAAAAGTCACTTAGACATGTGGAAAACAGAATAGTATTGTTTGTGTTTTCTCTGGGTTTTATAGCTTAGTAGAAAGTTTTGAGAAGGTAGTACTCGATTAAAAAGTGGAAGGTGGTACTAAGTGTTGTCTCATATCCTCCGGTTCTAGATTACCGGATAAGAAACACCTTAGTTTGTCATGCTAGCTTTGTTGGTTTTGTTTTCAGCCAGCTGGCCTTGACTCTGCTTGCCTGGCCTCTAGGTGTTAGGATTAGAGGCATGTGCTGCTGTGGCAAGCCAGCTATATTATCATGAATAGACTTCTGCTAGAAGCACTTGGAGGATTTGCCGCCAGTATACTAATTTCATTACTTGATTATAATTTTGTCATTCTAGCCAAAAAATGTTCAACAGCATGAGAAGGTTCAGAAAGCCAGTACGGAGGGCGTTGCCATCCAGGGGCAACAAGGAACCAGACTGCTCCCTGAGCAGCTCATTAAAGAAGCTTTTATCATCAGTGACCTTTTTGATATTGGGGAGTTGTCAGCTGTGGAGCTTCTCCTTGCTGGTAAGTTGACAGTTGGCTGAAATTCTGGTCTGTAGTACTGAATTATAAAGGCGGTATGCACCTCAACTTAGTATTTTTACTGCTTAGGTAACAAATGGGTTTCAAATGTTTGTTTGTTTATTTATTTTATGTATGTGTGTGTGCCTCAGTGTATGTATGTGCACCGTACTCATTCAGGAGCTGTGGGAGGTCAGAAGAGGGTTTTAGATTCCTGGAACTACAGTTACATGTGGTTGTGAACCACTTTGTGGGTGCTGAGAAGTGCTCTTAACTGCCGAGCCATCTGTCTAGCCCCCTAACAGACTGTTTTTAGAGATATCATTTATTTGACAGAATGATTCAAAATACTCAGTTTATGTTGGATTAAAGGGCAAGCTTAGTGATCCCAGTTGTTGCTGAGCTGCCTTAAGGTAGGTCTCAACGTAGCAATTTACTAGCACAGATTAAGTTGCATCCCTAGAATTGCATGGCTCAAGGCAAGTCCTATCGTGCCATGAGTAGGAGGGCATGGTTTACTTTGGAGTGTCTTCTGGAGGGGGCTATTTAGATGATGAATGACTAGGTGAAAAATTAGATAATTTTAATAACAATATTATGAAGGAAATAAACTGGGCATCGGGGCATAGAGACATCAGGGCTGATTAAGATAGTTCTGATTATTGGGTTTAGTCAAGTTCTCTCCGAGGTGAGGACCCAAGACCTGCATCTTGTGTAGATGCCAGACACCCAGACTTCTTGAGGAAGGCTGGTAGAGGCACAGATAGTGTGCGCTTCAAGTCTGAGTAAATGCATGTTTAAGGGAAGAAGACTCCTGGGCCTGGGGCCTGGTGAATAGGGGAGAGTGGAGGAAAGTGCAGATGTTTAGATTTTCTTCTCATCAAAGTAGTAAGGTACTACTGGAGGATTAGCATATGTAACTCCAAATAAAACTTAATTTGTGGCTACTGTGTAAAGATCAATATTTCCATAAAACATGCAGTTCATTAATGATCACAAGGAGCCATGTAAAGAAAATACAGACATCTTAGTTGAACAGTAGTTTAGTTTGTTTAACAATATCACGTGACTACTAAAATCCTTTCTGACTGAAGAAAATTAGTTATTGAAGATGAGGAAGGTAGTTTTCTTTGTGTGAGGGGATGTTGACTTGACACACTTGAGTTTTAAATTTATTTCAGAACTTTGAGCTTTTTTCTGGCAGTGCTGGAGATAGAACCAGGGCCTTGGCCTGGCAGGCAGGCACTACCCACTTAGCCACGTTCCCAGCCCTCCCAGAAGGCTGATTTAACACACATGCCCTCTGTCCACCATAGTCTAGACACTGTGGGAAGACTTCTGTAAAATGAAGACAGAGAAGTATGAAGGAACACAGTGTCATGGTTTAGGAAAGATGTAGGAAGGTTTTGTCAGGGGCCAGTGCAGATCAGATGAGTAAACATTTTCAAGAGTTCTTATGAGTGAAGACAAGTGAGCACAGCCTAGGAAGTCAGATGAAATTGAGTTTGGAAAGTGATGAGTTCTTATTCTTATTGCTGGGGTTCGTCCTTGCATATGGTGGGTGGCCCTGTGAGTCTACCATGCCAGGAGTGATTTGGGGAGCCGAGACCTCAGGGTCCCTTTAACTCTGAGACTCTGCTTATTTGAGTACATTTTGGCTTAAGGATTTGTGTCTCATTGCAAACACCTTTGAGCTTATTACTAAACCATCAATTTCTTTCTAGGGGAGCATCAGCAGCCACATTTCCCTGGCCTCACCAGGGGATTGGTAGCTGTCCTTTTGTACTGGGATGGAAAGCGGTGCATTGCAAATTCTCTCAAAACCTTGATACAGTCTAGACGAGGGAAGACGTGGACATTAGAACTCAGGTCTGTTTGCCTTTTGGGACGTAAGGGGTTAATGTAAAATTACTTGAATTTGAATTTTGGAAAAAACAATTTCCCCTTAGTGTATACAGTTTCAGTAAACTGTGATCTCAGGTCAGTAATATACTGCACCACTCTTCCCAGAGTGATAAGTTAGTTTAAACCTGTTTTGTTTGCAAGGGAAAAGTCACTTAGAGGCTTATTTAACTCCAGTGACTGAGTACGGGTAAAAAGAACAAAACTATAATTCATCCTGGTTGTTTGTAGTAATAGACTGCTGTCAAAACAGTGTTTTTGTTCATTTATTGTTTATTTCTTTTCATTATAGTCCAGAGCTGGTTTCCATGACAACACGCTTTACAGATGAACTGATGGAGCAAGGATTGACTTACAAAGTTCTTACTTTGGTGTCACAGATTGATGTGAATAATGAGTTTGAGAAACTACAGAGAGAGAGAGGTTTGGGCAGTGAGAAACACCGTAAAGAGGCAAGTGTTTCTATAGAATGAATTCATGGGAGTCTTTGTTACATCTGGAACAGAAGTCCTGACAATTGGAATATTCATTTCTCTTAGGCATTTCATCATCATCATCACTGTTAGCTTTTTTATGATTCATCTCTTTTATTTTGTGTGCATTGATCATTTGCATATATGTCTGTGAGGGTGCCAGATCCCCTAGAACTGAAGTTACAGATAATTATGAGCCTCCATGTGGGTACTGGGAATTGAACCTGGGTCCTCTGGAACAGTTGCCAGTGCTCTCAACCACTGAACCATCTCTCCAGGCCCGCCCCCCATATTTATTTATTTGTGCATGCATATGTGCATACTTGCGTGTATGTCTCTCTCTGTGTGTTTAGCCTGCATGTATATCTGTGCACCATGTGTATGCAGTACCTGCAGAGATCACAAAAGAGCAGAGGATCCCCTGGAACTGTAGTTACAGAAAGTTGTAAGCCTCTGTGGGTGCTGAGAATCAAACCCTTTGGAAAAGCAACCAGTGCTCTTAACCACTGAGCCATCTCTCCAGCCCCATAAAACAGAGATTTTGTTTTGTCTTTGTTTTTTTGAAATAGCGTTTCTCTGTGTAGTTCTGGCTGTCCTGGAACTCACTCTGTAGACCAGGCTGGCCTCGAACTCAGAGATCTACCTGCCTCTGCCTCCCAAGTGCTGGGATTAAAGGCATGTGTCACCATTGCCTGCCCGCCCCCACGAGCTTTTTTTTCATCTGAGACAGGGTCTCACAATGTAGTATTTGACTGGTCTGGAACTTGCTATGTAGACCAGGATAGCTTCCAACTCAGAGATCCACCTGCCTATGGGATTGAAGGCGTGAACAACTACCCCCATGGAAACTCTGCGTTTTAAATGTATAGACCACGCTGCTCGTGGAATTGGTTTGCAGTTGTTCCTGTTGCTATGCCACTATTTATGACTCGTCCAGTTCTTTCTGAAATGAATTGTTCAAGGAATTGGTCACCATGATTTTTAAGGAATTGAAAGGAGAGGACTAAACCCTAGATTTCGTTCAGAATGCTAGCAATTTTAAGATCACTCAGATTCAAATTGCTTATTTTGTTACCTTTACGGAAGATAGTCTACATTTTGTAATAGCAGACTTTGCTAAAGTTCATATCACAGTTATGTTTTTACTTGTAGGTTTCTGATCTCATCAAGGAGTGCAGGCAGTCTCTGGCAGAAAGCCTTTTTGCCTGGGCTTGCCAGTCACCATTAGGCAAAGATGACACCCTCCTCCTCATTGGGCATTTGGAAAGAGTGACAGTTGAGGCTGACGGCTCCCTGGATGCAGTGAATCTGGCTCTCCTTATGGCTCTTCTCTACTGTTTTGATACCAGCTTTATAGAACAAAGCACAGAGGAACGAGATGGTATTGCTCTTTATAGTTATGCCTTTTAATGTTGTTTTTTTCCTAGACTCCCTGTGGTTCAGGGTGCATGGTTGTGTGTCAGAAGACAACTTTCAGGAGTTAGTTGTCTTCTTCCACCATATGAGTTCAGGAGGTAAACTTAGGCTGCCAGGTTTGGCAGGAGCAGGGTCACCCTCTTAGCTATCTTGCCAGTCTGGCTTTGAACTCTTGATCTTCCTGCTCTAGCCTTCTGAGTGTTGGAATTATAGGCATGTGCTGCCACACCCAGAAGTTAGATTTTAAGTGGGTAAGAGAACATTCAAAAAGCACTATTTTAACTTCTAGAATATAAATTAGCCTCTTTGTTTCTATCTGTGCAATTCAGGCATGTTTGGAATATTTTAAATGTATGATGCACATGTAAGGCTAAGATCAGAACTCAGTTTTAGAGGGAGTGCTTGGCATGAGGCGCTGAGGTTGCTAACCCTAATAGCAGCAACAGCAAAAAAGCCCTGGTAGTAGTTGTTCCTGTGCCTTTTTTTTTTTTTTTTTTTGTGGCACAGTCTTTCTGTATTGACTGTCCTGGAACTCTATGTAGACCCCGCTGGCCTTGAGCTCACAGAGATCCACCTGCTTCTGCCTCCTGAGTGCTGGGATTAAAGGTTTAGGTGTGTGCCATCACGCTTGGCTTTGTTCTTATGAAATTTGTTTCTTTTGAGATTTGAAATGGCTGTCTTACATGATAGTTGATAATGTGTTCTTGTGTACACATGCCTAACTTCACTGTTTTGTTCCGTATTTACATTTTAAAAACTCTTGTGAAAACACAGAATCTTTATTTTGTCTTTGACATAGTTTTTTTTTTAAAGTAGATAATTCATTTTATCTTTAGAGAGCATTTATTTATATTTTAGAATTCTTATATACAGAAAAAAGTGAGTGCCTCTTTTTTCTAATTTAAGTTGTTAACTTAAAATTTAGGGTTATCTTTCCTTTTTAGTTTTTGTGTGTATCATACTTAACAGTAATATGGATTTTGTTATATCAAATAATAATGTTAATTAGTCATAATTCCTTTTGAAATGCTGAGTGTTTTTGACTTTTAGATATTCCTTTGTATCAGAAGCGAGAACTTATTTCTGTTCCTTTCTGGTGAAGTGGTCTATTTTTGTGTTTTCAGATATGATTCATCAGCTTCCACTGTTGACAGAGAGACAGTACATTGCAACAATTCACTCTCGTCTCCAGGACTCGCAGCCTTGGAAGCTTCCTGGGCTACAGGCCACTGTTAGACTTGCCTGGGCACTGGCATTGAGGGGAATATCCCAGCTACCTGATGTAACAGGTAAATTATGGGTGATCTTGTTATGAGAAAGGATGTATCAGCAGCTAATGAAAGTTTGAGATAACTGACTTGTGCTACCACACCCAGCAATATTTTTATTTTCTTCCTTTAAAATTTTTTTAGATTCATTTTATGTGTATGAATGTTTTACCTGCATATATGTCTGTATACCACATGTGTGCCTTATGTTCCCTGAGACCCAAGAATCTCATGGACTTAGGAATGGTTTCTAGCTATCTTGTGGATGCTGGGAATGGAATCTCAGTTTTCTGGAAGAGCAGTCAGTGCTCTTAACCACTGAACCATCTCTCCAGCCCCAAGTGCATTTATTTTCAAATATCAAATTTTAAATCAGGGAGAGAATATGTGTAAATATGAGCATGAGAAAATACAAGTTCTGTTTGATAAAAATTTGTAAGCCAGGAACAGTGAGTGGTGTGTGCTGCACCCTTTAGTCCCAGAACTCAGGAGGCAGAGGCAGGCAGATCTCTGAGTTCAAGGCCAGCCTGGTCTACAGAGTGAGTTCCAGGACAACCAGGACTACACAGACTGTCCCCAAAGCAACAAAAACCCCTCAAAACCTTGTAAATAATCTTGAGACACACCACTTTTGCTGTCTCAGAGAAGAACTTCATAAGTTATTTCCCTTTCTTGGATCTAGTGACAGAGTTCTTTAACCTTCAGAGTAAGAGTTAAAAGTTTAAAATTCCGCCGGGCGGTGGTGGCGCACGCCTTTAATCCCAGCACTCGGGAGGCAGAGCCAGGCGGATCTCTGTGAGTTCGAGGCCAGCCTGGACTACCAAGTGAGTTCCAGGAAAGGCGCAAAGCTACACAGAGAAACCCTGTCTCGAAAAAACCAAAAAAAAAAAAAAAAAAAAAAAGTTTGAAATTCCAACAGGCTGAGTCATACCATTTTTTGTTTGTTTGTTTGTTTGTTTGTTTCTCTAGACAGGGTTTCTCTGTGTGGTTTTGGAGCCTGTCCTGGAACTGGATCTGTAGACCAGGCTGGCCTTGAACTCACAGAAATCCGCCTGCCTCTGCCTCCTGAGTGCTGGGATTAAAGGCGTGCTCCACCACCACCAATGAGTCACAACGATTTTCTTTCTTTTTTGGGGTGTGAATGATTGAACTTAGTATCTTCTGCATGTGTGCTAGGTGAGGGTTCTGCCATCAAGCTACATCCTAGTTTTTTTTAGACAGGGTCTCATGTATCCCAGGCTGGCCCCAATCTATATATAGCTGTGGGTGCACTTGAGTTATGATCCTCCTGGCTCCACCTCCGAAGTGCTGGATTATTAAATGTGCACCACCACAACAAACCACTTATTACTATTCTAAAAATTGTTTTTCATTTTCATTCTTGATTTTGTTCACAAGCTTTTCCATTGTATCAACCTGAAAATTTAATTTTTTGAATTCAGTGTATTGGAAAGGATGTACTCTTTCAGTAGTTTTTTTTTTTTTTTTTTTTTTTTTTGAGTTTGTGAATCCATTATAATTATATATAACCCCATTTTGTGCATAGCACCTGTTAGGAGACTGGAAAAATGTCTGAAATATGAGCCACGAGCATTCTGTCATGAGATAGAACTTGAATTAAAGACTTTCTCAGTTTGCTTTTTAATGTTCTAAATCTTTCTAGCCCTGGCTGAGTTCACGGAAGCAGATGAAGCAATTGCCGAACTCGCCATTGCTGATGGCGTCTTCCTGTTTCTCACCGAGTCTGTCGTGCTGTCCGAAAACTTCTGTCAGGAAGAATTTTACATTCGCAGAACCCATAATCTCATTACAGACTTCCTTGCATTTATGCCTATGAAAGTAAGTATAACAGTGTAGAATGAGCTTCTAAGATGGTTGAAAACTGTTTTAACTAGCTTCATGTTTGGGAGCTAATAAAGTTAGTACAGACTAAGATCTGACAGTGATGTATTACAAGTACAGTTTGGAAGGTAAAGTGAAATAATATAAATAATAATAGTAATATAACTGGAAAGATGTCTTCCTGAAGAAACACTCGACACTGAGAACGCTTTTTCAGAAAGTAGTGGGTTAATGAAAATCTCTCTGTGGGTAGGTGATTACTGTTAATTTCCTGGTACCCTGGGCGGCAGGTACCCTAGTGCTGAGGGTACCTTCTTAATACTCTTGGCTCTCTATGCCATGTGTTCCATGTCTTCAGAATCAGCCAGCTTTGACATGAAATATTGAGGCTTAAAAGAAATTGTGTCTGAGCCAGGCGTGGTGGTGCATTTAATCCCAGCACTCAGGAGGCAGAAATGTGGATTTCTTTTGAGTTCGAGGCCAGCCTGGTCTACAGAGTGAGTTCCAGGACAACCAGGGTTGTTACACAGAGAAACCCTGTCCCTTGCCTTGGAAAGCCAAAGAAAAAAGTGTCTGTACTGAAACTATATAGGACTCCCCCCCCCCCCATTATTTCCTAAACAATATAGAATAACAGCTATTGGTATTGTTTACATTAGGTATTGTAAGTTATCTAGAGATTGCTTAAAGAATAGATTGGAAGATTGTTGTAGGATGTATTCAACTACCTTGTTATTTTGTATAAGAGACATGAGTATCCATAGATTTCTTGGTATCCTCAGGTGGTAGTGAAACCAATCCTTCATGGATTTCAAGCGACTACTGTATTTTTATACCTGATTTGGAAGAGGCATGGTGGAAAATCTCCTTTTATAGATAATTTTTTAGACTTTTTATTCATGGTACACAGATGAACCTCAGCATGCTTGTATGGTGACATATGGATTAGGAGATGAACATAGCCAGGTGGGGTGGCTGGGTCTGTAATCTCAGCACCTGTTCATTGTGTTTCTCCTGTGGTCCAGGTACTGTGTTAGGTGTGAAGCAAACAGATAGAGCTGGTCCAGCACAGTGCTGGATCATGTATACAAGGCTCTGATAGCCCCTAAACCCCTCTTCTCAAAAGAGAAAACAACAAAGAAAGAAATACTAAGAAGCCAAATGAGTAAGATGCTGTCTTCCTCCTAGCAAAGACTTTATAATCCTGCTGGAAAGATTCATCAGATATAAAGAAAAATGTAGATTGCACTAGCACCTCCTTGCAGATACAGGCAGTAAGTGGCAGTAGGTTTCTTTAGGCGAAGGTAACTCAGTGAAGGACTGGAATAGTCAGAGTGAACAGGTAAGCTGAGACTCCAGGAACTCTAAAGACGTAAAGGTGAGCAAGACAGAGTTTTGGAGTAGGAAGAAGCCTGCCAGTGCTTTCATTTTGTATCTGGGGAAAGGAACCCTTAGAAAGGTTAAGGTTTAAAGTACTTCTTTTTTTGTTTTTTTTTTTGGTTTTTCGAGACAGGGTTTCTCTGTGCAGCTTTGCGCCTTTCCTGGGACTCACTTGGTAGCCCAGGCTGGCCTTGAACTCACAGAGATCCGCCTGGCTCTGCCTCCCGAGTGCTGGAATTAAAGGCGTGCGCCACCACCGCCCGGCTTAAAGTACTTCTAATTAATAACCTACATGAGTATTTGATTATGGGGAGATAATGACTGTCTGAAAAGATGAAAGTTAGGGAATTATGATAGAAGAGTCAGAAATGTCTTGGGCAAGGGAAACAATGAGTTTAATCACACAATTCTTGGATACTAGAATATACTTAAAAGATACAGGATGATTTCAGGTTTTTTTTTTTAATGAGCTTTAATAATTTGTATCTGCCACTGAATATGTCCATTTTGTTCAATTTACTATATTAACTGGTGTACAGTATATTATTCCTAAGGTTCCTGTTTTAGACTCTGTAGTCATGATGCCTCTGTAATTGTCTTCTCCCCTTCACAAATTAATTTATTTTTATGTGTGTTAGTGTTTGCTTGCATATATGTGTACCATGTACATGCAGTACCTAGGGAGGCCAGAAGAGGGTGTTTGATCCCCTGGGATTAGAGTTGCGACAGTTGTGAGCCCCTGTTGTGGGTACTGGGAACATAGCTGATCTCTGGAAGAGGGTCTTAACTACTGAGTCATCTCCTCAACGTCTCTCCTCTCATTCATAATGTAGTTGAAGGTTTATCAGTCTCATCTTTCCTTCGGATCCAGTTTTGGCTTTATTGATTTTTTTTTTTTTTTTTTGGCCTTAGATTTCGTTTAACTGTTAACTGAGTTTTTGTTTTTGATTTTGAGATAGGGTTTCTTTGTGCAGCCTTGGCTGTCGTGGAACTTATTTTGTAGACCAGGCTGGCCTCGAACTCACAGAGATCCACCTGCTTCTGCTTCCTGAGTGCGGAGATTAAAGGCGTAACATGTTCTTAGTAGTTCCAGGGATGTGAAGTTTCATGCAGTATTTAGGAAAATCCCTCAGTAGAGATAGCCTGTCCCAAATGTTAGTAATGTCTCTGTTGAGAAACACTAATCTCCACTTCTGTGAAGTGGAAAATTCTATCATTACTTTTTTTTTTTTTTTTAACATTTTATACTTCATTTATTGTGTGTGTATATGTATATGGGCATGAGCATGTCATGATGGGCAGGATGGAAATCAGGACAGCCTGTAGAAGTTGGTTCTTTCCACCTCTTGTGGTTGGCAGGCTTCGCACAGGTATCTTTACCCATTGAACCATCTCCCTGGCTCCCTGTGATCCTTAAGATATTATAATCTTAGTATTTTAATGAAATTCTTAGTGTATTTTTCATGTTGCTAAAATATACCTGTGTTTAAGTGATATTTTCTTATGTCTTGTTACTCTTAGTTACCTAATTTCTTGATTTTGTTATTAACCAATGCATGAGATAGTTGCATTAAGCCTTGTCTAATACATACAAAGGTGAAGCAGCTGAAGAATCGGGCAGATGAAGATGCTCGGATGATTCATATGAGTATCCAGATGGGTAACGAGCCCCCCATTTCACTTAGAAGGGACCTGGAACACTTAATGCTCCTGGTAAGCCATTCTGTTGGAGAGACTGAGATTTTCTTTTTTTTACTCTCTTTTCTGTTCCATTGTTTTTTTTTCTTGAACCTTGGAAAATTTTAGTGAAAGAATTCAATACTAATATACTTTTTTATTTCTGTAATTTATTTGTTATAAACATTTCTCCATAGTTTTTGCTTATTCTCTGCAGATTGGTGAACTCTATAAAAAGAACCCTTTTCATTTGGAGCTTGCTCTAGAATACTGGTGTCCCTCAGAGCCCCTGCAGACTCCCACGATCATGGGCTCTTACCTGGGAGTGGCTCACCAGCGACCCCCTCAGCGCCAAGTGAGTTTCACAGCTTTTTATTTTTATTCTCTGGTTGGGTCATTGGACAGTTTTGAACACAAGCACTAAGTTATTTAGAAACCAGCACTTTCCTTCTTTTATTTGAGAAAATTTGAATCCATTTAAGTTGGGCTCATCTTGAATTTTATATAATCAGCCCTTCATTTTGTACTAGACATGTGACAAATGGTTAGCAGCAGGAAAGCTCCTAGTCTCATTATATATCGCTGTCCTCTATAGGTGTGACAATAACCAGTATACATAATTCTGATGAGGCGTAAGCAGTGTAGAAGAAGACTTAGAGGTCATAGTTGATGACATCGCACCTGGGAGTCTTCATATATGTAGACAAGCACCGGTTTCTGTCCTACGTTCTCTATAATATAATATACACAAATACAAGGATTGTCATGTCAGAATTCATCAGTTGGGATTTCGCTCTCAGAAGCTTGCATGCTATATATTCATTATCCCCTCCCTGGAGTCTAGAATGAGTGCTTCCTTTTTCTTTATATTTCTTACATTTATTGTTTTGGCTTTTTCTCCATGTTGAAAAAGGTATTCTATAGAAGGAAATAGGAAAGCTTTTCAAAGGTTTCCAGTGCCCTAATTTCACATTTCAGTTTGACATATTGCCATATTTACTTCCTCTACAACTATGCTTTTATCTTGATGGATGTTTTAAAGCAAACAGTTTTCAGTAAGACATGGTTAAGTATTTTTCTCAGAAATAAGGATATTTTTTCTACAGTATTATAAAACTATTTTATACCTAGCAGTTCACAATAATTTCCAGATATCTGAAAATGTACTTAGTTTTTAGTTTTACACAGTTAAAACATGAGTAGTTGGGGCTGGAGCGGTGGCTCAGCAGGGCAGAACAGAGCACCAGAGTTCAGTTCCTAGCACCTATGTCAGATGGATCGATCACAACTGCAGGTTCAGAGATCTGATGCCTCTTCTGGCCACTGGGCACCTGTACATACATACAGACACAGACACATGTGTGTACAAAACCAAAAGTAAATTTTAAAAATTATTAGTAGTCTTATATGTTGTGACATTGAGGTGGAAATTGGACATTGGAAGAAAATGTGCTGAATGTTTAGAATGATGTTCTTTAATTGTCTTACATCACTAATAACAAGCTTAACAGTTTTTCATAAATAAAATAGCAGTTACTTTTTATTTTTTTATGGCAGTGAATTAAATCATAGTACTGAATTTGTTTTAGTTTTTATTAGCTAGTTCATATTGCCTTAAAGTTAAGATACATTTCCTATAAACTTTTTTTTCTTAATTTCAGGTTGTCTTGTCAAAGTTTGTTAGACAAATGGGTGACCTGTTGCCTCCAACTATTTATATTCCTTATTTAAAAATGCTCCAGGGCTTGGCCAATGGGCCTCAGTGTGCTCACTACTGTTTTAGCCTGCTCAAAGTCAATGGTAGTAGTCACGGTAAGGGCAGTCTGCATGTCAAATTTGTTTTTACACTATTGTTCATGTACCACTGTAGATTCTACCGTAGGTATAAATTGCATTTATAATAACTGAGGGAAAGAGTTACACTGGTGATTTTTATGCGTGGTAATGCTTTGATTATGGTCTCAGAGATTGGGGGATTTTGCCATTTATCTTGTTAAATATAGTCTGCAGCAATATATGTTACATCTGATACATAAGAACAAGTATATTTCCTTGCAATGGAGGTTTGGTTTCTTTTTTGCTTTACTTTGTTTTGAGATGAGGTCTCACTCTATAACCTAAGCTGTCTTAGAACTCACTCTAAAGCCCGGGATGGACCTAAACCTGTCGCCGTCCTCCTGCCTCAGCCTCCAGAGTACTAGAGTGCTAGGTGTAAGCCGTCATGCATAGCTAAATTTCATTCTGTAATTTGTCTTCACAAATACTTGTTTTCTTGTTACTAATTTTCCGACTCAGATCTGGTTAAGCCAGATATACTGCTAAAAGGGAAAAGAAACTAAATGCTGTGTTGGCTGCATATTTTTATTTTCACTTTTGTATGTGAAGAATATGAGGTTTGGAGAAGTTAAGTTTTAATATACCCATGGTGACAGGTTGGGGCCATGATTAAAATAGATCTGCCTGGCTCCCAAACCAGCATATTGGCTACTCTGTCAGGGCCTGCTTGTCTTATTTGTGGTGCTCTACCCCACAATGCTTGGTATGTAAAGGGATATTATAATTTATAGATCTACGCTAGAGCTGTCGTTTTATGAGAATTCAAGCTCAGCCCTTGTGAATTATTTGGTGGGAAAAAGTAGCCATTTTGTTACATGACAACTTCTAGTAGGAAGCAGGTAAATGGCATGCAAAGTCACTTTCTATGGGCACCACCTCGTCCTTAGGTCTAAGCAAGAATGAATCCAGAGGGAATCTGATCCCTTTCAGCATACTTCTTACCTGGGCAAAACAGCACTGCTCCTTCAGGACAGACTGACTGTCTGCTATGACAAAGGCAAACTAATGTCATTAGACATTAAATTATGCTTAGACTCCAGCAAGCAGCCAGACCTGTTGTTGCTGTGAGACTGGTGCGTGGTCCTAGTGCCTCTCATGTGCTAGGTAGGCGGTGTTCCACATTTGAGTCCCAATCGGAAGTGTTTGAAAGGAAACTCTTATGTTGCTTTTCCTTTCAGTTGAAAACATCCAGGGAGCGGGTGGCAGTCCTGTGTCCTGGGAGCATTTCTTTCACTCCTTATTGCTTTACCATGAACATCTCCGAAAGGACCTGCCAAGTGCAGATAGTGTCCAGTACCGCCACCTTCCTTCACGTGGCATCACTCAGAAGGAGCAAGATGGACTGATTGCTTTTCTCCAGCTGACGTCTACTATTATCACTTGGGTAGGTGACCCATCCACAGAACGATTTGATCTGTGTGGTGGTATGATGATGTCTCAAGTGGCCAAGCGTTTTCTTTTAGTGTTAATGTTTGTGAGTGATATATTTAGCACATACATACATCCTTATGCTCTTGTTGTCTAGACTTCAGAGGATATAATTTTTGCTAGTTCTGTTCACTGCACAATCTTAATTTGAAAATTATATCCTAAACACATAAGTAGTCAAGAGAGGAAAGAGTCAGTTGGGTGTGCCTTCTTCTGGAACAGTGGTTCTCAAACTGTGGGTTGCGGGGGTTGAACAACCCTTTCACAGGGATCACTTAAGACTGTCGGAAAACACAGACATATTTACATTTAACAGTAGCAAAGTTGCAGTTGTGAAGTAGCAATAAAAATAATTTTATGGTTGGGGGTCACCACAACATGAAGAGCTGTATTAAAGGGTCACAGCAATAGGAAGGTTGAGAAGTGCTGCTCTAGAAGGTAATTCTGGTAGAGGTTCCGAGGTAGACACATGTGTTGGTGTATATGCGTGCAACATTCTTATCAAATCATTTTAGCTGCTTCTACCAGGTCAGTCTTATTTTCATTATAGACTTTGCACAACTTAGAAGTCCTAGTTGATTGCTGCAGCAGAATGAACTGCTCAGGTTGACATTTTGTCTGGAATATAGAAATGTTTTTTGTTTTTGATTTTTCTAATCATATTATTATGGTATTATGCATTAAAATATCAAATTTATTATGTCTTATTGAAATAAAATGAAGTAATCCCTGATAAAATATTTTTCTTTTTTTTCCTCAAAAAGAAAAGATATTGCTGACCTGTTCATGAATTAGATATATTTTAGTGTAATAATACTGTGTTGTTCTAGAAAGGACTTAAAAGTGCCTGACATTTATGTCACCCTAGTAGATAGACTATTTATCTTTTGTAGTAGTATTTTTTGTTCTTGGATCTGCCAGAGAAATTCTTTGAAATTTATCTTCTATTTCTTCCAAGACCAAACTAGAATCTGATTTAATCTACCAATAGACTTCAAGCTAAATGATGGACTCTCTTTGTTTTAGTATGTATTAAATGTATATAGCCAGTATGTATTGCTGATGGAAGCCAGACTTGGTACTGTATTCACATCTGTTCAGGAGGCCACGTCAGGAGGAAGGCTTGAGTTAATGGAGTTGGAGACCAGTATCGGCAGCTTAGCGAGAGCCTTTCTTCGAAAACAAAACAAAAAAGCCTAGAAAAATAAATAAAATAGCGTTCTTGTTTTGTGTTCAAATCTCAGAGTGAAAATGCTCGCCTGGCGCTTTGTGAGCATCCTCAGTGGACACCTGTCGTGGTGATTCTGGGGCTCCTGCAGTGCAGTATTCCCCCAGTTCTCAAAGCTGAGCTACTGAAGACACTGGCCGCTTTTGGAAAGTCTCCTGAAATTGCTGCTTCACTTTGGCAGTCATTGGAATACACTCAGGTAGTGCCATGAACTTTCTTATTTGTATAATTTAGAGAATGGTTATACTGTAGAAGCAAGAGCATTTGTTGAAGCAGAGTATTCCAGGGGATTCTCATATAGGAAGTTAGGATTTGGGAGCCAAGAATAGCGTTAGAAACTGATAGTCTGGGTTGTTTTCTTGGTGGTTGACAACCTTACTAGGTTATGAAAGCTAGATCTTCAAGTAACTAAAGATCTTACTTACTTCCCAAGATCAGTGAGATACTACTAGTGTGGCAGACTAATGTGCCACGGTTGTTTTTGAGACCAGGTTAATGAATGTAAGCCTTCAGACATATCTCTACTCATTAAATGCAGGAAATAGGTATTCATGTTTTCTATACTGTTCCTTTTCCTCTGTGCCCTTCCTGCCCAAAACTAGGAGAGTGAAGTATCTGAGTAGCTTTCTGTTATCATGGTTTTAGCTGTTAAAGTGCCATCCAACTGTTTGATAAGTTTTACAGAAATTTTCAGAGCAGCTACCTGACATATCAGGGAATGATTTTTCTTTTTCTAAAAGTCAGCTCTGTTGGAATTATTCCATTAAGTATTGTTTTCTCTGTGTGATTCCCTAAGTAGAAAGAATATGTTTTAGAGCAGTGGTTCTCACCCTTCCCAAGGCTGCCATCCTTTTATACAGTTCCCCATGTGTGGGGACCCTCACCATAACAGTATTTTTGTTGTTACTTCATAACTGCAATTTTGCTACTGTTATGAGTCATAATGTAAATGTCTGAAAATACAAAATATCTAATATGTGACCCCTGTGAAAGGGTTGTTTGGCCCACAAAGGGGTCATGACCCACAGGTTGAGAACCATGCTTATAGAACTAACTTTAAGGAGATACTTAGGTGGAATATGCATTTGTCTCAGAGATAATACATATAAGGGGGCCTGTGATTCTTGTTAATTGTTCACATAAACAGAGACTTCTAGATTTTTTCCAAATGTGCATCCTGAAGATGAGAATAGCCATTAAAACAGTTAATGGAGTTTATGGTTTATCTGTGTGCTGGCAGACTGAGACTGTCGTTCCCTCTCTTGGTTCATAGTAATCCAGTACTTGCAGTGTCCTGCCTCTTCACTGCCGTATGTGACTGGGTGTGTTGTCTCTAGAGCAGCACCACTCTTTGTTGTTGTTTTAGTCTACACAGTAGAGGCCCCTTAACTTTCTTCAGGAGAAGGAAGTATGAAGATGTGTGGTTTATCCTACCACAGGCACTGAAGGGCCGTGACACACTCAGGAAGAACTAACTTAGCTCAGACTTACCTGTTCTCAAGCTGCTTCTTGGTTACGTATGACTGGTTGTGAGCAGAGAGTGTCTTGAACATGGGTCAGGTTCTACCCTGTAAGTCCTTTTCAAGAGCAAATTCCAGAATATCCGAGAGGAATTTGCTAAGAAAAATAAATGGTATGCTCTCAGAACTTAGCAGTTTTCTGTATGTTATAGTTCTGTCTGCCAGAACTGCTAATGAGAGTTGATCAGTGACTCCTTGGTGATCGCTTATGATAGATAGAGTGAGCCTGTAAGAGTGGTGGGGGAGATGTGTAACTGTGTCATGCCAGTACTGCTCATTGATGGACAAGGATGCTCCTGATATGCATTTCTTCCTTCCAGATACTGCAGACCGTCAGGGTTCCAAGCCAGAGGCAAGCTATTGGTATTGAGGTAAAGTTTTCTTTTTTAGTTTCAACACTACATTCATTCATTCATTCATACAGTAATGCCAAAATTGTGAGAAGTTATTGGTAGATTATTCAGTTTCTGTAATTTTTCAATTTAATATATTTGCTTTTGGAAGGTTCATTAATGCTGAAATGGAGACAAAGTCTTTTTATTATTATTTAATTAATTTATTTATATACTATATGGTCATGTGTATGCCTAGGCACACATGTACCTTAGTATGTGCGTGGAGGTCAGAGGACAGCCTTGAGGAGTCAGTTCTCTTCTTCCATATTGTGGGAGTCTGGGGATCACACTCGGGTCGTCAGGCTTGGAGGCAAGCATCTTTATCTGCTGTGCCATCTTGTTAATTATGAAATGAAGCAGTCAGTGAAAGAAACTAATATGTTCAGAGTTGGAAAAAGGATGTCATATGGCAGCCATCTGAATGGAAAGTCTTGATTGGAATTGTTTTAATTAGGTTAGTTAAGTCAACTTGGAGTGAGAATTAATGTTTTGTTTGTTTGAGATGATATCTTGCTTTGTATCTCTGGTTGACCGTGAGCTGCTAATAGTTCCTAAGTGCTGGATAACAGTCATGTGACAATACCTCCAGTGGGAGAAATTATCTGTTCCTTTTCTGTCTTTTTATTTGTTACATCTATTTATTTTGCAGGAAGGTGGCACATGCTGAGGCATGTCAATGGAGGTCATAGGAAAAAAAATTTTTTTTTAGATTTATTTATTATGCATACAGTATTCAGCCTGCATGTATGCCAGCAGGCCAGAAGAGGGCACCAGATCTCATTATAGGGGTTATGAGTCACTATGTGGTTGCTGGGAATTGAACTCAGGACCTCTGGAAGAGCAGCTGGTGCTCTTACCTCTGATCCATCTCTCCAGCCCCTAGGGGAACATTTTTAGTTGTCAGTTCTCTCTCTTACAGTGTAGATTCTGGGGTCAAATGTATATTCTCAGACTTGGCAGGAAGCACCCTTTCCCACTGAGCCATCTCACCATCCCTTCTCCTTTTCTGTTACTTTTGAGATTAAAATTATATCGTTTCTCTTTTCCTTTCCTCCCTCTAAGACTCCCATATACTCCTCTTTGTTCTTTTTCAAATTCATGGCCTCTTTTGTTTATTAAGTGTGTTACATGCATATATGCATATGTATATACATACATATTCCTAAATACAGTGTGCTCTGTGTATGTCACTTGTGTGTTTAGAAGTGTGTAAAAATCTTTTTTATTTCAAAGTTGAGATACTATGTGTAAATTTGAAATTCTTCTGACTCATTAGATTGATGTACTTTGGTGTCTTTTCTGCTAAGTGGGAAGTACTATTTGTTAATTATTTGTGTTGTGATATATCATTGTTAATGAGTTAGTATCAGCAAAATGCTCTTATTTGATAGTCATTAGCTTTGTATTGCTAATTCTCTTTGTTCTTTTCCTTGAAGGTTGAACTCAATGAAATAGAGTCCCGTTGTGAAGAATACCCCTTGACTCGGGCTTTTTGCCAGTTGATCAGTGCCCTGGTGGAGAGCTCGTTCCCTTCCAATCTGGGCGCTGGCCTGCGCCCCCCTGGCTTTGACCCTTACTTGCAGTTCCTCAGGGATTCTGTGTTTCTCCGATTCCGTACGAGAGCTTACCGGAGAGCAGCTGAAAAGGTGATATTCAGAGGAAACGTTTCTCTCCTTTTAACTTAACTTCTCTCCTTTTAACTCAGTTTTTTCAACCAAGGTGTAAGGCTATAAATTCAGTTCAGCTTTTGGAAGTTCATAATATTTATAGTCCTAATTCTGTAGTCCCTACTTGGATTATTCATGTGTCTTACAAATAAATTTGGGCATTAAAATAGACACAGTTTAATGATCAGTGAGAGTTTTCTGATAGTTCACAGTCAGTTCTTAACTGAACACTTTTTTGAGATAAAATCTCACTATGTCTCACTGAGCAGATTTTAACTAACATTGAACTAAAACCTTTCCACCCTTGTTTGAAACACATGGGATGCTTTAGATTAGGAGTTGTATTGCCAGGCGGTGTTGGCACACACCTTTAATCCCAGCACTCGGGAGGCAGAGGCAGGTGGATCTCTGTGAGTTCAAGGCCAGCCTGGGCTACAGAGTGAGTTCCAGGACAGGCTCCAAAACTACACAGAGAAACCCTGTCTCGAAACCTCCCCCTCCCCCCCAAAAAAATCAATTCAAGTCTGCTTGTTAGTTCTGTTAGCAGTTCTAGGTTGTGAATTATTCACCCCGAGGGAACCTATGTTATGAACCAGTGGACTTAGCTTCCGTGGGTGAACGCTGAGAGCAATGGTGTTTATGCACATCTTGGCTCTGCTCCGTGACACCACCGAGCTCATCGTATATATCATTTTATGTAATTCTAGTATTACTTCGAGGCAGGTACTAGTAATGTTCCAATTTTACAGATGGAGGCTTAGCAAAGTTAAGGAACTTGCCTAAGGTCCAGGACCAGGATTTGAACATAGGACTCTGTCTTCAGATCCAAGCTCATAACCACTAAGCTATGTAAGAGACCCTTCCAGGTTCTTGTGTAGTTCACCTTTAGTGTATGATGCTGTTTATTATCTCACAGAATATCCTTGGATATAATTTATAGGAATGTTTCTGCTCTACTAGTTTGTTGTTTTCTTAGCCTGCTGGATGTTTTGTTACGTTAATGATTATAGAATGAACTTAGTTCATGCTAATATTGAACAATTCAGAACATAAGAAATTTTATCACCCCAGCCCTGTTACAAAAGAAAAATGGTAATTTCTAGTCTTTTTTCTTGTTTGTACACACATTTAAATAGCACTGGAAAGAATACCTTACATTACTTTGTATTGTTTGCATGGAGATTACAAGTAATTATGAAGATTCACTTAAAAAATGGCCTTTAGATGGCTTCATAGTATCCATTCCTTGTATCTATACCTGGCATAGTCTGATTCTTTGCATTTTCATCATTAGGGGTCATATGGTGATCTAATATTTAGTCACAGAAACAGAGTTCTCTTTGCTTTATAATTTATTTTTTAGTGATGATAAATATAAGGGGATACATTTTATTTCATCTCTAGGTCTGCCTTGTTAGCATAAGTCTCCTGCTTCACTAAACATATTTCAATGAGCAATGTCTGTGTGATTATTGCAGTCTTTTCAACAAAATCTTCCGGCACATTTTTGCACCTGTTTTAAATGTCTTATTTGTCTTGTCTTGATAAGGTCATTACGACCTCAGTGTTTGCAGTACTAGTCAGCCACGTTCTTTGCAGATAATTTTTGCCCATATGAAGCTACACCTCAAACATTGCTGCTTTCTTTGCTGCCACCTAGTTTATTTTCCCTGAAAAATTGTTGTCAGATTTTAGAATGTTTTTTCCTTGACGCTTTCTTTAGTTTAACTTAGGTAACTATATCTTAAGACAGTGGGATCTCATGACAACAGTGCTTTGGGTTGAGATTAATACTACAGTTAGAGGTAGTAGATTTAACAGTCTTCAAATATTGAAAATTCAAAAAGGCCACAGTGTAGTCCTGTTTTAAAACTCAGCCCTGATAAAATTATGTAGTTTAATGACTTTAAAATAATCATCAAAAAAAGCAGTATTACTAGACCTCTGTGTTGGGGTGAGGGCATTGGAGGTGGGGGCCCACAGTTGTACTGTGGTAGAGCAGTGGCTTTGTATGTGCAATCTGGGTTCAGTCTCCAGCACCGCAAAAGTAAATTATGTAAAAAAATACTCTGTGCAATGGATTTTAAAACACAGTTTAAATTCCACTGGATATAGCTGTACATATGTGTACATGTAAAGTATTTTAAGTTTGACTGGTTGTTGGGCAGAGTGTCCTGGTCTGAGCATGTTTACTGCTGAGCCATGTGATCTGAGGGATTCAGGCACTGTACTAGCTTCACATGAGCATCCTAGAGAAAATGTGAACTCTTTGAACTATAGAGAAATCAGGTATTATGTAATTGTAAAGTGAACATGGCCAGGTGCTAAATACCTTGAGCTTGTAAAAGAGCTCAACCTTCAACTGAAGAGACACTTCTTAAGTAATCTTTAACAAACGTTCTGTCTAGAAAAAAGCCAACCTGTTATCCTTTGACAAATGACAACATGATTAAGAATGTTTGTATAAATTAATAAAGTACACAAGGGACTTCGTCTCTTTTCTGAAGATCTAAGTGGAGGGAGTGAAAAACTTGACAATTCCCACCTTGGACTATTCATTATTACTGAAATACTTGTTTTTTTCCTGCAGTGGGAAGTTGCTGAGGTTGTCTTGGAAGTGTTTTATAAGCTACTGAGAGATTATGAGCCTCAGCTCGAAGATTTTGTAGATCAGTTTGTGGAGCTACAAGGTAATTTTCTAGAATATTTATGATTTAGTGATTATGTATATAAATGAGAGTTAAAAATTATGATTTAAGTTAGAATTTAACTGTGCTTTACTGTTTTAATTATGTTCTGTTTAAGAGAGAAAATAGGATTTTCCTGAGTAGAAGATTAAGTACTCAGGTTGTAGTTCCTGTGGTGATTGATAGTGGGCACTGGTTCCCACGTGCACATCAGTCATTCCTCTGGAACTGCTCCTCTCAACAGTTTGTGTCATTGTCGTGACTTGAGGCTTGCCTTCACCTGTGTCGGCCCTGTTTAAGTTACAATGTCATACATTTCACAAAAACAGGGTCTAACAAAAATGGTGATTGAGGGGCCAGTGAGATGGCCACTAACTGATTCTTTATAGGTAATGGCACCTGCATGGTCTCCGTTCAGTCCCTGGACTTTACAGTGGAAGAGAACTGACTCCTGCAAGCTGTGCTCTGAACACACACACGCACACGCACACGCACACGCACACGCACACCCAAAATAGTTGTAAGCCAGTGCCGATTCACCATCTTTTGTACTGTGTCTATTTAGGAGAAGAAATCATAGCCTATAAGCCGCCTGGCTTCAGTCTGATGTACCATCTTCTGAATGAGTCACCGATGTTAGAACTTGCTCTCAGTTTACTGGAAGAAGGAGTTAAGCAGCTGGATACCTACGCACCTTTCCCTGGTATGTGCCTGTAAGTCTCTGTGACTTCAGAACTGGTGACATCTTTGTCTTTTATACTGTAAGAGTCTTATCTAACAGTGGTATTTTCAGTGAGTTATTATGAGTGAAAATAGACTGAATTACAGAGACTCATTCACTGTGACTGTCTCATTGCAGGGTCTTCTGCAGATAATTAAAATGTTTCTTTCTCTTTCACATCTTTAACATGCTTAACTCTGAATCTGAATCCTGTGATACTTACAGAAACACGTATTATAGTCTGGTTCATAGTGTTTAGTAAATGTTATTTATTATCATTGGCATTACTTACTATTTGTTAAGTGCTTTCTCTGCAGCTGGCTCTCAGAAGCATAGCGTGTGTTTTAATACATTTCATCTGCACAGAAGCCTTATGTGCAGATCTTATTTCCATTTAAGGAAATGATGCACAAAGAAGTTACACTGAGCTGGGATTTGATCCTAGGCAGTTAGGCCCCAGAGCCCAGGCTTCATACTGCTGGGCTGTATTGTCTAATGTGGCAGTGGTCTGAAATAGAAAACATAGGTTTGTAACTGTAGAACTCACAGGTAAGAACTGTAGAAGAACTTAGGCCTAACATTTTAAATATGAAAGGTTGAGATTACAAGTGATCCTTACTATATTTTCTGCTTTATTTTCTTTAAAAATTTTTTTGAAGGGTTATTTTTATTTTCTGTATGTGAATATTTTGTCTGTCTGTATGTGCGTGTCTTGTGCCTGTGGAGGACAGAAGAAGGTATCATATTCCCTGGAATTGGAGTTACAGTTAGATGTGAGTTACCATTTAGGTGCTGGAATAGAACCCAGGTTCTCTGCAAAAGCCAAGTGCTCTTAACCACTGAGCCATCTCTTCAGCTTTATTTTATTTTATTTTATTTTTTTTTTCGAGACAGGGTTTCTCTGTGTAGCTTTGCGCCTTTCCTGGGACTCACTTGGTAGCCCAGGCTGGCCTCGAACTCACAGAGATCCGCCTGGCTCTGCCTCCCGAGTGCTGGGATTAAAGGCGTGCGCCACCACCGCCCGGCTAGCTTTATTTTTATAATGGCTATGTCTGGAAGTTGGTTTCTCACGCTCCCCACTATTGACAGTTTAGTTGGTAGTTCTCTGCTGTGGGTGCTGTACTGGGTGCTGTGTACTTCTGTCGACTGGATTCCAGTTACACCTTCCCAGTTAGGACAAATGAGTGTTTATAGGTGTTGTCAAATGTTCATTGGGCGCACATCACCCCATTCAGAGAGCCAGTGCTCTAAAACAGTGGTTCTCAACCTGTGGGTCACAGCCCCCCTTGGATCCCATATCGGATATCCTGCATGTCAGATGCTTGCACAACAATTCATAACAGCAGCAAAATTAGTTATGAAGTAGTAATAAAAATAATTTTACGGTTGGGGGTCACCACAACATGAGGAACTGTATTAAAGGGTCGCAGCATTAGGAAGGTTGAGAACCACTGCTCTAGCGGATCAAGGAAAAGATAAAAGAGTCGCTAATATCTGAGTAGTCTGGGTCACAGAAATCATTGGTTTTATATGGGTGAAAGCTGCTGTGAAGGTGCTGTTGAACATTTGTAACAACAAGAATTTTTTGAGACTAAAACCTGCCTTTTAGTTTGTTTTGTCCTGAGTGCTGTGTGTTTCTAAGATTCACCTAGTGTAACTTCCTTTGGGTTACAGGAAAGAAACACCTCGAGAAAGCAGTTCAGCATTGTCTAGCACTCCTCAATCTCACTCTGCAGAAGGAGAACCTTTTCATGGACCTTCTGAGAGAGAGTCAGCTGGCTCTCATCGTGTCTCCTTTGGAACAGCTCTTGCAGGGAATTAACCCCAGAACTAAGAAGGCAGACAATGTGGTTAACATCGCCAGGTACGTTACATCTGTCAGTAGAGCACGCGCAGAACAGCTCTTTCTCTCTCTTTTGTTGTATGTTTAATCCATCGCAGATTATCTGTTTGGGCCTGTTTTAATCTCACCTAGTTTCACTCCTTTGATTTTAATCACTCTGAGCCTTACCATGTCTTTTCTTTTTCCCCTTCCTAACTTACGCTATGTCCTAAAAGTTTTAGGTCCAAATGAATAGTATTTGTTTTCTGTAGGGAAACAGTGTTTTGGGGGTGGGGAGGGGATAACGAGCCACCCACAGCCTACATATGTAGATGCATATATACCCGTGCATTTGCTAACGTTCTGGTGGTTGGTGTTGTATAGCTTGTAGAACCAGTCTCTCGCCTCAGCTTCGTAAGGTGATTTGTGGAAGTGTGCTTCTGTCCACATAGCCTTTTGTGAGAACAGTCTTCTTGCACCCTTACCTTAGTTATGTTTCTCATGGCTGTGATAAAACAGTGTGACCAAAAGCAACTTGAGGAGAAAAGAGTTTTTCATCTTACAGCTCTTAGCTTACTCTCCCATCACTGATGGAAGGAAGTCAGGAAGGAACTGAAGGCAGAAATTCGGAGGCAGAACCTTAATCAGAGGCCATGGAAGAGTGCTGCTTACTGGCCTGCTCATCACGGCTTGCTCAGCTTCTTATAGCACCTAGGACCATGAGCCCTGAGGTGGCACTGCCCATAGTGAGCTGGGCCCTCCCGCATAAGCCATCAATCAAAAAAAATCACTGGCTTGCCCATGACCTAGTCTGGTGGAGACATCTTCTCAATTGAGGTTTCCTCTTCCAAAATGATTCTAGCAAATCCTTAATCACCTTGTCAGTACTTGATTTCCTACATATACAAAGACCTTTTTCCAAACAGTCATTGTGGATTAAAACTTTTACACATGTATTTTGGAAGGCATGATATAGCTTGTAAGAGGTTCTTTGTAGCTAGAAGGGGAACACCTTTCTCTCATTTGTCTGAGAGTGTTATATAGGTGGGTGAACCTTTGGCTTTATGTTTTCTTTCTTTTTTCTTTTAAGAGCTATTTATTTATTTATTTGTTTTGTTTTGTTTTGTTTTTGAGTCAGGGTTTCTTTGTGTAGCTTTGGAGCCTGTCCTGGAACTTACTCTGTAGACCAGGCTGGCCTCGAATTCACAGAGATCTGCCTGCCTCTGCCTCCCAAGTGCTGGGATTAAAAGTGTGTGTCAACTATGCCTAGCTAAGAGTTACTTATTTTTAATTTTTATATGTATTTGTGTGTTCCTACTTGTCTCTGGGTATCACATGCATATGTGTGCCTATGGAGGTCAGAGATGTTGGATCCTCTGGAGCTGGAGTTTGAGATAGTCGTAAGCAGATGGAGGTGCTGAGAGCCAAACCAGTCCTCCACAAATGCGCTTAACCATGAGCCATCTTTGAGCCCCTAAATTTTCTTTATTTGGAACAGTGAAAAGCCAAGTTTGATCACATTGTTCTTCAATGTTTTCTTCTGAAGGTATCTCTATCATGGAAACAGTAATCCTGAATTGGCCTTTGAAAGTGCCAAGATCCTCTGCTGTATCTCTTGCAATTCCAACATTCAGATCAAACTGGTTGGCGATTTCACACATGACCAGGTAACTGATTGTGTTGTTGATGCATTCTAGGGCTCATGGTGTCTGGATGGGTTGTGTTTTTTGTTTGTGGAATGATCCTCAAAGAGTAAGTGCGTTGATAAGGAATGGATGAGGAACTAGCCAGGAAGTGAATACTTCCGCAGCAGAGTACCCTGTGCAGTGTGCTCTGTGAGTGTTTACACTTCAGTATGTGATATGTAGTCTACAAAATGGCTGTGACTGGGCATCTGAAGTGATTGCTCTTGCAGCCGCATCTGTTTGCTGAGCTAACTACCCTTGTGGTTTTCTGGTGATCCACCGTGTGGTATGTTGGCTATTATAGAATGTATTTAAGGATTTTTTTTTCTTCTTCCAGAGACTGTTACTGTGTTGCTCCAGTGATCCTTCTGCCTCCACCTGTGGAGAAGTTGACACTGTGGGCCTGTGTTCTGTACCAGCTCAAATGCGCCTTTTTCTTCTCTTCCTAGTATTTTTGTTTCTCCTCTTCTCATTTGAAACGGTGGTGTGTTGCCTTCGCTGGTTCAAGCTCCACTGAAGAGGTCCCCTGCCTGACCCCAGGGTGGGTCTACTCTCCAGCTCCTCTGCTGTCCTTGGGTAGCCGCAGCTGCACAACTGGTTCTGTGTGTCTTCTGTAGACATCTAGAGTCTGTAGGACGTGCTACTTAACTAAAGTCTAGGCCTTTACCGGAGCCTCCTCAGCAGTGTTTTAAAACAGAGACGTTTTGTCACTTTGGATGAAGTGGGTCTTTATTCTGTTTAAGTTTTTCTTTGTGTTGTGTGTAGGAGAGAGAGGGAGTGAATATGCACAAGTAGATGCAGAGGTCAGAGGACAACTTGTAGGAGTCAGTTTTCTCCATTACCGTGTAGTTCTGGGGTTTGAATTTGGTTCATTGTGCTCAGCAGCAAGCACCCTCACTCACTTAGCCAGCTCACTGGGTCCCAGATCTTCATTGGACTGTATTTCTTAAAAGACCTTTCACGTGACTGGGTTCCCTGCCACTGTGTCAGTTGTGAACTCTAGTTGTAACAAATCAAAGTGACCTCACATCTTTATGAGTACCCTTGGAATGATGGCACCACCAGGGCTGAGAGCCACTGTAAGATTCGATGTGGCCTCTGGAATCTGGCTTTTCTTTTTGAGAGTGTGTCTGGCTATGTGGTCCAGACTGGGTTAGAACCTATGATCTTTTTGTGTCCTCTCCCTCTTACGTGCTGGGTTACAGGTACAAGCCATCATGCTGAGCTTTAAATTAAATACAGATTATTATTACTGATTGAAGCATGCTGTTTCCTGCCAGGTTTCTTTCCTGTTTCTCCCCCCTTCCCTTTTCTTTTTCTTTTTTGAGGCAAGGTCTCATTATGTAACCTTGGTTGGCCTAGAACTCAACTGTGTAGACCGGGTGAGTCTTGAACTCAGAGAGTCCTGTCTACCTCTGCCTCCCAAAACTGGGATTGAAGGTGTGTGCACCACACTTGGTCTGCTTTCTTTCTTCAGAGCAGGCTGACTTCAAACTTAGGATCATCCTGCCTCAGCCTCCTGAATGCTTGGATTACAGATGTATGCCACGGTGCCTGCTTTAATTATTTCTGTAATGAACTTATGTGTAGCAGTTTAAATAGCTAAATTTTCTTTTAATTAAAAACAACTAAAATCTAGGAGTGAGTGAATGAGAGAGAGATTGAGAGAGAGAGAGAGAGAGAGAGAGAGAGAGAGAGAGAGAGAGAGAGAGAGAGAGATTGTGATTAGAGGTTAAGAGCATTGATTGCTCTTCCAGAAGACCTGGGTTTAAGTCTCAGGACCTACATGGTGGCTCACAGCTCTTTCTAACTCCAGTTCCAGGGGATCTGGCGACTCTTCTGGGTTCCTTGGACACCAGGCATGCACTTGATGCACAGATATACATATAGGCAAAATACCCACACACATAAAATTCAAAACAAAACAAGCCTAAAATCTACACACTGGGGCAGATTTGCCTTTGTTTTCACAGGTGAATGTCTGCAGATGCTCTGTGTTTATCGTTGGTTGTCTGATATGTAGAGTTTCTGTTAATTTGTCATTTTTCTGTCTATGACTTCAGAGTGTGAGCCAGAAGCTGATGGCTGGATTCGTAGAGTGCTTGGATAGTGAAGACACAGAAGAATTTGTACGTGTAGAAGAGGGTATGGCTCTGATTAACACGTGTGCTTTTATTTTATGTATGTCTGTAGTATAAAGAGAAAAACTTTGAAGCACTTAATTGTCTGGTGCTAATGTAAGAGAAATTGGGAATTTGCTAGAACAAATAAAGAGTTTTAAGATGGTTTGAATCAAAGCAGTTTAGTAGTCAGTCAAGAATTAAGTAGATGTGGGGTTCCAGTACATGCTGCTTGAAAGTTTGGTGTGCTTGTCTTACACTGATTTGTGATTTTGTCCTGTACTCTCTGTATTCAGGCTCAGAAGTTGAAAAGAAGTTAGCTGCAATCCGCCACGAAACGAGAATCCACATCTTGAATCTTCTCATCACATCTCTAGAACGCAATCCACCCAATCTTGCTCTCTACCTATTGGGCTTTGAATTGAAGAAACCCATCAGTACCACGAATCTACAAGACCCAGGTATAGCTGTACTATATACATGGGCATCTATTGCTTACATGTGTGTTGATGTAAGTGGTCAGAGCAATTCACTTAGAAAGTAAGTGATGCCAGGTGCTGGTGGCGCACGCCTTTAATCCCAGCACTCGGGAGGCAGAGCCAGGCGGATCGCTGTGAGTTCGAGGCCAGCCTGGACTACCAAGTGAGTTCCAGGAAAGGCACAAAGCTACACAGAGAAACCCTGTCTCGAAAAACCAAAAAAAAAAAGAAAAAGAAAGTAAGTGACATGTGAAGGGTATTGTGGGTCAAACTTTAGGATCAAAGCTGTCTAAACAGATTTAGAGGATTGAGATTTGTAATTTCCTGTGTCAGTATTTTCTGTAGCATGCTCACAGTTGAGCATGTGTTACATCTAAAATTAGACTTTGATAAAGGGAGTCTTGGGTTTGTGATTCAGAAACCCTGAGAAAATTTGGATTTCCTTTTGGTTCTGTGTAGGAGTGTTAGGCTGCCCTCGGACCTGCCTGCATGCCATCCTCAACATCCTGGAGAAAGGGACAGAAGGGAGAACTGGCCCTGTGGCTGTGCAGGAGTATCCTCAGCTGGCTGAGCTGTGCTACCAGGTACGTAGTAGATTGCACCTTGAGGAACTGAGCAGAGACTTGAGCAGCTGAGTTCCTAGATGGAAGAGTGGTGATTAGGATAGAAATGAGTTCACTTAGCAGTTTTTCCAGTCTTCCTTTAAGGATAAAATCCGTGAGGCGTAAACAATCCTATAGATCTGAGGATCCTGACAGTGTGAGAAATGAGGACTATTAGGTGTGTGGATGGATTGTTATCAGTGGTGCAGTATTTCAAGTGGCTCTTTGGGGGTCTGGAGTGGGCTTGGGTCAGAAGATCCCTGGTTGCCATCTGTGTCCCCTGGCAGGCTGAGCTAGCTGGGGCATGCTGTATGCCCTCTGGTGTTTCATTTTCCATCCGTGAAATGGATTGCTGAGGTGCAGAGTCAAGTACAAGCAGCATCTTTGAAGAGGCATGTAAAGAAGGAAGTCCTGCAGCTGTGGAGATGGCAGGATCTGATTAGAGTTTAGATTGGCTTGAGAACTTAAGCGTTCTGAGAACTAGATTTTATAATTCATGACTAATTCCTCAACTTAGGACACTATGATTCACATTTCATGGCTTAAAAAGTAGGATTATTCTCTCAGTGTAATGGAGACATTTCTGTTATTCTCATGTTATCTTTGTGATTTTTCAGTATTCACTTTTGTTCTCTGGTTTTTCCAAACATTCATGCTTCTTTGAATCTGAATGAAATCTTCCTTAATGAGAGATCCGAGGTAATTGGAGCTCATTGTCACAGGATCTGATAGATATACAGAAGCAGTTGAGAAGCTTTATCGTCTAGGCCAGGCTAGGTGAGGGTGAATGAAGCCAGGTTGGAGACAGAAGAGAAGGTGAGGGTCTCTCTGATCATTTGTGTTTTGAGCTGATTGGATGCCAAAGCTGTCTGAAGATGGGTGTCAGTCTGCAGCAGAAATACTTGCTTTGGATTTTGTGGTCTCTCTTTATGTGTGCCTATTGTTTATTTAGTTGAATTCAGTACACAGATGTTTTTGTGTTCCTTTAAACCCTTCTATACAAATTTCTGTGGTCCCTTTCCTCCCGCTCTGGATACATTTTCCGTGCTGTCAGAGTAATTTATGTTTACGTTTTCCTCCTCTGTTCTGTGATCATGTATAGTTACCTTTTGTTGCTTTGTATTTTTCTTAAGACTATATTTCTAGGGCCAGCAAGATAGCTCAGCTGGTAAAAGCGCTCCCAGAGACCTGCTGGCCGAGTTTGGTCTCTGGGGCTCCTGGTGGAAGACGAGGATGAACTGTTCAAATGGTCCTCTGACCTCTGCGTGGCACACATGCCCCCACACAAAGTTAACAAGTAGACCACAAAAATAAATAAGACTCTATTTCTAGGCAAGGATTTACAGTTATTTCTCACTCACGGTGACATATTTTATAAGGTTACTGAATACTGAACTGGCAAGTCCTGGACTCTTGGCTACTACAGTTAGATTCCTTCAATTCCCTGATGCCGACATTCTTGATAACTGGTGAACCTATAACCTTATTTTCTATGCATTTCTGTTAAAAGGATCTTACATAGTATGTATTGATGCTTCACTAATGTGTTTTTAGTTCAGGGACAGTGGCACTTAATCAGAGCTGTATGGAGTTTATGAACAAATAATTTCTCGGAAGGGCAATTTACCTCACAGCTTTCTTAGATTTTAGAACTAAATAATACTTCAGAACTATGCTTGGTTTTGTTTATTTGCTCTGTTTTGTTTTGTCTATTTGTGTGTGTGCATGAGTGTGAGTGTACACATGCCACCACACTAGGGTGGAGGTCAGAGGACATGTGGGACTCAGTTCTTCCTTCACCATGTTGAGTCCTGGTGATGAGCTCAGGCTGGCAGGCTTGTAACAGATGCCTTTACACATTGAACTGTCTCTCAGCCATTGATCCTAACTTCAGCAAAATTAAAAGAACCAAACTGATATGAGTATGACACCAGCTGGACCATGAAAAGGACCTTTATGTGCAGACAGCGAATGGACAAGTCAGGCAGCTGCAGCTCTCCACTACCGCAGAAGAATCTGAGCATTGATTTAAGGGTTATGGTCAGTTTTAGCATATAGGCAAGATGGCACCTATGGAATTTGTAGAGTATTGCTTATGTAACCCCAAACGGATGAGTAATTGTATGGTTAGATTTTTAATTCAAATAATCATAACAAGTATCATAAGTATTAATGCACTGAGTGAAGCTTGAAGAGCCTGGTACATAGAAAGTGATTAGCAAGTACTTTAAAAATGGATGACTCATGAATGACAGTTACTGCTGCTGCTTTGCAAATGCTGAAATTTACATTTTGCAGTTAGAAATTCCTCTGATTCCAGAGAGGTGGCTCAGTGGTTAGAGCACTGATTGCTCTTGCAGAGGACCTAAGTTTGATTCCCAACACCCACATGACAGCTCACAAGTGTGTGTAAGTTCAGTTCCATGGGATCTGACACCCTCACACAGACATACATGCAAGCAAAAACCCAATGCACATAAAACAAGAATAAATAAATCATTTAAAAAAATTTAACCAAAAAAAAAAAAACTACTTTGACTTACAAGATGTATGACACCTGCTTTGCTGCCTCATTTTTTATTCTTTTTTTTTTTTTTCTTTTAATTGAAACAGGGTTTGCCCTTGGCTGTACTGGAACTTATTTTGTAGACCAGGCTGGCCTCAAACTCAGAGATTTGCCCGCCTCTGCCTTCCGAGTGCCGGGGTTAAAGACATGTGCCACCACCACCTGGCTTTATTTATGTATTTTTAAGAGACGCATTTTGTCTCTTGCTTTGTCAGCCAGCCTAGTCTTAGACTGGTAGGCTCAAGCTATCTGTCATCTCCAGCTTTCCAAGGAGCTGTGACTGGGTACTTGGCCACTGGGTACTTGGGTACTAGGCTTAATTATTGTCTATTATTGAAAACAGATGGACTCTTGATTTATTATGAGTGGTTTTCATTTTTATGCCATTTTGTCTATTTATATACTTATGATAATCATGTCCATAATGGAGATCTTTGTATGTTTACCAGATCTCAGTTTTTCTTAGATTGATATAAATGCTCCTTCCTCACATTTACTGTTTTGTTAAAGTTGTATTTAGAGCTTGTATTTGTAACATAGTGAAGTTTGCAAATCTTTGTAGTTTTCCTAGTAGTGTTGTTTCGATTCTTCTAAGTTTTACCATTTTTTTGAAGTTGAGATAAAATGATTAATGATTTTTAAAGGGGTGACTACTAGGTAATACTACTACTAATTAAAATAGTAAAGCTTAATTAATTTTGTGTATGTATTAATAAATATGTTCAGGGTGATTGCAAGATTTAGTGCTGTCTTTATAAAACTTGTTCATTTTTATTTTGAATGCAGAACCTTGCTATGTAGCCTAGGCTGGCCTTGAACTAATGATTACCCTGCTTCAGTCTCTTTGGTTCTGAGATTACAGGCCATGTCTGGCAATGTCAGTACTCAGAGCTGTGTATCAATATGTTTTCTTGAGCTAGCACACCAAGGACCTGGATTTAGAAATCTAAGCTTGTGGGACTGGAGAGATGGCTCAGCAGTCATGAGTATTGGCTGTTCCTCCAGAGGTTCTGAGTTTAATTCCCAGCAACCACATGGTAGCTCATAATCATCTATAATGGGATCCTGTGCCCTCTTCTGGCATGCAGGTGTACATATGGATAGAGCACTCATAAACATAAAATACATAAATAAGTTTTTTTAAATATAAGTGCATATTTATTTTATACATGTGATTTTCCATCTGCTTGGATTATTGGTGCATCTTAATATTTTACACTCGTATTTTGTTATCTTTAAACCAGTACTGATTTAGAGATTTTCTTTTATTTCATTAGGTGATATATCAGTTATGTGCGTGCTCAGACACGTCTGGTCCTACTATGAGGTACTTGCGGACCAGCCAGGACTTCCTGTTCTCCCAGCTGCAGCATCTTCCTTTCTCGAACAAAGGTAGGACCCTGTATCGCTTTATTACCGTCAGATGAGGACTCTGCCCTGAAAGGAAGGCTTGCTGTCAGAGGTGGTTCAGAATTTGAATGTTTGATTGATTGGTTGATAAGGTTTTTTTCTGGACCTGGACTTGGAATTTGAGGTACTCTTCCTCAGCTGGGATTATAGGTGTATATACCACCACACCCCACTCCAACCCCTTTTGATTTTGGAGTATTTCTTACATATGAGGTGTCTTGGGGACTGTACCCACTTCTAAACACGAAGTTCATGTGTGTATGTAAACCTTACAGGAATAGCCTGAAGTTAATTTTACCCCATATTTTTAGTGTGCCTTCATTTTGTCTGCAACCTGTGATGTGAGGTCAGATGTGGGATTTTACACTTGTGGTATGTGGGCACTTATGAATCTTGGGGTTTAGAACATTTGTTGGGTTTTGTGTTTTCAGCTTAGAATTGGTCAGAATGTGTAACTAATATATATAGTTGTTGCTTGGTTTTATATACACACACTTTAGAGCAGCAGGTATTGTGGGCCTCTCATGTTTCTTTGTTGCTATTACTTGGGTACTTTTGTAATTTCTGCTTGAGAAGCTTCCTGTTTTCACTTATAGTGCAAAATTACACAAGTATAACTGAGTGAGGAATTTGGCTCTTACTCACAAAACTTAAAGGTTGTGTTGGAGGGATGAGAAGATCACTGAAATGAGCTATTTCATTCTGTGGGTGTGGGTGTGAGTGTTACGTGTGAGTGGGTGTGCCCACGTGGAGGTCAGAGAACAGCTTTTGTTCTCCCCTCCCACTGTGACGTGAGTTCTAGGAATTGAACTCAGGCCATCAGGCTTGTGTGGCAAGTGCTTTTACCTGTGAGACAGCTCGCCTGCTTGTGAATGAAAATTTCTTAGAAAAATTTCTGATTTACATTTGTGTCTTATATATATTTGAAACTAGTCAAATTATCTTGAAATAAAACTTTGAAAAGTAATTTAGGTGAAATTATAAATCTAGTTTATTGACATGACTAAGAACTGTTCTAGCCTAATTTAAGCTTTATCAAGATTGTTTTCCTTTTTAAAATAAAAAAAAAAACCCATATATTAAAAAAAAGTTTGTGTTAGCCCTGAATGTATATCTGTGTACCATATGTGTGCTCTCTCCCTCCCTCCCTCCCTCCCTCCCTCCCTCCCTCCCTCCCTCCCTCCCTCCCTCCCTTCCGTGTGTGTGTGTGTGTGTGTGTGTGTGTGTGTGTGTGTGTGTGTGTGTGTGTGGTGTGTGTGTGTGTGTGTGTGTGTGTGGTGTGTGTGTGTGTGTGTGTGTGTGTGTGTGTGTGTGTGTGTGTAGACAGGGTTTCTCCGTGTAGCCCTGGCTGTCCTAGAACTTGCTCTGTAAATCAGGCTGACCTCGAACTGAGAGATTCACCTGCCTCCGCCTCCTGAGTGCTAGGATTAAAGGCGTGTGCTACCACCACCTGGCTCTTTATTTTCTTTTGATTAACTAAGTTACATACTTTTTTCTACATTTGTTTGTGTTAATCTCTTACACATATAGTAGAACTTACTTTTTTTTTAATTTTATTTTATAATACAATTCAGTTCTATATATCAGCCACGGATTCCCTTGTTCTCCCCACTCCCGCCCCCCTCCCCTTCCCCCCAGCCCACCCCCCATGAACTTACTATTTTTTATTACATTTTGCACAATAGCATGCTTGTAGAGGTTGAAAGACAACTTTCAGGAGTTAGTACTCTTTTACCGTGTGGGTCCCAGGGATCAGTCTCGGAGTCAGGCCTGGTGCAGGTACCCTTATCTGCTGAGCCATGTTACAGCCAAAGCAAGGGTGTCTTGAATTTGTGAGCACAGACTATTCTCCACTGCTTCAACCTCCTGAGTAACTGGACCCAGAGGCCTGCACTGCCACACAGGCCTTACCTTATGTCATCATAGTTTTGAAATCGAGGTCCACATATTCTGTTAATACATTTCTATTACTGGTAATTCAGCATTCTAATTTACTTTTTAGAAAACTGTAAGATCCTTGGGAATTATCTAATTGATAAAACAGTCTTCTATATTTTCATAATTTTATCATTTTTAGTTATGAGATTTTTTTTATATAGAAACTTTAAAATTTTATACATGAGTAATCATACATTCTTTTATACAAAAGAATCATCACTGTCTGGCTTACGATATGTGTGTTGTAAAGATTGACTTAGCTTGGTCTGTGTCTTAGTTACAGCTTCTGCTGCTGTGATACACCAGGACCAAAAGCAACCTGGGGAGGAAAGGGTTTATTTTATCTTACGAGGGTCAGGTCACACTCTGTATCACTGAGAGAAGTCAGGGCAGAAACTCGAGCTAGGAGTTTGGAGGCAGGAACTGAAGCAGAAACCTTGAGGAGCGCCGCTTACTGGCTTGCTCAGCCTACTTTCTTCCACTATCCAGACCAGGAGCCCAGGGTGGCATCACCCACATCAGTCTCTAATAAGAAGATGCCTCACAGGCTTGCCTACAGCCGGATCTTATGGAGACACTTTCTCAGTTGTGGTTCCTTCTGGGATAACTCTAGCCTGTGTCAGGGTGGCACAAAGGCCAACCAGGATAGACTTCACATTTGTTAATATTACTTGTTTACCTTGTCATCATTTAGGACTTCAAAGCATAGGACCCACCAAGCCTAAAATATCATTAGCCAGTGTTCCCAGCATTGGGACTCTGAGGCAGGTGGACTGTGCTTGAGACTTGTCTTGGTTATATTGCAAGACTATCTCAAAATAATACTGACTTTGAAATCTTCTTTTTTAAATTCTATCTAAGTGTGTTTACCTTTGTGTTTACATGCACCGTGTGCCTGCAGGGACCCAGGGAGGCAGCAGAGAAAAGTGTTAGCGCCCCTGGAACTTGAGTTCCAGCAGTTGTGAGCTGCTATGTGGGTGCTGGGGATTAAACCAGGGTCCTCTGCTAGAGTAGGAAGCGCTCTTAACTGTGGAGCCAGCTCTCCAGCCCCTTTAAATCTCTTTTATATATGGAATTTATAGCCTTAATTATATGTGAAGTCAAGAGCTCTACCACCTGTCTTATCATGTATCATAAAATGATGTAATATGAGTTTAAATGTGTGTTTTATGGAGTGAAAATTATGATTTTAAAAAATGGATTGTTATATACTTGAAAATTACTTTTAAAGACAAAATATAAAGAGGCATTACTGTTAAATTATAGCAGACTTACAGGATCTTTGTGAGATTAATCTGGTAATGAAGCTTTTTTTTTGAGACAGTGTCTCACGATGTATCCCTGGCTGGCCTGGAACTCGGTATGTAGATCAGGCTGGCCTAAAATTCACAGAGATCCTCTCCCTCCTGAGCGCTGGGATTAAAGGCATATACTACATCCAGCACTAATAAAAGATTATTAGTTTTCTTCATGGACATAGAATAACTTCTTTTTCCTTTGTATCCATTTTTCTTTCATAATTTTATGTTCTGATCATGATGTTACTAAGATTCAGAAATTATTGTTTCATAGGGAAGTATCTAGTTAGATTTGTGGAATTTTCTGATCTTGTGTTACAACTATGGGAAATGAAATGTATTTGTTTAAATTTTAGAGTATGAAATCTCTATGCTGAATCAAATGTCATGGCTTATGAAGACTGCCTCAATAGAACTAAGAGTAACTTCTCTTAATCGCCAGCGGTCACATACGCAGAGGCTTCTTCACCTCCTATTAGATGACATGCCAGTGAAGCCTTACTCAGGTGAGCGTTGACCCTTGGTGTGCTGTGTGTTGACCACTTTTGATGAGTCTTACACTTAGGATGTGACTTTAGACAAAACTGGTTCTTCCTAGTTTTTTTTATTCTTTTTTTTTTTTTTGGTTTTTCGAGACAGGGTTTCTCTGTGTAGCTTTGCGCCTTTCCTGGAACTCGCTTTGGAGACCAGGCTGGCCTCGAACTCACAGAGATCCGCCTGGCTCTGCCTCCCGAGTGCTGGGATTAAAGGCGTGTGCCACCACCGCCCGGCAGTTTTTTTTATTCTTAAAACACAAAATTAAAAATTGTCCTTTGGCCGGGTGGTGGTGGCAAATACCTTTAATTCCAACACTTGGGAGGCAGAGGCAGGTGGATCTCTGTGAGATTGAGGCCAGACTGCTCATACAGTGAGTTCCAGGGCAGGCAGGCTATATAGAGAGACCCTGTTTCAAAAAGAAAACAAACAAACAACAACAAACAAACATTGTCCTTTGATGTCATTTTATTTTCCTCTTAATAGAGCTGCAGTAGTCATATTTTATACAAAATAGTGGTTTGTCTCACTGAGCCGGTGTGACCTGAGCTGTTTTAATACGTGTTATACATGTAAGTGAAGCATGAGCTTCTTTTTAATCACTTCCTTAGTATGATGAGCTCTTGCTAGTTTTGAAATTCTAATTATCCTCTTCAGAGTTATGAATGAGTCCCACAGGGATGAAAAGAGTTAGAGGAACATTGCTAGTAAGTCCTCATAATCTTTGCATCTTAATTATCCATTTATAAAAGGCTCTTTGACCCAGAAATAAAATACACTATGTTTGCCATTTCCAAGTAAATGTAATTTTGAAGGGTGTTTTTCCTTTGCTGACCTGTTGTTACTGGTGCTCCAACAGATGGTGAAGGAGGAATAGAAGATGAAACTAGGTCTGTCTCTGGATTCCTTCATTTTGACACTGCCACAAAAGGTGAAGCCCTGGGATTGTGTGTTACGGACGTACTGTACTGCTTAAAACGCAGGATTGCTTACATGTGTCTGTAGACTCTGGACCTACGTCGAGAAGCTGTGTAAAGGGTTTACAGAACAAAGGGAAAATGTCTTAGTGAGTGGCCATGTCAGAAACAAGTCAGATTTCCATCTCATCAAGGTCTTTGGTTTCAGAGAATAAGAGCATGTTCAAAATGAGCTATGTATGGTGCTTTGTCCTCCTCTCCAGTGCCTCAGGTATACTTTATTTACTTCTTGTTTCTAGTACGTCGAAAAATTCTAAGTATTCTTGATTCGATTGACTTCAGTCAGGAGATTCCCGAGCCTTTGCAGCTGGATTTTTTTGACCGTGCTCAGATTGAGCAAGTCATTGCCAACTGTGAGCACAAGAATTTACGGGGGCAGACAGTCTGCAATGTCAAGGTGAGGGTTCCTTTAAAGAGCCTGTAGCAGCAGTGCTTCAGACATTGAGCTGTTGGGAAAGTGTGACCGTGCGTGCGTGCGTGCGTGCGTGCGTGCGTGCGTGCGTGCGTGCATGTGTATGTACTTCTATGTTACTGAGTTCTGCTATTAGCTTATTGGCCTATTTTGTCGACAGTGATGAAATAAAACTCAACAAATACCCCTACTTTCTGTAAGAGCTTCTCCATCAACTTTCCTTTAGGTATTTTTCCACCCAGCTAAGACTACAGAGTGGTTTTCACTGTTCAGTTCTCTACCAGGTGAATGGTAACATCCTCAGCAAAATGAGAAAGCTATTGAGGCACCCAGCATTAAATTATTGCCCGAGTCCCTTTGGTACTACTCCCTGGAAGGAGGGGGATGACTAGCTAATGTTTGTGTATGTGCATTGGACCGTGCGATTGTCACACTGTGTGCGGAGATACCTGGATCTTTTCCAGTTAGGGTGGTTTATGGTAATTGCTACATACTATCCTACTGACCTCTGATGATACTATTTTTCTCTTTTTCACTAATTTCTTAGCTTCTTCATAGGGTTCTTGTAGCTGAA
Organism: Peromyscus californicus insignis; assembly: GCF_007827085.1. Lineage (NCBI taxonomy): Eukaryota > Metazoa > Chordata > Mammalia > Rodentia > Cricetidae > Peromyscus > Peromyscus californicus. The sequence continues at coordinate 48,342,553 of NW_026294584.1, forward strand.
GTCAATGCTCTTCAGGGTATGGCAGCCATAGGACAGAGGCCTCTGCTGATGGAGGTAAGCTCTGTTATTTTGACACTTTAGCTATTTGTACTACTTAAGGTTTTTGCTTAAGTAAGTTTTATGAATAAATGATGGTATTAAAAATAGAAAATTGTCTTTTATGGGGATGGTGCTTAGAGGCACTCAGAATGGTCCAGCGTTTGACATACCATCATAGGCTTTCCTACAATACAGCCTATATAACAGAACTAGGCTGTCTCGAACCCCTGGCAACAGGATTGTTTGCCTTTATACCAAGAAGGTTGGGAAAGCACCTAAATCCACATGCGGTGTGTGCCCAGGCAGGCTTCGAGGGGTTCGTGCTGTGAGACCAAAAGTCCTTATGAGATTGTCTAAGACAAAGCAGCGTGTCAGCAGGGCCTACGGTGGGTCCCTGTGTGCCAAGTGTGTCCGTGACAGGATCAAGCGACTTTCCCTACTGAGGAGCAGAAAGTTGTTGTGAAAGTGTTGAAGGCACAAGCACAGAGTCACAAAGTGAAAGAAATATGCAGCTTTTTTAAATAATAAAGGTCAAGGCTTGGTCTGTGAAAACAAAAAAATAGGAAATTGTTTGAAACAGGTACTGTTTCCCTGAGTGTTGACCAGTCTCCTATGTATGGCTCTAGGAAATCAGCACTATTCTTCAGTACGTTGTAGGAAGAAACAAGTTGCTGCAGTGTCTTTACGCCAAGCGGCATGCGCTGGAGTCCTGGAGGCAGCTGGTGGAGGTGATCCTGACAGCCTGTCCCCAGGAGTTCATTCAGGCAGAAGATCGGCAGCTGATTATTCGTGACATCTTACAAGATGTCCATGATAAGGTGATTTACTTCCTGAGTTACTTTTTGTGACCAGAGACTTACATGTATTAGTGTATAGTATAGGTATGTGCATTTGCCTTTAAGCAAATACATTTTTTTCTGTTTTTAGATTAGAAGCAAAATAGTTTATAATATTGATGTGAAAACTTTCCTTGAGAAAGGTAAATTGTGTCTAGTAGGAGCTTTGAGCTAGAGTATATCAGAATCATCTAGCATGCTTTATAAAAAAGAGGCATGGGCAGATCCCACCCCAGAACTACTGAGTATGATCCTAGTGGTGAAGGCCATGTATGTATATTTCAAAGCAAGAAACATCTGCATGGAATTCTGATAAGAATTAGTTACATACACTTATTTAATAGTTTTCTTTTGAATAGTTCTTACAGTTTTGTTTTGTTTTGTTTTTTGTTTGTTTTTGAGACAGGGTTTCATGGTGTAGCTCTGGCTGTCCTGGAACTTGCTTTGTAGACCAGGTTGGCCTCAAACTCCCAGAGATCTGCCTACCTCTGCCTCCTGAGTGCTAGGATTAAAGGCATGCGCTATCACCGCCAGGCTTAATACATTCTTAAGGTAGTTGAAAAGCCTAGTGTGTCTGAGACGTGTTAGCAGTTGGATGAGAGCTGGACCTCACTCTGGTCCCTTTGTACTTTCAGGTACTGGATGATGAAGCAGCACAGGAGTTAATGCCGGTGGTTGCCGGCGCTGTGTTCACCCTGACGGCTCACCTAAGCCAGGCTGTGCGCACAGAACAGAAGCAGCCGCTGGTCTCAGGACATGGCGAGGCCCATTATGCTTTCATGCTTGAGAGTTCTTTCACCTCACCTCCTGCAACAGAGGGCCGGCCAGTGGGTTTTGCTTCTATTGGAGATTCTTCACTTCACATCATCTTGAAGAAACTGCTAGACTTTATTTTGAAGACAGGTTTTTCCATCTACATTTTCTCTACGTTATGACTTTGTTCTAACTTTGATTGAGAAAGAAATTCTCATTTGACTGCATGTTTTTGTCTTCCTAGGTGGTGGTTTCCAGCGTGTAAGAACTCACCTCTACGGCTCTCTGCTTTATTACTTACAGATTGCCCAGAGACCAGATGAGCCGGACACATTAGAAGCTGGTAAAGTTAGATGGTTTCTAATCTAGCCTTTCCTAGTTTACCTGAGTCACTTCTCTATCTTTTGACTCCACACAATGCAGTTAGTAAGTCTTGACATGACCATTAGATGGCTGTAAAGCTGGGGGTGCGTGTTTAGTTTTTAAGAGTCTCAGGTAATGTGTAGTTTTTATGCTTGAACTGCAGCGCACTGTTTGCAGAATTGGACAGTGTCTCTTTTCCCCTTAGTTCCACAGTACATACTTACTGGAGTCTTATAAAATGGCTATTATTCTACAGTAAGGATGTGACTTTTAAACAGTTTCCTTATTCCTAGGCTTAAAAATTCTAATACTTTACTATCACAAAAGTACTGTCTCAGAATTATAATATGTCTCTACTTTTCAAGAGGAAGATTTGTGGTAGAATTCCCATATGAAGCAGTACGCAGTTTTATTTTAATAGATTTTTTTTTTTTTTTTGGTTTTTTTCGAGACAGGGTTTCTCTGTGTAGCTTTGCGCCTTTCCTGGTACTCGCTTTGGAGACCAGGCTGGCCTCGAACTCACAGAGATCCGCCTGCCTCTGCCTCCCGAGTGCTGGGATTAAAGGCGTGCGCCACCACCGCCCAGCTTAATAGACTTTTTTTTAAATGGTCATCTAAAAATGGTCTTACCTAGTGCAAATGCTCATCTGTAGTACATGTCTTTTATACTAGTGTGAAGGTTGTTTTAGATAAATTCAGGGTAGGATTTCTTCATTTAAAGCGGTGGTTCCCAACCTTCCTAATGCTACCACTCTTTAGTATAGCTCGGTCGTTATGTTGTGGTGACCCCCAACCATAAGATTATTTTTGTTATAAAACTGTAATTTTGCTACTCTTATGAATTGTAATATAAATATTTTTTGGAGTTAGGTTTGCCAAAGGGGTTGTGTCTCACAGGCTGAAGGAAGGCAGGACCAGAGAGATGGCTCAGCAATTTAGAACACTTGCTGCTCTTAATTGTATGGGAGTTCATATCCTAGTGCCCTTGGGTGACTTGAAACCCAGAACTCCAGCTCTGGGGGAATCCAAGTTTTTCATGGCCTTTATGGGCACCTGCGCACATATGTACATAAATAAAAATAAATCTAAAAGAGAGGAGACATATTTAAAATACTGAGTTGGCATAGTGGCACGTCTGAAATCCTGCTCTGAGGGAGTAAACATGAAATTACTTTAAAACAAAAATGACTGTTTTGTTGGGTGTATTTATGAAGCATTTATAAGACTCCCCCCCCCCTTTTTTTTTTTTTTGGAGACAGGATTTCTCTGTGTAGCCCTGGCTGGCCTGGAACTTGCTCTGTAGACCAGGCTGGCCTTGAGATTCGACTGCCTCTGCCTCCCGAGTGCTGGGATTAAAGGTGTGCACCACCACTGCCCATCAACTAACTTTCTTTGAGGAAGATTTTTTTATCTATGTTATATCTAATCCTTCTTAGCCAAGTTGTATGTTTAAATTGCCTTTATAACAGATGTTTTTCATTGCTGATTTTGTTTCAGTTAAAACACTATTTGCTTTTTATTTTTAGTAATAAATATTTCAACTAAAATAAGAGTTTGTCAGTGGCACTATCTGATAATGGGCTTTGTCTGTATTCTTTGTGCATATTTGTGTTTTGAGCATGGTTTCTCTCATACTCCTTGTGGTGGCTATCATTCATGCATGGTACCTTAGAAGATAAGCATCTGCTTTTGTGTGTGTGTGTGTGTGTGTGTGTGTGTGTGTGTGTGTGTGTGTGTGTGCGCGCGCGCGCGCGTATCCATGCGAGGTATGGCTCAGACCAGAAGAATACGTCAGATAGATGTCCTTGGAAGTGGAGTTACATATGGTTGTGAGCTACTGTGTGGTTGCTGGGAATCAACAAAGGTCCTTCCACTGAGCCATCTGTACAGCCCCTGTGTACAGGTATTTTTAAGGTCAAGAAAAAGAAATAGTTTAAAGAAGTTCTTTGAACAATCAAACTTTTTTTTTTTTAAGAGAAAATAATTGCAACTATTCACTCCCAATAACTCCCACATTTTTCTTTTAAAAATATTTTTCGTATTCCTTTAGTGAAAGTGGCAAACACTAGTTAACCACTAGGTGGAGGCCTACAGCACACTTAGAACAGTCATCATGATGAGAGTTTGTTTCTGTGCAGATTGGATCTCTGTATAGCCCAGACTAGTTGCAAGCTGAGGATCTTGTGCTGTGATCACAAGTGTGTGTTGTGTGCCTAGCTCAAGATGGTAGTTCAGAGCCGGGCGGTAGTGGCACACGCCATTAATCCCAGCACTTGGGCAGAAGCAGGCGGATCTCTATGAGATAGAGGCCAGCCTGGTTTACAGAGAGAATTCTGAGACAGAGAAACCCTGCCCTGAAAAACAACAACAAAAAAGATGGTAGTTCAGAAACTAGGGAGGAAGTCATGAATATTAGTTTGAAGTAAAAACTGTTGTTTTATTTGGTTGTGAAAGTTTTATAAGGTTTGCATGACTCAATGAAATGTATGTTCACATTACTAATGGTAATATATTTAAATTACCCTTACAAATGATAAGGTTTTTAATTTTAATAAATATTGCAAATTTTAAAACCCCAAGATTAAAACTTCCTGTTTTTCCTTTTTGAGGAAAGTTTTTGTCTATATTGTATCTGTCCCATCTTAACCAAATTCTCAAAGATGGCAGCAAACTAAAAAAGCAAATTGCTTAGCAGGGTAAATACAAGTTATCAGTTCCCTTAGGGTCCATAATTAACTTTACCTTCTGAAAGAGTTATACAGTGTGAGTGTTATTAGTGTACATGCATGACACATGCTCTTAAAGTTCATTTGTCCGGACTCATTGATCTGGTCTTTGTATACATGCAGTAACAGATTCTTTCTGTTGTTAGATTGAGATATTATTAGTTGCTAAACTGCTTTTTATTGGATTTTTTTTTTATTTTAATCCTTGTAGCTAAGAAAACCATGTGGGAAAGACTGACAGCCCCTGAAGATGTGTTTAGTAAATTACAACGAGAAAACATGGCTATCATTGAAAGTTACGGTGCTGCCCTCATGGAAGTGGTCTGTCGAGACGCTTGTGATGGTCACGAGATTGGAAGGGTAAAAATAACAGTTGTTTAGAAGTACTAGTGAATGAGTATTGGACATTTATGAAGGTGTATACTGAATCAACTCTGAAAATGTATGTGGCACGTGGAGAACTATTTTCTGTATTATTTTACAGTGAGTTTGCTCATCTGCTGTGATTGTAGCCTCTGTTTTGTTTAATTGTGTGGAATCTTAACTCAGAATTTCTCCTTAAAATTACCTTTGCTAAGTTTGAGGTTTGCAGGTAGAAAAACGTGGATAGAAACAACAGAAGTCCTACCTGATAGATCTTTGGTCTGTCTGCTGCTGGGCAGTTACTCCTGTTCTCTTTTGTATGATACCTTATGGAGGGCAGAGTTGCATTTTCCCTTCAGAAAACCGTCGTGGCATCCTGATGACACCTTAGAGAGGATTTCCTCCCAGTGGAAGATCCTGTAGCACTTACATCATTTATTTCAAGGCCATGGGAGAAAAATTTAAACAAATAGGATGAAATACAAACTAGAGAGAAATCCCTCAATTATGCTTAAAAATGTTAAAGTACTTTTATACATAGAACAAAACCCTGGGGGGAAGTAGATCAAAATGGGTTTAACTGTGTTTATTAGATTACATGTATTTTTAATACTTTTCTAAGATTCCTCTAAATCACACAGAAAAATTTAGAATTGGAAGTAACAGAAGAAAACATGGGCGCTGGAGAGGTGGCTCAGCAGTTAAGAGTGCTTACTGTTCTTGGGAGAGGATTTGAGTTCGGCTCCCAGCACCTGCGTTGAGCAGCTCACAATGTCCGTAACTCCATTTCCAGGGAATCCAGTACCTTTTTTGGCTTTTGTGGTGCATGTAGTCTCACACAGGTGCACACACACATACATTTTCAAAAAATTGGTTTTCCTTTCTCTCTAACAAGTAGTGCCGGGGTTCGGCTAAAATATAAAATATAAATGCCATTATTTTTAATGTAGGTTTTGCTTCAGAATTAAAATTTGACACTGGAAATTTTCCTTATATCAAGAAATTTAGATTCTAGATACATACAGTTTCCAACTTCTCAAAAAACAATGAAATTTTATTATAGGTATTCTTGTAAGAAAAGTTCTCAGTAGAGAAGGCAGCAGTTGTCGGAGGTTTGATAGCCATCCACACGGTAGGACTTTGATTCTGATTCATCTTTCCTTAGATGCTGGCCCTGGCTCTCCTTGATCGGATTGTCTCTGTGGACAAGCAGCAGCAGTGGCTCCTGTACCTTTCCAATAGTGGCTATTTGAAGGTCCTCGTGGATAGCTTGGTGGAAGATGACCGGACTCTACAGAGCTTGCTAACTCCACAGCCTCCTCTCTTAAAAGCCCTTTATACCTATGAATCCAAGATGGTAAGGTTTGGACATTGGCATTAGGTCAGCAGTCTTCTTTAGGGCCTGGAGATGTGCTTACCACTAGGCCACCGGTGTACCTGACTATTCCTATTATATAAGCTGTCGTTACTGTAAGAGCTTTGTTACATCTGGGCATTTGTGCTGGAATTGCATCTTCTGAGTGGGAAGATGGGCTGGAGTTATCCCGAGAAGGTTCCAGGGTCGTACCCTGCTGCCTGCTTACTCCCCAGCATGCTGCTGAGAGCGGCGTGAAGGCCAGGACTCATGGGAAGGGGGCAGCGACTTAAAACTCAGCGTCTATGCTGTCAGTTCCTTCCCTCCAGATCTGTTAAATTTCTCACATATGTCACAATAGTGGAAGTCTTAGAGTTGTCATCAGCTTTTCATAGGTATTTACTAAATGCCTAATGTATACCAAGCATGGTATTAGGTGCTAGAGACACACTAAAAGGGAGCACAGCAAACTCACCTGACCTGTTGACAGAAACTATGTTTAAATAATTCACAATAATAATAATGTCCAATATGCAGTAATACATGTACAGTAATATAAATGTATAATATTTACCCCTGAGTTCCCATAAAAAATCTTAGGAGAAAGGAGGTGTAATGTGTCTTTGTAGGCAGCTCAGGATCTCCTTATTTGTGGTTGATAAGGAGTATGTGTGAGTGTCTTGTGTTCCTGTGAGGCCCTTGGACATGATTTCAGCACTGTCTTCCTCTTGTAACTTTGCAGGCATTTCTCACAAGAGTGGCTAAGTTACAGCAAGGTTCACTGGAGCTCCTAAGGTCTGGGGTGGTTGTGAGGCTCGCACAGTGCCAGGTCTATGACATGCGGCCAGAGATGGACCCGCATGGGTAAGTGTCCACAGGGACCAGCTTGTTTATGCTCCTAGCAAAGGACTGTGAAGAAATGGAAATCCCAAAGATAGTTTTCCTGGGGGTAGGGAGTGTTGTATGCCCTTGTCGTTTACTAGTAAGTGGAAGTTGCCAAGATAGTAAAAGTGGGTGGGACCTAATTTTTTATATTTCAGAGGAGAAGAGAGAAAGTGTGAGAATTCTGTTAGTCAGTGTTACCTTGCCAGCTTTATTTTATATGAATTTCATAGGTACTTGTTTTTAGTCAGGGGTCTTTTAAAATATAATAGTACAGTTAAACCTTGTTGGTAGGTATGGTAGTACACATCTGCTTGTAAATCCAGCACTTGGGAGACTGAGGCAGGAGGATTGTGATTTTGAGGCTAGCCTGGATTGTACAGCAAACAAAATCAAGGGAGAAAAGAACTAATTTGTTACATATTTCTTATCCTAATAATTTGAACAGAATTTCAGAGTTATTTTTTTCTTTTTCTGGTTTTAGTGTTTTATCTCCTGCTTATGACTTTGATAGGTTCAAATGAAATTATTTTCAAGTTTCAGGGTTTTTTTGTTTGGTTTGGTTTGGTTTGGTTTTGGTTTTTCAAGACATGGTTTCTCTGTGTAACAGCTCTAGCTTCTTGGAATTCCCTTTGTAGACCAATCTGGCCTTGTACTCACAGAGATCCACCTGCCTTTGCCTCCTGAATGTTGGGATCAAAGGCATGTGCTACCACTGCCTGGCCAAGTTCCAGGTTTTTCAGCAGATGTCTGTTCAATTTGGATTTGGATATGGAGCATTCAGTTTGATTTTCTAAATTGAATTTTATTTATTTGGGGTGTGTGGCTTGCAGGCACTACAGTGTGTGGAGGTCTGAGAACAACTTTGGGAGTTGTTCTTTGGGAGAGTTGCTTCTCTCCTTTTGTTGTGGGATCCAGGGATTGAGATTGGGTTGTCAGGTTTGCAAGGCAAGCAAGCACTTGTACTAGCTGAGCTTTCCCATGGGCCTGGCTTTTTCCCTTCAGTCTACAGGATGGCAGCATTGCTAGGCAGTCAGCATAGATATCTTCCTAGCAATGAAAAATTAACTTAAGGTTAGTTACTGTTCAAACTCAAAGTCCATTGCCAAATTGATATCTAAGCTTTTTAGGCTTAACACAGAATTGTGTTATCTCATAAGGGAAGGGGTTATTATGATACCATGCTACAAATCGTAGACATGAAAGTTAACTATTTTCTCTGAATGTAAGGAGAGTTGAATTAAATACTTCTGAGATCCTGCCATAGAATCAACTTGTCTCTATAAAGCCTCTTTAACATTCTCCTTCTATTCTTCTCAATAAGTACCCATTTTATTTTGTCTAAAAGTTTTAAAATATCCATGTTTATAGTGTAGCATGTAAATGATAATGAATTGTTAAGACCCTGTCTTACATGCAGTGTTGCTCTCTCCTTGGTTGTTTGAAATGAATCAAGCATGTTTGGCATGAGAGACCCCCCAGTGTTCATCCCAACGCCCGTGGACCGGTACCGGCAGATTCTCCTTCCAGCCCTCCGGCTGTGCCAGGTCATCCTCACGTCGAGTATGGCCCAGCATCTGCAGGCAGCAGGACAGGTAAGGTGGACGCTTGGTGCAGAGGTCGCTAATGCAGAACCCACCTTTAGAAATGCCGAGGCTAGATAGAAAGCGTGAGTGAGGTCATGTCCACCTGCTGTTAGTGGCAAAGCAGAGTGTAGAGCATAGCCCCTTGTACTTCACTACGAATTGCTCTGGCCAATTTCTGTCCTCCTGTGCGAATGGAACATTGCAGCTACTTAATAGAATCCTGAGATGGAAAGTGAGATTGAGTGTGTTCCTGTAGAAAAGCAAGCAGTTACTCTGATAGGAATAAACTGGCATTTAAGATGTATTTCAGCCAAACATTTAGAGAGGGATAGTAGGCGTGTCTTTGTTACTTTTCTATTGCTATGACAAACACCATGACCAAGGCCAAGGGAACTTAAAAGAGAGCATTTAATTGAGCTTACAGTTTCAGGGGGTTAGAGTCTTCGATGGCAGAGCAAAGCCATGGCCACAGGAACTTCTCAGAACTCATGTCTTGTAGGAGGCAGAGAGAAAGCACACTGGGAATAGGGTGAGTCTTTTCACGCCTCAAAGCCCACCCCCAGTGACACACCTCTTCCAACAAGGCCACACCTCTTAATCCTTCCTAAACAGTTCCACCAATGGGGGACCAAATAATCAAACATACAAACTTATGGGGGCCATTCTCATTCAGACCACAAGGCCTTTAGAAAATGCAAAAGAGAAACCTATAGCCTCGTATAGTAGTGCATACTTGTAATTCCAGTACTAGGGTGACTGAGGCCACAGGGTCATTAGTTAGCCTGGCCTATGGAGTGAAACTCTTGTCTCAAAAAAAACCAAAAAACAAAAAACAAACCTATAAAGTTGGGCATGTACATGGCTGTACATTCCTGTCATCCAAGGAGAGGCAGGAGGATCAAGAGTTCAAGGTCTTCTGTGGCCGTGTGACTAGTCCAAGGCCTTGGACTCTATGACACCCTGTTTCTAACAGAAATAAAAAGTATGGAATAAAGTATCATAAGCATAGGATTTTTTTTTAGCAACATGGGGTAATGAGATGTTTTGGTTTCTGAATGTTTTGTCTGTTTTCATACAATGCAGTCAGAGTTGCTTCACCAGGAGAAGCTGTGGCTTCTAAAGCGACGCCTTATTTTCACTGCAGCAGCCCAGAGGACATCCTTCCATCCTCAGAATGGCTTTGAGCTAATTCTTTGACTCGGGGTTTCCTTGTTTGCTTCTTTACTAGATTGAGTGGTCCTCCCTGCCCCACTCCTACCCCTACACACTCTCTCCCTAGGGCTGGGAATTGAATTTAGTGCCCCAGGAGTGCTCCCAAGAATACCAAAGGCAGAAAGAGGTTTGGACCAAAGAGTTTCTGTCTCTTTTGTTCTTATTGTATCAAAAAGTAACAAAAGCTTTTATGTGATTGAAGCATGCTGCCCAAGTCAGGCTTACATAGAGTGTAATTTAGTGACCATTTTTATATCCACTCATATGAAGTTCTCTTGATTCCTTTTAAATAAATAGTAAAAGAAGTAAAATAGGTGTTTCCAGGCAGTGTTTCTGAGTCATGGCCTCCTACAGTGAGCTCTGCTGTGTCCATATGCAAACTCTGAAGTAGTTTAGCTTTGTGGTGAGGTTATTTTGCTTTGTGAGGAAATAGACTGTTGCAGTTGAGAAAGCAGCTGCTTCTCTTGGTCTTCATTGCATGCGGTTATTTGCTGAAACGATGAATTATCCGTGTGATGCAGTTTTCTCTTCCTCCATCTCGGCTGCTCAGGTGCTGCAGTTCCTCATCGCTCATTCTGATACCATCCAAGCAATCCTGCGCTGTCAGGACGTTAGTGCTGGCTCTTTGCAGGAGTTAGCTCTGCTGACAGGAATCATAAGTAAAGCAGCACTTCCTGGTGAGTTGATGGTGTTGAACCCGATTAATTCTCTACAGCCTGACACAGGCTTAACCGAGAGAGGTTTTTATTACTGACTTGAAATTAGTACCGGTGACATTCAACTGCCTTTATTAAGTAATACATTTGTATTATATAAACCATATACTCATAAAAAATCAAAAAGTTCAAGGAGATAATTAAAAGCATCAGGATCTCATTACTTGTATTTGGTAAATAGCTTTTCAAACATTGCACTGCATGTGTTGGGATAGCAGCAGGCAGAGGTGATATGTGAGAACCACATCACCTTTAGACTTGCTGCTTTAGATGAAGTTTCTGTGCATTTAATAGGTTAAAAACTTAATGAAGAAAAATAAGAGGAATTACTGAACTCTAGAAATACTCCAGGTGTACAGAGAAATATTTGTTACTAAAAAGTTACCATGAGTAAGAAAAAGTTAAGAACTAATGAATTTGTTGTCACTTTGGTCTTGAGTATAATTCTGTACTGTGTAAATTCTAAAGTCAGCAGCACCCAGATGTGAAACCTGAAGCAGTGAGTCTTTTACCCTTCCCAATCTACCTGCAGGTTGTTTTGTAATGGTCCCACTCAGTCTCAGGTCCTCCTCTGTGACCCGTACCAGTTCTGTTTGGGTTTACCTCTTGGCATTCTAAATTTGCACTGCAGGCGTCTTCTCTGAAGGAGAGAGTATTCACTGGGTTCCCTCATGTGTTAAGGTTGTCTTGATGCTGCCACTGATCTTAAATGATAGCACAGCTGATAGGCCTTCCTGTGTAGCTTTGGCGTCTGTCCCGGATCTCACTCTGTAGCCCAGTCTGGCCTTGAACTCACAGAGATCTGCCTGGCTCTGCCTCCTGAGTGCTGGGATTAAAGGCATGTGCCACCAACGCCTGGCCTGATAAGCCTTTCTTCCCCTCAGCACATTCAATCCCAGTGGTAACGCATGCTCAGTAGTTATGTTCAGGCTCTGCTTTCCCCTGGCATGCTAATTGATCTGAGTATGCAAGAATCTCAAGAGGTCCAACTGTTAGTGTTCCTATTACAGGGAGGGATCTGAAGCACAGATCTGTTACAGAGTCCCAGGCAGTGTAGCCTCTGAGCCTATGGACTTAACTACACTTCCTCTATTTCTATGGAGTAGCCCCTGGTCTACTGTCCCCAGCACTTGGCCTCTTTGTGGATGTCTCTATCTGAGCCCTCTGAGTGGGAGAGTTGATTAGGGCTGGGTGCAGATCCTGTCAGAGTACTTGGAGCCTCACGGCTTCTGAGGAGACTCGGGGTCTTCTCAGCCGGTGGAATGTTGGGGCAGTCTCCCCTTCTTGCCTCTACCATGTCCTGCAGTACAGCGCAGGTATCGTAAGGGCTTCACCTGATTCTCCCAAGCCTTAACTCCTCAGTATGTTTCTCGTGGATTAGGGCCTGCAAGGATTCTGTGAGTATCTCCTCTTTCCTCTGTGCTGCTTCCGAGGGAGTAGATAGGTCCTGAGCTGAGTCACAGTGCTTGTCCCATAGCTGATCCTCCTTTCTCTCTGCCATCTGTTCCTGTGTGTTTATGGCTAAGTTAACAACTCCTCCTCCTCCTCCTCCTCCTCCTCCTCCTCCTCCTCAGGGGAGGTTAAAGTTCATTTATCTTGTAAGTCTAAGCTCTTATTACATATTAGGAAGGACTTGATTTCTGATTTTAGAAAGTTTTAAGTTTGTTTTTCATTGATTTTACATACCAGCCACTGTTTCCCCTCCCTCCTCTCCTCCTGAAAGTTTTAAGTAAAGGTTTTTCTTAAACTTTTAGAAATTGTTTTGAAAGTACCTGCCCAGGTTTTAGGTTGTATGACTGCTCTCGTGCTGGTGTTGCTACTGTGTGAAAGATGCTTACAGTCTGGAAAATTCTGTCCCCCAAAACTTTTCATGGCAGGAGTCTGCTCGTGCATGTAAAGGATAGAAAATGCCAGAAGCACTCTACTTTATAGTGTTTTCACTTTAGCACTAAACTACATTTACACATATTCCACATTTTGTAGGTATGTTAAGTGAACTTGATGTTGACGTAAATGAAGGATCCTTAATGGAGCTCCAGGGACACATTGGAAGATTTCAGGTAACTGACTTCTTTCTTGAAATAGCAGTTTTAAGGTGCTTCCCCTGGACTAGAGTGGCCCCTTTCAGCTGTTTCATGGGTTCTTTGAAGATTCTGAATGATGTGCATTGTTTTGACTACTTGATTTTCCCAATCACCTTCTGACTTTGTGCTGTTGGTGAAGATGGAGTATCCTTATTTCCGCTCTTCTTCCAGCGTTTCCTAGCACAACTCCTAAAGCTTTAGCACAACTGTGGCAAGGGTTTTTATATTCATGTTTAATGTCTCGTTATTATGACTATGTAAATCTTGTTGATGAGTAAGCCATGAGCAACTGTTAATTTTACTATTCTGTTTACTTGTTCCTTGGTTTTCTGAGAGGAGTGTTGCTCTATAGCCCTGGCCGGCCCAGAACTCTCTGTAGACTAGGCTGGCCTTGAACTAGCAGCAGTCCTCCTCTTTGCTCTGCTTCCAGTGTGCTGGAACTACAAAATGTGTCCCAGCACCTGCGGCTGCCACTTTTTTGCAGCATTTTGATTTCCTACAGTTGACAACTGTCCCTACCCCTAGCGCTCTCCTGACTTTCTGAGGTAGGTCTCAGGGGGCCGGTCTGGCCTTGAACTGGTCATCTTCCTGCCTTCACCTACTAAGTGCTTTACCTTTTTAGAAGTTGGGTTTGTGTGGTGTTACTAGTTTATCCCTGTTCTTTTTCATGCATATATCCTTTTAGCATATTTAAACGTATTAGTTTATCAATTAGATATTTTATTAAAGGCTTCCTAAGAGCCTGCTCATCTTTGACTTAAACATTGTCCCCTCTTACTAGCTATAAAATAATCACATAGAAGAATTTACAGTCTGTTGTTTTTATATAATAATTTTCTTAACCAGTTACCTTTTCATAGTCCATTTTTCCAAGTTTTCAAAAGACAAGTGTCCGGGCTCAGTAGATGAGTGCTCTCCTGGCATGTGCCCTGAGGCACTGAATTTGGAGCCCTAGTCCTGCACAGATGGCGATGAGTAGCTGACTCATGTATCTGTTTTCAAAGTTGGATTTAATTATATATATGGTTAGGTTCAAGTACATGCACCACCAACTCTCTCCCCCAAATTTTCACCTTCTTTTTTTCCTCAGAAGGGAGAAAAACACCTTTTAGGTGGCCTCTGGGAATGTTGGAACATGTTTATTTTATCTGTAAAAGCAGCAAACACAGGGAAAAGTACTGAAGATTTCCAGCTGGCAATATTTGCATTAAAGTTTTTAAATTATTACTTTGGTTTTTATGTATGTATGCGCGTACACATGTGCCATTTTGTACACATGGAGGTCGGAGGATAACTTTCGGGCGTTTGTCCTCCTATATATAGGCCCCAGGGGCCAAACCCGATTGTCAGATCAGGCCTGGCCTTCACCTGCTGAGGAGTCACCCCACAGGCCTGCCTGTAAATTCCTAACCCCTCCAGGAAGTCCCCAGACCCTGGAGTTACAGCCTTTAAGTTCGAGTCCTGGTAAGACTATGGGATTTGTCACTGACCATCTTGTAATTGCCTGTAAAAATGTAGTTTTCATTTGTTTATTAACTTGTGCTGCTTTTTATGACTGTCTCATAAGAAAGTATTGAATGTTTCTATATAGGACATAAAGTTTCTTCAGAAACATTTAGGTTATATTGGGGATCCTCTGAAAGGGAAACAAATTCCCTTTGTGAAAAGGTGAATTTTAGCAAGCTTACCTTAGTAGGAAAAGATATCAGGTGATTTCAAGAATAATTCCACTCCCCACTGAATTTTCCCCTTCTACCTAAAGAAAAATGGGGTAACTAGTGTTAAACTCCTTCAGCCTGACGCAAACACTGGGTCTTTTTCCTTAGCGCCAGTGCTTAGGACTGCTAAGTCGCTTCGGTGGCTCTGACAGACTGCGGCAGTTTAAATTTCAAGATAATAATGTGGAGGGAGATCGGGTGAGCAAGAAGGATGAAATTGAGCTGGCCATGCAGCAGGTAAGAAGGGGTGAAGTTTGTGGACCTGGAGTTTTTATGGTTTTAAACATTTTGATAAAAATAACAGTTGTCGGGTTGGGGACTTAGCTTAGTGGTAGAGCGCTTGCCTAGCAAGCACAAGGTCCTGGGTTCGGTCCTCAGCTCCAGAAAAATAAATAAATAAATAGATAAATAAATAACATAAGTTGTATGTAATTTTACAAATTGATGATGACCTCGTTTTCTGCAGTCTAAATTTCTGTGACTTTGGGGAATTTTTAGACTAATATTTTAGTTACTTCTTTTCTTCCATTGTAGATTTGTGCTAATGTAATGGAGTATTGCCAGTCACTGATGCTGCAGAGCTCCCCTACCTTCCAGAATGCTGTGTGTCTCTTCACCCCTAGCCTTTCAGAGACCATTAACAGAGATGGACCACGGCAAGGTGAGCCGGGGGTGGGTTCGTTGACTGTATCTGAAGAAGGGAAGAGCTCTGCAGCTTGGCTCCAGTGAGACGCAGTTTATTCTCGATGAATTACTAATGGGAAAATTTTAAAATGACTTTTTTTTTTTTTTTCTTTTTTCTGTTTTTTTTTTTGAGACAAGATTTCTCTGTGTATCCCTGACTGTCCTGGAACTCACTGTGTAGGCCAGGCTGGCCTCGAACTCAGAGATCTGCCTGCCTCTGCCTCCTGAGTGCTAGGATTAAAGACGAGCACCACCACCCACACCGCCTCGTTTAAAATGACTTTTTAAAGAAAGTGTGGGGGTACTATTGTCAGATCTATGTGTGAAGCTGGAAGCACAGAGGTTAGGGAAAGTCTTTGGATTTTTGAGGCTAAAACTAGAAGAGCCATGTAGGGGAGTATAGTCTTAAGTAATACCAGAGATCCCAAAGAAAGCACCTCAGATTGGAAAGAGCCAGCTGGGTGAAATGTATGAACACTCAGCAAGTTAACTGTGTATGCTGAATCAGTTCATGCTGAATTCAGTGCCTAAGTGGGTCATGTGTTACAGCTCCACATTTCTGTCACATGACAGTAAACTTTTAGGTGCTGGGCAGGCTGACTTAGCCTCTGGTGTCTTCAGAAGTTAGTAGCAATGGCCAGGTAGCAATCCTGTGGGACACATAAAAGACAGAGCTGTTGGGCCCTGGTTTAGTAATAGTGGAACTTGGTGATTTCCAGGGAGCCTTTCAAGTCTTCTGCAAGGAAGTCCAGGTAGCTTAACTAGTTTGGGTCTAGAATGATTAGGAATCCTGTCCAGAGACCCCTTTTAAAGTCACCCACCAGTGACTTTCTTCTTTCTGTTCTTTGAGACAGTGTTTTCCTGTGTACCCCAGGCTATTCTTAAACTAAATTTGTAGCTCAGGGTGTTCCTAAACTCATTGTTCCTTTGCAACCTCACTAAAAAGCAGCAAAGTAAAAGGTAAGTTGCTGGGTTTTGCTCCCAGAGGGAGTTGTTGTAGTGAGACAGGTTAAAAATAAATCCAGTTCATTCTTCAAGTATTTCTTAGGAAGAATGACTTAAAGCTGTCAGTTCAGCAACCAGAACAGTGTAGATTAGAGGTAAATACATGTAACCACAACCATTGGATGAGGTGAGCATTGCTCACTTTGGGTCAAGAACTCCTGAAAGTGTGTGTGTGTGTGTGTGTGTGTGTGTGTGTGTGTGTGTGTGTGTGTGTACTATCTACCTACCTACCTACCTACCTACCTCTCTATCTCTATCTATATCTATGGTTTGTGGGATTGGAGCGGTGGCTCATCAGATAAGAACACTTACTCTTCTTGAAGAGGACCCAGGTTCAAGTCATAGCACCAACATGGTAGCTCACACCATATGTGTGCATGACACGGTGCACATATATACATGAAGGCAAAACACTCATACACATAAGTCTTTGAAAAAGTAGATATGGTTTGTATATATGGGTGGGTGTGCAGTTTTCAAAAAGCCTAGGTCTTCACCTAATAAAGGGTGCCTGCTAGCCTTATTTCTTTACTCTCTCAAGGACTCCAGTGGTATTTATGTACCTGACTACAGTAGCACTTAACCACTGTGTTTTGAACTAGCGGGTGTTTATTTATTTATTTTGAGATTGCTTTTTATTTCTCGTGCATGGGTCTTTTGCCTGCATGCGTCTCTGCACCATTTGTGTGCAGTGCCATTGGAGACTAGGAGAGGGCGTCAGATCTTCTGGCACTGGAGTCACAGAAGGCAATTGTTAGCCACCATGTGGGTGCCAGGAATCAAACTGGTTTTCCCTGGAAGAGTAGTCAGTGCTCTTGACCCCTGAGCCATCTCTCCAGCCCCAGCAGTGGTGTAAGTAGTCTTGGGTTGCCATTAATCTTAGCCTACATGACTTGTAGTTTTATCTCTTATGTTTACAGCTGTCTTAAAATTCATAGAAGGTTGTTTTCCCAGGGTGAGGCTCATCCATTGAACTCTAGATGTGCTGACCCTGTGAGTTCCCCAAACAGGAAACTCCACTGTGTAATTTGTAGTAGTAGAGGACTGCATTCATGTTCTCTCTTTTTACAACAAACAAACGAAATCCATAGGAAATGTGTCTAAGCAGAACGCTGTTTTCTATCACCTATTAGATACCCAGGTTCCCATGGTTCCGTATTGGCGCCTGCCTGGCTTGGGCATTATTGTCTACCTGCTGAAACAGAGCGCCAGTGATTTCTTTAGCTATTATGACAGTCACCGACGCAGTGTCAACAAGCTACAGAATGTAGAGCAACTTCCCCCAGATGAGATAAAAGAGGTATGAACCTTGTACTGAGCTATGGGGCTTGAAAAGTCATTGCTGCACCAACATGGGCCCAGGTACAAGGCTTGGGCTTGGGAGTAAAGATGATGTACTCAGTGCTACTAAAGGATCTGCACTGATTTTCCTTTGCATGCACCTCATTAGCATGGACCTCTTGACTTGAGGAGCAGCCAAGTATCTCCTCCTGAAGAAAATGAGAGGGTGGCTGCCCCAGTAAAGAGCTGCAGAGGAACTGGGCTTCCTGTTGCAAATGTTTTTGCAGTAGAACTTGGGCAGTTGTCTGTCTTCAGCATCTTCTTGTGGTATTGAAATTTCCAAACAGACGGGATGGCGTATCAGTTCTGATGACTTTAGGTCTGGCACACATCCGCTATGCCACTTTCTCCGGAAGCTACCTGACAAATTCATGCCAGCTTTTCACCTACTGCTTAAAGAGGCTGTTTATTTTAATCTGATAGGATACTGAGGGCTGGCGGGCTTGACTGCTTCTTTAACTCATTTTTTGGGTAATAAACTCTTGTCCACAAAGCTGGATAAATAAATACATTGGCGTGTTTTCACAGTTCTTATTATAATGACCTGTTCATGGTATATTACTTTGTTTAAGTTGTTACAATTTATACTCTCTTTTTCTTAGTTGTGCCAGTCTGTGATGCCTGCTGGTGTTGATAAAATCTCTACTGCGCAGAAGTGTGTTTTAGCGAGACGGCGTCTGGTCAAGCTGATCAATAATCGTGCTAAGCTGCTGTCCCTCTGTTCCTGTATCCTTGTGCAGCCACAGCCCAGAGTGCAGACCCTAAACTGTGGCAGTCCTTACTTAATTCTTGCATCATTCAGCTACCAAAACCATAATGAAAGTGACATAATTATTGTTTTGTGGCCTATCTTGTTTTGCTGAGTAAAAACCTGATGTATTTCCATATTGATATTTTTATTCTCACCTTCTAAGGTAGCTAGGAGTACTATAAAATCTGCAGATGACTTCTGTGCGGGCAAGAGGCTGGTGGCACGATACCCTGTGGACCTCACCTGCCATAGGTCACATTGCAGCTTTTTCTGAAGCATGTTCGGTGAATTTCATCCCTGTCAGTTAGAGAAAGTTCATGCTGCGTAATCAAGCACAGGCTCTTCTTTTCTGCCCCTCGGAAACTGGCCTGTAAAAAACACGCGATGAGATTCTTCTTTAATCTGGACTCCAGTTATCATAGAGACCTGCCTGTTTATTCTTTGGCGCCATCTGGAGTACTACTTGTTACATTGCACTCCGACGGACTCCCAAGACTCGATGTTTGCTTCTAGGACTTTATTTAAAAGCAGAAGACTACAAGGTAAGCTGTTCTCAAAACAGGTGAGCCAGGAATGCAGACATTTTACTGTCCTGAAAACCCAGCTGCCCCTGTCTAGTTTTGTGTGTTTTTTGCAACAAGTTCTTGTTTTATTTCCCAGACAGGCCCTAAAATCCTGGACTCAATTGATCCAGCCTCCTGAGTAGCTGGACTGTGGATGCCCACCACAGCTACTCGAAGCAACCTTACATTTTATGTGTTTCAGATTTCTCAGTGAATTGAGTGCTGGAGAGCTCAATAGTAAACACAGCTGTTTTCTGTATTTCACTCTCTGCCCGTGGGAAATGATCCTGGGGCCTGTTCACTGGTTGTCCTTCATTTTCCTACAGTTAGGTGTGCCCCAGCTGCAGAGTCCCATCACAGCTAATTTTCCAGAAGAATAGATGCAGGCCATTGTTCTTGTTCGGGGTGGGCTCTGGGATGGAGGAACACGCATTAGACTCCTAAGGGAAGGGTGAGACCCATCGTGGACTGGGATGCACTTCCAGTGCTCAAAGCCGAGTTCATGTGCTGCTGCGGGCAGGTGTCTGTGCTGTGCAGTAGACACACCCTTGGTAGGGCTGCTTCACTGTGTCTCTTATTTCCAGATTCCTTTTCCTCAGAACCCAATCTGGACTTCAGAAGTGGGCTGGCTCTAGTGAGCCAACATGATATAGACCAGGTAAGGTTCTGTCCTCATATTCTTTACTCTTTAAAGGGGAAACCTGGTTTGTTGATAAAAGTAGAAAGTAATAGTTTCTGTTTATTTACTAAAGACACTCTTTTTTTTTAAAGAATTATTTATGTGTATATAAAAGTATCTCTGTATATGTATGTGCACCGTGTGTGTGCCAGAAGAGGGCTTCAGATCTCCTGGAACTAGAGTTAGAAGTGACTGTGAGCTGCCTGATATGGGTGCTGGAAACTGAACCCTGGTTCTCTTTAAGAGTAGCAAGTGCTCATAACAGCTTCTCTATCACTAGCCTGACACTTACTCAACAACTTTAAAAAAAAAATATTTATTTTTATTTTACTTGCGGGTGCTTTGCTTGCATGTACCTGGTACCCACAGAGGTCAGAAAAGGGCATCGGGTTCCCTGGAGCTGAAGTTAGAGATGGTTGTGTGCTGCCATGTGGGTGCTGGAAATTGAACTCAGGTCCTCTGGAAAAGCTGCCAGTGAGTGC
Source organism: Peromyscus californicus insignis (assembly GCF_007827085.1). NCBI lineage: Eukaryota > Metazoa > Chordata > Mammalia > Rodentia > Cricetidae > Peromyscus > Peromyscus californicus. Next base: position 48,362,690 of record NW_026294584.1, read on the forward strand.
GATTAACCACTGAGCCGTCTCCCAGGCCCTTAACAGCTTTTGATATGGCCTTTAGGAGCTTTTTTTTTTTTTTTATGCCTATCAGTTTATCAGCATCAACAATTGTTTCTATTTAAGATACACCTTTTAATTTATACACGTTTGTACAGGAATTAAAACCACAAAAGCATTCTGAGATAGAAATGTAATTTTTAATTAATTTGGTACCCCATTACAAATACCTGATAGTGTTTTATGTTAGAAAAGTGCCTTTTGTGAATGTTTGTGTGGGTGAAGTGGGCATGGGGTGATGGTGGAGCTGTGTTTCAAACCCAAGGCCTTCCTTGCACATGCTAGGCAGATAGTCTGCCTCTGAAGTATACTCCACCTTAGTCTATATATAAGAAAGAGCAGATTAGAATAGCGTAGCAGCGTTTTAAGTGGAAAGACACAGATTGAAATCCTGAGAAAGCAATGTAATAATAAAAGGTTTTCTGTGTCACCTCCAGCTTCAGTCTGATGCCACCAATGCCTTTGGAGAATCACTACAAAAGAAACTTCTAGACATTGAAGGGTTATATTCAAAAGTTCGATCCCGCTACAGTTTCATACAGGCGCTTGTCAGACGGATACGTGGCCTGTTGAGGATATCAAGGAGTTGAGAGCCATGCTAATGCTCTTCTGTGGAAGAGATGGACTGAGGAACATCTCCTTTTTATAGATGACTTTATTTCTAAATTATGACCAAAAGATATTTTGCTATTTCTTTCTTGATATATGGACATCTTTTCTGTAAACCTCTGCCTTATTTCACCCTCATTTGTGAACAATAAAATACTTTTTAAAAAATAACAAATGCATGATCAGTCTTTTGAAATGATTAAGATTCTTAACATAAAAATGTCTTCCTGATGCCTATGGTTTTCCCGGAGAAATTCTGAATGCACAATTAGAGCAGTTTGTTTCAGCTGTGGCGTATGCCTCTGTGATGCTCAGGTGCTCTGTAGCAGAGTAGATAATGAACTACAGCCATGCTCATGCTGTGGAAACAGAAATGCCTCAAAAACAACAAGCCGTCTCCTAAAGTTGGCTTTTGCCTTTCTTTCCTGCATTTCAAATGGCAGCACAGTCCGTCGTGGTTTCTTTGAAAGGATTGTGACAATTCTCAAATTAATCATCCACCTATATTCTCATTAATGTGGTTACCACTGAGGAAAAGATTACATCATCACTGCTCTCCCATGTCCGCCATTAGAGGTACATTTTCCCTTCCAGCAGCAACTTTAGCCTGGTAACTGAGGCTGCTGAAGGGTCTGAGGCCTGACTCACATGGACACAGAGCGTTAATGTCAGTTCATGGTGTTATAGTTGATGGCTTTTGTTTTTAAAATCTTACAATGAAATTTCTCCAGCTCTTAAGCATTGTCATTAAAAGACTTGGCCATTGTTACATTTTGAAAGTAATTGGCTGCCCACCAGCTCCACAACAGCCTTTAGCTAAAAAATGTCCTGTTAGTCACAAGTCCTAGGGAGATGAGTGAGCATATAGCTGGATCCACAATGTCAAGATGTCAGCTCCTGCCTGCCGCTGCACTGGCCCTCATTTGTCTTCTGTGATCCTAGGATGAACCTAGAGCCTCCCAGTAGCAAACTGACCTCTCCCCCCAGCCCGTTGTTGCCAAGAACACAGTATTGGGCCAGCCACAAGATGGCTCGGTGCATAAAGGTGTTTTCTGCCAAGTCTGCTGGCCTAAGTAGAGGTACAGAACCAACTCTGGCATTGTCCTGACTCCCACATGTGCATGGTGGTACAGTGTACCCACATTCAGATAACTAAAGGTGAACCTACCGACCTTCAAATGTGGTGATGTAGTGTGTACTCCAATAAGTTTGCCTGAAGATCAGAGGACAGAACAAGCCACTAGACTAAACATAGAAGCCAGGCAGTGGTGGCACACACCTTTAATCCCAGCACTAGGGAAGTTGAGACAGGAAATGGCATGCGTGGGCAAAGAAAAGTATATAAGGTGGGAGGAGACAGGAACTAAAGTCTTTTGGCTGAGGAAAGCCTTTTAGGCTGAGGAGGCTCTTTGGGCTGAAGCCCTTTCAGGCTGAGGAGTTGGTGAAGTGGTGGCCGTGGCTCGCTCTGCTTCTTTGATCTTTCAGCTGTCACTCCAATATCCGGCTCTGGGTTTTACCGTTTAGCAGTTTGTGTTACATTCAAAGCCTAAGAAGCGTCCGAAGGAAATGATAGCTTTCACAGGGTTCAGAGGGCAGCTTGGGGGAGTCGGTTTTCTTTTCACCATGAGGGCTTCAGGTTATCGGGCTTGTGGCAAATGCCTTTACCCACTGAGCCACCTTACTGGCCCAGCATTATCATTGTTGTGCTCATTTCTTCCAGACGTGCAGGGGACCGGCTCAGAGGTCAGCAGGGCAGTGGGAAAGTGTGGGAAGGAATGATGCCGTGAGCAGCAGTACAACTGACCAGAATTGCTGCTTCATGCAGCAGAGGGTGATGGGTAGAAGTAGGAAGGCCTGACCGAGGCTCCTATGCGTGAGACATGGAGAGAGGTTATTTATGGGCTCCTTTGCCAAGCAAAGGGGAGAGAAGCAGGTTTTAGATACCTTGATTTACAGTTTTAGCATTTAAAGGAAAGACTTTCTGTTCCCCCAAAGCACTAAGTTAATTTAGGGCTTTAATTCATTTTTACTGAGTTAATCAGTATTCTGGAGCTCGTAATTCAAAAAGGTATGTTCTCTTCATAATCACTACTACTGTAGCTTTGACAAACTGTTTTATTTGTGCTGTACAAGGCACGAATTTAGTCTTTTCCAAATACCAGTTTCCCCAAGTTACTTGGAAAACTTTGCACCTTCTCAAGAGTTGGGAGCAGAGTGCAGCCAGCGCCTCCCATAAACCTAGTCACTACCTTCAGTTGTTACCTGTGCCCAAAGGATTCCTAACCAATGACATTTCCATGTTTTAGACATTTTACTATAAAATGCAAACGTTGTAATATACCTTCCATATCCAGGTTTCCTCAGATGTCTTTAAAGCTGAATTTAAAACTTTTTAAAAACATGATCCAATTAAGAATCACAGGAAGCGCCGGGCGGTGGTGGCTCACGCCTTTAATCCCAGCACTCGGGAGGCAGAGCCAGGCGGATCTCTGTGGGTTCGAGGCCAGCCTGGGCTACCAAGTGAGTTCCAGGAAAGGCGCAAAGCTACACAGAGAAACCCTGTCTCGAAAAACCAAAAAAAAAAAAAAAAAAGAATCACAGGAAGCTAGGTGCAAGTTCCGGGGCAGCCAGGTCTACACAGAAAACTGTCTGGAAAAAAGCTTTTTTAAAAAATCACATGGTACATATATATTTACCTCTCTAATCATCTGTATTTGCAAACCTTGCCTCTCCCCTTTTCCTAAGACAGTGAGAAGTTAACAGGTTTTAGCTATTTAGAAAGAGCATCTGTTCTTGTCTTTTGATTCGATTTATGTTGAATATTTTCCACCAGAATCAACTTGACAGGTGATACTGTGCCCACAGTGTATCTATCTCACCAGGAAGTTCACATCAGTGTGTCCCGTGACACTAAGTGATCATTTGGTGAGATGGAAAGGTCATTTCCCATAGGAGTAAGTACTTTGTGGGGGTGATACTTTCAGATTGAAATCTTGGTCCCAGGAAAACCTTTAATCATTGAATTAATCCTTTCTATTAAAATATTTAAAAATTACATGCTGTTTCCATTAAAAATGCTTTAAGTACAACAAACCTGGCTATCCAGTCTTTTCTGACATCAGACACCTAGTTTTATACCTTAGAATAACTCAGTTTCAGGCTGGAGAAATGGCTGTAAGAACCCTTGCTATATAGCATGGCTGCTGGAGTTTGGACCCAGGAGCCACCATAGAAAGCTGGGCGTGGCTGCATGTAGGTGTCAATAACCCTGGTGCTGTGGGGGCAGAGACAGGCAGCTTTCACCCTAGCTCCAGCTGGGAAGAAGCTGGCAAGTAACAGGACAGACACCCAGTGTCCTTGGGCTTCTGCATTTGCACAGGCACATACCCACACACATGCTCACAGTGAATGGTAGTGACTCATTTGTTCTAGGTCCTGTGTGAGAAAAGTATGGTAGGCAGGATTAGGCCCCCATGACCCACTGAGCCTACTTCCTTTCTTCCCTCCTTGAGGTCACTTAATTCATCATTACTTCTTCTGACCCATGTTTGGTACTTCTAAGTGTGTGTTTATAGGCATTAAGTTAGTACTACTTTGCAGAGCAAAATACAGTTATCCATTTTGATATTGTATGAAACAACTTATAAATTGCTTTCTGTTCAGCATGATTTTTGATAGTTTTGCATTCTTATAATTATTGAATAGTTACAGTATCTTGTGCAAACACCCTGATTTATGCCTTATTCTGTAATGGGATCAGTAGACATTTAGGTCCCAATATTTTGTGAACTGAAGTGCTGATTATATATACATATCTCCTTGGTGAGACATAGGCCATGTAAGAGGGCTTCTGCACATTACGTAACTAGAAATGGAAATCCTGCTTGGGAGGATAAGAACCCTGTTTTTGCTAGACATTGCTCTTTTTCTTAACATTTGCCCCAAAGTACTCTTACCTTCAGGGTGAGAAGTCGTGCGTTGTTCACACCATTGATAACACTCTAATTGTTATGTTTGTGTGTATGTATGAGTGGAGACCGAAGGTTAGTCTTAGATGTCATACTTCAGGTGCCATGCACTCTACATTTTGGAAGAGGATGTCTCACTGGCCTGGAGCCCACAGATTAGGTAAGGCTGGCTGGCAAACCCTAGGGATTTTTCAGGTCTGTCTCCCCAGCACCGGAACTCGGGTCCTTAGGCTTGTGTGGCAAGCATTTCACTGACTGAGCCATCTCCCCAGCCCTAATTGCTGCACTTAAAAAATAATCAATCTGATGGATGTAAAGTGGATCTCACTTGGTTTGCATTGTGTACATTATTGGTCATTCTTTCTGCTTGTATGGTTTTTGTTTGTTTGTTTGTTTTTGTTTTTTTGAGACAGAGTTTCTCTGTGTGGTTTTGGTGCCTGTCCTGGATCTTGCTCTGTAGACCAGGCTGGCCTCGAACTCAGAGATCAGCCTGACTCTGCCTCCCGAGTGCTGGGATTAAAGATGTGTGCCACCACCACCCCGCCTGCTTGTATGTTTTATTTTTTCCTTTGTTGGGTGTGTTCATTGGGTTTCTGTTGCTGCAATGAAATACCATGACAAAAAGGCACATTGGGGAGGAAAGGGTTTATTTGGCTTACACTTCCATATCACTGTTCATCACTGAAGGAAGTCAGGATAGGAACTCAGCAGGGCAGGAACCTGGAGGCAGGAACTGATGCAGAGGCCATGGAGGAGTGCTGCTTACTGGCTTGCTTCTCATGGCTTGCTCAGCCTGCTTTCTTATAGAACCCAGGACTGCCAGCCCAGGGATTGGCACCACTCACAATGGGCTGGGCCCTTCCCCATTGATTACAAAATGAGAAAATGCCTTATAGCTGAATCTTATGAAGGCATTTTCTCAATTAAGGGTCCCTCCTCTCTGATAACTCTAGCTTGTGTCAAGTTGACATAAAACTAGCCAGTACAACTGACCCCTTGTCAACTTGACACACAAACACATCACTTTTCAATTAGAACCTTTGCTTTTTGTTTATCCCCAGGATGAAATGTTAATATCATAATATGACATATATAAATTTTAAGGTCCAATAGTCCTTACAAATTTAAATACATTAAAAAGTTTAGTCTCTTTAAAATAGTCACTCTCTCCCTCCCCATCTGTTGATGGAATTTTCCTGTCCTAACAGCCTGCCAGTTCTCAAATGACCAACTAGGAGACTTTTTTTTTCTTTTTTTTTTTCCTTTGGTTTTTTGAGACAAGGTTTCTCTATGTAGTTTTGGTGCCTGTCCTGGATCTCACTCTGTAGACTAGGCTGGCCTCGAACTCACAGAGATCCACCTGCCTCTGCCTCCCAAGTGCTGGGATTAAAGCTGTGCACCAACACCGCCTGGCTTAACTGGGAGACTTAATATTAATTATAAATGTTTGGCCAATAGCTCAGGTTTGTTACTAGCTAACTCTTACATTTTAAATTAACCCATATTTCTTATCTACCCTCTGCCACAAGGCTCATGGCTTGTTACCTCATTTTCTACATGTCCTGCTTCCTCTGTGTCTGCTGGTGTCTCCTCTGACTCCTGCTGTGGAATAATCCTTCTGTACACTATGAATATGTATTACTTTCACTGGTTAATAAAGAGGTGATAGTCTGGTAGCCAGGCAGGAAGTTAGGTGGGAAAGCCAAACTGAGAACGATGGAAGAAGGAGGGCAGAGTCAGGGAGATGGCTAGCCAGCTAGCTGCCGCTGCCGAGCAAGCAGGACATGTAGAAAATGAGGTAACAAGCCACAAGCCATATAGCAAGCATAGATATAGAAGTATGGGTTAATTTAAATGTAAGAGTTATCTAGTAACAAGCCTGAGCTATTGGCTAAGCATTTATAAGTAATATTAAGCCTCTGAGTGGTTATTTGGGACTGGATGGTTGGGACAGGAAACAGTGTGTTCTTCATCCGAGCATCCTTAGTTAGGTTTTTTACCTCTACTTTCTGCCTGGCTACCAGCCAGTCAGTTTTTCATTAAACAAATTCGAGTGACAAATTTTTACAGTATACAAAAGGATTATTCCACAACACCCCTCTCTTTCCCTTTTTGTTTGTTTTTTAAGACAATGTCTCTCTGTGTAGCTCTGGCTGTTCTGGATCTTGCTCTGTAGACCAGGCTGGTCTCAAACTCAGAGATCCACCTGCCTCTGTCTCCTGAGTGGTGGGATTGAAGGTGTGAGCCACCACACTTAGCTTAAAATATCCAATCTCTTTAGGAATCTGAAATCTTGCCAGGCGGTGGTGGCACACGCCTTTAATACCAGCACTCGGGAGGCAGAGGCAGGCGGATCTTTGTGAGTTCGAGGCCAGCCTGGTCTACAGAGCGAGATCCAGGAAAGGCGCAAAGCTACACAGAGAAACCCTGTCTTGAAAAACCAAAAAAAAGAATCTGAAATCTCTTAAAAGTTCAAAGTCTCTCAACTCTGGGCTCCTGTAAAAATCAAAATTAAGTTAAATACTTCCTTCAAGAGGGAAGAACCAGGGCACAGTCACAATATGAACAAAGTAAAACCAAACTCATAACTGTGTAAATAACTCAATGTCCAATTATCTGGGATTCACTTATGATCTTCTGGGCTCCCCCAAGGTGCTTGGATCACGTCTCTGGCTCTATCTGCAGTACACACTATTTGTCTCCTAAGCTCTGGTAAGCTCCACTCCAAGGCTGTTGCTGTTCTTAGTGGTCATCCCATGGTACTGGCATCTCCAAAATGCTGGCATCTCCAAAACGCAGTGCTGCAACTGGGCTGCACTTTCACCAATAGCCTCTCCAGGGCTCTCTTCATGGTGCCCAGCCTCAACTTCTCTGTGTGACCCCTTCAATCACCGAGCTTCAGCTGCTACTGAGGCTGCTCCTTCACCAATGGCCTCTCCTGACCTCTCACAGTGCCAAGCCACAGCTGCTCTCCATGACCCCTTCATGTCTTCAAACCAGTACCACCTGGGTGACTCTTAACTACCAAGTCTGGCTACCAGCCATGGCCACCTCTGGACCACAGCTTCTGGTGGTGACCCTCAGGAAACACTTTCCAGAAGATTTCACCTCAGTGATGCCGGCCTCTTCTTAATCACCGCTAATTTCTCAGCTCCAGCTAAACAGCATCAATTGTCTCAGTAAAACAAAGGTTTCACTTCAGTGGTGCTGTCTTGTTAATCATGGCTAATTTCCAGTCTCCGCTGAGCAGAACCACAGCATCTTAATTCAAAATAACAAACAGCCCTGACAGAATCATTAAATTTCCCTCTGAAACTACCCAAGCCAGGCCCTCATTGTCTGCATTGCCCTCAACGTTCTTATCTTCCAAGACCCTACAGAACCACTCACCAAGCACCGCAGACTCAATGGCTTTTCTTTCCCAAGTCCTTCCACGATCCTCAAAACTCATCCTCAGGTCTGTCACAGCAATACCCCATTATCTTGGTACCAACTTGTCTTAGTTAGGGTTTCTATTGCCGTGATGAAACACCACGACAAGAAGGGAAGATGGTGAGGAAAAGGTTTATATGGCTTACACTTCCATACTACTGTTCATCATCAAAGGCAGTCAGTGGAGACTCAAGCAGGAAAGGAACATGTAGGCAAGAACTGATGCAGAGACCATGGAAGAATGCTGCTTACTACATGCTCCTCATGGCTTGCTCAGCCTGCTTTCTTATAGAACCCAGAACCACTAGCCCTGGAATGGTACCACCCACAATGGGCTGGGCCCTCCCACACTAATTAAGAAAATGCCTTACAGCTGGAGGTTTTTTTTTGTTTTTTTTTTTTTTTTTCCCCCCGAGACAGGGTTTCAATGACTGTACTGGAACTCACTCTGTAGACCAGGCTGGCCTTGAACTCACAGAGATCCGCCTGCATCTGCCTCCCAAGTGCTGGGATTAAAGGTGTGTGCCACCACTGCCTAGCATTATTGCTGGATCTCATGGAGGCATTTTTTCAATTGAGGCACCTGATGACTCTAGCTTGTGTTAAGTGGACAAAAAACTAGCTAGTATACTGGGTTACCTTTTGTGTGTGTGTGTGGGTAGGAAGTAATTGTAATAAATTCAGGTTAATTGTGGTGGTGCACGCCGGTAGGATTTGCTGAAGGAGGTGGAGGCAGGAGGTTCACGAGTTCGAGGCCAGCCTGGACTACACAGGGGGTTGGAGAGATGGCTCAGTGGTTAAGAGCACTGACTGCTCTTCCAGAGGACCCAGGTTCAGTTCTCAGCACTGACATGGCAGCTAACAACTGTCTTTAACTCCAAGATCTGACACCTTCACACAGATATACATGCAGGCAAAATAATAAATAAATAAGTAAATAAATTCACAAGGCCCCCCCTCACTTTCTCTGCATATATTTACTTAAGTCCACTAGGTTATTTTTCTCAATTTTTACATATTTTGGTATGTCAAATCTATCAGTCTTTTCCTTGGTGGTGTGCTGATCTCTATTTTTATCTATTTTTTTTTCTCTAATCAGATCTTTCATCAGTTTGGCAGAGGAGTGGGGGAGGGAGGGGAGGGAAGTGAGAAGCATTGAAGCAGCTGGATGGAGAAAAGCAGAAATGGAGGAAATTCTGATAAAGGGCTGGAGAGATGGTTCAGGGAGCGGTTAAGAGCACTTTGCTTCCAGAATACCCAGGTTCCGTTTTCAGCAACCATATGGTGGCTAACCGCCATCCATAACTCCAGTTCCAGGGCATCCAATGCTCTCTTCTGACCTGCAAGGGCTCTGGGCACACATTTGTGCACATGCATATACGTAGGCAAAGCAATCATAAAATTGATAAAGTCTTAGAAATATCTATGATCCTTTTTCTGTAGCTGTACAATGCATTCCCATTTGGTTTAAGCTAATATGATTTGTTTTTCTGGTTATTTTTCTGAGACACGGTCTTGTCATCTAGCTCTGACTGGCCTAAGAAGATGCCATGTCCAGCATGCTGACTTTGAACTTGCCTCACGCCTTCCGCCTTTGACTCCTCGGTGCTAAGATGATAGGCATGCACCACTAGATCCAGCTATGATTTGAAACCAGAGTTTCACTTAAGCAGATAAAGTTGAAGTTGCAGACTGAGAGCAAAGTGAAAAGGGTGGTTTCCTTGTGCTTGTGTACGAACAGGGCAAGAGCGGATGGACTGGGACGGGGCCTCCCAGTGCTCACGCCCACATTCATCTTTGGTTCCTATGTGGTAGCTAAGGCAAGCTCTACTCACACAGGCCTTTAGTGAACTTCAGATAGATCAGGCAGTTGCTGGTGGCTGCCAGCAATCACGACTTGGATCCAGCTGTGCCAGGCTCCGAAGATCTCTCTCCATCCTCTATCATGGATCTGAGGACACCGCTTAGCTAGGCTGCATAGCACATCTGCGAGCTTTTCGCCCCTTTTCAAAAAGTCTGAGAGTCCACCGTGGGGGCGATTAGCATGACTCTTTGCAAAGAGTCAACTGCTCACCTGGCATGGGACCCGCCACCTCACCCTCATTCGGGCTGAGTAGGCCAGGAAGCTCTAAGTCTGACTGTGTTATCACAATTGCCAGCGTTATTGGAACAGGGTACATTTCTGGGCCTCAGTTTTCCAGAGGCCTTGGTTCAAAGAAGCCTAGGATTGCACCTCGCCCCTTCCCGCTTCCCGCGATGGCCGTGAGGGGGCGCTGCGGCACCGCGAGTCGCTTCCGGGCATGGAGAGGGCGGGCCCGGGAGTAAACCGGAACCTGACGGCGGGTTCCGCCCTCGCGCTGGGGAGGAGTCCCGGAGCAGCGCTGGAGCCGAAGCCGCGCTCACACCCTCCTCGCCCTCCCCACCGACATCATGCTCCAGTTCCTGGTGAGTGGAGCCTCCGAGGATCGGGCGCCGCGGTCGCCTCGTCCTCTCGGGGTCCCGGGTCGGCGGTGCACGGCTCTGAACCTGGGGCTCGAGCCAGTCGTACCCCCTCGGGGTAGCTCGCGCGGCTCTCCTCCGGCCTTCTCCCAAGTCCTTTGCTCCTTTGCCTGGGTTTATATGCAGTCATTCAAGTTCTGAAAACTTTGAGGTGTCAGGGAGATGGATGCGTTTTCAAAGCCACTTACTGTGACCTCATTGCGCAGTCCTAGTTAGTAAAAGTTTGATCAGAGAGGTCCTTAATGACTTGTCTCCTGCCCGCCCGCCCCCCACTTCCCACAGACCCTCCATCCCATCCTCGGCCTGATAGTTGGCATTTTTGAGGCCCTCAAAAGGGCCTCAAAAGCTCTGCATTAGTCAGCCACCTCACGACGTTGGAGCGAGCGGCTCACGGAGCTCTAAAGACCTTTTCAGTTTGCACGCTTTGAGGAATGAGTCAGATTAGCCTATAAGTAACTCCTAATAGAACCCTTTTGGGAGGGGGGGGGGGGTGTAAAATGAGAATCAAAAGCAAATTGCCCAAGTTCTCCGTTTTTGAATTACCACGTTTTCTGGCAAAAAAAACCCAATTATTTCTAAAATTGCCTGTTGAGGATTCCAGGAGAACTTGCCGACAGTCCAATTTTCAGATGAACGTTTTCAAACTTGATGTTTCATCCTCTAATTCTAATAAAGCAGATGTCCTTTTTCTTTCAGATGGTCAGTGGCCCCCTGGTGCTCCGGGAAGGAGTTGCTTAGTTAGCCCAAACAGGATTGTTGACATAAACTGCTCCACAAAGACAAGCCTGCTGCCCGCATTGCCTTTGGGGGTTTCTCCAGTGTCCTAACCGAGCATTAGCTTAGGAGGCAGGAGTAATTAACAGTCATTTACTTGTTAGGAATCACTTTTAAAAGCAGTATCAACCAGCTAGTGGAAGATGATATGACTGACTTTCCCATTGCACCTGATGCTCATTGATAACTCGGGAGAACATGAATTCAATTTGCACAGCATTTTACATGCTTTTGCTGAATGGGTGTATTTGGTGTGGGTCTAAACTGCTCCATACTAACGTGGGTTTTGATTTGGGAATTCAAAATTTTCAACATTTAAGGAGATGCTGAAGCCGCCCTGTGTCTCCCCTTCATTGTTTTTGTTGGGGATGAATGAATACAGATGGGCAGAGGTGGAATCAGCTTTCGTGTTATGGACTTGGTCAAACACTGGTAACTTCTGCAAGTCTTCCTCCTTTTTTTTTTTTTTAAAGATTTATTTATTTATTATGTATACAGCATGTACGACAGCAGTCCAGAAGAGGGCACCAGATCTCATTACAGATGGTTGTGAGCCACCATGTGGTTGCTGGGAATTGAACTCAGGACCTCTGGAAGAGCATTCAGTGCTTTTAACCTCTGAGCCATCTCTCCAGCCCGCAAGTCTTCCTCCTTAAGTTAGCCATTTCATCTAGAAAACACTGGCCATCCTGGCCTAATGTTTAGGAGTTTAGACTCCACCGCACAACTTTAGTCCCAGCACTCAGGAGGCAGAGGCAGGTCCATCTCTATGAGTTTGAAGCCAGCCTGGTCTACAGAGTGAGTTCCAGGACAGCCAAGGCTACATAGAGAAACCCTGTCTTGGAAACCAAAAAAGAAAAAAAGAAGTTTAGGCTTAAAATTCACGCTTGAATTTGTACCCTGTCCTTATTACTCTCAAGCGGTGGGAGTTGGGCAAATTATTTAAATTTTCTGTGCTTCCATTTGCACTTTGTGAGGTTTTAAAGGAGCCAGTACATTAAACACTGAAACACTGGCACTCACTGAAGACAGAGTTACTGCCCCTTCTCTTTTGTAAGGTATCAGAAATGGGAGTTGGCCTCCCACAGATGGTAGGAGAGGGCTGGGTGTGATGGCATGATCCCAATCCCAGTGCGAGACCGCCGCTGCGCACTTTGTGGCCCTCTGAAATGTTTCCTCGGTTGTTGCCTAGGGGGCCGTTGAAGAACTTGTGCTCCCGTGTTCCTTTCTCTTCCAGTTACAATGGCATCCATCATCCCCATTTCCACACTTCGCTCCACCTCTTGCCCCTAGCTCGACTAGTTATTTCCAGGAACGCTTAGCTGGGAAGTCGGCTGTGAGCACTGAGGTGGCAGTTCACAGCACCTGTGGTGCTGTTACAGGGTCAGTTCCTCTTTCCTCTTGAGCCCGCAGTGGCTGTTAACTCAATCACATCTTCCTTAACTGTCTCCTTTAGCTTTGGGGGCCTGTGCACTGGACTGCCTAGGTTCTGTTGTGTTAAAACTCGGAATCGCAGAGTGAGGGTGACTGGCCCCTGCTCCCGCAGAGTGGGCCCTATCTGGGTGTAGCAGATGGGACGCTCCCTGCCTCTCTCATCTTCCTGTTTTCACTGGCTGCTTCCCTCTGCTCTTAGTTACTGTGGGTGGCTCAGGCCTGGGTCTCTCTGAATTTCCCCTAAGGGAATGTGTTCTTGATCAAGCTGTCTCTTTTCACGTCTTCACTGATGGCTTCCAAAACTGCCTTGAGTCCTTTTCTGTGTGTTCCATCTATCACCCGTCAGCATGTCTTATTTGCCATTCTCTCAGACTCTTCTCATCTGGATTGACTGCTCCTTCCCGCTTCACCAATCCTTCCCCACATTTGACTCGCACATTTGAAATGTTGACACAATCTTTGGTTTCTTTCTTTTATTCTTCATTTTATTCATTAAAACTGTTTCATTCTTGATATTACATGCCTGACATGTGTGTGTATTCACTTGTTTACACACTCTTTTTATGTGATGTAGCAGGTGCATCTTCCATACAGCAAATTTCTTTCTTAAATCACGTCTGTCTGTCTGTCTGTCTATCTATCTATCTATCTATCTTTCTCTGCACTTGTCTCTGCTGTGGGGCGTGCACATGCAGAGGTCAGAGGACAGCTTTGAGGAGTTGGTTCTTCCCCCATATAGGTTCTGGGGCTCGAACTCAGGTTGCCAGGCTTTGTGGCAAGGGTGTTTACCTGCTGAGCCATTTTCCAGGCCAGACCTGCTGTATAGTCTTGACTAGGATCTTTCATGACTCTGTGCTTCAGTTTTCCCAGCATAAATGTGGGCAATAATAGTGGTTCTCTAAGGTTGTGAGGACCAAGAGTTAATGAAAGAGGCAGGATGCCCCCTTCAGTGGCGGCCATGAGGTCTCCGTGGCTGACCCAGTGAAGCTTGCTCTCTTCACAGTGTTGCTGGTGAGTTGTTTCCAGTCTGCTCTCAGCAGCTGCACCAGCTGGCTGCTGTGGAATTCAGATGTGAACTGGAAGGGTTCTCCAGGCTGGCTGCCATGCTGCTGCTTCTCTTCACTACTAAGGGATTTAGTTTGGGGACATACAAGGGACTTAGTCAATACTTGGTGATGACTGACTTCATTTACAGTCAGTTCTCCATATTTAACTATCCATGGATGGGAAATAGTAGGAAATAATTGTGTATGTATTGCATGTGTACAGTTTTTCCTTGACATTCCTAACCAGGATAGTGGGATGGACTGTCCCTGTGGCCTTACATTGCAGTAGGCATTGTGAGTGATGTAGAGGGTTAGGATGAGCTGGGGACTGTGGGTGGGTTTCTGTGCAGTTGCATAACCAGCTCAAACAACTACAGATGTTAGTGTGTGGGGTGCCCTGGAATGGATCCCTCATTAATGTTAGGTCTTCCTTTTTCACTTCGTTACTACTTTTGGTTATATGATAGTTAAATATTTGTACCAGCTTCTTTGAGAGCAGGGAAACCAGTACATCCTTCCCAGAAGGATTTTCATGTGCCTCTATTGATTATTGGCAGTTAAGGAGTTAATGATTTTTCTTATTTTGTTTTTCTTTCTCCATTTATCCTCTAAGCAGTATTACTGAATATAAAACATAGCTTACCTCTTTTTGGTTTTCCAAGACAGGTTCTCTCTCTCTGTAGCCCTGGCTGCCCTAGAACTCACTTTGTAGACCAGACCGGCCTTGAACTCACAGAGATCTGCCTGCCTCTGCCTCCTGAGTGCTGGAACTAAAGGCATGTGCCACTGCATCCAGCCATAGCTTACCTCTTAAAGAATGCTTTTCTAGGAAGTATAGAAGGGTTTTAGTTTCTAATCCCTAGGAGGGTTTTGTTTTAATGCATAGAATATGGATATTTTTACTACTTGAAGCAGCCGTTAAACATCTTATGATAGTCTTCACACCAAGTTTAAAAACTGAGACACAGAAATGGTACTGTATGTACATGCCTCCTTGGAAGGCCTTCTGATATCTTCTTTTGAGTCTAAAATTGAAGAGTACTGTTACCAGGGCTGGAGTGATACTTCAGCTGTTAAGAGCCTTGGCTGCTCTACCAAAGGACGTGGGTTTGATTTGGCGCACACACATAGTTGTTCACAACATCTGTAACTCTAATTCTGGGGAATCTGATGTCCTCTTTTGGCCTCTGTGGGACTGCACAAAAGTGGTATACGTTATAAATGTAGGCAAAACACCCATGCAGATAAAAATAAATAACACTTAAAATACTGTTATCAACTTAGCTTTTTATTAATTCTAGTTAGTTAATGCATAGTTTTGAGTTGTAGATGTTCTCACCATAGACCAAATATTTTTAGGCTTCCTTTTCAATGCTAGCATGTAGCTATATTTGCTTAATATTTTTTTTAAGATTTGTTTTTATTATTTTAAGTGTGTGTTTTGTACACACACACACACACACACACACACACACACACACACACAGCCACCCCTTGAGGGCAGAGGCGTTAGGTTCTCTGGTGAGTTACAGCGGTTATGAGCTGCCTGATGTGGGTGTTAAGAACTGAACTCTCATCCCCTGCAGGAAGAGTCCGTGCTCTGAGCCGCTGACCCATCTCTCCACCCTTCTTTTTAGATTCATAAACCTTTGTCAGTAACTTGGGCTTGGGCATGCTATTTTTGAAACTATGTAATTGGATGAGTCATAGTTTGAACTTGTCAGCCGCTTTGGGTTCTTGCCAGGAGCCATTCCCAGGTAAAGCTTGTAGTTTTATTTGTTGATTTCCAGACACTACAACTTTCTGAAGGGGACAGGCTTGAGCAAACGGCCAGATGCATCGTTCTAAGTGATCTTGGTTGCTTTTAACAGTACTTTCTTAATGCTAATGGATAGAGTATTGCTGACTGGTCTGTTCATGTGTTTAAAATTCAGAATACTTTTAGATTTCTTATGTGCGGACTGTGCCATTTATTTGCCTGGTTTTCTTTTGTTCTCTGGAATTTCATTCTTTCTAACAAAGTCCTGTTTGGAAGCCATGAAGTTGTCTTTGGTTTCTTCCATTTCATCCCAGGTAGTTGACATTATTTTACCAAATTTTAGTGTTCGCTCTCTCTCTCTGGCATTGAGACAAAAATTCACCCAGCTAATGTCTGTAATCCAGGGGTTTTAGTGTGCTCCGAGATTGTGTAGCCATCACTCTGTTTAATATAAAAAAGAAACTGTGTAATGTTAGGGTTCATTTCTCATCCCCCCTCCAGCCCAGACAGTCACTGGTTTATTTTCTGTCACTGTGTCCTCTCAGATATCCTGTTGGTGTCTCAGTCATGGAGATCCTGTGGTGTGGTTCTGTAGGACCTGCCCCTTCATGTGCTCTAGCAGCTCATAGATAGGGTAGATGTTGGGGTGGGCCAACTCAACCCTGGATCTGGGTTTGGTCAGCTGAGCTGATCAGCCTGGGTCTCCACCGAACCTTCCCTCTCCCAATGTCCCCCACTCCCCTGTGAGGGATGAGCCAGCTCCCCCACACTCACGCCACTGCCTACGCTGTTGCTGAGGCTAGCTCTCCCATGTGGTGGCCTGTGAGGGGTAGGGCTAGCTCTCCATGGCTGCTGAAGGCCCAGGCCAGCTCAGCACTGTGCCAGGAAATCAGCATGGCTTCAGGCAGCAGCCCAGACCATAGTCATCCAAATGGCCTTTGGTGGTAACATAGGCCTCAGACCAGCTGCAGTAGGATCAAGGACCAAGGACCCAGACATGGCCCCTGGTCGAAGCAGGGCCTGGACATCACCATGGACTCGGGTGGCAGTGCAGGCCACTCAGATCAGCATGGCCTCAGGTGGCAGCCCAGACCAGACATCTGCATGACCTTTGGTGTTAACACTGGCCACAGACATCAACACAGACCATGGCTGCAGTAGGACCATGGACCCAGACATGGCCCTGGTGTGGGGGTGGGAGGTGATGGTGGCAGCCCAGGCCCAGAGAGCACCATGGCCTCTGGTGGCAGCACAGGCCACGCAGGGCAGTTTGGCCCTGGGTGAGAGCATGTCTTCCCCCCCATCCCAGACGTCAACATGGCCTCAGGTGGCAGCCCAGACCAGGGACATCCTAATGACCCTTGGTGACAGCACTGTCCATGGACATGGACATCATGTGCAGTAGGGCCACAGACCCAGCCATGGCCCTCAGTGGCAGCCCGGCACATCATGGCCTCAGGCGGCTGCACAGGCTGCTCACATCTGCCTGCTCTAGTTCCACCTCTCCACGGCACATGCACTGCTCCACTTCTCTCTCTCCCGTCTCCCCACCGAGTCCTCCAGCTTTCCCATCTCTCCATCACGTGCTTGTTCATTGTAGTGCGCCTGCCATTCCGTGCCGGGGTGGGGGGTGGGGGAGGTGGGGGCTGGGTGTCTTCTGGGTTTTGTTTTTGTTTTGTTTTTTTCAATAAAGTCATCTTAGTGGGTGTGCCATGGTTCTTTGTGGTTTTGATTTGCAGTTCTTCAACAACTAACTGATGTCAGACGTCTCATGGGCTTGTTGACTGTGTCTTTGGAGAAATCCACTCAAGGCTTTTGCCCATTTTTTAAATTGAATTGTTTCTTTGTCATTTAAATGTGAAAGATCTTTATTCTGGATACAAATACTAACAGATATATGATTTGCAAATAATTCTCTTCTGTGGTTTGTCCTTTCTCTTTGGTATTATTTGAAAAGCAGACATTTTAAAATTTTTATTTATTTTGTGTGTGTGGTGTATGTGTGTATGTGCACATGAATATATGCAGGTCTACTTGCCTGTGCATGTGGATGTAGAGGCAAGAGGTCAAGTGTAGATTTTACTTTTCCTGCCTATTGACATCTCCTGAACAGCATGCATATTTTCCTGACCTCCCGGGTGTCCTCCATCATTTCTCTGAGAAGTGACACTTCTCAGATTGGGTTGTGTATCATATTCAAAATGTCTTATTGTTAGATCTGATGGTATTTTGGAACTGGAAGAGGGTGCCGTTTATAGAGGCCTATGGGTTTTGTTTTGTTCTGTATTTTAAAATAACTGTCCCTTCTCTTGTGCTCCAGTGCTTGGTGACGTTGCTAAGATAGAACCACACTAGATAGCCTGTGTTTATTTTGAGACATGCATAGTAAGAAGCAGGAATTTTAAGTCTGAGCTGGGACATTTCGGTGGTAGGCTATTTTAAGAGACGGGAAGCCCAGTTCAGCAAGGCTCACCTGAAGGCACACAGATGCTGGCAGACAACCAGGGTTCTGGTGCTGTTGTTCCTTGACGTTTTCTCAGTCCCATTTTTCCTTCTGGGAGATATTAGGATTAGTATCCTCAAGGGACTTTTTTTTCCCCTCTTCCTTTAAACTTTGTCTCAAATGTAATTATCTTTCTGGATTTCAAGAACTTGTGGTTTGAATCTAGTGTAGTGGGGAAAAAAGGAAATCTGCTTCTTGGTGCCACTTGGTAAGGATTTTTTAAAAGCATCAGAAAACGGTCATCGATGAGAAACTAGATAGCCTTGTTTGTGTTTCTTGCTAGCAACAAACCAATTTAAAATTGCTCTTGGAATTTAAAGGCTAAGGATAGGAAAGACCAGTTGTGCTTTCCCCTTTAGGGTTTATTCTCACTGTTCTAGTTGGAGGTGACAGTAGTACCCTGGAGTGCGGGTGCCCACGGAAGGCGATTACGGTGTTGGTTCCCTGGAGCTGGACTCAGTTGTGAGCTGACTAACATGAGTGATGAGAACTGAACTCTGGTTCTCCACAAGAGTGGTAGTACATGCTCTTAACTACTGAGCCGTCTCTCCATCACCCCATCTGTATCCTTACCTTCTCTGCGTCTGGACACCTCATGTGTGATTGATGATACAGTAAGTGCTGTTCTTTGATTTCTGTTTTAACTTCTCTACTGAGACTGAGCAGAAGCAACACTGTCTCGACAAAATAATGGGGGGGAAAGGTAGACGCCAATTTGAATTTATTAAGTCAGAAATTAGCCTGAAGTTGTGAGCTCTGAAGTAAAAAGATGCCTGGAGGAAAACAGAACTATCTTCATTAAAACGCAAAGCTGAGAGACTTAATCCCTGTGTGTATCGGGAGTACTCTAGATTTTCAGGAAAATCTCACCCGGTGGGGTAAACAGTTGCAGTTCTCTAAAAGCTGTTCTTGTCCCTTCTGTCGTTGGGGGGGAGCCATGTTCCCCACAGACCTCTATGTCCTGCCCTTTAGTCCCCGCCCTTGGCATTGTGCTGGGCTCACGGATGTGTCAGAGTTTCCTGTTCTTTCTGCCCTTGTGGAGCTGAGTTTCTGAGTAACTCAAGTTGTCCTGTGCTGCTTTTGTGAATAACCCTGGGCAGACCACGATCGTTCTTTTGAAACACGGAGACTGAACTCTGAGACTTCCTTTATTTTCTAAACTTCTTTGGTTCAAATGATTTTTGTTGCTGTTGTTTGTTTCTTTGTTGTTTTGAGACCAAGTCTTGCCGTGTAGGTGTGGGATGGAACTCCTGCTCTGTAGCTGGGACTGTCTGTGTAGACCAGAATGGTCTCTCATTGTCGAGGAGCCTCCTGCCTCTGTCTCCTGAATGCTGGGATTGCAAGTGTGAGCCGCCATGTCCCGCTCCAGTGGGTGTTTGTAACTGAGTACTTTTTATCAGCTGTAGACAGGAGTAACAGCACCTGCAACAAGTTAACAAAAGGGGAAACCAGGCAGCGTCCAGTGACAAAATCGGAACCTTGCCTGGGTTTCGGGATCTCCATTCAGGACTGTATGGGGGCTTGTAGGAGATAAGGGAAACTTACTCATAGCCGCCGTTTATGCTGTCCTGGGCTTTCTAATGTCGGTGCGTGCGTGCGTGCATGCGTGCGTGCGTGCGTGCGTGCGTGTGTGTGTGTGTGTGTGTGTGTGTGTGTGTGTGTGTATATGATTGCTTCATAGGAGAGAGATGTGACTCCTATGTTGTATGCAATCCTACACTGAGCACCTGAGCATTCACCTGCCATGCATCTTGGGAAGATGTAGCCCGTGTGTTTGGTGTGGTCGCAGGCTCATCATGGATTTTGTCTGCAGTATAACTCTCCTGTTCTGTTGTTTCAGCTTGGATTTACTTTGGGCAACGTGGTTGGAATGTATCTGGCCCAGAACTATGACGTAAGTATCATACTCACATCTTTCTTGGATCTCTGTAACTGTTTCATAGTTATTTTTCTCTCTCAAGGTGAAGTTTGCCTACTAGCATAAACCAGGTCCATAAGTGTGAGTCCTTAACTTTATAGAAAGTTTTTCTAAATAAATAAAGAAAGAAAGAAAGAAAGTTTTTCTGTTGTTTGAAAAAATAATTGAACTCACAGATAGATGGATGTCCCCATATCATCACAAGAGAATTGGGATGTGGATTTATAGAGTGTGGTTCATGTAAGGAAGACAGTTTGGTGGAGTGGGGAGTTACATCAACCTTACTGTAGGGATGAGGGGTGGAAAACAGGATGTCACAACCGGATGAGGAACCCGAAAGGTGTTTTAGAAAGACAAGGGATTATACTTTCTTGTGTAGTAAAGGTTTTAGTGTGGCAAAAGGCGTCCCGTCACTAGAATCTAGTTTTCTAGCCAGGGACTTTATTGCCTTGTCATTTGTTGCAAATAGATATGTATCTTTTAGTTGGCACTGGGTTGAAGACTGAGTTGGGTCTGGCTTTCAGAGAGGGCACATAAACTTAACACTGATAGCTTTTGTATGCAGGGCTGAAGCAAAGAAATACCACTGTTGAGCAGGTCTCCTCCAGAGGAAGTCAAAACCTTGCAAAGGCAGTATTAAAAGAAGAAACATGAAAGAATATTGGTTAGGTAGATGCTAAATTATAATGCTGCCTTTTTCTTTTAAAGATGCCAAACATGTCAAAAAAACTTGAAGAGATTAAAAAGGACCTGGAAGCCAAGAAGAAACCGCCTAGTTCCTGACGCTGCCAGGCACTGTACTCCGGACCCACCAGCTCCCTCTGGAGGGACCTGCCTCCTTCATAGCCGCATCCCAAAGCTGTGTTCCTCTTCAGCCTCAGACCCTGCCAACATGGGGCCAGAAGTCGGGTTTCCTTGCGTTTTCAGCAGCTTCTCTTCCTCCTGTAACTTCCGTCCAGCTGCATCCGAGTCCTAAGACTGGAATTATGGTGCTAGGTTAGCAAACACATTCTTTCTTAGTGCTCGTTCACCTGTCCTCTGGGAGTTCTACCACCCACTGTCAAGAGAAAAACGAATGAGTTTGGATAGCTGATTTCACTCTCTAGCAGTCAAACAGGAGCTTGTTAGACGTTTGTTACTAAAATTTGTTGTCAAAGTAATTAAAATCAGTACCTTCAAGCCAGTTTCTGAATTATCCATTTATTTTGTTATCAAGGAGCTCCATGATTGATAATTTAACCAATAAATCATTTGCTTGTCATTAACCAAGAAACTGAATTCTATAAGAACTGGGAAATTTTAAACATGCAAAATAATTGTTGTCTGAGTAGAGTTCAGTCTGTTTAGCCTCGAGTGTTCTTCTTTAATGATAAATTTGCTCTGACTCTGCCATCAAAAGAACCATTCTTTATGCGTGCACATGACATTATGTGATAGGTGGATAAGTGAGAAGCTGTTGATAAAAGAATGATAAACATTAAAGTATGTACTAACTATATAGCTTTATAGCTACTCTCCCTAAGAGAAATGTGGTCCGAATGTGTGATAAAATGAGACCATGGGGGAAAATTCTGCTTTTTTCCACAGTTGAAGCACCCCCCGCCCCAATGAGAATGGATCATCAAGCATCATCATCATCTTTTTTTTTTTTTTTTTTTTTTTTTTTAATAAAGACAGTCTCCCTGTGTTACCCAGGGTGGCCTTGAACTCCTGGGCTTAAGCAATCCTCCTGCCTCAGCCTCTGGGTGCTGGGACAGTCCTCCCTGTGTTGCTCAGGGTAGCCTTGAACTTCGGGGCTCAAGCAATCCTCCTGCCTCAGTCTCAGGTGCTGGGACTACAGGTGTGCACCACAGTGTCCGGCCTAGTCCATTTTTTTAAGTAAAAATATTCTAAAAGGTATCTGTTCCACAGGAGGTGATATGAAGTGACTTCACACGAAGGTTCTTTGTAGTTTCTGTCTTATTCCCAGGTATAGTTCTTCAGGCGATCCCCGGTTTCTTGTGTACCTTTGAGAAAGTGTCTAAACACACTTGTGTTTTGGTTTTGTTTACACAGTACTCTGCCTTTTGTCTTCCTTGCCTTTTACTTTTGTTTGACACAGAGTGTTAAGCCCATGCTTTATAGTCAAGATGACTTCGAACTTCTGATCCTCCTGCCTCTGCTTCCCAGGTGCAGGGATTATAGGTGTGTACCACCATGCCCAGCTGCTCTTTTTAAAGTTCTTTTCTCTTTCCTTTTCTTTTATTTCATTTGTTTGCTTTTTTGAGACAGGATCTCACTATGTAGCCCCGGCTGGCCTGGAACTCTCTATGTAGACCAGGCTGGCCTCGAACTCACAGAGCTCCACCTGCCTCTGCCTCCTCAGCACTGGGATTAAAGCTGTGCTCCATCGTGCCTGACTTGCTTTTGTCTTCTTAATGGAACATATTCCATGTCAGTGTGTTAAGAACAAGGAAGCTTGACCCTCTGTTCGCTGTGTAAGATTCTATTGGATGGATATTTCATGATTGAATGTGCACCTGATGAATGTTTAGGTTGTTCTTTTGCTGGTGTGGTGATAGCCACGAACCTGCTGTCCACATCTACCCAGAGTATAGCTGTAAGATAAAGCCCTGGAAGTCTAGTTTGCGGGAAGACAGAGTCTTGTTTCAGAGGGCTTGTTGGGCAGCTTCTCTGACAGTGCCTTTCTGAAGATATTTCAGTGGACAACAGCTGCAAGGATTACTTAGAGACACCTGTTTTCAGAAGGGGGTGGCACCGATCCCGTATGGGAGTCAACATGGCGCTCATGCTTGGGAATGCATTTTATCCCTGTAAAAGTCATTTTTTGATGGGAGACAGAGGAAGAGCAAATTATGGTTTGGCTTCTCCCTAGCAGTGGGGAGTGGGCAAGTGGTGTGTTCTTCTGAAACTTTGTAACACCTACCTCATGAGGGTTTCATGAGAAACAGTTGAGATGATGTATGTGCTCTGTTACACTGTGCTTTGCAAACTATTCAATAAATAGCAGATATTAGTTGAAACATGCTGCTTTGAGCCATACTGCTTTCGTGTTTCTATAGTCACTTTGGAACCAGTTCATGAATCGCGTAGAATGTGGTAGTATTCTGTGGTTAGTCTCTTGGATATTAATGAAAATATGCAGTATCCGGTATCCACTGTCCTTGTACTGCCCAGCTCACAAGATTTGATTGTGAATGACTAGATCCTTAGCAGAATAAACTACAGCCTCAAAAGAAGAAAGGTTTGTCACACTCGAGGATATTCAGAATGCTAGATAGAGGCTTACTTAGCAAGCTTTTGGCAAAGAACCGCCATGACAGCATTGTTGTATGGGTAGCTGCTTTGAAGGTAATGGGCCTTTAGATATTAGGAGATTACGTTTTTATATAAAGAAAGACTTATTCATACTATTTTTTAAAAGGTTTATTTTATGTGTATGAATGCTCTTTCTGCATGTATGGCTTGATGTCAGAAGAGTGCATCAGATCCCATTACAGATGATTGTGAGCCAGCATGGGCTTGCTGGGAATTGAGCTCAGGACCTCTGGAAGAGCAGCCAGTGCTCTTAACTGCTGAGCCATCTCTCCAGCTCCTATTCATATTATTTTTAATTATGTGTGTGTCTGCATGTGTGCTGCAAGTCGCAGAAATATGAAGTAGGATTTTAGCTGACAGTGGCAAAAGCTAATACCTGGAATAACAGGGCTCTTCCAGATAATAAAGTCAAACCTCAAGGAATATTGGTGATATTGGCTTTTGAATATGTTAGCTGTTTCCTGCAGTGAATTTCTTGTGTGCTATTGTAGCTTTCCCATTTGATTCTTTCCCCAAGAACTTCTAACAGTATGGTTGATCGTTCATTGGCACAATTTCCCCTATACAATTGGGGTATTTGTATGACATCTCCAGGCTTTTGTTTCCCCTTTTTAGCATTAGACTGAGAAGTCTGCCTATATGTAATTATCTTCATTAGCAAGCATCCGGCCAGGGCCATCTCCAGACAAAAGTATTTTATCTGAGATAAACATCGAAGGACAGACTGCAGATAGATAAGCATTCAGACTGCCTGCTAGTTTCCTGAGATAGGGTAAATGTCTTACTGATACAACCACCAAGGCCAGGTAGATGTTAGGTACAAAGCTTTATTAAGCTTAAATCCTCCTTTCTCCCATAGCCCTAGTGGTATCTCTAGTTCTAAAGACTCCCCCTTTAACAGTTAACTCAGAACAAAAGGGCTTTTACATACCACCATACCACGTGTATCAAGCTGTGACACAGGCTACCTAGCTACTGAGTACACTTGCCTGCCCTACCAGAAAGCGGCACAGCCAGAGAATAACTGATTGTATGTGTATATAAACTGGGAACTTGAAAGAAGATGGACGGATGAAATGGAAAGAACTTTGAGAGAAAATAGAAGGGACAGAGAGGAGCTAAGTATGAGAACAGAAATGAAGCTGTGTAGATAGAATTGGTTTAGAAGAATAAAAGGAATGGACTAAAGAGCTCAATGTACTTAGATTCATTTGACATCCCTCAGATTAATTCTTTGCCGCTGGTAGCGTCTCTTCTGGAACTCTGGGAAAAGGATATAAGGGGCTGTACCTCTACAGTCTTTGTTACATGTGAGTATATTCATGTGAGTGCAGGTACCTTGAAGAGACAAGGGGCTCAGATCCCATTCACCCTCACAGATGGTTGTAAAACACTTGCTGGGAACCGAACTCTGGTCCGCTGGATGAGCAGCAAGTGCTCTTAACCAGTGAACCATCTCTTCAGTCCCAAGGTCTTCTTACATTATATTATGTAGTCAAACTCTTGGGGACTGAGGGCTTCCCTCAGGAGTGACACTTACCTGTAAGGGAAGCTGCCTTCATTTCAGCTCCAGCATAGGAATTGGCACACAGTGAATAGAGGCTAGTTGCAAGTTTGCTATTCAGGTACAGTCTCCTGATGTGTTTGCTGTGTTTATTTTCTGGTCCTGGGGATCAGACTCATGACCTTGTACATGCTGGGCAAGTGTTCTGCTATAGAGGCATATCCCCAGCCCTGGCTTTCTATTCTGTAGTAGTGAAAGGGAGCTCAGTTCTTGGGCAAGACATTAGCCATTGACATAAATGTTGGAAGAGTCTGGAACCATTGTGAGTTGTGGGGGGCAGGGATTGGAAATTGGTAATGTGAGTGGGATTGTGATTGTGAAGACCCATCACCGAGACATGGCCCTCCTCATCTCCATTTAAAAGATACTTGAGAATTCTGGGGATATATTTTAAGAAAACTTTACCTTAGGTGACCAGCTTCCTCTGACACATGAAATAGAAGACTTCAGGATTGTTGGGATTATTTTATGTATTTACATATGTATGCACATATTTATTTAGTTTCTCACAGGGTTTCTCTCTGGAGTCCTGGCTGTCCCAGACCAGGCTGACCTTGAACTCAGAGATTTGTCTACCTCTGCCTCCTGAGTGCTGGGATTAAAGGTGTGAGCCACCACTGCCTGACACGATTGTTGGAAATTTAATAACTACACTAAACTTGAAAGACATATCCTCAAACTGTAAACCTGGAGAAAAAAGCCACCAAACGTTTGATTTCAAAGGGTGACATTTTATGAATCATCACAATGGCCTCTTTAGACTTCTGAGCTGATGTTGTATGGAGTTAAGGAGATACCTACTTCTGGTATAAAGGAGAAATCTGATTTCTCTTTCTCTAACTTGCTGCAGAGAAAAGCGAGAGGTGTGGCTTTCCTCGGCTGTCCTACTGGTCATGGTGTACACGACTACATCTGTAATGTTTTCGTTTCCACGGGGCAGTTCACGCCCTGGATACTGTGCTGGTGTTTGTTTTTCTGGTGAGGTCTTCTACATTTAAAATAGTACATTAAAGGTCCTCCTTGTGAAAGAACACTATACTGTACTGTAGCAAATGAAGCCTTTCTTAAGCTCCCAGCCATGGGTCTGCTCCTGACACCTATCAATGAGTTCTTTTTTCCCTGCTCTTAGGGCCTTGCTTATGGAAAGGAACAGGGCAGTGAAGGGAAAATATTTTAAGACCTTGCGTGTTCTTTCTGGGGAGTTTGTGGTACTTAGAATTTCAAGGGTTCAGTATATGCTTTTCCTGAGTCTGGTTGCAACATACTCAGCCAAACGAGGGACGTCATGGATGGCAGTTTTATGAGGCACAGTGGAAGCAAAAAAGAACGGAGAGGGATTTCATGGAAAGAGCCCAGGGTGGAGCATTGCCTGAATCATTGCCACGGTGGCCGGAGGGTGGGGAAGGTGTGGTGAGGTGTGCCAGCACACGTGCAGATGCGCAGGGCTAGGACAAAGTGCCGTGGAAGAAGATACCGTGTTCACTTAGAGTTTCAGCCCCTTTAAGTCAGTGGGTCGAGCATCTTGCAGTACTGACAGTGATTCTAATGTTTAGAGATACTAACAGGAGGGTCTCGGCATGTGACATTGACTGTGCTGTCTTTGGTATTCACAGGGGATTGGTTCCAGGCCCCCTGTAGATACCAAGGTCCAAGATGCTCAAGTCCCTCATGTACAGTGGTGTGCATCTGCATAGAGCTGGCACATATCCTCCATGGAAGGAGAAGTAGCAGGGTTTTTTTTTTTGTTTTTGTTTTTCCATAACAGAAACCGTTTATTGAGCATTTACATTGTTCCATTTCATTTAACCATTTAAAGCATTAGTATTATTATAATATGTATAGCATATCAAACTGAGGACCACTGGAATGAAATGACATTTTCACAGTTGGTAATTTGGGAAGGAACAGGTCAAAAATTTGAATTCATATTTTTTTTAAAATTTTTTTTATTTTTTGTTTTGCAATACAATTCAGTTCTACATATCAGCTATGAATTCCCTTGTTCTCCCCCCTCCTGCCCCCCTCACCTTCCCCCCAGCCCACCCCCCATTCCCACCTCCTCCAGGGCAAAGCCTCCCCTGAGGACTGAGATCAACCTGGTAGACTCAGTCCAGGTAGGTCCAGTCCCCTCCTCCCAGGCCGAGCCAAGCGATCCTGCATAGGCCCCAGGTTTCAAACAGCTGACAGCAGTTTTTAAAAAGCCGTGATGATGGACGTAAGTCTTCGTGACATGTAGGTGCTGAATGTGGAAGGTCATACCCGTGCTTGCTGTTGCTGTGAGGAAACGCCCTGACCCAAAGCAACTTGTGGAGCAGAGTTTATTTTGCTTGCAGGTTGCAGTCCATCATCAAGGGGACCCAGGAGCTCAAGGCAGGAACCTAGAGGCAGAAACTGAAGCAGAGGCCAAGGAGGACTGCTGCTTACTGACTTGCTTCCCGTGGCTCATGGCTCAGGTGCCTTGCGCAGCACAGGTCTACCTGCCCAGGGACGGCACAGCCTATAGAGGGCTAAGCCCTCCTATGTCAATTAGCAATTAAGAAAATACCCCATGCCGGGTGGTGGTGGTGCACGCCTTTAATCCCAGCGTTCGGGAGGCAGAGGCAGGTGGATCTCTGTGAGTCTGAGGCCAGCCTGGTCTACAGAACGAGTTCCAGGACAGCCAGGACTGTTATATAAAGAAACCTTGTCTCAGAAAACAAAACAAAAGCAAAAACGAAAAAAGGAAATAATCTATAGACATGCCCACTTGCCAATCTGATGGGGGCAGTTCTTCAGTTGAGGTTGCCTCTTTCCAGATGTGTCAAGTTGATAATTGAAGGTAACTATGACATGGATGACTTAAAGGGATTTCAAAGGCAGCTTTGAGAATAAGATGCAGCCATACTTAATATCCTCAGCTCTGTTTCATCATCTGGAAGATGAGCTGGTGTAAGACGATTGTATTTTCACAAACACTGTGTGATACTAGAAAATAAAAATCAAATTGTACCAAGAGGAGGGCTGGAAGTGAAGTGCTTTTAGAAGACTAGAGGGTACCCACATCTGCCGCTCCGTTATCGAGGTAGGCAGTCAGGTTTGGCCTGAGTCCGGGTTAGGGAAGAAGGTGCTGTTTGAGCACGGCCACGTCAGACTGTGATGGTTAAAGGCGTCTGCTAATGGAGACCGGGCAGCAGCTCCTGTGGGAGGTGCCATTGCTTTCCCCGAGGAAGACTCCGATGGCTGAAGGTGGGCAGTAATTCTAAGAACTCTTCCTTAGGCCACCTTCCCTTTCTCTTTCCTTTTTACCTCCATACTCCCTCAATCATGTCACCTATGCTTTTCTTATCCAACCCAGGGTCTTAGAGTTCTGTAGTGGTTCAGAACTGTGAGACCCATCCTGGCAACAGGAGAAACACCTCGACTTTTTTGGTTTTTTTTGAAACAGGGTTTCTCTGTGTAGCTTTGGTGCCTGTCCTGGATCTTGCTCTGTAGACCAGGCTGGCCTCGAACTCACAGAGATCTGCCTGCCTCTGCCTCCGGAGTGCTGGGATTAAAGGTGTGCGCCACCACCGCCTGGTGGGATGCCGTTACTTTCAGGCCAGCTATACTGTTGGCGTTGTGTGTGGCCTTGTGAAGTCTTCACTGTTGTGATTGGCCAAATACTGGCCGTGCTCATTAGTAAGGTAGAAGAGGTCGTATTCCTGGTTAAACCTGGTTGGCTACATTCTGTGGAGCCTGGAAGCGTTGTCTGGCACACAAGGAACTTCACAACTCAGACGTGTGGTAAGCTAAAGGTGTGATTGAAGGGATACATTGTCACAAGGAAACTGTGTGCCCCCAGTGGTAAACTTAAATCGGTTACAACAGGGTAGTAACTGCAGGGGGCTCCTCTTTTCTAAGACACGTTCAAGAAGCAACTGATAGTGAAATCAGAAGCGCAGAATGGCCGCAAACAAGGGATGGAAATCTCCATCTAGCCACCCAGCAAGGGCATCTGATGGGAAAACCGACACGCACCTCCAGTGGAAGGAGTAGGCCTTGCTTCACAGTGAGTTATTTTCATCAGAAACATTTATTGAGCAGTTAGAGTTTAATACATTGTAAAGAACGCAAGACACATCTTCCCCTCAGAGGGCTCAGGGATGCATAGGAAGGACCAGCAGGGCCTTTGGGCACTACTTAGAACTTGGTGTTCTCAGAAACAAACTAGTCATTACATGGAGAAGCAGGTGTAATATCAATGCTGCGGTCCTAGCTGGAGTTTTGGTCTCCCTAATAAGACACGTGTGAACTTTTTTCCGCCCTCACCACACTCACAAGGCAATAGCATTTCCGGTTAATGACAGTGCATAGAGATGCTGATCCCACAATGCTTTTTTTTTTTTAAACCGCCACTTTTGATGGAAGAAGGCCAGCCTCTTTGTAAAGGGGAATATTATTTCTTTACAGGAATTTGGTGCCAAGGTAAAGAGAGAGAGAGAGAGAGAGAGAGAGAGAGAGAGAGAGAGAGAGAGAGAGAGAGAGAGAGAGAGAGACTAAAGGCAAATAAAACTGATGAAGGTACAGATTGCCACAAAGAGGACCTCCCAAGGGTTACCTTATCCTAGACACAGACAGAAATGCTTGAGAACGCTAGGTAAGGCTTTCCCCCAAAGAGAGGTCACAGGTCTTGTGGTCTGTGTAGGCAGAATGCTCTGCTATTTCCGGTTCCTAGGAAGGTATGACAGGGAGGCCAGACGGTTTGTGAGGCTTCCCTCAGGGAACTAAGGCTTGCAGCGTTTCTGGTCTTCAGGAAGAGTTAGGGCTGGACACAGGGAGAGAGCAGCTGTAGGCTTTCTTGAGAGTCGGTGCTAAGGGGAGCAGGCAGGTTGGGAGGGAGACACACCCAACGTGTCTGGTGGCAGGTAGAGGAATCTGGTGATGGATGTCCTCCATATGGGTCTGGGCGGTGTGCTCCCGGTGGTCTTCTTTGCCGGTGGTTCAGCTCTGGCTGTGCAAATTAACTGTCCACTTGTGTTAGGTCTGATCAGTGATGTTGCTGACCTTAGCCCAGGCTGGGAAAGTGTCCAAGTGGAAGAGGCTAACTCCCCAAGTATTGATGGCCACCATCACTATCACCAGGCCAATGACATTGACTCCTAGGCCAGCTTTCACCTGCAGGACACAAGCCAGAAAAAACCCTGGTCATTCTGAGTCAACAGCAGCCAGACTGCCCCACAGTGAGCCTTTCCTAGGCCTCGACTTAGTCCTGCCCCCATGCCGTTCTGATTTCTCTCAGTAGCTGCCTGGCCTGCTCCAGTTCTACCTTATCAAGGTGTACCCATCTGTGGAAGGACTGGAAAGGCTGAGAGGTAGTGGAGGATGGGAGAGAGTGTTAAGAATCGCCTTCGCTTCTTGCTTATAGCACACTCATCATTAAGAAGAAGCCTAGGAGGTCTGTGAGCTAGCTGGAAAACCAGATCTGAGGAATGTTGTTGTTTGTGCAACAAAATGATGGGGGAAATATATTCTACATAAGAGATCTCCTGAGCAGGAAGGCAGAGCCTCCTAAGTGCTCAGTACATTAAGAATGTAGGAGAGGCTGTGTTTTGCCACTGTTACCATCTCTCCATCCCCAGCCCCCAAGGAACAGCTGAGGGATGTAGAGTACCTAGGGTTACTTAGGGGAGTAGCTGCCGCAGAGGGCCTTTGCTTCTTCCTTAAGAGGAAAGTGTACCTCTGACAGGACCCATTTCATTTCTGCCTGGGCATCGACACTCACAGGTCGATGATGTGAAGGATGGTGGACTGGCTGAACGGGGACCCGGGGTCAGGGCAGCTAGCACCCTTCCACTGAGTAACCAAGCACATAGCTTGTAGCTCAAGCAGGTCCTCTAGCTAGTAGGAAGCTGGGGGATATTATAAGGGAAAAATGGATGCTGGAAAATTGTTCAAAACCCACGACTAGCCTTCTGGCTAGGACCTGAACTTCTCCGTCATCCTGGGCCCCTGTTGTGTGAGGAGTAGACCATGCTTTTCAGCAGATGGTGGATGGGTTTTAACTTATTAAATTAAGGATGTACCTAGTTGGAAGCATCTTGTTGAACAGATGAAGAGACTGGAGATTTAAAGTTAGCATCATGCTAGGAATGGAACCTGACACAGGTTCACTTGTCTCCTAGTTCCTTTGTTAAGTACTGTCTCTGATAATTAATACAAAGGCTAGGGGGGTGAGGGGTCAGCCACACAGGGGAAGTGGAGGCAAGAGAGTTGAGGCAGAGCTCAGCATGAACAGTCTAAGGGTCATGGAGTAAGAGGAGAGGGGGAGGGTGTGGCCATGACCTCCTGCTCCGAAGTCATCCCGATGAAGAGCAGTTTTAATGGTGGAGAAGGGTCTCCCAAAACTTCCTTCCTTGGCTTCATCTGCTGTTTTGTGTGGCCGCTGAGGAAAACAATTTCACCTCAGCAAGGGTGCTGGGACCCTCCTTCAGACCGTTGGGCCTCAGTGGTTTGTGTTAGTGTGTTTAATATCTCCTCCACCTGTGGTCAGCTTTGAGGATTAAGATCAGCCATAATTATAGGCTGGAATATGGGTATGCTCAACGCTAACAGCAGCCACAGAATGTCTCTGCAGAGCCGTCTCTTGTGAGCCAGCTGGAAGCCAGAGCCCGGGGAGGAGACATTTTAGTTTATATCGCTGCTTCAGGGCTTCCTTGCTTGGGTGAGAACTGAACAGAAGGATCCTGTTCTCACAAGATACCTTTCACCTTGGGTTTGTACAGTTTCTCATACTCCATTGTCTACGAATAAATCAGCACTTGTCCAGGGAAGGTTTGTGCAAGCTCATGCCTTCTGGAACGAGGCCACAGCCTGTGCCCTGGTAGCTGTCTCTATCCCTGGGCCTGCTTTTTTCCAGATGAGAGTTAGGGAAAGCCCATTGCTATTCCTGGAGCTTACAGGCCAACCAAGAACCTTTTGACAGGAGTCATTTTTTCCACACACCAGAGAGAGTGCTGGGAGCCTGCTATGAAATAGGAGACTCCAGGAGAAGCCCACACAGAGAACCGTCCCTACCCTCAGGGGATGGGGCCTGGCAGAGGGCACCCACAGCTCACCATGTCTTTGATCTGGCAATGCCCGTAGCTGAAGACGATGGCGTTGGGGGGGTTGCCCACAGGCAACATCACAGCAAAGGAGATAGACATGGTGACCGGGACCAGGGTGTATAGTGGATTGATGTGCAATGTTTCAGACTAGAAGAGAGAAGTCACAGTGATGTTAACTTTGAGAACAGGTTGGCATGGAATGTGCTCTAATGATGGCTTGGTGTTGGACACCATATTCTGGGCTAGGTAGTTCCCTGCCCTCTGAGGCACACAGTGCTTTTGCCCACTAGGGCTGAAACGCTGAGGCAATTCCAAGGGTGAATGTTTGAGCTTTGAGGGCGAGGGGACATCTTAATGAAGTGGTTCTTGAAGTTCCTTCTTTAGCCAAGAAATCCCTTCTTTAAGAAAATCTTATGAATCAGTGGCTTTAATTGAAGCAAAAATCCCTCACCCTTGGGGTATAGATCTGAGGGACTCTCCCACCCTGGAAGATAGTTCAGTTGCTCTCTTTGGGATTTGAACCTGTGGCCTTGCTTTCAATATTGCCGTGTTTTAAGAAAATGGTCTTGAAGGGCATCATGGCACATGGATTTAATTCCAGTACTCTGCCCAGTGCTGGAAGGCAGAGGCAGATGGAGACATCTCAGCAGACAGTAGCCATGAGAGCTGGCATTCCACGGAGCAGGAAGGATTGTTTTGTAGGATATTGGTAGAGGCCTTCATGCCCTACGTTTCCAGGTGCAGCATTTGATCAAGTGTATAAGTTTGGGGACCTCAGCACTTGCTCCACTCATTACAAACTGGTCTGAGGCCATGGAGTCAGGCTGATGTTGGAGGTGGTGCCTCTTGAAGCTGTGGTCTTGTGTATTTGTTTTCCTGAGGTGACTTCATTATGCGGCCCATGCTACCCTCAAGTACATTAATTCTACTTTTTTTTTGGAAAAGTGTTTCTAAACTCTTGATAAGTTTTAATTTTATTTTACTAATTGCCATTTGGAAAAATTCACCACTTAAACTATGGATTGGACACCAACCACGGAAAGTGGTGAGTAGTCAGGGAGGGAACAGCTACAGAAACTGTTCCCCAGGCCAGGCTTGTCACTGAGACCCTGGGGCGCATGCCTGGCCATCCAGGAGTCTCATCTACTCACCAGGGTACACAGGATGGGCAGGAAGATGGTGATGGTGGCTGGGTTGCTGACAAACTCCGTGACAATGGACACCAGGACACATGCCAGCAGAGTGATAGCCCACGGCGGGAGGCTGCTCAGGGACAGCATCTGGTGCCCAATCCACGTGGAGAGGCCAGAACTCTGTGGGAGGAGGGAAAGGAGTAAAAGCATGTTCCAGAGGGAGCTTCTGGGCTGAGGGGTTGGGAATGCTGCCTGGGAGGGCTACCAGGCCTCATCTGATCGATCTGGCCTCACCGGAGCCCACACTGAGTTTAGATTAATTTTATAGCCCAGAAATGTCTCAAGGCTGTACAATATTCTATCTTTGGGTGTCCTGGTCATGGGGCATTAGAGCCACCCACCTTGGCCACACGATCCTCCCTAGGCAGAATTGGGGGTCTTTCCCCCCAGCTTTGTACTTCAAGGTTACTCTCATCCTTTTCCCAACCTCTGACAACCTCACTCTGTGCGGTCCCCCTCACAATGGTGAGGGTGATCCCTCCTCTCCTAAAAAATGGCCGACAGCATTATTGAGTTTCTGGACTGAAACATCCCAGGTCGTCATGTGCATCTTTCTTCTTCCTCTTCTGTGGCTGACATGCTCAGACTCCTCTTAGAGTATCCCAGAGACTGCAAAGGCGATATAGAAATGGAGAGTGGGCAGGAAGCAAGGAGGGGATACTTTACAATCCGTCAAGCTTAAAGACCACTTCACCACGTGGTTGGGAGGCAAGCTCTCTCTGCTCCTCTTTGCTAAAGTCACCGAGAGCTCGTGGATCTCCAGGGAACTCTCTTCACATCATGGCAAGCTCACAGAACAAGTGACGACCGGAGGCCTTCAGAATTCTCTCTGCTGTAGCTGGGGCGTGTGGAGGACTTTGAGAGCTGCACACACAGTACCTGGTGTTGGTTAATAATTCATACAGCTCCTCGAAGCCTCCAGCAGCTGCCACTGCTCCTTCTTATAACACATTATTACACCAAGGGAATGGCCCCAAAGCAAGAAGAGCCATCCGATGAATTAGAAACAGTGCGTTTTAGGAAACAATTGAGTTTTATTTATGATGTTATCCAAATAGTACTTATAATTTAATGATAACTACTTTCCCAACAGAAATTTTTTATACAAAAGTTTGAAATAAATTGATAAATTACGGTGCCAAGTTAGAAGAAGCATAACAAAAGAAGTCTTACTTTTTTAAAAGACTTGGTGTGAAAATGCTTTACACTGGGTTTTCCTTACTTGTGTCAAAACTCTGAACTAGTTTCAGACTCAGTAGGCATGACACAGATTTTACCTGAACTGCTTTAGTATTAAAGTAGCCGAGTCAAAAGGTTCTACAGAGACAGACTGTGGGGTACATAATTTATACAGAATTTTGATAGAAAAAGAATAGGTCTTGTCAGGGTAGGCCCAGGCCAAACTAATAACTGAGATACAATAAAAATCAATATAAGCCGGGCGGTGGTGGCGCACGCCTTTAATCCCAGCACTCAGGAGGCAGAGGCAGGTGGATCTCTGTGAGTTCGAGGCCAGCCTGGGCTACCAAGTGAGTTCCAGGAAAGGCGCAAAGCTACACAGAGAAACCCTATCTCGAAAAAAAAAAACAATATAAAACTCTGAACACAGAGTTAGAAATGTTGACATCGTAGAAACGGGGTGACTGAAAGGACTGAGGTTTAATAGTTGCCCCTAATGCAAAGAATTAGAGTTGCAAGTGATTGCAGTTTCAATGTGGATGTTGACACATGTGCCCAGGAAGCCTCATAAAAGCTCCTATGCAGCTGCAGGCTGATGCTTCCATCAGGGAAAGAGGAGGGTTGGTGAATATAAATAACCGATGGACTGACCACCCCGGGACCATGTTTATTTTTATTTTTTTTTATTTATTATGTATACAATATTCTGCCTGCATGTGTCCCTACAGGTCAGAAGATGGCACCAGATCACATTACAAGTGGTTGAGCCACCATGTGGTTGCTGGGAATTGAACTCAGGACCTCTGGAAGAACAGTCAGTGCTCTTAACCACTGAGCCATCTCTCAAGCCCCGGGACCATGTTTAAATATGGCTGAGGAAAAAAAACTTCAGTGAGTCCTGAGTGAGATCAGGAAGTGTAACCTCTGAGAATGGTTAAAGGAGCTAGGGAGTTTTAGCTGAAAAAAAAAAAAAAAACAATAGAACCTATTTATTAGATTAATAACTATTATCTGGAATTCCAGAAAGCAGCCAGGACCAAGAGTGATGCCACATGAGGCATAAAGAAGAACTTGGCTGGAAATGAGTAACTGTTCTTTGTATAGGGAGCACTCCATCAGTGGAGGTGTGCAAGGATGAGTGTCCTGGAGGGAGCACTCAGTGGGTAGGAAGTCGGCCTCACTGTCCCCTGAGGTTCCTTCCCCTATAGGAGTCTGTCTGACTGCCGACAGTGAGATAGTATTGAGGCCCCAAAGTGTACCAGGTTGGGGCTGGAGAGAAGGCTCAGCGGTGAAGAACACCTGTTCTTGCAGGGGACCGGGTTTCAGTTCCCAACACCCATATGGTGGCTCACAACCGGCCCTAACTCCAGTTCCTGGGGATCCACTGTCTTCTGAACTCTGTAGGCACCAGGCACACACACAGTGCACATATATACATACAGGCAAAACACTCCTACACATAAAATAAAATTTAAGATTGAAAATATACCAAATTTGGGGCAGGTTAGTGCCTGTGGACAAGGTGGAGGGGGAAGCGGTCTGAGTCTCAATGGGATTCATTCCCAGGATTCCTTTCTTCATAGAGGGCAAATGGTAGAAAAGCTTCAATTATTTCCCACTAGCGTCTCTAAAGAGATCCCATGCTGAACGTTCCCAACCGGGAAGCGCCTTTATAGCAGCTTCAGCTAAGATTCTCTGAGAGGCTCAGTCTAGGCATGCAGATGGACAGAAGGACAACCTACTGAGTTGTCATTTGGGGTCTCTAGGAGCCTTTGCAACCTACCTCCTGTCAGTGCTATGAGACCCCAACAAAACCCAAATTCCTTTTGCTTGTGACAGTGTGGGGCCTGCAAAGGAGGTATCAATGTCTGTGTGCTGTGACTTGTGGCACCGACTAAAATGGCCAGGGAGGAAACACAGCGTCTGTCCTGCTGTGTTGCCATCCTTCCTAGTGACTTGGTGACCACTGTGCTCTCCCTTGGTAACTTCTAGTCCCTCCTTCAGGGTTGTAATGAACTCCTTAGAGAGCTTCTGAACCAATGTTTGACCAAGAAGAGAACTGATTTGTTACCTTGCTGCCCGAAGCCAGAGCGTAGCCTCCTCCCACCAGGATGACAATCTCCCAGGGCATAGTTTTCTGGAAGTCCTTCCATGTGATGATGGGCTCTATCCCCTGGCTGGGCTCCTGGCTTGTCCCTGGATCACAGATAGGAAGAAACGGAGGCAGGTAAGACCCTGGAGGTAGGATTGGTGAAGAAGAGCCTAGCTGACGTGTAAATTGCAGGGGCTGGGAGCTAGGTAGCTGGACTGGAGTGTGAAGGGCCTTGGAAAGTCTCTTGAAAATTCTGACCTGGTGTCCTCTGGTTAGAGCCGCCCGCCCCCACTCTGTCCCTTGGCTTGCTCGTACCGTCGCTCTTCCTCCCAAAGCATGGCTTCTTCGCTGGAATGAGGAAGAGCAGGAAGCCGAGGAACACAGAGACGGTGGCGTCAGTGCGGTAGCCTTTCCTAACAAAGAGACACACGTGGTAGGAGGAGGCGGGTCAGGCATCCTCGGGAGCAACACAAGTCTCAGGACAGGTTGTGGGAACACAGCACCTCTTCACAGGACATAATCCAGCAGCGACAGCAACCTGACTTTTGCCAGTTGTCGGGGCTGTGTGTGCTATGGGGGCTTCACAGCCAGGGTTAATGTCTAGAGACAGCCCCCCCCCGAAGGGAGGTGTCTTAGTGTGGAGCGACAGCTGGGTAGTCCTTGAGTTGTGGAGTGATCAGAGTTGTTTACATAATAGAAAAGCACGGGCCTCTCTCCTGTGAGGACCACACCTCAACGCTGGTGCTGGGAGAGCTTATAAATCCACAGTGATGGCCTGGGAACCTATGTGTACCTCGCCTGGTGGCTTCTTCCTCCACAGGACTCCGAGGCCACAGTCTCATTAAGCTAGTACTTTATAGATGTTTCCCCTTGAACACGCTTAGCATCCTAGGAGGTAGGCGAGGCCCCAAGCACTTCTGTAAGATCACTAAAGCCACACACCGGTAAATAGCAGCCCCTGGTTCCAACCCTAGACAGGGACTCCCAACACCGTGCTTTCTTCCTGGCTCCATACCGCCACTTCCTTAAAAGAATGGATTTCTCAAGGGGCCAAATGCTTCCTGGGTTTGTGTAACCTGTGGTTACAGCCTGAAGGAGGAAACCGTAGCACCTACTTTTCAAAGAAAGAATCCCAGCCAGGGACAAAGCCAGGTTCCCGAGTAAACCACAGCACCGTCATCAGGATGAAGAAAAATGCAGTCACCATTTCAGGGTAGCTGTCAAGGAAAGCAGGAAGACCCGCTTCAGGAACTGGGAACTTACAGCTTTTTCACATGGCTTCAGACCGCCAACACTGACGACACAAAACACAGTCGCTGCTTAAGCACTAGAATGGCTGGCAGTGAATTAGGAAGCGGACTGACAGGGATGCTAGAGACGACAGAAGCCAAGTTTCCTGGAGAAATGGAGGTGGGAGGGCGAAAGCACAGCTTAGTTCTCCCCTCTCAGGAGAGCGCCGTACAGCGAGCACCTTCAGATTCTGCCGGTGGGAGCACGAACTGTTACCAACCAGTGTTTTAGGGCAATTTACCATACACCTTAGGAGCTTTAGTTTTGGTTATTCCTTTCACCTGAGGCAATAACTGGCAATGCACAGTGAATTATTACCTATTGAAAAGGGAAATTATCCAATGACATTCCGTGACAATAAATACATTTTGGTATTACCATTAAAATGAAATCCAACCGGTAATAGTCATGTTGCCCAGGCAGAATGAATGACGTGGGGACATAATCAGAGCAGAAGGTTAAGTGAAAATAGATAGCATATATAACTAGTCCAGTATGAACGGTATAAAAATGTATACATTTTATATATATGTATTTATAATATGCATATCCTGTAGTACTGAGGCTTGAACCCAGGGCTTTGTGCATGCTCGGCAAGTACTCTACCATTGAGTTAACCTTCCCAGCTCCCTTTGACTTAAATTTGAAATAGTCTAAGTTGTCCAGTCTGGTCTTGAACCTACCTTCCTGCCTCAGCCTTTGGAATTAATTGGGATTATAAGCCCATCTTAATCACGTAATTTACGCACACACACACACACACACACACACACACATACACACACACACACACACACACACACACACACATACACACACACACATACACAGGAAAGGAATATATTGTGCTAACAATTAACACTAGGATGCAAGTCCATTTTACTTTTTCTTATACTTTCCTATTTATAAATGGCACACCATGAACATGTATTCCTTTTTAAATTAAAGCTTTAAAGAATATAATTTCTATCTAAATTTTTCACTCAAAGTTCTTCATAGGGAGCACTCTGAGAGTGGAGATATAGCATTAGCCAGAAGGCTGTACTGGGGCTCCGTGGGAATATTGACAGAAGTGTTTGTGATGTTGATGTTAGGGAAGCTGGTAGTGATGTCTTCAAATCTGTATTTGGTGCTATCTTATGCTCTAAATATAGCCCCCAGCTCCCTGGGGGTGACAGCGGGCTCACTATTGCGGCCCATTTGAGAAATGTGAAGATCCCTGGCTTTTCAAGGAGTCTAGCATGTTCCATGAGTGGCTGTGCTTTCTTTCTGTTGGCTTTGCTTCAACTGTCCCACTGGATACTCCACACCATACCTTGGACTCTGAGGATAGAAGAGGGTGGCCACTGAAAACTGGGCCAGCATGGCTCTGACGTTAAATAGTACCACCTGAATGCTTCAATCTGGCGTTCTGGAAAACCCCACCCATGTGGGGGACTGTCAGGCCCCAGGCTGCTGGTTCCCTTCACTGTTACACTGGGACGGGGGAAGGGGACTAGAGCTCTTACCTAATGCCCCCCAGCTTCTCGTATTCCTCCCGGATCCTCTTCTCCGACAGCTCCTCCCGTTTGGTCTTCTTCTTCTTGCTCAGAGAACAGGTCTCCTTAAAGCTAAGAAAGGAGAATAAGCACAAAAGTCAAATACGCTTCTGAGGGCAGATGTACCGCTCCTCTCCTGCTGTGACCTCCTTGTCCTCTTCACACACACACCGTCCTGCCCTGCTGTTTGCACAGCTTCTGTCTGCCTAGTGAGCCAGCCTCTCCTAGACCTTCCCCTGGCCTTCAGTTCTGTCTGTCTGCACATGGTTTGGGTGTATCAGTGCGGCATTATGCCTTGCAGATGTGTAGCTGGGTATTAATGTCTAGTTACTTCCACACAACTGTCTCGTAGAGTCAGAGTGTTGAGGGTGTGTGTGTGTGTGTGTGTGTGTGTGTGTGTGTGCACAGACACCTATTTGTCTAGAGACAAGGTTTGTCTGGGGTAAACATAGGTGCTAGTTTTATACTACAATATTGGCCTGTTGTGTCCAGCCATCATTGGTTTGACAATAAATTGAGTAAAAAGAAGACATTCCTTAGCCAACAGAGTGATGGGTTCCATGGGTGAGTTGCTAACAAAACATCGTATGCATTTTCCCCTCTTGCATTTGAGGTTGGTCAAATTGAGAGTAGACCGATGGTTATTAAGAAAAGGCTTACTGGGCTGGAGAGATGGCTCAGCCGTTAAAGGCTAGGCTCACAACCAAAAATATAAGAAAAGGCTTACTAAGCAGTTTACTATTAGAAATCAAATCACAGGAGTCATAGCCAACTTGCCATTTTGAGAGACATGAGCACATTCTATATAAACTTTTAAACAGAAATCATCCCTGTCTATAGAATTAAACCCAGGGCAGCTTTACTTAGAACCATGTTTCTAAGAGCAGTTGAGGTTACTCTGTATGATGTGAGGGCAATGAAACTGCATCAGACACTCTCCAGGCTTTCTATAAATCAGACAGGCCTGAAAGCCAGGTGGTTGGCATTAAGAACATCTCATTGTGCTCTGTGAGAGAAGTGCAGAATTCATGAAGTCTCCAGAAGAGACAATGTTCAGCTCCTGGTCTTGTCCCCGGGATCCCCAGAGCATAAGCTGTTGGATCTGGGCTTACCCACTTGGACCCGAGCCTTTGGGAGAACCTTGGTGTTTTGCCAGCAGGGCCCTGGCACTCACTTGCAGCCCAGGAAGAGCCAGTGCATCCAGAACCAGCTGACCACCAGCATGATGAGAGAGATGGGGAAGCTGAAGAGGAACCAGGTTCCGAAGTTCACCACCTCTGCCGCCGGATACTGGCTGGAGGGTAAAGACCAGGGCAGGGGTAAGGAACGGACGCTATTTTCCACATGGTATTTGGGAGTGATAGCCAAGAGCTCCTCCAGAAGACACAAGGCAGGGCCAAGGGCAGAGGAAACTACAGCAGTGTTTGACCAGACATTGTCTAGAACTGTGCGGGCTCAACTCTGCTCTTCCTCCTCACTGGCACTCCCTCCCGAGACCACAAGGAGCTCTCTCCCTAAATCCCCTATTCCACAATGCTCTCCAGTCTCCATCCAGAGTGAGTTCTCAAAACTGTGACTCTGACCTCCTCATCCCTACTTCAAATTCCTTGAAGGCTTCTCATGGCCTTCTCGGTACCAGCCAGGCTCTCTGTGAGTCTTACCAGCCCTTTGTCATCTGTCACTCTCCTCCCTGGCCCCCTTTGCCCTGTCGTTTCTTTTAAGTGCTCCACTCTCCTGCCTCAGAGCCCCCACACTACCGTTAAGTTCATTGGAAGGCTTCCATCTAGCTTCTCCTGCCTCCTCATCCAGGTGGCCCCGTCACCGTCATCCTCTCTGCAGAGGGAGTGGCTCCCTGAGCAGCATCCTGGACTTGTCTTACCCTCCCCAACTGGCACAGCAGCCGCTCTGCTCTGACTCCTGCTATGCCCCTGGCACCTCGTCTCGTTCTGGCCCAGCCACCAGTAGAGGGTGCTGACTTAGTACTTGCTGACTGAGTGAACGACTTACTTGTTGAAATGCTCTAGGAAAATGAGGCTGGTGGAGGTTCCGATAATGGTGGTCAGGCCGCCAATGGTAGCGGCATAGGAGATGCTCAGAGAGAGACACTTGCAGATCATTTGGTCATGGTGG
This sequence comes from Peromyscus californicus insignis, assembly GCF_007827085.1. Lineage (NCBI taxonomy): Eukaryota > Metazoa > Chordata > Mammalia > Rodentia > Cricetidae > Peromyscus > Peromyscus californicus. The sequence goes on from NW_026294584.1 coordinate 48,404,051, forward strand.
GATCTGTACTTCTTCCTGTTCGTCTCTGGGTTCTTGGAGCTGGGGGTCAGGACTCCTGGCTTTTCCTACCAAAGGAAAATCAGTGAATCTCCACAGTCAGCCTGGGCTGTCCAGCACACGGAGCCAGAGAGGCAGGAGGCACAATGGTTCAGTGGACAGGTGTCAGGTTTTAGCATCAGATGGATAAACCCCGGTTTCCCCTATGCTAACTAGCCAGCTTCTGAGCTTTAGTTTCTTCTGCAAAATCATATATCCTCTGCCACATGGTTGTGAAGGGTCAAGGAAGTAATTTACACAAGACACTGGGGTTATTTCCTGGCCTTCATTAAGGAATGGTGTGTTATTGGGGTTAAGAGCACTTGCTGTTTTTCCAGAGGACCTGGGTTCAGTTCCCAGCACACATATCAGGTGGCTCACAACCCCCAGTAACTCTGGATTCAGGAGATCTGGTGCCCTCTTCTGGCCCCTGTGGGCAACAAACATGCTTATGGTCCACATACAAACATGTAGACACTCAGATACACACATAAAAATAAATCTTTTAAAAATGATCAGCTATTATGATTTTTTCTTTTTTGGAGACAGGGTCTGAAAGAACCCCTATTGGCTTCAAAGTTACTACGTAGCTGAGGATGACCTTGGACATCTCATCCTCCTTCCTCCACTTCCCAAGTGCTAAGATTATAGGTATGTGCTGCCACTCCTGGCTTATTAGGATTTTTGGTGTTACTAATGTTATTAATAAGGATAGCATTGTTTGCTTTTCACTTGAACTCTGATAACACTCCACTTTGCATTTAAGTCTACAGAAGACAGTTATTATTGTGATTAAAAATGTTTATTTATTTAATGTTTGAATTATGTATATGCACCATGTGCATGCAGTACCCAGGGAGGTCAGAAGAGGGTGTCAGATTCCCCTGGAGTTGCTATAGGTGGTTGTGAGCCAACATGTGGTTGTTGTGAGATAAAGCCAGGCCCTCTGCAAGAGCAGCAAGTGTTCTTCATTGTTGGGACACCTCTCCAACCCCAAGATGGTTATTTTTACGTGGGAGTGGAATGACAGTCCTGGTGGGGAGAAGTGTTAGAATTAAGCTTGGGATGGGGATGAAGCTCAGTGGCAAAACACTTGCTTAGTATGTGCAAGGCCTTGGGTTTGCTACCTAGCTCTGCACAACGAAGTCAAAGGACCCTTCAATTACAGAAGAACCTAGCTTTCCTGAGGAGAAGATGATACACATAACCTCCCCCCTCCCTGCCTCACTTTTTTCTCTCTTGCATGTTGGCTTTTCCTCTCCCTCTTTCCACATAAGCCTTGGCCATGGCATGGTCTTCTCAGTCTTGCTTGGTCCAGTTCCTGGCCTCAAGTATGGACTAAAGAAGCAGGTGCCCCGCCCCATCCCTTCCAGGCTGGCTCCCCTCACACTCTCACGAATTTAGAGTGTTTTTTGACCCATGGTCTCAATTAGTCCAGTGTGACCTCAAAATCACCGTGTAGTTAAACTTGGTCTTAAATTCCTGATCTTGTTGTCTCCACTTCCCAAGTGCTGGGACAGCAGGGAGGCACTGCCATGCCTGTCTGCTGAGACATAGGGAAGCCTGGTGCAAACGTCAGCAGGTCAAGTCACAGGAAAACTGCTCTTTAGAAGTGGCCATCTTCAAGATTGTAAAACATCGGTAGCGAACTTCTGCCCTTTGGGGTTCTCCCAATGTGCTGTAAGCCTGTATTTAAGACCTCCTCCCTCCTTCAATAAACGGCATACGGCATTAAATAAAAAAAAAAAAAAAAAAAGAAGAAGTGGCCATCTTGCTGTGCTTCTCATGGCTCTTCACTGTTGTGGAATGTTAATTTAAGTTGTGCTATATTCTTTTATGCTGTGGAATATGTGTTCAATGATGCAAAGATGTGTTGCATTCTTTTATGTTGCATTTGTTTAACTCTGTGAAGCTGTGTTACTGTGCCTGTCTAAAATACCTGACTGGTCTAATAAAGAGCTGAATGGCTAATAGCGAGGCAGGAGAAAGGATAGGCAGGGCTGGCAGGCAGAGAGAATAAATAGGAGGAGAAATCTGGGAAGAGAAGATCGAGGATCGAGGAAAGGAAAAGGATTGGAGGACATCAGGGGCCAGCCACCCAGGTACACAGCAAGCCACAGAATAAGAAATAAAGAAAAGTATATAGAATAGAGAAAGATAAAAGCCCAGAGGCAAAAGGTTAAAAGTTAAGAAAAGCTGGTTTAGAAACAAGCCAAGATAAGACTGGGCATTAATAAGAAAGAATAAGTCTCTGTATGATTATTTGGGAATTGGGTGGCATGCCTCCCAAAGACTAAAGAGTTAAAAAAAATACCAACTACACTTAACTATTGTCCATCTTATTCTGAAGGCCAAAGTAAGACTGGGACACTTCCAACCACTGAAAGATTCATAGCTGGAAAGGACCGCTCAGATTCTCCGACTCAAGGATTTCCCATGATCTTTTCTTCTAATGGAATTGATACTGAACTTTTTATTTAGAGTGCCCTTGAAATTTCAGCCTTTGAAGAATCATTTGAACCCCACATCTGCCAACCTTAAGCATTTACAGTTGAACAACCTGTGACTCAGGAAGTGGCATATCTTGGCTCTTGGTGACGTCCAGTGAGCCCAGGCGCACACGTCAGACATGCACGCTAATGGCAGCATCAGGGTCAGTACCTTCAGGAGGCATAAGGTATTTCACACGGGGCTCAGTTACCTGGGATGAATGTTGTCTCTTCTGTTGCTGTTGCTTTGTTGTTTTGACAGGTTTAGTGACCATGGGCACACCATTCAGGTTCTGTTGGGACAAAAGCCATCACAGTTAGGAAGAGGATATGGTCCAAGTGCCTGGAGAGGTACTGCTTGATTGTCCCAGGGCTATCCTAGGGCTTGCCACTATGGGACTCAGAGACCAGAAGCCTGGGAGGGCATTCCTAAGGCCACCCCATACACAGGGTCAGGAGCCATCTTCACAGTCTCCAGCCATGCTTTGAAACCTGGGGATCATCACTTTGTCCTTATAGGCATGACTAACTTTCTGGGAGTTCATTAGCAGGTGAAGAACTCTATTACTTTTTAAAAACACAAAACATTAGAAATAATCTACCACAATGAAATCCACAGTGTTGGGGCTGGAGAGACGGCTCAGCAGTTAAAGAGTATGTACTGCTCTTGCAGAGGACTTGTGTTCAGTTCCCAGCACCCATGTCAGGTGACTCACAACCACCTGTGATTTAAGCTCTTAGGGGATCCGAAACTTTCTAGGCTTCTGTACTTACATGCACACACACACACACACACACACACACACACACACACACACACACACAAAATCTTTTAAATAAAATCTTTAAAATATTGCACAGTTTAATTGGCCAGTTATCCTTCTTGTGAAGAGGTGTAAAACCCTTAGGGAGAGAGGGCGAGTCTGAGCAACAGCATACAGGTAAACCCTGCTCTCTTTAGTATTAAGATTTTGCAAATGGAAACCCCAGTGAGAGGAATAAAATCCTGAGCTTGAACAGGTGGCTCTTGAAATCAGAATGTCTGGATTTTGGTTTCCATAAGAAGGCTAACTTGATGTTACTTATTGAACTTGTATTGTCTTGCTTAGCTGCCCAGGACTCAGAGCTGGGGTTTAGAACCACCCACACCCTTGTCAGAAGCCCCACTGGCCCTTCTTGTATCTAGCCTGGGTGAGCACCCCTTTAGCCTTAATCCACCGAGGCTGCCGGCCTATAGAAAAAACTACCAGGCATCTTGGCGCCTGAGTTATCTTGAGGGAATTCCGGGTGATCTCAAAACCCAGAGCGGGGAACCAAGGTCCTACCTTGTTCTGCATCAGAGAAGTGAAGTCTGCAGTGGTTGTGCTGAAAAGAAGCAAAAGAATCAGGGTCTGGTGAGAAGGATGCTCTTCCTCGTGTAGAGTGTTTGGTATGAGGATCTGAGCGTTAGACGCAAGTTTTCTAGCCTACAAAGAGGACCCATCTTTCCCTGGTCCTCCCTGACTCCTGAGATGCTCTAAGAGTCCAGGGGCTTGCTTCCTCCCAAGGACGGGGCAGCCGCTTCCTTTGACGTGACACCAATACTCCTAATAACAGCCAATATAGAGTTCTGGTTGGGTGCAGGCACTTAAATTTGGGCTTCATTCTTCATGACACCGTCAACCCTCATAACAGATCCAGGCCACCAGCATCTGTTCACATCTCCACTTAGGACTAGGATGTCAGACATGGGTGCACATGAGTATCTCACTGTCTCCTTGGAGAACCTGTGCCCTGGTGGGTATCCTTAGGGCTGACTTGAGAAGGCCACGATCTAGAAACATGGGTGGCATGCTTATCTGAGGCGCAACAGCAGGAAGGACGGGCAAGGGAGAAAACAAGATGGGAAAGAATTTTGGGTCAGTAGCTGCACCTCAGCGAGGGGACAGTTAGCTGTCCATGCTGAGTCCCTCCCACGTCTATGGCCTCCCCAGTCTTTTCCTTGAAGACAGAGGAAGACGGGAACAATCAGAAATCCTGACACACTGAGTTCTCAGTAGCTGCTCATGGTCTATCTCAGTTGTGCGGACTGTGGCCCTACCAGCTCACCTCCTATGACACACAGGACACGGAGTCCTGCAACCATCAGGATGTCAAAGCCGCATCAGTAGGAGCTGAAAGAGGGTTACAGTAAAGGGTTCTTTGGAGAATGTGCTGTCATGTTTCGCTTCTTTCCTAGATGGGCTGAAGAGGGAAGCTAGGATTGCTTCAGAAGGCAGGGGAGTCACTGGTAACACGGAAGAGCCCCAAATTCCCATCCTTCCACCAGCACAGAGGATTCTGGAGGTCTAGAGACAGTTGAGCTTTTGTTTCAGACTTTTGGTCCTGATACAGTGTAGTCGGAAAGGCCCGAGAGGAGAGTGACTGTGGCCATAGGAGCAGCCTGTACTTCCTGCGCTCTACTGGGTGTGATGTCCATCTTCTTAGGGAGGGGACACACGGGAAGAAGCAGGACTGGCATTGCCACAAGGAGCAAAGAGGGCTGAACCATCAGAGCTGACAAGGAGGGAGATGTGTGGCCATCCAGGAGTCAAGAGCCATCAGGCCTGGGGGACGAAGAGGTCACCTCAAGGGGGTGACCTGTGGACCCTGAAGCTGGGTACCCACAAGTGACAGAGCTGGGGACCGGGTCTCAGACAGGACTCTAGCCTGGAGCCTTTTTGCCCTTTGATCTTTTCGGTATGCTAATTTTGCCCCAATTCTGGAGACTGCAGAAGCAGCAGAGTGAGGGGACAGTAGGAAGGGGGACAGGGGACAGTGGAAGCTCAGTTTCTTTCCTCTCTTTCTTCTGCAGGCTTAGGCCCAGAGGAAACAGGTGTGGGCTCGAGGAGAGGAGAGAAGCTTTGGAAACAGATCAGAGTTTTGACTGCTGAGGATCTGAAGATGAGATCATGCTGCCTCTGTGAAAGGACCAGAAACACTGTGACATCTGCCTGAGATACCAACAAAGTGGAGGGCAGCAAGGTTATGGGTCACGATGGAAGATGGGGCAAGACGAAGATGACGTTTCTGCCAGGTCCCCTCTGTGTCTGTCCAGCTATGTAGGTTGACTTCACTCAGTGTGAGCTCTGCATTTTTTTTTTTTGTTTTTTTTTGAGGCAGAATTTTGTGGTATTGTCCTGGCAGTCCTGGAACTCACTCTGTGGACCAGGCTGGTCTCGAATTCACAGAGATCCACCTGCCTCTGCCTCTCGAGGGCTGGGATTAAAGGCGTGCGCCACCACCGCCCAGTCTCCTTTTTTTTTTTTTTAATTTAAAAGGGCAAATTACAAAGACCCATTGCAAAATGCAACTTTTAAGTGTGCAGTGTTCATGGTGGAATACCCTTAAAAGACCACATTTGCGTATAGACTCTGGAAGGAAGTCAGCTGTTGATAGGCTCCACAACATAGGAATGCTCAAGAACATGTTTCTCCTTTCCTGGCTTTGCCTTTCCAGAGCGTCATACAGCCTCCCGCCAACCCTCCCCTGGTGTGCTAAGTACATCAGTGCAGATGAAATGGACCTTGGCAGCCATAGGGCAGCCCCCCCATTTGCTCAGGTTTAACATTGGTCTTTCTATTCTTCCTCACCCCCAAGTGTTCTGGGATTAAGGGAGACCCCCCTCAAGATCTCGAGAAGTAGATCCTATGGATCAAGACAAGCTGGTGAGCTTGGTACACCATAGCTAAAGGAGATGCGTTTGGTCCTGTCTTTCCTGGCCTCTTCAAGGGGCCCAAGAGGCTCTGTCTGGGGAGAGGGCACTCATACTCACTCTTCATTGACGAAGATGAGTTCCACAGAAGTTTGTCTGTTGTTTACGTCAAGACCTGTAGTGGTAAAGAAACACAGGAAGTGAAAACTGAGGCTGGGGTGGACCCTGTATGTGGAAGTCCAGAGGTTCAGGGCAGGGGCAGAGGTGTGGGAGATGACCGCCTCCCCTTCTCTCTGGTCTGACGGTACAGTGGGGCTGTAGACACAGACAGACCCCGGAGTTTTGCAATAATGATTGAGCACCTGGGACAAAGAGAAGGGGGGGGGGGAGGGACCTGTAAGCAAAGTCGGAAGGAAGAGTGTGCACGGGTAAAGGGTACTTGGGTTATGACAGCTGGCATGGGTAAAGGGAGGGGGCTGAAGATGAGGGGATGGGCACCAAGTTGGGCAGTGTCCCAGTGGAGACTGGCAGGGAATCCAGCGGGGAGTGGGGAGGAGCAAAGGGGGAAATGAGCTCCGGGGAACTGTACCCATGAGCTCAGCCTCCTCAGTGCTGGAGTTGCCTGGCCCCAGCTGCTCCTCCTCAGCATTGATCAGCTCCTGGAGCACGGCCTCCACGATGGGCATCACCATGGCGGTGGTGGAGGTGTTGGAGAGCCACATGGACAGCATGGTGGTGCAGCACATGAAGCACAACAGTAGCCTGTGGAGGGCAGGGACAGATGGGGTCCAGCGTGAACCTGCTGAATTGGGCCCTTAGGACCCACAGGGCGCATTCAGCTTCAAACGCCCAATGCTTGGTGCAGAGCAACCTTTATTGCAGCACCGGTCCGGTGAACGATTCGCATTTCATGGCTAGTGCCCTTGGCCAGGAAAAAGCCTTTACAGAAGGAAAGGATAGTTTTGGTAGAAAGGTCCCGGGGTAGGGACTCACAGGTTGCTCTTCTTGCTCTGTGGGCATTAGGTGGAGCTCTGTGATGGGTCTCTTATGGACAAAGGGGGTTCTTTTTCCTCTCCCTGCCGCCAGCAAGTCTAGGGCACAGCTGCAACCCTTGCTCTGTGCAAGTCAGCGTAGTTATTTGGGAGCAAACAGAGATGAATGTCTGGCCCTCAGGTCTCCCCACTACTTATCTCAGCGTCAGCTAGCTGCCGGGATGGCCACAGAGCCCCAGAAGTGTTCCCTGTCACCGCTTGTGTGCGTGTGTCTCCAGCTGGTCTCTGAAAGAGGCAAGCCTGGAGGAATGCAGCGCAAAAACAACCTTCAAATTATTTCCCTTTGACTTGGAAGCACGGTGCAAGCCGTGCCCTGCACAGACCTGGTGCTAGTTGCCATTAGATAAGCCGACACAAAGATGACTTTGTTTATGTTTTAGATGACTTTGCACAATCCGGGGTCAGCACACCCGTGGACTGTGCCCAAGTAGGGCTGAGTCCTACCGGTGTTTTGTTGGAGCCGACAGCGACACAGTTCAAATGTTTTTGCACACCCGCTGGTAACATGCCATGCGGGTGCAAATTTGCTGGGTAGTGTGGTAAACAGGGAAGAAGGGACACACAGATGGGTGAAAACCCTTGTAGCTAGTACAGAGTTTCCAAGAGCTATGCAGGGGCTGGAGATGCGGCTCAGGGCTAGAGTGCTTGCCTAGGGCGAGGACCTGGGCTTGCTTCACTCTCTCTTCCCACCCCCTCGCCCGGAACCACAAAAGAAACAAAGCAAAACTAAAACAAAGGAGCCACAAGGTCCCAAGATGATGGCAGAAATGCCCCTGTGTGCCTAGGAAGCTGAGCGGGCAGACAGTTGCTGGGCTTGTGTGGGTTAAGCGGTAGTTAACAATGCCCCTTAGCAACCTGGGAGACAGGACCATGTTTTAGAGTTTCAACATATTAGTCTAGAAGACTAATTAATGCTACCTTATTTGCAGTTTGCCCCTCCGACTGGTGAGGCAGCTTACATAAGACGCAGTGAGAAGTTATGAACTAGGGAGGAGTGGGGCAGGGAAGGCGAACAAGGGAGAGCCTGTGCGTGGGAGTGAACTCACACCACGCTGTCCACCTCGATGCCCCCACACACTCTGTGAGAGTGAGAATCTCCTCTTTGTTGGCCTCTTGATGGCAGAGTGGAAGGAGAAGGAGAGAGCATGTGAGGACATGGTCAGACACTGCACATCCGATGGATCTGCGGTCTGAAGCACCCACCAGCAGCTTGGGCGCATGGAAAGAGAGGCCCACATCTTCTTAAACGACCATGGAAAAGCCACCCAAGCCTTTGTCCAGTGTGCACCCTAGCCTACAGGGCAAACATTGGGAAACTGCTTCTGTTGGCCCATTTTGTGCTCTCTAACAAGGCCCGCAGCTGTTGCACACCTGCTCTCCCTACAGTCCAGGTTGCGAGGAGAATGCCTTAGAGTCAGGTGATAGTTGCATCAGGGCTACTGATCAAATCGGTATTCCACGGTTATCAGATCTCTTCCACGGATGCAGGAAGTAAGAGTCCATCGTTCTGATGTCATTTCCCCCTTAGCAGAGGCACTCAAGTACACATCGTGCTGTGACTCAGCCCCCCCCACCCCACCCCCCCCGCCGCCCCCCGTACCGCACCCCCATACCCCACGTGTGACTCACATGCCCGGCTTGGCTCCGGCCATCAAGACCATGCGCAGGGCGATGCGCTTGTGCAAGTTCCACTTCTCTACAGCCGCCGCCACGCAGATGACACCCAGCAGCAGCAGTGTGGTGTTCTTGAAGTACTCGGCCGCCACCTGTAGGGAGGCCAGGAAGGTCAGGCGCCAGCCGGGAAAGGGCCATGGCCAGTACAGTGTGTTCTGAGAGCCAGAGGCTGGCGAAGGAGAAGCAGGGAGGTGAGGCATATTCAAAGAGCTGGTTATTCCCTTCCCTTAGCTTCCTTCAGTTCTGGGATCAAGCCCAGGGCCTTTCCCATGCTGGACAAACACTCTCCCATGAAAACCCCACCACTAGCTAAAACAGGTGGCTATTTAAAAATAGTAACTCCTAAGCACCAACTGACCTTGGGCATCTACCATGTTAAGCTCTTCACAAAGGCCATTTTATTCCATCCCTCCAATAACTCCATGTGGCCAATAGTCTCCATTTGTAGAAGGCACTACATTTGAGTTCGATATGAATGGATTTTCTTTAATAAATTTATTTTTATGAATGTGAGCTTTAAAAAGTTAATACTCATACATACATGTTTTTATTTTGATGTTAAAAAACTTATTAAAACAGGATGTGGTAGCACAGACCTGTGCTGGGATTATAGTCAAGTGCTGCCAGTCTCAGTGGGATAGGATTCTTGAAGGTAATTTTACAATTTACCTTCCCTTTTCCTGTTTCACTCAAATGAAAAAGAGCTGACACATTAATAAGAAAAGAATAAAATGATAGACTATAATTAATTTTCCATCCTTCACTTTGGTTAACTCTCTTCTCGTCCACATTGTCTCCCCTAGACACCCATCCCATCCTTGTTGACTCTTCCCACGGCCAGTGTTCCCCTTTCTCACCAACTACGTTCTGCTATGTTCTCCCTTGGAACACTCTGTCTTCATCTCTGGCCATACATTCGGAACAGACTTCAAAGCCAAGTTCAGGCCCGGTGCCCTCCACAGAGCCTTCCTGTGGTTCTAGCCTCTGACCATTCCCTGTGGACACTACTAATTCTGTACCCTGTAGAGTGCGTGGGGGCAAGACTGGGGTTGTGGCTTTAGTTAATTCTACACATTGCAGAGAGCTCAGGGTCAGGCTAGGGGCTGGGGTGGTGGCTTGAGGTATGTACTATAGTTTGGTTAGTTTTTATAATCCATCTCTTCAGTTTTTTAGAAAAAAATTTGGATTACCAACAGCGGAATAACATGCAAAAGTAGATAATAAATAACTGTCACATAGTTGGAAGAAGCATGGCAGGAAGTGAGGAGTTGAACTTTTAAATGTAAAATGTCTCTTAGCGTGACCGAACAAGAACGTTTTTTAACTGCGGGAAAAGTAATTGAGCGGTGAAGGACACAAATGTAGTAAAATATGTGCCATTGGAAGCCAATATTTATATACTCACATTTAGAGTTTCCTTTTGGTTATTGAATTAAAAGAAGTTGGGGGGCTGGAGAGACGGCTTGGTTGGTGAAAGTATGTGCCAGTCAGCCTCATGACACACGCTTGGATCCCCTAAAGCCATGTAAAAAGCGTGCATCTGTAATCCCATGGGGATTACGTGTAATCCCATCTACTCCCATGGGGCGATGGGAGGTGGACACAGGACAGTCATCTGGAAGCTCTCAGGTCAGCTAGACTGTCGTACGGTGGCAGAAACAAGAGAGACCCTGCCTCAAACAAGGCGGAAGAAGGCAAGGATTAGTTTCTTAAGATTGTCCGTTGACCTCCACATAGACACTGTGGAGCATATGTACCTGCAGTCACCACCTCTCCAATACAGTTAGTTGCTTATCGGAGAATGAAGGGAGGCACAGTGGGGGATGTAAGAGGACACAGTTCTTACCCGCCATAATGGGAGGTGTCATTTAGTAATGTCTGAAACCAGCGACTTCAGAACTAACGCAACAGCATGTGGGAATACGGTGATCAATGCCAGCGGGGAAGCGTAGGTGAAAGTGAAGTGAGGAAGAGCTGGGGAAGGGGACTGCTGGCTTTCACGATAAACTGTTCAAATAACCCTTCACAGCCACGACAAAGGCACCTGCCCCATTTCCCTGCACTCTTTCTTTTCGTCCCATGGAAATTCCATGAGTTTTTTTTTTCACGGCATGATTCATGTCTGGGACCATTTCCTGGGAGGCAGAGCCTGTGCTTCTGGTTGACCTAGCTCTTGTCCCCAAGCTTACTCCTCAGCAGATCACGGTCACTAACGCTCCCAGAGGCCATAGAAGGTCTCCTCCTATGAGTGGTCTGAAGCCTTTCTGGGAAAGACACTGTCCTCTGGGAGGAGTGAGCATGACTGGGATGCTGGAAGGCTCTACTGTGGGGGCTAGTGCCTTCCTAGTTTCCTTCCTAGGCTTCTGTGAGTTAGCTTGGGGACAGGCTTGTATTTTCCTTTGTCTACTGAGAGGGAACCACATGGCAGGCATGAGACATGAAAATTGGGGGGAATGAATGGTCCTTCTACTACCCTATGACCCCTGCTTCCTACCACTGAAGAGTTAATGAGACCCTAATTCTTTTCCTAGGAGGCTGGTAACTAACAACAGTGTGTTCTCTGTTTCTTTGGCATGTGCCATCCTGTAACACCAGTTTGTCTGTGACGTCTTTTAGAAGACTCAGTGCTACACAGAGGTAAGGCTCCTTTCTCTGGGGCCCATCCAAGGGTAAGAGGAGGAACTCCAGGTAGACTGAAGCAGCTTCTATACTCCAGGTGTTTGCAGTTTGCATTTGCGGTCTCCTCTGAGCCCTGCAGAAGTCCTGCTGGACAGACACTGGTTGTGTTTAAGATGAGCGAACTCGGAGAGGTTGAGGAACCTGTGTGGAGCCCGAGTGTGAGGGCAAAGGCAGGGTATCCAAGCAGAGCTGAAGCTAAATCCTACTAGGTAGCATGCTGTATGCGGTGGACCAGAGGGAAACCAGTTGGGAGCAGATCGTTCAGTGTCCAGAAAGCACAGGCCAGCATACATTTCTAACCTTCATCCAGGGTCACAGTCCTGACACTGGCTGTAACTGCTGAGGCCTAGTGCCAACCAAAGACTCGGCTTCAGTGTGTTGTGGGCTCTGTGGTGGTTTCTCATTGAGTGTTTGATGGGCTTAGATCAGTTCACGCGTCCTCCCTGAACTCTTGTATGTGAGCCAGGGGCTCTTGATCTAGGCTGTGAATACAGAGATAGCATAGGAAAGTGGGAGGAGGGAGAATTCCAGAGTCAGCCACCCTGGGAAGATTGTGCAACCCTTCTCGGCTTTATTCTTTTCATCTAAATGAAAAACAGGGTTATGTAAATCCCTACCTTGTAGAGTTGTTGCCACGATTAAATGCCAGCTGCCAACCTAGCTAGCATGGCCTGCCACATCAACAGCCAGGATTTCTGGTGACTCTCTTCCTGTTCCTCGGAACTTCGCTCAAAGCCTGACCCGGTCTGGGGCGATCAGCACACTGAGCAGGCTCACGCACAGAGCAAAGCCACAGGGCTGCTTCTTCACATTGGTGAATGAAAGCCCTGCTCAGTGGTGGTGTCTGTGACTTCTCCGGTCTACTGACTATTCTTCCACATTAAGACCTCACTTATTTAGAACCCCTCCAGGGAATCTCCAAGTCTCCAGATTCCTAAGGATTATCTTAACCGTTTTCTAAAGTGTGTTACCTGCTTCCTGGCTTCATTAGAGCTCTCACCTGCCTGTCCCAGGCTCTTTCCAACATGGACAGCTCTCCTGAATCCTACTCCCAACCCAACAATGCCCACACAGGGGCATGCTAGCTGCTGCCAGTACCGAGTCTCCCTTCCCCTGTCCACGTCTTATGCTTTTTCTATCTTGTTCTCAGGCCATGCAGTGTCCTCTATCGGGACAAACACCCTTAGCTGTCCTTTCCTCAAGTTCTAATACTTGCTGGCTTGGAAGACCCAATAGCAGAACCTGTAAAGTTATCTATAAGGAGCACTAGGTTCTAACAGGGCGCTCCTCCCGGGAAGAAAGCACAGGGATTTGTGATGAGTGTGGGCGGTCATTGTGTTCTCTGCCTTTCAGCTCTGTGGCTTTCCTTGGGCGCCACACCCTTGACCTCGGAGCGAATAAGTGTTTGGAGATTGCGTTTTAGAAGAGATGGGTCCCCTTGAAATGATGTCGTCACAGAGGGGTATGGTGAGGAGCCTGGGTTCTGGAGATCAGCTGGTGGCTGTTACCCCTACCCCACACCCACCCATCTCACCCTTGAGATGTTGTCCTGGAGGCTCGAGGACAAGCTAAAGGACCCCATATTGGTCACTCTCACTCTAGCCTGTGAAGCGGCAAGAGAGAGCTACATAACTCACTATCTGATAGTGAGGGCCTTGGCGGCCTTGAGTGAGACAGAGCCGCTGGGCCCTAAGAAGTGCTCAGCAGCTAGAACTTATTGAAAAAGGAAAAGAAGTCAATGCCAGGGGTGGGGAGGGAGGAGGAGGTCGGTCAGCACAAGCAAGTAAAGGGAATGAGAAGGAACAGGAGGCCAGGGCAGACCCAAGAGATAGAGATTCCTCCAGTTTCCTCAGCGAGAGGGACTTCGAAAGAGCTATTGGCTTGGCCTTGGTTTGGGGAACAAAAGCCACAGGATGCCTGTTAACTAACTAGCCCTTTCTTAGGGAATTGCAGGTGACTTTAGCTAAAGGTGAGCTTTAAACATTACTTTCCCTGGACAAACATGTACCCTGGACACAGCTGCCTTCCTTTATCTGCAGTTTTACTTTTCTGTGGTTTTAGTGACCCGAGGCTAACAGTGGTTTGAAAATGGAAAATTCCAGAAATAAACAATCCCTAAATTTTAACTTGTACTCTTCCCAGTAGCAGTGTGAAATCTCCTGCCTCCTATTTGGGGCCTGAGTGTTCCCCAGGCCCAACGTATCTACTCGGTATGTGCTACTCCCCTGCTGGTCATCCGTCAGCTGGGTTGGTCATTAGAATCTCTGACGTATTGTAGCAACTCATCGTATTTAATGATGACCCTAAAGCAGGAAGTGGAGTGAGACAAAGGTGACAGTGGGCTTCAAATCGAGAGGGACATTCCAACTCTGGTCTTCAGCGGTGAAACTGCAGGGCACCAAGCAACATAATACAGCTAGCGTTTAATGCTCCACGTCTCCAGGCAACCACAGGGAGACTTGGAACATAGCCTCTATGTATATAATGTATAAGTGTGTGTGTGTGTGTGTGTGTGTGTGTGTGTGTGTGTGTGTAGAGTGGACTATGAAGTATTACCTTAATCATTTTTTAACGCTTTATTTTTTATTTTTATTTTAATGGGAGGAAGGAGATTGTGGTTCTGTTCCAAGAAGTTTGAGAATGGAAATCCAGGTATCAACTTCATCTTGCTGTTTGTTCACAAAGAATGTGGGCTTGAATCTCTTTGGGGGGCATCCTCATGGGAGGCAGACAGACAGACAACCGACTCCTCGTTCTTGTCTGTAAGATGGTGCTATGATAGGCGCTTTCACACTCAGAACAGCACAAGGGTCTCACAATGCCCACGGCGGGGTAGGTATGTCCACCTTGGCAGGTTTTACAATGTGGGCAAAATTCTCATTGAGCCTAAAGCTTGCTATTTTGGCTAGGATGGCCAGCCGCTGAGTTCCCAGGATCCACCTTTCTCTAGCCCACAGGACTAGGGGCAGCACCCGACACCCACAGACACACCTGGCGTTCCCATGGGTGCTAGAGATTCGAACTCAGGTCCTCTCGCTGTCACAGAAAGTTCTCTAACTCACTAGGCTATCTCCCCAGCCCCAGTTTACATTTTATGTTGGACTGCATTCATAGTTATTTTAGGGTGCATGTGGTCTGGGGCCACAGGCTGGACACATCTGCAACTTTAGACCTGGGACTGGATGCCTGACTTAGCTCTCCCTTAACACCGAATGCTGTCAAAGCCAGGGACAGCACCCCACTCTGGCAAGTGTCTAAGGAGGACACGAAGGCCAGTCATGTCGACCTCTCTCTTTGTCATTCCCTCCAGGCAGTGAGGCCACTACTCTGAGAATGCCCTGCAGGGGCTCCAGGCTCTTCTCATCAGCTGATCTTCATTCCTGGGAACACTAGTCTTCAAATATATCTGCCGCTGCAGCCAGTTCCAGGGGTGGCCATGGGAAGGAAGGGACCAGGGAAGTCTAAGTAGCTGGTATCCCAGGCTCCCATGCCTATTTGAGTAGGTCTCGCTCTTTCTACCGTTTTGTATATCCAGTCACTTAAGATTGGGTTTAAAGAAAAGGTCTGGTGGCACATAGTGGTAATGCCAACTGAGGCAGGAGGACTGAAAGTTAGAGGCCAGCCTGGGCTACACAGTAAGACTCTCGCTCCTCAACAAATATATGAAGGACCACAGAAAGGAAAAAAGGAAAGGAGAAGAAAGGTATTGTTGCTTATAAAAAATATTCTTTTGGGGGCTGGAGAGACGGCTCAGCGGTAAAGAGCATTGCTGCTTTTCTGGAGGACCTGGGTTCGGTCCCTAGCGCCCACATCAGGTGGCTCACAAGTGCCTGTAATTCTGATTCTAGGGGATCTGACACTCTCTGGCCTCAAGGGCACCTGCACGAATGTGGTGCACACAAACTCACCCAGGCATACATACATACACATAAATAAAATAAGTAAATAATAAAAATAAAAATAAAGTATTTTAACACTTTACCTTAGCAAAGAGTCCTAGATGGAGGGATCCAGGGAGACCCCAAACCTGGCCTAGCTCCCATATGGCTAGAGGTCTTGACCTTATTCTCCACAACTCCAGTTTCTGACTTGGGACTGTGTGAAGTGCACAGAGTGGGGAGGCTGAGGCAGGAGCTAGGCTCTACGCCAGGCATGAAGTTTGGTCTGGTAACGGCTCAGAGGAAGTTGTTCCTCTGACGGAAACAAGAACTCAACCTCAGAGGCTCCAGGGTCTACAGCTTCCTATATCAGGTCGGATATAAAGTTCAGCTGAGGTTGATGGGCAGGCTGAGCTTATGGCAGATGGCCCACCTAGTGTGCGGGGCCTGCCACATCCCTGAGGGGCCTGCGTGCAGAAGGAGGGTCAGCCCTTTCTGATCTTGAGAGTGGGGTGGGGAATGCCTCCAGGGTTGAACAAACAGAGAAAGCCAGGGTTTGTTCAGCAGGCAGGCATCTAGAGGATCAGAAAGACTGGGAGCCAGCAGGGAAGCAGATTCATGACATCAGACTCCAGCAGGACACGGCTGCTATCCCAGTGGGGGCCGCCTCCAATCTCTCCTGCCCTGGCAGGAACCTGAATCTGAGTGAGGCTGGCCCTGTGGCTTGCAGTACAGGGCAGAGGGTGGGGGGGAGGGGGAAGGGTTGTGTACAGACAGAACATGTAAATACCATCAGAAGGAATTTCTGTGCCTGGGCTTCCCAGGAAACTGACCCAAGCTCCTCCCATGGTGCCACCATGCTCCTCATGCCGCCCCGGACCTCCATCCTGGTCCTTTATGCTCAGAGTGTGCCAATTCCTCCTAAGCACAGTGAATCTGAGCGAACTGGAGTGGCACTGCTCTTGTGCCCAGGCTATCAGCATCACAAGCAACACAGTAGTAAGTGGGGATAGGACTTCAAGACAGATATAATGTCAGTGAGAGTCACAGTGGAGCCCAAACAAACAAAACCAAGTGTAAACACCAACCCCAGATCCAGGACGGAGTTCTGTGCACCAGCAGAGGGAGGTACTGCTGGATGCTCGTGGGAAGAATGTAGGCAGGTGTGGGGGAGAATGCTTGGGTGCCGAGGTCAGCTTAGGCTTTGTTTGAAGACCTATTCAAAAAACGAGTGGCAGAATCCTAAAGTCAAGGAGACCACAGTGTCCAATCACCTGCCAAGGCACAAAAGTCCATCTCTAGTCTAGTGTCCCTGATGTGGTCATTGTCTCAGACCTTGTGGAACGGGAATATGAGGACCACACACAGCTGCCTGTTTTGGAGTTTTCCCTTACACGTGGTACCCATAGTGGGGAGCGCCTTCCAGCCCTTTGTTTAGTTTGGATTGAGCCTGCCATACTAGGCACAGAAACCAGAAACCATGTCTCCCTAAATCATTTCTTCATTCCCCAGGCTTCTCAAGTTCCTGGTCTTTGATGTTCTGGCCAACTCACCTCTGGAAGAGCTCCCTGTGCAGACGGCTGCGCTGTGCCCATCATTTATTAACTCACTGGAAGCTTTTGGTACAGATGGCCCAGGGGTCAAGAGTTTAAGATTTAGAACCACCCACCCCTGGATTCAAGTCCTGGTTCTATTGCTTACAAGCTGTGCAACCTCGGGTAAGTTACTTAACCTTTCTGAACTTCAGTTTGCTCCTCTATGAAACAAAGATAGAAAACTCTGGCTCATTATAGAAGATTAAATAACACAGTGCCTGCAGATGATGCTCCATGGAGCCTGGCATGAGGTAAAGAGATGAGGAAGAAGCCCCTTTCCCCCAGGGACCTCTCATCTTATTTTCTGCTCCTTGGCTGGGATTTATGCCCTCAGCTCCCCTGGTTCTCTGGCCTTTGGACTCACAGAGCTCACACCCAGTGTTCTGGAATTCCTGCGGCAGCAGCAGGTCATGTCTCAGCAGCATGGCCGAGGCAACTCTTTATAACAAAGTCATCTCTCCCCACATCTGTTACACAGCTAAAACCATCCCACTCTCCTGTTGGATTGCTTTTGTCTTCCCCAGAGCTCTGACTGCTATAAATAGTCTCAGGTGGTGGGGACTCAGGAGCCAGAATAAGACTCCAGTGGGCAGAAATGACGTCCTTAACTCTTATCACCGCTGGGTACTGTGTCATCCTGAGTGGAAGATCTAGAATGCTGAGTGAATGGTATGAAGGACAAAAGCCACAGTCTCAGGGCCACACCAGCCCCACTCACATGCTTTCCTTCACATGGAGGCCATGCTCTTTAGCCCCAAGAAGCACAGGAATGGAGAACCATGACCTGAGGGCACTGGAACCCATGCAGGCTACAAGACACTACGAGTCCTAGAGATACATGTCTCTAGACAGTTATCTTTGGTATGTACCTCTTAGAAGGTGAAAGCATGAAGTTAGCTCAGAGGGAAGGGAACTATTCTTAGGTGAGGTCTTCAGGAACATTTCGCCAGAGCATAATTCTGTAGTAGGATTTTAAAAGTGAAGAAATTTCAAAGACTCTTTCAGAATGGAGAGGGCTGCCCAAGTCTCAGCAAGGGGATGGTCAAGCAGGAGCTGGATTAGGAACAGAATGCATGGATGACTCAGAGGCTCTGGAGGAGCACTGCCTAGCTTTCCCCTGTGAGCCCTGATGCTGGTATAAGGGGGCAACTGGGGGTGGTGCACTGGGTGCTTCTTCTGGCCCACAAGGAGCTATCCCCCATGTCCTTTGCCCTGTTGGCATTTTCCTTTAATCCAAGCTAAGGTCAACTGAACAGACTATATTTGGACTAAGCTGCTCATTGTAAATATAACCACCTGTCAAACCCCTCTAAAGACACAGATGGATTAAAATTTTTGCCTCAAATGATAAAATACATCTCCTTAATCCCACCCTCCCAGAAATAGTAATACCTAATCACACACGAAGGCCATTCCTTTCGAGTTAAAAGACCCTTCCCCAAACTGTAGCCTCCAAAGAGTCTCCTTATTAGGTTGGCCTTCCTGGCTATGCAAAGGGGCGGGACTTGGATAGCAGTTGCTTAGCAACATCTCTATAATACACTGGGCTGTTGGGTTCACTTAGAGGATTCTTGCTTCCCCTCCAGCCGCCCCACCCCCACTCCTAATGACGTTCTAGTCCCATGTGCAGAATAAGTTTGTACACTTTTCTTGGGAAAAGTTGTTTTTGAGGTTGATTGTTCTTTTAGACACACACAAGAAATCCATCACATCTCTCTTTTTACTCCCCAAAGGGGGGAGGGGGCAGGAGATGGAGCAACTGCCTCACTGACTGGTTTTTGTATGTGACCTCTTCTTATACCCATGCTGCACACATATCTGTAGGGACAAAAACTTGCTCACGGTTGGGGACCCTATCCTCAGCCTATGATTACTCACAGGGATAAAGAAAAAGAAGTCGAAGGCAAACTAACAAAAACTGGTCAGTCAAGTTCATCCCATAGAAAGAGAAGCTGTTCACTGGTGACCCCATACAACCATCAAGGGAACTTTCAAGAATGTTCTGTTGTTCAAGGTTAAGGCAGCCCATAGGCCAGCTTCATTCTTTCTCACAGCACAGAGACAGAGACACCCACAACTCCTAGCAACTGGTAACACTATGAAGGCCCATATGTTTTAGGAGTTTTCTTTGCATGGTAGGGTGAAGAAGGTAGAGGCTCTGAAATCTACTAGGTACAGTCTGCTGCTGTCTACTGTGTGACTGGGTCAGTTTTACTCTCTAAACCTCTTTCCTCCTGTGTGGATTGGAGTCACGGACACCCCGTTCCTAGGACTCTTGAGAGTTCTGTATGAAAGAGAGGATGTGGGCTTCTAACAACACAGTGCCTGACTCTCAGCCTCACTCACCTGCTCCTGCTCTCCTCCGGGCAGCTGCCTTGCCCAACTCTGCTGTTAAGTTTTCCTCCTCAGGTAACCTAGACCAGTGGTTCTCAACCTTCCTAACGCTGCCACCCTTTAATACAGTTCCTCATGTTGGGGTGATCCCAACCATAAAATTATTTTTGTTGCTACTTCAGAACTGTAATTTTGCTACTATTATGAATTACAATGTAAATGCCTGATAAACAGGATATCAGATATGTGACTCCCATGAAAGGGCCACGCAACCCCAAAGGGGTCATGACCCACAGGTTGAGAACCACTGCCCTTGCGGAGCCAGATGATAACAAAGGAGGCACACTATTTACCTGGCTCCCACCCTGCAGGGTATTTTTAATTTTTTTTCTTTTTTAAGTAGACTTTGCCCTGAAATTTGGTCACAACGTGGGGTTGTTACCAGCAGTTTCCTTTGAGCTTTGCCAGATACTGTGAAGTGAACAGAGAGGGCCGGCGGCAGTCAAAGAGACCGTGCAGTGATCTGGAGTTGGGGAGGAAGGATCAGAAATGGTGGTTTTGTCTAAGAAGGGGGAGAAGGAAGAAGCCAGGGCACAGGGACACATAGTAAGTCCCTGTCAACAACTGAGAACCTCCATGTGAGCTGAGCTGTCAGAGGGGAAGCCTGGCAGATGGGGGCCTGCTTCCTGTCTGTGTGACTACAGTCTGAAGGAGATACAAGACACTGAGAAAGATCAACCACTGTCTCCTATAGGCACACATCGTACAGTTCCTAAAAGCCATGGTGGCACATGCCTTTAATTCCAGCGCTTGGGAACCAGAAGCAGGCGAAGCTCTACGAGTTCAAAGTCAGACTGGTCTATGTAATGAGTTCTAAGCCAGCCAGGGCTATATAAGAAATATAAGAAACCGTTGGCTGTGTTTGGTCAGGGAAGGCTTTAAAGCGGCAATTTTGAGCGCTTTGAAGGAGCTGAAGGGGAAGGATTCAGCGTCTGGATCAGCAGATGCAAAGCCTAGTGCTCAGGAGTTCTTCCTGTGGGTAAGGACTGCCCCCTCCCATCAAATGCCTATCCCCTGTCATCAGGGGGCCTCCTTCACTGGTCCAGCAGACCCGAGCACAGGGCTGGATCGTAAATGGTCTAACCTCACTGGATCGGAGAACTCCGAAGAACGGGTAGAGGAAGGCAGGAACGAGGGCTGCAGCTCCAAGAGGCACGGCCTCGGACACCCAGTACACAGCGGTCACAAGCAACACGTAAGCACACGCGGCCTCCTGCAAGGGGAGGAAAGAGGTACTTAGTCACTGGGACAGGCGTTGCCATGGAGACTCCAAATGAGACCCAGGGCCAAGACAATAGACACTTAGATCCCACGAGGATGCCAGGATCCAGCCCTGGGAGGTACTATGCTGACATTGGCCAGTGACTTTGTGGGTGAAAGTATGGCTGCTCACTGGAAGGACCCACGTTGTGCATGTGGTTGACTCACGCATCCACGTGGGCCCTGCACGGGCTTCGATAGAGTCCCAGCTCTGATGATTCCTAAAGCCATAGAGAGAGATAATTGATTTTGAGCACAGCATTTGGGGCCACAAGTTCACAAACTATAAAGGTGGAGTTCAAAGCCTTAATTGGTGCATATTGGCTCAAGTTGTTTAGATACTAAGGCTCTTGGGGTTAGTGGAAGATAGATCAGTATGTATCTGATTGGTTCACAAGTGGGGCCTGGGGTCAGCCATCCTAAACTTCAATTCAGGTCTACAAGGTATGACGATTTGGGGGCATCTGGTATGTTCCCACTGAAAGGAAGTGGTTTGGTAAGAAGTGAGACTTAAAAATAACCCACAAGGTGGCTTCCATACTGTGTTCTCATAGCTTCTGGGGAGAGCTTCTATCTCGGGGCTCTTCTAGGGAGACCAGCAAGGCCTTGAATCCACCCCAATCTCCAGCCTCATTGGACTTACATACTGGTGTTACATTTAAAAATTTCCTTGAAATATAAGCAGGCTAACCTCACTGGATCGGAGAACTCTGAAGAATGGTAGTCTTCAAAGTAAGTTAAGTTAAATCCCCTTGCTTCGAAAATATTTATTCAAACAATTTGGTTCAGTAGCTTTTGTTTTGTTTTGTTTTTGTTTTTGAGGGACAGGGTCTAGCTATGTTGCCAGGCTGATTTCAGACTCATGGGTTCAAGTGGTCTTCCTGGGTCAGCCTCTGGAGCAGCAGCTGGCTTGCCACCACATCTGGCTTAGAGGCTTGCCACCACATCTGGCTTAGTTGGTAATCCAGTGAATTGCTAGGGAGAACTGTTAGTTATTTCGCCCTTCGATTCTCAGCCTGAGCTTGTACCATGTACTAGCAGTGAGTGGGGGAGCTCTCCCCTGGGGGGCTGGTGCTGACTGTGGGGACAGGCAGCCATCCCCAGGCTGAGAAGCTCATCTTGGAGGACGGAGCACAGACTCATTTCTCAGCCTTGGCTCTAATTGACACTTGCAATGAGCTCATTCTTTGCTCTTGGGCCTTCCTGTGTGGTGCGCTGTGCATGGTAGCATCATTTGCTTCTTCCCACTTGGCCATGGGGAGGACCTCCCCAGTTATGACAATCCCAACAGGTGCTCATTGTCCTTAGACGCCACGTCCATGGCCTGATACCACAGAAACATCCGTCTATAGAGGGGATAGAATGCCATCCATGTGCAGGAGGTGGCAGGGTGGAAATCTGGAAATTTACCAGTATTTTCCTCAACTCACCAAAAACCATACCATGCAACCAGAGGGTGCAGAGGGTAAATAAATACAACTTTATAAAAACCCTGCCCTCCTTAGCCTTGGCTTTCAGCAATGCTGGTTGTGTGAATGGTGCCCAGGAGTGGTCCTGAGGAAGGTTAGGAGGTTCACTCTCGGGAGAGGTCACTGTCCAAGATCTTAATAATTGTAACATTACAAGCTGCACGCCGAGGGCCATTACACGTCGAAGCCCAGCCAGCTGTGACTTGGTGTTCACATAGGGTGCAGGCATGACCCGGCCCAGGCCGCTTGCCCAACAAGGAACCTGACAAATCTTGCTCTGTTCCTGGATCAGTGATGGGCAGCAGGAGCATTTAGCTGGCTCTGCTGGAAAGGACCTTGCTCCCTCCGGAGAGTCCTGGATTATGGCAGGCTGGGGTTAGGAAATGGGAAGTAAGTCCTCTGTTGACTTAGCTCCCACTAAAATTTCCTCTAAGGACAAAGGATCAGATAAAAGATAAAACTTTCGGAATTGCTGATAACAGAAGTGATACCCGTTGGGAAAGGATGCAGTTTAGAGGAATGGCCTCCTAGTTGTAGACTTAAAGTTCTAGCCCACTTTTCCTTTTTGTGGCAAAGAGACACGAGGAAGGGTTTTAATTCCAGGTGAGGATAAAGGGGCAGAATGTCTGTCCCTCACTGGGAGGCCCTTGTCCTGGTTACTTTACAGGGCCCCAATTTAAGCGAGAAAAGGACGGGGACACACACACACACACACACACACACACACACACACACACACACACACACACAGAGAGAGAGAGAGAGAGAGAGAGAGAGAGAGAGAGAGAGAGCAATGGACTGATTTTCTTTCTGCTATACACCATTTGACTGGAATCGGGAAGTCAGGTAGGCAGGGATAACCGTTTCTGTGGTAAACAGCATAACGAAACGTTAATAGATCACCTGTCTCCTGCAGTACTGAGAACAGAGCAAACCACTGTCATTTTTGTCTAACTTCCTTTTGAGTGGAAGGATGAAAAACATCTCCAGAGGCTCTTTCGTCTGTTTCTCACACCCGCCTCTTCTTCCATTTCCCAACCCTCTCCACCTCAGGTGGCTGGGGAGTCAGATACCCCTGGGACTCCACAGGGTCCCCCGCATCTGACCAGACCCTGGCACTTGGATAAATTTATGTTGCTAACAGGTCTCTCTTATCTTATTCGTGTGTGTGTGTGTGTGTGTGTGTGTGTGTGTGTGTGTGTGTGTGTGTGTGTGTATGTGTGTGTGTTGTTCTGGAACCCCCAGGCCTCACATGAGCATTCAGGTCAGGAATGCCTTTAGTGGGCGGTACTTACTTCTTTTCACTCCTGCCTAAAATTAGAACTGAAGCCGGGCATGGCAGGAAGATCATGAGTTTGAGGCTAGCCTGGGCTACATGGCAAGACACTGTCAACAGAACAGAACAGAACCAAAACTCAACAAAGAAAACAGAATAATCCAACAATAAAAACGTAAAGTGTTCAAAGTGGCTTTTCCTTATGAAGACAGTTTCCTACCTTAACTTAGGTTCCCTTTCCAGGAAGTCCAACCCTTCAGCCCCCCTCAGTTATACCTCACTCAAACCTGACTAGAAGGGACTGGAAGTCTGTTCCTCTGCTGTTGCAAGTGACTGTGGGCACTTTGAAAAATCTCTTTTGGAAGATTGGGGGGCAACTTCCACTAGGAACACTGAGGTGTTCAGATGAATGTCCCTTTTAGCGATTCTCTGCTGGAGAGTAAGTCTAGGGCCTTTTGAATGCTAAGCAAGTGCTGTACCACACAGCCATGTCCCCGCCCCTACACTCTTTCTTCTGTAACATCATAGGAATCTAGACTTTAAGAACTGGGCAAGGAGAGAGGAAAAGTCATGTTGACACCTGCTAAAATGTGGCTGTGGCTCATCACTTCAAACAATCAGCAGATTGCAAGTGGAGGGCTCCTGCCCAGATGCTCAGCTGCCTCTCTCAAGTGCAGCCTAGACCAAGCATTCCATCCGGGAATTCTAAGGATTTTAATATCAGAGTCGCAGAGTTGGATGCAAGGGTGGGAGGTAGCCAAGGGATAGACCCGGCACTGGGCACCTAGTTTGTGTCTCCTGTGGGCACCAGTTAAGGCTCCCAAAGATGGAGGTTGAAGGGGTTGGGGTGAGGGGGCGGGCAAGCAGGGATTCCCAATACTGCTCAGTAGAAGAGGGCAATGTGTCT
The DNA here is from genome assembly GCF_007827085.1 of Peromyscus californicus insignis. Classification (NCBI taxonomy): domain Eukaryota; kingdom Metazoa; phylum Chordata; class Mammalia; order Rodentia; family Cricetidae; genus Peromyscus; species Peromyscus californicus. The sequence continues at coordinate 48,428,433 of NW_026294584.1, forward strand.
CTCATGGGAATTTCCTTAAACTAACAACGGGGAAAAATACCATGAAAAGAAAACTCAAAACAATCAGGTCTACTTAGACAAAGCAGAAAATTAACTGTTATACAGCCCACAATAAAAAAATGTCATTGGCAGTCAAGGTCTGCTAATCCCAAACCAGACTTAGTCAGTGCCTCCTTGGCACGCTGAGGTATTTATTTTGCTAAAGATTTAAGTCAGCTTGTATTTAACAAGACCACGATAATCCCTTCTGTTTAACTTTTTAAATTTAATCTTGGTTACCCTGTCCCCCAGGGAACAGTGAGGGAGAGATATTCCTGTAGTTAACCTGCCTTAGCTTATTTTTTTCTAAAGCCTCAAGGACAGTGCCAGCTTGGGAGTGGGGCTATACCCCCAGACATGTGAGGAGAGGGAGGGGAGGAAGGGAAGGGGGACCACGAGGGTCCAAGAGGCCGACTGAAGCAAATGAAGCTTCAGCGCCTCTGCCCTCGACTCCTGCTTTAACATTAGGCCATGGGCTAGAGTTCTGGGGCGTGCATTTCTGTTTTCATCTTGCTTTGGGCCTGTTTTTTTTTTTTAAAAGCAGAAAAGAAAACACAGAAGATTCAGATATTCTGAGGACCAGAGTAACAGGCTAACCTGTGCTTTCAACTCCAAAACCCCCTTCCCCAAAGTTTGCAAAGAAGGTTCAGGACGGTCGTTTTCATATTCTGATGTCAGAAACCACCATGGTCTCTGGACAGGCTCCCTCCCAGCCCCACCTCTCCTGGATTAATAGTGAAGGGCCTTTTGCATCTCTAATTGCTGCCACATAATGATCGCCACAGGTTGGGAAATAGGGGCTCCCCAGCCTGCCATTTCTGTGGGTTTAAACACAGCGCCTGTAATGTTTTGCCACACAACAGTCATTTCAGCTATGGTCTCCCACTCTATGGAGGCCAGAATTGGGGGACCTTTCTTGAGAGACACAAGGGATGGAAATAGTTTTAAGAAAGAAAGTATTTGGTTTCTTCTAGAAAAGTGTGAAAATTTCATCCAAATGAAGACAATTTCAATGAAGTCATTTTGGGGTCCCCCACAAATACTCTACTCCCTCCAGACCGCCCTTCTTTGCTCCCCAACTCCCTCTGATGCCCTGACAGGGGTAGGTAGGCTGCTACTTACACTGGTGGGGTAGATGGTGGGCAGAGGCAGCAGCAGCAGCGGCACACAGATCACCAGTAACAGCTTTCTTGCTTGGAGAAGGCCCTGCAGCAAGCCCATGGTGGACCTGTCTGGAGTGAGTCCTCAATGGCGTTCTCCTCTGCTCCACCCTATGCTCCACTCTCAGTCCAGGAAGACTTCTCACACCTTTCCTGGCTTCCAAGAGTTAGTCCTCTTTGGTCTTGGGAGCACAAAAGCAGGGTAGCTGTACCCAGTTTCCCCAGAAAGCTGGGCTCCTTGCCTTCTGCCTTAGGTGGGATTGAGCAGCATGGTGTTATGGCCATCGAAAAGGAGCTGGAAAAGGATTATCTGCCGGGGGCGGTGGGTCCTCTCTGTGGCTAGCAAGAAGGTGGCTTCATTCTAGGTGTCAGCAAAAGCCTTCACAAGCAATGTGCCTGCGGCTGCTGATCAGCCTTGAAGAACCACTGAAGGCTTTACAAAATAAGAACAGTCCCTTTTCTTCTTCCTGGTGACCTGTTTGGGGGCAGCTGCTGTTTTACCTCCGACCTGGCTGACTGTTGGTAAAAATCTGGTAGCCCCCTTCCCTTAAAGCAAGCACCAGTGTTAGTCTGAGGCACATGTAGACCTCAGATTGGGGTTGCGGGGGAGCTGTCTCCCAGGACCTCACACCTTAACTCTTTAGATTTCTTTCCTTCAAAATGGGCTCCTACTTATAGTTTTCCTGGAGTCTGGACTTCCAAAGCAGGCCTGAAGAATCTCCAAGACATTCCTTTTTGTTACAGGACTAAAACTTGCTGGAGGCCCACCTTTAACTTTCCTGCACCAATGGGAAGCAGGCACAGGGCAGTGGTCCCGCCCACTCCCCCCCAAAGCCTATCGGCAAGTTGAAAAGAATGAGAGAATGTCACATCTGAAGGCAGCCCTCGATTGGTCCCAGCAGGGGCCTGCTGATTTGGCAGAACCCAGGCGGTTTTCGAAGCTTGTTTTTCCATTTCTCAAACATCCCAGGGGTTGGATGTTGGTCAGCACCCTGAGCATAATCCCAGCTCCCCAAGCACTGCGGGCGTTGTTTCCAAGCATGGGACCACTTGCTCACCACCTTGGGAAGACGACACATTTGGTGGTAGGAGAATATGGACATTAATTCTGGACTGAACAGTATTAAGACTTCCCCTCAGGCAAAGTTTGCTTCTTGGACACTTGGGGGATAGAAAGGTCAGAGCCAGCAGGAAGAATGAGCCGGGAGGAAAGACCCTGGGATGCATTGCAAGAGGGGAGGCTCCCCTTTGCTCTGGAAAAGTCTAGATGCCAGTTGGAGGGGGTGTTCATGGAGTTCTTTGAGGCTCTTTACCAAAAAAGGAAGCAGGCAGCCTTCCTTGATGGGAACGCAGGGTAGGGACAGAATGCAGGACCACACTGGTGATAGGGACAAAGACTCATCAATTAGTTAGACCCAGAATCTCTCCTGCTTACAGATTTGGAGAAAGGACATGTAGATTTGGAACAAGACGAGAAAGAGAAAGAAAAGACCCTAACCTCTTCTAAGAGATGCTTCTTGGCCAGAAAACCTTGATCTGGGAGATGCAGAGCCAGAGCTTGTGTACATTCACGGGATTTGAGCACCTTGTAAACTCTGCAGCCTTATCCCGTTGAAGTGATCCTGGACTAAAAGTAGAGTGCCCAGAGAAGTGGCCCCGCAAAACCAGTTCTCCTTGATTTTCAGGGCCAGTGTAACTACTGGCAGATCTTTGAAGTCATCTAGCTAGTGTATGATGGGTTATGATGAGTCATCTCTACCGGCATGTCAAAGACAGGCTAGCTCATCTACTACATCCTTGCCTCATTTTTTGTGACGGTTTGGAAATGTAGAATAAACAAGACCACATGCTCGTGATGTTTTAGTTATAGAGATGAGAGAGATCAGATAATAATAAGCAGCTGTAGAAATCAACATCTGTCAAACTCGGGAGCCGCTTCAAATTCCTCCACGAGATAATCTGAGGTGACAGAGATTCCAGTGAGTTTAGTAATGTGATTGGGCCATTTGTTCCATAGGTGAAATTTGTTCAATAGAATGAAGCAAGGCAAGTTACATGGTAGGACCAATAGTTCCCCTGGCCTATCAGTTTCCCACATGAGGAAAATATTTTCCAGAATACAGTGCTAAGGAGTCTGGGATAGATTTCATGTGAAGAAGGTATCTAAAGTAGTCAAACTCTCAAAATATTTATTTTGCATTTTTTAGACAGTCTCACTCTCTAGGCCAGGATGGCTTGGAACTCACTATGTAGCCCAGGCTGACCTCCAACTCATGGGGATCCTCCTGTAGCAACCTCCCGAGTGCTGAGAATACAGGTGTGAGCCATCACCCCCTGCTAAAGTAATTACACTCTCATGAAAAGTAGAACAGTTGCCAAGGTGTGGGGAGAAACGGGAAGGGAGTTGTTCAAAGGTCACAGAGTCACAGTTCATCAAGATGGAAACCTTTCAGAGGTCAGTGGCACATCAATGTGCAGGGCTGCTGATGTGGTTCAGCAGCAGAGCACTTGCCCAGTGGACAGGGACAGGGGTCCTGGGTTTGAGCCTTACACCCTCCTCCACCCCCTGAGCCAAAAACCAAAACCAAAACCAAAACATTGTGCAGATCCATGAGTGTTTGGATACGTCAACACAGCCAGGACGGCAAGTTTCACGTTGTGTGTTTTTTTAATCACAAAGAAAGGAGGCTATGTAATGTATTAAGATGGGCTAAGAAAACAGGGGACACGACAGAGTCACTTCGCTGGCATTTTGTTTCGTCCATTAGTCCACCTGATGGCACGTCTTTGCCTCAGCGGTTCCAGCTGTCACTCCTTCACTGGCTTCTGTTGAGGTGACTGAGCAACACAGCATCAGCCGTGACAGGCTTGTCGTCGTAACACCGGAGATGCTTCCAGACAGTGTGGAAATGACAAGCAAGTCCCCCTAGCAAATCTCACCCCCCCCAAACTTTGTGAGCAAATATGATGATTGTACGTAGGATGGGCCCTAACGAGGCAAAACAGGAGGGTCTGTTTCTAACCTGTCTCCTGTGTCATTCACTGAGCAAAGCGCGGGGTTGTTATTTTGGGGGAGGGGCTATTTTGTTGGACAGTAACATAATATTTGATTTTATGTATCAATGAAATCAATGTTATGAATCTTTTTGTGTGTAAAATTAATCTGTCTTCATTTAGACTAGAGTGATGTTTAAGAATCTAGTTACTCCAGGGAAGACTTCCACTGGAGGCGTTGGGACCCCAACCTAGCCACATAACCTTCGACCTACAATTTGTCCTACCTACAAAATATGCTGGGGTAAAGGTAGCACAGAAATTATGGGAGTGGCCAATCAATGACTGATCCAGCTTGAGACCCATGCCATGAGAGGAAACCCACCCCTGATGTAGCCTAGAGGGCCAGGACCCAGAGCCTGGACAGCCCAGGACCTAGGATGGAACCAAAAAAAAAAAAAAAAAAAAAAAGTCAATGAAATGATTCCTAATGATATTCTGCTATACTCATAGATTGGTGCCTAGCCCAATTGTCATCAGAGAAGCTTCACCCAGCAGCTGATGGAAACAGATGCAGAGACCCACAGCCAAGCATTAGGTGGACCTCGGGAAATCCTGTAGAAGAGAGGAGGGAGGATTGTGGGAGACAGAGGGGTCAAGGACATCACAAGAAGACCCACGGAATCAACTAACCTGGGCTCATAGTTGCTCACAGAGTCTGAACTGACAACCAGGGAGCCTGCCTGGGTCTGACCCAGGCCCTCTGCACATAGGTTATAATTGTGTAACTTGGTCTTCCTGTGGGACTCCTAACAGTGGGAGCAGGGGCTGTCTCTGACTCTGTTTCCTGCTTTGGGGATCCTTTCCTCCTACTGGTTGCCTCATCCAGCCTTAATAGGAGAGGTGGTGCTTAGCTTAGTAAGATTAGCTTACTGCAACTCGATTATGCCATGGCTGACTGATTTACAAGGGAGTCCTGTCCTTTTCTGAAGAGAAAGGAGGAGGAGTGAGGGGGGTGTAGTGGTGGTTAGGGGGAGGGCCTGGGAGGAGAGGAGGGAGGGAGAAGAAACTATAATTGGGCTAGAAAAAAAATAAATATTAGTTTAATAAAAATGATTAAAAAAGAATCTGGTTACTTTGAAAATGAAGTCTTCATTTATCTTGAAAAGGTCATGTCCTTTTTTTTGCATTTTTTTCAGCTGTTGATTGCCACATAAATTCCTGCTCCAGTTGATTAATATAAAGTTCTTTTAATTGTGTGTGTGTGCGTGCGTGTGTGTGTGTGTGTGTGTGTGTGTGTGTGTGTGTGTGTGTGCTGGGTGAATGAATTGCCATTGATCGCAGTGTTCCTTGGAATAATTTTCCCCCTCACACATATCTAGTCCCCTCCCCTCAAGTTGCTGTTCTTATGGCATGGTAGGCAGCCAGCCCATAGATGGGACTTCCGCCAGGCACCCGAGGACAAGGATGAGTCTAGCAGTCTCTGGGCAGGGGCAAGTCTGCTCTGAGGGTTTTGCGCAGTATCTAGGAGCTGAGGTATTGCTGGTCCCCTGCTCACTTCATATTCAGTAAACTACACAGAATAAAGGGCAGCTGTGGATTATGGATCCATCTCTGAAAAACCCAAGCACGTCTGCATGCTGACCTTTGTTACAGCTGAAGGAAGTAAAGGAAAAAGTATGGTGAGATATTGAGAGGGAAGGAGAGGGGTGCATTATAAGAGGCTGGAGACATATAACCCCCAAATATTCATTACTGGACCCAACTATTACAACCTCAAAGACACCAGCTAAAGTAGAAAAAGAGGCAAGCAGAGCAACTGACGGTCAGAGAACATGTGATGTGCAAACGAGAAAAACCGAGCAGAAGCAGCATCAGGGCTGGGTCATGGCTCAGTGGGTAAGAACATTTGCTGGACAAGCATGAAGACCTGAGTTCAAATCCCCAGCACTCCATGTAAAAATCCAGATATGGTCATGAACCCGAGTAAGTCCAGCACTGAGGGCTGCAGAGATGGGAGGATTGCTGGGGCTTCTGTTAGCCAACCGAGCCCAAGTTCCCGGATATGCTGTCTTAGGGGAATAAAGCAGAGAGTGGTAGACTGGGACACCTGACACTCTGCTCTGACCTCTGTGTGCATAGGAGGGGGCACTCCCCCAAATGCACATACAAACATTGCAGACATATACACACATGCGTGCGTGCGCACATACACACACGCATACACACACATGCACGCACACATGCACACACATGCACACACACACAGAGCAAAAGTGAGAAGAAGGAGGGAGGGAGAGGGAGAAAGTCAGCATTAGAAACAGTTTGGGAGCTATGAAGAGAATACTTGGGTGAGAAAGGGCAGGACTGAGGGCTACTGTTCTGAGCAGGAGAATCTGAGGAGTAAACACCATGCTTGTTCTGGTACTTTGTACCTGCACTCCAGCTCTTCTGCAGAGAGACCATGTGGCTAGAACACGCAGGCAAAGCTCACCTGGAAGATTCTGGGAAAGTCCAAACTCATCATGCTTAAGTGGAGATTGCAAAATACCTTTTCCAGAATGTAGCCCAGCAGATGCCCTCATTCAAATATCAGACTCTCCGCAGTGTAGGTCCCAGAATCCAGCTGGAGCCCAGAAGGAGAAAGAAGCTAGATCTTTGTGCTGGGGCAAAGCCATCAGAACCCAGGTGCTTCACTCTCCCGACAGGTCATCACCTATGGCTCAGCACAGAGTGTTAAGAAGCCTGGCTTGTTGAAGACCAGGCCACTCAAAAAAGATAGCTGTCAGGGGCAAGCATATGGGAACAATGAAAAGTGTACTTTAATGTGGATGTGAGGGGACAGCGGAGAACCCCAGGACCCCACACAGGATGGATAGATCTAGTGTGTGAGCTGGAGGGGGGACTCTGCAGACACAGGACCCTCCCTCTAGACCCTCACAGTTGCTAGATAACTGCAGCCATGTCATGAGTAGAAGGAACCTGAGAACTGTCTGCCTCCTTTATTAGAATGTCCTAAATAATTTAGGTATTGAACAAGGCGGAAGACATTGCATATATACCATTTAAATAGCAACCAGTAATTATTTAATATAAATAACAAATAGATATCGAACTGACATTTTGAAAATGAAAAGTTCAGCATTTGAAAGTAAACAATCTGTCATCTGAAAGTGATTTTTATCAGGAGCACCAAAATCTGGGACACTACTCTAGTATTTTAGGACAGAGGAGCATGGTAGTGCTACCTCGTTCAGTAGGAGGGCACTATGTGTTTTAGCTTGGCCTCCATGTTCAAATGACAGGGCGTAGATGGACTGCGAGCACTTCTATGGGCCCTTGCTACTTCTCCTGTCTTAGAATAACTTCACAAAAGATGAGTCAAGCCATGTAAGTCCCCACGTTACTGACTTTCTGACTGATTCTTCTCCATGGCTTTGAGGAAAACCAAGCATATCCCTTTTGGCTAACAGCGTATTTATTTGAATGTATCTCTGCCTTTTTTAATATTTACCATAGAACCTGCCAGAACATGTTCATTCAATACAGGTCTCTTAGAACCAATAGAATCTTCCTGCCACACCCGACTCCATCCTCAGTGTGTGTGTGTGTGTGTAAATATATCTCAGACTTCTGCTCATTACCAGGTGGACCAGTCAGCCTCTGGAAATGTCTTGAAAGCCCAATCTAGCCCTTTCTTTTAGCTTGGAAACATTATATCATAAGTCAGAGATGTATGTCAGGGAGCAAGAAGAAACGAGAGACTATTATGATGACTCATTTATCTTTGCTATTCTGTGTGGGCAGTACACACTTTCTTCACAGTCTCTGTAAGCAGAGTAGAGGATGAGTGTTCTGGAAGACTGTGTGTGTCTGTCCCTGCTTCAAGGTCCTGGCATGGGCCAGTCTCTCAGGAAGACACTCCAGGGCCAGAGGACCTCATCAAGTCATGCCTCAGGGCCTGGAAGAGGCTAATGAGGGCCTGGGCCCAGATGTCCTTCTGATGCCCTTCCGACAAGGCTGTCCTGTAGGCTGAGTAAGCCAGGGTCAGTGCTAGCCTTTCAAAGTCTTCTTTCTTGAGGATTCCAGGGTGGTTGGCCAGGTTGGCACTCAACCTGCGGATATCTGGGATGTGCTTGGGGATGATATTGTTGCAGATTGAGTGGAAGTTCAAGGCCTTCCTCAGGGAAGCCAGCTCCTCGTCCTTGATGGAGATCTTCAGGTCTGGACTGATCTCAATTTCAGCCAGCAAGAGCTGTGGAGAAAGATGGGATAAGGAAAAACAGGAAGCCAGGTATTGTTAAGGACAGAGCGAGGGTCACTATTCACACATTGGGAGGCAGCCATAAAAAGAGCTTAGCATCCAAGAGACCTGGGCCCCAGCTCTGGTCTTCCTCCTTAACTTCTCCGGGCCTCATCTTCCTTTTCTGTAAAATGATAAGTTTCAGTATCTACTTCACTGGGATAGCATGGGAAGCACACAAGACAAATAAGGGCAAATACGACCTAGTGCCTGGGATCAGCTATAACGCTGTCATTCAGTTAATCGACCCCATATTCTCTTTTTCCCTTTCACCCACCGAAGGGCTTCTGAAGTATAAACTGACCGTCACAGAGAAGATCGTAACCTGAAGTTGGGAATTTCAAGAATGCAGAGGGTTGTGCTGCGGGTAGCGGGCTACAGAGATGTCGTCTCCCACTGGCTCGCAAGAATAGGGGCTCTTTCTATCATCATTGTCCCTGCCCTGTTCCACGAGGAGCCTAGGAAATACTCCAAGAATGGAAAGACTCCAAATCCTAAGGGTCTTCTCCCCTCGGCTCTCCTCCGCCTTCTGTGACACTACCTGTGGTCCCTCTGCTCTCCTCCGCCTTCCGTGACACTATTGCCTGAACCATTGATTTGTGACTCCCATTTTTAAGGTTTGGTAGAGGCCATGCAGTTTGCTGCCCAGGGCAGCATTTGAAATCTCCTCCCTGGCTCACTGTGTCCCAGGTGTCAAAGCTGGAGGGGAATTTTGGGTATCATACTTAAACTCTATGTGACAGTTGAGCATCAGGCTCAGAGACTCTTGGCCAATGGACTGAAGTTCAGACCTCAGAGTTAAAGCTCCTCCCACTGACCCAAACCCAGTGACCTCAAGAAACTTACCTGGTGGTTTAGAGGAGTGGGGTCCCAGGGAAGCAGGGGGAAGTGGAAGAAGGAAGCCTGTCTGGTAGGGCAGGCTTCTAGAAACTTAGATGGGTTAGTAAGGCAGCCAGACAGCATCCCTGTACAGCAGGCAAAGCCTCAGAGGCATGACAACACCAGGGTCCCAGTGTGGCTTTGCCAGGACACTACTGATGAGTGACGCCTGAAGCTTCTGCTTGGGACCTTCCACTCAGTGCCTGGGTGTGACAGGGGCACCGATGGGACAAACCCCACCTTCCGTTATGCCTGGACTGAACTCTGAATACTGCCATTTCTCTCAGGACACACGGAAAAGGCGAGGTGGTCCCAGGAGTCCCTCACTTTGACATAGGCCAGATTTTATCACCTCCGGGAATGAGTCTAGGCCACTCCCTGCTACAGCAGAGACCATTCAAGTCCACAGGCCCAGGCAGACCTCTTCTCAGGAAAAGAGAGACGAGGCATGTTCTTGGGTGACTTGGGTTGATGGCTTTCCCTCTGCTTACCTCATAGAGGAGTTCCACATCCTCCAGGGAGGTCTGCAGGATTGGGTTCAGTGGCAAAGACAAGGACCTCTTCGGCCGGTGGGCAGCGGGGAACAGTGCAGCTGGAAGAGACAGACTGACCTGTGGGACTGGCATACACGCTGGCCACCTCTCTCTACTTAACCTCGAGGGAAGCCCTCAAGTAGATCTTGAAGGTGGGTGGACGTCAGGTGAGGGGAAGTGACAGGCTCTCTTCTTGGGTCTCAGAGAGTTCCCAGGCATGTCAGATTAGTAGCTCATCAGAAGCATCCGAGAAACTGAAAACATTTACCAGCCTGGGCTACATTTGTACTCAGAAATTTTGGTTAAAACAAAGCAGATGAGGTAAAATAGAAAAAAAAAAAAAAAAGCAAATATGAGTGTCCTAATCCCGCAGGGGAGTCCCTCCCTCCCGAGTGCTTAAAACAGTCAGCATATAATTGCTCCATTGCAGACCCAGACATTGCTAACCCAGACATCCGATGCAGAAATGCCAAGGATCTTCACACAGATCGCAAAGGAAAGGAAGCAGGCTGCTGCTAGACCGTGACTCTGGGCTCTACTGGACCATGTGGCCGAGCTCAGCGCTTCCCTCCAGGGCCAGCTGATTTAACAATGCATTTACTACACAGTTAGGGCCAGGAACACATTTGGAAGCTGAGGGGAGATGGATGGGTTCCTGGTGGGGTGCAGGATCGGAAGTGCTAGGGACTGAGGGGGGAGTGAAGGAGAAAACAGAAAATGGCTGGACACAGGATGATTATGAGAAAACTCCGTTCTTCTGGACTGGATCAAACAGCCCTTGCCACCTGCTCAGGCCCTTTATGCAGCAGACAGCGATCACAAACGATTGACAAGCCTTGTGGGTAGAAAAGGATTGTGACCTTTAGAAAACCAGAGAAAGAAATGTAAAGGCGACTGTGAGGGTGGTCCTCTGAAGTTGTGCAACTATACTTTTCATGGCCATTGGTGGCTGCTCTGCTGTGTGGTAATGATATCCCTGAGACACCGATAAAACAGCTGATTGTGTTCAGTGCACTAAATAAGCTATGTTAAATGTGCTAAAGAGGGCAGGAACAGTGTAAAGCGTTCCAGAATGATCTCCATCAGAAACGATAACAGAAGACCTCAGCTTAAAAGGCCCTTCCTGAAAAGTCTACGGTTGAAATCGCCGGCTTCCCACATAAAGCGGCTGCGTGCAGCTTTGCTGAAGTGGCCTTTGTTGTAGCTTGTTTGTGGTCCATTGTCACAAATTCCTCAGGACTGGGGTGAATGAGATTTTGTGCTTCTGTGTGCCTGTTGTCTGGAAGTAGTGAGTGAGGTTCCTAGCAGGATGTATGTTTTATCTCTGTCTTCTCCTTCGTAGGAAACAAAACATGGGTACCTGGTGTGGATCAAGGAGTGAGCCATGTCGGTGTGTTTGTGTGTGTGCATGTGTGTACACATATGTGTGATGGTGCACTTGCTTGTAGGGGCATGAGGTGGAGACCAGAGGTTGACATTCGGATATCTTTTTTAGTCACTTCTTTGCCTTTGTATTTTGAGACAGGGTCTCTCACTGAACCTGGGGCTTCTGTTTTAGCTGCATTGGCTGGCCAGGGAGCCCCAGGATCCTGCTGTCCCCATCCAAACTGGGATGACAGGTTCATGCTACCATGCCTGGCTTTTCCATGGGTGCTGAGAAATTGGACTTGGGTCCTCATACTTGCACATAGGCACCTTGCCCTCTGACCATCTCCCTAGTCTCCTGTGTATGAGCTTTTCTTTTATACCTGTGTGAAAAGATGGTGGGTCTGAGAGGAACTTCACTCCCCAGTTCTCCCAGGACATCTTTAGTTTTTCATTTAGTTTTTGGGGATTTCATATAAGCATGGTATTGACATCAGCACCTCTTCCTCTCCTCCCATGTTCCTCTTGACTCCTCAAATTCGTGGTCTCATTCTTTAATTTATATATATATATATATATATATATATATATATATATATATATATATACACACACACACACACACACACATATGTATATATGTGAATTTATAAACACAACTTTCTGAGTTCACTTAGTGTTGTTCTTAAGTGTTTAGGGTTGGCCTCCAGGGATTTGCTAACCTCCTGGGGAGGCGGGGTCTCATCCTTGGAGAAGACTGATTCTCCCTCTCCCAGCAATCATCAATTGCCTGTAGCTCTTCCTCTATGGGTGGTGCAGCCTTGTGAGAATTCCCCCACACACTGGCATGTCAGTTGTGTTATCTTTTGTTGTTGTTCTTTTTCTTTAAACCAAGGTCTTGTGGATTTTTTAAAAAATTATTTACTTTTATTTGCTGCACATTGCTGTTTTGCCTGCATGCATGTCTGTGTGAGGATGTAGAATCCCCTGGAACTGGAGTTACAGACAGCCATGAATCACCATGTGGTTGCTGGGAATTGAACCTGGGTCCTCTGGAAGAGCAGCCAGTGCTCTTAACCGCTGAGCCATCTCTCCAGCCCTGTGTGTTGTCATTTTTAAGGTCTTCTAGGCAACCATACTATTGAGATTTCCTGGGTGCAGTTTCCCTGTTGCATATAAAAGACTGTGTATCGGCAGCAGACACCCTATCCTGGCTCTCTGGCTCTTAGAACCTTTCTGTCCCCTCTTCTGAGGAGTTCCTTGAGCTTTTGGTGAAGGGGTTGTGTTGTGTATAGATCGGTTTGGGCCAGGACCCCCATGATTAGTTGTTGTCTGCATCTTGATCAGTTGTGACTTTCTGTAATAGTTTCTATCTGCTGCAAAGAGAAGCTTCTTCATAGGGGGTGAGAGCTGCACCCAGCTGTGGGATAAGGGTATTTAGAATATTGTTAGAATCAGGCTGGTTTCGTGCGGTGTCAGTAGCAGGCTCTCTTCTAGGGCCCATGCCCTCACCAGCCACAAGTCGCAGGCCAGGTGTACAGTACCAGGCATGAATTCCTTCCTTCCGAGCAGGCCTTAAGTCAATTTAGATGGTCGTTGGTTACAACCAAGACAAAAGCGCCACTAATTCATCTCTAGGATAGCTTGTCGTTCTAGCCTTTGTTATTATTGTTCATAGGCATAGCTGTAGTTGGGTGGGACTATTGATTGGTATTCTCCTCTGCTACCACAAGAGCTGGTCCTCAGGGAGGAGGCGTCCAGGTCAGTTCCAGCTGACATTCTTCATGTCATCTGCCACATTTTTTTAAAAAAGTATTTATGTATTTTATTTAGAGTACATGTGTGCCTGCTTGTCTTTGTGTATACCACACGCATTCAGTGTCCAAAGAGGCCAGAAAAGGGATTTCCTGGAACTGGAATTATAGGCAGATGGGGGTGGGTACAGTGTGAGTGCTGGCAATCAAACCCGGGTTCTAAGATAGAGCAGCCGTTGCTCTTAATTGCTGAACCATTTTGTTCTAGCCCCAGAACATCTTTCTTACTGGAAAATTTAAAATATCCACCTTTAAATCCTCCTTAGTGCTGTAGGCGGTGTGTCTCATCAGAACATCGACCCTCCAGCCCCTGGACTTTCTTCACTTAGTCCCTTTCCTGAGGACACAGCTTTTATCATGCTTATGTTATTTAGGGAACCCCTAATTCTCAGAGTCAAGGAGAATACACTTCCCCATTCAAAACCGCTTAATGATGGACACGGTCATCCCTCACAGCTGCCAGTCTCATATCTAATAATGACACTAATAAAGCATTAGAAGTAGCCTCAGCCCTCCAGACTAGCATGGTGGTTGTGTGGGAAGTGTGTGGGGTGCACAAATACCTTGTTTTTCCTTTTCACATGTGTGTGTGGTGTTTGCATGTGTGAGTGCACATGGGCATGCGTGCATGCATGTGGAGAGCTGAAGCTGAGGTCAGGAATCTTCCTTGATCGCTTCTCTACCTTATTCTTCGAGGCAGGGTCTCTCAGTCAAACTCAGAGCTCACTAGTACAGCTACCCAGCTGGAACACAGGTATTTTAAAGAAGGGTCCCTCCTTCCCTTCCTTCTCCCATTTCCCACATTGGTCCACCTCTTGGCACTGTTGCGCCCCATATTTCTATAGCTGCTTTGATCCTGTGCATTGAGTAAGGGCAGAACCATTATGTCCTTAGACTGCTGGAGGGTAGCTGCCTTTAGGCTGACATCTCAGTGAATCCTCAGCTGCTTAGATGTGGCTCTTTAGGCAAGACCTGGAGATGTTGGAGGTAGCCAGTGAGAAACAGTTCTGTTTACCCAGGCAACGTCAAACATGGAGGTGGAAATTTAACAAGTGGTCCCCCCCCTCCCCACCCACTACCCTAGATGCTCTTGTCCATAATGATGAGGGCTGAATCCTGCCAAAAATGCCCATGGCCCAAACAAGTGCTGGTTGGGCCTGAGCACAACGTGTACAAAGCTTGAAATGAGTCTTGTTCTCACATCGCTGGGTGACAGCCCTGTTTCCCCAGGAATCCTCCCCCGTTCACCCCTCGGCATGCATCTGCCTCCAAGGCTATCTCGTCTGTTCTGCACACTTAATGCCTTGCTGCCTCCTCGCTTGGAGAGGGCTCTCAGGATTGCCAGCTCCTGGGATAGGGAGTGTTCTGATCTCTGTATCAACTCTGCATGCTGTAAGGCTCGGGAGGTGAGCTCAATAGGACCGACTTAAAAGAACAACTGGATGTTAAATAAAACAGCAGCCCTGATGTGTGGATGCTACTGTACGTTTGGCTTCTTGTTGGCTGTGAGCTGTCCGTGAACAGCGTGGCAGCATAAACTTGGCAAGGAGGTAGTCCTGGGCCACTATCAGGCTTGGCATTCTCCTCCCACCGGAGGGAAGGGAGAACAGGGAGAGAAAATGGAAACAGCAGAGAGTGCTAGAGAGTGCCCCCACATCCCCTAGACCCCTGGGTCTCAGACAAGAAGATTGCTGGAGGCTTTGCTCAGAGTCACAGGCTTTGTGTACATCTTGTAGGGTGTAAACCTGGCCTACTTGCTTGCTTGTTCTTTTCCCTAGTGTGGCACACCCAGCCCAATCACTAAGCATCTCTCTGGAGTGTGACTGTCCTCATGAGAGTCACTCCATGTGCCTGTCTCAAGGACACTTGGGACTCACTAGTCTTCTTGCTTAAAAGTCTGCAGTACTGGCCGGCCTTGAAAATGAAGACAGAGATTATCCCCTTCTTCACGGGCAGATGAATATCTATGACACATTGGACCTACCAGCACAGAACAAATGATTCACTATGATCATGCCAGGTGGATCAAGCTACTTTAGAAACTGGATCCAGACATACATGATTCATCTGTTACAGCAAGTCCTGTCCATGCTTTCTGCTGAGAGACATGGTTGGACCTCAAACAGAAACTACTAAAATAAGGCACTCATATGTTAACAGTAGCCCTAGAGTATCCACTGTGTGCCTGTCAGCAGCCTGTGTTTTTCCATGTGTCCATGAAGAAGTAAGTCTCCACTTCCCATTTTAGAGACGAAGATGCTCAGAAGTTAAGGACCTTGCTCCAGACCACCCAATTTGCTTGAGATAGGACTGAGAGTGTGGTAACAGAATGATAACCATCCTGCAGGCTCCAACGTCCAACCTCACAGACACAGGTAGACAATGCCCTTTTGCTCCAAGCATGGTTGTTCATTTCTCAACAATCATGGGAGAGATGTGTGTCATATAAAATGTGTCCTTAAATGAATCACACACATATGGAGGTCATAAGATAATTTATGGGAGTCAATTCTCTCCTTCCACTATGTGGGTTCCAGGGATGGAACTCAGGTCGTGAGGCTTGGTGGCAAGTACCTTCACCCACGGAGCCACCTCTCAGCCCATGCCACCTTTTCAGGTCTGCACACCTGCCTGTGTTTAGAGGAAACATTACATTAAGTAGCTGTGCTTTAAAATCTCCGTCACCGCCTAGCATAGACCCTTAGCTGCTGTCCAGCAGTCCCTGGGTTTCCTGTCTCCTCCCATGCTCACACTTTCTCAGACAACTTCTTCCTGCCTTCAGCTCCTCCCTCACACCAGTTACCTGCTTCTTGTACACACACACACACACACACACACACACACACACACACACACACACACACACACACCACCTTCTATAGCCTTGAGAGTCATATTCTCCATGTGTACATGAAGCCTCTGTGAAGATGCAGATCCGGCGACTCAGCCTTTTCTTTCCTCTGCCGTTTATTTTCTCCGCTCCACTGCATCTTATAGGGATCCACAAACATATGTCTGTGTCTTCCATGTGTTTCTACCTCCTCCTTGTCCCAGGTGCCCATTCTGCTCCCCTGCCTGCTTGCAAAGCTACATGCTGGTCTCAGTCTTGTGTTTCTTTTCCTGGCCACACTGACTGATGGACTGATGCTCAACTTTTAGGTTTCTAGGCAGACCCTCTTCGCTCCTGGAGCTTCCTTTGGGGATTTGTAATTGCTCTTTTCTCTTACCTTCAGCTTGGGGCTAACATCCTGTCTCCCACTTACACCCCTTTACTCCCACCCCCTGCATATAATCCCACCCACACATACTC
This sequence comes from Peromyscus californicus insignis, assembly GCF_007827085.1. NCBI lineage: Eukaryota > Metazoa > Chordata > Mammalia > Rodentia > Cricetidae > Peromyscus > Peromyscus californicus. The sequence goes on from NW_026294584.1 coordinate 48,444,830, forward strand.
TCTCACACACATTTTCCCACATGCTCTGTCTTAGGGTTTCTATTGCTGTGAAGAGACACCATGACCACAGCAACTCTTTATAAAGGAAAACATTCAAATGGGGTTGGCTTATAATTCAGAGGTTTAGTCCATTATCATCCCAGCAGGGAAACATGGCAGGCAAAATGCAGGCAGATGTGGTGCTGGAGAAGGAGCTGAGAATTCTATATCCAGATTGGCAGGCAGCAGGAAGAGACTGAGACACACTGGGCCTACCTTGAGCTTCTGAGACCTCAAATCCCACCCCCTAGTGACACACTTTCTTCAACAAAGCTACACCTACTCCAACAAGACCACATCTTCCAACAGTGTCAGCCTCTAGGGCCATTATTAATTAAACTACCACATACACACTCTCACATATTCACGCATGTATATTCACACTCTCACACACTCACACATGTATACTCACACACATCTCCTGCATCATCCCCAGCCTTCTCCAGCTCCCTCAGCTGCTTAGCTGCCATCTTTGGCTGCCTCTTTCTTTAACATTCCATATCCAACTAATCATCAAATTTTGGTGATGGTCCTTTCCAAATTCATCAGAAACTGGCCTACATCTTGCCACATCCCAGCAGCCTCCTGGTCTTCTAACCCTGAGCATTTCACTTAATGGCGTCTCTAGCTCCTCCCCTGGCTCCTCCTTACTCTGTTCTGAGGAAGCTACCTGAAGCAAGTCTGTGGAAACAAAGGCTGGCAGATGTCACTCTACCCAGAACCTTCTCTGGTTCTATTTCTGTCAGAGGACAAGCAGAAAAAGCTCCACACAGTACCAGGTGCTCTAAGATCAGAGTCCTCGTCAGCTCTGTGTGCATCTCCCATCTCCCTGGCTCACATGGCTCTGGCCACAGACAACCTCACTGTTTTTAAGCACATTGGCAAGCTTTAGTCTCCATGTTTTTTGCCTATCTGTTTCTTCTGCCTGAAATAACTGCCCCCAAGCTCCAGAGAGATTGTGAGACTCCCTCCGTCACCCCTCAGGTTGTTTGTGATTTTTTTCAGTGGGGCCTTCCGTGACTCCCACGGAAGATGATAAGCCTTTGTGCACACTCTAGCCTCTGTCCTTACTTTATTGCCATCCAACAAGTCGCATAATTTCTTTATTCACGTGCTTGTCTTTTGTCCCCTCTCCCCCGCCCCCACTAGAATGTCAGCTCTATGAGGGAATGGATCCCGTCTGTGTTGATCATCACTGGATTCCCAGTACCTAGTGTCGTGCCCATTACTGTTTGTTGACTGGATAAATGATATTATAGAGACACACTACCCACTCTGCCACTGAGCTTGGTTCTTTTCAGAGCGCTTTACAAAATCTTCCTCTTTGCAAGGGAGTGAGTCTATCATCATTTGGAGTTTCGGGTCTGCTCTCAGCTAAGAAGCAATGTTTACTTTGGTCTGCTCAACTCCTTCTCCCTATCTCTTCGGAGTCCGCGCTCCAGCACAGAAGGAGCTGCTTTGCCTTTATCTTTGTTAAGGCAGTTGCTATCTCCCCATGCTTGATCCTGTGCAGACGCTGTGGCGTAGCCCGCAGCCAGAAGGCGCCTGAGGAGGAAGCTGGCTCACAGCAGAGTCTGACCTCTGACTTGTCACGATCCTGGTTCAAAAATCCCATCTGCTTGCCCGCCTGATCCCTGTGTGTGGAGCCCTCACTTGGAGTCCACTCAGCCATGTACGGCACTTGCACTAAAGAACTTGCTGGAAAGGATGAAGGCTGCAGACCGCACCGAGCCAAAGCACAGCCCCACCGTGAATGAATCCTTGAAGCAACTCTGGGTGTGGAAGGGAAATGTTCTTGCTAATGAAAGATCTTCTGCCAGATTCTGATGTGTCATTCACTTTTTGGCTCCTGGGCCAGCCTTTTGGAAAATCGGTGCTGTTCGGAGAAAGCCACAGTCGTGGCCTCTGTGCCAGGGTCCTGCGGGACAGCGTTGGAGAGCAGCTGTCTTGACTAGAAAGCTCCACAACAGGGGGATGGAATGATGACAAGGGAACAGGGCAGTGGGGCTGATCTCAGATGGACACGGGGCCAAGTCCACTCAGCCCTCGAGCCGCGGGACCCAGGCCTTGTCCCCTCTTGTCCCAGCTCTCTGCTTTTCTCACCTGCAAATGGTTATCTCACCTGCAAATGCATGGAGAGCGAGGTGAGGTGATGCTGAGGTGGTCAGCATCAACTCTTGCTGGCCCCTGCTCTTACCCGGCAGAGCATCCAAGAGCAAGGACACACACCTGAAAAGGACATTCCACTAACCCTCAGAGCTGTCTTCTTTAACAAACGGCTTCATAAATAAACACTTTAGGGGGTGGTGTGATGGCTCAGCAGCTAAGGTGTCTGCCACCAAGCCTGACAGCTTGAGTTCAGTCCCCAGGACTCACGTGGTGGGAGGAGAGAACTGACTCCTACAAGTTGTCCTCCGACCTCCACAAGTGCTCAGCGGTACACATGCGCGTGGATACATAAACAAAGAAGTAAACGTAGGAAAGTAGAAACAATTTATATGTACTTAGTGACAACATAACGATGGTTATTGGTTATTAGGTATATACTTTTCAGCTTTTTAAAGTCAAGCAAGTCCTCTCCCTTCAAGTATTACTCCCACAAGATGCTAACGTGGGCTGTGTGTGTGTAGGTCAATGTCCTCAGGTTGGCCCTGCTAACCACAGTAACCTTAGGTGAGTCATTGGGCTTTCATCATGCTGGTAGGGCGGGATTGGGCAGTTCTGGATCTTGCTGTGGAATCTCCTATGCTGGGGGGAATCCTAGAGAGCGCTTCTTAGGGAGAGGGTAGGGCAGGCTCCCTTTTGGTTTTTTTCCATATAGAGGAGTGGGGTGTTTAGAGGGTGTGGTGATGGTGTGGGGGCAAGGATGGAAGAAAACAGTCTTAGAAGGAGGGCTTTCCTCAAACTCTTTTTAGGGGATTCATTGAAAGCAGGCTGGCAGTTCTTGGCTGGAGTAAGATAAGATAAAGGGGACAATATCTGTGGGAAACCTGTGTGTGTGTGTGTGTGTGTGTGTGTGTGTGTGTGTGTGTGTGTGTATGTGTGTGTGTGTGTGTGTGCGTGTGTATGTGTGTGTATGTGTGGGTGTGTGGGTGTGTGTGTGTGTGGGTGTGGGTGTGTGTGTGTGTGTGTAGGCCAGAGGCTGTCCCCCTACTCTACTCTCTACCTTCCTTTTTGAGACAATGATCCTCACTGAACTCGGAACTCACCGATTCAGCCGGACTGGCCTGGTCAGCGAGCTCCCGAGATCTTCCTGTCTCTGCCTTCGCCAACACTGTAATTGCAACCGCAGGCCCCTGAGCCTGGCTTTTTACTTGAGTGCTGGGAATCCAAACACAGGTCCTCCTGTTTGCTCAGCAGGTTCATTGGCCTGATATGTGGTGTTTTTCTGCAATTCAGTTTAAGGATTCAAATGCCTGTCAGGTGCAGACACTGAAGTCACCCCTGCCCTTGGAGAGCGTCAAGTCCAGGACAAGACTGGCCAGAGAACTGGTAATAAATGCACAAACCACACTCATCCTCTAATGAAAGAACCCACGGAGGAAAGCCACCTTACCCAGCCTGGCTCTCCAGAGAAGACTTTCAGATGTGACTTGAGGACTGGCTAGAGAAGGATGGGAAGTGTGTGTGTATGTACAGCCTTGAGAATGTCATCCTCAGGAACACTGTCCATATTCTTCGAGACAGTATGTCTCATTGGCCTGAAGCTCACCAGTTGGCTTAGGCTGGTGGGCCGTGAACCCTGGGACCCTTCTGCCTCGGCCTCTGCAGCGCTGGGATTACAAGCACAGGTGGCCACACTCAACCTTTCTTCAGGGGTCTGGGGTAACTTAGGGCCTCATGCTTGCACGGGAAGCCCTCTATTAACTGAGCCCACCCGAAAGTGACAAGAATTGTGTCCTTTTGTAATTAGAAAAAATGTATAAGACAAAGGAAAAATAAAAACCGACCACATGGAAGAGTTTTGATGAAACTTGGAAGGACTCCATATCATTTGTTGCCTCCAAATACAGTCTTGAACCATATCGTTGTCCTATAATGGGCTTTTGGTCATTTGTGTTGGCCTTGATCCTTTACAGTGCCTGAGGCCCTGCCGAGGAAGCCTTCCCAAAGAGCCTCAGATGCTGCTATCAAACCTCTGTTAAAAGCCTCAACTTCTCATTAATAAATAATGTTTTTTTTTTAAAGTGGTATAGTCACTGACGTGTAGCATTTCATCATTTTCGAAGCATATCTTGGAATAGGACCCTCAAGTCAGCCCGGTGAAGGCAAGTTTCGCCATTGTTAAGATGCTACCTGCTAACAACATCCAGAGGAATTAGGAGCCTGTCCGACCGAGATCCTGCTGCTGGCTTGTTAGAGGCAGAGCTGAAATTTCCCAGTCCTTATAGGAGTGCTCCGGAAGCAGCCGGCCTGTTTATGAGCCTTGTCACATGTCCGGTTGTCTCTTGGCTTCCGGACAGTCTACGCCTTCAGAAGAGTAGATGCTTTGGTCTCCTTTGAATCAGCAAATTGACTTGTGCTCCCGGTGTGACAACAGTGAGTGACAGAATCCAATTCTAAGAGCAAGAGCTCTCTGCTTTTCACCCCCCAAGTGTGACTGTGCACATGATGGGCAGGTAGGTGTGTGAGAGTGTGTGCGTGTGCGTGTGCGTGTGCGTGTGCGTGTGTGTGTGTGTGTGTGTGTGTGAGAGAGAGAGAGAGAGAGAGAGAGAGAGAGAGAGAGAGAGAGAGAGAGAGAGAAAGTCTGTATTTTTCACATCTTAGCAACACACACTCCCTGGCTCTGTTCAGAGGCCTGCCAGTCCCTAATAATCAGGATTAAGCACAGGAGGATAAAAGGAAAGATAAGCCCTTGGCCTCCTCCTTCCCATTGCAGCATAGGCCGCTCTTTCCTTCCCTGACGTTGCATCTGAGAACGAGGGGCACATCCATGTCACCATGCCTTCCCTTATCCCATTTGGGGTCTCTATAAAGAGCTTCTGGATTGACTCGAGGGAACACTGTTTTTCCAGCTCTTTCTGGGGACATGAACTCAGCTGACTTTAGGCAGTGGAAAGACTTCCCTCCAGACTGGCATGGGGTGGGTAGCACTCCCAGCTCTTCATCTCCTGATAGTGATAAACTAGCTGGCTTGATACATTCCCAGTGCCTGCCAAGCACAGCCAGACCCAGGACACAGAGTAAAGATGCCACCCTGGTTCTGAGAAGTGACATCCCGAGGGAGAAGATGTCAGTGTGAGAGAAAAACTTGGGCATAGACCCCTTTCTTTCCACAGTGGCTTTATGGAAGCGGCAGGAGCCAAACACACTGGATGGATGCCCACAAAGGTTCTTTTTTTCTCACCTTCCCCCAGACAGCTCTACCTGGATGCAAAAATACATCCACAGCAGCCTGGAGATCTCATTCTTGGCCAGTGTGGCCAAGAACTCTCTGTCTTAGTCCCTCAGGTAGCAGCCCCCTGCATCCCAGTGGCCACCATTCTGTCATGCAGGCAGCAGAACTTGGCTAGTCTCTCAGGGGTCCAAGTAGTCCCACCACGGATCTGGAGAGAACCTGTCCCCATTCTCTGAAGCAATCAAGAGTTCTTTCTGGCTCACCAGCATGGGGTAGCCCTCTGGGTTCTCAACCTCCACCAGGCTCCCAAATCAGCTGCTTTGATGTTTCTCCAGTGTCATTTTTTTTTTTTCATCAACTTTTACCAAGAAGGAGCTTGCCAGGAAGCATACGCACCGGCAAAGTTGGTTTACAAAGTGGTAACAGGGCTTCTAATTCCTTCCTCCTTCCAACTCCACTCCATAACCTCAATTCTATTCAAGAAAGATGAATGAAATCAGAGAAACAAATGAATAAAAACAACTCACCTCTGTTCCACCTGCACGATGCAGTAGCCTGGGTGCTGGAGAGCAGCAGCAGCATCAGCATCAGGACCTCCCAGGGCATCTTCCAGAAGGGAGAAAAATTGACCCTCTATCCCTGTGGGACCTCGGGAGCTCCAGGTGAGCCCTGAGTTCTTCTCCGTGGGATGACAGAGTTCTCACTGCCCTTTCTTGTCTAGAAGGGCAGCAAGGGCCTCTCCCTGGCTCCACAGGGTGGAGGCGGATACTGCCTCCTGGGTGGGACAGAAGTTGGTACCTCTCCTAACCTAAGTCTCTCTGGGATTGGGGGACTGGGCTTCCACACAGAGGCTCTGTTTTTAAGCACATCTGGAGTGACTCACAGGGCATGTGATCTCTTTGGCAGTGGGCTGGATAAATATAATTTCTGTACTTGAGTTCCATGTGTTGGATGCGCCCACTGGAATTTTTCTTTAACAAACAGACCCGCGGAACTTGTTAGAGAGCCCGGCGAGAAGTTGGCTGTCCACCCCTCTGCCCCCCACCCCCACATACTAATTCAGAGCCAGGACTGAGGGCTGGAAGAAGAGCTGGGAGGTTGCCTCCAGACAGTGGGGCTGATGGAGCTCAGAGCTGCCTGCAGGACAGCACAGTCACTGTAGTTCTGGGGTGGAGTGTCTCTGCTACCCTTCCCTGAAGCTAGACTTGTGGATCTTGGGGTCTGGCACATTTCCTAGGTTCTGGGTAGGGAGGCATTGGCAGGTTGTGAGGAGCATAAATGGACAGGTGGTATGGAAAATAGGTATTGCCTTGTGAACCTCTGCAGATGATAACACAGGAGGCTAAGGATGAGCTCCCATTCATACCCACGATGCTTGTATTAGGTGCTTTCCATGGCTATAGCAAAATACCTAAGGCTAGATAATTTGCAAGGAAAAGAGGTCAATTTAGCTTATTCGTTTGGAGGACCAAGGGCATGACACCAGCTTCTGCATAGTACTGGTTTGAATCTGATGGCAGAAACCATCCCAAAGGGGAATGTTTCTTCTTTCTTTTTTTTTTAATTATTAAATTTTTTTATTTATTTTATATGCCAACCACAGTTTCCCCTCCCTCCTCTCCTGCCACCTCCTTTCTACTCCCCACCCCCAATCCACTCCTTAGAAAGGGGCAGGCCTCCCATGGGAGTCAACAAAGCATGGCATGTGAAGTTGGGGCTGAGCAAGGCATCCCATTATAGGGAATAGTTTCCAAAAAGCCAGCTCATGCTCCAGGGACAGATCCTGGTCCCACTGCCAGAGTCCACAAACACACCAAGCTACACAACTGTCACCTACATGAAGAGGGACTAGGTTGGTCCCATGCAGGCTCCCTAGCTGTTGGTCTAGAGTCCATGATCTCCCACAAGCTTGGTCTCTGTGTGTTTCCCCATCATGATCTTGACCCCCCTGGCTCGTACAATTCCTCCTCCCAAGGGGAAATGTTTGTATGGAAGAGATTCCATGGTGATCCAGGAATCCAGAGAGCCTCAGGGGTCAGGCTTTGCCTATGTGCAAAAACCTTTCGAAGTAACTAAGCAGAGTTCCCAGAGAGCTACATTAACCCCTTCCAAGGGCAGTGCTCCAATGAGGTAGTTACTTTGTATCAAGTCTCCCCTCCACTTCAAAGGTTCTACTACTTATTAACCCTACTGTACCGGGAACCAAGCCTACAACATGACCCTTGGCGCCACTGAACCTCTCTGTGCCGTGCTCAGATCAAGGACCAAGCTATTTCATTTTTTTCAAAACGGGAGTGTTTTCCCATGATCATTGAAAACGTATCGGGGATTTGGCTCAGTGGATAAAGTGCCTGTGTAGGCCTGAGGACCTGAGTTTGATCCCCCTACTCACCAAGTAAACAGGCACAGCAGTACATGTCTGTAACCTCAGTGCTGGGGAGGCAGAGAGAGGAGACCCTCAGGGGGTGGGGGCTCACTCACCAGCCAGTCTACCTGAATTGGGGAGCTCCAGGTTTGGTGTCTCAACAAATAAGGTGGAGAATAATTGAGGAAGATACCTGACACTGATCTCACACGTATGCACAGGTGCACGCTCACTTGCCCCCTAAACACGTACAGGCATATGCACATGGAAGTACTGTTGTAGACATGCCTTAATCATGTCCTTAATTGTGTACCCCTTCTTATGTACCACTTCTCCCCCTCAGGTGTTTCGTGGGGGGGGGGGGGGGCTCTGTGCTAGACTCATTCCCTGCGCTAACCGGTCAATGCTTACAACAGGCAATGAGCTCAGTCTGGGGCGGCACTCCTTGCAGACATACGAGTCACAGATGTAATTACAAATTCTAGCAGCCACCTTAAAGACAAAGAAACAGGTGTAGTTAAATCTAATTATGCTTATTTAATTTACCATATCCAAAGTATCATTCCTACATATAATCAACACAGCATTGAGAAGGCATTACTCTCTCTCTCTTTCTCTCTCTCTCTCTCTCTCTCTCTCTCTCTCTCTCTCTCTCTCTCTCTATATATATATATATATATATATATATATATATATATATATATATATAAAAGTCTTCTTGGTGTGCCCCATTACATACTTCAATTTCAATTAACCAAACTAAAGTCCGTGGATCAGGCAGGGCAGGGTCGGAAGCCAGGCCGGGCTCTTGGACCAGGCTCTTGTTACTCTGCCAGTTTCTATGAGATCTTAGGGTAGTCCCTCCATCCACCTTTGCATCCATTTCCCCTCTCCAGAATGGAGGGACTGATAGTTTCCTTTCCAGGGATCGCTCTTAGGAATCGATGAACTAATGTGTGTAAGCGCTGAGACCAATACCGCTACAGACGAAGCATTCAATGCATTGGTACTGTATATACATGAAGAAACAGGCGCAGAGAGGTCAAGGAATCTGCCTAAGGTCAGCTGTTAGGGGAGCTGTGGTTTCAGCTTGAGCCTATGAGATTCTGCTTGCAAAATTAATCCTCTAGCCTGCCTCGAAGCCTTTTGTCTTGAGACCCCTGGTAAACCAGTACACAGAGAGTGGAGAGAAGCCCTAATTTGATTGCCAATTTCTTCAGTGAAAATACTCCCACCAAGGTTGATCTGAAGTTACCAAATGTTTCAAAAGGCAGTGTGCAAGCTTCTGAAATGCTAACAGTGGGCTCTTGGGCACCCTGTACAAGCTGGCCCAGCACATGATTGCATCTTAAGAAGTTAGTTCTCCTGGCTCTGATACTTGCCGGCTTCTGGTATCCTGTTTTCTCATAGAAGTTATTTTGTAAATCTGCAAGAGTTGTCCAAAGGACCTCGAGGGGACAGAGCTCCCTGGATGTTTTCTGATTGATCGGCTCGGAAGCTGGACAGCCTTAGTAAGGCTTGCTGTTCTCCTGCTGTCCCTCTCCAGACTCTTACTTTCACCTTCCAGCTCCCACCCCTTGCCTCCCAATATCCTGAACCATCTGGCAGCTGAAAGGCAAGCGAGCTTGATGACATGGTCCACAGAAGTCAGCCACCTGGATACAGAGAAGCATGGCCAAGGGAAGGATGACGGGCAAGATGAATAGACCCATTCAGTCTGTAGAAGTGTTGCCTGAATGAGCAGATGAATGTAAGTCAGGAGTCACAGGTTTTGAACAGTGGGAATGCCTGGGCCAGCTTCCAGCCTTCTCTTTTGGCTTGGAACCCGGAGTCTGAGTCTCCTGAATTCCCCATCTTTGTCTACACAGCCAGCACCTTTGGTCCGGATTCTCTTTTAAACCCACAAGTGAGGTAGGCTGGTATGATAGCAGAAGCACAGCTGAAGTCACAAAGTGCCAGCCTCCAATCAGAAGGGTCACTCTGCCTCAAGGACAGCCATCATTAATGACTCAGTTACATGTAGGCTTGTGCCAGGCCAGGCCAGAATGTTGTCCCACAGCACCCATGCAATCCGAGAAATCTACACCCGTGTGCACAGAGTATTCTCTGCCAGCTGCAAAAGGTCTTTGGGCAATTCAGCTGCCATGTCTATGAGAGGCTGGAATACCTAGTTGTTGCTGGAAGTTCTGCTTCCCAGAGCAGTGTGTCAGGGGAGTAAGGGTTAGGTCCACCAATGGCTGGGCTGCCTGAGACTTTGGACCAGATCTGCTAACTTTGTGAGGCTCACACAATGCTCTCTGGGATCTGTTCTTTGTGTTCCAAACTGTAAAGAAGAACCTCTCAGTTCCATAAAAGTGTGCAAGCTCCTGTTCCCCAAAGAATTGTGACTTAGAAAGCAAGGAGTATAATTTAGAAAACAAAAACAAAACAACAACAACAACAAAAAACCCTAACCACACAACTAAACAAAGCCCTTTGTAGTCATGGCCTAATTTGGCAAGATCAGCAAATACTAATTGTGAGCAAGTGTGAAACTGTTATTGTGCTAATTCACTAAGATGTTGGGGGTGTTGATTGTAGCAGCTAGCCTACCCTGACTCTCTCTCTCTTTCTGTGTGTGTATGTGTGTGTGTGTGTGTGTGTGTGTGTGTGTGTGTGTGTGGTCAGAGAGGTGAAAGGTGGGGGTGGGTATGTTGCCCAAAGGAATATTCTAGAATGGAAAGTTCCCTGGAGAGGCTGCGTTACATAGAAGAAGGCATGTGGAGACTTTTTGGAGAGAGAGGTTAATGTCTTTCTTATCTTCTCCCCGAACCCTGGCCTAGAAGCATCGGGGTGAACATTTGCTGTGACTTAACAGTAAGAGGACGGCCAGCCACGGTCAGACCCAGTGGGTAGCAGTCTGGGAACCGGAGGGAGCCTAGGGAGGAGCTGGCGTCTGCTCCCAGTTATGTAAGGAATTTCCCGCTCTGAATCGCCATGCCAATAACCACAGCCTCAGCAGCTTGTCTCCTGGCCACCGTCCGTGAATTTCCAAAAACACCTCAGAAGCAATTTCACATTTGTCTTTAACAGTCAAATCCAGCCCAGGACCAGTTCATTTCCGAATCTGATTTTGGGTAAGAAACTAACAATTGGTTTATTTTCACAATCAAAATGGAAGAAAATCTTTCTTTTCCTCTCTTCTGAATTTGGGAACTCTGGGGAAGGATTTGCTCCGAAAGAACAAGAGGTGGGTGGAGGGCGGGAGGGGTTAGAAAAACACCCTGGTGTTTAGAGTCCTGGCAGGTGTGGACGAAGTGGGATGACACCGGCTGGCTGATGATACAGTGTGGCTTTCATGTACTGAGGGTGAGTCTCATTTAGAGAAAGGACAGTTACAGACCAGAACCAGGGCTGCCTGTTGTCCTTGACCTCCCTTGACCTCCCAGGAACCATTTCCTCTCTTACCTTAGCAAAGCTAGGAGGGTGGGATGTGCCCTACACCTCACTAGGGGAAACTGAGGCACTGGGTCAGATGAGGTCCCCAGAAGACTCTCCAGGCACGTGTGAGGTAATGTTGAGGGAACAGCGGCTTCTGAAGGGGGAGACAAGAACCTGAACAGCTTGAGCCAAAGGTCTTTCGCTGCCATGTCTACATCTTATTGCTCCCTATCCTCTTCTGAGCCCACCAAGGACAGAGATCAGCAGGGAGCATGGACTAGTGACCACAGGAGGAGAGGAGGGGAATGGAGGAGAGAGAGATCAAGGGTGAGCCCGGAGGGAAGGGGGTGAATTGGAGTCTCTACATCCAGCACATGGTGTTTTGGTTCTGAGGACCTCAGGAGGCGTGTTAGTTACTTTTCTTATAGCTGTGACCGAATACCTGACAAAAAAGCAGCTTAAAGAAGAAAGGACATGAGTTGGCTTATGGGGCAGGGAAGGCATGGTGGCAGGGGGTCACATGCATCTTCGAATACCTGACAAAAAAGCAGCTTAAAGAAGAAAGGACATGAGTTGGCTTATGGGGCAGGGAAGGCATGGTGGCAGGGGGTCACATGCATCTTCGAATACCTGACAAAAAAGCAGCTTAAAGAAGAAAGGACATGAGTTGGCTTATGGGGCAGGGAAGGCATGGTGGCAGGGGGTCACATGCATCTTCATTCAAGAAGCAGAGAGATGAGTAATGGTCTTATCTGTCGTAGTCCTTTATAGATTTATTTATTGAATGTGTGTGAGTGTTAGCGCACGCACGCACACGCACACACACACACACACGCACACACATACTTACGCGTGCTATGTTAGAGTTGGAACTGGAGTGACAGATGGTTGTGAGCCAGCATGTGGGTTCTAGGAACCAAACCTGGGCCATCTGCAAGGACAGTAAGTGCTCTCAACCACTGAGCCGTATCTTCAAGCCCTCTTTTTTGTTTCTATTCAATAGGGAACTCTAGTCCATGGAACGGTTCCATTCTCAGTTAGGAAGAGTATTCCTACCTCCGTGAATCTAATCTAGATAATCCCTCACAGACAGGCCCAGGGGCTTGTCTCCCTGGTAATTCTAGATCCTGCCAAGTTGACAGTCATGGATCACCACGGTAGGCATTTGGTGGGTGCCTGTGTATAAGATGCTATGTCCCATAAAGGTAGTAATTCTGACTTTGGGCAGTTCAGTGCTTCTGGCTTAGTAGACCCTCATAGACTAAGTCTTCAGCAAAATGATTTTTTAATAATATGTGTATTATTCAAATGATTGTTCACTGTTTCCTTTGCATGCCCAGGGATGCCTCTCCCTGTGATGGAGTAAGGTTGTATGTTGTACTTGGGTTCAGCAGGTAGAGGTGGGATTAGAAAAACACATGGATAAGAAGACTCAGGATAAGAATGAGGTAGGATGCCGTGCAGGACCCAGGAAGTATGCCTACTGGATGAGCTTTGGAGGGAGGCCAGGTCCATGGCTCCACTGTGGGATTTGGTCTTCCCACACATCCCCAGGAGAAACTGCTGTTGATGTTCATGGAGGCAAGAGAGTAACTCAACCCATTTTCTGCTACTACCATAGAACACCTGAAGTTAGGTAACTTATAACAAAAAGAACTATGTTTTGGTTTGGGGTTCTGGGAGTTTAAGAGCATGGTACCAGCATTAGCCTGGTGCTGATAAGAACTTCACAGTGAGAAATAGAAAGGAGACAGAAGTGGGGAGACGAAGAAAGGGAGAAAGAGAGGGAGTCTCAGGCTTGCTTTATAACAACTCATTCTCGTGCTAACTAATTCGGTTTTGAGAAATTGAGAGCCCCTTTCCAGGTGAAAAGTGTTAATTCTTTTTCTGAACCTAATCCTCTTCCAGATGCTCCTCAATGCTGTTCTGTGCCTGTCTCTGTGATGGAGTGAAGTCAGCATGAGTTTTGATGGGAAAAAACTATGTTTACACCAAAGCAGAAGTTTATTATTATTATTATTTTTTGAAGCTGCTCCAGTTTGAGGGTGGGGGGATGAAGATCATTTTCTTTTCTTTTTGGTTGGGGAATAAATGTCATCTGAAGAGGTGAAGAGGGGTTGGTATGCTTCTTATACTTGAGTAAAACCCCTGGTCTTACTTGATGAGTTTTCAGGTGCATAGGTCCCATCTCTGTGTTGAGATAACCTCCCTCTGTGCTGGGGCTTGAAATAAATGCATCTGTAATGCTGCCTAAACCAGCACAGAACAGCAGACTCCAGGCAGAAAAGAGGTGACACTGGAGGGTTTCACAGCTGAAAAGATCTCCTAGGGGTATCTAGCACGTCCTCCTGAATCTTTTTTTTTTTTTTTTTTGAGACCTTTGGAGGATGAATTGATCAGCTGTTTTTTGGAGAGGAATTAAAACCAGGCTAAGTTATCATCATCATCAACAATTGAGTCCCCACCCAACTCTCATCTTTAGAATAAATAATCATAAAAGCCCAAACCTAAAAACAACCCAAACATCCTCAATAAGAGGATGGATAAACGTAACAGAGTGCACTCATACAATGCAATAGTATCCCACACTAAAAGGAGCAAATGTCACCACAACACAAAAAGTACATTAGACAAAAGAATATGAGATCGATGATATGAGGAATAGACAAAACTAAACTATCATGATAGAAATAAAAAGATATTTATCGAAAGGGGGGTGACTTGTGAGTAAAACAGGATGTGGGGATTTTCTAGGGTGGTAAGGATTTGTATGTTGATCTTCATGCATACTGCACAAGTGTACGTGTGTGTGAGAATCATTGAACTGTACACTTAAGATCTGCTACGCAGGTGATGTGGGGACTTAGCAAGGCAACTCCACGTACTTAAAAGGAGGTTTGTTTTGGGGTAACTTACAGCCAGTAAAGGGGTTGGTTACAGGATCCAGGAGAGGTGAGGTGAAGTCCAATGGGATTCTCTGGAGAACTCTGACTCGGTCTGCCATCTAGTATCCAGGATCATGAGGAGCCAAGAGGGCCGGCCCGGAAGGATCTCCAGTCTTAAGGGCTCCCATTTCGGCCATGCCCCAGGGGCAGGTCATAGGTAGGCATGGCAGTACTTCAAGGTCAAAGCTGGAACAGCTACCCACTACACACAGGTGCTGACAGATCAGCAGTTAAGAGTGCTTGCTACTCTTGTAGATGATCTGAGTTTGGTTTCTAGCATCCACATTGGGCAGCTCACAACTTCCTCCAAGTTCAGCTTCAGGGAAACCAATGCCCTCTTCTAGCCTTCTGTGGGTACTATAATCATGTGCACATATACATGCGCGCGCGCACGCGCACACACACACACACACACACACACACACACACACACACACACACACAAACACACACACATTTAATTAAAAAATAAGTCTTAAGAAAGATTTCCATATACTCCTAGATATAAATCATGTTGTCCTCTCCCCAAACAGAATAAAACACAAAAACAAAACAGTGAATGCAAGCGATGTGTCTAGCTGTCTAGCTTGGGAACATTTATTGTCTGTGGCTTCTGTGAAGCAAATCTGACAGCCGCATTGATGGAGTCCCCTTAGTCTAGCAGCTGAAGTAACTTGGGTGTGTTACTGAATGTGTCTGGGATTTAGGTTTTTTTTCCCTCTGTTAAAAAGGCATAAAAGGGCCTATTTTTCATTGCTTTCAGACGGCTTACCTCAAATGGCTCTGGGTGTCAGTGGAGAGGACACAAAGGCGTTCCAGTTGAAGACTTGGATGCTCTTCCCTGGGACAGTGAACCTAGTGACATTGGAACCAGGGTATACGCCAAAGCCACGCCTGCCTTGCTGGCTTTTCCTGCCTCTCTGGTGACAGCTAGCCCTGCCTGAGCACTGAGGCAGCCTTATATTCTGGAACTTCTGGACTCCCTTCTCCCAGCCCTTGGCTCCTCTGAGTCTCCTACCTGCTCTTGTCTTCCAGCCTGCCAGCCCTGACAGGGTCTTTCTGTTAGGAGGATGAGCTCAGCAAACATCACCGGAGGAAGGGGGCAGGAATGAGTTTCTGAGTGTCTGATTCACACATCCTGACAGTCTGAAACACGTGGCTAAGAATCCAGGCCACCCTGTATTCAAGGAGACGTGACAAGAGGTCCCCTTTGAGGCTGCCCACAGACACCTAGAGACAGTACCCCTCCATAGGCACTGCCCCCACATCGCTGGACTGGACCCTCCTGCCCCCTCACCGCCTCAGACGCCTCAAAGGGAATGAAGTGTCGTCTGTGGTTGGATCTAATCACTGAAACAGCATCTGAGTAAATTTCCACTCAGCTTCATTCACTCAAACCTTTCCTTCAGATCTGGGAGGCAGGTTAAATGGCTCTTGGGTATCGATAGGGAAGCTTTAGTTGTGATAGAACGGTCCTAAGCCAGGGTGTTTGAGCTTCCTCCTTGATGTATGCGCAAGAGCAGCACAGGAAGCTAGTTTATCTCCTTGACCTGAAGCAGGGCAGGGTCACTGTCCCCAGCATTATCCTGTGGGGAGCAGAGTTCAGTGGAAGCGCAAACATGGGCCCAATAAACCATAGACTCTCAGACTGGGAGGGATTTAGAGCTTAGAGATCTGGACTCTGTTCTATAGATGAAGCTAAAGTTGTGGGGGTAAAGGAACTGGCTGAGGGGCAAAAGCCAGATAGTGATGGAGGTGGGAAAAGAGCAGAAATGATTGAGGGGACCCAGAGCATAGGGCTGGCCAGATCGGACTGACCACATCACCACATATCCCACGAGGTACTCAGCCTAGTATCACTGACATTTTGGGCTGGATGATTCCTCACCATGGGAGGCTGGTTGTCCTAAGCACGGGTGGTGGTGGTTTAGCTGTGTCCCTGGCCTCTAGATACCAGTAAGAACTCTCACCCAATCTATGACAAACAGATGTCTCTAGATATGACAAATGTTCTCTGGGAGCAAAGTCAGCCCTGGTTGAAACATGATGTTCTTTTAGCTTAACATTTCAAGATGCACTGTGACATTCTTACTGTTGGTAGGTCTGTCTCACATTCCGGTCTGTAATTCTTTCAGTGGAAGATGACTCTTTATTGAGCGTTTTGTTTCTTACCTTGCATAGTATTTGGCATGTGAGAAATACGATGAGGCCGGGTGGTGGTGGCTCATGCCTTTAATCCCAGCACTCGGGAGGCAGAGCCAGGCAGATCTCTGTGAGTTTGAGGCCAGCCTGGGCTACCAAGTGAGTTCCAGGAAAGGCACAAAGCTACACAGAGAAACCCTGTCTCGAAAAACCAAAAAAAAAAAAAAAAAGAGAGAGAGAGAGAGAAATACGATGAATGGATGAATGAATGAATGAATGAATGAATGAATGAATGAATGAATGAACAGACTGTGAGCCTCGGATAACCGCTCATTGGCTGGCTATCTAGTATTCTATTAAGCATCAGCTGGCATCCTCTGGCAGGAGGGGGTGGGAGGTTGACCTAATGACCTTCTCCCCAAAGATGGTTGGGGGTCCTGATCCCCTGCTTTGCCACCCACCACCACAGTCACACACAGTAGGGCTCCTCTCAGCTGCTCTCTGCACACTGCAGGCTTAATTGTGGGACCTCTTTTCATTCTTGGAGAGCAATGGGAATGGGTAATACACAAGAGCCTCTTCTCACTGGGGGTTCAACCAACATTCAGAAACAGTAGAGCTTGAAGAGCAAGCACCAAGCACGGTTACAGGAAGCCGTGTGAGCTCTGGGAGAAGATGTGTCACAGAGACATGAAGTGCGGGCCCTGGAGAAAGTCACAAGTAAACTCTAGAAGGAAACATCTCTACCACCAATCTGATGGCATTTTTCTGAATCCCAGAACGTTTTAGCACTGTTGACCCTGGTGAAGTGACAATTCATTTTCTGTTTTCTAAATGGTAAATCCTAGAGAACATAGAGTCCCCTTTCAGGGTTAACAACACACAAACAAACAAACAACAACAATAACAACAACAGCGAAATAGAGCTTGATGCCTTCAGAGGAACCTCTGTGCCCGATAGTAAAATTCAGTTTCCATTAGGGAAGAGGAGGGCTATCAGGGGAGTGAGAGGCGGGTAAGAGGGGAAAGGGGTGGATGTGGTCACAGTGTGTTCCGGAAGAATGTCACAATGTGCTGAGTGTGATGGCACGTGCCTGTGATTCTAGCACATGTGAGCCAGAGGCTGGAGGATCACCAGTCCAAGGCCAAGCTCACCCGCACAGGGAGTTAAGACCAGGCTGGGCCACATGAGACTCTGTCTCAGCAAACAAACGAAGTCACCATTGAAACCCATTATTTTGTGCAATCAATATATTGTCTAGATAGCTCTTACAAGAGAGTTAAAAAACAAGGCTGATTTTACCTGTCAACTCATTCAAAGGGACAAGTTGGGCGTTAATATTGAAAGGGGACATATTTAAAACAGCAATAAAGATAGAAAGGGCGTGAAGAGCAACATGAGACAGAAGGAATTATTATATCAGAAGGCGACTAGATGGTATGGGATCAACGGCCCTTTAAAAATACGACCTGGGGACAGTGAGACGGCTCAGAGGTAGAAGTGCTGGCCACTTGATATGCCAGGCTTGGTTGATAACCCTGGGAGGCCTGCCCTGTTCTGAAGGGAAATGGAGGAGGAGTGGGCCTGGGGCGGGGGAGGTGGGAAGGGAGGGACTGGGGGGGAGAGGGGGGAGGGGAAACTTGGCCTGGATGAGAGAAGGTTAAAAAAAAAATAGGTGCTGCTCACTTGCAAGCCTGATGACCTGAGTTTGATCCCTGCATCCTTTGTAAAGGTGATGAGAGAACTGATTCCCAAAAGTTATCCTCTGTCGTGGTGTGCTTACACCTGGATCCACACAAATAATAATAATAATTAATAGGATATTGTAGCTAGAGTTTTCCTGCCTGGCCCACAGTCAGGGCAAATCTCTCTCACCTGCCAGTCCCACAGCCACTCAGACCCGACCAAGTAAACACAGAGACTTATATTGGTTACAAACTGTATGGCCGTGGCAGGCTTCTTGCTAACTGTTCTTACAGCTTAAATTAATCCATTTCTATTCATCTATACCTTGCCATGTGGCTCGTGGCTTACCGGCATCTTCACATGCTGTTTGTCATCATGGCGGCTGGCAGTGTCTCTCTGACTCAGCCTTCCACCTCCCAGCTTTATTCTCCTCCTTGTCCCGCCTACACTTCCTGCCTGGCCAATGGCCAATCAGTGTTTTATTTATTGACTAATCAGCAACACATTTGCCATACAGAACATCCCACAGCAGGATATTACTATATGATATACAATATTATTAATAATTACATGGTAAACAATCACATGTTAAGATGATGTAATTATATATTGCTATTATATAGTAATTATTATTGAATGAATAAAAATGAAGTCTGCCAAGGACTGAGGTCCAGCAGGGGCACCACATGAAGCTCTGCTGTCTGCTCCTCCTGGGTTGGAAGCTGGGTGCTTGCTCTTCTGTCTCCAGTTGTCGATTCTGTTGCTTGCTGTGCTGGCTGGTTTTATGTCAACTTGACAAAAGCTAAACTCATTTGAGAAAAGGGAACCTCAATTGAAGAAAATGCCTGCATAAAACTGAGCTACAGGCAAGCCCATAGGGCATTTTCTTCATTAGTGATTGATGGGAGAGGGTCCTGCCTTGTGGGTGGAGTTCTGGCCTTGTGGGTGGAGCCCTCCCTGGGCTGGCAGTCCTGGGTTCTATAAGAAAGCAGGCTGAACAAATCATGAGGAGCAAGCAAGCCAGTAAACAGCACCCCTCCGTGACCTCTGCATCAGCTCCTGCCTCCAGGCTCCTATCTTGACTTCCTTCAATGATGAACAGTGACGTGGAAGTATAAGCCAAATAAACCCTTTCCTCCTCCAATTGCTTTGGTCACAGTGTTTCATCACAGAAATGATAACCCTGACTAAGACACTTACTGTTGATTGGCTGCCTTGGGGTAAGAGGCAGGGGGTTTAGGATTCAACTCGGTAAGGATGTCTGGCTAGGACTAGTCTTCTGGATGAGGAGAGGTGAGCTGTTGGAGGTGTATGAGGTATTTCAGGGATTGTGAGGAAGTGGCATGTATGCCTGGTGACTCTAGGGAGAGAAGCTGGGGCAGGGGTCTGTGCACTGGGAGTTGGGACTGAGCAGGTCCGCAGACCCATAGCCCCAAGTCTCCTGGGAGAGTCTGCAAGCAGAGGGTTACAGCAGGAGGCTTCAGGGATCCTTACAGTTTTCAGATGGAGCCCAGAGAGGTAGGTGTTTTCCACCTCCTCCCCTGTATGCAAGGGAAGCTTCCCTCTTAGGCTCCCATGGAAAAATGGCCTCTGCTCACTCTGAGAGCACCAAACACATTTATTCGTTTGCCCGTGTTCAGGGTCACCTTAGGTGAGCAGGCCTGAAGCAGTTCATGTGACTCCAGGGGAGGGTTGTCTCTGCAACTTGTCACTTAACACACACCTATACACATCTGGTTGTGCCCCCATTCCCCCAAATCTTCTTCCATACCCAAGGAGTTCTGCTGTGCTTCCCGAGACCAGTATGAGGCTGAGGTGCGAGACACGGTGTGACGAGCGGCCAGATGCAGCACATGAAAATACAGGACACTCCAACTTGAATTTGAGATGAACAGTGGATCATTTTAAAAACATCTAACCATGCAATGTTTAAGGTAGACTAAAAGTCATGTACTGCTCATTTGAAATTCAAATTGGACTGGACGTCCTGTATTTTGTCTGGCAGTTCTTAACGACTCGCAGCAGTAAAGATGTCTGCAGGCTTGATGATAGCGAATCTGAGGGTGTGGTGCGACTCTCATTCCAAATGAAAGATGACTGCCAAAGTCTTCTTTCATCTGCTCGGGGTCTTTAGGAGACAGACCGTGTTAATGTCTTTGGGAAGGAATGAGAAAGAAGCTTTCCCGGGTCATGGCTGTAGCAAACGTCTCTCCTCTGTTTCCTTTTGTTCCTCTTGCTGGAACAACACACTCTGCAAGGATTGAGGACGGAAGGGGAGTGGGTAGATAAAGGCAGCTCACACTGCAGCTTGTGTCCTGGGGAGATAATGGCCCTCAACCTGCTAAAATAAATGGCCTGCTTTGTTCTTGAATAATAATCAGCCGCCAGCTTTGTTCTGCTTTCCCAGCAGCTGGAGGAGGAGATTTTTATTTCAGAGGAAAAAGAAATGACCCCAGGCTGACCATATGGGACAGGGGAGAAGGGAAATTTACCACCACTGCCTCCCTGAGGTAGCAGTAGGACGTTCTCGGTGCAAAATACCTCCCTGTCACCTGCCATGATGCCCAAGACTCTACCCTTAAGTCTTAGAGTTAATGACCTTTTCCTTAAAAGAGCAAATATTCCTCAACAGCACAATCTATTGTCATATCCTTCCGTCCCCTGGCCTCAAACATTGGAGGCAAGCTATGAATGTCACCCAACATATTTGTAGAAGACAACAGCATGTCATAAAGGTAAGAAGTTGAACATTACTGCAATAATGTTTCTTCAGGGTGTTTCCGATCCACCGAGAGGAGGGCTTTGAGACTGCTGAATCCTAGGGGAAGCCTCAGAGGTATCGACTGATGGACAGGGGGCTCACATAGCTTGAATGCAAAGAAAGCCCAGAAGCAAGAGGATGTCGGTGGTCTAGGAGGACAAGGCAAATGGAAGAGCACTTCAATTTTCCATTAGGAACGAATCAAGCTACCTCCCTGCTCCTAGCAGGCCTGTAAGTTCAAGAGTTTTGCCTCCACCCAATCTTGGCCAGCTGACCGCCTGTCTCTAATTCAAGTAAGGGCAGAATTTGGAGCTCAATGAAACCTGCACAGTTCTCTCTTTGGATGGATAGATCCTTGGTGTTGCTGTAGTTGTTAGGGTCAGAGCCTAGATGCCTCAACAAGCTACCTGCCCACATTAAACCAATTAAAGAGACAAGCTTTAGTGACAGGTAAGACAGGAGGTTTATTGAATGTGGACATATTGGGAAGAGACACAAATGTAGCAGCCCAGCAGCCCCTCATCCCCAAGTCCATCTTCAGGTTTAAAGTAAATAGAGGTTTGCACAGCTGTGGTCCTGGCCAAGATGTGGTCCTGCCCTGTGTTGATCTGTCACTCTTTCCTGGTCTACCTGTAGTCTCTCCTGTAAGGTGGTCTGACAAGCTGTCAGACCCTGTGAAGTCTCTTTTTGGGAGACAGGTTGCCCCCTCTGGCTGGCTTTGGGTTTCAGCCTCTTTCTTCTCTCTGAATGAGACTCCTGGGAAATTCCAGTTTCTTGGAGTCCATTTCTCTTTGCAATAATCTTACAGCCAAAGAGAAGGGCTCAGTCTCTCTTGGGAACATTCTCCTTCCTTTCAGGGCAGTGGCACTGGTAAATGAGGATTAGGGATTTGGAAGTCATAACCTGTACCCCACCCCTAGCCAATGCTTGTAGAAATGAGTCCTATAGGTTTAAAAGGGCAAAGGATGTGTAGCTGTTGCCCCATGTGACGAATGTCCCCAGTGATGATAAGAACTTTGGAGGAGGAGCACAGAGGACAGTGAGGATGATGCTTTGTCTAGTGGAATGGTACAATACAAGACCAATTATTTCTCCACCGTAAGGGAGGGATGGGAGTCCTGGCTTGTACCTCTCCTAGACAGGCTATAGACAGGAATGCTTATTTCAATGCTGAACTATGTTGTCATGTAGTGATGAGAGTAGAGATGAGTGTAGAGAATCTCATTTACTGATGTGATCACAACTGTGGATGTCAGTTCTCTCCTTTGTCCATGTAGGCTCTGGGGATTGAACTCAGGTCATTAGACTTGGTGGCCAGCACCTTTATCTGTTGAGCCATCTTGCTTCATTCCCTTTAACAGAAAAGCATCCGTTTCCCTTGAAATATGTGTATTAATAACTTGACTCCTTGCTGTGACAGAATACCCAGAGAAACCAACTTAAGGAAGGAAGGCTTTCTTTTGCTCACACTTGAAAGGTACAGGCCATCATTGCAGGGAAATCATGGTGGCAGGAGGATGAGGCATCTGGTCGCATTGCATCAGCAGTTAGGAAACACAGAGATAAATGTTAGTGTTTAGCCTGACATCCAAGCCTGTGCAGCAATGCTATCCACTGAAGGTGGACCTTCCCATCTTATTTCGCCCACTTGAGAAACTCCTTCAGAGATATGGCAAGAGCTTTGTCTCCTAGGCCGTTCTGGACCCTATCAAGTCGATAATATTAACTGTCACACCATGTGTTCTCCCTTCTGTGAACCTGTCTTTGTCACACAGTGAGGTTCTGCCATCCTGAAAGGGAGAAGTAGTCTAGCTCTTCTCATAGACGAGAAAGGGTTTCGATCTTTCTCAGGAAGCTGTCAGCAGCCTGGGCCTCCACTTTCTCAATAACCGAGGGCACTGTCGATGCCCCGTGTCTTAGTTAGGGTTTGCATTGCTGTGAAGAGATACCATGATCACAGCAACTCTTACAAAGAAAAACATTTAATTGGGCCTGGCTTACATTTCAGAGTTTAGTTCATTATCGTCATGGTGGGAAGCCTGGCAGCAGGCAGGCAGACATGGTACTGGAGAGGTAGCCGAGAGTTCTACATCCAGATCCACAGGCAGCAGCAGGAAGAGAGAGACACTGGGCCTGGCTTGAGCATTTGAAGCCCCAAAGCCCACCCCGCACTGACACACTTCCTTCAACAAGGCCACACCTACTCCAACAAAGCCACACCTCCTAATGCCACTCCCTAAGCATTCAAATATGAGTCTATGGGGGCCATTCTTATTCAAACCACCATACCCCTGAACTCCTTAAAGAGGCAGAGTTTCAAATGTTAAGAACAGGATGCTTTGCTACTAGGGGACATTCCCTGAAGCTGGCAGGGCCTCTGCTTCACTATCCTGACACTGTTCCTCAGTCCCAACCCACTGGGACACCTAGGGGAGAGATGGTCTTCATCTCACTTCCTCCATCTTTGAAATGGGCATAATGATGCGTGTGTTTGCCAATTGTTGTTATGGTGTTCTGTTTTTTTTTTTTTTTTTTTTTTTTTTTATCAACTTGATGCAAACTAGGGTCATTTGGGAAGAGAGACTCTCAATAGAAGAGCTAGCCTCTATCAGATTGGCCTGTGGGCATGTCTGTTGGTAACTGATGAAGGTGGGCCCAGCCCACTATTGGCAGTGCCGTCGTTGGGCAGGTGGGCGTGGGACCTATAAGAAAGGTAGTGAGCAAGCCAGGGAAAGCAGAGTAGCAAGCTGTGCTCCTCTGTGGCTCGTGTCAGGTTCCTGCCTTGAGTGCTTGTGTTGGCTTGCCTCATGGATGGATGGTAGTAACCTACAAGCCAAAATAAACCCTTTCCTCCCTGGGTTGCTTCTGCTCAGTCACCACAACAGAGAGACAAACTGGAACGGATGGCCTCAGAGTCAACCTAGTGCCTCCTCCTTGTGAGCCTTCTCGCAGAAGTACGTGGTGGCTTCAGGGGTTCCATTCTTCTCTAGCCAGTCCTCAAGTCACATCTGAAAGTCTTCTCTGGAGAGCCAGGCTGGGTAAGGTGGCTTTCCTCCGTGGGTTCTTTCATTAGAGGATGAGTGTGGTTCGTGCATTTATTACCAGTTCTCTGGCCAGTCTTGTCCTGGACTTGATGCTCTCCAAGGGCAGGGGTGACTTCAGTGTCTGCACCTGACAGGCATTTGAATCCTTAAACTGAATTGCAGAAAAACACCACATATCAGGCCAACGAACCTGCTGAGCAAACAGGAGGACCTGTGTTTGGATTCCCAGCACTCAAGTAAAAAGCCAGGCTCAGGGGCCTGCGGTTGCAATTACAGTGTTGGCGAAGGCAGAGACAGGAAGATCTCGGGAGCTCGCTGACCAGGCCAGTCCGGCTGAATCGGTGAGTTCCGAGTTCAGTGAGGATCATTGTCTCAAAAAGGAAGGTAGAGAGTAGAGTAGGGGGACAACCTCTGGCCTACACACACACACACACACACACACAGAGAGAGAGAGAGAGAGAGAGAGAGAGACAGAGACAGAGAGAGAAAGAGAGACAGAGAGTTCAATAAGTATCCCAAAGAGTTTTTGTTGTTTGTTGTTTGTTTTTAATACCCAATTATTACACCTTTTAGGCAGAGCTGTTCCTTGGAACTCTGTTTTCTTTAGATGCCTTTGGAAGTTTCCTTGCCTCATTCAGATCCCTAGGTCATGACTTAGTGTTCCAGGGAATTCCAAGGGAACAGAACAGAAGTCATCTCGCTTCTGCAAGCTCTAATGTCCACTGTTCTGATAAAGGATCCCAGCTGTGACAAGGAGATAATTTACTTGAAATTAATGAGCAAAGCTAATTCTGGCAGTAGATTTGGGCAGGGACAGAGTGTACCAGAGTAGAACACTGGCAAGTGTTCCTAACGCTCTGGCTTGGCTTCTGAGCCAGGGAGCTCCCCGGACGTGTCAGTAAATTTTTTTTTTTGGTCTCTGAACTGCCTGTTGAACGGCAAACAGACTTTAAGACGGTGGTTAGGGGCTCCGTTGTCTGTCGAGAGCCAGGAGTGAATTTCTGCGGCTTGTTCTTTTCGTCACTGGCTCCAGTTTTGTAAGATATGTAGGATAATTAGAGTCTGGCTTTTTGAGGGTGTGGGACTTTGGATCACAACTTCATTCCTCCCTCTTCCCACAGGGTCCCTTCCAACTACTTGTTTTCTCTCTGGACTCAAAAATGGCTGGTTCCCATGGCTTTGCCTTTCCTGTTCCGTTTACTCTCTCCTGTGTTGGAGTCACTTATAGCCAAGTTTACCTGCCAGGAAGTCACCGCTGTTGGCCCCGCCTGATGACGTTCGAGCCTTTGTTAGATTTGTACAAGATGTGAAATCCCTTTATTGGTGAACTGTGTGTAGCTTCCAAATTCTTTCCATTTGGTACAGCTTTGTTAACGTGTGATCTGAGAGGTGGTCCTAGTGAGTGGTAGAGGGAGATTAAAAAAAAATGATTAGTCTACAGCTTAGGATAATTTACATAGGTTGTTTCAGTATACCTCTTTAGGACATATATTGTAAACCCAGCCTTATAATCTGCCCTGAGGAAAAAACCTTCATGCATAAACCATGCTCTTCGTTCTCAAATGGCTTCACATATCAGAGGAAAATGGGGAGACATATGCACATGGAAGCTGGAAACAACCGTCACGGTGACTCAAGGTTTATGAGAGAAGGGGGCCGGCAGAGGAGTTCTGGGACTGAGAGTGTTAGCAGGACACCCATGGGTGAGGTTAATTGAAAAAGGCTTAATGGTAAAGACGAATAAAAGAGTATAGGTTCTGGTTTGCCAGAGGTGGTTGAAATAGGCACCCTGGGCATGAGGACCACTGTGTAGAAGTGGTTACTATGGCAACAAAGACTGTGGAGGTGCAGGGTCCTCCGGGCCACTTGATAGGGTCTACCACTGGAGATGAGGGTATGATGGCATCTGGGGTTGAATCATTAGGGAAACTGGCAGGAGCTGGGGGCAACAATGACCTCTCCAGAGGGGTTGGTAGACGGTGGGCATTGCAGAATGTGAGCAAGAAAAGCCTTAGCTTGCCTTGAACTTGTGGGCAAGAAGCCTGACTCAGCATCAGTTAGGAGCAGGCAGGGAATGAGAGTCCATGTTTGAGAAGAATGGGGCTAGGGAGACATGTCCTGGGAAATGGTAGGTCCAGCTAAGGGGGCAGTGCAGGGGAGAGGTGGGAGTGGTTTGTGACAAGCGTGGTTTGGAAGCGTGGTTACACTGAGACTTCCCAGAGCAGACCTCAGGGGAGAAGACAGGACACTCAGGGCAAGAAAGACTATAGGTGTGTTTGCATGTGTGTGTGTGTGTGTGTGTGTGCATGTGTAAGCGAATTAGCCAACACACCTATCTATGCTTGGAATTCTTAAGGAGAAACAAGGAATTTTAATGAACTGAAGTTCTTTAATTTGTTTAGACAGGGTCTTGGTGTTGCCTGAGCTAGCTTTGAACTTGCCGTGTAGTCAAGGCTGTCCTTGGACCCTTTGTATTTCTGCTTCTACCTCCCTGGTGCTGCAACCACAATCCTACACAACCTTGTCTGGTGAATTATTATCTTTTAACTTGTAATGGACGGATTCTTACTTCCTGTAGTGGCATCAAACAGTAGGTCAAAAGGAAGGGGAAAGTTGAGTAAAAATACAGTCTGCTATCTTAAATATTTCACTTCACATTAAACACGAACTGTTATCTGTTCCCTGACGTGTTAACTAGCATGCGGCTAGGCTGGAGTGGGCCTCTTTGTTAGTGCTGCCTACATTCACAATGGGTCAACATTGAGTGTGATCCTCACTACTCATCCCACTGTGGCAATTTTTTGCTTGAGTGTGGCCAGGACTTTTTCTTGGCCAACAGGATGCAACAAAAGTAACATCCAGGGATTTCCACAGCTGGGTTTGAAACACTCTCTGGATTCCCTGGAGCCCTCCCCCAAGCCCCTGAGAGGCCATGTGAGAAGGTCATTGTCTCAAGTTGCCCATGCTAGAAAGGCTACCTGTGGGTGCTCCAGAGGACGGTCCATCGGAGCTCAGCTTCTAGCCATCCTACCAAGGAACCAGACATTTGGCTGGGCACGGTGGCGCATGCCTTTAATCTTAGCACTTGGGAAGCTGAGGCAGGCAGATCTCTGTGTGTTTGAGGCCAGCCTGATCTACATAGTGAGTTCCAGGACAGCCAGGACTATGTAGGGAGACCCTTCCTTCCTTCCTTCCTTCCTTCCTTCCTTCCTTCCTTCCTTCCTTCCTTCCTTCTTTTTTCTTTTTTGAGACAGAGTTTCTCTGTGTAACAGCCTTGGCTGTCCTGAAACTTACTTTGTAGACCAGGCTGACCTGAACTCACAGAGATTCTCCTGCCTCTGCCTGAAGAGAACCTTTATTTTTTTAAGTTATTTTTTTATTTTTATTTATTTTTTTTTAAAGATTTATTTATTTATTATGTATACAGAAGAGGGCGCCAGATCTCATTACAGATGGTTGTGAGCCACCATGTGGTTGCTGGGAATTGAACTCAGGACTTCTGGAAGAGCAGTCGGTGCTCTTAACCTCTGAGCCATCTCTCCAGCCCTAAGTTATTTTTTTAATTGGTTATTTGGGAATCTCATATACACCCTGATCATGTTCACTTCTCATCTTCCCATGTCTGTCTTCCCTGTAGCCTTCCCACCCCCACCAAAAAAAAAAAAAAAAAAAAAAAAAAAAAAAACAACCCCAAACCAAAAACATCCATTTCATGTTGTCCATATAGTCACTGGAGCATGACCAAAATTTCTAGTGGCCAGGCCCCTAGGAGAGGATGAATCTTTCTCCATCTGCCTCTGGGCCAGAAGCCATCAGCTGAGGAGAGCCATGGTGGCTAGAGGTGGGCAGGGCCAGCTCCCCTGTGCCCATGCCACCACCTCTGTCACCTTGCTGTGGGCCAGTGAGGTGTGGGGCCAGATATCCCATGCCCACGGCTCCATTGCTGTTGCAGTGTGGCAGCCACCAAGGAGCAGGGCCAGGAGAGACCCCTTCTTAAGAAAAAGAAAAAGAAAACAAAATGCAGACATGTAAGGGAAGTCATGATGGTTCCTCTAGACCATTCTGCCCAATGTCAAATGATTTTTATATGGAATTGAAAAACTGAATAGCTGATTCCTGTCTGGATTGCTTACAAACAAGATTGTGAATTATGGTAGAATTTGGGGTATTTTAAGCCACTGAATTTCAGAATAGTTTGTGATAGGATAGAGACCACTAGAATTTTATTGGAAAGAAAGCTAGACACATGCTCATCGAGCTGTGAGAGACCTAGAGTTCCCTGGCTTATACATCATACTTCTGAACACTGGGTCTGGTGATAGCATTGAGTAGTAGAGGCCCTGGGTTCCATCCCTAGTTCTAAATATTATCAGAGACCCCTAGATGTTGGCCGCAAAATGCAGCGCTCCCTCAGAAGGTGTCTGAGCCTCCTTACTTCTGCTTCCCCTTTCCTGCCCTTGACAGTGTAGGTCAGCGCTGTTTGTCTCCCCTGGGTAACCTTGTGAAGGGCCTGCAGGGGTACAGATGGTCTGCTCACCCTGGCCTCTGTGTGAAGCCACTCTGAGAATCTATAGCTGGTGTCTGTCTGCCTCCCCCACGGCCAGGGATGGCTCTCCGAGGATCAGCATGGCCACACGCAGGGCCCACTGCACTGAAGAATGCTCCGTTTCACACTTTGCTCTTACCATCTTGAATTTCCTAATATTTTTTTTTTTTTTGAAAGAGGGGTTTGACATTTTTATTTTGTATTGGGTTCTGAAAACTATGTAGTTGACCTTGTCCAAGGCTCACGGTAGGTACGATGAGATTAGGGGTTATGGCTGGGCCACAGCCTGCAGTCTACAGAGAACTGGGTGGAGAGGGACCAATGCGGAAGTACAAACCACGTGGGAACACTGAATGCAGAATTCCTTCCCTCTGCTGGACAGCCGTTAGGACAGACCCTCCTGTTCCCCCTAATGAACAACACGGTCTTCTCGCGCGGGACTAAGTGGGCGGCAGGGATACTTGGCTGGGAGCAGAACTGGAGGTTGACAGTGTAGCTCAGGCCCAACACAACAAATCCAGAATGTGCTGACTCTGGACCACTTGGAACCACGCTGGGGAAGCACCTTCCCCATTGGCTGGTTTTCCTCCAGGGAGATAAAAGGTGGCCTGTCAGGTGTCACAGCTCCTGTGCCTGGGGAAGGCATGAGGAGCAAGGGCCCTGCGCTGAGTCCCCAAGGCGCAGGGCTCTAGGGCAGAGCTGAGCCAGGCTCACAGCCCCTTTGAGAGCAGAGGTCAATCCCACTTGGCCTAAGTTGTTTCACACTTGGATATCATTTGGAAAACTTCTCTGCCAGCTGTGGGCTCTCCAGCTCGCGTATCGTCCTCCATTCCAAACACAGCTGCCTCTTTTGTCTACCAGCTGGGTCTCACAAACGTCAACAAGGCCAGGTCGAAGGCTGAGTGTGTGTTCCTTCGCCTTTTTTTTTTTTTTTTTTTTTTTTTTTTTCCTACGGCTCTGTTGGCTTAGAACTGTCATTCTTCAGTCGTGGTCTCTAAACTCGTGGCATCAGCATCACCTGGTGAATGAATGGAAATGCTGATTTTGGGGTCTCCACCCCAAGGCTACTGAATCTAAAACCCCCGGGGCTGGTACCCTGCACTTTCCCAAGCCTTCCAGGTGGCCCTAATGAGCAGGGAGGTTTGAGAACTATTCTCTCTGCGGTGTGTGGCAGAAAGGGGGTCCTCTTTTTACTGCCACCCCAAGCTGTTGACTGGCACCTGTGCGGTGGGTGGGAAGCAGTTTTGTCGGGGAAAGAAAGAATAACCGCGTGTATGGATCACACACACACATACACACACACACACACACACACACACACACACACACACACACACACACAGAGACACGTGAAAGGGCTAAGACCCACCTCACTCCCCATTCCTCCTCCATTTAACATCTGTTTGCCATGCTTTGGGCTGTTAGAACAAGAGAATCGGTGTCAGGATAAACTTGCTTACAGCGTGTCTGGAAGGCAGGTGTGGCTGCCATTTTTAATGCAAGCTGAGAACAAACACAGCACACTGAGCCCAAATCAGCCTTCTGCTGCTGGAGACAGGGCTGGAATTTCTGTTTTGCTGGTCCTGGACCCCTAATGCGCTGCCTTACCTTGGGGTCTTAATTAGAAGCAGCAGTGGCCCTGGGGCCCGCTGTGTTTCTATTTGATGTGACAGAGCAAAAGCCCTTCGATGGAAACCAGGCCTTTTGTTATTTCACGGGGTTCTGAAAAGCTGTTTCATAAAAGCCCCTTTCTCGGTTCCCCTTTGCTCTCCCAGGCACCAATGTAGTAATAATAAAACCTTTACAGAGGGAGGTGATTGGTAAGCTCTAACTCCTCCATGTATCATGGGTTCTCAGGGTCAATTTAGGTCATTGTAGACAGCATGGCTCTCTGCTAAGAGAGCCTTCTCCTGCCCAGCCACCCTCCCTTTTATTCACAATTCCCTTTTCCCCATCCACTTTCTTTGGTTCTTTCTAGAGACATTCTGGTCTACAGTACTGACTTAGAAGCTTAGACACTAAAAAAAAAAATTCAAGAATCAGTCATGGTGATAATCCTTGGGATGCTTGTATCTCAAGATCAAGGCCACTCCGGGTTCCACAGAGAAACCCTGCCTCAAAAAAAAAAAAAGAAAAAAAGGCTGGGTGTGTTACTCAGTTGGTAGAATGCTTGTCCAGCATTCGCAATGCCCTGGATTCAATCCCAGAACCACATGAAATCTGGTGTGGCGGTGTCTTAGGGTTTCTGTTGCTACGATAAAACACCAGGACCAAAAGGCAAGTTGGGGAGGAAAGGGGGAAAGGGTTATCTGCCTTACACTTCCACAACACTGTTCATCATCTAAGGAAGTCAGGACAGGAACTCAAACAGGGCAGGATCTTGGAGACAGGAGATGATGCAGAGGCCATGGAGGGTGCTGCTTACTGACTTATTCCTCATGGCTTGCTCAGCCTGCTTTCTTATAGAACCCAGGACCACCAGCCCAGGGATGGCACCACCCACAATGGGCTGGGCTCTCTCCCATCAATAAGTAATTAAGAAAATGCCTTACAGCTGGATGTTATGGAGGCATTTTCTCAATTGAGGTCCCCTCCTTTCAGATAACTCTAGCTTGTGTCACAGTGACATAAGACCAGCCAGCACAGGTGGTGTACGGATCTGTTATCCCAGTCCTCAGAAAGATCAGAAATTGAAGGTCTTCAGCGATTTACTGAATTTGAGGTCTATTTGGGTTACACGAGACCCTGTCTAAAAATCTTTGTATGAAAATGAAAATCCCCAATTGAGATGTGGTATTTTATTTTCATTATTGCATCCCTCTGGAAGACCTAACACATCAAACTAAGAGCTGTAGGGAGTATCATTTGTCTTGCTGTGTTCCAATACAGGCAACAAAGGATGTACTATAGGCTATAAGACGTTAGCTCATCTGAATGACGAATAAATATCAGAATAGAGGGGGCAGGCATCCTTGTTCCTGAATCTGTCACATGTACAAGAGTTCACAGTATCCAGTGAAGGAGGTTGCGGGCTCATGCCATGTCTGAGCTGTCCTGTTTGGCAGAGTTGCTTTACTCTGCATTAACTGGACATCCAGAAGAACTGGTGCTTGATAACGTACTGAAGTTTTACATCTAGAGCTCTGGAGCTGTGTTGATTGTTCAAGATCTCTCACTGTACTTGCTACCACTCCCTTCCCCCATTGGAAGTGTGGCATGTATGTGTGTGGTGCGTGCATGTGTGTGTGTGTGCACACACACAGACACACAGACACACACACACACACACACACACAGAGAAGCCACATCCATGTGTCACGTCCCTTGAAGCAGGGTCTCTCACTGAACTGGAAGCTCACCACCATTTCATCTAGGCTGACTGGACCGTGAGCAACTGGAATCTACTTAAGCCCACACCCCAATGTTTGGGTTGCAGGCAGGCACAGCCCTGCCCAGCTTTTTATGTGAGCTCTGGGGATTTGGACTCAGCTCCTCATGCTTTCACAGCAAGTTCTCTTAGGCACTGAGCCCTCTCCCCAGCCTTCCTCTCTCCGTTCTTCAGGCTTTATTCTTTCCTTCTTGCTTAATTCCCTCAAAACATGAAAAGGACTTTATTGGAAGGACATGGGAGTATTTCACAGGACCCGAAACCTAAGCTTCATGAAGGCCTAGACCAGGAAGTGTACAGAATCATCAGAACATAGTTCATATTCATGCATCCATATTCTTTCTCTTTTTATCCTCACTTCCTTCTCTCTCTCTCCCCGTCTTCCTCCCTCTGCCCATCTGAATTCCTTATTTCTTTCATGCTTAAAGTCTCTTCTTTTCTCTATAAGACAATTTTTATTTCTTTAGCATGACCATAAACTAACAAAAAATGATAGACTTTGTTCCCTCATTCAAGGAGGAGCCCTGAGGATGTACTCAAACTCAACGCCTAACAGTTGAGTTGGGACAGTTGTGACCTAGGCTGTGGGTAGGGACAGAGTGTAATACCAACATTACTGTCCATAGATGATTTCAAGAGATGTGAATTTGTTCTGCTAAGAAAAATTACCTTAAACTAGGGAAATGAGGCAAAAGGATACGTGTGTGTCCTTGTGTCCCACCCGAGTGTTGTTTAACCTCTTAAGTCTTTAATTGTCTTTAGGATTGGACCTCTGCTTGACTCACCCTCTGTGGCTGACTAGAGCACCGGTCTATGAAGTTCCATGCCAGCCTGTGGAGTGTTCAGTAGAGAAGCAAAGGATTTGTGTTTGGTGGGGAAGGCCACCAGAGGTCATGGGCTTATTTTCTAGCAGTACATTAACCAGTTTTATATCTAGCACTTGCATTCAACACTTTTATTAATGACTGTAGAACCCTCTCCTTCTCTACAAACTGTGCCGATCCTGTGGATGAGTCCCAGTGTCCAGACGGTTTCCTCATAAATGAGTTAGATCAGTCTTGACAAAGTCTATTTTCTGTTTATACGAGACTCGTATTTTTAACATTCTGAAAATTTTATTTTGTGAAAATTTTATTTTGTTCTCAGAAAAAGAAATTAGTTGACACCTCAATTGTACCTTTTCTTTCTTGTGAGTTTCCTGCCCTTCCTTCTTGCCCTTCCTTCCTTCCTTCCTTCCTTCCTTCCTTCCTTCCTTCCTTCCTTCCTTCCTTCCTTCCCTCCCTCCCTTCCCTCCCTTCCTTTCTTTCTTCCCTTCCTTCCTTCTTTTTCTCCATGCCTTCTACAATGTTTTATCAACTGCCTGGCTTTTGGTTTTGGTGATAATAGTGACTTATCTGTTTTTGTTGGCCTGAAACACATTTCTTTCCTCTCTGTTCCTGAAACTAACTTTTAGCAGATGAGCATTCTAAGTTGACTTTTTCTAAGGCCTCTTATTCTTCTTTTCTTGAGACAGGGTATGATTACACACCCTGGCACCTAGTATGGATGACTGTACTGGCACATATTTATAGCCCAGGCTGGCCTTGAACTTAAAGAAATTCTCTTGTATCAGCCTCCTGAGTGCTGAGACTTAACGGAGTGATCCATGACACCAAGATTAAATCTTTGTAAACATTATTCTATCTTCTGGCAGCATTTGCCACTCTTCAGAAATCAGGATTAATGGCATTGAGTCACAGGGAACGAACCGCACTTCTTGTTTTGGTGACCAAACACCGGATGAACAGTGATCTCCATGAGGAAGGGTTTATTTTGGCCTACAGGCCCAAGGGATACACGAAGGCATGACACTGGGAAGTGGAGGCAGCTGGTCACATTGCCTCCCCAGTCAGGAAGCAGAGAGCAGGCAGGAAGTGGGGCCTTAGTCACTGCCTCTACACTTTCTCTAGCTAGGTCCCTCTTCAAGGGCTATCCCCATCTGGGGACAGCGTGCTCAAACACGTGAGTCTGTGGGGGGCATTTCCCATTCAAACACAATTCATACTTTCTCTTTTCTCTGATTGCTTTTAGATCTTTCTCTTTAGTATTCAGAACTTTGACCATAAGGGCCCTAATGACGATTCAGTCTTACGTCTACTGCTTAGAATTCATGGACCTTCACAATTCTGAGAGTTTGTGTTTTTCATTTTATTCAGGGAATAATTCCATGAATTATTACTTCAAATATTACTTCTTTCCATTATCTCCATGCTCTCATTCCAGAATTCCAAATAACTGCATGTTAAATGTTTTAAAATTATCTTCTGTGTATCTTAACATTTAATAATTGTTCCCTCATAGCCCACCTGCAAGGGCTTCACCCAGGCATTCTCTAGAGTCTCCAAATCTGTCAAACACTTTCGTTGGCAGCAACCAGTATTCTCGTCTACTCAATAAGTGTATGAACAATATTTAGTATAATCATGGTGGGATAATGCCAATAGGAATTATTATACTGTGGTCAGAATGGCTAAACTTTAAAAGTAGGATAATTTGAGGTGATGAGAGTATGGAGAAGGGAGGAGAGGAGGAAGGGGAAGCTGTGATCGGGATGTAAAATAAATGAAAAAGTTAATTAATAACAAAAGAATGTGGAGAAGCTGGGCAGTGTAACTTAGCACAGCTCTGCTAGAAAACAATGACCATTACCCACTGATGTTATTTTCATACCCTGTGAACTAGCAGGTCTACTCACAAGCATAGAGTGAACTGACATCCGAGTACGTGTGTACTCATAAACCCACAAAATCTCATAGCAACATTGTTCATTATGGCTCTGAATTGGAAAAATTCAAGTGTCCTTTGGGGAAGAATGACAAATAAACTGTGACATATTCATAGAATAAAAACTGCAAGGGCCACACTGGACACACACTGTAGTTACACTCAACAACGTGGGTGTGTCTCCCAAGCATGATAATGGGTGACAGAAATGAATGTTTTGGATGAAGCTGTTCACATAAATAAATGAAAGTCAATCAACCCAGAATTACAAAAGCACACTAGCATGTGTAGGGATGAGTGGAGAGGAGTGTTTTTAAAAAAGGAAAGAAAAAGAGCTCCAAGCTTAGTGACCGAGAAGGGATGCCATTACCTTACTTAGTGATTACCCAAGTGTCATCTTATGATAGGGCATGGACAGTGTGTTATTTCATGAAAGGCAAAATAATTTTATTTGTAAAATAACAAAGACACTACCAGCCTAAATGTATGAAATACTGACACATGGTTATGGTTAATTTGGAGAAGTTTATAGCCTTATGATGCTAATATTATAAATCAGAATGGCAAATATCAAGGAACTTAAGGAGTTAGTAAAAGAGGGCTGGAGAGATGGTTTAGCAGTTAAGAGCCTCCACTGCTGGTTAAAAGCCTCAGCTGAAGTGGTTCTCAACCTGTGGTCACGACCCCCTTGGGGGTCACATAGCAGATACCCGAATTATAATTCATAACAGTAGCAAAATTACAGCTATGAAGTAGCAATGAAATAATTTTACGGTTGGGGATCAGCACATGAAGAACTGTATTAAAGGGTCACACACTGGGAAGGTTAAGAACCTCTGCCCTACTGCTCTTGTAGAGGACCCGAGGATCCTCAGCACTCATATCAGGTGGCTCACACCCCCTGTGACTCTGGCTTCAGAGAGAATTCTAGCTGTATCTAATTAAAGTTTCTAAATGCTACTTGCAGATACAAACCCTACTGACTCATTTATATTAGGTTTATCATTGGAAACCCTTTGAATCCTTCTTCATCATTCCAAACTCATGATTCTGTGCGATCACTACCAACAAGGAAAGCCAGCTGGGTTTCTTCCTTTCTGGGACCTATACCTTTTCATGTTCCCCGCTTCCTTCTTCACCTGGGAAGTGGTGAAAGCAAGAATCTTGCTCCTGCTTTCTTCTATTTTACATTAAGTGCTGCATTTACCATCAACTGTTTTATAGAGACAGAGGGAGATGTCCTTTATCAGGTTCTGAATGTTCTATTACAAACTGAATCGGGAGTGAACTTCTATCTGTTCTCAGAGTTTGTCAAATATTTCACTAGTCAAGTCTAATGTCTGATCGGATCTGCTTTAAACCATCTAAGGTGCTGGGGGTGGCTGCTTTAATCCAGCACTTGGGAGGCAGAGACAGGCAGATCTCTGTGAGTTTGCAGCCAGCCTGGTCTACACAGCTAGTTTCAGGACAGGCTCTGAAACTACACAGAAAAACACTAGAAAAAAAACCAAACCAAACCAAACCAAACCAAATAACAACAAAAGAAACCATCTAAGGTGTCACATTTCTAAAGGGAAGGTTATTTATTTACTCTTAATTCAATTTACTTAGTGATTCTGGAACAATTCGATCTCCCTTTCCGTTGGAAACCAGTCTCTATAATTCATAAATCCCACTAATTTCTTCCCTTTCCCTGCTTTCTGTTCACTGGTATAAATTTGTCCAGAGTGGTCTTCCTAATCTCGGTGAATCTGATGAAGTATGTTTCTTTTCTATTGCTAATATTTGATTTAATTTTTTTCATTTTATCATTATCAATATTGCTAGAAGTTCATTAATTTTGATAGTCATAGCAAAAACCAGAAATCTCTGTACTAAACATTTTACTCTATATTTAAATGGTACTTTAAATTATTAACATCTTCTCAAATCTTCATTATTTTTATTCTACTTCCTTTGGGAGGTCTTGATCTTTCTTTTGCTAACTACTTTTAAAAAACATTTATTTTATTTTAGTTGTTTTGAGTTGTGCATGTACATGTGAGTACAGGTCCCTGCAGAGGCCAAAGGAACTTCCGGGAAAAATTAAGACTCTTAGACATAAATGTAATAAAAATAGATAAAATCTAGATAGGTGAGTACATCTTTCTTTATTAATAGAAAACCCATAGAGGAGATACATAAGTTGAGGAATACGTGGTCGTGGACACTCTGTCCTCCTTTCTAATTTTGAGCTCTAGATTGAAAGCATTTCTCTTCAAAACACCAATGTAGCTTTTCATGGAATTTGGCAAGCTGATTCTAATATTGATTTGGAAAGGCCAGGTTCCAAGAACAGCCAACACAATTTAGAACAGAAAGAGTTGAAGTACTGTCTCATTATAAAGAAATCAGATAGCGGACTGTTAGTGTCACAATTAAAGGTGTGGTGGCACACACCTTTAGTCCTAGTACTTGAGAGGCAGAGGCAGGCAGATCTCTGAGTTCGAGGACAGCCTGGTGAACAGAGTGAGTTCCAGAACAGCCAGAGCTATGCAGAGAGAAATTATCTTTAAAGAAAAGCAACAACAACAACAAAAACAAACAAAACCCCAAAACAACAGCACCAAAAACCAGATAGTGGCTTGTTAGGGTAGGATAGGAAAACAATGCACCCTCATAGGGACATCACAGAGTCCAACATGGATCTAAGCATTTGCAAACTTGGCAAAGGAGGAAAGTGACATAAGGCGAAAGCAGGGACACGTGAGACTATTCAATGCCATCCACACGGGAGAGAAGTAACTGGAGCCCGATAGTGCATCATGTGCAAAGATCCATTCCATACTGGCTCCAAGACGAAAGGCAGAACTCAAGCCTTTAGAAAAATCTGAAGCAGGCTGGAGAGATGGCTCAGCCATGAAAGGCAAGGCTCACAACCAAAAAATATAAGAAAAACGTAAAGCATCTTTAAGATGTAAGGAAGGGTTTCTTTCTTTTCTTAAAAATAATAATTTTACCCCTTGAGAATTAATGTATTTCCATCATATTCACCCTAACTCCTCCCATATCCACCCTCTCCACCCTCACCTCCCTACCCACCCAATTTTGTGTTTTCTTCCTTTCTTTTCTCCCCTCATGAAGGCCAGTTTGTGCCGCTCAACTATTCTTGGCTGCCTAAACCTCAAGTTGGCAGCTTGACATGGATTCAGTCTTGCTGAAACCAACCACCCTTATCTCTTAGCACATTATGCTCATATGTTACTATTTTTACATTTCAAATACAGTGGTCTGAGAGGTGGACCAGGGAACATCTGAGCCCAGCCAGAGGAAACATTGGTAGACATGTGAGGAGCCAGTTTCTGGGGCAGTAGGGCTGGAGATCTTGGGTCTAGTTGGCTCCAGACACTTCTAATCATGAGGGGTCATGCTGATCTCACGACCCCACTGCTTCTCTGCCTGCCAGGGCCATGGTTCTGATGTGATCCTGAATGGTAGGAGAGAAGAAGACACAAGAGAAGAAAGGACATGAAGCAAGGGACGGGCGGAGGAGGAGAACTGGCAGCAGGCAGGCCAGCAGAGTGAATAAATTCCCAACAGACCCTTCATTCATCCAGACAGCCCATTTCTCCTCCACAGAAAAGGGCCATTCATTAGCCAGTAGCTCCTGGAATGTAGGCTGGGGAGCTCAGTCCAGGGGGCCCCTCCTTTCCCCATGACGCCAATCACAGCCTAAAAATAACCTTCCCCATTCCCCCAGCCCTCCTGAGCCAGAGCTTTCCAGGGACTCCCTCTCCCAGGTTGACTCAGTTTGGGGCAGGGAGTGTATTTCTGGAAAAATATTCCTAGCCTAAATTGCCTTTTTCTTCTGAGTCAGACAACCTGAAAACACTGGTCTCCAAAAAAGGCTGAGATGGCTACACAATTTGAACACCTGATTCAGAACCGAATTTAGCCAAAGGCCAGGTCCTAGTGTGCAAACACATGCAATTGTGTTAGGGTTGCGTGGTGTAAGTAGGCCTGCCAGGTAGTTGCACTTGACAGCTGCTTTTCTAGAGCAGACACACCAGTACTGTCTCGGGAACTGATCCAGACAGAGTTCACACGATGAGCACCAACATGAGAGGAAACTTCCACACTTCGTTAGCCTGTGAGCAAATGAACTTAGCAATAATATAAATGCTACTGACTCTGAGTGAATGGGAGGCAGTGTGGTGGCCAATAGGAAAGTCCCTCGGGGTCCCTCCAAGTCCAGAAGCACCTGTGGGACTTAGGACAGAAGAGTCTGTCATCGGCTCCATGCTCACCACCATCTTAGAAATAAGTTTGCCATCTTCCTGGCTTCCTTCCCCAGTTACCCCATTCTTACTAGAGAAACTTCCAGTTCTTCAGGCAAGGCACATTGGACACATTGGCCCATTGTAGTAATCCTTCGTACACTCAGACCTTGTGGCCAGTCTGTCGTCAAGGCAGCAATGACTATTATTTTTGAAATGGAAATGAAACAGCCTCAGTTCTCACTAACTCCCACCATCCTGCCAGCTCATTGGGAAGACTCCCTGATTAGCCAAGCTGCCTCCCAGTAGATCAGTAACTTATGCCCTGGATGTCTTTTTGTCCAGTTGATTTTGTTTAAAAAAAAAAAAAAGCGTCGCTTTGGCCATACTCTTTCTTAAGAACACACCGTAGCTCCCTACTGCTCTCTCTCCACAGAATTTTGCTTGGACGGCTCTCACAGGCTTCTCTTTTTACAGTGGTTGTGGCCCCCTGTTCTGGTCAGACAGAGCTCTGTCCTCTGCCTCTTTGCTAACGTTATTCCTTCCCTTTGATTCTGTGTTTGATTGCTTTTCCTTACTAGATTCTGGCCACCATATCATAAATGGGCTTTAAGACTTAACCCTGTGTTTATTTTGTAGTTTATAGTCCAGAATGGTGTCTAAGGCTTTAGACATACCACACTCACGCTAGTGAGTAGCAGATGACCCCTAACAGGATGTTACTTCTGAGAGTTCCAGAACATCGGCAACAGGTCTAAAAAGTGCGGAGAGCTGAGAAACCAGTGAGTGTGGAAATGTGCACTCACGTCAAAGGGAATTTGAACCTGACACCATAGCCACCAGTCATGTGGTTTTATTAAGCGCTGAACTCACATGAATCCATTCTCAACCTATCATATGGTTTTAGAAACTCAGTTTCCCAAAGAAACATTTCTGGGGCCAGGCTGCTTCTTTTGGCACCCTGTTTACTAATCCAGGTATAGCTGGGGTGGGCCTTCAAAGCAGAGAATGTCAACTG
This sequence comes from Peromyscus californicus insignis, assembly GCF_007827085.1. NCBI lineage: Eukaryota > Metazoa > Chordata > Mammalia > Rodentia > Cricetidae > Peromyscus > Peromyscus californicus. The sequence continues at coordinate 48,484,542 of NW_026294584.1, forward strand.
ACAGCTCATTGTCCCTGTTCTCAGTGCTGTGGCTGATGGGTAAGGGAGAGAAACCTCATTCTTTGAAGGAGGTGGTTTGTACTCTAGGCTAGCCTGGAACTCACCATGAAACCCAGGCTGACCTGAAGTCTCAGAAATCCTCCTTCCTCAGCCTTCTGAATACTGAGATTACAGTCACGAGCTACTACACCCAGCTTCAAGATATGATCTTAAGAGATAGAATATGGTCCATGATAAAATTTACAAATCATAAGCACTTTCTTTTTAATTTAGGAAAGGCTACGTAGTTATCTCTCTTTGTACCCACGTTAAAAATGTTTCTTAAAGCTTGTCTCAAACAGCCTAAGTGTGGTAATGCACTTGTAATTCCAGCATGGGGGTTTGGGGGCAGGAGCTGAGGCAGGAGCATTACAAATGTGAGACACTAACACAAAATAATTGTGTGTGTGTGTGTGTGTGTGTGTGTGTGTGTGTGTGTGTGTGTGCACATGCCACCACTCATATATAGAAGTCAGGGGGCAGGTTGCAGGAGTTGATTCTCTCCCACCATGTGGGTTCCAATGATCAAACTCAGGTCCTCACCCTTGACAGCAGGCATCCATACCCACTGAGCCATCTTGCCATTCCCATTTCAGAATTAAAAAAAAAATTAACAGCCTCTCCAAGAAACTAAATCCCCTTGGGTGCCTAGATGAATACAAACTGGGAGAATGGAGACAGATTTGAGATGTCACCATCTTACGGGATTCATTCACGTTTTACCTTTGAATATGCAGATGTAGTCTCTATATTTAGAATCAAACAATATTCACAACAATATGGTGAGCAAGCATTCCCCTGGCTCCCCCATGTTAGTGAAGCTACTCTTACATAACATCCAGTCACAGAATAAAGCAGATGAGTGGGTTATGTTGCTTATCTGTGGCAAATTAACCAACAAACGCACCTGAAGGAAGAGTTTGTCTTGGCTCCCAGTCTGAGGGTGCAGTCCCACAGGGTGGGCAAGGCAGTTCAGCAGGAGCTCAAGGCAGCTGCTCACATGGCCGTGGCGCCTGCAGTCAGGACACAGAGCTTGGCTCCTTTGATCAGACCGGGACTCCAGCCCTCAGGAATTTCCATGTTGGGTTAATCTTCCCATCTCAATTAAGCCAATCTAAAAACTCCCTCACAGACATGCCCAGTGGTTCATTTCTATGGTGATTATAAATCCCATAGAGATGTCAATCAGATAAGCAACAAGCCAGGCTGCTCTCAATTTGTTCGATGGGGTTCTCAGGTCGGATCTTAGCTTGGAGAGCTTGAATAGTTGTCTTCCTGTTCACTTCATTTTCCTTTCTCAGAGCTGCATAATATCCCACTAGGCGGCTATATTATGATTTATTTAATTGGTACTTTATTCATATTTTTCTGATCTTATTTCATCACTTCTCTAATGCATATTACATTGTAGTAAATTATTCTATACTTAGGTCATTTTGCACATGTAAAGAAGTAACTATGGAATAAATTCTTAGAAGTGAGATTGTTGATCATGCCCTTGTGACTGAAGAGATATTACCAACCAACACTCCACCAACCATGCTCCACCAGCCACTGAGACCTGTCTCCTCTGCAGGCTTCTGCCTCAAGAAGCTTTTGAATCTTTGATGATTTGTCAAGTAGGAAAATGGCATCCAAGTGGCTTTAATTCTTAAGTTTTATTGTGAGTGATGTGGAGTGTCATCTCAGGGTACATCAATCTATTGATTATCAGCTTTTATATGGAACGTGAGTGGCAAGCATCTTTCCTATTGGTCATCAGTTTCATTCAGCTGGTTGTTTCGGTCTACACGGTAGTTTCAATGTTGAAGGAATAAAGGTTTTCAATTCTTTTTCTTTCATGGCATCTGGATTTTGAGACATTTTAGAAATGGTTCTGAGTCTCTGAAAGAGTTCTCCTGTGCTTTCTGATACCTGTCTTGTTGACACATTCAAGTTTAGATTTTTATTTTATTCGTCATCTTGTGTGCATGTATAATGTATGTGCATGAGTGTGTAGTGTATGTGTAGTCCAGAGAGCAGGTTTCAGGAGCTCATCTGCTCTTTCCACCTTGTGGGTCCTGGGGATTGAACTCATATTGTCAGGCTTAGCAGCAAGCACCTTTACCTCCTGAGCCATCTTGCCAGCCCACATTTGAGCCCACATTTGTAGAGATGGACCTGATGTGTGACATACCATGTGGCCTACCCACTTGTAATCACACCAGCCACAGAGAAGTATGTGTTTTTTCCCCCAAGCCCCCAATTCATCATAGGACAAATTCTTTGTGTGTTTAAGACTGTTTCTTGACTTTCTTGTATGTTACATTGGCCCACATGATTATTTATATACCAGTACCATATAATTTAATATTCAGACATTCATTACTATGTCTTAACGGCACTATACCAATATGTTAATTCTTTTATTTTATTTTTTCCAATATGTTAATTCTTAAGTACCAGAGTCTGCTAATGTTTTCCTTCCTCTTCAGAATATTGTTGGGGGATTTAAAAATAATGTTTTAGACTTACATTAACATATTAATCTAGGAATTCACTTCAAGAGTGCTATTATGGTTTATCTTTTTCCTTGCCCAATCCTCTTCTGCTTCCTTCAGGGCTGTTTTCAAGGTTTTTCTTTTCTTCTAGGGAAGAAAGACAAATATCACATATCACTCCCACACACGGAATCCAGATTTATAGATACAGATGTGGGTGTGACAGGGCAGCAGAAGAGGGGACTTTTAGAGCAGGAGGGACCAGGAGCTGGGATGAAGGTCCAAGTGGAATGGTGTAGCTGTTTTTTTTACTCTTTTGGCTCTTTGGGGGGGGTTGTTTATTTTATGTTCCCCCTTATGGCTTCTATGATAAATGGAGCCCTCCCCATACTTACATCTTTTGACTGATTCTGTGGCATATTAAATATTGTTAAGGTAGTTTGTCATTGATTTTCTTGAGTTTTCTGGCATATCATCATAGAATCCCTGAATAGTGATTTTAAATTTTTAATTAAAATCTAATTACAACGTTCCCCTCCCTTTCACTCCCCCGCTTTAGGGTGAACATTGGTGTTTTACTTTTTTTCTTCTCCATTTTTTTCGTCTCCACTTTCTTGACTTCCTCTCAGAAGCTCATTGAATGTCTCTTCAGTGGCACACATGTCGGATGAGGTCTCTGTGGTGGCAGACTTAGGAGAAGTCTCATCAGAAGCACAGGTATGTCTAGGGGAACAAGACCAAGACCTTGGAACCTTCCTGGTAAAATCCACTGTTGCTGGAAATGTCCACTATAGGTTGAGTTGGCCCAACAGGTACGGGGGGCAGGAATGGATAGTGGGAAGTACTGAAGAAGAGCTCACCACAGGGCTCAAAGAGGGTATCAGGGTTGGAGCTAGGCGTGACCCAATTCTAGAAGCCTTGGAAGTGAATTTGGGAAAATATGGCTGTGGTATGTGTTTGCATGTGTGTATGTGTGCATGTATATGTTCCTTTAGGTGTGCATGGAAAAAGTAGGCTTTGATGACCTCTGAATTTGAAACTTGGGTTCTTACTCCCTTCCAAAGCATGTACCATGCCTGGGTACAGTTCTGTAGGAGGGAGCCTCTGTATGGGCCACAGCTGCAGTTGTACTGCCTTTATTTCCACAGGATGGAGTCTCTACCACTCCGTCCTGTGACTTCCAGGTATGTCTTCCCCAGTGTCCTGGTGTTGGAGGCATGTTGCCTAGGAACAGAAACACATGGGTTGAGGTCAGACTGAGGGAAGACTGATCAGTGCACACAAGCCTCTTCATCTGCAAACTGCCCACCCACAGAGCTCCAGAGCTGAGCTCTTCAGCTCTATCTGCTCCTAGGGATGGTCACAGTGGACGCCATGCAGAGTCCTTTTGTGGCAGCCATGCTGTTTAATGTTTACTGTGTGTCTGCATATGTCAGGGAGGAGAGAGAGAATGCTAGTACTAAATGCTGAGTCTCAAGGACAAAGAGCAGTTTTACAAAGAGAAAATGGCAAGAGGCTGCTGGAATCGAAGACATGTTCACTGAGACAGAGGCTGAACACTGTCGCTGGTCATCGTGATGGCCTGAAGTTTGGTCAGGACCTTGAAGTTCTTATTCAGTCTGGCTGTGGACCCATAAGCCATAGCGGCCTCCCAGCTTCAGTGCTGTTCAGATTTGCTCAATGTCAAAGAGTGAGTAGGACAGACTGAGACAAGACGCAGCGTCCTAAGATCATAGTCTCACTGAGGATTCTGACCAGCTTAGAGAGCCCACCCTGGAGGGGAGAGACGATGGCTTAGTCTCAGCAAGACTGTCCCAAAGAACACAAATCATCATCCTCCAACATTGAAACTTCATGTGTCTGAGTCACTATCTTTTAAAAAATGATATTTTTAGTTAACATACAGAATAATAGGTTGCGTTATGACATTTCATCAGTGCATACCATCATAGTTGGCTTGTTGCGATGACCCCTGTCCTTTGTCCCCTATCCCAGCTCCTGCTGGGTCCCTTCCTACCATCAGTCCCTCCTCTGCTTTCATGTCCTATCTACAGTCTGTGACTCTGGATTCCATGTGTGGGAGTGAACACACAGTAGTCACCTTTCTTCTCCCAGCCTTCTTAGCCTCCCTTCCCTGGCTGCCCTTTAGATCACTTCTGCCCCTTCAGAGTTCTTCTTCTACATTTGTGTCATTCAAATACATATACACACATTTATATTACACATATCTGTATTGCCTATATTATACAGATCATGTTTAGATTAATATAAGAGGAAAGATACAGTATTTGTCTTTCTGAGTCTGGCTTATTTCACTCAAAACTGTGATCTCCAAATCTATATTTATGGCTCCATGAATCTCCACTGTGTGTATGCACCAGATTTATTTATCAACAGATACCCTGTTGATGGGCTGCTACATTGGTTCCACATTTTGGCTACTGTGAATCACAATCCTTCCCCAAGTGAATCCAGAGATGGAGTTAACTTCAGACTTAGGGTCCTTGGGATTCTGACTCACAGCAAGCAGGAAGCTTGTGTACCTAGTGGTTATGCAGTGGACTCAGGAAGGACAGCCAATGAGTTTGCATAAGCAATCCTGAGACTTTTTTTTTAAAAAAAATACATTTTCAGAAGAAAGGTTCTAGAAATCAGAGTAGCCTGGATAGCTGAGGACTTTGAGATGCAGGAGAAACATGAATTCCTTTTGTGTCAAACCCCCCACCCCGCCAGTCAGCGCAATGGCCATTTCTTGCTCTTTCAGATGAGACAGGGGTTGTTTAGGGATGACCATGGATTTCTTCCTCTTCGGCCTTCATTTTGCCATGGGAAACAGGCTAAGTACTAGGCTCTGCAATGTGCGGTGGTAAGCTCTGGTTTGACAATACTCTATTTCTCATGGGGGAAGCACAGTTGCTAAACCAGAAGCTGAAATTGGCCAGGAGCTGTGCCGGTAGCAGCCCTCTCAGGCAGCAGACATGCGATCCCTGGTTCTCAGCCTTGATGTGGTATCCGGTATGTGAGAATGAGAAGAACCAGAAGCTTTGGTCCAGAGTCTCCCACTCTGGCCCTGTGTCAGGTTGGGAAGTGCTCCCGAAGCCTTTGCCGATCCCAGTTGCTCCGGCCTCTTCCCCAGAATCTCAGTGCAGTGAGTCTGGGCTGGGCCAGCAAGTGAGTCATGCCCAATAGCTGTAGGAACCACTGATCCAGATGGCCGTTGGCACAGTCACTACACAGCTGTGCAACCATTGGCAATTGCTTTCACTTCCCTGGACTGCAGTTCCGACAATGACTTGGGCTGGAGGGATAGAAACTTGGCTGTAAACCAACACCTCCCAGGGAGTATTAGAGACACAGATTCTCAGGGCCAGAGAGATGGCTCAGTGGTTAAGATCAGTGGCTGCTCTTCCAGAGGACCAGGGTTTGGATCCTAGCGCCCACATGGTAGCTCACAACCATCTTCAGCTCTAGTTCCAGAGGCCTCTTTGGGCTTCCTTGGGTACTGGGCATGCACGTGGGGCTCAGACACACATGCAGGCAAAGCACCCACATATATAAGATAAAACAAATATTTCTTTAAAAAAAGAAATACAGTCCCATGCCAGACCTCCTAAACTCAAATCTCTGGGATCCAGGCTTAGGGACCCAAAGCTTTAGGAAGTTTCTGGGAGGTCTAGATGCAGTCACTCACTGGTCAGGACCACCTGGTGTCAGTGATGGCCTGGGCCCCCTTTACACCCGATATGCCTAAATAATTAGCCATAAACTCAAGTGGCTAATCTTAAATTGAGTGCTAGCAGCTGCCATGATTTGCTTGCATTCTGTCTGTCTGTCTGGTATCATTCTTGCAGATATATCTGGTAGCCTGTAGGCTGCAACATAGTTATAGATGTAATACACCACAAAATTATAGACTTCCTTAAAATATTATGGGGTGTGTGTGTGTGTGTGTGTGTGTGTGTGTGTGTGTGTGTGTGTGTATGTGTGTGTGTGTGTGTAACATGGGGAAGAGTGTCACAGTGGTTATGGATGTGGCCAGAGCTCTGTCCTTCTCTGGACGATAGTCTGGGGGAGCAAGGGATGAAGTCTTACGGCCTCCTCACTGTCACATTCCCATACTTCATCTTGGGTGCTTGGGTGGTAACACATCATCTCTACTTTGCAGTTGACACTCTTGGTTGGTTTTCTTCTTCTTGTGACAAAATGTCATCAAAAGCAATTTAAGGAGAGAAGAGCATACGTTGGCTTTGAGGGGACACAGTCCACCATGGTGTGGAAGCCACAGCAACAGGCACATGAGGCAGCTGATCACATGTGCCCACGGGCAGGAAGCAGAAAGCATCAGGAGCCGGACCCCAGGCCAAGAACAGCATCATTCACATTTAAGGAGACGGTCTCATCTCAGCTAATCTAGTCTAGAACCTCCCTCTCAGACGTGCCCAGAGATGCGTCTCTAAGGTGGATCTAAATGCTGTCAAGTTGCTATCAGTGTTAAACACCACACCCTGGGGTTTACATGGCATGTTTATACACATTGTCACAGGGAATTATGTGCAGTGGGTTTCTCATTTGCAGGGTGCTGAGGTGGAAAACCACACTTTAACATCTTTGGCCAGAAGCACTGATGTCATCTGCTCCCCAGTGGCTGACTCTGCTCTGCTCGTCCCCTCACTGGTTTTAGTGAGTGTATTTCTTAAAGCAGCATTTTCTTCCTGCTCCTCTCCGATGCAGAGTTTTGTGTTGAGTTGACAGTAGCAACTAGTGAGCTCATGTAAAAAGCATGATGCCCTTAGGAGAGGGGATTAGAGAAGTTCACCCAGTTGCCCCTCAGTACCCGAGAGGGGATGGGCCCAGGACCCCTGCAGGCACCAGCACCCAGGGCTGCTCCAGGCCTTCTGTAAAATAGTGTTGCATTTACATATGGTCTGTGTAACACTCTGGTGTACAGTAGTCATCTCTGGCTTGCTAGTCACACCTAATTCAGTGGAAGTGCTCTGTGATAATTATGACATTGTGTTGTCTCGGAATAACGATAGGAAAAAAGTCTGCATCTACTGAGTGCAGTTCTTTTCTTTTCTTTTCTTTTCTTTTCTTTTCTTTTCTTTTCTTTTCTTTCCTTTTCTTTTCTTTTCTTGTTGAGTCAGGGTCTCATTATGCAGCTCTGGCTGTCCTCGAGCTCACAGACCTGCTGCCTCTTCCTCCTGAGTGCTGGGATTAAGGTAAGTGCCACCATGCCCGGCCCAATTATTTGTTTATTTAATCATTTATTTAATTTTTTTTGAGGCAGATTCTTTCTGTATAGCTGTCCTGGAACTCACTAGATCAGGCTGGCCTCAAATTTATCCACCTGCCACTGACTTCCGAGTGTTGGATTAAAGATGTATGCCACCATGCCCGGCTATTTATTTATTTTTTCATTCTGTGTGTGCCCATGCTATGCCCAGAGGGAATCTTGTGTGGGAGTCAGTTCTCTTTTTCCACTGTGTGGGTCCTGGGGATTGAACTTAGGTCTTCAGACTTTGTGGTAAAGCTCCCTGACCGAGCCATTTCATGGTCCTTCCTGAATGTATTTGGTCCATGGTTGGTTCAACCCATGGCTGTGGAATCCAATACAGAGGCCAACTGTATAGTCATAGCCCCAGCAGTAGCAAATTCACAGCAATGGTGAACATCTACATAGTGTATTTTAGAAGCCACCTGAGCCCTTTCATTTTACACAGGGGACAATGAGGGTCTTCAATAGGCAATGACTTGCCCATAGATAACATAAACCTAAGGATTCAAAATATACCATTCATTTTCAGTGGCATTTAGCATGTTCACAATTTTGGGCAGCTGTCAGCTCTGGTGCATTTTAATCACCCCCAAAGGAAACCCTATGCCCATTCTGTCTTAGTGGATTTACCTATTCTGGAAATTTAATATAAATAGAATTGTTCAATAGGGAATCTTTTGTGTCTGGCTTCTCTCACTTAGCATAATGTTTGTGAGGCTCATCTGTATTGTGGTGTATTTTGGCACTGCATTAACTTTTATGGCTAAATAATATTCCATTGAATGGATATACCACATTTAAAGAATCCATTTGTCTGTTGCTGAGCACTTGGCTTACTCTCAACTTTTGACTAACATAAACATACTATAAACATTCATGCTTAAGAATTTAAATACTAGTTTCTTTGTGTGTGTGCGCACTCGCATGTGTTGTATGCACTAAGTGTAGGTGTGTGCACCTGTGTATATGCACAGAGGCCAGAGGAGAACATCAGGTGTCCTGCTGTAGCACCCTCCATCTCATTCTCTTGAAATGGGGTCTCTCACTAACCCTGGAGCTAGGTCGGTGGCCAGTGAGCCTCAGGAATCCTCCTGTCTCTACCCTTCATAGTGCTGGGATTACAGGTGCACACGGCACACGTGGCATTTTACATGGCAGGGGATTTGAACTCAGGTCTTCATGGTTGTTCAGCAAGCACTCTATCTGCTGAGCCATCTCTCTGACCTCTAAATATTGGTTTCTAATTAATTTGTCTACATAAGGGTTCAGTTACCAAATCAAACATCGATTCTATGTTTAACATTTTTGGGGACCCTTATAGCACTTTGAGTGGACTGGATCCCCCCTGGAGCTGAGGAGTGGGCCCATTCTGGTGGCACAGAGGATTCTGAGATGTGCCTCCTTCCCACTGAGAACATTTGACTTAGGAGGTGGGAGAGAAAGGACTGGGCTGGGGAAGAAAATTAAGATGCTGGTCTAGTGTGCTTGAGTTACTAGCCAAGTTCAAAGTGGTTTTGTACAGCAAGAGAAAGTGGTGAGACCATGCTTTGCATAGAATCTAACCCATGAATAGGCCCCTCAGTGCTCTGGTTTTTTTTTTTAATTTTTTTTATTTATTTTCAAGACAGGGTTTCTCTATGTAACCCTGGCTGTTCTGGAACTCACTTTGTAGATCAGGCTGACCTCAAACTCAGCGATCCTCTTGCCTCTGCCTCCCAAGTGTTGGGATTAAAGGTGTGTGCCACCACTGCCTGGCTAAACTCTGTTTTTAGAGCTAGACTTCATCTTTGCTGAGAAAGCATTAAAAGGCACAATCCACCTTTTCCCATTTCCCCCACCCAAGGCCAAACTCCCCCACATTCTCCCTGAATGTCTACCACAGCCTGTTAACTAGTGGCTGTGGATTCTCTTCCTCACCTTCCAAACCACCCAGATTCATCATCCTGAAAGCACAGTCCTTTTATAAAGAGTTTTAGTCTACAATCTTGCACATGTACATGGTGTATACTAACCACCCCCACCGGTGCTATCCCTGCCTATACTGACCATTCCCATCCCGGGCCATCCCTGCCTATCCTCCCTCAACCCTATAAATCTCTTTTTACCGTTCATGCCTGTTCATTTTGGTTTGTGAGTTTAGCCAGGGCAACTGCATGGCTATGAGTTGGAGCTATCTGTTGGAGCCTGGTAGGCTCAGCAGTGGGGGCGTATCCAAAGACAGCAACTTTCCTTCTCTCAGAATCTATCAACATCTAATAGTTCAGAGGTAAAGAGTAGGGTCCCCTGAGGTCCCCCCTTCTAGGACTGTCCATCGGTCCTCTGTGGGCCCAATGCAGGCAACAGAGTAGGTATGAGGTAGGGATTATAATAGTTGCATTAGGTCTAGAGAACAATTCACAGACCTTACCATCTCATCTGACTCTTACAGACTTTCTCTATTTATTTATTTAGTTTTTTTTTTTATTAATTAAACCTTTTTGCATTTATTTTACATTCTGAATGCAGTTTTCCCTCCCTCCTCTCCTGTCTTTCCCTCCCTCCACCTCCCTTCTGCCCTCTCCCACCCCAAGTCCTCTTTTGTTTCTGTTCAGAAAGGGGCAGGTCTTCCATGGGTGTCAACAAAGTATCCATCCCTGCTTCTGGAATGTTCCCTGAGCCTTGAGTGAGTAGCATAAGGGCTGAGCCCACAACTGTCACTTATTCTCTGCATTTGGGGCTGGAGCACAGTTCTTATAAAATATTCCTTCCCAACAAAAGCTTCATTTCCACTCACCTGGTGCAGTACGAACTACCACACAACACAAGGCCCCACCCACATTTTCTGCATTTTCCATGCTCCCTCTTTTTTTTTTTTTTTAAATTAGTAGTAGTATTTAATGCTCTAGAATATCAGGCCTTATTTGTGTTTCCTTGAAAGCACACCGAGTCTTCCCACCTCTGTGCCTTTGCTCTTTGTTCTCAGGGATACTTTCTGCAACTTGTAACCTCAGATTGAAGCAGCAGTGACTGGAACATGAAAAGTATTCCCAGGAGGCGATGTCTCTAGGCAGACCCTGCTGCTGCAGCAGCTCAGCTGTGTCTGTGGGTCTTTCCTGGCATCTTGGCATGCTGGATCATCGCAGTATAGTTGCAAAGAGTCTGTTGGAGCAGCAAGCATCATGCCCATGCTCAAGTTAGGAAGAATCTCAAAGGTGTGACCTGCCCTGAACTTCCCTTTCACCCAATAAAACCCATCTTAGAAGTCCAGGAATAACATTGTATCACATAGCCAGAGCCTCTTAAATGGTGGAAATAACATTGTATCACATTGCCAGGGTCTCTTAAATGGCAGGAATAACATTGTATCACATAGCTAGAGCCTCTTAAATGGTGGGAATAACATTGTATCACATAGCCAGTGCCTCTCTGCACCGGAGGCTGGGAGGGTCTGTGTTCTGTTAGGAAGTGAAAGAGGAGGGAGGTAGGCGAGGCCACCATTAGTGTCTATCCTGCTGTCCTTGTCTCCTCTACCATGAAGTTCCATTTTCTTGTTCAGAGGCAAAGGTACCTGTCCCCGTTCATACTCCTATGTTCTTTTATTGATTTCAACACAAATATGCTCTCACAGATGACAGTGAGCACTTGCTTTTGTGTTCATCTTCTCTTCCCTCCTAGATTAGAAGCTTCTCAAGAGCAGAGGCCACGTCTAGTTTTTCCTAGAGCGTCCAGAAGTGGTCCCTCAAACAAACTCAGCTGGAAGCTTGAATATTCACAGCAACTTGAACTAAACACCGCACTTTTCCGCTGCCCGCTAAAAACTCCGTTCACAGTTTTCTTCATGAATGTTTTAGAGATACAGAGAGAACCTACACCTGACACTTGAGTGTCTTACCATTCGAAAGGCACGTGCAGCTTAGTGGGGGCTGTGCTCCAGGGCATCAATTTATTAATTTAAATGTTTAGTTAGCATATATTAATTACGTAACAATGGGCTTCATGGAGGAGAGAGAGATGGCTCAGCAGTTAAGAGCACTGGCTGATCTTCCAGAGGATCTGGGTTCAATTCCCAGCACCCACATGATGGCTCACAATCATTTGTGACTCCAGTTCCAGGGGATCCAATGCCTTTTTTTTTTTTTTTGGCTTCCATGGGCACTGCACACACATAGTGCACAGACATACATGTAAGCAGAACATTTAAAAAAACCAAACCAGTGGGCTTCTTCATGACATTTCATACACTTACATAATGGATTTTGATCACATTCATTGTCCTCTTTACCATCTCTCCCTCCCACTTGTGCTAACCCCCCTTCTCTTCCCAACTAGTGTCCTGCTAACTTACTTTTTTCATATCACTCTTTACTGACTGCATCCAGAATTTGGAGCACCACTTAGATGAACCTGAGGAAAATAATTTGTTTTTGTGAGGCTGAGAACGAACGAATTGACACAGTTAATCTTGCCAGCTCTTGAGTTCTGTGGCTGAGTCCCCTGAGAAAGCTGCACTTAAAGAGGTACAGAAGACTCAAGCCCGGCACAAGCATCCTTTCCTCTTCTGACCAGTGCTGGGGTGAGTCTGCTGTTGCCAAGGCCCAGCGCGTCAGCCCCGTTCACGGAAACCATCTTGGGATGTGTCCTTTGCATCTTTGAGTGATTGTTCCTTGATCTTTAACCATGTTGGCTGTGCTTTAGCAGCAGTAGGACCTGGGCTTCTCTAGCTTCGCTTCAAAAGCTCTTTGTAGTTTGCCTGCCCTTTGGTCTCCCTGTCTTTGGTGACATCAGGTCAATCTGAGTTGACCTCAGTCCTGCCACAGCTCTACCTGGGCTCTACCTGCTTTGACCCTCTGGAGTGAAGAACCTCAGACAAAACAGAACTTCAGCCCTGTGGAAATGTTCACCAGCTTTAGAAATGTAAAATGATTTCCACGTAGCGCCATCCTGCCACTAGGCAGCCCTGGCCATCGTTAAGAGTTTATTATTAAAAACTAACCATCTTCACACAGTGCCAAATATCTAAAGGAAAACTCAACTATGTGGATGTTCTTTCTCAGTGTTGTGCAATCCAAACATTTGGCCTCCGAGAGAATCTGGCATCTGTGTGTATTTAGCACACAGACACCCGGACGTTTGGACAAGGAATGGAAAACTCAGCAAAGACAGGGAATCCTGGCATTTGTAGAAAGGAGAGTTGCAAGGCCGAGGAGTCCATAAGTGGTTTCGGGCTGGTGTTGACAGCCCCAGCTTCTCCGAGAGCAGTACAGACTCTGATGAGAGACCCATCCCAGCCTAACGAAGTGAGGACAGGCGGCAGGTCAATACTCCCCCTCCCTGGATGGCCTCTCTATCCTTTTTGGCTTCTGGGCTAAGAAGCATGTGTCAACTTGCACAGCCCCAGCAACCTGCTTTCTGGGCCCTGGCTTACCTTAGAAAGCAAAAACAAATTCTTTGTTCCAACATACCACAGCTGCTTAGATGTGGAAACTTAGCCCTCTTAAGATCAAAATCCCATGACTCACCCTGTCTCCTACTTTATTAGAAAGCATGTGGCCCTACAGTTGGCACTGTCGGGCTAGCTAAAATGTATCTATCTTAAGAAAGGTGACGCCAGCCAGGAGCTAGCACATTTGGCCCAAAGTTGGCACACAAGGAACTACACACAAGGCCGACTGTTTTGCAAGCTTTTGTCTTCATTACCTTCCTAGGGCACTAGACAGAGAAGGGACCAAGTTCGCTGAGCTATGTACCTCTTCTCATCTAAATGACTCCAAAGAAATAATTCACCTTTGTTAGGCTGAGATTGATTGGCCTGACATGGTCTTGCTATGTAAGGCTCTATGACCCACAATCCTCCTGCCTCTGTCTCCTGAGTGTTATGATACATAGTAAGTTCAAGGCCAACTCCAGCTACCTAATGAGACCCTGTCTTAAAAAGCAAAGATCTGGGAGTACAGCTTAGTGGTTGGGTGCAAAAGTGCAAGGCCCTGGGTTCGAGCTTCAGCACGCTCACAAAGAAAGTTAGAAAAAGAAAAATTTACATGGCTTCTTGTTATGGTGGTAGCACCAGAATGCTGCTTCCCTTATCCTGTCCTTCCCTTTCATTCTAGGCTGGAAGAATTCTGTTTCTCAGAAGGCACATTCTTTATCTCAAACATCAACAAACCCTGTTGCCTTTGAACATTGGAATCAGAGCAAAGCAAACAAGCAATCCAGAGAAACCCAGAGTGAGCGTGGGAGGAGTTTGGCTCCCAGCCTCACGCTGGTTGCAGTTGGCTAATGGAGCCCATGGGTCTCTGGCAGAACAGCGCCTCCTATTGTTAAAACCCTTAACTTTTCTTTCACAATCTCAAGTCTTCCGGCTTGCTGATCTTGGTTTAGAAATTCCCTCCTCAAACACTTAGTGACTACGTGCAGTCCTTGCAACTAGCAAGCTGTTTGGAGTTGCATTTCTGGGTTGATGGAGCCATGTTTATCATACCACACAGGACAGAAGGAAGACATTTCCACCCAGTCCCTTTTTTCTTTATTTAAAAAAAAAATGTTTTTTTGTGTGTGTGTGTGTGTGTGTGTGTGTGTGTGTGTGTGTGTGTGTGTGTGTATGGATGCTTTGCCTGAATGTATGGCTGTGCATGACGTACATACCAGGTGCCTACAGAACTCCAAAGAGGATATTAGATCCCCCTGGAACTGGAGTTATAGACGGTTATAAGCTGGCATGTGAGTACTGAGGAATCCAGCCCAGTTTCTCTGGAAGAACAGCCAGTGCTCTTCAGTGCTGAGTTATCACTCCAGCCCAGGCCTTTTTCTTATGATGGAAAATACTGCTGCCCTTCCCACCCCAGATTTCTTCCTTATCTCTTCTATAGGCAGGGGATGTCTATAGGTGAACAGGGCAAGGGCTCATGCCCACTACTGCCCCTGGGTGACTAAGATCAACCTGATGTGCCCTATGAAGTGCCCTGCTGGAATGGCTGCTTTCTCCTGTCATCTGCTTTTTTTTGAGACAGGGTTTCTCTGTGCAGTTTTTCACCTGTCCTGGAACTCACTCTGTAGCCCAGGCTGGCCTTGAACTCACAGAGATCCACCTGGCTCTGTCTCCCAAGTGCTGGGATTAAAGGCGTGTGCCATCATCGCCCGGTTCCTGTCGTCTGCTCTTATAGACACCAGTGTTAGTGTGGGCCTCCCGAAGGTATACCAAATAGTTCAACTTGGCTTGACCCTTCAACTTCCTCAGCCCAGGGGTCTAGTGCAGAAAGGACCACTGTGGACTCCAGCCCCTAAGTCCTCACTTTGTGCACTGTGTCCCCCCCCACCAGGGCCACCAGAGGTGACCACAGTTGCTCCTTCATTGCCGAAGACCCCCTCACAGTCTTGCCAGTGGGTCAAGCGTGTTTCATAAAGCAGTTGCCTAAGAGACCCCCATGCAGCTGACTCCAGCTTCCTCCTACTGAAGGGCTTAAACTCTCCCCCTTTCACAACGGAATTTAGGTTCCAGTTCTCCGAGAAGGACAAACAGATGTCTTTTCCAACAAAGGGCCATTTATCTACGAGGCCCTTTCATTCAGGGTCGAGGGAGAGAACAAACACAGAGGGTCTAAGTCAGCCTCCCAGTATCTCAAGGACAAACCCAGCAGCCCCTTCTGAGTCACGTCCAAGCTTGTGCGGAGGTGTCCAAAAACCATAAAACTAAACCTCAGCCAATTAGACATATACTAATGTAACTGCTGCTTGCTTAACCAATTATGTAGCTGTCCCCAGACCCCCCCTTAGGTGTGCTGCAAGGAGCCTGCACGCCCCTCTCGGGGTCGTCACCATTCTGCACAGGTGAACGACCCCCCATGCATGTGGTATAATAAACGCTCTTTGTTCTTACACACGATTTGAGTCTGGGGTCTCCCTTCAGTGTTTCCTCAGACCCTACACTACCTTGCTAGGTCTCCCTCATCCCCTGCTTCCACTTTACCCTCACCCAGTCCAGCAGCCCTGGCTTTCCTCTGCCCCTGGCATCCTGGCCCTAAGACTCACCATCTAACTCTGGGCTTGCCAGATCACACTTCCAAACAAGAGGTTGAAGGGGGAAGGGGGTGTTTCCTTGGGACTTTGTTCTACATTGGTGTAGGATGGAGAAGAGAAAACAGGCCTGGGATGCAGGTACCAGAGAAGAGGGGACAGAAATACACACAAGGCTGTGCAAGGGTACACAGGGTCTACACTGCATCAATCCAGGGGTCTTATTCACACAGGGATATGACATGGAAAATGTCTCCATCGAGCTCCATTTTCTTCCACTCAAGGCAGGATGGAGAGATCGACATACTTTGAATTCTGAAGGTCACCGATGAGTCACCTCAGCTGTGCCCCTATGTCACTGAATAGCTGAGAACAGCTTCCTCACTGTCCCTGGAACCCCCACATTCCTTATTTAACAACTGAGTTGATAACACTGTCTCTACAGAGTGGCTTCACGGATGAAATGAAATCTTATGCAATGACAAATGTCATTGTCTCAGAAGCCTCATCCTGCTTCAAGGACTGTCTGCCCATCTCACTAATGGCCCTTTTAATGTAAAAAATTATCAGAACCTCCTAGGGACACTTGAAAGAGGATGGAGGAGAAGATGAGATTGTTCTTGGAGCTTACTTAAGAAAGTCACACATCCATCAAGGTACATGGCTTTGAAGAATTTTAACAAGAGCCACGTTGGTGCCTTCCGCTCTCATGAAAACCATCTCTGGAGGGACAGACATCCAAGACCTGTGAACTTTCTGTCTCTAAGTGAGTGAGAAGATACAGTTTCTCTGCTTGCTATTCCTAATGTTGGTGAGTAATTCTGTATTTAGATCTTTAGGTTCTAGATCTGGCCTCTTCTAGATCTTCCCGTTTGTATTTTTTTTTTTTTTTTGAGACAGGGTTTCTCTAGGTACCCTTGACTGTCCTGGAACTCACTTTGTAGACCAGGCTGGCCTCAAACTCACAAAGATCTGTCTGCCTCTGCCTCCTGAGTGCTGGGATCAAAGGTGTGTGCCATCACTGCTTGGTGGATTTTTTTTTTTGAGTCATAGTCTTGCTGTGTAGCTCAGGCTGACCTTGAACTCTCAATCTTCCTGCCTCAGCCCTCTCAAGTGCTGGCATTGCAGATGTGAACCAGGATTCCCAGTTCTTTTCCCTTTTGCTGACTTCTGAGCAGTGAGCAGACCTTATCTACAAATGAGCACAAGATGTGGTCTCTGGTGGCATGATGGAGTCAGCTCATTCCAGATGCTGGATCATGGCGTGTGTCTCTTCCACAGCTGTGAAATCACACTGGGAGTGTTTGTGTAAGGAGAGGCAGCAGATACTGAAAACCAGGACTAGCTCACCCCTAAGAGCAGTGTTGGGACTGCTTGCATACTGTGTGGAAGGGCTTGACTGAATGCTTCACATTTAATTAATTTGTGATATTATGTATGCATGTATTCCTATGTGTACAGGTGGACCTATGTTAGGTAGTACACATGTGTGTGTGTGTGTATATATGCATTTGGGCCAGAAGACAGCGTCAGGTGTTGTTCCTTAGGAACCACTCACCTTTTCTTGGGATAGTATTTCTCAATGGCCTGGAACTCACCAAGTACTGGCTGCTAGGCTGACCGGCCAGTGTACATTGAGATTTAACTGTTTCTGCCTCTCCAGGATTAGGATTACAAGTGTGCACCACCATGTATGGTACTCTCTCTCTCTCTCTCTTTCTGGGGATCTAAATCAGGCCTCATGCTCCAAGGCAAGCGCTTCATAGATGGTGCTACTTTCTCAGCTCTTACACACATGCTTTAAAAGAAGTTTGTACTTTGGTATGCATTCTGGGGTTTGGGTAAATCTTTATCGTCATGTTCTATACCTGGCAACATTGTAAAGCACTCAGCAACTTCTCAGGCTTCTTGTAATGCAATGTTTCTGTATATTCTGGAAGTTAAGGGGAGGGTACAGACTAGGAAATCTGGGGAACTACAAAACGATGGATGCCTAACTCCTTTGATTCGCCACGAGATGGCGCTCTCTTCTTAGGAGAAAAGGACCTTAAGACCAAAAAAAAAAAAAAAAACCAAAAAAAAAAAAAAAAAAAAGGAAACTACTGCGAGCCAGCTGCCTGAGGGCTGGGCTCCTGTTTGCCTGCTCTAATCCATTGCATTTGTGCAGTTGGCTTGAGTTGAACAACATTAAGGTCAAAATCAGTGGTCCGACGCCTCATAAATGTGTCTCTGTGGCCATTTGTGTCAGCATTAATTATTGCCAGTGCTAGGGAGGAGAAGGAGCAGAGTATACCCAGCCCAAGGGCGAGTCCAAGCTGGTAGTGAATCTTGTGTTTGGAGACTAAGGGGAGGACACTAAAATTGACCCTGCAGCTCTAGGATGTGATCAAATGGCTCTTCACGTTCTGGACGGAAGCCATAGGAGATGTCTGAGACCCCTTTGCAGATTCTGAATTCTTGGCCTTCCCTTGTTCCTCCTGGATTCTAGGGGCTGCAGAGAACCTTGCCACCCTGGTAGCTCCACACAGATTTGAGCACCCAACCACCCTCTTTAGGGGTGGACATTTTTGACAAATTTTTGACATTTTTCTGGCCGTGGTTGGTAGGAAGCATGGGGGGATTCTTTTGGTGCTAGGCTGTGTCTGGATGCCCCAACTAAACACAAGCTTTTTCTTTTGGTCCATTTTGGTTACAGATGCTAACATTCCCCCTCATGCCCCTTCTGGAACAGCATCCTGGATTCTACTTCTTTTGCTGGCTTGGCTGACGGTCTCTTTAGCCAACACTTCCATGGCTGCTTACTGAGCCAATTGCCACTGGGGTGCTTCATAATACCCCTGTGCCCACCACGCTCAGCCTTGTTTGGCAGCCTTCCCAGGTGACATTTCTTTGCTTAGCAGCTTCCATTTTCCTCAGATGTCAATGGCCTGGGTTCCTGGACATTTCCTCTGTTGTGCCCAATGTGGCAGATCAAGTCCCCTCACCAGGAAACCAAGAGCCCTCCCTGAGCCCTGCAAATATGCTCTTTGTACCCCCTATCTATAAATACTGTATTTGGAAAGTGGGCTATTGGGGGTTTTGTGAGATAGTGCTATTCTCTTTGCTAAGTTCTGAGGAGGCAGTAGGCTGCTGTGATTGTTGCTTTATTCCACATCTCAGAGTCAAAAACAACAAGATGGCTTCATCTTTTAGCCTCACAGACTGTGGCAAGGCCAACATCCTCCCCCAGACGGCCCTGGCCTGGCTGCTCAAGTCTCATTGTGCTGCTCTGAAGGGAACAACCATGTCAGGACACCAATCTCTCTTCCTCATTCCTTCTTTTTTCATTGAGAGAATGTCAGTAGCTGGAGAGGCACAGAAGGTCAAGTGTGTGTTTATTCAAGGTGAACAGATTGTGTTTGAACGCCGCCGAAGGGAAGGAGGAAGCCGGCACCGAAAACAAAAGCATTCGAGGTTGTTGACAGCAGGGCTTTTAGCCACTCACTGTCCAGGCTTTCTCCAGGCACAGGCGTGGAAAATTTGAGAATAAGTCACCAGGTCCGTCTGTAACACCATACATCCTGCTGCAAAAGGCGCACTTCTCTGGTGACCGATTCTACCACCGCTTTCCT
The DNA here is from genome assembly GCF_007827085.1 of Peromyscus californicus insignis. Taxonomy (NCBI): domain Eukaryota; kingdom Metazoa; phylum Chordata; class Mammalia; order Rodentia; family Cricetidae; genus Peromyscus; species Peromyscus californicus. The sequence continues at coordinate 48,503,936 of NW_026294584.1, forward strand.
AATTCTACCACAGAGCTTTCTCTTCTCAGTTCAAGCTCTTGATCTGCTTTTGGACTTCTAGTCTCTTCCAGTCCTCTTCCTTTCAGGTTCTGTAGCAAACTGACATCATCAGTGGCCCAAGAATGGCCTCTGTAGATCCTCCAGTCCCTGTCTACTCTGACTAGTTCAAGGCTACCCAGTTTAGGGTACATATAGTGAGGTTCCCCACCCCCTTTTCTCCCCTCCCCTCTCTAACTATAGTGATAAATTTCTGAAAGAGAATTTTTCTTCTCTTAATATAAGCAGTGACAAGATGAAATTTGATACAAACCCGAGAGTGTCACAAGGCTAAGCTTATCTCCAATTGAACGAGCTCTCCAGTGTTATCAGAAGACACAGGGCTGAATCGAGCAGTTGAGAATTTCATGCTTGTAAGTTTTGGTTACGTCTGAGGTCTGATAATTTCCAACTAGCAGACAAAGCCTTGCAACCATTAATGTAATAATTTTGAGCAGCACTCTTCTGTAAATAGGCCCTCACTGAATTAGTACCACAAAGACCAACTACAAAGCCCATTAAAGAAAGAGCCAGTCCCCAGGTTCTATTATTGAACGCAACACTGCTAATTTGGTTTCAGTAAAACACTATCATTAAACTGGTATTGTTAATTTGGATATTATTAGTTTTTCAAAAGGTTTTCTTCTTAGTGTGTCTTTTGCAGATTTTTCCTTGCATTTATTTGTAAGCTAAAAAAAAATCAAACCAAGTTTTGTACTCATACATGTATAAGTGACATGGTAAAATCATTTCAAGTTACCCTTCTTGATTTTTTTTTCCTTTGAGAGAACTCACTATTTATTATCTTGAGTTGAGAAATTCCATCTGGACAGAAAGATCCTGGGATTACATACATATTATTGACATCAGAAATTGTCTTCCAATCTTCTCCCAGTGATTAATTTATTACACATCTTCAGTATACTGCACCTGGAATATGTAGGTTGATAAACACTGACTAAATGGAAATGGTTGCCTTTATTTGAGAAGTATGAAATGGTTTGGGGTTGGTGTGAATAGGTTAGAAAAGGACTGGGAGAGAGTGAAGATTTGTCCCTTTGCTGCAGAGTTTACTAATGAGTCTGTAAATTCCCACAGTGTTAGGGCTGGAGATGGTTCATCTTGATGGCCACTTTGACTATATTGAGAGATGCCTAAGAGATTAGTAAAGCACACATCTGGATGTGTCTTTGAGGACATGTCCAGAGAAAATTGGGGCCAGTTCTCTGTGTGGAACTACAACTGAGACTAGTTCTGAACAATGACAGCACCATCCAGCACCAGGGGGACAGATGGACAGAAAGTGAATCGGAAAATCGGGCAACATGTGGAAACCCCCTTCTCACCAAGTGAGTGGTCTACCAATGCCGCCATTGCTGTGGAGCTCAGTCTAGCTTCAGTCTTTCAACATGGACCATCCAGCAACTCTCCAGGGAGTTTCCAGGGAGTCTGTGGGCATTCAGCTTTGGACTGGGGCTACTTCACTGGTCCCCACTGGGATGTGGCTTCTAGCTTCTTTGACTGAGTAGCCACTGGGTTTCTGCTTTGCCAGTGTGCAGAAAGTCATGTGGGACTACCCAACCTCCAATAATGTAAGCCAATCTAGTAAACCATCTGTTCTCTTGGTTCTGTTCTAGAAAAACCTGAGTAACAGAGCACTTTTGCATCTCTCCTGGTTCAATCCACAGATATTCAAGCGACACTTGTAAAATTGAAGGGTTTTATCTTAAACTAAAGAAGGACAAAATAATCAACCCCAAAGACAGACAGACAGACACACACACACACACACACACACACACACACACACACACACACACACACACACCCTTTCTTTGCAGGGCAGTATGATAGTTCAAAGTGGAACACTGTAAATGACAGAGGAGCCTTGTCCCTACATGGCCTCTCCTGCATCTGGAAATCTGACCAGACCAGCTCAGAAAGGTAGTAATCGAAGCCTGGTCACATTGTCTGTGACTGCTCAAGTGTCACCCATACCCATGGCTGAGTTTCCCCTCAGGCAAGGCCAGGCCAGCTAACTGTTTCAGAATAAGAAGATCAGAGCTCCTGTCAGTGCAGGGTTAGCTACAGCCCAAGTTTCCAGGGCAAGCTGGCCTGCTGGAGACTCACTTCAGCACTGTTTGTTACAAGCCACACAGATCACAGCTGAGGAGCCTGTGAGGAAGTCAGGGAGAGACTGTATCATTTCCTAACCACTCATAAACAGTCTAGTATTGGGGCAAAAGCCACTGTGGGTGGGCCTAGGAATATGAATTTTGACAATCTTTCTGGGCGACTCTGGTACCCAGCAACTGAGGAAACTACTTAATAAAGCTACAGATGCCTTTATCCTTCTCATGGCCCCAAGGTCGGAGTCGCTTCCTTCTCTCGGTGAGGTGCTGTTCTGGGAGGGCCCAGGGTTGCCCATCCAGTCAGGCCTTGGAATTGAGCTGTAGCCCAAGACAAACTGCTCTGACAGGCATAGCTCACTCCCCTGATGCAAAGTGTCTTCATCGCCCACCGAAGGCTTCCTTGCCTCTGCGTCATCCTCACCTCTGCAGCCGGCTGCCTTTTTTTTTTTTTTTTAATTTTTTTTTTTTTATTGCTTTTTGTGCAGCGACCACGTACCTGACATGGGGAGCAAAGAGAGGTCAAGTGGCTGGTGCTTATGATATCCCATCTTTTGCTCATGTTAAGAACTGTGAGCCTCGTCTAGATCAAGGGAACCATTATTAATATTAGCCGGGCAACGGCAAAGTGCCAAGGAAGACTTCTTTCCCCAGTGGATGTTCAAGGAGAGTGAAAGATTAGGAAAGGTCTCTACCCTTCCCAACCTCCCTCCCCAGGCACCTTATTGCATTCTGACATCCAGCAAACATAAACGACAAAAAGATGTGATTGACCAAGGGCACTGATTGCTGTCTTCCTATCCTCAGGGTGGCTTTGTCCCCTTAGTAGCCAAACTCCTTTTCTGTATCGAAGAGCTGATGGAAGGATTTGGTACTTGTATGTTCTTAATTTAGTGTGCCTGTCACTCCATAAATGATAATTACGATCCTGAAGGGCAGATATAGTCATTGCAGAGAAACTAATCAGAAATGGAAGCCAAGAAGCAGGCCCGGCTTTGCTCCTGTAGCCTGGACAGCCACAGGAGTTCTTACTCACAGATGGAGCAACTCTTTCCCTTCTGGCTTCTTTAGTTCTCTGACTTGGTTGACCAGATGGTCAGATTCCAATATACAATCAACAGAGGAGTACCTACTGTATGCTTTCCTTAACCCGTGTCTTCCGAAGTTCACCTCTCACTAGAATGAATCATTGTGGAGCTTTGAAAAATACAATTTTGGGCTTTCTGCAAAAAATATGGCACACTGAGTTTGAGCCCATATGAAAAGCTGCCTGTGGTGATAACATGCTTCTAATTCTAGCTTGGAGGAGGTGGAGAAGGTGTGTTCCCCGAGGCTTGCCAGCCAGCCAGTCTAGCTTGATTGGCAAGTATTAGGATGCCTCAGTTTTCTCTCCTGTTTCTGTAATGCAGGACCCTGGCAAAAGCAACTTAAGGGAGAAAGGGCTTATTCTGGCTCACAGTTCAAAGCACAATCCATTACAGAAATCAAGGCGGCAGGAGCTTGAAGTGGCTGGTCGTGTCACATCCGGTCAAGGAACAGAGAGCAGTACATGCTTTCTGCAGCTCAGCTCCCTTTCTCCATTTATACAGTCCAGGGTCCCCTGCCCAGGGAATGGTCCCACCCATAGTTAAGAAGGATCCTCCCCTGTTAGTTCATGTAATCAAGATCCCCTAGGCTAGTCCAGATCAGTTGTTCCCAACCTGTGGGTCGAGACCCCTTTCTGCAAACCTCTTATCTCCAAAACTATTTACATCACGATTCATAACAGTAGCAAAATCACAGTTATGAAGTAGCAATGAAAATATTTTATGGTTGGGGGATCACCACCACATGAGGAACTGTATTAAAGGGGCACAGGCTGAGAACCACTGCTCTAGATTCTGTCAAGGAGAATGAGAGACCCTGTCTTGAAAAACAGGTAGACAACAACTGAGGAACAACCCCTGAGTTTTTCTGGCCTTTACGCTCTCTGTATGCATGTGCACATGTACTGGCACACACACATGCATGTGAACACAAAGGAACACATATACATACATACATACACATACGTGCATACACCAAAAACAAAACAAAACAAAATCCAAAAGGCAAAAAACAAAACAAAACAAAACAACAACAAAAAAGAACTCCCCCAAACAAAACAGCTTTCTGCTCCTCAGGATTCTGAGTGAGTTGGCCCTGAGATGAGGCATAGCGCCTGGGCTTTTCACTCTGATGTATTTTCGCACTGCACCCTACACTCTGGGAGGTGCTGTGAGAACATGGAAGAGTCTGGATAATCTCATCAACTTTGGGAGCTTAATGTCTAGTAGGGGAATATTAGCATTCCAGTATTGTGTCCCATTATAAGGTTGCTATAGAACCAACCTATGTTGGAGAAACTTTAGGATTGGGCAAAAAGTGGGCTTTTCCATAGTGTGTTTGTAGACTTTCCTACAGCCTCACAGGTCAGTTACACTATTGGAGTCTGAGGAAGGGAGAGTGTGCCAGGATCATTGTGCTTAAGTGTCTTACTCTCCTCTGAACTCCTCTGTTGACAACTGATACACTGAGTTCTGGAGAGGTGATGTGACCAGGCAGAAGTCAAGCGGCAAGCTCTTGGCGGTGGTGCGTGTGTGAACTTCTGGCTCAGGTGATGTGTGTGTGTGTGTGTGTGTGTGTGTGTGTGTGTGTGTGTGTACTTCAGCATTGTGTACCCTGGGAAAGACAAACTCAACACATCACCCGGCAGCAACAAGAGCTTTAAAACAGAATAGAACGAAGGGCACTCCGCTCCCCCAAGGACTCTGCCATCCTGCTCCTCAGGGTTCCTCAGAGGTCTGGTGCTCTGGGCTGTGTTTCTCTTCACTTACATTTTCCCAAGCTGAGGGAATTCACAGGAAAGCCTGGTAGCCTTGTGCCATTCCAGCCCCATTTGCCTCTTGAAATGATTGCCAAGTGCATTGCACACTTGGGTGCTAAAAACCACTCCAAAGGCATTAGAAGGTAGAACCTCCCACACTATGGGACACCCTGCTCTGACCTGCAGTGCTTCTGTTCTGGGAAACTGTAGTTCAAAGAAGCACCCAGAGAAGCCGTTATCATTGACACAGAACGCACAGGCAGGTCAGTGCTCTGTCTGGGGTCCTCTAGTGAAATACATCCAGGAGGATGTATGGAGGAGGAGACTTGGCTCATACGGTTAGGGAGGTCAAGACACCCTGCCCCCACTGTAGGCAGGCTTGAGACCCAGTAAAGATGGTTACTAATTTCAGAGTCCAAAGATCCGAGAGCCCGTGGAGCCAGTCCAAGGGCATCAAAGACCAACACCCCAAATCTCAAGCAGGCGGCAGAATGCAAAAGAGAGAAATTCCTGCCTGTTCCACCGTTGTGTTCTAATTTTGGAGACAGAGTCTGTCTGTGTGTCCAGCCTGGTCTGAATTTCCTTGGCTCAAGGAATGCTCCTGTCCTAGCTTCTGGAGCTGTCACTACAAGCTCCCACTTTCTGGTTTTCTCCAGTTCTTCCACAGACTAGATGATGCCATCTGCATTAGGGAGGGTGATCTGCTTTCTCAGGTCCACAGATTGGAATGCTGGGAATACCTTCACAGACACTTAGAGTTTAATTTGGGTACTGCTCCCTCAGTGCAAATTGACAATTAAAATTAATCAGAGTAAGCAGCCAGCAGTAGAACTCAAGAGGAGGACAGAGAAGCCAGAAAGAAAAGTGGCCTGTGGTGTTGGAGGCCAGCTCTGACCTGTCAAAGGGCTCTTAGGGGAAGGAGTGAGGAATGAGGAAGTATTAGATATATAGACAGAGATGATAAGAAAGACAGAGACATAGGATCGTTTCTGGAGGGCCCTGGGTCAATACCCAGTCACCCCAACTTTATTCATAATGGGCCTTTTATCCATCAGCAAGGGGAGGGGCAAAAGACCTTCCCCTTCCAAGGTTGAGGTATAAAGTACTAACAAGTGTAGTTCCCTCAAAACACCCAGTAACCACGTCCTTGGCCAAATCATCCTATTATGCAGCCCTGTTGGATAAAGCAAGCTCGGACTTTCTGACCTTGAGTAAGGCCTTACTAGGGAGCCTCTGTGGGCCCCCACACTGTGGGATCTGGAATGGGGTTGGAGTGTGGGGTGTAGGACAGAAATAAGCACCATTGGTTTGGGAAGCCAGAACAATTGTCCTGCCTCTGATGGAAGGGGAGAGGTGCTGAGAGCGTAGATCTGTTTTGGATTATTTCTGTGCAGGATGTGGGGGTCTCTCCATCACCTTCTTCACTCACCTGCCCTGAGTGATGTACCTCATGGTAACATACTTGAGGGAGCCCTCTCGTGACTTTTGAATTTCTACTGCCTGACAGGCTTCCCATCTTTTTTTTTTAATCTTTATAATAGGTAGCAGTGTAATTAGCATCCTACTAGGTACAGGGACTGAAAGAATTTGGTCTAGGGTTAAAAATTAAAGACACCGGGCGGTGGTGGCGCACGCCTTTAATCCCAGCACTCGGGAGGCAGAGGTAGGTGGATCTCTGTGAGTTCAAGGCCAGCCTAGTCTCTAAAGTGAGTTCCAGGAAAGGCGCAAAGCTACACAGAGAAACCCTGTCTTGAAAAACAAAAACAACAACAACAACAACAACAACAAAAATTAAAGACACACACACATAAAACACAGAGAAAGGAAGCAGGATCCTTCCTAATTTCAGTATCCTGAAGGCTTGTAGTGGGCGATGGTGAGGCAGTGAGGTGATTTAAGGTGACAAGGACTCCCTTAGTACACTACTCCCAACTGCAAATTAGTCCAATAGGAGCATGGAAAAGCGATCTAGAGTTCTAGGCTACCCTCTTCTAAGTCACAAAGTTTGAAGGACTTCTGACTTGGGAGCCCAAGAAGCCCAACACCTAGTCCAACCTCTTCAGGTTTTCCTGGCAGGAGCATACTTCCTGTTTAGCTGCCCTGGTCTATGAATTCTGCCTGGGCTATTTACATTGGGGTCCATCTCCAAATGATGGTGTCCCCACATCTTGCTGCTAGTTCTTCCTAAGGTCTGGGGGCCTGTCTCTAAATTTGATCATTCTTGTTTCAATTCTTTGTTGCTGTATCCTGCTGAAAAGTATGGGTTGTTCTAATACAGACCAGGAAAGTCATTTATCACCAGGACTGGCCCAAGTGATGGCCTCCAATGATGTCCACATGGGAACACCAAAAGCCTTTGAATGAGTAGATTGGATAACACAGCCAAGGGGACTTGGAACATGTAATTCAGATGAAAGTCCTTAAAACAGGAAGATAATCATGTATTATCTGAGTGAGTGGATCCATTATGATAATACAGGGTCTTAAAGTAGAGAGGAAGGCACACAGGATGCAACAGGGTATCTCTTCTTCTGGGCAGGAGGCAAATTTGATGTGTCATCGCTGGTTCTGAGATGCAGGTGCCCCACACAAAGACCTGTGCCAGGTTTTTGAGAGCTAAAGGCAGCCTTGCCTCCCAGCCAGCAGCAGAACAGAGACCTCTGTCCTAGAATGCAAGGAGCTGGATTTATTTGTCCAATAACCTGAGCGAGCTTGGAATTGAGTTCTTCCTCAGGGTCAGGAAGGAATGTAGCCCTGATACATTAGCTTTGTTTGACTCCAGTCCGGTGAGACCCACATTGGCCTTATGACCTGGAGAAACTGCAATAATAAGCTTGTGTTATTCCAGTCTCCCGAGTTTGTGGTAATTTGTCAAGGCAGTCATAAAAACAGGGGTATTTGAATAATAAAAGTATAATTTCCATGGAAGCCAAGAACTCAGGAAAATAGTGTGGGGCTCTTCTGCTTTTCCATTTGCAGTAACCATCAGTGGTAAAAATTAAGATGCCTGCTAACCAAACTTCATCATGACTATCTCACATTTATCAGTGTTTCTTATGGCAGACATTGTCCTAACCCAGTAACTTCTGACTGCTGCAGCTAGGCAAGCATTGTGGGGATACGTGCATGATAATAACCACTGTTTGGTGCTGCTTATTATGGTCCATTAGCTGTGCAAGCTCCATTGCACTTGCGATGCATGGTAGTCATCGGAGGAGACAGGGATGGATGCAATTACATTCATGCACTCTCTTCTTGCTTTAATATCTCAAAGGCTGATGAAGGAGAATTAAGCAAAGCAAACAGTCAGGGGTCTCCCTGAGGAGTTTAGAAGGGGATGAGACAATGATAGAGAGCCTTAGCGCCATTCTCCATGCAGCTGAGGTGTCTACCAGAAGGAGATGGAGCACCCTTGCCGGGATTTTAGGCATGCCCAGTATCTCCGTTTCTCCTCCTGTTGCTGGGTCAAAATACTCTGACAAAAGCAGTTTAAGGGAGAATGGGTTTATTCTGGTTCATAGTTCAAGGGTACAGTCATGGCGACAGGGAAGTCTATGGGCCCCCCTCAATGGGTGGTTCTTCCCCCCTTAATTAAAATAATCCACATAATCAGGCGTGCCCAGGAACCATTTCCCAGGTGACTCTAGATTCGGTCAGGTTGACAGTTTACACTAGCATTTGTATTCCTTTTTGATTACTCTTGGTCTGTATTTCCCCCAAGAGTGTTATTAATGGCCTGGGAATCTAATCAATGTTTTTGTTTCGTTGGTTTATTTGTGAATAGGTTTTTCTTCATAATTATGAGAAATACGAATAGCATCTGTCTTCTGAAATGGATCTTGAAATGACAAAAGACAAGGCAGGTACTGGGATGTTCCAAGGAGGAAAGGCAGCTATGGGCACCAGCAGAGACGTGCTTCAAGACCCCATTTGTGTGGAACCAAAGAAAGAAGTAAAATGTAGATTCCCCTGGTTCTGGGGTAACGTTTTGGCCAATATCATTTGCAGTAGTGGTCAGAGAGTCTTGCCAAAGCATTACTTACATATGATCATGCTGTCCATTACTCCATCTCACCCAAAAGTTTCCCAAAGCACTCCATGAACTCAGAAATTGTTTGGGAGAAGCTCAGTTCCCCGAAGGCAAGTTCTCCATCACCACCATCATCACCATCATCAACACCACTTCTTGATTATGATGATGATGATGATCATCATCAAAATCATCACTATAACTATCATCATCATAATAAAAATCATTATTATAATCACTTTCATCACCATCATCATAATCATCATCATCAAAAATGCTCTATACATGGACCATGCTGAAGATCCTGACTTCAAAGCATGTAATAAAAGTTCAGTAAAAAGTTAAAATATGATACCCACCAGGAAAGAAAAATTGAAGCTGAGTTGGATTCCTGGAGTTATTATTCATGCCTCATACAAGCACCCCAAATTTCATGTTGGCCATCAAGAGATTCATGATTGTGTCCAAATTGAAGACTTTTGCACTTCAGGAGGTTGGCTTACAGACAGAGTGGAGCTGAAGATAGCTGATGTGGTGCCTCATGTCTGAGATTATCATGACCCTCAAGGCTCCATCCACATGTCTTCATTTTTCCTGATTAACATAGACTATGAAGAAAGCTGCCCTTGGGCATCTGTGGACAGGAAAGTACCCACATGAGCAACTCGGGAAAGCATCTCATCCAGCTGTGTTCTCTGAGATGCTCTTGGTTGTACTGTAGCATCACAGTTTGAAAGGAAGTTGGTTTTGCTTTGACAGAACTCTGGAACTAGGGGATTCTGGGTTTCAACATTCTTGGCTTTTGGTGGTCCCAGGACCTTAGCCTTCCCAGTCAACAGAACTGCTAGAATCTCTCTTTCTCCCTCCCCTCTCTCTCAAGTTAACTAGTCTCAAACAGTTTTTTTATTGTAAACAGGAAACAGATAGACATATTATTAAATCCCCCTCTCTCTTATCAATTACCCAGTCTCAGGTATTTGGTTAAAATAGGCACGAAACAGATAAAGCTATATTATGCTTAGGACCTAGCAGAATATCTGGCTTAAGGTACATGTTTTAAGAGTATTTGTTGAACAAATAATTGTCTTTTCCAAGGAGACGCTATTGCCTTTTCAGATGAAGGCTAGCGTTGATTGCTTACTGCTTGTACCTAAGGTGGGCGACTGTGAAAACAGGGAGTGTAAGGAATACCTGCCTCAGTTTTTGAAAGTATGTTTTGTTTTTGGTATTTTTTTTCTGTCTTTCTTTGACTGTATTAATGAGTTTAGACTGAGATGGAGGAGGTCTAGAAGCCTCTTTTGGGGGCCATTTAAATGAGGCACAAAAGGAAATGCTTCTGGGGGGTGCAGAGGAAAGGGACCTCTATGTGGCAGAGAGCAGGTTGGTCCCAGGTGGGGCCCTTACAGGCTCATTAAAGACGATTTGTTTCCAGCCCCTGTGGCCTCCCCTCTGTGGGAGGAAAGTGGCTGACTTACTGGAAGCTGGAGAATTCAGAGGACTCTGAGGCAGACAGATGATCAGTTGCTCAGGGCCCCTGCTTTGCAGAGGAAAATGAGGAGCTCCTGGGTGGGAAGGGAACCAGTGGGGCTGGCAGAGGTTACGTCTATGCTGCTTCTCCTCCTGGTTAACTTGCCAATTAAACCTCCTCTACCATACGGAGTTCGGGTCACAAGAAATGGGACCAATCTCCCCAACCTCCCTGAATCCCAGACACAAATAGAACGTTGTTATTAGCAGTCATGGGCACCTCTCTTTGCTGGTGGCTCCCTGTTGCCTGTCACAGGGTGGCTGTTTCTGCACTAGCTGTATCAGAGAACATGTATTCATTCCCATGTCTGAGCGTGGTAGTCACTAATGATAGGTCATGAAATATCAGGGGAATACATTTAACATACACTAAAATTTGGAACCCTCAAGCCAAAAGACCCTTGTATTCTTTAAAGAGAAACAGACAAATCCTTCAGGAGAGTGACTCTTTGGCCTGCTGCATTGCATGTAGTCCTGGAGATAATGATGTTTGTGCTGATGAAAGACTCACCCAACCGATGCTTTCCCAGGGTGGTTTTGTCTTTGTGCAACACAAAGTCAGACTGTGTATTTTAGTAATGAGGCCCTGAATGGTCTCTGAGCCACGAGTAGGGACTTATGACCAGACAAAATGATGATCCAGGACTTTGTTTCCCAAGGGGAAGTGGTGTCTCTATCTGGCTTGTGTTAGGTACTTAGGGAGATCCTGTGATACCTATCAAAATAATTGATTAGGATGTACTGTGCTCTGGGAAGATTCAGGAAGAAACAGAACAGTTTTTCACCCGAAGACCAGATAAAGTTTTAGGCACTTTATGAAGGTTGGCTGAAGGTAGTCTTGTGATTTTCCACAATCATCTGGGGTGCTGTGTACCCCCTAACCTCCCACCCCATCAACCTGGCAAGGGAACAAGAGACAGAGACCAAGCAGAAATGGAGTTTCAAAATGTACTGTGCATCGCAACTAAGGAAGTCACGGGATCCAGGCATGCTCTGGCTCAGTGGTCTGCCTCAGGGCACAGGTCTGGACTGGGGGTTACTTTGCAATTTCAGCCAGTACAAAGCAAGCAGGGCCACCCTGGCCTCTTCTTCTCCCAGGAGGGCAGTTCTCAACGGAGTAGCACACACTCACAGATTGCGGCACCCTCCCTCCACCCCTTTTCTGATTTAGTGGGGTGGGTTGGAACCTGGGGGGTCTGAGTTTGAATGTGCAAAGTAGCTGCTGCCAGTTGGGGACCTTTGAGAACCTCCACTCTGGAAGCAGGTCCAGCTCAACACTGACAAAAGACAGGCTTCCCGGAGGGCGAGGAGTCCTTCGGGCTGGCGTCCTTACTGAACAGGCTGCTGAGCAAATGCAAGGACACACCAGATAATCTCCTTCTGATGTTTTATCACCAAGCCTCAGCCTTATGCAAAGCAATTTTATTCCTTTATATGAAATGAAAGAGGGTCCTGTGTCCTTGCAGACATTTCCCTTTCTAGCTTTGCTTTGCCTTTTACTGCCTACAGTAAAGTAAGTAAGTGTCTTAGGGAGTCCTGCCTCTCCTGTGTCTGGTAGGGCAAAAGGCAAGCAAATGGTCACCCTGTTCTCAAAGGTCAAGCCATGTGCCAAGAGTCTTGTATCTTGGGACCCTGTCCATCACTATTCTAATGCCAGTGTTGAATGGTGGCACTTGACGAGATGATAATCAAGGTCAGTGCATGGGAAAGCTCCTAGGAAGTAAGTGTGTGTGTGTATGTGTGTGTGTGTGTGTGTGTGTGTGTGTGTGTGTGTGTGTGTGTGTGTGTGTGTGTATGTGTGTGTGTGGTCTTTCATTTCCACAGCTTGGAGGAAATCCTCTAATGTGACTTTCATGACTAGCCTCTGATGGAAAGGAACTGCAGAGGGCTGGAGGTTATTGCTAAGGACACAGGCTTGATTTGTCTAAATCTCATTTACAAAAGGGCACAGTGAAAGTCTTTGAAAGGGCAAGGCCATGTTGAATCTTGAACCCTGGGCCAAGCCTGTGGTTAGGACTCTGCTCTGACCATTAGTCACACCCATCATTTGCAAACACACTGACTCTTGTTGGTGGTCCATCTGGGCCAGGCTGTCTCCAGGTCTTCCTGTCCTCACCTCTGAATAAGATGTGCAGATATGGGCAGGGACAGCTTCCAATTGTAAACCTCAGCAGTCACACAGGGCTTCCAACACTCTGGGCAAGACTTTAAGACTGAAGTCATGTGGCCTTCAGGAAAATGGAAGCTTAGGGAGGCATCAGGGACTTGAAATCATCCAGCAAATGAGCGCCATCTCTCATCTCCTCTGTCCCATCCAGGCTCACCCGGAGCACATGCCACAGCCTTCCGGGCATGCTGCTACGGCTTCATTGGTTCCCTTATAGTTTTGGACACAGGGCAGGGTAACCAGAGTTCACGATGGGCTACCTCCAGATAGCCACAGCGGACACTTTCCTCAGCTTTTCACAAACTCTGCTGTAGAGCTAAGAGGCCATTGAGATCTCAGAGTGGGGACAATGGGGAACGTGATAGGCCTGAGGATAGGTCCTGTTGTGCTGACAGTTCCCTTCTCTAGTTTTTTTTTCCTCTGGCACCTCTTCTGGGTTTCACCTTAGTAAATTTCACTTTGAAATGGGCTTTAAAGAATCAGCCCTTTATAAGTTAGAAATGGGCCTCCAGGCTTCTGTTTGTCCTCATGTTCCCATCCCCCAGGGGCTCTACTTCGGATTCCCAGTGTCAAGTAAAGCAGGCAGGCATTGGATCCCACCATTCAGCAGAGAACAGACAGGCCCTGTCTCTGGCCAGAATTCCAGGCTTCCTGCAGAAGCCCGGAAGGTGACCTTCTGCATTCCCCAAATTCTCCACTGGCATTGCGTTGCACACTTGAGCAGAGACTTGTTTCTCAAAAAAATTTCCCTTGGGCATTTTCCATGCAGGGAAGACAAACACCAGCACCTCTGCTTGGAGCTCCCTGGTGTGGGGGGAATGCAAAGGGAAAATAGCCCAGCATCCTTGAAGAGCCAGCTCCTGCTCACTCCCCAGATTCCCTCGGGCTTTGCCTGCCTCTGTTGCTGCCTGGATGGGGTTAACAAACACTGTCTTCAGTCCGTTTCTGAAGGGTTACATAGATTTTTCAGAATTTCCTGGGATGTGTGAATGTGTTTGGAGAGGGGAGGGGTTACTATTCTGACCCACCCCTTGAAATCTCAACCCTTGGCGCCGCCCTGTGTCCTGATGTAAAAGCCCCATTCTAAGGAAAAACTCCTCCCCTTTCTCTCTCTCTCTCTCTCTCTCTCTCTCTCTCTCTCTCTCTCTCTCCCACTTTTCCTCCCATGGGATATGCACCCCTTGACCTCTCTTTCTCTTCCACTCTCTCTTTCTCTCTGTCTCTCTCTTTCCTATCTTTCTCTTCATCTCTCTATTATAATAAACTCTCCACATGGATGCAGCATCTGGGTTGTGAATTACTGGCCTCCGCCTCTACGTGCATACGCCCAGCCGGCTGCTGCATCGCCCAGCATGGTTTCCCTGCAAGCGCGGGATACCCTTGGACCTGCCCCCAATAATTTATAACAGGAGGCATTATTGAGCTTCAAGCCTCAAATACATTTTAATATGATTTATTTTATAAATATAATTATATGTTACATATTTATATATAACTTAAAATATAAATTATGTATTACTTCTATACATTTAATTAAATTATGCATGTGTTATCTGTGTATGAGTATATGCATGTGAGTGTAGGTGCCTATGGAGGCCAGAAGAGGGTGTTGGATCTCCTGGAGCTGGAGTTACAGGTTATTTGTGAGCTGCCCAACGTGGGTCCTGGGAACTGAATTCTAGTCCTCTGCAAGAACAAATGCTCCTAACGGCTTAGCCATCTCTTTAGCCCCCAAGCCTTTTGATAGTTAGCTCACCACCTCCTCTTCCTCCTCTTCTTTCATGCTATTGAAATCCCTGTGTAATAAAGCTGTTACCCATAGGAACATGTTATGTTTGTGAATGATGTGGAAGCAGAGGCAAAGCAGAAAAAATGCTTCATTCATTCATTCATTCATTCATTCTCAAAACTGAGCACTGCTGTGAATCAGAAACTCTCTTTGGCCCTGGGAATACTGACATGGGTGAGAAGGTTGAAAGAAAATACTTGTTAGCATCTGTCTTAGGTTACTATTGCTGTGATAAAATACCATGCCCAAAGCAACTTGGGAAGGAAAGGGTTTATTTGGCTTACACTTACATATAGCTGTTCATCATTGAAGGAAGTCAGGACAGGAACTTAAACAGGGCAGGAACCTAGAGGCAGGAACAGAAAGGCAGAGGCCCTGGAGGAGTGCTGCTTACTGGCTTGTTCCTCATGGCTTGCTCAGCCTGCTTTCTTATAGAACCCAGGGGCGACACCACACACAACGGGCTGGACCCTCCCCCATCAATCACTAATTAAGATATGACCTACAGGCTTGCCCACAGCTGGAGCTTATGAAGGCATTTTTCTTAATTGGGGTTACTTCCTCTCAGATGACTCCAGCTTGTGTCAAGGTGACATAAAACTATCCAGCACAGCATCTCAAGTTGAAGTTTTGAGAACGTTGTTGGAGGAAAAAAAGGCCTTTTAACCCCACTCTTCACTTTGGATGCTATGCTGACTAGTTGTTTTGTCGTTGTGGTACAATTCAGGGCCATTTGGGAAGAGGGAACTTTAATTGAGAAAATGCTGTAGATGTAACCAACCATCTTCTTAAATAAGAAACACAGAACCAATGCAAAGAAGAAAGCCAAGAGGTCAGAGCTCAGAGCTAAAACCTTACCCTTCCTCCTACGGTGGTCCTACCTCTCCCAAAGAGAGCTACTTCCTGTGTTAAAGTCTTTATATAGACTTTCTGTTCTGCCTTCTCATTGGTTGTAAACCCAACCACATGACCGCCTCGTCACTGCCTGTCTGTATAGACCTCCAGGTCTTCTATGGTTGGTATTGAGATTAAAGGCGTGTGTATCCAATGCTGGCTGTATCCCTGAACACACAGAGACTTACCTAGCTCTGCCTACCAAGTGCTGGGATTACAAGCATACGCCACCACCGCCCAGCTTTCCTATGGCTTGCTAATAGCTCTGACCCCCGGGCAACTTTATTTATTAACATACAAATAACATTTTAATACAAATAAAATATCACCATAAAATGCCTTCATCAGGTCGGCCAGTGGGCAAGTCTGTGGGGCTTTTCTTGACCTCTGATTAATGTGGGAAGGCTCCGTCTATTGTGAGCCTTACCATCCTTGGGCAGGTGGTCCTGGGTTCTATAAGAAAGCAGGCTGAGAAAGCCATAAGGAATAAGCCAGTAGGCAGGATTCCTCCATGGCCTCTGCTTCTGTTCCTGCCCTGAGTTCCTGCCCGGGCATCCCTTCTTGATGGACTATAAGCTGTAAGGTGAAATAAGCCCTTTCCTCATCAGTTTGCTTTTGGTCATGGTCTTCATCCCAGCAACAGAAACAGATTAGAACAGATGCCATCACTGTTCCTCTGAGGTCCCTGCCTCATAGAAGATGCTTGGAATCAAGAATACTCCAGTGCCTCCCTTAGCGTTTTCTCTCAGTTGACCAGATCTGGGTGCCCAAAAGAATATGTTGTGGGTTTCATCCTGAGGGAAACAAGTTAACTAATCAAAGGGAGAGCTTGCCAGAGCAGACATTTTGCAAATTCTGTGCACAGTTCTAGAAGAGAAGACTTAGAATAGCCCAGTGTATAATACGCTGTCATAAGAATATGTATATGGATTCTTCATCCAAGATGAACAAAACATGGTATTTGTTGAGTTATTTGGTCATGTTGGTGTTTAACCTTTTGTTATTTACATATTTTAGATATTAGCTGTCACATTCACACCTGGCAAAGGTTTCCTCCCACTCTGTGGCCTATCTCTTTGCTCTTGTTTTCTGTGCAGGGCAGAGGCTTTTTAATTTCATGTGACCCAATATGTCAGTTTTTGCTGTTATCTCAAGATGATGAGAGTCCTTTTCAGAAAGTCTCTGCCTATTTTCCTTTAGTGTTTTGAAAGCTTCGTGTCTTATATTAAGGCCTTTGATCTATTTTGAATTGATTTTTGTAGAAGGTGAATGACAGGGAAATGGTTCCATTCTACATGTGGATACCCAGTTCCTCCAGTGCCGTTTGTTAAAGACGCCGTCTTTTCTCCAGGGCCTGTGTTTTGCATCTAGTTGAAAACCAGGTGCTGTAGTGGCGTTAAGTCTCTCTCTCTGTCCCATTGCTGGGCATGTTTTTGTGCCGGGTACCATGTTATTTTGTTGCTACTCTAGTATAACTGAAACCAAGCATCACCGTACCTCAGTGTCATGCTTTTCGTTTTGACCATTTGGGGTCTTTCATGTTTTCATATGAAATGTAGGACTCCCCCCACCCTGTTTTTGTGAAGAATGTTATTGGGATTTTGATGGGGACTGTGTTCAAACTTTAGATAGCATTCAGTAATGTCATGATGGCATGTTCTTGACTCAGCTATGCTCATCTGTGCTTAGACCTTGGTCTTACGGGTTTGGGAACTGTTCTCTTTGGACAGACTGAACTCTGAATTCTTTTGCTGAACTAGAACAGCACTGGTACTTCTTGTTGTCCTTTTGTGCTGCCAAACCAGAACATTATGTGCTCACCTTAAGCATGAGGAACAGTCATTGATGTTAATTTTAAATTGGTTAAGATGCAGTGTGGTGGTATTTTATTTGTGCTGAAATGTGATTTTATTTGTATGTTAATAAATAAAGTTTGCCTGGAGATCAGAGGTCATAGCAGCCATAAAACAGAAGTCAGGTGGTCGTAGCACACTCCCTTAATCCGATCACATGACAGGCAGAGTCTCTGTGTGGTCAAGGACACAGTCAACTGTGGTGACAGGAGCCTTTAATCCCAGTACCAACCATAGAGACCTGGAGGTCTGTATAGACAGGCAGTGACGAGGAAGTGATGTGGCTGGGCTTAGAGCCAATGAGAAGGCAGAACAGGAAGGCAATAAAAATGCAGGTTAGACAGGAAGAGGCTCTCTCTGGGCAAGCTACTGCATGGTGGTGAGCTAAGGCTAGTCGTAGCTATTCACTATTTCTCTGATCTCTTTGGCTGTTACCCCTGTGTTTAGCTCTGTGTTTCTTTTTTAATAAGACTGTTTAGAAATTCGTCTACAACACAGGCTAGAAATTCCTTCTCTTATAGGTAGAACTGTATCAGTCAAATGAAGAAAACTGATTTACCCAGTGGTTTGATGGGTGAGCTTCACTTTACCATATTTCCAGGAAGAGCTCATGGGGTGCTTAAAGAGATGATGAGATCATCTCCTTTTGTTATGTTTGGACCAGGAAAATATGGAGAAAGGGGCTCAAGACTTGGACTATCAGTATTTCTGAGCTTGACTAGTTGATGTAGTCTGTGCTTCCTTTTGCTAGTCTCACCCTTTATCTGATCAAGTACTGATGTATCTGACTCCTTTGCAGCTGGTCCCTTTATACTCACACAGTTCTTCCATTTTCCCCAGGAGTCTCAATACACATGATGCACCACGGCCTTGTCTTTCCATGAAAAACTCTTAACGCATCCTTATGTTAGCCTTTTCCCTGGGGGTGACAGTCAATATGCTTAACTTTTGTGGTCCATCCCAGGTTGCAGTAGCTCCAGTAGGCTGCCATATAAAGGTGACCTTGGAGGAAGTGTAGGCTCATAGTGAGGTAGCCACTGCCTCAGCAGACTAGATGGGTACTGAACCCCTCCAGAGCCTGGGGCTACTTTGACCAAGGAGACTTATAGGGATAAGGGCTGGGGATATGATGGGCTGGCAGGTGCCAGAATGGTTTCCAAAATGAAATTCTGAGGGATAACCATCCTCAATGTTGATTATAGTGGACCAGGGAACAAGAAGTTCATATATGATCCATGTCATCAGAAATAATTGAACTTCTCTGTAGTTTTTTTTTTTTCTTTTTATTCTTTTTACCCTTTGGGGGCCCACCACCTAGCTCCCAGATAAATACAAGGAGACTCATTATGAATGTCTGGCCTTAGCTTGGCATGTATCTAGCCAGCTTTTCTAACTTAAATTATCCAGTTTCTCTTTATGTTTTCTCTATGTTTTGCCTCTGGGATTTTTACCTATCTTTATTCTATATATCTTTTTTTCCTCCTTACTCCATGGCTGGCTGTGTGGCCGGGTGGCTGACCCCGGGTGTCCTCTCCTTTTCCTTTTCTCGCTCCTTGCTCCTTCAGTTCTTCTTCTTTAGCCTACATTTCTCTTCCTATTTATTCTCTCAGCCTGCTAGCCCCGCCTATCCTTTCTCCTGCCTTGCTATTGGCTGTTCACCTCTTTATTAGACCAATCAAGTGTTTTAGACAGGCAAAGTAACACAGCTTCACAGAGTTAAACAAATGCAACATAAAAGAATGCAACACATCTTTGCATCATTAAACAGCTGTTCCATGGCATAAACAAATGTAACACATCTTCAACTAATATTCTACAACACGTCTCCCTTCCTTGCCTGGTCTCCAAGCTCAGGCCCTTGCAGCCCCACTTTGACTGTCCTCCCTACCCTCATAGGGAGCAGAGTTTCTGTGGACCAGAAGTATCTTTGCTAGGGGCAGCTGCAGGACTCTTTTTTAGTCAGCTCCACCCTTTACTGAGAGTTCCACCTAGTCTGGTGCAATTGGCCTCTAGCTCTGCCTTGTCTTTTTCTCATGCTGTGTTTACACTTCAGAAGGGAAAATAATGCTAGTTTGGGGCAATGGGCTGGCTTCTTCAAGGGAACCTTTGGTTGACACAGACACTGTTGCTTGGGATAGAGTTTGTCTTAGGGTTTCCATTGCTGCGATGAAACACATGACCAAAGAATAGGTTGGGGAGGAAATGGTTTATTTGGCTTCACTTCTATATCACTGTTCACCATGGAAGGAAGTCAGGAGAGAAACTCAAGCAGGGCAAGAGTCTGGAAGCAGGAGCTGATGCAGAGACCACGGAGTGGTGCTGCTTACTGGCTTGCTCCTCATGGCTTGCTCAGTCAGCTTTCTTTTTTTTTTTTTTTTTTTTGGTTTTTCGAGACAGGGTTTCTCTGTGTAGCTTTGCGCCTTTCCTGGGACTCACTTGGTAGCCCAGGCTGGCCTCGAACTCACAGAGATCCGCCTGGCTCTGCCTCCCGAGTGCTGGGATTAAAGGCGTGCGCCACCACCGCCCGGCTCAGCTTTCTTATAGAACCAAAATCATCAGCCCACAGATGGCACCACACACAATGAGCTGAGCCCTCCCCCCATTCAATCACTAATTAAGAAGATACCTTCCAGGCTTATCTACTGCCCTGATCTTATGGAGACATTTTCTTAATTGAGGCTCCCTCTTCTCACATGACTTTAGCACATGTCAAGTTGACATAAAACCATCTAGCACATGGTTGTCATGTGTTTCTCTACTCCAGTCTTTGCTTGGCATGGTCAGGATATCAAGGATCATAGTGATCAGTGATACAGTCACAGCGCCAGACCAATAACACCAACTCATAGGGTTTATCAGGTCAAAGAGAATAGCTTTGTCTAGCATGTGTGAAGTCCAGAGTCCAATCCATCGTCAGCACTGCACAACAACACCACCCTACAATTTAAAGAGAAGAACATGAAACAATTTCTTCAGGACGTCTAATTTTGGACTTGACCTGGATCTGGGTAGAATTCTAAGACTTGGTGCCTGAGAAGGTACACAAAAATGGTGGCATCCCAGCTAGGCAATGTGAAGTTCATGGGGGAGAGCTGTAGGCATAAACCATCTGCCTGCCTGGCTTAGGCTGAGGCCTCATGGGGCACTGTGTTTTCCTCACCACCAAGTTTCCTGCGTGGGTACGGAGATGCCAGCTTGACATTTGCCTGGCCTCTTGTTCTCCATTTTCTCCCAGGAAAGTAGGGGTTAGGGAAGTCTTAGCCAGGGAGAGCAATTCATTTCCAAAGCTCCAGGCAGCCTGCGTTTGTCTCCCCGACCTCTAGACTATTTTAATCTTGTAAACGGTAATGATGTGTGTGGGGAACAATTTTGTTGTTTACTGAAGCAGTTGAGTGATAATTGTAGAGAAAGCGGAAGGCAGTTCCCACAGACTCTATTTCTCCCTGTCGGTCTCTATGCTAATACAGGCTCCCATGTTATGTCTTGTGAATCATGCTGACAGAACCCAGAAAGGAGCCCAGCAGGGGGTGAGGGACTGGCGAGGCCTCTCCTGCAGAGGAGAGTCCAGGAAATGGGGCAGTCACAGTGCTAGCTCCCCTGTGGGTCCAGAGTGCAGAGGGGTACAGTGTAACTAAATCCTCTGCCCACAAGGTGGGGTGCCAGTGCTGCAGACCACCTTCAGAGATACAGCTGTAGGGGTGAAGGGGGACCTTCCTCCCAAATTTCCACATAGATATGTGTTCTGTGGCAACGTGATGAAGACAGATAGAACAAAGCCTATACAAAATGATTTCTTCTTAGGTTAATGTGCTTATCCATTTCTGTGCGACAATAGCTCATTAAATATCCTCTCAGCTTGAAGAAGCAACACATATTTCCTCTTTAATAATGTTTCTCTCTTAAATGAGTTTCTTGTCCCTGCCATATATGTAATTTGTTTAGTTTTTAATGAAATTCTTATTGTATATATGTAAAGTGTGCAACAGAATGTTTTGGTCTCTCGGCATGCTATCTCTGCGTGCCCAGTATCTGAAGGGTTGGTTCTAGGATTTACACGGGTAGCATACCAAAGACCACTGATACTCAAGGCCCTTACATGATCTGGCATGCTACATGCAGATAATCTAAGCACATCCTCTTATACATTAAATAATCTCCAGATTACTTGTAGTATCTAAACGTATTGCTATACATAGATGGCATTGCTTCAGGAGAACAATTTCCTAGAAAACAAGTTTGGGAGAACATTGCCCAAGGGGAGCACAGGATCTGCATCATGGTCTTGATCATACATTATGCAAACAAGAAATACTTGGGCAAGCAAGCCCCAATAGAGACAGTTACAGAGGTCAAGGAGCCATGAGGCCCAGGAGCCTGCCGTAGTGTGTGCCTGTCCACCACACACTTTATGTGCCGCATTGCAGTGCTTGAAGTGAGAAATTCAAGTTTTGCTTTGTGGAACTTTCTAGACTTCCTCCCCAGTCTCTGCTGTTGGCTGAATCTGTGGGTACCACAATGTGATCAATGGCTCTGCACCCAGTGAAATGATGGCTACAGCCAAAGAGCTTTGCATACCTGTCACCTTGCATCGTTTTCTTTGTGTGTGTGATGGGTGAGGTCACCTGCACTCACCCTTTGGCAAACTTTGAGAATACACTGTGATATTTTTGTCTCATTCGCGGTAGTAAATACCAGATACGAGGCCTTCCCCAGGCTCTTGTTCTACATTCGATTTCTGGGTGGACAATGCCCTCTATGATTCACTTCTCCCCATTTCCTCCTACCCCTTCTCCTGGGAACCACCGTTCTAGCCTCTGTTTCAGTTTATTCAATGTAGAAAGATTCTGCATATAAAAGAGGGCACTTATCTGCCCGTGTCTAGCTTATTTAGCTCACAACAATATCCTCTGGGCACATCCCTCCCTGTCCCTGTAGCAAATGACAGCACCTCCCCCTTTTAAGGCTGAACAATAACTACTCCATCAGCTACAAAGTTAATTAACTTCTTGGTGTGTGTCAGAGTCTACATATAAGTTAGACTCTGGAGTCAGGGTGCAATTTAGAGTTTTGTGAGGTTGTGAGAGAGCGCATGTCCTGAGAACAAAGGATGTTTGAAATACAATACAGAGAAGAATAAAAGGCTGTGGACCATGTTGCTGCTTTGGTGGGCGAGCCTGGGAAGCTGGCAGGGAGCACAAGGCAGCGCTCAAAGATGGATGGGGGTTAGCCTGGAGCTTTTGTTCATTCAGGCAGAGGTGAATTCTCAGATTTCTCCCATTTGAACCACCCAGAATTAGGGGTGAGTAAGAGGGACAGGTTCATGAATCAGAAATCTGCAGGGCAAATAAGACTTCATTGTACGTTCTGAGTTCAGGGACCTCTAAGCTTCAGTATGTCCAGGCACAGCACTACACTGGTGGCTGTCTTCGGGGGCTGCATGGATATAGTTTTGGGGTCTAGATGATTTGCTTCATTAAGAAGGGAGCTCCCAGCCCTAACTGGGGACCCTGTCAGCGGCATGCCCACAGAGCGGACATTATGGAGAACTTGGTTGTGGGTTGACTCGAGGTTATGAGCTGGTGGGCATGGGGACATCCAGCCTTCACTGCAGGTTCCCAGGCTCAGTGGTAGCACAATCTGTTCTGTACCCTCCAGGTGTCTGAGGGGCTCAGTTTCTCTTTCCTGCATTAGTCATGGCTGGCTGAAGTTGAGGCTGCAGATGGTAGGCACAGACAGGAGAGACTCAGGGTTATAGGAAGGGAGTCCAGAGGTCAACAGGACAAGGGTGACCTTGGGATTACAGCCAGTAGGAACTCTACAGAACAGCTTTCTCGGGAGCACTTTTCAAACTTCTAAAAGCGTCCATAGGGAGAGCATGAAACCCGTCAATTATGGTTACAGAAATATGGAAACAGACCATCCTATTCTTCCTTGGGCTTGTTTCATATCCAAACAGTCCAGAAGCTTTAACTTTTTGAGCAGACCTGACCATGCACAGGAAAACCTTGACTTTATCAGCACTGGTCATGGCAGACAGGGTGATCCAATGGGCTTCTTTGGAAGGAAGGTAAATCTCTCAACATTCTACTCTTAATCTGAAATCAAAGCTGGCTTTAAGAAAGCACGACAGGGCTGGAGACACCACTCAGTGGTTAAGAGGGCTTTCTGTGCTCCCAGAGGACCTGAGTTCAGTTCCCAGCACCCACGTTGGGTGGCTCACCATTGCCTGTAACTCCAGCTCCAGGGGACCAAAACCCTCTTCTGGCCCTCAAGGGTATCTGCATTCCTGAGACAGGGTTTCTCTGTGTAGCTTTGCGCCTTTCCTGGGACTCACTTGGTAGCCCAGGCTGGCCTCGAACGCACAGAGATCCGCCTGGCTCTGCCTCCCGAGTGCTGGGATTAAAGGCGTGCGCCACCACCGCCCGGCACACACACACTTTTAAAAAGTAATATTTATTTTTTAAAGTTTAACTGGTTTTACTTTTTTCAAACATTTAAATTTTTTCCTTTAAATTTTTTTATACATTTAAATTAAATATACTGACATCACTTTCCTCCATTCAGCCCTTCCCAAGCCCCCCAATCCCACTCCTTACATGTGCTCCTCCCAAATTGATAGCCTTCTCTCCCCAATTATTATTGTCATATACATATATGTATACACAAATATGTAAATACGACCTGCTAAATCATGTTTCTTGTTTGTGTACATATGGTTTCAGGGTTGACCACTTTGTACTGAACAACCACCTGGGGGCCCCATCCTCGGGAAATGCTAACTCTCCGTCTCTCATCGGTTATCAGTTGCCTGTAGTTTCTTGTCCAAGGCTGTGACCCACCCCGTGAGATTTCCCTCCTTCTGCATTAGCATGTCTGTGGATACCGCCATTGTCCCATTGTTGAGACCATGTTTACTCAGCCATTTCTATGAGAGACAGTTTCACAGCCGAAGTCCTGGTATCTTGGCTCTCACAATCATTCTGCTCCCTTTTCCAAAATGTTCCCTGAGCCAGGGATGCAGGAGCTGTAACACAGATGTATCCATTGTGGCTGGGGATCACTACAATCTGTTGATCTTGGCATTGTGTTCATTTGTGGTTTTTTGGGGGGATGCTCTCCATTTGTTGTAAAAAGACCTCGATCTCGCTAGCCCCCCAGGAATTTGCTAAGCTTCTAGTACCAGGCAATTTCCCTCCTGTTGAGTGCTTTACGTTCATCTGGACAGCTGTAGGTTACCCTGCAACATGTGAGTGTTTCTTACTGCATTTTTATGGATATCTTGTCATGTGGGTCATTGTTGTGGTTCACAGGTGTCACAACTGGGTAGGACTACTAATTACTTCCCTTCCTCGGCACCTTGCATTGTATTTTCTGGTGCCGTGGAAGGTAGACCACAGGGAGAAGGCTTTCAGGTTAAACCTAGCTTTAATAATCTGAGCCTCATGTCCTAAGTATGCAGTGTCTTCAGCAATGTGGGCTTACCTTCAACCTTTGAGGGACAACAACAGGCAACAGCCACAGTCTATAGTGTTTTAGAGTTACATGGCCTGCCCCATCCAACCATTCTAAAGGGGATTTCTTGTGCCTGGTCCTGAGGTTTCTGTTACTCTGTGGTTCTTGTGGGGAGCCCTGTCAGCCCTAGTAGTAGAATTTTCTTAAGTGTAGTGTACGTGTGTGTGTGTGTGTGTGTGTGTGTGTGTGTGTGTGTGTGTGTGTGTATGTAAATATATTTATATGTATTGTGTGTGGTTTTAGGAAAATAGAAAAGAATATGATTCTTTGAGGATTTATCAAACAATATTACTGCTTCTTTTTCCTCCTCCTTCTGTATTGACTTCCCTCCCTTTTCCCTAGTTAGAGCCCCTCTCCTTATTTATCCATTTCCTGTTTCATATCATCTGTATCTTGCTCTTTCCCATGCAAGCCCTGACCGCCCTCCCCGCGCCCCAAATATGGTCCTGTCATACATTCCTGGTTTCTGCAGTTACTCCATGTTCTTTACTTGTATCTGAGAATTTAGAGCTAGGAACTGAAAATGAGAAAGAACGTACAGCATTTGTCTTTCTGGGTCTGGGTTATTTCATTCAATATAATCTTTCTAGGTAGGTCCACCCATTTACTTGTGAAGTTTATGATTTCACTTTTCTTTATAGCTGAATAGTATTCCGTAGTGTATATATACTGCATTTTCCATAGCCATTCATCTGTTGAAGGGCGTGTAAGTTGTTTCCATTTCCTAACCCTTGTTAATAGCAGAGCAATGAATATGGCTGAGCAAGTACCTGTGGAGATAGAGTGTCAACTCCTTTGGGCATACGCCAAGGAGTGGTATAGCTGGTTGACTTATTTTTAGGTTTTGGGGGGTTCTCCATCCTTATTTCCAGAGTGGCTGCACCAAGTTTCATTCCCACCAACAACGAACGAGGGTCCCCTTTCCCCACAACCTCACTGGCATTTGTTGGCATTTATTTTGTTGATCTTGGCCATTCTGACTGGGATGACATCTCAGAGTCGTTTTATTTAGTTAGCATTTCCCTAATTGCTAAGGACGATGAACACCTTTTGAGATATATATATATTTTTTTTTAGCCATTTTTATTTCGGTTGAGAACTCTCGGTTTAGAATCTGAGCCCATTTTAACTGGGTCCTCTGTTTCCTTGACCCCTTTCAGCTCTTTGTATATTGTGGATGTTAATCCTTTGTCAGATGTTGTCTTAGTTCGGGTTTCTGTTGCTGTGAAGAGACACCATGACCACAGAAACTCTTACAAAGGAAACATTTAATTGAAGGTAGCTCACTTACAGTTTCAGAGGTTCAGTCCATTCTGATCATGACAGGGAGCATGGCAGCTTGCAGGCAGATGTGGTGATGGAGCTGAGAGTGCTACATCTTGCAGGCAACAGGAAGTCACCTGACTTGTCACACTGAGGGAAGCTTGAGAAAAAGAGATCTCAAAGCCCGCCCCTACAATGACACACTTCCTTCAACAAGGTCATACCTCCTAATAGTGCCACTCCCTTTGAGGGCCATTTTCTTTCAAATCATCACAGATGTATAGCTGGTAAAGATTCTTTCCCATTCTGTGGGGTTCTTCTTCATTCAGTTGATTATTTCCTTAGCTGTACAGAAGCATTTTAGTTTTACAAAGTTCCACTTCTCAGTTGTTGAATGTAAATGGAATCCTATTCACACAGTCCTTTACCACACTTCACTCTTGTAGAGTTCTGTCTGTGTTTTCTTCTAGTAGTTTTAGAGTTTCAGGTTTCAAGCTGAGGTCTTTGATCCAACTAATTTTTGTGCAGGGTGACAGAGACACATATGGTTTCATCCTTCTGCTCATGGACATCCAGTTTCCCAGCAGCATTTGTTGTAGAGGCTGTCTTTTCTCCAGTATACGTTTTTGCCTCATTGTCAAGCATCGGATGGCTACCTCATGTGAGATCTTCTATTTTGTTCCATTGGTCTACATGTCTGTTTTAGGCCAGTACTATATTGTTTTTATTTCTATAGATCTATAATATGTCTTGAAGTCTGAAATGGCAATCCCTCCAGTATTATTCTTTTAGCTCAGGATTGCTTCGGCTAGGTGGAGTCTCTTCTGGTTCTCTATGAATTTTTACAAAGCAAGCTTGCTCCATTGCAGATCAGCTCATTTGGGCCACTGCAGACAGACATCCAAAACTCTAGCCTTGCTGGGCATGGTGGCACACATACACAATCCCAGCTCTTAGGAGTCAGAGACAGGAAAAGCAGGAGTTCAGAGTCATCCTCAGCTACATTATTGAGTTGGAGGCCAGCCTGGGGTACATGAGACATTGTCTCAAAAAAAAAAAAAAACAACAACAACAACAAAAAAAAACCAGAAACAAACAAACATTTAATCAAACAAACACAACCCTAGGCTTTTTCTCGCTTTAGTTTCTCTAAGCTCAACCTTCTCTTGGTTAATTCTCCAGTGCAGCTTCAGCAGCACATCTGTCCAATTAGAGGCTGTTTCCCTCTCAGGATCTTACAGAAGACAGAGCAAACCCTTTCTTACATTCAAGCCTTGGCCTCTCATTACCCATAGTCTCTTACTTATTCTGTTTTTTTTCCAAACAATTCCCGAGTCAGCATAAAGGGCAGTTTCCTGGGACAAAACAAATGATGCCCGAGAAGCCTCCACCATCTCTTGAGTTGCTTAGCATGTCAGGAAGGTAAGCGTTCTTCCCTGACAGTTTCTAACACACTTGGCCAAGGCTCTGCTGACTGCAGGCTGCCCTGCCCTCCCGAGCTAGTACATCCAGCGTTCTCTGACTCAGGAGGCCAAGAGCTGTGAGGACTCTGCCAACACTATTTCTTTCAGCCAGTGAGTAAATAGATTTGTCTTTTGGAAAATATTGAAAGAGATTGAAGGTCAGAGAGTCTTTCCCCGTGTCTTGCTCTTATAACCCGGAAATCTTTGCCTCCTGCTGGGCCTGCTTCTAGAACCCGGAAGGTGGGAAGGAGTGGTGCGTGTGAGGCTGGGTTGGGGCATCAGGCTTGGCTGGACTTAGAGTGGCTTGGCACCTCTCTGCTCATGGCTTTATACCTTTCCCCTTTTCATTCAGTACATGGAGTGGTGATGCTCCACTCAGAGTGGGTCTTCCTGCTTCAGTTAAACCTCTTTGGAAATGTCCTCATAGATAAGCTCAGAAGGGTGTCTCCTAGGGGATGCTGAACCCCAACAAAGTTGACGATTAAGATCACTCATCATGGATGGGAATAAATAACACTAAGTAAGGCGTAACCCTCCCAGTCACTTACTGAGGTAAGTGCCACTACTGCTATTCTTTTGTGCACAGGAGGAACTGGGTTTAGCATGGAATGGCAACTTCCCTTATCCAACATCACACATCTAAGAAATAGCCAAGTCAAGTGTCCGACTGGAGTATATTTTGTGTCAACGACTGCTCTTAGCCACTACTCTAGGAAGATGGAACTGACTCTTTGGGGGGTCTTACCTTACTCTGGGGGTGATTAGACCACTTCCTTGGGCTATCCTTAAATGGTCTACTCAGAGGAAATCATTCATCCTTCCCAGCCCCACAAGATAATGTAGCTGCACTTGAGCTTTAGAAACAGTGTCTTCCATTCTCTCCTACTCACCAGAGCTCACTCTCAGCTCCCCAGGCAGGGGTGAGTAACGTCCATGTTAGCAGCATGCCCACCAGCAGTCAGGACTGGTAAGTGTGGCCCCGACACTCAGAGTCACCACCTAAGCATGCACATACACTCAGTTAACATCTAGCCTCGTGAAGGGGCAGGAGCAGGCACATTCATGGATTTCACAAGAACTGTGGGGGAAAAGGCCTCCAGAATTACTTGGAAACATTCATTGGTAATACCAAAAGCTAAACTGTCCGTCATGAGGGGTGCTAGTCTTCAAAACCACTGTGGCCGTTTGGAGCTGGTTAGGCCTGTTGTTTGACCACTCTGGGCACTAGTCAACAGTGAGATTAAGTGGTGACTAGAGGTGAGAAGCAATGCAGATGCACTAGATGTCTGTCTTCTCGCTAATGGTTTCCAGTTCAACAGGAAACTGAGGTTTAGTGAGGTGGCAGACCAGGAGCCTTCCAGTGGCCATACCACTACAGTTGGATACTGGTACTTTCCTTGCAATTGAGAAAACAAGCTCAGAGAGCTAGTGAGTGGGGAAGACTCCGCTCAACTTGAGCCTCTTTTCCTAAGTGCAGACATGAATTCACCACTACAGAGACCTGCCTTGTAGGATGAGACCAGCTCCTCGAACTCCACCAAAATCTCTTTCCTTGGGGAAGTCAAATGTGTCAAGTCAGACATGTCCACAGTGGGATCTAAGTCATGGAGATGACAGTAATGCTTCTTTCTGGGGAAGGAGAGTCTAGGGTGAAGAGCACTGAACTGGGAGTGGAAGAATGGCTGGGTGGTGAGTCTGGGCCATGCTGCCACCATGGTGTCAGCAAAACCCTTTCCCATTGTCGGGAGCTGTTCCTAATCTGCTCCCTAAACCAAGAAGGTAGTCCTCGAGGTTCTCTGCTAGAGTGAGCTCTGGGAAGAGGTGAATGGATCTAGGGCCTAATGGCTGTGTCTTCTGGCATCATGTGGCTGCTGGAAGGCTGTTGATCAGCTTCAGGGATGGAGAAACGTGCCCTGAGGAGACCTGAAGTAGTCAACAAAGTTGGCCAGCTTCATAAATTTGTGTACTTCTGCCTCTGCTGACCATATACCAGCCATCTTTCAATCTCAACTAACGCTATAAATCCAAGAAATCATCTATAAAATGGGAGTAACATAAATATCTCACATAGGTGGACCCTCTAACAGCAAACTTCTCTGGGGTTCACTGGCCCTCACCCTCTCTTGATAGCTTTTTCCCAGCTCTCCTATGATACCCCTAGAGTCTTCTGGTCCATAGTCAGGTGTGTTATCCATTGTGCCTCTGGCCCAGCACTGACACCCCTGAATTCTAACCATCCCACACTGAACTTCTGTTTTGAAATCTGATCTCAATTTCTCTAGGTAAATTCCAGCTCATGTAGAAAGATACTCATCATGAGTGTCTTTTCACAGCATTACAAAATCAAGAAAGAAAGACTTGTAGAACATTCATTCATAGACCTACCAGGTTACCTTTTTAAAAAATTTCTCTAGATCCTCTTCCAAATTTTAGCCACATGTACACATATTCATAACAAACACCATTCTAACTTGGGTACCACTTAGTAGTATCACTCTTTCTCATTGAAACACTTCTTTGCAAATAAGTTGTCATCTTTGTCTTTTGGGGAAAGACCTCATCAATATGCTGTCCTTCCAGATTGTTCCTATAATCTTTATTCATGCTTCAGAAGTAGGATGACTGTGTTTTGCTTGCAAGGGTGGAAGTGATATGTCAACTCGACCAGGTCATGGAGTATTCAGATTACATATTATTTGGGGGTATTTTCTGTGAAGATGTCTCTAGAGGAGCTTGGCATTTGAATTCATTTGCATGCACAATCTAAGTGAGGCAGGTGGTCCTACCCAAGAGATAGGCATCACTCAGCCCATCTAGGGTCTGAAGAAAACAAAGGCAAAGAAGGAATTCATCTCTTTTTTTCCTGCCTCATTGCTTGAGCTGGTACATCTCACTCCATCTTCCCTGGCTCTGAATCTAGGATTTATATCATCATCTCTCCTGGTTCACAGGCCTTCAGACTTAGACTAAATTATTCATTGGCTGTCATGAGTCTCCAGCTACAAGACAATAAATCATGGGACTTCTCAGTCTCAATATTCCCATGAGCTATGTTTTGATAATAAATTGTGTATGTGTATGTGTATGTGTGTGTGTGTGTGTGTGTGTGTGTGTGTGTGTGTGTGTGTGTGCGCGCGCGCGCGCGCGCGCAGACAGATGTACAGAAGCATGCATAGATAGACAGATGATAGAGATGATATATATATCATACCAGTTGTAAATCTCTGGAGGGCTTGTGTGTCTATCCACTAAGAAAATGAAATGCTCCAATCTTGTTCATCTTGTCTGGGTAAATCCCCCTGAGCTCAACAGCATTCATCTGTAAGACTGATGCTTGAAGCTATGTTCAATTTCCTACCTTTGAGTCTCATTTACTAAGGAAAGTCCACACCACTACATAGTATACAAGTCACTAAGGTGATAAATTTTCATAAAGGAAAATTTATTTGTGAAGCAGCCAAATATGAGGAAATGGGAGCCCCATGCCTCAAATCTGCCTCCCCAATGAGGGTTTAGAGGTATTTATGGGACAAAACATCGAGGTAGTTTGAGGCAAGCGACGGGAGGCAGGGGAAAGTGAAGGAACTGATGACCTGAGCATGAGAAATCAAACTTTATGGCTCTTCATAGAGAAATATACAGAATAGTGGTGACATTCATGTGATCTAATGGTAGTTTCCAGCCCTCTGATGTCAGATAGTCACCCATGGGACACTTGCAAATGTCCAAGTGAAAGGCCAGTATTTTCAGCTGGTTTGAGAAAAACTGAAGCATCCTCCAAGTTCCTGCCAAACAACATGGCAGTTGTTACCACCATGACTGACTCATCAGAGCTGTTGTCGATAGTGGAACAGATAGGCATATACTAAATAAAGTGACCTCTAAAACTGTGGATAAGAGCAAGTAACTCAAAACAAAGTGTAGCTTGAGATTTTATTCAGATCTTCCCTCAGTTCTACTTGGTACCTGCCCCTTTCCTTCCAATCAACCTGGATATGGAAGCCTTATTCATCTTCTTGGTTTCCAGGAAGCACTGACCACGAACTTTAACCCAACTCTAACCTGGAACTGCTGGACTGTGAAATTAGGCCAGATTTTCTGCCCATCACCAAACCCTCTTGGTAGGTCCTATGACCTGCACGTCAGGCTTTGGGTTACCACACCAGCTGAGCTCTGAGTCTAGGGATCCCTCAATCACACAGAGGACTGTGCCCCATCTGACATAGATATCCCCGTTAGAAGACAGAATTTGCTGAGAGAACCCTTTCTACTTGAGATTCTCAGAGTTAAGGCGTACTCAGCCCATGGCCAGATGAGTTTATCCTCAGTAAAGCTCATTTGCTGCTGCAGAATTGAACCCATGACCTTCCATTATGCTTTCAATTATGGCTAAATAAGAGTGAAATATGAGTTCATCTCTGAGTGTATCTTGGGAACTAAAAGATTTTTTTCTTTTCTACAAGAGCAGAAAAATTAAAGTATTATCCTCCAGAAATAGTAACAAGAGATGGATATCTACCTATAGAAATGAGAAGTCAGTCCAGAATCAAAAGTCGGCTTCAGTTAATGAATACAAGACTACACTGAGCACCATTATCAAGCCTCATTCTACTCCTGAAGTGTTTTTTATCCATTGCATGGGGAAGGAGTCTGTTTCTCTACTTGTGACAGTTTTTATTGGCAATCCAATTTCTGAGTGTCATTGTGTGCCCTTCTCCAAGCATAAAAGAATGATGACTTGCTGGCAGAAGGCCCTGAAGTGTTGTCAGACATCTTGATAAATGGGAATCATCCTTGTTTTCAGTGTTGGACTGGACATCCCAATGCCACCCTTGTACAACTGTCTGGTATCTACAGTGACATCCCAAGAGCCAGGCGGGGAGCCAAGATGATAAGTGTGCATCCATGCCCTTGCTGTGTTGGTCCTGTTCCTCTCTCAAGAGCACACAGGGAGGCTTGCTCACAAACGCCCTGCTGGAGGCAGCTCATACCAGCTCCCTAAAGCTAACTGCTAGATTTCCAGGAACTTCGGGAAGAAACTCCTATCTCCTTGTGAACTTGAAATTGGCTTGTGTGAAAATGAATTGTGGTACAATTATTTACACCATGGAAATTGGCAGGTTCTACACATCAGCACTGGTTGTTAAGCATTTACTGGCATACCTCGCTTGTTATTGAGTACTTGGGATTCTATAGATAATTCGGGGGTGGGGTGGGTTCCAGACTTGAGCTCATTTGCTCATTTTGTTTTTTGAGACAGATCTCACATTGTAGCCCAGGCTAAGCTGAAACACACTACATAGCCAAAGCTGACCTCAAATTCATTTGACGCCCCTACCTGAGCCTTCCAAGTATCCTTCCTTCAGGCATTAAAGATCCATTGTGCACAGATCAGCCAGGTTAGCTGGTAGTAGAAAAGTGACTGGGACCATGTCTCCCTGCACATCTGCAGTGCCCAGGGTACCCTGCCAGCCTGAATTCAGAGCTGTCTTTTGGATAGTAACCCCTTAAGACTCCAGAGCCTGCCCACCATCTAGAGGTAGGTACTCCACCTTGCTGGGTGAGCTTCCTGCTCAGTACAATGCTGCCTTCTTCCTTGGAAATCTTGAGGGATGCAGGAAGTGGATCTTTTCCATAAAGTATTTTAAAAATTCACACACACACATGCACACGCACACGCACACGCACACGCACACACACACACCATACTGGGATACTGGAAATTGAATATAGGGCCTTTCATAGTCTCGGGAAGTGTTCCCCCATGGAGCTATAGTCCCGGCCCACATTTGGGATCTTCTGTGTCACCTGGTCTCAGGCTGAGAAAGAAAGTCAAATTGGGAATACATGCATGAGCCATCACACCCAACTCCAATGTGCTTTGTAATCCTCCCCAGAAAAGAGCAAGAAAGGCAGGAACAGAGAGTCTAAAAATGTGGGGAACAGATACTAGAAACTCACCTGGAGAAAATACTTGACAAAGAGTGAAGAAAAGAATGTCTCCCTGCCCAGGACAAAGACGGGGAGGAGATTCAGGGGCCTATGTCCATGCCACTGTTGTGTAATGTTCCACACAAATGCTACAAGAACTACAACAGTGAAAGGGAGTGACTGCTTTGGCTACATCGCCCCAGGGCTGGGTTTATCCATGATAAAAACTGAATATCTGCTTTGCCAAAATTTCCTCAACCTGAGAAACAGGTCCCTCAAGAATTTACCAGATCCAGGCCAGAGATAGCTCCAAGTTGGAGCTTTTACTGTGTGTAAACCCTAGGTTCCATCTCCATTGTGGGGAGAGAGAGGTCCAACACTTCATTGAAAAGAGCTACTTCCTACATCTCTCAAGATTTTCAGGGATGAAGGGGAGCTGTACTGAGTAGGAAGTCCCCTACCCTCAGCAGTGGAAGTGTCTGCTTCTAAATGATGGGACAGTTTACACATCTGGACTCTTAAGAGATCATAATCAAAGAAATGGCTCTGAATTCAAGCAGCCTAGGGTACCCTGAGCATGAAAAAGGTTGATAGAGACATGTCCAGGCACGGGTGTTCTCAGGCTCTGATGTGGATCCCCATGTCTGAGGGATATTCAGTAATCACAAT
This sequence comes from Peromyscus californicus insignis, assembly GCF_007827085.1. Lineage (NCBI taxonomy): Eukaryota > Metazoa > Chordata > Mammalia > Rodentia > Cricetidae > Peromyscus > Peromyscus californicus. The sequence goes on from NW_026294584.1 coordinate 48,538,044, forward strand.
AACTAGGAAGACATCCCAATACCTGCACCTGAGATCCCTAAACCTTCATCACACCCAAGGACTCTCAGGAACTGGGAAGGGAATGGATTGTTGGTCCCATTTTGTGGTGTGTGGCAGGTCAGATACAGTAACTTGTTCATGTTTGTAAGAGACAGAGCTACACTAAAAAATTTGGGGCTAATAGATCCTTGCTGGAGAAAATGAAAACACCTCAAAAACTGATAGCAGAGTGTTAATGAGCTAATGGACATGAATGCACTGCTCGCTAGTAGTACACATGTGAGCAAAGAACCTGCCTTTGATACTTAGAAGTTTGTTCTTAACACTTAATTAAACAGAGTATTAACTATCCAAGGAAAAAAGTTAGGTGTTATAGTGTATGTGTGACTTTATAAGAATCACTGATGTCCTTGCTTCCCATGTTTGAAGGAAATGTGGCCTATGTCTCTAATTCTCTAATAGGTGTTCACAGTTATGTGGTGGGAGACACCTTCAAAACATTCTAGTGAAACTTACTTTGTGACCAGGATTTGTTTGAGTCCATATATATATATGTTATTTTATATGTATAGTTATATTAGACCAAGGGAGCACAGATTGATTAACTGGTTCTATGTAATTCAGTATTCAGTGAGTGCCAGCTTTGGTACAAATGAATCTCTTAGGAGTCTTGATTCCAAGATTCTATAACCAGTCAGTCACGCTCACTTTCAACTTGTCTTTGGAATACTGAAGTTTTATTATTTAACCTATCATTTAGCTCTCTCTGTCTCTCTCTCTCTGTCTCTCTCTCTCTGTCTCTCTCTCTCTCTCTCTCTCTCTCTCTCCTCTCTCTCTCTCTCCTTCTCCCTCTCTCCTCTCTCTCTCTCTCCCATAAGCTAAACTATATAACAGTAGAGACTTCCTTTTGTTTATCACTGTATCCCCAAACCCTAGAACATGCAAATGCTCCATCAATGCTGTTGAGTGAATGATTTTGTTGGAGGTAAGATAGGTGTAGGGAGAACTATTAGAGACTTTTGAAACCATCCCAGAAAGAATAGAGGACACCAACAGTAGAGCTCTGGCTGCAGAGATAGAGAAATATTTAGGGGTAAAATTGGGCTTGTTGATTTGGAAGAGATAGAGCGTGTGAAGTTAAAATGACTGGATGGCTTTCCATCTTACATATCCAGTGAATGATAATACCTGAGATATGGAATCCCAGGAGGAGAAAATGATGTTTGGGTATAGATATGATAAATCTGCAGCCCCTTTGGAACTTCTAGGTGGTGAGTGAAGTATGGATCTGGGACTTGGGAGAATCATCCATGCTGGAGGTAGAGGTTAGAGAGATAATGGTAGCCAGATAGGGGTCGAACTGCTCAGAGAAAAGTATGTATAAAAAGAAAAAGATGCAGCTGATCTTGAGGCATGTCAATAAAAAGATGAAGTGTGAAGAAAGCAGAGTCCACAGATGAGCTAAGGGGACCCAGGACATCTGTGTTCTATGGAAGCCAGGGGAACATAAGGGTTCCAAAGAGGCAGAAGTGATTCGTGGAGTTAAATTTAGCAGAGGGTCAAGGTAGATAATGAAGAGGAAGTGTCCATTGGGTTGGCAATTAGGTGTTCAGAAGCATCTCAACTTCTGTAAAACTGTGTGGGCAGATGTCAAATGTAATATAACGAAGACTGAGTTGGAAGGGAGGGGTGACTAATAAACATAATTCTTCAAGACGTTTGAATGATACTAGAAGGAAAAAGGGAAAAGTACAGAGGACACCAGATTGTTTTGTGTGACAAGGTCTTTAATGATGAGAGAGGCTGGCAGTGTTTTGCTGAGGGTAAAAGCCCATAAGGAAGGGAAGGTTGAAAACAAGAGAGAAGAGATTAAGTGATAAAGTGAGGTCAAGTGGAGATGGGAAAGGAAGGACAGAATGGGAGCTGGAGTCTCCATCAGTGAAAGGGACATTTCATTTTCTGAGCCAGAGGAGAAGAAAAGAAAGATTGGAATGTTATAGTGATGCTATCAGTAAAATGGAATGACCTCAAGTTTCCCAAAAAAAAAAAAAAATAGACAGTAGGAAATTCAAGATTTTTTAATGCAAGAATGGCCACTTTTATTTTTTTTAATGGGAGCTGAAAAGTTCCCTAAGTGATAAGAGCGGCTTGGAGCATGCAACCTCTGCCAACAGCGTGGGTGGTACCAAATACCTGCTTTCCTCTTGGGTATGTGGAATTTTGACAGGAGCTACACAATTGGCACCTATGAAACCAGCCAGCAATAAAAGTCATGGGCACTGAATAATAGACCCCTCTGAGCAGAACAGTCACACACGTGTTGTCAGGTTTCCATTAACGGGAGAAGTGTGAACTCTGGGTGGCCTCTCATGGGAGAGAGGGAATAAGAAAACCCAAAGGTAGACCCCTTCCAACTCTAGACGCAGTTCCCCCAGGTCTGCCTGCCTCCCTCTTACGATTGGACGTGTACTCATATTACACTAGAGCGATTCTTCGCCATGTTTATCACTGTGTGCTGAATCCTGTGGGTGCTTCAGACATGGTCTAGATCTACCACCCACTTTGCTCCCCATCCCATTACTCCATCACCAACCTCCAGTAAAGTACGATAAGTAAGCCTCCATTCTTTATAAATTACCCACTTTTAGGCATTTTTTTTTATAATGACAGAAAAATGGATGAAAGGGTTTCTAAATGTCAAAAAAACAAAAACCAGAGGACCATTACCAAAAGTCCAAAGTATAGCTTCCATGGCTTCAGCAGATGGCAGCAAATGGATCAAACCCTGGAACAGAAGCAAACAAGCTATGGCCAAATCAGTCTAACATCTGTGTGTGGAAGTAAGTTTTATCAGAGCACAGCATGTCCTTTGTTTACATACAATTTGACAGAGTTGGATACCTTTCAGTTTGTCCTCTGGGGGCTCACAGGTTGATAATTTGATTCCCAGGGTGGTGATGTGAGAAATGGAAGAAGTTTTAAAAGATGGTCCTCAGAGAGGTCCTTAGATCATCAAGAACAATGCCCTCAGAAAGGGGATTAGTTTAGTTCTCATGAAACACCTACCCTATTAGTTCTCAAAGGAACGGCTTGTTACAAGAATGAACCTGATCCCAGTCTTGGTCTCTGGCTTCAGTCTTTGGAAATGAACCCTTGTGCCTGCATACCCTCTTGTTGTGATGCCATCTGTCCCCAAAAGACCAAACTGATGGGCCACTCAATCTTGGACTTTCAGCTTCCTGAACTATGGTTAAATAATATATATATATATATATATATATATATATATATATATAATTATTTTAAATAAAAATATATACTATGTAAATATAATATATAAATAAGATATATACATAAATAAATATGTGTGTGTGTGTGTGTGTGTGTGTGTGTGTGTGTGTGTTGTCTTCCTAGGGTAGTTCATCATTGTAGCAAAGAAGAAAAGGAAGAGGAGGACTAATACAGTATCCCTTGCTTCTTTGGTTCTCCAATAAGACTGAGGATTTTTAAAAGAAAAGAGGCCCAGTGGCTCAGAAAGCCTGGAGAATTTACTAACTGGCGCTCTTGGAAAATGCTAGCTGATTTACTTTTGTGGACAGATTCCAGCTTTGCACACTAAGACAAAGTAAAGGACACCGAAGTCAGAGACTATCTTTTCCTGTTGTCCATGTTTACCTCAGCCTGGATTTGAGCCCTTGAGTTTATAAGATGTTGTCCATACAGCAATGCTAGTTTTTCTGAGCTGTCCTAAAGTAGAAAACACTTATCAAATATGACTTTTGTCCCTCTCTTGCTAGTCTGCAGAAAATGTAACTCTTAAAGCTCCTCTATAAGGCAAAAGCAAGCTGTGTCAGACTTGTATGAGCTCTAAACACCTGCTGTCAATTTCTCCACTCAGAGTTCTTTGGGAAACAAGGATTTTCTGGGGTCAGAAGTAAGATTGATTTGATGCCCTCCCCCCAAATTCAAATTTATTTCATCACTAAACAGTGTATACAGATTTGGCACTATGCTACCTTGCAGGGTATTCATTCAGTCCATGGTGGTAACCTAAAAATGGTTTCCACCTACGTGCATTCCGAACCTGCTGACAGATGCCACCCCAGTAAATAAATGAAATGTCCATTTCCTCTGGCTGCTGCCAGGTGACCGAAGAACTACATTTTGCCCCCTGGGAGTCACTTCTTCTCCCTCTTCTGAAGATGATCAACCCTGTCAAACTCAGCCTTGCACTTGATTGGGGAACAGGGCATAAATCCCCAAGAAGAAACCCTTCCTACTCAATGGATCATTCCCACCCACAGGCTGATCTTTCAGGTTTCACATCTAGAGGGAAAGGCTGGAAGTGCAGGGACTCACAGAGGGCTCACGTGACACATCTGAGCTGGAATCCCCATGAGAGCTGTGTGAGGATAGCATTGCACCTCTGGGCAGTTCATGTCTTCATAGTGTGGAAAACACCTTCCTGTGCTTCTCACTGTCGGTCTTTGTTCAGCCTCCTCATGCCATGGCATGGACTGGCCTCGTGTTTTCCTAAAGACAAGACCTCAAGGTGTTCCCAGCCCTCCCTGGACCTGCTCCTCACTTTTCACTGATCCCAGTGCATCCTATTATGTCTACGTACCTCTTAAAGCAGAGTGCAGATCCACACATAAAAGCCCCACAGGAACTGGGTGGTGGTGGTGCACGTCTTTAATCCCAGCACTTGGGAGGCAAAGGCAAGTGATTTCTGTGAGTTTGAGGCCAGCCTGGTCTACAGAGAGAGTTCCAGGGCAGGCTCCAAAGCTCCAAAGCTACACAGAGATACCCTGTCTGGAAAAACAAACAAACAAACAAACAAACAGCCCACAGGCCACAGGTAGTCTGGTCACAGAGGGGTAGGCTTAGGACTGACATTTCTTTCAGGTTTAAGACTGTTTTCCTATGAAGGCCTCCTGAAGTCATATTAGCTTCCAAAGGCAGTCATCTCCTATCATTAGTTATTTCTATAATTCACATGTCCTAGTAAATCTATCAACATATTAAGAAGCAGTTAAGAGCTAATATCTAACATTCTAGAGAGAAACTTCATTGTGTGAATTATTTTCCAGTCTACTCCCTTGGTGAGAAATATGACAACTGGGCATCAAAAAACATTAGAGAAAGGGGAGATTTTTGTGAGAACTTGAGAGACCAGGTCTATTGAAGAAGCCACAGTCAAGGATTCTGCCATCAATTAGTCCCATCCGGACACACTTCTACAGACATGCCCACAAGTGTGCACCACCAATGTCCTGGGTAATTCTAAATCATCCAAGTTCACAATGAAGATTAATTTTCAAACTTCCTTTCCTCCCAATAAAATTCCCCCAAAAGGAAAAAATCCAGGCATCGGGCAGTCTTCTCAGATAAACTGTCCCCTATGCTGTATTCAGCAAATGTAACTCTCACACTTTCTTCTGGAAGGTTCTAATCCATCCTCTTCTCCCCTTATGCCTTTTATAAAAGTGATGTTTTTCCTTTCTCTCTAACCAAAGTGGCCATACACATCTCCATGATTCTTTAGCCAAAGAATGAATCATGGCAGTGGTGACAACTGGAGGGACGAGCCCCATGACCCCCTGGTCCCAGCTCTTGCATCTCTCCTCTGCGTGGAGCTGGAAAGCCATCAGAGAAGTTGGTTCCCGTGCTTCACACTGAGCCTGGGAAGGTGAGGCAGGGAGAGGAGGGAGACTGTGCTAGACCTGGTCTATTGAATAATCATAGGAGGCGAGAAAGTGATCCATGCCCAAGATGTGTGTGACCAGAAACCTTTTATATTTCAGAGGTTTTCAGCTTTGTTTGGACTATTTGGAAACTAGATTTTTTAAGGCAGGGCGTCCCTAATCCAAAGATTCAGTTAAAGTTTTTGAGGGCGAACGCACAAAAAGCTCTGTATTTTTAGTATATCCTAGCTAGCTTTGATTGTCAACTTGACACAAGTCAGAGTCATCTGAGAAGAAAGACAGCCTTAGTTGAGGAATTGCCAATATCAGATGTGGGTATGCCTTGATTATTAACTGATACAGGAGGGCCCAGTCCACTATGGGTGGCAGCATCCTTAGGCAGGTGATCTTAGGCTCTATCTAGCTAAGCATGACCTGGGGAGTGAGCCAGACAGTGAATCAGGACACAACATTCCTCCACGGGTTCTGCTTTGGGCTCCTGTTTAAGCTACTGGCAGGACTTCCCTCAATGATGAACTGTGTCCTGAAGTGTAAGCCAAGTAAATACGTTCCCCGCCAAGTTGCTTTTGGTCAGAGTGTTTTATCACAGCAACAGAAAGGAAACCAGAACACAGGGCATTCCAAAACTCTGGTGTTTGTGACCTGAGTCTCAGCACCTCTATATTCAGACTAGGCACTGTGTTGGAATCCCACACCATGCTAACCTTGGACTGTACCTTGTATGATCAGTCACTGCTCAGGCTCACTCACAAAGGTTCTCTCACAGGCTTTGCTCAAAGTCCCATAACTAATGAGTATTTGGACAACCACCAAGATCATAAGAATTTTTCAGTTAACTATATGCTTTCCCCCATAGCCCCCCAAAAGTCAGGGGGTACCATCAGATTCTTGGTTTGCCAGTCTTTAATGTCACATGCTGAAAACTTAAGGTACAAATCTTATAGTTCTGTAGCCCAGAGTCATAAAGAGGTGAATGTTAGCAAAAATCTCCAGTTCTGGTTGAAATCTGTGAGGCGGGATCCCAAATGGCTATGGAGCCTGCAAATTACAGTTTTTAATTGCAAGCTACAATAAATAAAAAATAAAAAAATGTTGGGTAAGCAGCCGGTGCAGATGGTTACTCGTCATGTGCAGGAGTACCTCATGTTGAGGGCTGAACTGACCAATCACATCACCAGTTCTCCAGAAGTAAGGGGGTGAAGTAAACAAAGCCACCACACATTCACAGATCCAGCTCTCTGGCTGCATTCACCACTGTGCTTCAGTGCACAATAAAAAGATGCTGCTTTTGCTGCATTTGCTTGGCATGGAAAACCGTGGAAATGTTGGGAACGTGGTTGGAGAAACACAAAGAGCTACCATGTGCTGTATTTGGAGAGATGCAAGGATCAGATAACTGGAGGATATTTTCTCCTGGCAATAGAAGCTAAGCCATAGACCTTCCCTCAGGACAACCTGGAAGTCATTTGTTAGCAAAGTCTCACGCTAATTAGTCACTACTACACAGCAATCAATGGATTCCAAACACTCTTTCTTAACCACAAGAGCAAAGAAAGATAATTATAGTAAGATTTCTAGGACAAAATTCAGTGTGCCTATGTATCCATTAGTTAAAGTGGAAAGATCTGCCCACTATGGGTGGTTCTATTCTCTGGGCAAGGTACTACTTCTTGCACTGAATGAAAAACAAGAAATCAAGCTATGAGCAAGGACTCCCCGCCCCTCTCTGTTTCTTGACTATGGATGCAGCGTAACCACCTGTTTCAAGTTCCTGCTGTCTTTGCTCCCCTAGTATGATGGACTGACCTTGAACTGTGTGTGAGCTACAATAAAGCCCCTTTCTCCTCAAGTTGCTTTGTCAGGGCATTTTACCACAGCTACAGAGCTAGGAAAAGAAACTAAGACAATACTCTAAGATAATCAAATAATATGGAGTCAAGATCAGCATAAAAAGGGACCACATAGGCACCATGGAACTTACTACACCTAGGAATCTTATTATAATTCTCTTTCTTTATTCTTGTGGGGAACAGAGAGTGGAGTCAATTGGTTGCTGCATAGTCGTGACTAATTAGGAAGAAGGCTCAGTGGGTAATACTTGCTGTACAGGTTTGGAAACTTGAGTTTGAGCTCTAGATGCCACATAAAGGCTAAAAGAGAGGAAGGATTCACAAAATTGTCTTCTGACCTCCACACATGAAAACATGTACACACACACACACACACGCACACAAAAAATATAAAAATATAGTAAAGAAGACAACATCATTTCAGTACACAGAGAGAAAACTAGATAGACAAAAAAAAACACCTTAAATACAGAAACCAATTCACAAATGATAAGCATAACTAGCAATCAGCTGGGGCCTGACTAGCTCATCTAAAGGAATAGGAACAATTAATTTCCCAAATGATATCTTATGTCATTCACAAAAATCAAATTCAGATGGATTACAGATCTAAACATGAAACCATAGGAAACTTTCAGAAGAAAACACAATGTTTTAGGATTTGTAGTAAAAATGACACACAAAAGATAGCATGAAAATATTAGTATTTTATATTAAAACGAAAAGATTTGATTTATGACAAAATGCAATGGATAAACTATACATTGGCTGAGCATATTTACCACACAGGTCTCTAAACCAATGCTTAGCATATGTCATATACAAAGAATTCTCTAATCCCACAGGATCATTAGAAAACATTAGTTAAAGCAATACAGTAATCCAGGGTAGTTAAGTGAACTGAGTCCAACTCCCACCCTGAGCACGAATAAATGTCAAAAACACAACATTGAGTTAAAAATATAACGCAAAGTCACGTGCTGTGGCATAGAGATTTCAAATCAGTACAATGCCGGTTTATGTTGTTCATAGATACATAGGTATAATTTTGGTAAAGAAATGTGCATTAAAATGATAAGAACCATACCAAAGCAGAGCTATCTCTAGGGAGAGGGATTAGGAACAGTTATCTATGATGAGAATTTCTCATATGTCTAATATATTTTGTTTCTTTAAAAAAGAAAAACCCCTAAAATTGTACACTGGGGCTGGAGAGGTGGTTCAGTGGGTAAGAGCACTTGCTGTTCAAGCAAGAGGACCTAGTTCAAACCCTCAGCATTTGTATAAAAGCCAGGCGTGGTCACATGTGTCTGTACCCCATTGCTGAGGAACAGCAGGCAGTTCCGGGAGCTTGGCAGCCATCAAGCATAGCCAAAGCATCAAACTTTGGCTTCAGTAAGAGACCCCGTCTCAAAGACGAAGGAGGAAGACAGTTGACATAGTTGCCTGGCCTCTGCATACATAACTGCCCCCTGCCAAATAAAATCAATTAAAATACATGAAAGTAAAGTGTTGGTCTGATTGTATATGTTGACTTGTACAGACAGTAGTCTGAGAAGGAGCTTGCCTTCTTTTTACTATATATCCTCATTGAAATTTCTTCAGGAGTTTATTAGCCATAAGTACAGATTGCCTTTTTTTTAAAAATCTGTTCCCATCAGATTAGCAGTAAATGAAGATTCATCATACCTTTGTTTTGTGCTCATGCGCTTTTACTGGTTATATAAATTGGTCCAGCTTTTCTGTTAATACGTCTAAGAGTTGAAGTTGTACAGCGATTTAGTTCCTGAAATCAATGTCTAGAAGTCTGCCATGAGGAACAATAAAATAAAATCCCAGAGCTGCAGGTATAGTAATGTTCGCTGCAGGGAGGTCTATAAAAGACCAAAAGGGGACTTTTAATTAGTGGACACTGGGGACTTTCAATTCGTAGACACTGGTCTTCTTCAGGTCATGTAAATATGATGCAACCACACAGAGGAATACTATGTGGACATTACACACGCACCCACGATTCCAGCTCTGTTCACATGGACAATGTAAGGGGGAAAGGGTTATGAAGCAGCAAATATAAGATGAAGGGACAGGAGAAATACAAGACAAAGGAGATCTGGAAAGGTCGTCTTCTATCTCATGCAACTGAAGAATGAATAAAGCTACCAGGAATGAAGGAAACAGAAACCAGGGAAATTCCAGGGACCCTGGTCTAGTTGGCTTTCTGCTGCTGCAATAAACTTCGTGACAGAAAACAACTTAAAGAGGAATTACAGGGTTTGTGTATTATTGAGAGAAGTCAGAGCAGGAACTCAAAGCAGGAACCTGGAGGCAAGAACTGGAGCAGAGGTCATGGAGGAGGCAGAGGTCATGGAGGTGGGCTGCGTGTCGACTTGCTCCCCATAGCTTGCTTAGTCTGCTTTCTTATAGAACCCAGGACCAGCTGCCCAGGGATTGCACTGCCCACAGTAGGCTTGGCTCTCCTACATCAATCATTAATCAACAAAATGCCCCCACAGATTGGCCTACAGGGGGCCAATCTGATGGAAGCATCTTCTCAATTGAGGTTTCCCCTTCCCAAGTAACTCTAGTTTGTGCCAAGTTGACAAAAAAACAAAATCAAAAAAACAAAATAACAAAACAAAAAAAACTGACCAGCACAGACTCCATTAAAAATTTTTTTTTTTCAAATTTTGATGTGTGGCAGAGAGAACTGGTCTAAACTGTATACCACTTTTGTACTAAAAACCAATCAGCTTTAGCTTTACAAGATAACATAAATTTGGTTGTAAAGATTCAATATCGATGATTAGGCTGTCACCAGAGTAACAGTGACAATTGCACATGTCCCTAAGAGGTGTCTATTGCCAGTGTGACCCATTTTTTTATATGATATATGTGGGTATGAGTGTCGCATGTCTACTGATTTACTTTCTCCTCTGTTGTTGTGATTAAAAAATAGAAAGGAAGAAAGAAAAAGACAAGACCCTGACAAAGGCAACTTAAAGGGGGAAGGAGGGCCTATTCGGGCTCACAGTTCAAGAGTTCAGTCCCCATGGTGGGGAAGTCAAGGTACCAAAGGAATGACGCAGCTGGCCACATCCCATCCACCATCAGAAGGCAGAAAGAGACAAATGCACACTGCTGATCCATCCCCATTCTCTGTTTCAGACAGTCCAGGATCCCACCCAGGGAATGGAGTCACCCACAGTGGGTGGGTCTTTCTACCTCAGTTACTGTAATTGAGAGACTCCCCACAGGCATGCTCAGAGGCCTGTCTCCCAGGGATTCTGGACCCTGTCAGCTTGACAATTAACACTAAGCATCACACTGATGGAATAATGCAGAGTACTTAGTTTTGTTCATGCTTTTTTGTTTGCCTTTTTTTTTTTAATGAACACCCATAACTTTCATAATTTTTGAAAGCAATTTTCCTTTGGGAAAAAGAACATGTCACTTCAAGATTTGCTGAGGTGTTTTATAATGTCTGGGGTGGAACTGATGGGCTTAAGGTACAAAGCTTTCATCAAATACTCTTAAGCAAGGGATTGTTAGTGGCAGCCCTGCCTCTCTTCCCAGCTGTCTGCTGGCCTCCCCTTTTCCACCACTCACTCTAATGTGTTCCCTGGTCTAAGAACAAAGGAGAAGCTGCTACCCTTTAAGGTACACAGTAAAAGCATGGACAATAAACAAATCCAGACCCAAAGAAGGAAGGGACCTTCAGCTGTCAGCCTGAAATCATCATCTGGATGCTGTGCCTGGTCTGAGATGTTGGTATCTTTCTGTCTCTGCTAAACGGATTCATAAAAGACAGCTTTGTTGCTCTCCCCCACCCCCCGCCCCCGCCAGCTCTCCACCTAATAGATACAGATTGTAAGAGGAACAAATTCAGATTTTAAAAACTGGTTTCCACACTTCCCGTGCTGCTGTCATCCGTCTGTTCTGAACATTTCCTGCGTCACACAAAGGAAGATTCATGTGACGAACATCACTCAACATCTCCATGGACAGACTGCCCAGCTTTGGGTTCAAATACCTGGGGTTGATTCTGGACTTTACTTCTGTAGTTTCTACATCTGAGTGTTGCCCTGCGCTTTTGAGTCTTCCTTCGTGATCTGTGGGTTATAAACAGGTTTGTTGTAACTGAGGCCGATGGCTGTGACAGTCTTTATCTATTTTGTCCTTTCAATTACTAGTAGATGAAGGGGAAAGGCTACAGCTTCTTCATCTTTGTATCTTCAGCTAGCACAGTGACTGGTAATGATCATGTACACGGGAGGCACAAGAGGACAGAGATGGTAAATGTCAACTGCTGAGCTGTACCAGACGCTGAATTAAGCAAAGACTTTCATCAGGTTCGTGTGTGTGTGTGTGTGTGTGTGTGTGTGTGTGTGTGTGTCCCCAACAGTAACCAGAGTTTTAGAGATCCTTCTCCCCCCTACCTGCAATAGTTTAAGTCACATCACAGGAGACCTGTGATTCTCCATGAAAGTAACAGCCTCATTCAGCCAGACTCTTAGATTTACCAAGCACCTACTTTGCCCACACTAAAGGCACTCCTCTCAACAGAAACAAGAGACCCTGAGAAGTCAGATGCCAGTGCTAAGCCATCAAAGAAACTGAAGCACAAACCACCTACTCAGTAACTAGTCTATTTCCAGTCAACAATGCAGTGGCCTTCTATGCTCCATATCCACTCCTTCCCCAGTTCCAACCAAGTAAGGAGACAACAGGAAGTCCCTGTGGGTGAGATGAAAGTAAACAGGAAGTTCTGGCAGCCTAACAGATACATCCGAACAAGAGACTGTAATTTGCTGAGGGTGACATGCCTTTTAAAGTAGAGATGAGAAATCAAAACCTAGGAATAGTGGGGGGAGAGGGGGGGCATCTGAATAGCCAAGTGTTGGTCCACCAAGGCATCTTTGGCACCCGGAGGGAATCAGGAGCAACAAAGAAAAGAACTGCTTTGCTTCTCATGAGCCCATTTCTGTGACTTCCAGAATGTTCTCAGGTTGTTCAAGTTGTTATGTTAGAATGCAGGCTGTGGTTTATTCCAAGGCTGGGGCCCCCTTTTCCTTCTATTAATGATGAAAACAAAACAAAAGCAAAGATAGGAGAAAGTGATAAGAGTCTTGTTGTTTTGTTTTGTGGGAAAGCAGTTTGCTTGATAAAAAGATGAAAGGAAGCATGGAGGATTAAGGGCTGTTAATGGAGTCCTACAGGCCCAGCACCACCCCCACCTCACCCCACTACCCACCCACCCATCCCCACCCTGCTCAGAACAATTAGCGTCCTCACCCTCATTGAGAGGATGGTGGTATCTCCTTTCTCAGACCAAACCCAGGTCTGGCAGCTCCTCCACAGATCTGTATCAGTGTCATTCTGACTACAGGGGCGTGGTTGGGGGTGGGGGCGGGGGCGGGGGCGGGGTGCTTTGTCACCAGAACATCACCTCCCCAAATAAGGTGAAACACCAAATTGCCATCAGCCAAGGGGTCTGTGTTTGGTACTTTTCTTGCGGCTGTGTCCAAATCCCTGATTAGATACATTTTAAGGAAGGGCTAATTTCAGCTTCCCGTTAGAGGAGATACAGACCATCATGGCAGGAAGGGATAGCAGGAGTGTGAAGGGACTGGTCACATGGTGTTGCTTCTGGAGTCCAGAAAAAGAGGGCAGAGAGGAAGTAGACCAGGCTCTAAAACCTCCAGACCCACCCCAGGCGATCTACTCATCAGCAAGGCTCCACCTCCTAAAGGTCTCATCACCCTCCCACATCTGGGGACCAAGTCTTCAACCACATGAACCAAGGCAGATGTTTCATAGTCAGACCACGACAGGGTCCTTGTAGCTCCAATCTGCACAGTGGCCAGAGTGTGCCTTGGGAGGAGGGCTATGTACAGGGCTGAGATTTGCTCCATGCACAACTTGGCCATCAAGATGAATGATAATCTGAGGCAATACTTTTAAAAATCAAAGTGAGCACATGGACAAAAATCCATGGGCAAAATGCCAATATTTTAAACAAAGACTGGGCCAATGCTATCGATTTGCTTTTGCCTCAGATTCCATGGAGCTCAATAGTCTTGTCTTGCCTTGAAACACAGGCATCTTCTTCATCAGGAAACAAGTGGATTCATTTTGAGTTTCATGAACATTATCTTAAAATATTTTTTCTCTTGGGTTCTGAGATTTAGGGCTCCCCACCATGTTTGGAGTCTGAGATTCTTGTCTCCACCCCTTAATGGTTCCCCATCTGACAACTCTAACTCACAGTATGTTCTAGGCTTTTCTCTCCCCTGTTATGTTTGTGTAGAGGACAGGCTCCCAGAAGCTGGCTGCTTGGATGGTCCCAGTCAGGTTGTCTGAAAACCTTCCTAGGCTCCTGACTTTTTTTTTTCATCCGATTTCCTCTTGCTCTGGACCTGCCTTCATCAGAACCTTCCACCTGTGACCCGATGCCACCTCTTGCCAAAGCCGTGAGAGAAAAGTTCCTTCTGGAGGAACTGATTCCTTGTGATGTCCCGGTTGTAATCCCATCAGGCTGGAATAACTTGACATTCTCATTGGTCTGAAACACAAGTTGTTTTCCTTCAAACATCAGGCCTGGGGTTGTTGCTGGCCTCCTCTGAGAGGGCTGTGACCATATCGTCGCCTGCTTTTCCATCATACCACTCCTCAAGAGATTCCCTGAGCAGCAGGGAAGAAGCAGAGCATGGAGCCAAGGTTGAGGGAGCTGCAGGCTGTGAGGAACGCCCCTCTCACTGGGAGCTCTCCTCCCCGTGAAGGAGCCCTCAGCTGGTACAGAGAACTAGACAGACACCAGTGAGCACCGCAAACTCCAAGGAATCTGTCACACGGGGCGCTGGTTCTTGGGTGACTGGAAGTTTTGGCATAAGAAGCCTCAGGACACTGTTCCATCATCTGTGGTGCGTGTGCTAGGTGAGACGGGAGGAATGCACGGGTCTGAACAACCCTGCCCCTTAGCAGCCTTTGGACCGCGTGGGAATGGCTGTCCTGGCTATTTCAGAGTACCATCGAGATGCCAGCTAGTCACTCAGGAAATGTTTAGAAACTCTGCGAGTCCAAACAAATGTAAAATGTACTGTTTCCAGCCTGGGCTACAGAGTGAGTTCCAGGAAAAGCAAAAAACTACACAGAGAAAACCTGTCTCAAAAAACAAACAAGCAAACAAACAAACAAGTACTGTTTCAATAGTTAGCCAACCAAGAGTGTTTAGTAAGAACTATTCAACATGAACCACCAAGGCAGGAGGTGGTCCCCACATGGCACATAAGGTAGCATGGGCCACAGTCCTGAGAGGATGCCTGCTGTGGCAGCAGACCCCACAGGAAACGTGAAGATGCACGCCTAGCTCCTTTTTGCTTAGGCTTTTGTGATTGGTGAAAGCATGTCCCCACAGCGGGCTGAGCAGGTGTAGGTCTGAGTGAGTGGCAAAAGAACGCTATGATGCAGACCCTATTGAGGAAGCCTGGGTGCTGTCCTGACAGAGAGGAGGCAAGTGACACTTGCAAGGCAAACGAGAGTCTCTCTCGGGCTCATCTCTTGGGCTAGACCTTCCTGCATCAAAGAAATACCGCACAGAATTGCCTATAGGCCAATCTGATGGAGGCTATTCTTCAATTGAGGTTCCCTCTTCCCAGATAACACCAGCTTGTGTCAAGTAGACAAAAAACTAACTAGCACAGATGGGTCAGTTAGAATGCAGGTGATCAGTGCTTTCAGAATGTATTGTGCAAACTTATCTTCAGGCTACATATATAAGGTCCATGTGAAAAGTAAATGACTTTGGGTTTATATTAGCATTCCATCCCCAAGATAACTCATGGTATATATGCAAATATTCCAAGATGTAAATAAGCCAAAATCTTAACCATGTCTGGTCTTAAATATGTCAGATAGGCGCGCGCGTATGTATGTGTGTGTGTGTGTGTGTGTGTATGTGTGTGTGTGTGTGTTATATACGTGGAGATAATTGGATTTTGCTCTAAAGAGGGTTGTGACACAGTCCACAGATAACACAAAACACAATATTCTTGCTTCAGTCTCCACATAGTTAACTCACCCAATGCTTTTCTTGATTTTCGTTCACATCTCTTATCTGTAGCTAATCTATGGATGGAATCTAACCTCGATCTGACAAGCGGAGCTTCAGCTCAGTCTGAGTGAATGAACTCTTCTCCCGATAAGTTAGTTACCATTACAAATAATGATGTCTACTGACAAATGTGTACAGACTCTCTTCATTGCACTGAATGTGTTCTTGTTTCAATGGGAAGTCAAGGCACACATCTAAGTTTATTTATTTTCCTTACATTTATTTATTATGTTGGTGTGTTATAGGGGAGGGGAACATATGCCTGAGCGCATGGGTGGAAGGCAGAGAACAACGCGCAGACTGAGTTCTCTCCTTCCACCATGTGGGTTCTGGGGACTGAAGTTAGTCGTTGGGCTTGGTGGCAAGCACGGTTATCTGCTGGGTCATCTCAGGCACCAGACTTTTGTGCTTCGTCTGCATTACTAAAATTTCCCCTCTGCTTTGTTAAGCCCAGACAAGCAACAAAACAATGACCTAAACACTACTTAAGGCATTTGCCAATTCTGTGATGTACAAGCTCCTACTAAGGCCAGTTCGAAGCCTTCCTAAGACCACCAGCCATGGAGTTGGAGTTGTTTATATAGAACATACACGAGGATGTTGATTTTGTTGTTGTTGTTGTTCAGGGCATATGGCATAGCTTACAAATAATACAGTGCACAATAGTCTTTCCTATTGATTTCACATAGCTAATGGACTTGGGGTGCTTTTGATTTTTGCTTGTCTCTTAAGAAGAGACACACAGGCCAGGTGGTGGTAGTGTACACCTTTAATCCCAGCACACAGGAGGCAGAGGCAGGCGGATCTTTGTGAGTTCAAGGACAGCCTGGGCTACAGAGTGAGTTCCAGGAAAGGTGCCAAAGCTACACAGAGAAACCCTGTCTTGAAAAACAAACAAACAAAAAAAAAAAACAAAAAAAAAAAAAGAGAGAGAGACACACACACACACACATAGTAGTGAGCCATTACACATATTTATACCATAGTGATGGCAACAGGGCTAAAATAAATACTCTTAAAAGAGAAAATATAAAATAATTATGCTAAGATGTGGGAGGGGATCTATTACATTAATGTGTGTTCACACACATTAATGCACATGCAGGTCTATATGAGTGTGTGTGTGTGTGTGTGTGTGTGTGTGTGTGTGTGTGTGTGTGCATGTGTGTAGGAAAGAGGCTAATGATGTCAGGTGTCCTGCTTTATTGTTCTATGCCTTATTTTTTGAGACAGAATCTTTCAAAGAATCTATAGGCTATCTAGCCAAAACCCCAACACCAAGCACGAGAAGCCCCCTTTTGAGTTGTTCAGAGTTGTCCAAAAGACTCCCAAAACATTGTAGGCTAATACTGTTCTCCTCGGTTGCCCCCAGAAGAAGATAAGTCTCTATTGCTGAAGACACCATGCACTTCAAACACAGAACCCAGAGGATCCGAGCTGGATCTCACCTGAAAGCCTCCCTCCTGAGTACTAGCTTCCAATCCAGAAGGTACCCTGTGAGCTTCCAGAGAGAACCAACTATCCTACCCAGCTACAGTGCCTACGAACCACAACAGTGACCAGACAGCACAACTTAAGGGTGCAATAATGGTACGCGTACCTTAGCAGTAACCAACAGCTCTCTAATTGGACTTAAGGTCTGCTCAATGAGAGGGAAACTGTGCCTGGTACTGGAAACCTAGCAAACTACTTAATGTTAGTGAAGTCATGAGTCTTGAAGGACAGCCACCATTTTACTAAACCTAATTTAATTCCTAACTACACTCTAAATATTTATCCTTATACTCACAGCTGAGTGCAGCTCTCAACCCTTATCAAGGAAATTTCTCTTTGCAACAGACAAAGACCATTACAGAAAATTCCAACTGATGAAAATGCAGACTTGTAGAGCCCAGTCCCAGCTGATAACACCTACAATACAATCCCTGCACCTAAGGCTCAGGGATCATCGCAGAAGAGAGGGAGGAAAGACTGTAAGAGCAGAGGAACAGGAAGCCCGCTGGGAGACTCTGTCTCCTACTAGTAAAGCTACACCTATGAAAGCTCACCAGCATGGCTGCCTAAGCATGACCTGAACAAGGACCACTCCAATAGATATGCTAATGTAGAGGGGGGAAATCCCAGGAGGCTGCAACCCCAGACTAACACCAACTGGCAACTAAGGAATGCTGAGGGCGGGAGAAATAGTTTTTTTCCCCAGGGAAAGCACACCAATTAGTTATCCAATACCAAATGATCAGCCCTGAAAATATATACATACAAGTAACGGTGTATGGACTGAGCAGGTTGTATTTATATATTTAGGAATACACACACACACACACACACACACACACACACACACACACACACTTAAAGAAAAAGAGGCCATGAATTTGAAAGAGAGCAAAGGGGAGGGGTAGATGTGAAAGGGACTGAGGGAGTAAAAGGAAGGGGAAAAATGATATAATTATATTATAATCTCATGTATTTTATTATAATGTATAATTTTTTTTCAAAAAGAGCAAACAGAGAACCCAAAGTTCACTGATGCACCCAGACTGACTGGTAAGCCCCAAGGATCCTCCTGTCTCCACCTCCCTTGTTCTGGCATATGCTGCCACAACCAGCCTTTGACGTGGGTGTTAATGAGCCTGCTTACACAAGAGCACTCTATCCCCTTAGACATCCCTCAAGCCCTTCTACCTTAAATCTGTATTACAGCATGGCTCAATAAGTCTATATTTAAAGGCTAGACTCACAACCAAAAATATAAATCTATGTTCACACACACACACACACACACACACACACACACACACACACACACACAGAGCTCATAAAATTCCTAAAAACTTCCAATCCTCAGAACACCAGCGCACAGGGAAGGCCTAGAGAGAGTCATACCTCCCTGTCCCTGGACACAGAATCTCTGGAGATGGGAGAGATGGGTGGCAGACTTGGACCAACTCCTCCACCAGATGTTCTGTGTCTTCACAATCAGTTGCAGCTGTTGGAAAGGATGGAGTCTGGCCTCTGGTGTGGGCCCTGCTGTGTTGTGTTCCAGCTCCTCCTACCATTGCAGATTTGACCTATTTTCAGACCAGAAAAAAAAAAAAATGCTGATTGATTCTCCAGTTGCCCACTTTGGCTACTGGTTGCACAGTCCTCACTATGCCTATCGTCACAGCCCAGACTTTGACAACGTTTCCCATAACTGCAGGTCCGGAAAGAATGAAACAGCTGGGGATCATTTTATAAACAATTAACCCTAATGAGCTGACTCAGCAAAAGCGGCAAAAAAAAAAAAAAAAAAAAAGGGTGGTGGAGGGGGAGAGCAGGGAACGGCCTTGGCTGGAGGAGTTTTCGCCTTGGTGGTTGGCAGAGGCCAGTTAGAAAGGAAAAGGAGAGATCTGATTTATTAGCAAAGATGAAGATTTGCTGAACTGGGCCAATTCACGGGATGTATGTCCGCTGAGACAGTGGACAGCCATACTCTTTTCCATACTATTGATAAGATGGTAAGTTGGTTCAGCCTCTGTAGACAACAATGGACCTTAATCTCATAGATTTGAATTCATGTTCCCTGTGATCTAGATGCTTAAGGATACTTGTGGCTGCATTGTCTGATCTTGTAACCCTGGTTTAGATGCAAACTCAGTCTATTTATAGGTAGCTTGCTAAACTTATAAATGACAACACTGTAAATCCAGACAAATGAGTACTATTAAACCACTAAAAAGAGGATAGCCATTCTGTGTGACCTGTTGTTGAATACTCTTGAAGCTATTAAGTGCAAAAGGCAAGGCAAACTGCAGTACACTGCCACTATTTAAATTAATATACTGGTACATCTGAGTGGACATAACATATCTTTGGAAGGATATTTAAGGAAAAGTGGACCCAGTCTCTGAGGAAGAAAACTGATAAAGAACAAGAAACAAGAAAGACTTCTTAACATATCCAGGATGGTTAATTTTGACTATCAATGTGATTGGAGCTGTAGTCCATTTTCTACCTTGCAATCTATATCAACTCCCCCAGCCAGCATCAAAAGTCCTGTCTTTGCCTGTTCATTCAGAGGCATGAGGAAGCCAAAGTGGGCCTCTATGGTGGTTTGAAGGAAAATGGCCCCTGTAGACTCATAGGGAGTGGTATTATTGGTGGTGTGGTCTTGCTGGAGTAGGTGTGACCTTGTTGGAGGAAGTGTGTCACAGGGGGTGGGCTTTGAGGTTTCAGAAGCTCAGGCCAGGCCCAGTGTCACCCTCTTTCTGCTGCCTGTGGATCCAGATGTAGCTCCTTCTCCAGCACTGTGTCTACCTGCATGTTGCCATGCTCCCCACTACGATGACAGACTAAAACTCCAAACCTTGTGTACACTTTTAACCCCAGTACTTGGGAGGCAGAGGCAGGTCAATCTCTGTGAGTTCAAGGCCAGCCTGGTATATAGAGTGGGTTCTAGAACAGCCAGGTCTGTTTCACAAAGAAATCCTGTCTCAACAAACAAACAAACAAACAAACAAACAAACAAAAACTCTGAACCTGCAAACTGGCCCCAATTAAATGTTTTCCTTTATAAGAGTTGCCATGGATATAGTGTCCATACACGGTTCTGGAATATTATTTTAAGATGTGTTACATTTGTTTATGCTGTGGAACATTTGTTTAAAATGATGCAAAGATGTGTTGCATCCTTTATGTTGCATTTGTTTAATTCTGTGAAGATGTGTTACTTTGCCTGTAACTCAGGCAAATACCTGATTGGTCTAATAAAGAGCTGAATGGCCAATAGTGAGGCAGGAGAAAGGATAGGTGGGACTGGCAGGCAGAGAGAATAAATAGGAGGAGAAATCTGGGAAGAAAAGGATAGAGGAGCAAGAAAAGGAGGAGAAGAGGACGTCGGGGCCAGCCATCCAGCTACAGAGCAAGCCATGGAGTAAGAAGTAAAGAAAGGTATATAGAAATAGAGAAAAATAAAAGCCCAGAGGCAAAAAGTAGATGAGATAATTTAAGATAAGAAAAGCTGGCTAAGATAAGAAAACAAGCCAAGCTAAGGCTGGACAGTCATAAGAAAGAACAAGACTCTGTGTGATTTATCTGGGAGAGGGGTGCCGGGCCCCCGAAAAGAGTAAAGAGCCAAGGAGTAAAAAAAAAAACAACAACAATTCACAGTAATAAAACTCTACTAAGATAGCCTCTTTAAAAAAATGGCAGTCTTAATTTCCAGTTCAAAGGAGTCATTGTCATTATTGTGTTCCTGATGAAAGCATTCTTCCCTCTAGAACCAAAACCTGTAGGTCAAAAAAAGCAGAGTGACAGGACCAAAAACTTTGCTAGTGAGTCACTAGGGACAACATGGAATGATGTCATACTTATTTTTACCACTGGACTCTTGGGCCAGCCAGTCCTGGAGTCAAGAGCTCCTGTTTCCCCAGTGAAAGGAAAACCTAAACTATTTTCCACTCCTCCCACACTCCCATGGAGGACATGAGTGCATTCACCCTTGCCATTTGTAACATAAATGATATTGCCGTATACTGTTTGTGCAGACTCTGGGAATAAGGGATTGGCCCCTTTTCTCAGACTTGAGCAAGCATATCTCAAGTGTCCTCTACAATTCCCTGTCCTGGGTCAGGCTGGTGCCTGATCTTCTAACAGGGAGGAAGGAGAACCACAAACATCTAAAGGTATTAAAAATATTATACCCTTGACTAGAGCTGGAAGGCAAACCATTTCCAACAAAGGTTGCTATTGTTTATCACATGATATAAAATGCCTGTGCTGGCAAGAGAGTCCTTGAATTTCTCTCAGTCTTAAACCCTGGGATCAAGTCCAGTGAGACAACTGAATACAGACAGGACTACTAATTACCCAGACTGTGTAGGAATAAAGGTTTTGGTCAGTCTACCAGGGAAAGAACCAAAACTAGCTGAGGTGCTTCCTGAACACAAAGGAACACAGAGTAGACTGGAAGAGAGTGTTAAACATGCCAGCTACCATCATGTGATAAGTTACAGAAACACCAACTGTCATGAGGATTTTCTTCCTTATTATGCAATGAATGTTTGTGTCAGTAGACATTTCTCATCTCTCACTCTTACCATATAAGATTAAGCATTGATAATTTTACACTATAGTATTTATATTATAGAGTTATACGCAGAGCAGTAGAAATGATGACTGTGATACTGTCTTTATTTGGAGGTTAACAATGACTTAAAGAGATATCAGGGGGTGACAAGAGGTGTCTAGGATAGTTGGTTTTTTTATGACAACTTTGCTAGGCCCAAAGGGCCAGTTAGAGCATTCTTCCTAGGTGTGTCTCTGAGGGTGCGTCTGGGTAAGAACAGCATTCAGTTTTGTGGACTCAGCTGATTGGTCATCCTCCTATCATCAATGGACATAATCCAACCCATTGAACAGGACAAGAGATAGGAAAAGCAGGGATTTCCCCATTCCTTCCGGCATGCTGATTTCAGCTGTGATGTCCATCCTCCTCTGCCCTTAGACTTGGATTGATGCTATCAACAAACTGGTTCTCAGACTTTTAGACAAGAACTCAATTATACCACTCAGTCTCCTGGGTCTCCAGCTGACAGATGGCATATGTGGGCCTTCTTGACCTCTGTAATTGAATAATCCGATTATTCATTGATAGATAGAGATAGATGATAGACAGATAGATAGATAAATAGATAGGTAGATAGATATAGATAAGTGTTGGATAGATAGATGATATAGATAGGGGTGTGAGTGTGTGTGTGTGTGTGTGTGTGTGTGTGTGTGTGTGTATACGGCTCTGTTTCCTTGGGAAAGGACTACCACAGTTGGTTACACTACGGGCCTCACCAAACCCACGCAGCATCCTCAGGTAGCCAATCAGCTCCTCCTCACTCTCTTCCACTGGGGATTCCCACAGACTAAACTCAACCAGAAGCCAGAAGGCTAAGAGCTCTCGGCTAACATCCAAATAGGCCAGCCTCCTGGACACAAAGCAGGAAGAAGATCACTGTGATCCAGGTTGGGTTAGTAAATGGAGTGGGCAATGGAAGGCATCATCCCCCAAACTCATCTTCTTAAGAGTTCTCACCTTATGAACTTGAGACCAAGAGCAACCAGCAGCAGCTGTAGGGCTCAGTCTCTATCGAAATCAACTCTATTTCCCATTATCTTTCATTTTTCTCCGTCTCAATTCCTCATTCGTAAATGGAGAGGGTTTTTACTGACTACCATCTGTAGGCATCTATCTTACTGGCCTCTTGGACACAGGCCCTCACTACCCAAGCAACCATGACTCAGGTTTTATACAGGAGAGTGCTCTCCAAAACAGAAACACTCTGAACTCTTGGTGCAGATTGGGATCATAGAACTCTCAATCCAGAAAGCAACCTGTTCTACCTCAGAGTCCATTTGAAAGTACTGTCTCTTAACATCACACTCTCAGCCTGAAGAGTTCGTTTGCAGTGTTTCTCATGCGCCCCTCCACCAGGGCATCTGAAGAATGCTCCCAGTGAAGCTTCTTGTAGCATGGTTTGAAAACACTGTCACGAAGGATGACTCCACATCATAGTATAAGAGCTTTTAGGGTCATTTCCTCTTTAATAAAAACAAGCCATTATTGTGTGATAATTATTTTTAAAACAAAAATAAGAGTTTTGAGGCCGCCAAGCCACAGAATGAGTGGCAGCATGGAACTTCTTGCTAAGCAGTAAAATTGCATTCCGAAACATTCGCAAACAACCTAATCAGCCAGGTGTTAGGCTCTCAATCACAGGCCTCAAAACACATAATCAAGCATCAGTCAGCAGGTGTTGTGAGTGGAGATGGAAATAAACAGTTGCCTTTGTGGTTGTTTAAGAAGGTTTGCAGCATTAAGATGAAGAGCCTTCACTTACAGCAAGCCGATGTCAGAGCACCTCAGCTCAATGAACCCAGGCATAATCATCACAGGAGACTTCAACCATACTGCAGTTTCCAAAGCCTTTGGTCTTACCAAGGAACTATGTTTATTTCCTTTATTCCCAGGACATTCACAGGCTCACCTTTAGGCAGGGTGCGTCTTTGATAACTCACTGAAACACAATTACTTATCAAATGAAAGATTTCTTGATCCATTTAGAGAAAAACATATTCAGACTCTCTATATATGTTAAGTGCCACAGCTCCAGGGATTTGTCCTGTCTGTCTCCGAAATGTGACAGGTGTAGCTGGAGAGTTTCTCTCTGCCAAGCCCCTGTAGTCCCGCAGCCCGCTTATAAAATAATCATTTAGACGCTTATATTATTTAAACTGCTCAGCCATTAGCTCAGGCCTACCACTGTCTAGCTCTTACATTTAAACTCAGCCCATTTTTATTAATCTACACCTTGCCAGTAACTTTTATCTTGCTACTCATGTGGCGGCTGGCAGCATCTCTCTCCCTCAGCCTTCCACTTCCCAGAATTCTCCTCCTTCTTTATCCCGCCTAGACTTCCTGCCTGGCTACTGGCCAATTAGCGTTTTATTTATCAATCAAATATCCACAGTAGACAGGGGAAGGATTGGGAACTCTGAAGAAAAATCCATGACATGTTTTTTCCTTCCCCATACATTCAAAATGGCTTCTCTGTGTCCCCATAGTTAATCTAACATAACCTTATGAGAAATGCTGATGGATTTGGGGAACAATTTAAGGATTTATCATTCCCCAAATAAGACTCTAACCACAAGTCTTAGTGACTTTTCTATTGCTGGGAACAGACACCACGACCAAGGCAACTTATAAAAGAAAGCATTTAATTGAGGTCTTGCTTACAGTTTCAGAGGGTAAGTCCAAGATCATCGTGGCAGGAAGCGTGGCAGCAGACAGGCATATATGGCCCTGGACCAGTAGCTAAGAGTTTGCATCTGATACAGAGTTAGAGGCAGAGAAAACTGACTGGGAATGGTGTGGGATTTTAAAACCTCAAGTCTACTCCCAATACATGCCTCCTCCAACAAGGCCACATCTCCTAATCTTTTCCAGACAGTTCCGCCAACTGCCGACCAAGCATTCAGATATATGAGCCTATAGGGGCCATTTTCATTCAAATCACCACACCAGGTCTGAACAGGTCAGAGATCCAGAAGATGAGGAAGCCCAAGAGGCTTCTTCTTTAATTCCCACCAGCCCCTGAAACCTGCAGGTAACTAAAAATCTCACTGTGACTTCTCATTGATGTCCTCTTTCTTTTTCTGCCTTGGAATTCAGCTGGGTTCTGAGTAGTGTGTACTTGAGGCTTTCATATCTCAGAACTGTAGACTGAGTCCATTTGTAAAGATTTGCTAATTTTCTTTCATACCAGCTGTGATTTTGCACACCTGTAACCCCAGCACTCAAGAGGCTGATACAGGAGGACCTCTATTAGGATGCCAGCCTGAACTGCATCGTGAGTCTGGGCAACTTGGTGAGACCCCGTCTAAAAAAAAAAAAATAAATAAGTAATCAAATAAAATTTCCTCTCTAAACAGGGAATCTAGACATCTTTGGGCTTTTCTGGAATTCCTTTGTTATGCCACACCCTTCTTTTTTCTGTATGTGTTCACTCTCTTCTTTTCCTAATGGGCTGGGAACTGTTAATCTAGATTAGACTTCTGCCCATCAGAGGGAACTCATTAGCCCTTTGCCCTTTACTATTGTTGGGTTGCACAGCATTAAGATGAACTGGAAATATCTTCAGAATTCTATCACACAAACACCTCAGACCAATTCAGAAGAGAATTCTCCCTCATCATGGTATTTCAATAAAGTTTTCACTTCTCATTTCAGGGAAAAAATAGAAATTGTAAAGGGGAAGCTCTAGCAATTCTTTGCTTGTGTATAAGGTCCCAGAACTGATGGGATGTGTATATATTAAAAAGAGGAATTCATTAGAACGACTTGCACCACAGAGAGAAGCATACCCGGCAGTGGGTGTCTGCACACTGGAGATGCTGAGAGCCCAGCAGCTGCTCAGGCGATGAAGCTGGATGCCACAACAGTCATGATCTGATGTTGAAGGCCTAGAAGATTCCTGGAGAGTCCCTGATCTTCAGTCAAGGCTGAAGAAGCTGGAGTCTGATATCAATGAAGGATGGCTAAGACAGCATCAGCATCAGCAACCACAGACAAGGTGGCAGCAACAATACTCAGCAGCAAGAAGCAAAGGCATACAGGAAACACTGGCATTCTCAGAACTCTTTCTATCTAGGATACCCACAGGAAAGTGCTGCCACTCTAAGAGAGGGTCTCCCTCCATGAATCCATTCTAGAAATGTCCTTATAGACCCCACAAGAGGTGTGTCTTTTAGTTGACTCTAGATCCCATTAAGCTAACAATAAAGATTAACCATCACACACACACACACACACACACACACACACACACACACACACACACACACACTGAATTCTGGGGAGACTCATTACCTGCAGATATGCACTCAATGGTGAGCCCACCAGGCTCCATTGGATAGTTCCACACCTGTAGTCACGCATGGTCACACAGAAAACCCTAGTTAAACCTAGTGGGTCACAAACAAAAAGACATGAACACGGGGAGGGGACCTTGGTGCTTACATTTCTTCTCGAGGGGAAATGTGAGCAATGTCTCCTCGCCTCCTAAGGTTCCAATGATAAACCTAGGTGTGATTCCACCAGAGTTCATTTTGGGAAACCGGTGAGTTTGTTGGGTTTACTTACAGAGCATAGGCAAGGGGACACTTACAGAAACGTGGGTGCTTCCCCTAAAAGACTTTCCACCAGAAAGCCTTTACCAACAGGGGTGAGGGCTTTCCCATAGCCACACCCCTCACCTAATCTTCCACAGCTTGTATACTTTAGAACACCCCACCCCAAGGCCATGTACCTTTAAGGCAGCACTACTACACACAACAGATTATGCTCTGGAGCAGCTAGATACCCAGGGGAGGGTCCTGTGACCCTCCCTGACTTTCTATGGGGAATGTAAATGGTCAACAAGCCCAGATGGGATATTTTGCAGGCAGGCACAGCTGAACTCCCAAAGATGGCTCAGAGGATAGCCATATACAATAAATAATCATATAGAGAGGATGGGGAGAGGGTTGACAGGGAGGAGATAAAAGAGGGGCAGTGAAAATACTCAGACTACATGTGTGTGTGTGTGTGTGTGTGTGTGTGTGTGTGTGTGTGTGTGTGTGTGTGTAGAAAGGTCAAAGAGAAAAATTAAGCTTTTAAAATTAACATCACAGCCTTCCTCCTTGAATACAAGAATTCGTTTCTACATTCTCTCATGTCCCAACAGAAAAGATGCCTCTGCTCCCTCCAAAATGATTCCTCCTGCATCAGCTTCTCCCTCATTCTTAGTTTTGAGTCGTCATCATGTGTATGTTATGCAATGTTAAATTAGAGGTCTGGATACAAGAAACCAATCTATTCTAACTACTACAATCCGAGAGCCAGTGTTTTAACTTTTAAACCCCGTCACTGACATGAAGTACTAAAAGGATCAAAAGAGCTAAGAACCAAAAAAGGGATTTGGAGGAGAAACACCAGCATGCTAGAATCTGGAGAATGAAGCAGATACCTCGTTCACCTCAAGTCAGTGGGAGAGCTTTACTGGGATAACTTGAAGAGATTAATAAATGTGTACTGAAATTGAGGGATTGAAAGGACTCAGAACCAGGTCATGCCCGAGCTTCTCAGAGCAGTCTATGGCCACAGGGTAGAGAGCCAAATCCAGAAAGCAGCCTCATGCTTGGGGATTGAATGTAAGAACCTTGTTCTGGAAAAGTGGGCCATGTGGTAAGAGGCTCTGGGCAGTCCTGGTTGGTAAGGCTTAAGGACAAGTGAGGGATGATGAGGAGTAAAAGACCAGCTAAGGAGCTGCTTAGAATGGTCTACCAAATGTCTACCCAAGACACTAATGGAAATGCTTACTGGGAGTCTTCTGTAAACACCTTCTGACTGCTGGGACCATATGTGCATGGGTGTGGGGCCTTCCACTGGAGCATGAGAATCCAACTCCTGCCACAGTTTCAGAATGGAGTGGTTCTGCACCCGTCCTGCTCTGCCCCAGCAACTGTCAACTGCCAATAGCTCCATCCACGCCATCTATGGCAGAATTTTGCCTGGCTGGATCTTGTGTCGGTCTTGCGTAGGTCACCTCAGCTGCTGTGAGTTCATGGGTAAAATAGCTATGCCGTTTCCAGAGCACAGCATCCCACAGCATTCATCCTCCTCTGGCTCTTACATTCTTCCCGCCTCTTCTTCCATGATGTTCCCTGAGCTTTTGCGGTAGGATGCAAATGTCCTTTTCAGGGCTGAGCACTCAGTCTCTTACTCGAATTCAGGAGGATAAGGAAGTGTGGCTTTGTTGGAGGAAGTATGTTACCAGACTTGGAGTTGAGTTTAAAGTCTTGAACCATTTCTAGTTTACTCTCTCTGCTTCCTGCTTATGAGCTCTGGGTTTCTATTCCTGCCACTATGCCTGCTACTTGCTGCCATCATGGACTCCTAAACCCTCAGGAACCTTCAGCCCAAATAAACCTTTCCTTCTGTAAATCGCCTTGGTCATGATATTTTGTCACAGCAACAGAAAAGTGACAAATATGCCTGTTATGTATCCCTCATGTTGACAGTTGCATACACATTTTTATATGTATTTTCAGAAATACATAGTAAGTTTGAATAAATTTAAATAGGTCCTCTCTCTCTGTCTCTCTGTGTGTGTACATATGTGTGTGTGTGTGTGACATACACACACACACACATATGCACACACCCCTAGCACAGTGTTGCGAGCCTGTAATCCCAGCTATTAGGAGACAGAGGCAGGCTAAGAAATCCAGAAAAGTCTGTGCTACAAAGCAAAGACTCATCTCAAAAAAACAAGAGTTAGGGATTCAGTAGTAAACACTTGCCTAGCATGTGCAAGCACTGTAAAAAAGTAGATAATTCTTCTTATAGGAGATGAGATTGGTTAATTTAAACAGGAATATTCCTCACCAGTACTTCCTTTCTGAAGACATTAATTATTTTGCATAATGAACTTATAGACTATTACAGATCACAGCTGCACTTTTTTCTCCACCATTTTATTGTTTGTTTAATATACTTATTAAGACCTTAATTGATGTGGTTAATTATACATATTTATGGGGTACAGTGTGGCATTCAATACTTCTATACAATATATGATGATCAGGCCAAGGTAATTGTTGTATGTACTACCTTAGGTATTTACTATGTTTGTATGTTAGGAAACATTCCGACTACACTACCTATTTGGAAATATTTGATTGATTGTTGTCAAGCATAGCGATCCCACCATGCTCCATGGCATTAGGAGCTGCTCCTCCTCCTATCCACCTGCACCTCTCCTATCCACCTGCACCCTTTGCTCATTCACCATCCCTGCTCCATCCTTTCCTCCCCCAGCTGTTTTCTTTTATGTTTCAGATCTTACACAAGTCACAACTGTCTGTGTCTTCTGCCGTTGCTGGGTTATATAAAGATTTATGGATGCATTGGAAGAAGGGGCTGGGCGACAACTTGGCACCCCGTTCATGTGTCGAAGAACAGTGAGGACTAAAGGATGATGTTGACTTAACA
Source organism: Peromyscus californicus insignis (assembly GCF_007827085.1). Classification (NCBI taxonomy): domain Eukaryota; kingdom Metazoa; phylum Chordata; class Mammalia; order Rodentia; family Cricetidae; genus Peromyscus; species Peromyscus californicus. The sequence continues at coordinate 48,567,279 of NW_026294584.1, forward strand.
CTCCATCAAATAGGATTATTCATTTCTCTTCTAATTGCACATATTGCTGTGTTAGGAGATAGAGAGACAGAGTTGAGGTGTAGCTTGGTGATACAAAAAAAATGCCAAGGATGTGCAAAGAGAAGTAAAGAAAAAGGAAAAAACAAACAAATAACTAAAAAGAGATGCTCGGGTGTAGCTCACTTGGTAAAGATGTCCTGGGTTTGATCTCCACCACTACATAAACCAGGTGTGGAGGTGCCTGTGTGTAATCCTATCATGAGGGCTAGTGGCTGTTGGATTCTAAGTTCAAGGTTGGGCTGTGCCAATGGCCCTGTCAGTAAGGCACTTCCCACATGAGTGTGAAGACTGGAGTTCAAATAAACCCACACAAAACCAGACACAGTAACACATGTGCTTCAATCCTGGTGTGGCTTTGGTGAGATGGGAGGTGGACACTGCAGAATCCTCAGGCATGCCCAGGCCAGCTGGTCTGGCACACTCAGTGGCACAGAAAAGACCTGCCTCAAATAAAGTAAAAATCAAGGTCATCTTCTCATTTCCACATGCCTGTCATGTTATGTGTTTGCCTGCACTCAACAATGTGAACACTTACCCACATATACACATATCACACACACACACACACACACACACACACACACACACACACACACACACACACAACAAACCCACAAAAGATTTTTAAAGAAGAAGTTCAAGGTCATCCTCAGCTACACAGAGTTTGAGGCCAGCCTGGGATACATGAGACTATGTCTCAACAACAACAAAAAGATACGAAAGGATAATGGAGAAAATTCTAAGACATGATTATGACCTAAGGAATATATTTTCTATTCATAATTATGTTGAATATACCTTTGCCAAGACGGCAATACATAATGTACATTACTCTACACACTTTGAAACATTAACAGGTAAACATAATGGACCTAGAGACCCCTACCCACCCATGTTGTCCCCACACTTTCAGGTCTAGCTGCAGTCATTCGGCCTGAGCATTAGCCCCGCCTGGTGCCTGTAGCTTTCCCCACTCTTTTTTACAGCGGCAGACAGAGGACTCCTTCAGAGATCCACAGCTTGTCCAAATGCAGAGGGTAAGTGACCGTGGGGTGCTCAGCCCTAACTGATACATAGTCAACACCATCCCTACACCTAAGGCTCAGGGAACACTGAGGAAGAGAGGGGAAGAAGATCGTAAGAGCCAGAGGACCGGGATGCCTGCTGCTAGTGTCTTCTAGATATGATAGAGAAGTTGTCAACAATATGGTGGCCTGAAACAAGATCTTCATAATGACAATGCCCATCAAATGCCAACGTAGTTGGGGGAAATCTCCCAAGGTCCCATCCCTAGATGAAGAGCTGCAGACAACTGCTGAGTGTGTGTGTGTGTGTGTGTGTGTGTGTGTGTGTGTGTGTGTGTGTGTGTGTGTGAGAGAGAGAGAGAGAGAGAGAGAGAGAGAGAGAGAGAGAGAGAGAGAGAGAGAGAGAAATCAGTTTTCTCCAGTGACAAGCCCCCTGACACATTATTCAACCCCATTCTTATGGCACCCAACGATGCTTTAGAAAAAATTATACTAATTTACCCTCCCCACCTCCTCCAACAACAGATATTATAGACTTCCTATGTTTTGTTGGGTTGTTGTGAGTTGAATGGAAAACCTTGTATAGACTAGATAAGTGGTATATCACTAAGCTGCATTTCATCTTTGCCAATCTGATCATTTAAAAATGATCTCAGGCCAGGCGGTGGTGATGCACACCTTTAATCCCAGCACTTGGAAGGCAGAGCCAGGCAGATCTCTGTGAGTTGGAGGCCAGCCTGGTCTACAGAGCAAGATCCAGGACTACACAGAGAAATTCTGTCTCAAAAAAAACCAAAAAAAAAAAAAAAAAAAAACGAAAAACCACCAACAAAAATAATTTCAATTAGCTTTTTTTTTTTTAGATAGGATCTCATCATGTAGCTTTGGCTGGCCTAGAACTTGCTAGGTAGCTTGGACTCGTCTTGAACTGACAGAGAGATCTACCTGCCTCTACATCACTGGTCCTAAGATCAAAGGTGTACACCCCCAGGACCAGCCAGTATTTTCTTCATAATCGAGAATATGAAACTTTGGGGCTGGAGGGGTGGCTCAGTGGTTAAGAGCACTTGATGCTCTTGCAGAGGACTTTAACTGGGTTCCTAGCACCCCATGGTAACTCACAACCATCAGTAACTCCAGTTCCAGGGGACCTGCCACCATCTTCCAACCTCTTTGAATGCCAAGCATGCATGTGGTACACATGCATGCATGCAGGCAAAACACACACACACACACACACACACACACACACACACACACACACACACACATAAAATAAAAATAAATAAATCTTTAAAAAGAGTATGCAACTTCTCATATACTGATAGCATGGCTTCCCTATTCATGTCTTGTCCATTTCTCTGATAGAATATTTGCCTTATCTATAAATTTATAAAATTTACTTAGAGCACACACCTGGTATACATACATTAAAACATCCATACATATAAAATAAAATAATTAAATCTTAAAAATTAAATTTATTTAGAGTATTACTTGGTGGTGTTCATTATGAGTTATTATCCACAGCTTTCCTCCTAGCCTTTTTACTTAATAAGTTTCTCCTTCTATGAGAGATTAAACTTGCCCATCATTCAATTATCTTCATATTTTCTTCATAGCTTCCCTTTTTTGGATCATACTCTCAGGCTCTCACCACCCATGATTATAAAAATAGTCATCCATATTTTCTTCTAATATTTTTATAACTTTACTTCTCCTCTTAGCTTGTTGCTTCCTGGGGTACTGATTTTTGGTAGCAAAAGTGAAATCAGCATCCCATAGAACCAGATTCTGCAACCTGGTTCACAGTCATTCTCTCATGTAATCATTGTGACCATATTTCCATCTTAATGAATGTATTTATATATTATTACTTTATTCTGGTTCCATAATTTATTTAGTCACTCTTCTATTATTGGGCAGTTAGGTTGTTTGCAATTACATCAAACTACACAGTAATTAACATAACAGAAGCTGAATTCTCATTCATTACTTGGATAATGCTTTTGTATAACACTTTTTTTTTACATTTATTTATTATGTGTGTATGTTTGTGTGTATGTTTGGGAGAGCACACAAGTGCCACCTCATCTATGTCAAGGTCAGAACACCTTGGGGGAGCTGGTTCTCTCTTTCCATCATGTGGGTTCCAAGAACCAAATGCAAGTCATCAGGTTTGGCAGCAAGCATCCTTACCCGCTGAACCTTCTCACTAGCCCTTAAATGATGCTCCTAATATGCATTTCACTGCCTGGCCTGGTGGTGCTGTCTTTCATCCCAGTATCCAGGAGGTAAAGCCTGAGAGATCTGGATTATTCAGGGCCAGCCTGGTCTGTATATCAAGTTCTAAGCCAGCCAGGGTTATATATATCTATATCTATCTATCTATCTATCTATCTATCTATCTATCTATCTATCTATCTATCTATCTAGATAGTGTGTGTGTGTGTGTGTGTGTGTGTGTGTGTGTGTGTGTGTGTGATATGAATTCACACTCTGCCTTTTCTAAATCCAGACCTTGTCCAGTCATTTCATCATAGTGAATTATACCTTCACTCACCCTCTTGCTCAAACCAAGTCCTTTGAACTAATGCTTGAGTCTTTACTTTTCCTCAGCCTTCAACCCAACCCATCAAACAAACCCCATCAGCTCCATTCATAGCTCACATACATCCCATTCTTCTCCTACAGTCCCATTTCCTAAGCTACTGTCTCCCTCAGCGGACAACTGCAGCAGCCTCCCTGTCCCATCCCGCTACCATCCGTGTCCAGACAGTAGAGTGCCATTCTAGGATGTAGATTCTATCAAGCCACCTCCCTACTTAAACCCCCTAACCGCTTCAAGCCCTCATCAAGTCCTAGCTGGGCTATCGGTTGGCCCCGCCTACCTCTCTGACTCATGTTCCACCACTCATTCTTTGCAGCCCAGTTGCCGGGCACTGACCTCATTTCCAGTCCTTAAGTGGGCCAAGCTTGTTCCTAATTTAGGCCCAGACTCCTCACACTTGGCATTTGAGCAGGATAATTCCTTGAAGTGGGGGCTGTCCTAGTCACTGTAAGATGTTGAGCAGCATCCCTGTTCTCCACTCATTAGATGCCAGTAGGACCTCTCATGGACTGCGAGTGCAGTTCAGTGGTAGAATGCTTGTGTAGCATGCACAGGACCTGGGTTCAAGCCCATACACCAAACACATGCATAAAAAGAGTATGAAAACAATGCCAGATGTCCTCTGGGGACCAAAATGGCTCCAAACAAGGTCTGAGTTCAGACTTTGGCAGAAGATCTTCCTCCTGAGGCAGGGAGTTTTCAGGGATAGCTTAGCAACCCATGGCTCCACCTGCATCCATGTAAGCAAAGTGACTGGTCACTCTGCCCTAATAACTCCCTGGCAACTACCCACTTGTTTGAAGTCACACACATCCTGGAGCTAGAAGGAGACGAGGAGGGCCAATCAGAACAAGCTTTAGATACAAGAACAGTTAAGTGAACTGGGGCCTCAGAGTGAATTTCTATGAGAAAATCCCCATTTACCCTCTTACGTCTATACACGACTTAGGCATATATGTGACTGAAATTACAGGATGTGGGACAGGAGAGATGACGGCTCAGAAGTTAAGAGCACTTGCCGCCCTTGCCGAAGATTTACGTTGGATTCCCAGAGCCCACACCAGGCGGTGGGTGTCATCAAGTCCACTGACAGGCCTGAGTACGTCCAAAGGGTCGGAGGCAGGAGGGAATCTGCCCACTTCTGCTTCCAGCCTCGCTGCTTGAGCTACCCATCCATCTGCCTTTGAGCTCGAACCCTCAGCCTCTAGCTCTCAGGTCTTCGGACCTTGCACCACCAGCTCTTGTAGGTCTCCAGCTGGCAGCTGGCAGGCTGTGAGACTCCTCAGCCTCCACAGCAGGTTAAGTTGACTCCTCATAATAAATCTCTCAAGGCATCCATAGCTCGATATCTTGGTCTGTTTCCCTGGAGACCTCCAACATACACTCTCAGCTCACACAGCTTAGTCTTTGCTCCTGACGCTCCTAGGGTCTTTGTGGGATTCCTATTGGGAGTTGAGACAACATCCTCCCAAGAGGCTTTGTGGCTGCTTTGACTCCTCCAGTACTCATTCCTCGCTGCCTGCTTGAAACTCAGTGACTTCACATTACCCGAGTCAAAGATAAAAGCCCCTCCCTTGCCCTCTCAACACACCGACTATGATTACCTTCCGGACCATGAATGTGCTCCTTCTCACATCTGAAACAGCCTCACGCCCCCTCCTCTGTGGGGGAAGCAGGGAACATCTGCCAAAACAGCATGTCGGATTCCCATTGCCTTGCTCTGGTTCTTAGCTTAGTCATGATGTCTTCTCTGAGTCTCCTAAGACAGTGAGGTCTGTCTACTTGATCTTCTGTCCTCTGCCCTTCAATAGACTAGTTAATACACGGTGACTTCATAGAGGGACATGCGATTGTGAAGTGTGAGTGGAAAAGGTGTGTACTAAGCACATGAAGGTATCACTGCTCAGCCTCTGTTAGCACTGTCACCTACCTGTGGGTACCTAGGCACCAGCCTGGCACAGTGTGACAACATGTCCTGAGATGAACTGATGGAACCCAGCTTTACCTGTCAGTTCCTTGAGTTGCCCACCAGGGCAACTCAGAGGGGCTTTCTGATGACACAGCCCTTGAAGGACCAGATTCCTCTTAAATAGATTGTCCCAAGTGTGTTGAGCAGACCCAGTGACCTGGGGGAGTGACGAGTATCTTAGATATTGTCTGTTGTCTAAGCCATTTTCCTTAATTGAGCAGCTAAGAAAAGGGCAATTGCCAATTCTAAAAAAATTATATTAGACAGAATGATTGCCTGTCTCCTCCAGCTCAAAGGGAGTGAACAGAAATTCATTTCATAGATTGTGCAAGCCAGTGCTGAAAGGTCACAGATGAATATTGGCCCCTAGCGGGAAGTTTTGGGAGCTTGTATGATGTCCCTTTTAAGAATCCAGAGTAAGCTGGAGATGTGGCTCTGTTAGCAGAATGGTTGGCTGGCATGCACAAAGCCCTGGGTTCAATTCCTAGCACTACATAAACCAGGCATAGCAGTGCCTGTAATCCCACGCTTGGGAGGTAGAGGCAAGAGAATACAAAGTTCAAAACCATCCTCGTTTACATAGCATTTGTGATCAGCCTGAACTATACCAGACCCTGTCGCCAAAACAAAAACACCACCTGAAAAAGACACTAGGCTGCAAGCCGGCACCCAGTCAGCATCTTTCTCTGGCCTCGGTGACTTTGTGTTCCTTTTACTTAGAGTGCTCCAAGTGTTAGCCATGCTCCAGCGGCCAACTTCTCAAGGTTGTGGCCAGAGTCCTGGAAAGGCCTGTCCGAGTCTGATAATGACCCTGGTAGCGCAGGAGAACATGTTCCCAGGCTTCAGGGGCAGCCTCCAAACAATGGTCAACAAGAAAATGTATCCACGTTGCAGTTTGTTAAAATAAGCAAACCCTAGCATGGGCTCTGTTCTCGCGCTGTGCCGGAATTAAACAGAAATCCCTGCTCTCCCGGCTGCTGTGACCTAGTTAAGGAAGAGAGACTTTTGCTTAAAATTATACCTTGCCGCTGAAATCACAGGCTTTTCCAAAACCAAAAGCACTCCTCCAGCCTGAATGAGGTGTGAGGGAGCGACAGAGCCCACGTTTTCCTAAACGTCAAAGCCCAAGATCTCCCGAAAATATCCCATACCTCAGAGGTCGTGGAACGAAATGATGCCTCTGTCCCAAGTCCCAAGTCTCCAGTCTCAAGCCTCCTTGGAGGGATGGGGGCGCTGTGCCACCTTCTGCTTCTTTGGAAGATCAGGCTGTCCTGCTGGCTCCCCAGCTTACCTGCCTGTTACCACTGCTGACCATGCTTGCCACCATCTTTCTTTTAAAACTTGCTTCGTGATGAACCGATTGATTGACTGATGGATCGATTGATCCTGTGTGTGTTTACATGCCTGTTCATGTGTGTGGGTATGCTCATTCATGTGTGTGAGTGCACGTTGTGTGGTGGTATATGTGGATGTCTGTGGGTGCATGTGGAGGTCAGGGGTCAACCTCAAGTGTCTTCTTCTGTCACTCTCCAGCTTGTATTTTGAGACAAGCTCTTTTACTTTGACCTGGAGCTACCAATTCCACTAGGCCACTGGCCCATGAGCCCCAGGGATTCCCCCATCTCTGCCTCCTCAGAGTTGGGATTAAAAATGTACTATGGGGGCTGGAGATACACCTCAGGAATTCAAAGCCCTTACTGTTCTCCCAGAGGGCCTGGGTTTAGTTCCCAGCACCTAGGTGGTAGCTTGAAATCATCTGTTAACTCCAGTTCTAGGGCATCCGATGTCCTCTTCTGGCCTCCGTGCACACTGCACACCCATCATGCACATACATATACCACACTCATGAGCATAAAATAAATCTAAAAATGTATCATCATGCCTGAATTTTTTTACATGGGTTCTAGGGTTTTGAACTCAGGTTCTCACACTTGCATGGCATGCATTGTGAAATGATTCCCATTGTCAAGCTACTTAACACATCCTTCACCCCACATTCTGATTTGCCTCACCCCACTCTGTTTTTCTCTCTAAGTTCTTTATAACCATGTCTGGATAAGGGAGATAAAACCAACTGCTAATTTTTATTTCTTTACATCTCATGGGCTATCTTAAAATTTTAATGGGAAAGATGGGTATAAATACCTTCATTTGTGTACTGCTTTGTTTTTAAAATATAGTCCCAGTGTAGGCAGAGTTTTCTGTCTCACCAGCCAGCTCCCAAATAACCACACAGAGGCTTAATATTAATTATACATGCTTGGCCAATTGTTTGGGCTTGTTACTAACTAGCTTTTACAACTTAAATTAACCCATATTTCTTATCTATGCTCTACCATGTGGTAGTACCTTTTTTTTTTTTTAGCATGGCATATTCATCTTGCCTTTCTCTGCATCTTGTGGCAACTCTGCCCTCTTTACCCTGTGTTTCTTTTTGTCCACAAGTCCCACCTAACCTTTTCCTGCCTAGCTATTGGCCAGTCAGCTCTTTATTAACCAATGAGAGTAATACATATTCACAATGTACCAAAAGATTGTTCCACAGCAGCCCAGAGCCTGTACAAGTCTGCCCCAGATGGGGTCTTAGAGCTGAAAGGAGAAGTGGACACGTGCCCCCATCCCTAACCTGGAAGCTATTTCTTTTTTTTTTTTTTTTTTGGTTTTTCGAGACAGGGTTTCTCTGTGTAGCTTTGCGCCTTTCCTGGAACTCACTTGGTAGCCCAGGCTGGCCTCGAACTCACAGTGATCCGCCTGACTCTGCCTCCCGAGTGCTGGGATTAAAGGCGTGCGCCACCACCGCCCGGCTTGGAAGCTATTTCTAACTGATAACCACTTGCAAATGAAAAAGTTTAGTTTTCTGCAAAGGAGTATAACTGGGGAAACAAACTACCCTTGTGCTTGCCCAGCAGCAGCTGGACAACAGAAAATGAAGACAATGGCATCTTTGGAGGTTCCTTGTTTCATAATGTTATGTTGGGGCTTTTACTTTTTCATTTTTTAAAAACTTTATCTTAATATATTTATTTTTTTATTTATATATTTTCTTCTCTCTTTTCACTCCACAGGTCCTCTGTGTATGTATTATGACTTCCAGTTTAGTGTTTTTATGGGATTCCTGAGTGTGAGGACAAGTGGGTCTCTGAGTCTATACCTGTTTCTTGTGCCTTCTCTTAGGCTCTTTTCTTTCTGTTTGTTTTGTCCAATTCCAATGTGTTTTTGTTTTATCTTATTTTATGATATTATATTATATTTTATTATTATCTTTTAGAAGCCTGTCTGTTTTCTAATGAGAGACAGAAAGAGGGTGGATCCAGATCGGGGGAAGATGGAGAGGAACTGGGAGGAATAGAGGGAGAAGGAACTGTAATCAGGATATATTATATGAAAAAAACTATTTTCTAGTAAAAACTTTTTTAAAAGAATGATTATTTAACCCCTGTGTCAGTCATACTGTCTTGCTCAGACACCTTTTGCTGACCAGTTTTTCTCAGTGATCGTCACAATCAGCTTTAGTTGTCAACTTGACCACCCTGGGAAGAGGGAACCTCAGTTGAGGAACTGTGTCCATCCAAGTAGCCTATGGAAATGTCTTGATATATGTGATTGATATAGGAGGACCCAGCACACTGTGGGCAGTGCCATCCTTAGACAGTGGCTGTACAAGAAAGCTAGCTGAGTAAGTCAGAGGAAGCAAGCCAGCCAGTAAGCAGCATTCCTCTCTGCTCTCTAGTTCAGTTCCTGTCTGGAGCTCCTGCCCTGGCATCCCTCCATGGCAGGCTATAACCTGTAAACTACAATAAACCCTTTCTTCCCCAAATATATATACATATATTTCCAGAGCAAGCACCAGCAGCACCACCTGGAGGTGCTAGTAATACAGAGCCCTGCGGAGTTCTGCGATATGTGAACACATCAGTGTTGGAGAAGCCTTAGTGCAATATAGAAGACCAAGTCACTGTCTACTTGGCTGTACACTGAATTTCCAGAGCGATAAAACATGTTGATGCAGGAGCATGGAAGATATTCTGATGTCATTGGTGTAGGAAGCAGCCTGTATATTTGGGTTTGTTTTTGTTTTTTTTTCTGTTTGTTTGTTTTAATCTCTGAACAATGCTTTTGCAGAACTGGAGACAGAAGGCACAGTAGAGGGGAGAATGGTGTGAACAGATGTGGGCAGAGGTGTGCATGAACATCAATAGTCACCAGACAGTGAGAAGGCCTCTCTGAAGGAGACAAGGGGCTTAGGGGTGGGTATCGAAAGGCAGGTAATTGATGTGGGATGTCTTTCTGTACGTTGTGAATATGTGTTGCTCCCATTGGTTAATAAATAAAGCTGCTTTGGCCTGTGGCACGGCAAGATAGAGGCAGGTGGGAATCCAAGCAGAGATACAGAAGAAGAAGGGCAGAGTCTGGGAGAAGCCAGCCAGCTGCCCAAGGAGCAACATGCCAGCAGACCGGTAATGCTATAGACATGTGGCAAAACATACGTTAATAGAAATGGGTTAATTTAAGTTGTAAGAGATAATTAGTAATAAGCCTGAGCAATAGGCCCAACAATTTGTAATTAATATCAAGCCTCTGAGTAGTTATTTTATAAGCAACTGTGGGACCCGACTAGATACAGAAAAGCCTCCAGTTACAGGTCATGATCATGGACTTCAAGACATAAGCTGGTAAGAAACAGGCTGCTGGAGAAAATGCATGCCACTCAGCAAAGCTTGCAGGCACTGGATCATGGGCCCGCCCTGGTGAACTTCTGATTTCTTCTTCAAATCCCCTAACTCAAATATGGCCACAAACTGAGGAACTGGGATTTGGAAATCCATCATAGGAATGTGGAGAGGAAAGCATAAATTCAGTCCACAACACATCAAAAAATAATACTAACCCATGCAGAGTCCACTCTTTCTACCCAGTAGAGGTGACCAGAGTGGGATGCATGTGGTCCTCTCCTCTGTCCTTGAGCTGGGTGGTGATCCCACCGTACAGGAGGCATATAAAATAAATGTGAGCCTGAAGGGGGCTCTCAGTGCCAGAGAAAGCTGGTAACAGAATTGTTTTTCAATTCAGGTTTCCTCCACCACAGTAATGACAGTTGGTTTAAATGTATCAATTTACAGAGTTGAGATTTGCAGTCCATGGTGTAATATTCAAAAGCAAATATGTCATCCTTTATATAGAGAAACCACTATCACAGCTGACAGAGACATCGGCAAGCCCCAGGTGATGAGCAGAAAGATGAAATAGATTTCAAAGCTGAGGGAGTTTGATTCATCACCATAGACACCAACCACTAGCCTGTTGACTGGGGACTGTGGGTTCACACCTGTGTTCAGGGAACTGAGCAATTTCCGGGGTCAGGAACCAAAGACCTCAGTGGTCAGGGCAGCCAGGAGGAGGGAACCATGAAGGGGAGAATTGGTAAGACACACCAAACTCCTTGTTCATAGCCAGCAACTAGTCCTGTGGCAAAGGTCATGCATGTGGTGGGGGAGACAGGTCCAGATCAGACAATCCTAGGGGACACAGAGTCAAGAAAGACGAGGATCCAGTGTCCTCAGACAGGGCTCTGCTTCTCTTTGCCCATGACAGGACGACATCAGCTCTACCTCTGTCTGTTCTCAAAACAGAAAAGCAAAGTTGGTCTATGCTGTGGTCATTTGTAGAGTGTTGCTCCAAAGCCCATGCATTCAAGGCTTGGTCTCCAGGGGAATGTCGTAGGACCTTTCAAAGACTGGGCCTAGGAGATCCATAAATGACTGAAGATGTGACCTGCAATGGGATTATGGGTGCTGGACCCATTTGGTTTTCTCTTTTCTGCTGTTCTCAGCTACAAAGCCAAGAGCAACTCACCATGGACTGCGGCCAAAATACATCACGTCTCTTTTTAAGTTGCCCAAGCTGGATGTTCTGTTATAGTTCTAAAAAGCTGACTAGTTCCGGTGATGAAAAGCAGTGGTTCTCAACCCCATGGGTAGTTTTATTAAAACATACATTTCTAGAACCCACGCTCAATTCCCGATCCAGCAGGTCCTCAGTGAGTCCTGGTCATGCACATCTCTAAGACGTCCCTTGGGCAGGGAGCCGCTCTGGAGGAACCACTTTCTTTCTTGTCCTTTTTTTTTTTCCCTGCTTGAGTCGGGGTCTTATGTAGCTTAGGCTGGCCACAAACTCTCCACTGTGAGCCAAAGATGACCTTGACGTTCTGATCCTCCTGCCTCCACTCCGGAGTGCTGGGATTATGGGCATGGGCCTGGTTCACACAGTGCCAAGGATCAAATTCAGAGCTTCTTGCATGCTAGGCAAACACTCTACCAACTGAGCTATCTCCCCAGTCCCAAGAAATGGTCTTATAAGCTATGCATAAATGTTTGAGAAACAGCTAGCCCGGGTTAGGGTGAAGTCTGTGACCATGGCATGTTATCGTTCCCTCAAAGAGATCACTGTTTGCTGAGAATCCAGGCCAATAGCTCTTGCTTTCATTCGTTTTGTGTTCTAATTGAATGTGGTCTCAGTTTTTCATTTCTTCCAGGATCTAAATCAACAAAGCAATAAGACCTGCCCAAAGATTCTGAAAGACGGGATGTTGAGAACAGGCAAAGAACACTTTGTCCTAAGTGCTGCCATTTTGACTTCAGACTCTACTTTACCTGTAGGGTGAAACAAAATTCAGGTTCCCAAGCCCTGGGGGAGCTGGGAACCTACCAGTAGATGACCCACCTTCTCCTCAAACCATAGAAATAGTCCTTATGCATCTTTAGTTCTCTAGAAACGTTATGGCTGTTTCTAACAACAGAAAGGACAAATGAATCTGACTGGCTGGACTGAAAAGCTTGCATTGTACGTTGATTGACAATGATAGAACACTTAAGGAAAGTCTTAATCTTTGAATTCTGATTGGTGAAAAATTGTAACTGTAACTTAGCAACAAATGTTTATTATTTTTATGCTTAAATACTTGTGTCAGTTAGCATTCAGGGTCCCAGTTGAGCTCCTGAGTCTGTTCTGTGGCCCTGATCAATCAGCTGACATTTCCCCTCTTCTTTTGTGCTGCCTGTATTAAATCTTGCTTTGCAGTAACCTCTTGTGTCTGCTTGGGTCAATATGGAGCCTCAGACCACAACAGGGGAACAAATTGGGCTTTGTGGGTGGTGTGCTAGCTTTGGAAGTTTGGCATAGAAACACATTTAGGGTGGGCTAGACAGACGGCTTAGCAGATGAGTGTTTTTGCTACATAGCCATGAAGACCCTGAGTTCAGGTCCCAGCCCCATGGAACAAGTCAGGCATGGCTTCACACATACCTGTAACCCCTGCACTATGTGGAGCAGAGACAAGACAGATCACCAGGGCTTGCTGGCTGGGAACCTAGCCTAAGTTGGGAGAGAGATCCTGCCTCAAAGGAACAAGGTGGAGAGTAAAAGAGGACACCCAGTGCCTTCTCTTACTTCCATGCACACATGTAAGACTACACACACACACACACACACACACACACACACACACACACACACACACACACAGGAGGGAGTGGGGAGAACCTACTCATTTAGAAACAGCATGGCCAACTCTGGCCATATGATTTAACTAACAAATAAGCAAAGCAACGTGGAGAAGAGAATATAAGGGGCTGGTCAACTGAGCACCAACATTCACATCTCTTTGCAATGTTACTGTTGACTCAATGTGACCAGCCACCTCACACTCCTGCTATCACAAATTCTCTACCACAATGGACTGCGTCCCCCTCAAACTGTAAGCCAAAATAAACTCTTCCTCCCTAAGTTACTTCTTGCCACACATTTGGCCATAGCAATGTGAAAAGTAATGAATACATCTTCAGAATCTAGGGAACACAATGTTTATTGTTTATGTCAATGGTTTATCTATTGGGTAGGCTGCTTCCTTCTCTCCACTAAATCATGTCCATTTTCTACTTTAATGTTCAATTACAATGCCGATCTTCTAGAAAGTAGAGTTCATCAAACCTTGTATATTGCATGGCCAAAGCCAGTACCATGTGTATGTGCAAAGCAAACACAAGCTCATGACCATAGAAAACAACAGTAACAATCCATTCATAAATAACAGTTACCTAGGACCTATCATGTTATAAGGCCCAAAGGAAACAGGCAAAATCTCTATTGTCCTAAGTTACTGTATCCTAGTAATGGAGGCATATGACAAAGAAAAGCTTACATTTAAGGTAACACACTCTAGAGAGAGAATAATAAATCATGGAGAGTGATTTGAGTGCCATGGGGAGCATTTGAACTGTGTAAGAGCTGATGTGTTAGTCAACTTAGCTACTGTGACAAAATACCACAGTCAGGGGCTGTGAAAATACGGGAACTTATTTCCTCACATTTCTAGATGCTGAAGTGCCTGCAGGGTTGACTGTCTTGGAGTTGGAGGTTCATGGATTTTGTCTTCTGTCTTCACATGGCTTTCCCTCTTTCCTTGTTTGTGTTTTAATCTCCTCTTCCTATAAGGATGCCAGCCATATCAGGATGCAGTGCATCCTAACTTTAACCTTAATTACCTGTTCATAGATACTGTCTCAAAATGGTCACATTCTGAAGCACTAGGGGTGAAGACGTCAATATAGAATGTTAAGGCATGATTAAGCCCATAGCAGGATGTATGCCTTCTGAAAAAAAAATACCTGAAGGAAGTGAAAGAACCAGTGTAGTTGTCTGGGGGGAAAGTAGTCCAGGGAGAGGAGACACCAGTTGAGAAGCCTTGAGGTACCTGCTGTTTATAAACAGCAAGGAAGTTCTGTGGTTAGAAGCAAGTGGGAAAGGAAAACAGTGGGCAAAGGAAGTCCCAGAGGCAGCAAAGGCATCTGTCATATGGAGTACTGCTGGTCATAGTGACATGAAAGTCAGAGGAGTGACCAGGTCTTCCTTACAGGGCTCCTTTGTTGCATTAAGATAGGTTTAATGGGGCAAAGGTGAGCAGGGGCTGCCACAATGGGACATGATGGTTCGGGGTAAAACAGATAGGGTTTACTTCAGGCCAGATTTGAAATGCGATGAAAGAGAAAATAAAGCCAGAGATGCCTTCAAGACTTGTGGCTTGAGGAAATGGCACTACGGAGTCATCATTTGTTGAGATGGGAAAACCAGAGGAGAAAGAATTTTGGTGGGAGTGATCTGAACCAGAGAGATAATATAAGTCCAGATGTGGGGTGAGAAGTTCAAGTATGGACCTATACTTGGGAAGCCATCAGCATAGAGATGTTACTTAAATCGCAGGACTGGCAGACATGACAAGGGAGATGGGTAAATGGAAAGATAAAAGATCATCTAATGATGTCACTTGAACATTTATAGAAAAATAGCCATTGAAAGGGGTTTGGAGAATCACCTTCCCCTGGGGGCTTCAGTTACAAGCTTTAGCCTGCTAGACAGGCCAGAAATGATGATGCGATTTCTTGTTGAGTTAACATAATCACTTCTCCTGCCACCTATCTTTGGTACCCTGACCATAAGACTCATGCCTGGAGTTGGTCACAGAGGGCACACAGAACAGCTGTACCTCATCTTGAAGACTATCGCTTACCCACGTGAAATGAGAGCATATGCCCACTAAAACACTTGTACATAAATGTTTGTAAACTTTTTATTTGTAACAGCCATAAATTAGGGGAAAAAAACAGATGTCCCTTTGTGGGTGAATGGACAATTACGCTAGATCCATTTAATGAAATACAAATAAATAACATGCAGTGCATATGAATGAATCCCAGTAATATTATAAATAGCAAAGGAAACCATAAAGTAAAAAGTGGCCTCACATCAACAGAGAGGACGCTAAACAAAGAATAATTATGGAATTATACATTTCATCCAGGGACAAACAAGGCATCGGTCTGCAGCCCAGGCTGGTGGTTGTGTTAACAAAGGAAAAACACAAACGATGCTACCAACCTGCAGAGGACCATGGCACTTCTATGTACATGTAACTCGACACTGCAAGAAGAGAGAGGCCAAGTCCACTCAGTGAGGGAGCAAGTTGGAATGATCTGAGTTAGCTTGGAGATGTAGGTGAAGGGTTGGCTGAAGCTTAGGGCCAACCACTGGAACTGGGGCCACCAACCAGGAGCTGCATCCCTGAAGAAAACTGACTCTCCCGTTCCCAACAAACATGGATTGCCAATAGCTCCTTCCTTTTCATGCTGGAACTTTGGCTAGTTTGATCTTGTGTGTAGCAATTATAACTACATTCAAGGAATTCAGAGTGCATGAATAGACACCAAACAAACAACAAAAAACAAAACAAAAAACATAAAAACAAACAAAAACAAGCAAACAAAAACAAAACAACAAAACCCACAGTTGAATGAAATAAGGAAAATGATTGAGGATATGAAAATAAAATTCAATAAAGGAATAGAAATTCTGAGGAAAACCCAAACAGACAGGAAGTTTAAAAAAATCCAAACAGGGTTTATAGTATTCCCATCTGATGTCAGTCATAGAGGCTGATAAGGTGTAAAGTTTCCAGTGTTTTCTATACAGAGGCATGGAGCTCCTCTTCACTCAGTGGTATTTTTGCAGGGTTTTTTTGTTGTTGTTATTGTTGTCTCATAATGCTTTGTCTGGCAGGGTTTTTTTGTTTGTTTGTTTGTTTTAAATCTTATAGGTCTTTTGCTGATATATTGTGTGTTCCAATTCTGTGTTTTGGTGAGATTTCTCTGTGTGCAACTGTATGTGTCTGTATATGTTTCGTGTGCTTCCCCCCCCTCCCCTTTGGCTCTTCTCTCTTTTTTCCTGTTTGTTTTGTTCTGTGGCCTATCTTGGATTTCTTTTTCTTTTTAGTTGCCTGCTTGTTTTCTAATGATAGAGAAAAAGGAAGGGGGTGGAGATTTGGGTGGGTGGGGAGGCAGGGAGGATCTGGGAGGATTTGGGGAGGAGAAGTGTGATCAGAATACATTGTTTGAAAAAAACCTATTTATAATTTTAAAAATCGACATGATTTTTGATTACATGTAATGTATTATTTAATAAATGTAAATGTTATAGTTCTTTTCTTCCATACATTTGTAGAAAAAGTCAAAGAATATTTCCACATCTTAATAATTATAATATTTATGAAAGATAAATAAATATTAAATATGGAAATAAGAATGAGACAATTTTAGGGAGATTAAACGTTTTCCTTGTCGTATTAGTGAAAAATGTTGGTTTAATAAAAACATGAAATTCAGACTATTTCAGTATGATGTCAAAGAAAGTGACCATCAGTCAATCTGCTATTAAAGAGTCTGTGGGTCTAATTTTTTCAGTTCTACATAAGATTAGTGATCTCCAGTCTAACCATATTCTATAAAGCAGATCAGCAACAAATGCTTCCTGTCACTAAAAAAAAAATGACTCAGTTTAATAAGCGAAAATTACTCCAAGTGTTCTGTGGAAATATATTCCTTGATGGTAGTGTGTGTGTGGTGGATGTTTTAGAAAAACTGCCAAGTACAGTGCTTCATTGTCCCTCAGAAGTGTGAAGACACTGCTCTACCGTCTTTAGTCTCCAGAGCTGTAGGGAGAAGTCAGGACTCTCTCTGGAAGTCAGCTGGGTCTCTTGTCAGAACCCAGTGCTCTGAGTCTGGAGAGAATGCCTGAGTGTGCACCCTCTGAGCCGGACACTCGGTCACACCTTCTCACCGGCGTCAGCGGGACATCCTCTTGAGGTTGCTGTTGTGGTGATTTTACTCATTCTTTTTGCTGCTGCTGTTTCTCTCATATCTGTGGCACTTCCTGTCTGGTGCCAGTTCTCTCCAGCTTCTCTACTTTCCTATTTCTCACCTTGTTCTTTCTTTGTATTTCCTGGGTGACCCTTTCAACTTTAACATTTGTATCTCTTACACTGTTTACATAACATTATTTTCTATAGGGGTCATTTTTATTGCTGTTCTTCTAGGTATGTTTATTTATTTTGTTTGTTTTAGGGTCAGTTCTTGTTTCATGGATGCAGTATTTTATTTTTCTTAGGGCATGCTTTTCTATATATTTGGTTTTGTTGTATGTTTCCCTTTCTGGATGGTCTTTGTTTCCTATAGGGTTTTCTTTCTTTTTTTCCCTGTTTGTGTTTGTCTTTCATTAAACATGTATTTCTCAAGTGTCCATTGAGCCCTGGTTTTCACTAGGGGATTTTAAGGAATTAAAAAGTGATTAGCACATCCAAAGACTTGTAGAGGGATTCAGACTCTTTCATGCTGTGATGGGTAATCTTCACCTGTCATCTTGATAGATTTAAGTCACTGGAGACATACCTCTGGGAGTGTCTGCAAGGGCTTTGCCAGATAGGATTAAGAAGGTGGAAGGTCCGTCCTGGACATAGCTAGCTCACCCCTTAGGCCTGTGGGGCCGGGGTTAGTAGAAGAAGGAAAAGGAGAAAACCTGATGAGTGCCATTCTTCCCTTCCCTGCTTCCTGTGCCCCTGGGCCGTGAGGCGTCTCAGTTTCCTGCTGCCAGGGAGCCATTTGCTGCCATGCCATCTCTGCCAGGGTGGATTTTATCCCCTTCCATCATGAGTCACAACATGCCCTTCTTTCTGACATGCATTTTATCACAGCAGTAAGAAAGTTCACAATGGCCAGAAGTGGAAACAAGTCTGCCAACCGATGAAGATAACAGTAGAAATATAGTATCTACATAAAATCCTTTGCAGTCATAAAAGGAATGGAATTCTGATACATGCTACAACCTGGATGGATCGGGAAACGTGCTAAGTGAAATAAGCCAGACACAAAAGAACAAGTATTGCATGACCCCACTTATAATAGGCATCTTGTGTAGAAAGAGTCTTAGAGACAGGAAGTGGAATAGGGGTTACTAGAGCTAGGAGCAGGGTTATTGCTTAATAGGTTACAGAGTTTCTGTTTAGGGTGATGAAAAATTGTGGAAACAGGTAGTGGTATAAGGATTGCACAACTTTGCGAATGTATTTCGTGCCAGTGAGGCATAAGCTTAACAATGATCCAAATGGCATATTTTATGCTGTATATGTTTTACAAAGGGTAAAGCAAACACAACAGAATGAGCAGAGAAGCCCCGAGCTGGTGCATGGGTTTATCAACTGTGAATTCTGTTCAGACCATTTGCCTAAGGAGCCCAAGCTGCAGAAGCTTGTACTGAGAGACCCCAGGGCAGGCTCCTCCAGGCTTACCTGCAGCCCACAAGCTCAGCTGTGAGTATTTCCAAGTTTCTATGAAATCTGTCAGTCTCAGTATGGCTAATACCTCCTTGTCTGGTATTCCTGGTCCACGGGACTTCTGTTTCTCTCTCCAGATTCACCTCCAGCCTGCCTCCAGGGGAGAAGGAGGCTCTTCAGGCATTAGCTTTTCAAACTGACTTCCACCAACTCTCCTTAGTTAGAGAACACTCTCCATTTTCTAATTTCTACAGTGTTTAAATCTCTTGGGAGACCTGAAGTGAAAAACTGGCAGCAACTTTGGAGTGGATTGGTATCTTAATGTTTTTGTTTAGTGGGACATCATTTCTTCAGATCCTGACTTATTTATGAGCACATTAAGTTTGAAACAA
Organism: Peromyscus californicus insignis; assembly: GCF_007827085.1. Classification (NCBI taxonomy): domain Eukaryota; kingdom Metazoa; phylum Chordata; class Mammalia; order Rodentia; family Cricetidae; genus Peromyscus; species Peromyscus californicus. The sequence goes on from NW_026294584.1 coordinate 48,586,489, forward strand.
ATTCCAGTTATCTTTTAAGAGCGGTTTTCTGATTTACTTGTGTTATGGCCAAATGCATAATCTTGCTATATAAGTAAGTCTCTTAAATTTCACATAATTTCATCTTCTATGACCAACTGCATGTTCAACTATTAAATGTTCACTTGTGTAGTGACTCTTTTGAAAAAGGCAACGTGAAACTATTATTCTCTTACCTTAGCAGACAATCAAGGGCCAAGAGAAATGTTTAAAAATTACATAAAGTATATATATATATATAAAATTATGTAACGTATACACACATTTTTTTCTTGATTAAATTTGTTCTTTGACAATTCCATACATGTATATAGTAAATTCTATTTAGTCTAACTGCCCCTTACTATCTCCCTCCCACATCTATAATCCTCCTTCCTCCTTCCCCACAGGTCCGTTTCCCATGTTCACATCTTTTTGTTTTGTTGTGGGACCCACAGATCTAAACTAGGTCTGTCTGGATGGCCATGGGTTTGGACTATCTATTAGAGTCTGGTGGGTTTGCTATCTGATATACAACTGAAGACAATGAGAGTTCCTTCCCCAGAATCGACCACTAGTTGATCAGGGAAGAGGTGGATTCCCATGAACCACTTGGCTGTTGGCTGTTGATAGGTTCGGTCTTAGGCAGGCCCTGTCTAAGCCACGGCAGCTGCTGTGAGATGCTAACAATGACTGGGCCATATCCTGAAGACAGTGTTTCATAGTCTTTCTCAATATCTGCTAGCTCTTACATTGTCTTCTGCTTCATCTTCTACAATGTAATCTGAGCCTTAAAGGGGGTGGTACAAATGTCCTCTCTAGAACTGAGCATTCACCTGCCACTCTCAGCATCTTGAACATGGGTTTCTATAGTCACTGCCAGGCACTGAAAAGAGAGACTTCTCTGATTAAGGCTGAGAGTTGGCTGTCTATGGATATAAACATAAATAATTAGAAAGCAGTTTGGTGCCATGTCAGTTTAGCTAATTAACAATAGTGAGTTCCCCCGATGGCCTGCCACTTACCTAGCCATGGGTTGTGGCCACATTTACAGAACCAAGTGTGTGTTCCCTCCTGGGGAGTAGGTCTTAAATCTAACCAGAGTGATTGGTTAATCTCATAACACTTGTGCCATTATTGTACCATTAGGCACATCTTATCTGGCAGCTTGGTGTTACAGTTCATTGGGTTTACTAATGGGTAATTAATACCTTATCTCTCCCTGGATCCTTAAAAGCACCTACTGGCACTGTGAAAACCAGCTAGAGGAGTGGAAGCTTCCAACTCAGTTGCAGCTTGATTTCACTGTATCTTGCAACCCAGTATTGTCTTAAGCAATAGGGTTTTAGCATTTTGTTCTTGTGGAAAATCAAGAAGAATGATGTGGTGATTTGAATAAAAATAGCCCTCACACATCTATAAGAAGTGGCAGTATTAGGAGGTGTGGCTTTGTTGGAGGAAGTGGGTCACTAGGGCATGTGCTTTGAGGTCTCATGTGGGGGATCTGCTCCCACCTTTTAAAGGGTTCCTACAAGGAGGAGAGAGGAATAAGGAACTTGTAGATAGATAGCGGAGATGAGACAGAAACATAGGATAGCTTTGGGAGGACCTGGATCAAAAATCCACCAGCCCCTTCTGCCTCTTCAAAAGTGCTTTTTATAATATGCCAAGGGGTGGGGCAAAAGCCCTCCCCTTGCTAGATCAAAGCATACTGCACATCCAAGTGCAGACCCTTCCAAACACCTGGTAACCACACATGTGGTCAATCCATCCCCTTATGAAGCCCTGATGGGTAAAGGAAGCTCAGATCTCACTAGGAAAGCTCTGTGGGTGCCCACAGTCTCAGAAGCTAAAATCAGGCCTGATGGCTGACAGTTCACTTCCTGCTGCCTGTCAATCCAGATATATGTAGAACTCTCAGCTCCTTCTCCAGCATCATGTCTGCCTGCCTGCATGCTGCCATGCTTCCCACCATGATAACAGTGGACTAAACATTTGAACTGTATACTAGCCCCAATTAAATGTTTTCCTTTATAAGAGTTGCTGTGGTCATGGTGTCTCTTCACAGCAATAAATCCTAACTAAGACAGACATTGGTACCAGGGACTGGGGTATTGCTGTGAGAGGCCTGACCATGATTTTGTTTGGAGGAATATAGACTCTGTAGCTTAATGGGCCACAATAGTAGGAGCATGGAAGACAATGGTGCTGAAGGTGATTTGAACTGTGAAGGCATGGGTCAGAGGTTTCAGAGGAGAAGAATTTTAGTATATGGCCTAGAGATTGTTCTTGTGATATTTTGGTGAAGAATGTGGCTGCTCTGCCCTTGTCCAAAAGGTCTGCTTGAGGCTATATGGAAGAGTTTTGGATTAATTGCATTGGCAGAGGAAATTTCAAAACAGCCAAGGATTGACTCTGTTTTGTGGTTATTAGTGTTCTCTCTTATGAAGATCTATAAAAAGGAGCAAGCTAAGCAAGGAAAAATAGAAAATGTACAGTTCAAGGAGAAAAGGGGCACCAGGAAATGGATTGGAGCTAAATCCTGTGTTCAAGGAGATAAACAGATTAAAGAAAGCCTGTTGGCAAATGGAATAAAGCTAGTGGTGACCTCAGGGCAAGGTCCCACCCAGCTAAGGTGCCAAATTTGAAAAGGAATTAAAAGCTTAGAGCCTGATGTGGTGGTGCAGGCCTTTGATCCCAGTACTCCCAGAGGCTGGCGGATCTCTGAGTTTGAGTCCAGCTTGGTCTACAGATCAAGTTTCAGGACAGCCAAGCTTAGGCAGTGAAGGAAACCACTGAAAACGGAAAGTTGGTGAAAACGTAATTGAACAAGGGGGCTATGTTTCAGCCCCCTCAAGCAGCAGAACTTGGCTTTGACTACATGGTTCTGGCTTTAGAGTCAAGGATGGAAGGAATGGGTTGTGGAATTTCCCTCTGTGCCTAAGAAAAGTCTCTTAGGCCAGGCATGTGTCAGAGGTGTCCCTGAATGGAGGCCTAGAGAGGCAATTGTGTGAAGCTGTGAAGGTGAAGCCTGGATTGGAGATGCCAGAGCCATGAGATACCTGCCAATGAAAGTTGCTAACAGGGAGTGGAACCAGCCTGAGTGGGGAGGGGCAGGGAGAGAGGGAAGTTGCAAATGGCAGTAGCTTGTATTGATTTGGGGGCCTCTGAGCCTCCCTGATTAACAACTCATAAGAGGGTATTCCATACTGGCACTAAAACTTTTGTTTGCTGAAAAATAGCTTCTGGAGCAGCAGTATCCAGCCAGGCAGAACTACTTTTTAACTTATATTTTTAAATTGGCTTACAAAGTAGTAGGCTTACATATGTCTTTTTTATAGACTTTTCACTTTGGTTAATGAGTTCAAGGGATTCTCCTGTCTCTGCCTCCCCAGTATTACTCTCTGGGAGTCTAATGGTTTTCTATTTCCTCTTCTGTTTATCAATCAGACTTCTTTTGTAAGGAGGAGCTATGTCTTTTTGGTAATTCATATATTCACTTACATCAGAATAGATTCACGGTTTAAGTTTTGTGGTTGTTCTGTAAGTCAGAATCCAATGTTATTATTTCCTTTGTGCCTTGGATTGTTTTATCTTTGGTCACCGTGAACTCTTCCAGTTGAATTTTGTGCTTCGGCAAAAAGTCTCTTGAAAGCACTTCCTTACTTTTGACTCTAGAAGCTCCAGGGCCTTGCTGTGGTTTTCTTGCCTAGGCCTGGACCGGATACTTTTCAAAGGAGCCCTGGTTCCTGTTGTAGGAGAATGAAATTTACACACTAAGAAGTAGGTAGTGTACTTGTTGCTATGGTGGGGGGAACATTAATAAAAGGACATTGCTTTCCCCCCTCTAACAATATTTTCTTAGGTGTGATGGTTGGTTTTGTCAATGTGACACCGTCTAGAACAGTGGTTCTCAACGTTCCTAATGCTGTGATCCTTTAATACAGTTCCTCATGGTGTGGTGACCCCCAACCATAAAATTATTTCGTTGCTACTTCATAACTGTAATTTTGCTAGTTGTGAATCATAAAGCAAATATCTGACATGCAACCCCCATGGGGGTTGTGACCCACAGATTGAGAACCATCAATCTAGGCTCATCTGGAGAGTCTCAACAAGGGGTTTAGTCTAGAATAGGTTGGTTTTTGTGTGCCTGTTTCTGAGGGATTGTTTTGATTAGTGAGAAGACCCTCTCACTGTGAGTGGTCCCTGGGCAGGGTATCCTGAACTGTATGAATGGAGAAACTGAACCAAGCCCTAGCATGCACACATCAATTCATTGTTTCCTGCTCTTGATTGTGGCTGTAATTCGACTAGCTGCTTCAAGTTCCCGTTACTTTGATTTTCTCACCATGATGGACTGCAACCTGGACCTGTGAGCTAAATAACCTTTTCTCTTAAGTTGCCTTTATCAGAAAATTTATCATAGTGATAGGAAAAGTAACTGCAGTACACTAGGGTTGGAGGTGTGGCCCCATGGTACATACAATACTTGCCTGCCATGACAAAGGCCCTAGGGTTCATGCCTAGTATCAATATTTTTGCTCTTTGCTTTCAACTGTCAGTGTCTGAAATTCTGAGGTCCCCTAGAAACAAAAGTAAGCCACCCTACTACATTCCAGCCACCTCATAGATGGACTGACTATAAGGCCTGGAAGATTGTGTAGCCCCTTGTTAAAATAGTCTTTCTTGGATTATACGATAACTTAACACTACCCAAAAGTGAGTTATCCACGACAGAGGTTCAGAAGTATCCACAGCTGGCAGCCATGACTCAGAGGCCCAAAGGGACTTTGGAGAGGAAGCAGATGGTCAGCAGCAGCTGTTAGAGATGACACACATCCTTAAGGCTGAGCCTATCTCCCACCCCTTCTTTTTACACTCCCAAGTGCATTCATTTGCTTTTTCTTTTGGGAAAGTGAAGTGTGTTGAGAGTTTTGGGTTAGAAAGTTGCTATCTATCCTTTGATACCTTTTTTTTTCTTCCGGAGCTGAGGACTGAACCCAGGGCCTTACACTTGCTAGGCAAGCACTCTACCACTGAGCTAAATCCCCAACACCATGGATTTCTAAATCCGCTCTAAAAATGTTTCTTTGCAAAACTCCGACCCAGATTTGACCTACTATGATTTGTGCCATCACTTGATCTCTACTGCACTCTCTCTCTCCTTCATTTTAATCATTTCGTTTTCCTTCTCCGTGTGTGTGTGTGTGTGTGTGTGTGTGTGTGTGTGTGTGTGTGTGTTCCACAGCACATGTAGTCAAGAGGATAACTTGCAGGATTCGGCTTTCTCCTTCCATCACATGGGTCCAGGGGATTAAACTCAGGCCATCAGGCTTGGTGGCATGTGCATTTAAACAAAGCCATCTTGCTGGCCCTTATTGACTAGTCTCTTCTGATAATACATATTCCATCTATTTTTGCTTTAAAATTTTGCTTGTGCGCACACGTGTATGTATTTGTACATGCATGTGTGAGAATGTGCTGAGGTTCGAGGATAACCTGTAGGAGCTGGTTCTCTCCTTCCATCATGTGAGTCCGGGAATAGAACTCAGGTCTTCAGCCTTGGTGGCATGTTGCCACCTACTGAGCCATCAGTCCTTCTTTGGCTTTTAACTTTCTTTCAGGGTTAGACTTTCCTATACTATCCCTTTTTTTCTCTGTCTCCTCTACTCAGTGAGTGGCAAGATTCAGTGTTATTTATGGCTAAAGAAATACCCGTGTTGGAGAAAGGCAGGGGAGGTGGGTGGGGAAAAAAAGGCTTTGAAAGGCAGCTGGGAGGGAAAACATCTTCTGGGCCCCTTCCTGACTGATACACCAGTGAATGGAGAGGGTTGTCGAGGTGGGTTGGGGGAAGACAGTTGGGCCCCTTGCCTGACTTTGATACCCCAGTCAGTCATTGTGGTTCCTGCAGAACTCTGGAGAACTTAATTTACTTACCTGATGAGCTAAGGTCCTCTGACCTGCTAAGGAGAAACCATTTCAAAAGCAACCTGCACAGCTGTCATACTTGAAGACTTGTCCTGTTTGGTTCTGTTGCTTCTTTGAATCACCAAGCATCTCTGTGAATGGGACAGGGCTCCCTCAATTGGCCTTGGCAGTGGCAAATCTTGTCTAGGAGAGCTGTCAGAACTCTCAGCACCGACAGCCTCCTGGGGTAAACAGACCAGCTGACCATCATTTATTTATGCCTTCAAAGGACTCTGGAAGCCCGGGGAACAATGGGTGAAAGGACGAGCCCGTCATGTATTAATAAACAGGAAGGCTGATTATGGCAGGAGGGTTCTCTTCCAAGAGGGATCTCCAAGGACTAATGGGCTCCCTGGAGCTTCCTGCCAGGCCTGCTCTAATGACTTATTAGTGAGGCTACTAGGGAAGAAAATGGTAGTTTTCCCTTTCCTTTGTCACTTTTGTCTGGAGAAACTAAAGGTATTTCATTAGCAAATTCTTTCAGAGAAGGTGGAGATACTGTGTACCTGGGATGGACCCAGGACATACACTTGAGTACTAGAGTTTTAAAGTAACTGAAGGATTTGAGCACCCATGAAAGGCCAGACACTGTGCTAGGCATGGGGACACAAAATGAGGACAGTGGTGGTCCCTAAGAGTGGTTCATTCTCAGGTCCAGGGAAAAGTTAGTTCGAAGAATACAAGATCAACTCACTTATAAGGACTTTTAGAGAATTCGTGTGCTCTCCGGAGACTGAAAATGTCAAAGGCCAGTCTCAGGGGGCTTATGAGCAGGCAGAAATGAAGTGTTGTGGAGACAATGGCAGATGAAGCACCGGAAACTGGGTGGATTACCAGAGGATGTGTCTCCTGGTGCTGAAGGCTGCGAGTCAGAAATCAGGATGTTGGCAGGGCTGGGTTCCCTCTCAGACTCCAGCCTAGAATCCTTCCCCACTTCCTTATTTCTTGTGGTGGCTGTCCATCCTTGATTTTGACCGACAGCTGTCACTCCTGTGTCTGCCTCCATCTTTACTTGGTAATATTTGTCTCCGTGCCTTCCTGTTGTCTTATAACAATGGCCCCAGCTGTTTACAAATGGGGTCACATTCTGAGGTCCTGGAAACAGGGACTTCAACTTCTTTTTTTTGGAGGACCCAACTGAACCTGTAATGGATGAGCTAGTAAAAGCAGGGTGTTAGTGAGTCTGAATGGACGACTCCTTGAAGTAGGAAAGACTTCCTGCTGGGAGTTGGGACACGTCCTCACCAGGGGCAGCAACGTGAATGGAACATTCATTCAGTTGGCTTTGTTGTTTTTTTGTGGAAAATGACTGAAAAGGAACTATGACAGTAGTCAAGATGAGATACAGGTTTTAAATTTAGGTGGTTACAAGAATAGCGAACATAAATTGTTTAATTAGCACTTTATTTGGAAGGCAAGAAATGTTTAGTGTAGGTGGCTGGGTGGTGAAGATTTCCCAGACATGTATAAGCTTAGACCCAGAACTTGGGTGAGATGTGATCTGGAGGGCTTTCTCTAAAATGACAAAAGTACCTTAGGAGTTAGCCAGATGGTCCAACACCCTTGTTTCTAGAACACTGTTCCCGTTTCCATACTTTTAGAATCCTACTTAATCTTGTAACCAAAACACCTTTAGATTTCTGAAAATCTAGCACAACTGCCTCAAAACTCATCACCGTAAACAGCCTTAAAATCATTTCCTGTTTGTGCTCCCAATTTGTAGTATCAGTTCTCAGAGCTTTCTTCAGGCTCAAGGACAGGTGCTCTTAGCATTTTTGATTCCCTTAGTAAATATAGTTGAAATTGGGGTCACTCAAGATGCCATATTATCCCAGGGAGATCTGGAAGATCTAATTGTACTTTCTTAGACCCACTGAATATCATTAGGGGAGGAGAGCAGGGCTGAGCAAAGATAACTTTTTCATTTTCATTGGATGGATGTTTGTGGACATACGGAACTTGGTCACTGCAGGATTTCCTCTGGGTCTAGTAACAGGAAGTGCTGTTCCATAGTTGTGGGCTGACTTTGAAGGCGCATGGTCCAGAATCCTATATTTGGAATCTGCTTCCACACCTCCCCCTCTGCATAATTAGCCCACAGACTTATGAAGAAAACATATATCCTCCTTCATGAGCAGGCAATTTCAAAGGGGAAGAAGAGTGGAGCCAAAACATGAATATAAGTTTTAGAAAAAAATCTCAAGGGTTGCTTCACAGCATGACAAAACTAAACATAGTATGTCAGGAAGCAAGGGGCAAATTCAAACCCTGACAATTCTGGCAAGAGAAAACCAGTAACCACAGCTACCTTCTTTTTGTTCAGTACTAATAGCAGGCATGTTGAGACATACCTTTGACTCACCAATAAAACTAGTGAGCACCTTGAGAGAGAAAATACACCCTAGCAAGTGAAATTGTTCTGGATGAGAACGATTAGACCAAACAAATTCCCCGATGTTTAAGCAGCCAGATTTCCTCTTAAAGCCATGCCTTTTGAAATTTAAAGGTAATGTCTCATTTTAAAAGACATTTCATATTTACTTATATCTTTATATTTTTCTTCCTTTGAACTTTTGGACATGGAAGAGTTTAAATGTTTGAAAGATAATCTACTTGCATTGTGCAACCAAAACACATTAGGACTAGTTGTCTTGGGGAGGAATTTTCTCTCTGGACTACTGAAGCCCAACACTGCCCTGGTGAGCTGTTCTATTGCCTGTGGCGACTGTCCACATTTCCATTGGGTTTTTTTTTTTTTTATGGATTATTGTTACTTTGGGAAGAATTACTTATAGTGACATGGGGCATTTAAAGTTACAGAAGATGAGGTGAACTACAGGATTTATCTAAGTTATAAGAGGGAGAAAAAAGATGAAAATCAATTTTCCATGCCCTCTGTGTTTTGGGGAGCAAATATTGGAAAACATTTTTTGCTGCATAGTCCTGTCCAGGAGTCCAGAGGCATTTTAGGTCCCTGAAGAAGTGCTGAGCTTCTGTTGGCTCCCACTAGGACAGGCTACTTGAGAGCTCTAGAGCAGAACTCACCAGGGTTCCTACCCTCCCTGCCTGCTAGGCTGGCGGTGGAGAGTAGGCCATGCCCCTGGAGGGTCAAATCGGCATATACTCCACTCCCAGTACATTCAGATCTGAGCACTACTTTCAAGTTTACTGAAATCTGACCAGAAAGTCACAGTCCACTGCAACACAGACGTGGTAGCTTGTTCCCGGGATAAATGGTGATCGTTATCAGATACTAGGAAGAAGACAAGCAATACACAGTACCCCTTTAGATTCAGTCAGTTCAAAAATTTGCAATTCTTTAAAAATATGCTTACCTAGTAGTAGTCTCAAAACCAGTATCCAATAGCTAGAAGTTATTTTCTTCTATACAAGATGCTGTTGCTATGAATATTGTCACATGTGACCTAGTGTTCTGTCCAGAACTGTTGTCGCAGCTGAGCCTACAGAAGTTGCTAGGGTGGCTGGATGGATCTTTTGTTCTGCTATGTCATTTACAGCTGTTTCAGCATATCCCACAACAGCAGAGGGTTCCCTGCATTTGACCTGGTAGTCAGCATTTCAATGAAATATTGTGATTGTGTTACTCTATATTTCCATCTCATCCATCTGGGTTTGTACTGGTTTTATTTAGGGGCTCCTTGGTCAAGGGTCTGGGACACTGGCTCTCAGGTGGTCTCATGGTTCAAATGTTCTGACTTCAGCTGACTCAGTGAATCAAAATGTCTCTCATATGTTAATGTATACTGGTTTGATAGCTTTAGCTAAGGACAGGGTGAATATCTGCCATGGTCAAGCACTATTCAAGTTGCTGATAACTTTCTTCTTTATCAACTTTATTTACTTCAATCTGGCTTATACCTGGGAAAGATCACTGGGTGAGTGACATTGTCAAGTCAGGAGGAGGAGGCCATTCTGCAATGCGGGTAAAGGAAGACACTGTATCCTGGAGACCTGGGCCAAAGGGTTCCACTTCATATGCTGCAGGGTAGAACTTAGCCTTAGTGCTCTTTGAATTGGTGGACATACAGGTTTGCTGCTAGAGCAATCCCACCTGGACCTGATGGTAGGAAGTATGACACTGGTTCACGATCTTTCCCAAACACTCACGTATACTCCCTTTTGGGGAATTACGGAGACTAAAAAGAGGGGTGAGGCTTAGGCAAGGCATAGGTCTTAGAAATTTAGCTGTGGAGATAACTTTGGGCTGGTGAACTACAGAAATACTGTCTAAAACAACTGGTATGACATACATTATTAAGAAAAAAAAATCAAGGATCATTCTAACAGTATTGCATCCTGAGGTTTACAGTTAAAACTTCTTTCAGCCAAAGCATACTCAAGCTCATCTGATGATTTTCTTGGGTGTTGAGAACTTCACTTTACAGTGAACATCTATTCCCTCATCTCTGGGAAACCATGCCTGATATTTGATGTTCTCTCTCTCTATGGCTATTTTCACGGTTCTTTCCCTTTAGCGTGCATCAAAATCCTCCAGAGGCCCAGCCTAGAATTTGACTCTCAGAGGTCTCAGCTGGGATTTGACAATTTGCATTTATATCAACTTTCTAAGTTGGGGCAATGCAGTTGGTCTAGAGACCACATTCGGAGGTCACTGATCTTGCAGACAGAGAAGTCAGAGCAGTGTGTGCACTGTGCAGTGGGAAAGTTCTGTGCAGTTGTCCTCTAAGACAAAGTAAATTAGGTGTTAAGTTCACTCTTCTTTACAGGTATGCCTTCTACCATATTTACTAGTCTGCTCTCCAAGTGTTATATAAAGGGGCTCCATTCCCTTTATAGCATTTAATCAGACTGAAGTCTCTTCTTAAAGACTTTATTATTATTATTATAATTATTATTATTATTCTTTGGCTTTTCGAGACAGGGTTTCTCTGTGTAGCCCTGGCTGTCCTGGAACTTGCTCTTAGACCAGGCTGGCCTTGAACTCATAGAGACCTACTTGCCTCTGCCTCCCAAGTGCTGGGATTAAAGGCATGTGCCACCAACAACTTAAAATGAGAATTATCTGAAAAAATTTCTGTGAACACATTCAGCTAAAGCCATACCAGATACCCGTTTATACTTTAGCCAACAACAGGGTTTGCTTTATCTTAGCGCTGGCATATTTTTGTTTCCTCACTTTTACTAATGGATATCTTTTAAAAAGTTTTCTGGTATCAACGAAGATTACAACAGAAACAAACTGATTTCATATATAATTGAGTTCAGTTTTGAGATTCAAAGAGATCATTCATCCAGAAAAGTATACTCTAAATGTATGAGCGGTCATTAATTTGGGAAATGTAGGTCTTCAAGAAAAAAGCAGCAACCTAAGAGAACAATGAAGAACTGCAAAGACAGCTCGTGACCTATTTTCTTCAATGTCAATCAATAACTCCAATGCTCTATTGGCAGTGTCTTGTTCTCAGTCAGTAAGGAGGGCTCCTGGACCTGTATACAGCAACAGTGTGTATCAGAAGACTAACACTGAAGTAAGTGCCTCTCCCTAAGTAGCACAATCTATTCCCATTAGGTCTTTAATATTTAGTTTCTTTCCCACTCATTTCTTCTAGAAGTGGGATAAAATCAAAATAAAAGATCAAGTCAGTCAAGGTTTTCGTATAGTTAAGGATGTCTGGAAAGGAAGGTGATAGTGACTGGGAGATAAACATGTTGCTGACGTGTTATCTGTAGCACAATTCAAGTTTATTCCATTTGTTCTTGCAACACGAAACTTAAACACAGTATTAGTTAGCATTCGGATGTACATGAACTAGGATACTTATGAGAAACCCAACTGTGTCAAAGGAATGACATTGTGGAACCATGAACTCAAATATACCAAAAGTGCACAAAGCACTAGTCTTCCTCCATACTGCTTAGAAAGATTGATTGTTTCTCCATTTACAAAATAGAATCAGGACAATTTAAAGTTTTAAAGTTTGCATGCAAAACACTGCAATTGCTTATTTATGTAGGAGGGCACTCTTACCAGCTTCTTCTACACACAACCAAGTATACAATATTACAGGAAGAAATTCAGCAGCTGAGCTGAAAAAAAAAATCAAGTACACATAAATTGAAGCTCCTTTATCTGGGAAAGAAAGAAATGAATAGAAGGCTACTTGTCTGAGCGTCCACATGCTGCAGTTACTGCCTTTCTTCTGTGCCCAGCTGGCTCTAGAAAGGTGAGCTGGGATGTGCAAGTGCTGTATTAGAACTTAAATCTACAGATGCCGGCATGAAGCTGTGGGGGATTTGTTAGTACACTAACCACCAAAAGGCAAATTACCTGTTTTTATTTGATACAGTGCATATGAAATGATGGCTGTGATATAAAACTATAGAACATGCAGTTTTTTTCTGAGATGTTAAATAGTACTTCAGAGGAGAACAAAACTTAACCTTTTATTAATGCGTGTAGTACCAAAAACAGACATTTTAGCTTCCTTTATTCAAAAATATTAACATTAAGCGTCATGAATTTCTCTGCCAAGTGGTTCAGAAATACATTATAAATAACCTAGTTTTTTATTTGTATTTATTTATTTTTTTTAAAGAAACTGTAAACCATCCTGGTCAGTCTATCCTAGTCTATGTTTATACGCTATTTTCTCAAGCAATCGCTTCCTAGTTATGGTTTACAAAATGGCCACCAAAGGGAGGAAGGCAGGCCAGCCTCTACTGCATCACAAGGAACACCAGGATACACTGTACAAAGAATCCTACGGTTTCAGTACCATAACGACTGTAGAAAGCAGACCAAGTTTGAGAATGCTAAGACAATCTACTCTCCGCAATAGGCAACTGTAACAAAACACTTTGAAAGAAAAACTGAAAACCGTGTGAAGGGTTAAAATTCAAGCCTTTAAAATAGCAGTATGCCAAGAGGTGAAAACAACGGTCTCAAAACACCCTGCTGCATTACATTGATAGTTACAGACTGATCGAGTGAGTGCCCTCCACTTACTATCAGGATGTCCAACTCCATAGCTTTTTGGCCTTTTGGCTAAGATCAAGTGTAGGATGTCCAACTCTAGTAGGTTGCATTAAGACAGCAGAGTTAGCCAAATATACCAAAGGATTTAAACTACTGTTTTGTGATTGTTTTCTTGGACATAGAAAAATTACAGGGTCAGGTTAGTTGAAAGTGAAAAAGCCACAGGATAAAAAAGAGTTCATGGGATAACACACACACACACACACACACACACACACACACACACACACACACACACACGCCAAACAACCATCAATTGATCAATAGTTATTTAGCCAGGCTGACTGTTCTTGGTAATAGTTTAAACCTGCTATAGAATGCTACATTGCCTTTAAAAAAAACATTATTAGTTTTTTTTATTATCCATAATCTGAATATAAGTCCCTATCCCACCCACCCTTTAAAAATTTGAGGTACATTCAATTATTGCATGACTTGGCTAAGGAAAGATTGGAATAGTTTTTGTAAGCCTGTATGGATGGCAAGTCAAAGAAATCTTAAATGTAGGATATCAAATTTAAGGTTGTATGTTTTAATTCATTTTATTGTTCATGAATTAAAATTTAGAGGTAAGTCTAAATTTTCTGAAGGTTCGAAGAACACCATTTTAGGGCACTGTATTCTAAGAACACAGAGTATTTTACATGTATGCAATGCATGATTGTTAAGATAAACGAAAACACTATGCAGGCGGGGTGGTGTTGGCCCAGCAAGAGTCAATCAACAGCTCAGGGAAACCTGGTAACAAGCATGTTTTTGAAGGGATGAGGTTCCATCTATCCAAACAGTACATCTCACCCCAGTGATAGCTTTGGTGCACTACAAAGTCAGCATCCATGGTGGGTCTTAGAGAGGCATTCCAAAGAATTGTCTTCATTCTCCAAACACAACTAAGGCTGATTCACTCAAATAGCAAATGAAGAAAATCCGTAAGTACTAAGACAACTGTTCTCTCTTTATAAGATACTAACACGCTTATGGCTATGATTTTATTTTTAAATCTCCTTTTACTACCAGCAGGAGTCTCAAAGTGTTTCAATGTTATATAAATGTCTGAGTCTAAAGGAGAAAAAAAGAAATAGGCATACTGGAATGATTCCTCCTTTAGGCTCCTAGAATTTAACATTTTATAAATAAAACTAGTCAGTTTTATCTAAAGAGACATAAAATTGAAGTGAAAGGGGAGAGAAAATCCAAAGTTTAGTCATCCAGCAATTTTGGGGTGCGCTGCTTATCTGAGCTTTCACATAAAGATTAAAGTCTTTCAAGATTTTGGTCACTAACCACAGGCAGCGAGCGCTCTTACCTAGCCAGGAACCCCCAGGAGAGTGCATTCTTAAGGCAGAAGGCTGTAGCTAATTGCTTGTCTCAGCACCCTAAGTTGACATAACAGCAGCCACTACTGCTCACAGCTAGGGCTACCCAATAAGTAAAGTTGGCCTTGTACAGTCAGACCTTCAACACAATAATTAATAATCAGCTAGGGAGCTGAGAAGGTCCAATGATCCCCATACACTGTATTTTTGCTCTCCCTTGGGTATAAGCTGTATATTTTACCAGAAATGGAAAAGAGGCTGGTTTGATCAGGAATCCCAGTAAAAGGCCGATCACATTTCCCACTGCTCCTCCAAAACATGTTTTTCCCTCCCTTGGTAGTCTGATTTGTTATGAATTTCTCTCTCCCCTCACCCCTCTTAAAGTATTTAGCTGAAGAAGCTGGCAGATAGAAAGTGACAGACAGACAGGCAGCAGTGTGAGGCCACAGGAGAGTCATTCTTCCCAAGTTATCAGTCCATCCATCCATCCATTACTGGAGAAGAGCTTTGATTGCCTGGTTGTCAGTGGCTTCAACGGCAGTCAGTCCATCTGGGCCTTTCACAGTCTTATCAGCACCCTGGAAAAGAGAGGAGACACCCTTCATTAACTGAACTCACTAGAGAACAGTAAGTGTCAGAGGTGGCTAAGTGGCATAGGCCTTTTCTACTCTGATCCCTGGAACCCTTGGTGAAGGACTGAACCAACACTGGAGAGGTGTTCTCTGTCCTTCGCTCTGTGCTATGACATGTCCATGACCACACTCACATACACACAGAAGTAAGATAAAAAATTTATAGTGCATTATCATTTTCCAGGTGTTAGAAATTTCCAGGTGTTAGAAATTATAAGAAACAAAACAACTGTCTTGGGTATGTAGTAGGTAGCTGTTCCAGCTTTGCCCTGGAAGTACTACCCCCATTGAGGCTTCCAGTTAACTGTCACGCCTATGAGGCTGGGAGGAGAGAGGAGCCCTTAAGACCTGAGATCTAGATGTGCCGGCTCTCTTGGTTCCTGGATCCTGGACACTGGAGGTAGGCCAAGCAGAGTTCTCCAGAGAACACTGCTAGATTGCACTACACCTTTCCCAGACCCTGTAACCTATCCCTTTACTTTTAAGTTACCCCACAAAATAAACCTCCCTTTTAACTACGTGGAGTTGCCTTAATACTTCCACCAATATGGGTACTGTTCTATTACTGTGAAGAAACTCCATGACCAAGGCAACTTATAAAAGAAAGCATTTAATTGGGGGCTTGGTTACAGTTTTAGAGTGTTAGTCCATGACCATCATGGCACGACACTAGAGTAATAGCTGAGAGCTTACCTCTGACCCATAAACCCAACTACAGTGACACACCTCCTCCAACAAGGCCACACCTCCTAATCCTTCCCCCAAACAGTTCCACCAACAAGGGACCAAGCATTCAAGTATGAGCTTACTGGGGACATTCTCATTCTCATTTAAACCACCACCACAACTCAGCATCAGCATGGAAGACAGTAGATCAGCTTTTACTTATCATATTTATCCAATTAACTAAGTTTCAAAACAACATACCCCTTGGCATTCTTTCTGGGGAAAGAGAGAGAACGAGACAGTTTTTTTTTTTTTTCTTAAAGGGTATGGCTCCTGGTAGCTGGTAGGTCAGCTACTTTCTAGTGGATAGCCTCATATCTAGGAATGTATGGTCAGCACCAACTAGACTCTGTGGGATGGACAGGGACACACACACACACACACACACACACACACACACACACACACACACACACACACACACACAGTTGAGAGGAGCTAGGAGGGAGGATTGGGGATGACTATAGGGAGTTGGAGCTCACTTAACTGTGGCTTTACCTACATCAAACATCTGAAAGATCCCTGCTACTCAAAGCCCCAAGCTACCCAGCTTCCACTTCTCAGGCTCTCAATAATTCTCAGCAGCCCAAAATCTTTTCAAAAAGTTCCTATTAGAGTGAATTTCTATTATGACAACATTTAGCTGACAAAATATTTACAATTTTATAGGCCAGATACAACTAATGTTAGTGTTTTAAATGAAATTAAAAGGCAATTCCTATAATAACATAAAATGGGTGAGAATATTAAGGAAAGTGGTTTTTGAAGACTAATGAAGTTACTGGAGAATTTGGGTGTATCTGGCCTTATCCCTTTCTTTAGGAAGCAAGTCATTTTTGTGCATTCATTTTTAGTTATGTGATAATTTCCATAGCTTTAGATAATATATTCCTGTTACTATTTGAGTTGCTAGCTTTAGATTTTATCTTGATTTCCTGCTACAGAGACAGATGAGTCCTAGCTTACTAACACCCTCTTCCTTCCTCAGACTCCCACTTTCTTATACTTAATGTATCACATTGTTGCTTTGCAAATTTAAAGTTATTTGGATCTACGTTTCTTCATACATTTTGATGGTGTATCATTTTCCATAAAGTAGTATTATTAGATACCCTCCTGGATTTGCCTGTGATTCTCCTAGGGAACTTCAAATTTGCCAAATTTTATGTACTTTAGGATTAACTTTTATATTCTGGTCTGTAAAACTTGTGTGTATGTTGACTCTCAAAGTTAAAATGTGCTAGCAATGTTTAATTATTTGACGTAAGTAGCGCTTACTGCGGCTCTTAGCCACTACTATCCTTTGCTATCTTTTTGTTATTCCAACACTGCAACTCCATGCAGCCCTCACAAACAGAAGGAGCTGTAAATAGTGTTATACCTATGTAAAAGCCTGAGACTGCTCAGTCTTATTCATTCATTTTCAAACAAACTTTTGAACCTTTGTTACTTAGTTAGGGTAAACTGGTAAAATAAAAGTGGAAGACAAAGTAAACTCAGCTTCCTTTCCTAAAAGGAGAGGAAAAATAGACATAGTACACAACTGGCAAATGACCTAAGTTGGAATGAGTTGTATTGTTCTCTAAATGCTGAGTTCACTGGGTGTTAATGTATCTGAGCAGTGAGGACCAACTCCTCCCTACCTCAATATGCCCGCCCACTTGCAAGACAGGATGGCTACATTCTCTACTGTCTGGCCTGGCCCTCCTTCCTCTTGCTCTCCTCCTTCCACCCTCTCTGGCTGTCCTGGACATATTCCCCATTCATTATAGAGCTGCAAAGCGTTCTCAGGTGCTTTTCATTAGCTGAACCACACATCCTAAAACAAGCCTGTCGCTTCTCCCTACACACTCACTGCTTTTCAGGGTTCTTTCATGGTGAGGCACTTAGCCAAGGAAGGTGAGCACACTTGGAAGGTTTTCTTGTTGACTTCCCCCTAACCAGTCATTAAGTCTGCACTATCTTAACGTTTCCCAACTATCTTCTCCATTGCTATCCTTATTTTCAGGATCTTCTCAACTTTCAGATGCAATAGTTTCCGATTTGGTTTTGCTTCTTTATCATGCAGCATGCAGTTGGGACTACTCACATCTACGTGGGTGATCTTTCTCAAACACAACGCTGACAGTTCTCTTCACTTTCCTAAGAGTCTTTAGTGACATCCTCATTAATGAGAATGGAGACAAATAACAAAAAGCCACAAGCAATCTGCTTACTATCTGCTTCATTTTTGTCAACTTGACACTCTACCTTAGAGTCACCTGGGAAGAGGGAACTTCAACTGCCTGGGGTGATATCGATGAGACATTATCTTAACTGGTATGGGTGGCATCATCCCTGGGCTGATGGCACCTGAGTTGTATATGAAAGCTATTTGAGCATGAGCCAGAGAGACAGCCAGAAAGCAGTGTTCCTCTCTCCACAGTTTCCGCTTCAGTTCCTGCTTTTGAGCCTGCTCTGATTTCCTGATGATGGATACTGACCTGGAAGTGTAAGCTGAATAAACATTTCTTCCCCTAAGATGCTTCTGGTCATGGTGTTTATCACAGTTAAGAGAAAGCAAACAAGAACATTACCTATCTCTTATTTCTTGATAAATGCTTTCTCGTCCACACTGTAGCTTCTAGAAAACCTATCATATCTCCTGATGTCTCTATCTCCACCTGAGCCTTCTTTCATTGATGCTTCTGCCTTGAATGATACCTCAGTTCCCTTATGGACTCTTAAGACAGTCTCTAAGCCCCTGCTGGCTGACCTAAGAGTAGTGAGGGGCACATGGTATTGTAACACTACCCTGTACTACCCTTCCCTGGACTTCTTTCTTCAGTTCCCTCCTCTTTCACATGTTAGCTCTTGCCCAGCACTTCCCTAACACGTTCTGCTCCCTGTATCTGTTTCCTTTATCCCTACCCTGAACATCTACCTTCAACTTTAAGCCCCACCCTCCCTTCCTACTTACCTGCTTTGAAATGTATCTGTATCAAGCCTCACAAATACCTCAAATTCAACATCTCCTAAAGTCAATCTGACATCTTTTCTTACAAACTTGTTCTTTACCACAGTAAACATGTTGATAGCAGGAGCCAATCCTATTAGTCTTTGCACTCCCAGGGCTTTACAAAAGGCCCCAAACAGGATGATGTTGACGATGATAAATCTTCAAAGAAATGTTTAATCATGCTGTGTTTATTTTGCCTAAGAGGAAGATATACCCTCAAAAAATTTTCTATCCAAATAATTAATTTTTTAAAATATTATAAAGGCATTTTCTATTTTATTTTCCTGAAGTACCTGTTACTATCTGAAATTAAAATTTCTGCCTTTAGAAAATGAGGTCTGTGAGGTCTGAGGATGTACTCACTTTGTTCTCCTATATACTCCTGGTGTTTAAATGAAAACAGTTTATTTTCCTTTATTTGATATTAAATATCCCACCAACTGAAAAATGCAAAGGAACAAAAACATTGTCTGTTCTCCACTCAATTAACTCCTGTTCAGTTGTTACATTCTAGGAAATCTTTCTGGATATCCCAGGCAGTCGGCTCCAGCTTCTGTTTGTCTGTGGCATGTTGTCTATCATATTGAGCTGAATGAACACTATCTCCTGGCTCTCTTGAAGGCCAGTAAAACAACCTCTTTATCTCTGTTTTTTTTCTTTACACATAGAGGTTGAAAAGAAATAGAACTCTCAAGCTCTCTTCAATCCAGAGGTCACCATCTATATGTATGTATATATATATATATATATAATATAACTACAGCTTCTTTCATGCATCACCTTCTTTTTTTCAGTAAAAGCTCAGAAGAACATTCTCACCTCTTTTCCTTCCTCCTTTCCAAACACAGATAATCCCTGCAGGTCCACTACTCACTCTGTAACCATAAAGACCACAGGGCTGGCAGGGTACAGAAGGTGGGCTGATGATAACTATATATACAGTAGAGCCAGTGGCTCAGCCTTGTAACCATTAGGACTGTAACCATTAGGCAGCTTATCTTGAGACACGGTCTTGCGTAGAGTCCTGTAATAGGGGGTTCTGTTACTCACAACAGAGCTCTACTCCTCTTATTACTCACTGGAGTAACAGACAATTTTACAGACTTAAGCTGCATTCCATTATCACAGGGTCCTTACTGTAGTCGTCTTTGTAACCTGACACCCTGGACAGTGCCTCATATTCACTAATGCTTATTACATAATGGTTTAATGAAAATAAATATTCCTGTCTCATGGTGTAACTGCATACTTAGGAACACTACACCCTTACTGGACATATGCTCAGTGACATCAGTCTCTTACTGCTTTCCTATCATCCCATCTAAGTATGTGCCACCATTTCCTACTGTATTAAGATATTGCAAACCTGAGAAACTTTTAACTGAAAGTATATTTAAATATTACCATTGCTAAGGATCTTACAGATGATACTGTTCCATTTCAGAGACTACTAAAAATGGATTTGGTATTTAGTGACATGAAAAACTATCCAAATACATAAATTACATACATTGTAAAATTTTATTTACTGGTACAGGATTTGATAGCACATTTAATTTGCATATTATACTAGATACACTATATAAAGACAATTTAGACAGTAGCCCCATGACTTCTAATTTAATACTAAACATTATTATGACCCTTACATTTTGGTAATTTTTGGTTTTTAACATATTATAGACAAATCTTACTTTTTTCTCACAGCAGTGTTATGAAGTAAGGTACTGTTAACTAACTACTTTATTATACTTTGGGGTTCTTAAGTTCAGAGAGATAAGGAACTTGTTTAAGGTCAGTCAGATCTCCCGATTATAAGTCCTGTATTCTGTGCCATCTTTAGTTGAAAACTACCCATGGCTTTTTTGGGCAAAAATGTCAGGATGAGACATAGCTCCCTTGAGATACTTGCAACTTAATTGTGCATCTTATAAAAAAGTGCAGAACCTTGTAAAATGCAGACAGGATGTCTCATCTCATCTGTTGAAGCCTGAGAACGAACACACACACACACACACACACACACACACACACACACACACACACACACAGGGTGTTTGTGTGTAATCAAACTCAAAGGTCTGCTTATTGAAGGCAAGTGCTGTATCACTGAACTACATCATCAGTGCTTAAGAAACATTTTAAAGACAATTTGTAAGTTAATTCAACAAATACCGACCAAGCTTCTATTAACAACATCTGTGCAGTTTTGTAATGAAAACTTGCAGCCAGTCACTTGTTTGTAAGTAGGTATGGCTACTCTGGTGATCTGGTGGCAGAGATGAGTAGTTTATGACAGAGACTAGAGGGTACAAGAAGTCTACAGCATTTACTATCTGGCCCGTCACAGAAAATTTTCACTATGGTGTAGGGTACTGAGGAAAGGGAAACAATTTCTCCTACTTCACAATGTAGTTGGCACAGAAAAGGATCAAATATACAAATATATCAGGGAGACAAGTACTGAACTAAAAACCAAACGATCACTACTTTCTCTGATCCTCAGAATATTCCAGAGCATGAGGACTATTAAGCCTTCAAATGCTAAATACAATTAGTAACAGAATGATGGCTTATAAAAACAAATTAAATATACCATCTGTTTTTATAATCTAAGATACAGTGCTCTGAAACTTACATTACTGGGATGTAACATGTCTATTTAAAAGAATTCCTAGTCCTACCTTATTTCTTTGTTTTGGCTGTTTGAGACAGTCTTGAGCTATAGCCCAGGCTGGCCCCAGAGCTTCCTGTCTTGTGTCCTGAGTATTGGGATTACAGGGATGAATTACCATGCCTAGCTCCTATTAGTTTTAACAGCAGTGTATACTACATAAGCAATGTAGTCTGCTGACTATCAGTTTATCACAAAAAAATAACATTTAAAAGTGACTGGTAATAGAAGTAGGGTATTTTTAGGGTGGGTCTATTAAGGGTATTTTTCTATAATACCATATACTAACAGATTCAGATTTTTTTCTCCCCCTTAGGATTAAAGAACAAGGATACTGGACTGCTTAAAAACCCTTTATCATCACTTATATAAACTATAAGAAATTATATAAATTATAAGGAATTTTAAAAAAGTAATAATGTAGAAAATTTAGCAGCTGGTAAATAATGTAAGAAACGTTCAACATGACATTGTAAAGCTGCTAGAGGCAAGTTACTAATTTTTTTTTTAACTTTAAAAGTAACATCATACTATATGTAACTTGAAAATAAATGAGTTTTGGGTCTATAAAAACTCATTTGCTAAAAATAGTAGATTTAACAAAAATAAGGTTTTACTATCAGCACTCTTCAAATAATGTATTCATGCTATTACTTCAACATTTGAAATATAAATCAGAAGAGTTTAGTAATGAACCATGAAGATCCAGATGAGTGTTTTATGAACTCTTGTTTGGCTACATTCATTTTCAACAGTAAGTACTACATGTCCAAGATGATGCAATTCAACTTTGGAAGAATCATGCTGCCACTCAAGGCTTTAAAATGATGCTTACTATAAACTCCAAAGTACTTATGAGCTACAGAAGGGGCTGGACAGCAAGCTACAGTCTAAGTACTCGTTTTTTGTAATAACATTTTACCCTCCACTCACTGATAGAATATGTGGAGCTGCTATCACAGAATTATGACGAAGACAACATGGTTTGCAAGGCATAGAACATGTGGCACCCTCCCCTCCTCCCCCCATGGTATGCATGTTTGTTAGGGCCTCACATAGCCCAGGCTGGTCTTGAACTCTCTAGTCTGCCTCCACTACCCAAGTACTGAGATTACAGGAGCCTGACCTGTATTTTTATAGCACTGATATGCAGTGCTTACATTTCAAAGAATTTTCTGGAAAAGATTTTTTATTCAACTGGCATAATTACAATTCTAAATGACAAATGATTACCCAGTCTATTTTTGCTTTGGTAAAACCAGGATGAGCACAGTGAGCTTGGCCCTTACACCTTTATACTCACCCGATGCTGTGCCATTAGTCACCATTCTTCTCTCATGGGTGTCAATACTGCACACTTGCTTTACCAATTCTCTGGTCTTAGCTAATATTCATTTTGTATTTTCAGATCTGCTTAGATTTACCCCCACCCTAATTTTTCTTTCTTGTACTGTGCTTTGTCCTGAAGCATATCCAACTTCCATTCCACTTGCTCAGGGGTACCAAGTACCTTTGGGCTTGGAGCAGCTCCTCCCTTTGGTAAAAATCCTATCTAGAATATAGTTGAAAATGTTTTCTTTGACTCTGCCCTCTCTGCTTCCTATGTTTTAAGGGTTCACTACCATTTCTTGTCAAATGCCTAATGGATCCCCTTTCTATGATCCACTACAAGGCATTAATTAGTTCATTAATTAAAAAAAAATCTTTTCTGTCAGTTGGCTGAAAACACACAAACACACACACACACACACACACACACACACACACACACACACACAAAATAAAAAACAAACAAACCTAAAACCAAAGCAAACAAACACAAAAAAAACAAAAACAAAAGCCTACCCAAAACCAGGAGGCAAGGCCATGTGGTTAGATTTCAGTCTTGAAATGGAAGTCTGATATCTGAGGATCTCTCTGCATTTTTCTAATTTATCAGCTCAGCAATTAAACATCAGTCTGCATGTCTTTCTATCTATAGATATGGGTATGTTCCATGCCTCACAACTGCTCTGATCAATTCCAGCATTTTTAAGTAGTAGAGAGAACATAGGCTATTAAACCTCCATCCATTAAATTTTGTTAGGCCTTCAGGCATTTAGATCTCCTTGAGACAAACGGTCTCTTTATCCATAAAAAGAGATGATGCTTATGGTATTTGACTTGTGAGTAAATTATTACTTGGTAACACAATTTTGATTCTAGCAATTTTCTTTGTTTCTATGTCCTATTAACTGTGATCATACTGAGTGTTTCTAAATTGCTGCTTATTATTTTATCCTTATGCTATCAGTATAATAGTTGCATAAGAAATGAGAAATGTAAACAATTCTGGAATCTATAAGGATTCTAGCTTTGGTGGAAGGTAGACCTAGAATTAATATAATACTGACTGAATCTTTTAAAAGATACATTGGAATAGCCCCATTTTAGCAATAAAAAATTTCTGGTGGAGTATCATTGATTAAAAAAAAAGATTGGCTAAGAATATTACAGAGTGTTCATTAAAAAAAGGTCATACAATACTAAAATCAAAGTAGTTAATTTCAAGAAAGCAGAACTAAATTTTCTCCATTTAAAAAATTCGTAAGACACCAGTTCCACACAACTGTAACTATAACTGTATATATAGTTATATATAACTGTAACTGCCACCAATACAGACTTCTCTAATGTCATTTATTTGACAACAAAACAAGGCACAGACCAAAGGAAAATAAATAAAATAAAAAACAAACTAGTTAACATAACTCAATAATAACTCAATAACTCAATAATAAAACATTTATTAGGACACCACAGGAGGGCCTAATACATACACAAATCAAGAATTTTAAGAATTCTTTATTGTAGAAGATTCTTTAACAATGGAAACTTATAAATACAGGTCTAAATGAATTGAAGACGAATATTTTGACACTAAAGAATGTAGAACAGTGACTGGCCCCTCTCTAAGATAACTATGTCTTGTTTTGTTTTCTTATGAAGAAAAACAAGCATATCAGAAAGAAAAAAAGTTCTATCTATAGTTCAAGAAATGGCTAAGGGGAAAGAACACACTGAATTTATTATAAAAGAATGAAAATCACACATTTACAGGCACCCAGTTATTGTTTGATATGACTCTAAGAGTAAAACTCAACAGCAGTGTTACAGGACCCATTGTAGAGCTCTAAGGAGGTAGTGATAAGAGTTAAGACAAAAGTGTTTATCTTCCCCAGTTCCCTCTACTGTATTGAAACGAGCAAAGAAGGGCAAAGCCCACCTTTAGTCTTAGTTCTAAAAATGACTCATCACTGATTACATAAGTATTTTGTGCCAGGAACTTGACCAATCTTTATATATACAATTTACTAATTTAGTTTCTTTCTCTTTTTCCTTGCTGCTTTCTTTTAGCAGGCCATAATCTAAGATCCCAAGTGGAAATGAGTCTAGACTCTTCAGTGTATGGACATAAAATGTAAGTTTGGTGACTTACTCTATAGAGATGTCTTCCCTTATAGAATATAACACAGCTAGAATGGTTCCTAGTAAGTGGTTACTCTTTTTTTTTTTTTTTTTTTTTTTTTTTGGTTTTTCGAGACAGGATTTCTCTGTGTAGTTTTGGAGCCTGTCCTGGAACTCGCTCTGTAGATCAAGCTGTCCTCGAACTCACAGAAATCCACCTGCCTCTGCCTCCCGAGTACTGGGATTAAAGGTGTGCATAGCCACCACCAACCGGCTAAGTGGTTACTCTTAAGGCTGGACTCTGTAATCTATCATGCATTAACCAAGATGAAAACATTTGAAAACTCCCAGACTCAGCACTATCTCAATCGTATCAACAAAGTAGAGAGCCCTTATGGTAAAACACATCCGATAATCTTTGTCAGTATAGATTACAGAAAGAAGTGTAAAATTTCAAACCCCCGTGACTTAAAGTGTGCTCTATCACCTTGTACCAGGCCGCAAATCTACCCATCCACGATAATGCCATTTCTTACACCATTAATACTTGCTTACTTTAGCTGACTTCTTTTACTTAACAAGATTTTCTTATGAAGGAAACTAGGCCAAGGACTTTAACCATCACAAGCTGGAAGCAAACAGTCTATAGCCAGCAACCATAACTAACACTGTTCTAGATTTCCATTTCTGTCCCTGCAGTCACACTTAGTTTAAATGGTTCCAAAGAAATAAGGGTTTTAAAATAAGCAATAAAAATGAACATTGGTCTTACCTTTGACAGAAGCAATTTCACACAGGAAACATGACCTTCATAGACAGCAGACAGAAGAGGGGTAATATGATGTTTATCTGGAGCCTATAAACATCAAAGAGATAATTTTATTTCCTTTAAAAAAAGCTTTAATTAGGGAATTCTTAGGACTATTTCAAAATTAATACCCATTTTCCTTTCTGTACAAAAATTACTTGAGAGAGAAGTTTCTAGTCACTTAAAAATTACCACGAAGCCCAAGCACACAAGTGTCTTCTCTTGGGAATCAGTGTGGAGAGGAAATCCGACCTAAGCTTGACTCTTTTATCTGCCCCCTGATGTGACTAGTTCCTCTGAAGCTAGCTTTCCCACTACTGTAGAAATGCCAGTGTGCTTCAGAAAGGAAGGAGGGGTAAAAACGCCAATGAGGAGGCAAGAGAGACAGACCGATTGGGCCAACTACCATGGTGAAAAGTTCTCTCTTCCACTATTATGATCATCAAAGCAATCTCCTGAAATCCTGAAATTACAAAGGGCTCCAGTCAGGAGATGACAACTCCTGCCTGGGGACTTGCTCACACTTGTCCTGTGATCCAGGCTAGTGCAGCCTACCACTGCATGCTCCATTACATGACAGCATCTACTACCTACAGTGCTAACTCGCCCAGCTTTAGAACTTGAAAAACAACAGCCAAGGTGGGAGACAGCAAACAGTTCATTAACTTAAAAACAGGAAGAATTTGGGGAGGACTATATTATTTAAAGTAACTGTTTCATAAACCCACAGCAAAGACTTCCTCGAAGCATATGATCGATATTTTTCTAGAATCACATATATTATACATATACCATAAAGTATTAATGTCTGTCTAGTACATACATTAATGTCTGCTCCTTTCAGCAGCAGAAATTCCAGGATTTCAAGCTGTCCACAATCTGCTGCATAATGAAGAGGCTTCCTTCCACCTTCTAGTGTCCGGTTGACATCTTCTCCCTAGTCAGAGTAGCCAAATGAAACAATGTTTATATGGATAAGAGACTGAAGAGGGAAACAAAACAAGGCACCTGCTATTTCTTTTAAAACTTCTTTAAAACTTTAAAGAGTTTCGTGAAAATTCTATTTTTGGAAAGTGAAATGAAAATGTAAAGAAGTCACAGCCTACATAATAACACATGGTACTCAAGTCATGATTAGGCAAACTGAAAATACGTAATAATGCTAAATGCAATGAAATACATCACTGTGTTCTATTACCTCAAATGAGTTCAGTCAGCATACTGTCATATATAGACACAGAAGACTGGTAAGTTCAAATACTGAGATTTTGTATTTTCTGTGTCATGTATCATTATCGGAAGTAATAACAACCATTCTATTCTTTCAGTATTTACTACAGTGGTGTGGTAAAACAGGAATACCACCAGGCATTGGGAAGACAAAGGTGAACAAAGGCATGGTTTCCAATGCATGTAGCTTACCACCTAATGTGTGGAGATGACCTAATTTGAAAATATTGGTGTTCTATAAACAAAAACAAAGAAATTCATCATCACAGTTACCAGAAGACTATGACGTAATCTTAATAACAAGGATATAGTGTTAAGACACTAGCTTTTCTAGTGACCAACTACTGTATTTTTGGTATCATGCTATATAATAAAAATATATATAATTTCTAATCTGCAAAGTACCCCAGGACAAGGGCCTTTTATCCATCAAATGTAAAGCTAAAAGAGAATAGTTTTCAAATGAGGTTCAATTAATGAAAGTATAGATTGAATGCCATTCTTTTTCTATAGCGCCAAGATGCTTCTAATTCAAATTTGCTTCCTTTTAAAGGAGTTCAGATTTTACAAAGTAGCAAAATGCCTAAAAGTTTATTTTCTCAGTAACTATACTATTCACTTGGCTTAGCTTAGTCAATTCACCAGACCCTGGATAAAGATAGAAAAGCCTTACCACTTCACAGCCATTACCAGCTGTGCTTTCAAGTTCCTCAACTCCCATCCTTTTCACTCAGCCCACTCCTTTCCTTTCTTCCATTAATGTATGTATTATAGGAAAGTCAAGATTTCTCTTATCTACATCATCTTTTATGGTTATGGTAAGCGTTCCCTCCCTCAAAACTGCAGCAATCATTTAGGTATCGAGTGCTTTTGCCACCTTTTACATGTATATGCTTTCTTTCTCAATGGGATGTAAATTCCAGGAGCAGAAGTCATATTTTTCTTCTTTACCTTTCCCTACAGTATGCTGTATGGGTTAAGAATATATGCTTCGTCACCACTAAACACTAGGCAAGTTACTTATATTCTGTTTATATTTATATTCTGAAACCCTATCTTGAAAAACCAAAAAAAGAAAAGGAAAAAAAAAAAAAGACTACTATGGCAGTTGAAAGAAGTGACTTCCAACCGGCTATTTAGTCAATTCAGCCAGTTTATTATGAGGACATTCCCTGAAAAACGTGATTTAAATGTTTTGTAGTTGGATGATTTTGTTGTTGAACACACATCATAGAACAGACTTTAAAAAATAAAGTATACTTAAAAAAACTGACAGCTACCAACCTCACTGGTGTTTTGTTACAGAACCACCATGTACATATGACCTGTTCTTGACTGGAACATATGACACCTAATGCTAACATCTGTTAAAACGGGGACTTGAAATATACACATATAAAGATAGGTGCATAATATCTTAAGACCTATGGAGGAGAATGGGTAGTGTTCCAACTTTTCCATATAGTTACGGGACCAGAGACCTCTCACCTTCCTAAATCTTGATTTCTTAACAGTAAGTAGAGTAAAAATGTCTGTACTCTCCACAATGCTTAAATTTCAACTGTGGTGATAAGTGAAGAGTATGCTGTAAAATGTTTAACACAGAGAAAAAATGAAAGTTAACTATCATTTTTATGGAGCACTGGTGTCGGTTTAACCCATTTATCCATCCGTCTATCCATCCCATCCATTAATTAATGAGTCAGTCTCATGTAGATCAGACCGGCCTTGAACTCACGATGGGACCATAGGCACACACACACCTGGTTTTAAGTGGAACTGAAGACAGCATGTATGACTTTGGGGATGCTGAGCAAGCACTCCACTAACCAGTCCTGTTACTAATTTACACTTAAACTAAAAGACTATCCAAAGCTGAGTTAAAGCAAGTTTCTGCAGAATGGCTGAAATATAAACAAACATATGGCTGAACCCAATATATATCGCTTAGAAAGAAATTTAAATAACAAAAGTGATTTGCTGTATCACCTTACATTCCAGTCAAATGAAGAAACACAAGTCAACAAGAGGTACTGATGAGATCAATCACTGATAAAGTTAGTTTTCCTCCCATTATTATTATTTCCTTTTCATATCAGTGTTATCTGTATGGACTATTGTATTGAAATACAGTAAATAAATGGCCTTGGTAAGTCCCCAGTAAGATGCTTTTATTAAAAAGACACTCCTCTGAATCACAATGTTGTATTTTTTTTTTTTTTTTTTTTGGTTTTCGAGACAGGGTTTCTCTGTGTAGCTTTGCACCTTTCCTGGAACTCACTTTGTAGACCAGGCTGGCCTCAAACTCACAGAGATCCGCCTGCCTCCATCTCCCAAGTGCTGGGATTAAAGGCGTGTGCCACCACCGCCCGGCTCACAATGTTGTATTCTTAATATAAGGCTACAAAATATGTACGAAATAAGTCATGTTTAAACTTTCTCCTTTATCCCTTCACACTTGTATTACAATTCTTGTTTTAGCTGTCAAGTGACCAAAAGTAGAGGATTCTCTAGATGGGTCCTTTGCAAAGCAGCACTGAGAAGAAATGTGTAGCATTAAAAGATAATGCCCTTTCTATATTTTTGTATATAATTGTTTCTCCAAAACAAATTAAAAAAAGCAACTTAAAGCAAAGCAAAAAGGACAAAAGAATAAAGGTCACTGTAGAAATTAAATAAATTGAAAACAGGACACCATGGAGATAAATAAAAAGGTGATTCAGGGAGATCAATGCAACTGCTAAACCATTCTGAAACATGAACAGAAGAGAAGGGTAAAGCACATTAAATGCCAGCACCAGACTCCACAGGTGACCTCACAAGGAAACTTTCAAATACTTACATGTCTTCAGACCTGTTCTATACACTTCCAGAAACCAGAATGGATGGGAAGATTTTTCAACTAATTCTGAGGTCAGTAACAGTCTTCTAAAGCAAGACAAAGACATTACAAGAGCCTGCTTTGAGAATCACACCCTTTGAGAGGTTAGAAACCCTCCCCCGGTTATTTGAATCTTACATTTTCATTATCTGCTTACTTCCTATTTTCTGTGAAGAGATGGCTATTAGACCGTGAACAAAGAGCTCTCTGTGCAGAAGCTTCAGGCCTCTAGTCAGGCAAGTACCACTGCCTACCGTACAGACACCAATAAGTTTGTCGGCCTTAGTTGGTGGCTGCACTCAAACCATCTCAGCTACCTTTTTCCTCTCCTGGGTAAAGGTTCTCCGTTATCACGGCAGTCTACAACTTCTCTATTTTCTCACCTCCTAGACCAGGAAAGACTTTTCTTTTTTTTTTTTTTTTTTGGTTTTTCGAGACAGGGTTTCTCTGTGTAGCTTTGCACCTTTCCTGGAACTCACTTGGTAGCCCAGGCTGGCCTCGAACTCACAGAGATCCGCCTGGCTCTGCCTCCCGAGTGCTGGGATTAAAGGCGTGCGCCACCACCGCCCGGCCAGGAAAGACTTTTCTGCACACATGACAGTGAAAACAGTTCTCCAAAGACAAAGTGCTACAAATGGCCATGGCCATATATACTTAATATCTGACATGAACTGGCTCAACAAAACAGATTTAACACACCACCAAATAAAATAGGAAAAAATTACTTTCAAGTAAAAATGTTGTTTAAAATGTTATTCTGAATTTTACTTATAAAAGTAGGCAAAGGTTAGAAAAGATGAAACTTGGTATCAGAAAAAGACCTACTACCCAACTTGATTTAACTAAACAAATATTTACTGTAAGTTAGGCACAGTTTTACTTGCTTGAGAAGAAGCAGGAAGTTCTGAATGAATCAAAGAATTAGCTGCCTTTTGGGGAAGGCTAACATGTAAATAATGAGTCCCATTTAGTTTTGTGTCCTAAGAACAGCAAAATTAAAGGAATTCCACCAAGGGAATGATCAAAAACTTACCTCCCTGGCAGTTTACCTTTCCGTGTGAATGTGTGTGTCAGGTATGTGTGTCTCGTCTTGTTAGATTTTAAAGGCCCTATTACAGGGGTCAGAGTGGACAACTTTTCCTTCCACCACCATGACTCACAGTACTGTCAAACCTCAACCAGAGTTACTGTGACTTTGCTTAGGATAACATATATTTTAGGCATATTTCACTATAAAACTAAGAATATTAATAAATGATAAAGGAGAATTCAAAGCAAAAAAGCAGACACATTAATTTTGTACTTTAAACATGTGTACGTTAGTCATGTGTCTTTATGTGGACAATAACATGAGAACAGCTCTGATGAGAGAAGGAAGCACCCTGGTTCTCTAGCAGATAAAGGCATGGCAGGCATGATTCAAAGACAGCAATACTTACTAGGTTTATTCTCCCAGCCTTCTGCAATCTGTGTCTCTTCTATTTTCCTAATTGGTCTTAACACGGAATAGAAACATGCTTAAAAATGTGTGTGTGTGTGTGTGTGTGTGTGTGTGTGTGTGTGTGTGTGTGTGCGCGCGCGCGCGCACGCGCGCAGGTGTAGAAACTATTCTTATATAATTGGAACACTGTACAGTTTGTTTAAGGACACCACTCAAATCTTGTGTGGCATACATTTAAGAGCCAGAGTTTCTCCTTTAACTCCCAGATCTTTTATATGGATCTTAAACTACACTAGGTTAGAAATATAGATAGAAAAAACATTTTAAATTAATTGGCCACCTGACTCCGGCTGTTAGCCTTTTTAGGCCTTTCTTCAGATGAAAAGAAACAAATAATTCTCTCCCTTTCATTTCCAAATGTGCACACTTTGTGAAACCAAGATCTAAGGCATGAGTTCATACTGTATTGTCACAAAAGACTAATGGCCCCCAAAGCTACTCAAAAGCAGGCTATGCCTTTAATCCCAGCACTCGGGAGGCAGAGCCAGGCGGATCTCTGTGAGTTCGAGGCCAGCCTGGCTACCAAGTGAGTTCCAGGAAAGGCGCAAAGCTACACAGAGAAACCCTGTCTCGAAAAACCAAAAAAAAAAAAAGCAGGCTATGTGTGACAATTTTGTAGGACAGCATGTAAATTAACACTGGACACCTGAGTGAGTAGAAAGCAAACAGCAGATGTATTAAATTTACCAAATTCTACAGCTGAGCCAATGTTCCTAGCCATTCAGTCAGTGCTAAGTATTTCCTGTCCTATTTAGAATAGATCGGAGTTCTTAATTCTTAAGGTCTTTTTGAGAAGAATATTCTGGCCCATCATTTCCTACCTTTCCCCATGTATACCTTATTTTCTCACCCTATCTACCTCACTCGCTAAAACTTTTACCTTAGGATGTAATTTTGCAGAGACTAACCTCACTGTACCAGTGGTGGTAAGAGTGCAGAGCAGTTCCAGCACAGTTCCAGAATTATAATTACAGCAGAGCAGTGGGTTCAAATCTACCTTTGACGGTAAAGCAGCCAAAAGAGGTGAGAAAAGCTTTGATACTTTATCTGTAACTGCCTAATACAGAAAAACTGACAGCAAAAAGTAAAAAGGTATGATAGATAACTCCAACCCGTTCCCTGTTTTTTAAAAAGTTAATTGGTATATAAATAAATACGAATCTTCAATGCTATTTACATAAAGTTTAATAACAAAGTTCATTTGAGAGGTAGTTCACTGACAAACTACTTAAGGAACACTTCCAGAGTGGGTAGTGACGGCTGTGGATCTTGCAGGAAAGAAACTATTCACAGGAACAAATAAAACAAAATATCACATTTAAGAAGGAAGATTACAAAATCTTCCAAGTACTTCTGGGATTCTTATCCTAGGACCATTCAGGTTCTAGAAGGATATGTATCGATGGAGTGAAAAATAAAATGTGCTACAAAAAATTTTAAGTGTAAAGAAATGCAATGCTTAGCTGTTTAAGTATTTTAAGACAATAAAAAGTTTTAATATCTACCTTTCTGACTACAATAAAAAGGGTTTAAAGAACCCATGAAGTTAAGACCCTAATCTTATTCCCCTACTTATGCACTTACTTCAATTCAGCAATTTTTTTTTGTTGTTCAAAATAACCAGTTAAGTGATTCAAATTTTGGTAATTCTTAAATTTTATACAGCTAGTTTGTTTGCTAAATGACCCTTAATTTTTTTCCTAAGGTCCAAAAGTAGTTAGTCAAATATACATTTTGCAACTAAAATAGTAATTTGTTTTTAAAGAAAAGTTTTATTTGTGGTATATAACTAAGAGTTTAGTAGCCGAAGGCATGAAGAAACTCACCAAATTAAGAAACACATTCAAAATACTATGGTTCTATCTCAGTTTGGGGGAAAAAAAAATCAAAATGTAGCTTCATTCACAAGATACAAACTCAGTGATCCATAGTTACAATTCCTTCTGAAAACATTCTGGCAGCCTGGAAAGTATCTGTTATTTGATTCAGTTGATTACAGACTGAAAAGCTGTATTTGTAAATAAACTTCTTGACAAGAAGGAAACAAGTGGGAAAGAAGAAGACTTTACTCCCTCACCCCCAATCATTTGTAGTTCTCAAACATTCTATGAATAATGATGGGAAAGAACAGGAATGTTCTTTTGGAATGACTCAGATCTGAGCTGAAATCCTGTCCTGCTGTGACTTAGCTGTGAAAGCTAGGGAAAGTTACTCAATTCCCACTTCCCTAACTGTAAGACGAGGGTTAGGTTGACCTTGCGTAGCTAAATGATACATTTATATATATATATATATTGCTGTGTTAACTATATACATACAACACAGAACTCAAAGAAGGGACATTCGTATTACTGGAATTCTGATTTAAATCTGGTATTTTACAGTGTTTATTCTTCTTTCTATTGGAACCAAATATAAATTTATCATGGATTTTATAGCATCTTTTTTTATAGAGTTGTATTTTATTAACAAAATGTAAAGCTCCTCAGTTTTATTCATAGTTCATGTATTTAAGAAAAACAACTTATTTAGAACCCATACAATCAATGTCTTTGCTGTTTTCTTGTACATTCCAATGAACCCCCCAAAGAACACATATCCTTAGAAGCATTAACTTTGGTTGTGTTCATGCTTATCTAATACACCGGCCGGCACTGTAGGTGCTCAACTGGTATTCACTGAATTAATTATGAATGAACCAGTGAAAACTGTGTTAACTAGCCTTCTCTTGCACTGCTGGAGTTAGAAATCAAACCAGGTCATGGGACTGGCACCAGAGCTGGGGAGAGAATTCTAGAATATTTTGCTGAACATTTTGACAGCTGAAAAGATTCTCTAGAAATTCCTTTCAGTTTAAGAACGTAGGTTAATTTGTTTGCACATTTGTGAATAAAGATTCCTAATGTTCAATTTATAGACTAATTCCACATCTCTTGCCTAAGGTTCAAATTCACTAGAGACTATGCTTTTTCGTTTAGAGAATTTTAGTTTAACATTTCTTCCATCTACCCACACATGGCTTTCTATGCTTTGGTTTTCATTATAGTTCAACATCTTTCAACCATAAGGATTTCTGAAATGGATTTTTGGAAACATCCTCAAAATAAAACTTCTATTTTATCATGTATCCTACTTATTTTAGATGTCAAAATCTTGATGATAAAGAAGAAATTTAGTCTACTGGATGAATTCACTTTTTTCTTTTTAACTTCAGTCTTATGTAAAGATGAGTAATCTATGGCTAATGGGTCAAATCAAGCCTATTGTCTATTTTTGGTAAATAAAGTTTTATTGGAACACAAATAGCACATTCAACTGTTCAGTTGTTTATATACTATCTATTCCTGCTTCTGCACAACAGCAGAGATAGAGACCATATGGCTGACAAGTCCTGAAATAAGTACTAACTGGTCATTTATGAAAACAGAGCCAAGTTTGCCAGCCTCTTGCCTTACTTTCTAAGCCTTCACTTAGTAAATAATCTGCAGGCAACATAAATAGCAAACATTACTGCACAGCTGCAACATGTAGTGGAGATGTTGCTCTTTTTAGACATGTTTACTGTCTCTTTAAAAATCGCATAAAATATGAGTTGGCAACATCATGATCCTGTCTCAAATGAGAATGCTGAGGCTTCAACAGGTGCTTTTATGTTACTATTAGGAAAAAAAAAAAAAAGACTAATGATTCTTAATTTTCATAAAGCATCAAGTGCAAAACTTTACTTTCAAGTATGATGGGTGATTTTGAAAACATCTGACTAAAATTCCAAAATGATGGTCACAAGACAAAGTTGAAACTGGCAAGATATGTAGACAACTACTGTCACTAGAATCATGGGAACTGCATAAAGTTCACCAAAACAACCAAGATTTTGAACACTACAGGCTATTTCTAAGAAAAGAAAGAATATCATTATACCAATTAGAGGGTAAATATATATGGCAAATCCACTTGAAAAAAAGAAAGGAAGGGCTAGCTTCCCCAAATAGCTATCCAATCCAAACCAAATTTAGCTGACCTGTACGGTAGATAAGAGAAATGTGACAACTGGGAATACAATGATAATTCCTTTTTTTTTTTTAAAGATAGTTTCTATCTTTAAAAAAGTAAAAACAAAAAACAAAACCCCAGAAGAGTTGGCAACTAAAAATGAGCAATAAAAGCCCATTCAGACTGACTAAGAAGTGTAACACTAACAGAACTGCTGAGCAGGTCAAAGACATGCAGAAGAATAAGGCTTACAGTCAATAAATAAAAAATGAAAATCTGCCATAAGAACAA
Source organism: Peromyscus californicus insignis (assembly GCF_007827085.1). Classification (NCBI taxonomy): domain Eukaryota; kingdom Metazoa; phylum Chordata; class Mammalia; order Rodentia; family Cricetidae; genus Peromyscus; species Peromyscus californicus. Next base: position 48,621,971 of record NW_026294584.1, read on the forward strand.
CCTGGACAAAAGAAGAGATGCCACTAGTGTGGTTTTTCTAAACGGAGTGTTTTCTTGTGGCCACTGCATCCTTTACTGCCCTTCACTGTGCTTAAGCTTCTATAATCAGCTCTAGTCAGAAGCATCCCATTAGTCATATTTGAGTTTTGCACCCATTTCCTGTGTGGGCAGGAGAAAGCAAGTTATTTCTTGGATTTTGTTGTGGTGTGGGCCAGGCTTCACATTTCATCAAGATTCATATTGTACAGCAGGGAATCCACCAGATCAGAAAGGGGCTTCAATTGCTTACGAGGCTCCTCTCACAAGACAAATGCTCCACTAGACATGGTATCTCATAAGATTAGCTGAAGCCTTCTGGGGGAAGGAAAGCAGCCTAGTTCTCAGGAGCACTATCTAAATATATAAATATACTAACCATATACTATATACTAAAACATATAAACAGTACTAACTACTCAACACCTATAAATGCACCTTTTGGGTCTCCTTTTTCTTTTTTTAAAGCAGCCATTAAGGCAAAACTTGAACTCTCATTTTCTCTCCTACTTCCCCTTCTCCTTTCTCTGGCTATTGTCTACTAGGATTTATTCTGCAAAGTTACAATTTGTCAGTTAACTCTGGCTCCCAAAAGTTCAAAAAACTCCACAGCACAAACTCAGCAAGAAAGCTCTGTATGCTGAGATGCAATACTGTCATAAATGCACAAGTCGGGAGCTTTGTTTAACAAAACACATGAACAAAAACTTGAATATAAACAGTGATAGGATCTGGAAGTAGTTTGTTCCCTAAGGGTTCATGTGCTGAAAGCTTGGTTGCAGTACGGTGGTGTGAAAGCTGATGAAATTTTGGGTGTGTGGTTTCTACTATATTATATAAGGCTAGGTGCTGCCCCTGGGAAGGGATTTAGGTAGTTCTTGGAGAGGACAACTATCAAAGCCTGAGTCTGGCCTCTATCAGTTCTCTAACCTAGCTTAACTGTTATGTGACTGGTTCTCCACGCCTCCCCAACTCTCAATCTTGCCATGCACTATGATGTGACATAGCCAATAGGGACCTCACTAGAACTGAGCCAGTGTCAGCTCCATGCCCCTGAACCTTCAGAACCGTGAACTAATTAAGCCTCTCCTTTGAATACTAAGTTAGATCCTTTAGGTATTTCATTCTAGCATGTTAAAAAGCTGATCGACAAAAGCAGAAATTTACCAAGCAGATAGAGTAGGACAAAGCCCCAACATTCCCACAGAAGGAGTAGCTAGGATAAAGTACTCCATTAGAAAACACAATAGTCGGTTTTGAAAAAATTCATTCATTTCAGATTAAACTGAATTGAAGTCCCAATTCTAGTAGCAAGGTCCTAGTTAAGGCTTTTAACATCCAAGTTTTCCTTATGTAAGAGTTGGACTAGATGATACTAACAATGTCAAAATTCAGCATACAAAGTAATGAACTTTATCATGAAATTTCACACATATCTATCAATATACTTTGTTCTAACTGGTCCTTTTTCCACTGCACCTCACTGGTTCCTTTCCTTTCTCCAATGTCCTCCCTTTGCATTCATGTCCTATGGCTCCTATTACCCTATCTTTGCCCCCATTCCCTTCCAATTTCTTCCTTTCTTCTCAAGATCTCCCTTCTGGTTCCATGGCCTACACACAATTTTAAATGTTTTACATGTGAGAGAAAACAGTACTCGTCTTTCTAAGATTTGCTTACTTAACATAATGATTTACAGTTCCACTCACTTCTCCGCAAATGTTATAATTGCACTTTTCTTTATGACTGTATAAATTCTATTCTAAGCACGCACATGTGGTGATATTGTGTTCCCCAAAATATTGTGCACCCTAATAAACTTATCTGGGGTCAGAGAACAGAACAGCCACTAGATACAAAGGCCAGAAAATTGTGGTACACATGCCTTTAATCCTATCACTTGGGAGGCAGAGATCCACCTGGATCTCTGTGAGTTTAAAGCCACACTGGAAACAGCCAGGCATGGTGACTCACGCCTTTAATCCCAGGAAGTGATGGCAGAAAGCAGAAAGGTATTTAAAGCGTGAGGACGAGGAACTAGAGCTGGTTAAGCTTTTAGGCTTCTGAGCAACAGTTCAGCTGAGATTCATTCTGGATGAGAACCGAGAGGCTTCTAGTCTGAGGAAACAGGATCAGCTGAGGAACTGGCAAGGTGAGGTGGCTGTGGCTTGTTCTGCTTCTCTGATCTTTCAGCATTCACCCCAGTAACTGGCCTCAGGTTTGATTTTATTAATAAGACTCTTTAAGATTCCTGCTACTGGTTTCCCTCAATGGACTGTAACTTGGGATATGTAAGTCAAATCTCTTCCTCCTCAATTTGCCTTTGGTCATGGTGTTTCAACACAGTAATAATAACCCTAACTAAGAAACCATGACAGTCACAATATTATATAATTCAATAAACTACACTCCTATTTTACTAGTCCAAATAAGTAACAGAAAGGGACTAACAGCCAAGTCACAATACGTTTATAGATCAAATAGCTAAAAATCAAGATACACTGGGACAACATTTACATGACAAAAAAATTCCTTAATTTATAGGACTCGCACAATTTGTAAATGGGCCAACTAGCTAATTTTAAAAAATGAACAACAGGTACAAATAAGAAATGAGAATCCAATCAGAAAGAGTAAGGCAGGAGGAACCTAAATTCAAGGCCAGCCTAGACTACAGAGCAAGTTCCAGGACAGACTGGACTAAAAAACAAGACCCAAAACCAAAGAAGGAGAGCACAGGACAGGGAAGAAAAAGAAAAACAAGCAGGGAAAGAATACAAACGGCCAATAATGTTCTAAATTGTTCAATTTTTAATGAAATACAAATTAAAGCAACATACATTTTTTAATCTATCCAATGGTAAAACCAAAAAGTTTAGTGATACTCAGGACTGTTCATAGTGCATTGTCCATGTGTACCTAAATCCATGAAACTTTTTAGACTCAAAATATGGATCTATTCCCAAAAGTTGTTAAAACACAAACATGATCACTATAATATTGTTTAGTGCAAAAACTGGAAATAAAAGGCTTATCATAGATATTTATAACATACCCATGCAATAAAATATCATGCACCATTTCAGAGTAATTAATTAATTTCAATATATAGCATCTTTAAGATAAATTAAGGAATTAAGGAGAGCAAGTAAAGAGTGTTTAAAAAACTTTTAAGTGGGGGGAAATGGATAAGTGAATGATTTCCAAAGTTTTTCTGATATGAACTACACAAACCCCTTTAGATGGCTAATTTTGTTCACAGAGGCTGGGAGGAGAGGTCTTCATCTTTTAGTCCCAATTGCTACACTTTCAAATCTGTGCCTGAAGTAATCTGCCTCCCGTACCCCACATGCATGCGTGCGTGTGCTTATGAAGGCCAGGAGTTGGTGATGGGTGTCTTCCTTAAACCCAGAACTTGCTGATTCAGCTAATCTAGCTAGCCAGCTTTTTCCAGAGATCCTGTCTCTGCATCCTGGGTGCTGAAGCTCTGAACTCTAGTCCTCAGGCTTGGACAAGAAGTACTTATCCACTGAGCCATCTCCCTAAGCCCCTCATTTTACTTCTTAAGATTATTAGGATAGTAGGATTATGAACTAATTTTTGTCTTCTGTATATTTTTGTTGAAAGATCCTTTGCTATTATTTCATCTGAGAAAAAGACAAAGTACAATAGAAAGATAAATATTTATATTGTACTAAATTTTCTGTTTTTACTGATAGCATTTCTATTTCCTAAAAGCTGATACAAGCTTTCTTACAGGCTCACCACCCAAGCTGTTGAAAGAAAAACACTGCTAATTTAAAAACGTTTAAAAAAGTAAACAAAATGACATAAAACAACAAATGCAAGATGACTACATCTGGACCACTTTAAAACTGCCTACTCCCCGCCCCCCCTTTTTTGTTTTTTTTTTAGAAAAGTGAAAAAAGATCTAGATTAGATTCGCTACATTTCTTGGATTCAATGGATCCAATCTTTTACATGGTGCACAACTGTTGCTTCCCAAGCCTATTAGAGTGTCAAAGGCTGATGTAATTAGAATGGGGTTGGAGAGAAACCACATAGAAAGGGAAGTTAGAGACCTAGTGTATAGTGTTTCACAGCCGGTGAAACAGAAGTGCACGTAAACAAGAGAGGACATGTATTAGAGCTGGTAGAGCTGCTGACGTCTACGGGCTACTCACCAGCACAACTCACAAGCACTCCCCCAAGGAACCTTGGATCCTCAAAGGCTATGGTAGAGTATATCTCTAAATAGCCTCAAGGGACCATTACCATCCTGCCCTACTCTTTAATTTTTATGGACACAGTAACAACATATCCCCTTAGCTATCTGAGATTGTTTAGAAGTGAAGGCCAAGAGCATGTTAAGAGGTTAATATCAAGGAATTTTGAAAGCCCTTCATAACCTGTGAAAGTGAGTTCAGATCTCAGTCCTACTACCCACTCGAGAGCTTCACGATCTTGGGCAAATTACTTACCTTACCTCTAAAATGTCTAAAATTATACTCATGGGTTGATGTGATAATAATATCTGTATATTACATCACAATAGTCAAATATATAAAATGTTAAGAACATACTCTTTTTTAAAGTGTTAAGCAATTATGAATAGGAATCTCAGTAATTTAGTTATCCATTTCTTCCTAGGGCTAACACACAATATTGTTTTTTTCTGGATTGTTGTTCAGGATTACAACTACAAACATAAGTAACAAGCTTATGATTATAAAAAAAAATTCCACAAGTTACCAAATAATCATCTTGCAGACACATACTGTACAAGACAGTTTGGTGAGAATTTAAGTTTACCAGATACTTGCCTTTATGCTAATTATTTCTAAACTGTTGCACGTAAATAAAAAGCCCTCTCTGTCTACATTCATTGTCAGGACTAAGTTCTTCTAGCAAGCCTCTTATTTTCTTAATGGGCTGACTCTAAGCCTTAGTAAGCTAAGAAAAATGGAAAAAACACAACTACTTCAAAGCAGACTGATACAGCTTTTAAAAAAATGTGTATGCTTTAGATTCAGAGAGCCTTTGATTTAAACCCAAGTTGGGCTAGTAGTCTGCAACCTTGTCAAATGAACTCCTCCAAATCTTAATTTCCTCATTCTTAAATGCAAAAGAAATAGGATGGTAAAAAAAAATTTGAAAATGAGTAAAAAAAAAAAAAAAATCGCAGAGTGCTTTCTACTACTGTGTAACATACAAACTAACCAGTGAATGGTAATTACTATTACATAACAGTGAGGTTTATTAAAATCATAGCTAAGGGGAAGAATTTCTTACTAGGAACATAGACTTTAATGTGTGAAACTCCTTCGGGTTATCCTGGAGCTGTGAAGATGAAAAAGAACATAGCATCTAATACCCAGAGGCTCGGGGCCTAACGGAGGACAAACACACAGCAAAATCACAGTGACCTGACAAATGAAACAGCATTAAGAAGCTGAGTTCCCTTTCAAGTTGAAATGTTTCCTGGAAGAGGTGATAGTTAGGCTAAGAGGACAAACATGAGTTCACCAGCTTGGAGACTAACTTGTGAAGCTGACTTGGCCAAACAGGGCTTAAGTGCACATGGACTACTGCAAGAAATACAAGTCAGGGTCTGGAATAGAGCTTCCAGACAGGTGAGAAAAACAATCCCTCAACACATCACAATGGCCCAGTAGACCAAAAGAAAGAGGAGCTGGAAGTGACACAGAGTCACAAGACGTAGACTCTACCATCAAGTTAGAGAAGGAAGTTCACTGAGAAAAAGAACACACTTAAATAAATCCTGATCCCTTCAGTTAACTAAGATGAGCAGGATGGGGACTGGGCAAAGCAAGAAAACGGAGTATGGGCTGACTTGAAGTGGTGCTAGGACTGGAGAGTGAAGCAAGGTAGTCTTGACAACCCTCAGATATGGAGGGAAATCCCCCAGTTTCCAGTTGGGATGAATGGTTCGGTTATGAAGTTAACAGGGAGTCAAGCATGCTATATTGTAACTACATTCAGTTAGTCTTACCAATGTTTTGTATTTCCAATCACTTAGGTTTGAGCAGGACAGGAAAAACAAAGACAACTCATTTTGAGAGAGTAGTATGGTGTTCCACTACTGGTTGATGTATTATTCTTTTACCCTCCATTGAAAGAGGCTGTGATTCAGGCTTTGGTCTGCTACTAGCTAAGGCAGTTCAGAAAGCAGCATGTCTTAAGCATCCATCCACAACTAAGCAGATCAAATACACATGAAAAGTCTAAATTGTGATGCCATTAAATGGAGAAAAGACTATCAGCCTTGTATAATGATGTGGTTGTTTTAAAACAATCAAAACCCCCAAAACTGCTTCTGCTTGCCTCCTAACACAGGCCTATGAAGCAGGACACCACTGCTCACACCTTTTAAGAACTGAAATCTCGACCACAGGCTCACACTTTTGGAAGAGGACCAAGATGCTCACAATTGTCATAAAATTATACTTTCAGAAAATAATTTTAAATAATATTAAGTTCTTTTTATAATTAAAAAGGTGTAGTTTTAAGGTCCAAAGGCAGGTTAGCTTAGAACTTTTCAAGTCCCTCACAAAGTGAATTTATTTCTATTAATTTGGGTTTCGACTTGAATTTGGCTTTCTTAATCCTATTTTTTCTTTTACCCTCAAATACAGCATGAGTAGACTGCAGTACTATTTACTACACACATACAGACTCCAGATGAAATCAATGGAGTACCCAAATAAAATGCTTTTGAAAAACTCCTCCGACTTCCTAACCACTCCAGATGCCAAATGACAACCTTATCACCCGAAGCGAGTACTAAACACATACACATATATGTATGTGTGTTGGAGGAGAGGGAAAAGGCCACACCCAAAGTTAAGACTTCACAGTGAAGTGACACCAAGTTCCAGGAATTGAACTGCGGCTCTTTGGGGGCACTCACTAACTTTCACGGTTAACGAATGTCTCTGGATTCTTTCCATTCCCACCAGGCCCCAAGTTCAAGAAAGAAATCGTTCCGGATTCTAACTGCTTAGGGTTACTTCTCAGTAACCCGCAAGCTCAAGATGGAGAACCGCCTCATTCAAAGAAAGATTCCAGTAACTGGTCTCTTCAACGACCGAGAGAGACTAACTACCAGGGCGCCAGTTACCCGAGGGGGGAGGGGGGGGTCAGAAAGGCCACAGCCGCCGTAGCAACACAGCGGCTCCCTGGCACCGATCGGCCACAGAGGTCCAGGCCCTTCGGCCTCCAGGAGTCTCCCCCGCCTCCCCCTGGGCTTCGCGGCCACGCCACCCCAGCGCATCCCCAGCTCACCTTGGCCACATAGTCCTTCACCTCATCCAAGTCTCCGTTTTTCAGGGCCCACATGAACTCCTTGTCGCACATCACTGCAGCGGGTGGGCCGGCAGGCCGGGCAGAAGTGGCGGGTACGCCCGACGAGGGGACACGAGGAAACGACGCGCCTCAGGCCGCCGCGTGGGCGAGGCTGCGGGCCGCAACGACCGTTGGGGCGGGAGAAAGTTCTTTTGCAGCCGCTGGGCCCAGCCGAACAGGTTCCGCCTGGCTGGGGAGAAGCAGGACGTTTGCACTTCCGGTTCACGCCCCGCTAGGACCCGCCTGCGACTTCCTCTTCCTCTTCCTCTCCACGGAACGCCCGGCTCTGGACCCCGCCCCGGCTGCTTACCTCGGGAGGGCCAATTGTGCGCAGACTCAGTGTCCGGGCTTGCGGGCGCAGAGAAGAGGAGGGGCGTGGTCCAGTGGGCGGGGCCGGGAGGCTGAGTGACAGAGATCCCGGAGGTCACGAACGTCAGGGGTTAAAGCTGGGAAGGTTACAATGTTTTGGGTGAGATTAGAACATTTCCACTCCACTACAGAAGGGAAAATGTTAGTATTCGAGGGCTCACTTTCTAATAATGCCAAGAAGTGTTTACTTTAGATCGTCTCCGTCTCTTTTTACCACTTTAAATCATTAACAAAAGAGAAACGAAACAAGCCACTCTCAAAAAATTGAGAATTTCATCTATACATATAACGTATTTTGATCAAATCCATTCCCTATTTTCTCCTCTCCTTTCTCTGCTCATTCCACCACCACTTTTCCTTCCCAATTATATGCCCACTCTCTTAAAAAAACCTTATTTTTATTTATATATTGTGTTTTTCCTGGATGTTTGTATTTATGTGCATCACATGTGTGCTGCTGCCCAAGGAGGCAAGGAGAGGCATCAGATCTCAGGGAGCTGAAGTTACAGACTGTTGTGAGCCTCCATATGGACCATGCTGGAAACCAAACCTGGGTCCTCTGCAAGAGCAGCAAATGCTCTTAAGCATTGAGCCATCTCTCCATCACTCCTTTCTCTCTCTCTCTCTCTCTCTCTCTCTCTCTCTCTCTCTCTCTCTCTCTCTCTCTCTCTCTCTCTCTCTCTCCTCTCTCTCTCTCAGCCCACTGGGTCCATTTTGTGCTTCCTGTGTGTGCATGCATGCATGCAGGACCTGCTTTTTTTAGCCTTGAGGCCTCAAACTGAATTCCTGTTCTTAGACATCTTTGACTGGGTAGGGCTCTATCCTTTCTCGTCTCCCTCCCCATTACCATCCTGCCTTTTCTCCTTCCTTTCCTCAACTATGCAGTATTATTTGGGACTCAAGACCCTGCTATCCACCAGAAGGAAATAAAAAGGAAAGAATAAAGCAATTTTTGCTCAGAAGGAAATCTTCAACACACAGTTAAGACAACAATGTCAATATGTTTATGTTTTCAATTGTTTACTTAGGTGCATATGTGCAGATCTATGTAGATGGAAATGAGTGTGCTACAGCATCCATGTGGAAGTCAGAGGTCGACTCGTGGGAAGAGTTTGTTACTTCTACTACATGGGTGCTGGGGATTGAACTTAGGTCATCATCAGGCTCTGCTGCCCGAATCTTTATGGTTAGAGCCATCTTGCCGACTCACCCATGTGACTTTAGCACATTAGTACTATGCATTACGTTCCGTGGTGGAAACGCTCATTGTGTGATGGGGGTGGAAAGCTAACTCATTTTCCTGTCTAACAAGTGACACCTAACATGTTGAGTGTAATTTGCATTAAAAATTTGTGTGGTTTAAAAAGCATTCACTTTTTAATTGGTGGATACTATCTTATAATCTTAATGATTCAAACATAAGTGTGTACCAAGGAGCATTGAGAAAAAAAATCTTACTGGAACTATTATGCATGTTGGATATTATTATCATTCAGTAAATAATTAAACCAAACGAGTTTACTCCTGTTCCACAAAGTACAGAGGTTGAAAGCACAGAGTGGAGTGAAATGCATAGGTTTTTAAATATAAGATGCGCTCTGACTGATTTTGTGTCATCTCCAAGTTATTTAACCCCTTTTGCCTCAAATTTTGCAGCAGAACAAGGCTGTTTGGTGAGTATGTGTGCATTTGCTATCATTTAGTAACAACCGATAAAGACTTCCCACCACAAAGAAAACCTCTGAATAACTGTCAACTGCTTATGTTGTTATACTTTTCATTTTGGCTCTGATGGTTGAGAGTATAAAACCACATGTCCATCAGTGACACCTCTCTGGAAGGAAACTCCAGTAAAAACAATGTGAGGCAAAATTTGATTCCTCACAAACTTTCCCAAGTGATCTCTGAGTTACAGGACATGGCAACTCTTGGTTCATCACTAACCAAGACTTCTATGTGATCTACTTTTACATCCAGCATTTCATGAGATTGTCTCAAGCTTAGTATGTTTAAAACGGAATCTTGTCTCATAGATTATAAACTTCAATAACTCTCTATTCTTCCTGGTTCTATAAATGGCCTTACCGACCACCCAGTCACCAAAACCAGAAACTTGAAAGTCACAATGCCTCCAGCTATTCCCAGCTTTCTCCTAATCCAACCTTTGAAGTCCCTCAAAATACTTCGGAATTGGTTGACTTGTAGAATTCAGTACTGACCCATACGTTCACCCAAGCTGCCATCTCTGTCTGCTACAGAGGTAGCTCTAGCAGATCCCAGTTTTGCTTTCATCCTGTTCCAGGTAACTTTTTTTTTCCACACAAAGCGTTGCTGTTTTAAAGCTCAAATACAGCACTCACTCCTTGTTTTAAGTGTTGAGCCGCTTCCGAGAGTACATCCTGTTTGCTGTGTCCATCAGATCAGGGCCCCTGTGGTCATCCCTGGAAAGCCTGATCCCATGACACTCCTCCCCCCACTGCTTCTTGAGGTTTTAATCTCACCTTTTGTCTTTTTCAGGAAAAGCCATGCACACTCCAGCCTATGGCCTTCACGTGTGTTATTTCCTGTCTAGGATTCTAAATCTTGCCGGCTTGGAATTCGCTTGCAGATGTTACCTTGAAGCAAGCCTTTTAAACTACTCACTTCAGTCATATAGCTCCCCCCCCCCCCCCGCCCCCCCACAATTTGCCAAGTCACAGTGTTTACCCAAAGATTTTCATTACTTTTTACTTACCTATTTTGGAAGGTCTTTACAGCATTCAATAAATGCTTCCTTTTATCTGTCAATACCATTCTAGGTGCAAGAGAGAATTGCTCTTCCTGGATTCTTTGTAGCTGAGTAAGGTCATAGAACTAATTTTAGACTATTACTACGAGTACAAGTAATACGAGTCACTTCTAGGCTGGCTGGTTCAAGACTCTTCAGAACCCAGTTTTCCCTTCTGCTGTAGCAATGAACAACACTTCAGACAGTGACTACAAGGTAGCTGGGGGTCCTGGAAGAGCATATGCACAGAGCTTGCCCCAGCCTATGCTGAATGTGTAATATGAACGAAATGACTCGTTGTTTTAAACCACTGAGACTTGGATTCTTTCCTGGAGCAGCACTGAGCCAATCTTGATTAGTACAGAACTAATTTCCAGTTTGAAGAAGTGGCTGGAACAAAAGCAGTGAATGAATTACTCTGGCTTAAGGACCAGGGAGTACACAGAAAAGGAAGTGATAGAAGTCATGAGGATGGGGATTCACATTCACAGGAGCAAAAGATTGGGAAGCACTGTCATGAGAACGGTGCAGTCTGGAGGCGGATGATGTAATCCATAGGCTTGTAGCTGTAGTGGAGGAAGCTGGCACTCAGAGCACAGTTCTCCGTGTTGGTAAATAGTGATTACATAAAAACAGTGCAGGGAAAGTTCAGCTTGGAAAGTAACTGTCCAGTTTGCAAATAAAAATGCAAGTGAGCCTAAGGGACGCCTCAGCAGTTAAGGGTATGTACTGCCCTTGGAGCAGGGAGTTCAGGTCCCAACATCCAGTTTGGGCAGCTTGTAACTAACTGCCTGTAACTCCAGCTCCAGCGATCCAGTGCCCTTTTCCGTCCTTCACTGTCACTGGCACTCATATGTACATTCCCACACACAGACACAGACATATACACATAGCTAAAAATAAAAAAATTGAAAAATGAAGTCGATTATAGGGAGTCCAAAAATATGGAAATATGAACAACTAGAAGAAACAAGTGATTTTTTACGTTTAATTATTAAAAATAAGCAAAAAAGAGAGGAGATAGAAGAGGCGGGGGAGAGAGAGGGCAACAAAGGCTGATTAGCATGTAAACTTGAGGACGGAACACATTCTAGATTGAAGTAGTATTTCAGTGAAACCTTTCAGTAGTACAAAATAGCACATGTATTGCTAGCCCAATAGGATGAAAGACAAGAAAGAAATAAGCAAGGAATGACAATGGCTGGGATTAGGACACATAGAGCTCACTTGGATCAACTGTAGAAGTAGCTGACTGAAGTTCTGAGAGTGAGGCCAAAATACCTGTCGTCATATTTATAGGAAACTGTGGATAGTCTTGAAATGACTCGGGGCCTCTTCCTTTGTGTATAGGAAGTTTGAGAAAGTTGCTTGAACTCTAAGAAGCACATATTCTCTGAAACTTACTCAAGATGACAAGTGAGGTCAGAGAAAAGAGCCCTTCAGAAGGGGATAGCTAAGAACAGCCCAAAGCCATGACCTGCAGGAGGAAGGTGTTATAGATTCGAACAGGGGCTTAATCAAAGACCATCCCCTCCCCCAAGGGGCTCCTTGCAACTCCTGTGCAAGGTTGCAAAATAGCCACAGACTATGATTGGTGTCTCTGCCCCACTCTTCCTCTTTCTGAATGGGAGTGGTTATTGTGGTTATCATGTTCCCACATATATCTGTATACTAGGTTCAGGGGAATGATACTTTTGTTACTCAGTTCGTATGTCTCCAGATCAACAAAAGGCATACAAACCCTATTGTGAGACCCTGGAAGTTGAGTTTGATAACTCTGTTGTCCTGTGTGTTTTTGTAGTTCTGAAGATTTGAATTCAGGGTCTTTTCACATGCTGGCAAAGCACTCTACCACTGAGCTATGTTACCCAGCAAGCTTGATGCTCTAATAGCATAAAACTTTTTGGGTTATTTTCCTCAGAAGACATTATATATTTATTTTGCATGTGAGAAAATGCATAACCCCAACATCTAAGGACCAGAAGGGCAAACTGATTATCAATAGTTTTTGATCTTGCTTCCTCCTTTGGGGAGGTCACTTTTTGGTCCTTAAGGCTTAAGTGGGCACTTGTGAGTAGTTCTTGCAAATGAGATGTGAACATTTAACATTTAAGAAAACAACTAAGCATTTGATAGGCATTGTGCGTTTTTGTAGCACTCTTTTCCAAATACAGTGGCAACCCTCGACCCAGGTTCTGGAGTAACCATGTCAAGAAGATTCCCTTGTTACCCATAATAGACATGTAATATCATTGAGGAATGTTTTGTATTGAATGCCACTAAAATTTCAGGCATTGTATGCCATAGTGAAATAACACAGTTCATCTTGAATAATAAAACTACTGCTTATCTATCTCTTGCATTACGGTGAATGATGCCATAATATACTACAGGATAGATGTTGTTCGACACCCCAGCCTCTAGGCTTTGGGCTCAAGGGCACAACCCTGTGCCCCCACACCACCACCCATTGCAGTCCCAGTTTCAGGCCAGCAGGCAGGTATCCTGCAGGCAGGTCAGACTACCACCATCCCCCACCAGACCCTGTAACCTACAAGCCCCACCCCTCCCAAACCCACCTACCCTCTGAGACTACAGTTGCTCCCTGAGACAGAGCCCACCAGTGCTGATTGGACTAAGAGCTGCTCCCTGAGACACAGAATCCATCAGCACCGATTGGACTAAGATCTCCAATTAGACCAAGAACTCCCATTGGACCAAGAGTATCTATTGGACCAAGAAAGGCTCCCTCAGACACAGACACTGCTTGTACCAAGTGGAGGAAGAGATGGGTAGATGTCAGTGCAAAAATACAGTTAGCAACATAATGACCAATATGGCACCATCAGAACCTAGTAGTTCTACATCAGCAAGACCTGAACATTCCAAAGCAGAAGAAGCAAAAGAAATTGACCTTCAAATGACTGTAAAAAGATGATAGAGGCCTTTAAAGAGGAAATGAAAATTTCCTTTAAAGAAATCAAAGAAAAGACAAACAAAAAATTAGAAGAAATCAATAAATCCCTTAAAGAAAACCAAGAAAAAGCAATTAAACAGGTGAAGGAAATAGTTTGAGATTTGAAAAATGAAATAGAGATAATAAAGAAGACAGAAACTGAGGGAATGCTGGAAATGGAAAATCTGAGTAAATGAACAGGAACTACAAATGCAAGCACAACCAACAGAATGCAACAGATGTAAGTTGAAGATATGATAGAGGAAATAGATTTGTCAGTAAAAGAAAACACTAAAGCCAACAAAGTCATAACACAAAACATCCAGGAAATTTGGGATATCATGACAAGGCCAAACCTAAGAATAATAGGGATAGAAGAAGGAGAAGAATACCAACTCAAAGGCACAGAAAATATATTCAACAAAATCATAGAAGAAAACTTTCCCAACCTAAAGAAGGAATGCTTATGAAGATACAAGAAGCTTACAGAACACCAAATAGACTGGATCCAAAAAAAGTCCCCTCATCACATAATAATCAAACCACTAGACTTACAGAATAAAGAAAAAATAGTAAGAGCTGCAAAGGAAAAGGGCCAAGTAACATATAAAGGCAAACCCATCAGAATAACACCTGACTTCTCAGTGGAGACTCTGAAAGCCAGAAGGTCCTGGACAGACGTTATGCAGACACTAAAAGACCATGGATGCCAACTCAGAGTATTATACCCAGCAAAACTCTCAATCACCATAGACAGAGTAAACAAAATATTCCATGATAAAATCAGATTTAAACAATACCTATTCACAAATCCAGCCCTTCAGAAAGCACTAGAAGGAAAAATCCAACCTAAGGAAGTTAGATACACCCATGAAAACACAGGCAATAGATAATCCCACACCAGCAAATACCAAAGAAAGGAAACACAACACTAACACCAAAAATTAACAGGAATTAACAATCACTGGTCATTAATATCCATTAATATCCATGGTCTCAATTCACCTATAAAAAGACACAGGCTGACAGAATGGATATGAAAACAGGATCCATCCTTCTGCTGCACACAAGAAACACACTTCAACTTCAAAGACAGACACAATCTCAGAATAAGAGGCTGGGAAAAGACTTTCCAATCAAATGAACTTAAGAAGCAAGCTGGTATAGCTATCCCAATATCTAATAAAATAGATTTCAAACTAAAATCAATCGAAAGAGATCAGGAAGGACATTACATATTTATCACAGGGAAAATTCATTAAGATGAAGTCTCAATTCTGAACATTTATGTTCCAAATACAAGTGCACCCACATTTGTAAAAGAAACATTACTAATGCTTAAATCACACGTCAAACCCCACACACTAGTAGTGGGATATTTCAACACCCCACTCTCACCAATGGACAGGTTTGCCAGACAGAAACTTAACAGAGAAATAAGGGAACTAACAGACATTATGACTCAGCTGGACTTAATAGATATCTACAGAACATTTCACCCTAACACAAAAGAATATACTTTCTTCTCAGCACCCCATGGAACTTCTCTAAAATCAACACATGCTCAGTCACAAAGCAAATCTCAACAGATACAAAAAAAAATTGAAATAACCTTCTGTATTTTATCGGACCACCATGGCTTAAAGTTAGATTTCAACAACACAAATTACAGAAAGCCTACAAACTCATGGAAACTGAATAATGCCCAAATGAATCACCAATGGATCAAGGAAGAAATAAAGAAAGAAATTAAAGATTTCCTAGAATACAATGAAAATGAATATACAACATACCCAAACTTATGGAACACAATGAAAGTGGTGCTAAGAGGAAAATTCACAGCACTAAATGCCCACATAAAGAAGATGGAGAAATCTCACACTAGTGACTTAACAGCATACCTGAAAGCTCTAGAACAAAATGAAGCAAAGTCACCCAGGAGGAATAGACACCAGGAAATAATCAAACTGAGAGCTGAAATTAATAAAATAGAAACAAAGAGAACAATGCAAAGAATCAATGAAACAAAGAGTTGGTTCTTTGAGAAAATCAACAAGATAGACAAGCCCTTATTGAAACTGACCAAAAGGCAGGGAGAATATCCAAATTAACAAAATCAGAAATGAAAAGGGAGATATAGCAATAGACAACGAGGAAATCCAGAGAACTATCAGGTCATACTTCAAAAACCTGTACCCCACAAAATTGGAAAATCTGAAAGAAATAGACAATTGTCTGGATAGGTACCACATACCAAAGTTAAATCAAGACCAGATAAATTATTTAAATAGGCCAATAACCCCTAAGGAAATAGAAACAGACATTAAAAGTTTCCCAGCCCCCCAAAAAAAGTCCCAGATCAGATGGTTTCAGCACAGAATTCTACCAGAATTTCAAAGAAGAGCTAATACCAATACTCTTCAAATTGTTTCATACAATAGAAACAGAAAGAATATTACCAAACTCTTTATGAGGCTACAGTTACCCTGATACCCAAACCACACAAAGATGCAACAAAGAAAGAGAATTACAGACCAATCTCCCTCATGAACATTGGTGCAAAAATACTCAATAAAATATTGGCAAACCAAATCCAAGAATACATCAAAAAAATTATCCACCATGATCAAGTAGGCTTTATCCCAGAGAAGCAAGGATGGTTCAACATATGAAAATCTGTCAATGTAATACACCATTTAAACAAACTGAAAGAAAAGAAACCACATGGTCATCTCATTAGATGCTGAAAAAGCCTTTGACAAAATCCAACACCCCTTCATGACAAAGGTCCTATAGAGATCAGGAATACAAGGAACATACCTAAACATAATAAAGGCAATTTACACCAAGCTGACAGACAACATCAAATTAAATGGAAAGAAACTCAAAGCGATTCCACTAAAATCAGGAACAGGACAAGGCTGTCCACTCTCCCCATATTTATTCAATATAGTATTTGAAGTTCTAGCTAGAGCAATAAGGCAACAAAAGGAGATTGAGGGGATAGAAATTGGAAAGGAAGAAGTCAAACTTTCCCTATTTGCAGATGATATGATAGTATACATAAGTGACCCCCGAAATTCTACCAGGGAACTCTTACAGTTGATAAACTCCTTCAGTAATGTGACAGGATACAAGATTAACTCAAAAAAATCAGTAGCCCTCCTATATACAAATGATAAACGGGCTGAGAAAGAAATCAGAGAAACATCTCCCTTTACAATAACCACAAATAATATAAAATATCTTGGGGTAACTCTAACTAAGCAAGTGAAAGACCTGTATGATAAGAACTTTAAGTCTCTGAAGAAAGAAATTGAAGAAGATATCAGAAAATGGAAAGATTGCCCATGCTCATGGATAGGTAGGATTTACATAGTAAAAATGACAATCTTACCAAAAGCAATCTACAGATTCAATGCAATCCCCATCAAAATCCCAACACAATTCTTCACAGACCTAGAAAGAACAATACTCAACTTCATATGGAAAAACAAAAAACCTAGGATAGCTAAAAGAATCCTGTACAATAAAGTAACCTCTGGAGGCATCACGATCTCTGATCTCAAGTTCTACTATAGAGCTATAGTAATAAAAACAGTTTGGTACTGGCATAAAAACTGACATGTGGACCAATGGAATCAAATTGAAGACCCTGACATTAATCTGCACACCTATGAATACCTGATTTTTGACAAAGAAACCAAAACTATACAATGGAAAAAAGAAAGCATCTTCAACAAGCTGGCATAACTGGATGTTAACACGCAGAAGATTGCAAATAGATCCATATCTGTCACCATGCACAAAACTCAAGTCCAAGTGGATCAAAGACCCCAACATAATTCAGTTACACTGAACTTGATAGAAGAGAAAGTAGGAAGTAGTCTGGAATGCATTGGCACAGGAGACCACTTCCTAAATAAAACACCAGTAGCACAGACACTGAGAGCAACAATTAATAAATGGGATCTCCTGAAATTGAGAAGCTTTTCTGGGGCAAAGGACATGGTCAATAACACAAAATGACAGCCTACAGAATGGGAAAAGATCTTCACCAACCCCACATCTGACAGAGGGCTGATCTCCAATATATATAAATTCAAGAAACTAGACATCAAAATACTGAACAATCCAATTAAAAAAGGGCTACAGAACTAAACAGAGAATTCTCAACAGAAGAATCTCAAATGGCTGAAAGACATTTAAGGAATTGCTCAACATCCTTAGTCATCAGGGAAATGCAAATCAAAACGACTCTGAAATACCATCTGACACCTTTCAGAATGGTTATGATCAAAAAACACTAATGACAGGTTATGTTGGAAAGGATGTGGAGAAAGGGGAACACCCCTCCACTGTTGGTGGGAATACAATCTGGTACAGCCACTCTGGAAATCAGTATGGCAATATCTCAGAAAATTGGGAATCAACCTACCTCAAGACCCAGCTATACCACTCTTGGGCATATACCCAAAGAATGCTCAATCATACCACAAGGACACATGCTCAACTATGTTCATAGCAGCATTACTCATAATAGCCAGAACCTGGAAACCACCTAGATGCCCCTCAACTGAAGAATGGATAAAGAAAATGTGGTACATATACACAATGGAGTACTACTCAGCAGTAAAAAACAATGATATCATGAAATTTGCAGGCAAATGGATGAAACTAGAAAATATCATCTTGAGTGAGGTAACTCAGACTCAGAAGGGCAAACATTGTATGTACTCATAAGTGGATACTAGATGTAAAGGAAAGGATAACCAGACTACAACCCACAGCTTCAGAGAAGCTATCTAACAAGGAGGACCCTAAGAGGGACACATATATCACCCAGTGAAGGAGAAATAGATGAGATCTACATGAGCAAACTGGGGGTGAGGAGGGGGTAATGGAAGGCAAGGGATGGGGTATGAGAACATAGAGGAACTGGAGGTTTGAGCTGGAACAGGGACAGAGTGGGAGAGCAAGGAAAGAGATACCATGATAAATAAAGACATCATAGGAATACAGAGAGACAGGGTGCTAGGGAGGTTCCCAGGAATCCACAAGGATGACCCCACCTTAGACTACTAGCAATAGTTGAGAGGATGCCTGAACGGGTCTATTCCGGTAATCAGATTAGTGAATACCCTAACTATCATCATAGAGCTTTCATCCAGTAACTGATGGAAGCAGATGCAGAGATCCACAGCTGGGCGCTAGGCCGGGCTCCAGGAGTCCAATTGATGAGAGAGAGGAGGGATTCTATGAGCAAGGGACATTGAGGTCATGATGGGAAAACGTTCAGAGACAGCCGGCCAAACCAGTGGAAACTCATGAACTGTGGACCAATAGCTGTGGAGCCCTCATGGGACTGGACTAGGCCCTCTGTATAGGTGAGACAGTTGTTTAGCTTGAACTGTTTAGGGGGCCCCCAGGCAGTGGGATCGGGATTCATCATTGGTGCATGAGCGGGCTTTTTGGAGCCCATTGCCTAGGGTGGAACACCTTGTACAGCCTTGGTGTAGCGGGGAGAGGCTTGGACCTGCCTCAACTGAATGTACCAGGCTCTGCTGACTCCCCATGGGAGACCTTGCCTTGGAGGAGGTGGGAATTGGGGGTAGGTAAGGGGGGAAGGCTGGGGAGCAGGAGGAGGGAGGAGAGGGGGATCTGTGGTTGGTATGTAAAATGAATAGAAATTTTCTTAATAATACTAATAAAAAAGATGTTGTTTGAATCTTAGATGGTATTACAATAAAAAACCCAGATCCAGATATTGGGGTGAAAACTGAATGATCAGAGAAGCTGAGCAAGCCACAGCCAACCTCACCTCTCCAACTCCTCAGCTGATCCTGTTTCCTCTGACTGAAAGCCTCAGAGTCTTCACCCAAAAGGGTCTCAGCTGAACTGCTTTAGTTCCTGTTTCCTCATGCCATATATACCTTTCTCTGCCCTGCTATCACTTCCTGGGATTAGAGGCGAGTGTTCTTCCTAGCACTGGGATTAAAGGTGTGTGCCACTACTGCCTGGCTCTGTTTCCAGTGTGGCCTTGAACTCACAGAGATCCAGACTGGATCTCTGCCTGCTGAATGATAAGATTAAGGGTGTGTGCCACCACTGCCTGACCTCTATGTCTAATCTAGTGGCTGGCTCTGTCCTCTGATCCTCAGGCAAGCTTTATTAGGGTACACAATATATCACCACAAGAAGATTAAAAAATACATTTGTCTCTCATAGTTTTGAAGGCCAGGAAGCCTAAGATCAGATGATAGTATGATTGAGTTCTGGTGAGGGTCCATTTTCCGATTGCCCTGGGAAAGGAGGGTAAAGAGAGAGGTAATATCATATTAAATATGATATTCCCCAAATTGTGGGCTTGTAGTTGATTTCTTCTTTATACTTGTATAAACTTTCTAATTTTTATAAGTAAGTTATAATTTTCTATCTATATAGGGTTACTTGAAGGACTTTATGATATTACGTTAAGTTTATAAAGACTGAGTAGAAAGAAGCAATGAAACAGGCCCAATTCTATTTGATCTTCAACATAATGCAAACTTAGAACAAATAATTCATATACTTTTATTCAGTACCCCAAACTGTGCTAGGAATCAGGAAGAAAGTGATGATTTCGAATAAGCGCTCTGTGGTGGTTTAAATGAGAATGACCATCTCTTAGGCTTATCATTGATGCAATGAAATACCATGAACAACACAACTTGAGGAGAAAAGCGCAACTTGAGAAGAAAAGAATTTATTTGGTTTATGCTTTCTCATCACCTTCAATGATTATTGAAAGAAGTCGAGACAGGAACTCAAAGAGGGCAGGAACCTAGAGGCAGGAGCTGATGCAGAGGCCATGGAAGACTGCTGCTTACTGACTTGTTCCCCCTGGCTTCCTCAGTCTCCTTTTTAAAATAGAACCCAGTACTACCATCCTAGGGGTGGTCCCAGAGACAATGGGCTAATACATTAATCCTTCATTAATCACATTAAGAAAATGTCCTACAGGCTTACCTACAGCCCAGTCTTATGGAGCCATTTTCTCAGTTGAGAAACTAGCTTGTGTCAAGTTGACATAAAACTAGCCAGTATAGCTCCACCTTCCCCCACTAGGCTCATGTGTTTGCATGCTTGCCTCTCACTTAGTGGAAATGTTTGGGAAGGATTAGGAGGAATGGCTTTATTGGAGTAGGTGTGGCTTTGAGGTTTCACAAAAGTCCACACCAAACCTTGTCTCCCTGCCTTTCTCTCTGCCTGCTGCTTGCACATCAGGATATAAGAGCTCTCAGCTACTGTTCCTGTGCCATGCCTGTCTGCTTCCTGCCATGATGATCATGGACTAACCCTCTAAAGCCCTCAATTAAATGCTTTCTTTTATAAGAGTTGCCTTGGTCACAGTGTCTCTTCACAGCAATAGAACAGTAACTAAAACAAGCTTCCCTCTCATGGAAGAAACAGAACAAACAAATATATTAGTAAGATAATTCAGCTCGGGTTAAGTGTTACGATGAAGCCTGAGAGGGCATGTTTGTGGGAGGCCAACATTAGCTATATAGAGTATTCAAAGAAGGCTTTGTCAGAGTGGGGACATCTAAGGTGAGACAAAGAGCAACTTGCCCAATTTTCTGCAGCAGAATGTTCCAGGCAGATGGAACAGCAATCACAAAGGTCAAGGTAAGCATCGACTTGGTGGAATCAGGGATTGGGCTGACTCTAACAGTAGAAATGAGTATGCAAAGAGTCAAGGCAAATTGTGATGATAATTTGGACCTGCTGAATTGTTGTAAGAAGAAAAACACACGTATAAAGTATTATTGATACTCTTCCAACATGACAAGAACAACCACAGTGCTGAAATAGCACTAAGACAACGTAGAAAGTCTATGTGAATACAGCCTTCAATTCCCCATTTATCTTAAATTCTCTTTAAGTCACATATATTATTATGTAGATATAGTATCCTGATCATTTTTTATAATTTTTATAATTTTATGTTTTAGGAAGAGCTGTAGTGTTTGGATGGGAAATGCCTCCTACAGGTTTAAGCATTTGAACAGCTGATCTCGTGTTGGTGGCACTGCTTGTGTGATTAGGGAACATTTAAGATGTGGAGGAAGTACATCACTGGGGACAGTTCTGAGAGTACATAGCCTCACTACACTTCTAGTTTACTCTTTTGGCTTCCTTCATGACCGCACGTGATCATTCTACTTCCTGCTCTGTTGGACTGCTGCCATACTTTCTTTATCATTAGGGAACCCCTCTCTGGAACCCTAAGCCATATCTTTGAAATGTTGTTTATGGTCAGGTATTTTATCAGAGCAACAGAAAAGTAAGTAATGCAGGTCCAAATGTATTGTTGTAGATGAAAACAGAACAAACAAGAAAGCAAGCTGCTTTCCCTGTTATTAGCCCACACCCATGAGGAATCACAGAAGTGCCAGTGCTAACCTTTGCTGGTGCCTGAGTTTTGGGTACAGTCTAGGTTGGAATACATTATCTCTGAAATGTTAAATTTGTATTCCCAAACTTACAGCTGAAAAGCCAAATGTGAAGCTGTTTCACACCGGTGACAATGATGACTGAAAGGGACCATGAAGAAGTACATTGGACTGATGGAATAAGAGTCTGAGGTGTAGCTGGCCAAGTTTGTCACATTGAACGGAGTCCATGGCACAACTAAAGGTCTCTTTAAAGAAGCTAGAATATCAGGTGACTGTTATTCAACAACATCTTTCTTCATGAGTCCATGATCACAGCAGCAGTAGAGAGACAGGGTAAAGCTGCTTGGACAAATCAGGAATAACATCCCCCAAACAAGCCTGGAGATGGAAAGAGTGGACTTTCTATTCAACTCACACATGGAAAACCATCTATATCTATAACTTCCTTGAACATAATAGTTCTGCAATGTCTTTTTTTTTAACTTACTAAAGAACACACATGTGGCAGGGGAACCATATTTTGTAAAAACAATATGTGAGCTACTAGAAAATGTAGACAAATAGACACTGATGTGTGTAACTGGGTAATTAATACTGCAATTCACCTGGTTCTGAGTAGATCAGTCCATTCCATAGTCTCTAAAGCAGTGTTTTGTGCTTCTTGTTCTGGGAGGTAACCCAGGGGAAGAAAGAGTAAAAGGTAGAGAGAATGGCTGTCCATGAAGCTTCATGCTTTACTGTCAACTCATTAATGCCTTCCCGTGTTCAACAGCAGAGTACTCTGATTCCCCTCCCCCATTCATAACTATATCACGTTTCTTCAGTGATTTATTTTCCTACTCAATGCTATACGGCAATGACCAGGGAGAAAATGAAGTACCTTGGGAAATCTGTGTTTAGATTCTGCAATGAACTCTAACTGAAAGATTTTGAGCTGCAGTGTTCTGTAGAAGAGTTTGGATGATTCTAGGAGTTTTAGAGAAATTTATTAACGGAAAAACAAGGTAACAATTCAAATTTCCATGAGTTTTGGTTTTATGAAGCAAACTGTCCAAGTCACCAATAAAAATGTCTCATAAATATTAAAATCAGGAAAAATATGCATCAGTGTGTATAATGATTTATATATAGTCAGGAACATATTTATGCTTTAAATATTATAAAATTTTGTTCTTTTTGTTTATTATTTCTTAGATCAATTTGATATAAAAATTTTCCTCATCCACAAACCATAATATTGTTCTTCTGAGAAATTTATTTTATGATGATTCATTTTATTTTCTATTCCTAGGCATCATACAGAAAAATTCTTAACTATGTCTTTTTTTTCTGGTAAATTTGAAGAAGGTTCAATTGTATAATAACTAATTCTCTATTATGTTCTTCTAGACATGCCTGAAGAGATTTACTGTCCATAGGGATGGGCCAGGTGAAATAAATAATGCATGTTCTAATAAGAGGTTATGGTTTTGTAAACAAATACCTGACTGATATGCTGTATAATGTGTTTGTTACAGAGGCTTAGATGTATTAACTATGTGGGAGAAAAGTATGGAAAGGAGTTGGGAAGGAAAAGAAAAATGATAAAAATATTCTATTGCTTTATAGGCTGTCAAACATTCTTATACCATTTTACCTGAACACCAGGCCTATAGGCGGAGTTTTTCTGTGTCTCAGCAGCTGCTCCCAAATAACCATTTAGAGACTTATTATTAATTATAAATGCTCAGCCGATAGCTCAGACTGGTTACTAGCTAACTCTTGTATTTTAAGTTAACCCATATTTCTTTTTTTAAATCTATATTTCTTATCTACACTCTACAATGTGGCAGTACCTTTTTTCAAAATGGTGTGTTCACCTTGCTTCTTTCTGCATCTCCTTCCAACTGAGAAAACCTCCTCTTCTTCCTCACACTCTTTTTTTCTGCAAGTCCCACCTAACCTCTACCTGTCCAGCTATTGGCCAGTCAGCTTCTTTATTAACCCAATCACAGTGACACATATTCACACAGTAAAGGAGGAAAGTATGGAAAGGAGTTGGGAAGGAAAAGAATAATGATGAAAATATTCTATTGCTTTATAGACTGTCAAACGTTCTTATAGTATTTTACCTGAAGACCAGGCCTGCGGTACCCAAAGTAGCCTGTGTTGTTATGTCATCTTGTAGGTGTGGAAATGAAGCATGGGGAGATCCTTCACTTTGCAAAGCTACAAGTGGTGGAAGTGGATGTTCATCTTGGCTTTAGTACTATAGTGGCAAAAAGCGGGCCAGACAAGCATGGAGTAGTGGGAACAGGACTGGAGTTTGTTAAAATCCCAGGTTCTAGTGCACATAACAAGTACAAATGCTTCAGAATTCTCAGAAGGGATCAGAGTACACTTTCATCTCTTTCAGTTCCAGGTTGGAGCATGAGGGTGAACAGTCAGGATCAATCTTGCATCTTTATGGACCTGAGAGTTGGAAGATAGGTCTTTCAACCAAGAAAGGGAGCAGCTGCGGACTGAGGAAGGGAATCTAAAAGCATTACCAGCATTTTAGGGGAGAAAATTGCTTGTTTCAAGGAACTGTCATATACATTGCATGGTGTTTAATAGTTACTATTAGGTATTACCTACTCTGCCTACTAGGGCATTGCCTCTCATCTCCAGTACCATATCCTCAGACATTAGCTATTGCTCTCCAAGAGGCAGAATTACTGACAGTTGAGAACTATTATTTAAAGCAAACTAAATTGAATTAAGTAACCAAGATAGCATGCCTCAAGTTTACCTGCTGATGCGTAGATTGTATCTCAATATCCCCCTCAACAGTTAAAATATAGTTATTCTGTAACTGTGGGCTATTGGTTTCAAAACCTCCTGCAGATAACAAAATAGATGCATGCTCCAGTCCCTTATGTAAAATGTCATAGTAGTCACGTTCCCCTAGGCATGTCCTCCCACATTTTTTTTAGGCATGCCCAAGCTTTTGACATTAACTGTGAGATCATCATCTACGAAGTTCATGCCTGAGAACAATGCACAAATGAGTTTCAAAAAAGTGCACAAAACCACCTTCATACTATTTTAACTAAGTTTACATTTTTTTTTTTTGCATCGGACCACATTGACAGTTATCCTCTGCTTCATACAGTTGTTGTCCACAGGTTTCATAGGCCTGTTAGATTACTTATAATAGCTAACACAATGAAAATGTGGTCTAGTTTTTAGACCATATTATTAAGGGAATAGTGAAAAGAAAAGTTTGTGCACATATAGTACAGTTTTCATGTGTGTATGCATGTATGTGTGTGTGGAACACATCATGTGTATGTGTTCCCATATGTGTAGGCAGGTATATAAACATGCACATCATGAAGACCCAAAGTTGACTTCCGGTGTCTTCCTCCATTGTTCTCTACTTTATATTTTGAAGCAGTGTCTCTCATTGAATTTGGACTCATTGTTCCAGCGAGGCTAGCTAGCTTGCTCTGGGGATTTTCTGTCTCTGCGTCTTGTGCTAGAATTCCAGGCTGGCCACCGTGCCTAGCTGACTTCCATGTGGTTCTGGCGATCAGAACACTGCTTCTTATGTTTTCATAGCAAGTGTTTTAGACACTGTGCTCTTTCCCTGGCCATTGAGCACATTCTTACTTTTTTTTTCCTGAGACAGGATTTCTCTGTGTAGCCTTGGCTGTCCTGAAACTCAATCTGTAGATGAGGCTGGGCTTGAACTCACAAAGATCTGCCTGCCTCTGCCTCCTGAGTGCTGGGATTAAAGGTGTGAGCCACCACCATCTGGCTATTTTTTTTTTAAATTGTATTTTTGATCAAGGGTTGGTTGAATCTGTGGATGTAAGACCCCTTAGATGTGGAGGCTGAGTGTATGTTTTTAAGGCAATGAGCTCCAACTGCCAAACACACTCACTGAACCATCTTCTACAGGTGAGGAACACCAGAAAAAAAATATGAGGGGAAATTATGGTCTCACGAAAAAGGACTTTGGAGGAAACCCCTAGATTGCTAAAATACTAGCAATAGAGTAGTAATTGAAGCAGAAGTTTCTCAAGTCCCTACCTTTTATAAGCAATGTCACTGTCTCCAGGCCTGTAAAATGGTGTTATATTTTTGAAAGACCATCTGTCTTTGACTGTGGCATCTGAAGTCACTGCTTCAGCTGCTTCATCACAAAGGCCGGGCCACCCATTCAGAAGTGTCTGATGAGAACAGTCTCTCAGGAAAGAGAGACAAGTAAAAGCATCCAGATGATAAGATTTTGATCCTCTTCAGAGAGGGAGGCAACTTGTACATTTGAAAATCACTAGAATAGGGGATTTGGATGCTTTATTGTAGTGGATAAACATTTGAGGTGAAAGATGCACCATATACTCTGATTATATCATTACACAATGTATACATGCATTAAAACATCACTCTGTGTCCCACAAATATGTATAATTATTATGTAAAGCTTAAAAGAGTCTGTGGCTGATGAAAAGGCAGGACGCTTGGAGGAGAAATAGATTATCACAGTGATTTTCTGGTGAAGGAAAAGCCATTAAAAAAACGAAAACACAGTAAATCAGTTAAACAACTAGTATTTTGACCATTTTTTTATTCCAGCTCCATAATTACCATTTAAACCTAGAAAATGATTATAATGATGGATGTGAATCTTTCAGAGAACTCCACAGGAACTTAATGAATTTTTAATCTTATACTAAAAAAAATGTTCATTAAGGAGAAATCATTACTGTCCACTGTAGTGGACATTTGCTATTTTATGTTTTGAAATTATGTTTTTGAAAATTTGACATTGGAGGAAGCAAGCTGGTCTGCAGTCACGGAAGACTAAAATGCCAACTGCGTCCTATTCCAGCTTCTGTTTGACAAGCCAGTCTGATGGAGCCCGTGATGTGGGGACTGTGAGAACTGCAAGGTGAGGCAGTGGCAGCTGGCCCTGTGGAGCCAGGGTGTTGGCGGAACAAGTCTTAGGTCTGAGGTTCAGAGGTGATGGTGACACCATCAGGGAGTTCATACCCCTCTGTCCAGCTCTCACAGGAATTCTGGGACCTGCTCCCTTTAAAAACTACTTTCCATTTTTTAGTTAAGTTAATTAGAGTAAGGTTGTGTTGCTTCTAAGAACCCGGAGTGATATGATCATGTTTGGGAAAGTTACTTTAACGGTAACAGAATCAGAAACTTTGTTTTCAATGTTAAATTCATCCACAGCAGTAGCAATACTAACAATACAGGTAACGCACCTTGCAGGCCTACTTTGTGCGAGGCATGGTTCTGTGTTTATCACATTCATTAACTCACCAAATATACAGCTGGTAAAAAAAAAAATGCAAGGTTGAGAATAAGCGTTTTGACATCAGGGACCATGCACCTAAATAGTTGTCAAGTAAAGGTCTGCCTGTTCTGCTAGAAATCTTGAGGTTTTGTGGTGGTTTGAGTAAGTATGGCCCCCATAGACTTATGTGTTTGAATGCTTGGCCCATAGGGAATAGCACTATTAGGAGGTGTAGCCTTGGTGGAGTAGGTGTGGCCTTGTTGTAGGAGTGTGTCACTGTGGAGGCAGCCTTTGAGGTATCACATGCTCAAGCTATGCCCGTGTGGGACACAGTCTCCTTCTGCTGCCTGTGGATCAAGATGTAGAACTCTCAGCTACCTCTCCAGCACCATGTCTGCTTGCATGCTGCCTTGCTTCCTGCCATGGCAATAATAGACTAAACCCCTGAAACTCCAAGCCAGCCCTAATTAAATGTTTTCCTTTATAAGAGTTGCTGTGGTCATGGTGTCTCTTCACAGCGATGTAAACCCTAACTAAGACAGATTTCACTGGGAAAGATCCTCTATCTTAGTTATTCTGAATGCATGGAGGGATAAAGTGCTATATGGGCACCACCGTTCATGAAGGGTTACTTTATTAATTAATCCATCCATTTATTCGTTTAGAACATGTGTTTTAGAATAGTCTTGCTAAGCGGATTCCTAAAATGGACCCCCATGAGCCTCACTTCCAGGCAGTCCTTCCTTGGAGTGGTTCTTTCACTTAAGATGAAACTGGCCCAATGACTTCTTAGTAACCAACACAATGCAGCAAAAGTGATGAGATGCACTTCCATAATTAGTTTCCATGAAACTGTGACCTCTATCCTGTTAACGAGCTGTTTTCTTTCTCTCTTGCACATGTTGATAAAGCAAGCTGTCGTGAAATGAGCTCCCATGTTGGAGTAGCAAGGAGCTGAAGACCGCTCCAAGCCACCCCAAAGTAGAGGACTCATTGGAACAAAGTGAAGATCTGAACTCTGTCAACAATCACGTGAGATGGAAGCAGGTCCTTTCTCAGTCAAGCTTTCAGATGAAATCCCAGGTCTGCCCAACACATTGAAACTTGTGAGGCACACTGAAGTGACACCCGCTAAGCTATACCTAGGATTCTTGACCCACAGAAACTGCAAGGTAACAAATGTGTTGTGTTAAGCTTCTGAATTTGTTGTAGCTTGTTGTGAGAAAATGGATGATCTATATAATACCTTTGATGTGTCTTCCACTTTTCCTAAGTAGACCAGGTCCTTATCTTCATGGGACTTATGCCAAAAGTGAACATGATAACTTCAGGTAGTATTTTTTGTTCTGGGGAGCCTAAACATGTGATGTTTTAGAGCTGTTCTGTCACCATGTACACATGGTTATTTAAAATAAAAAATTAATCAAAATAAATTAAGATAAAAATTTCAGTGTCTTGGCTAGGGTATTTGCATTTTGAGAGCTCTGTAGCCACTAGTGGCTTGACTTATGGCCACTGTATAGAACAGTGCTGATTTTGGTACATTCCTGTCATCCCAGGAAGTCCTCCTGGGATATTGCTGAGAATGGTGGGAAAATTGAGGGCTGTGCTGGCTAGTTTTATGTCACCTTGATACAAGCTGGTGTCATTGGGAAGAGAGATCCTCTATTGAGAAGATGTCCCCACCAGATTGGTCTATGGACAACCCCGTGGTGCATTTTATTGATTGATGATTGATGAGGAGGGCCCAGCCCATGGTGAGTGGTACCACCCCTGGGTTGGTGGTCCTGAGTGCTATAAGGAAGCAGGCTGAGCAAGTCATGATGAAACAAGCTAGTAGGCACCCCTCCATGGTCTCTGCATCAGTTCATTTTTTCTGTGAAACAGTCCTGCCTGTCCTGGAACTCACTTTGTAGACCAGTCTGGCCTTGAACTCACAGAGATCTGCCTGCCTCTGCTTCCCAAGTGCTGGGATTAAAGGCGTGCGCCACCACCGCCTGGCTTCTGCATCAGTTCTTGCTTCCAGGTTCCTGCCCTCATGGAGCTCCAGTTCTGACTTCCTCAGTAACAGACTGTTATCTAGAAGCATAAGATGAAATAAACCTTTTCCTCCCAAGTTGCTTTTGGCCATGGTGTTTTATCACAGCAACAGAAACCCTAACTAACAGAAGGGGGTTTCTTTAAAATGAGAAGCTAGGGAAGATGTCTCTAATAGGAAAGCTTTTGAAAACTGGACCTGAAGGAAAAGAGAAAATACCTGATCTATGAAGACCTAGGGATGGGGTGTGCTCAGCTGAGGGCACAAGATGCATGAAGATGGAAGGTGGGAACTCTTGTGATGTGTTTGAAGGTAGTATGTCTGGAACTGAGTCATCCAGGTGAGGTTGGAAGGGGACCCAGGATAAGGAGCTTGAATTGTATCATTCACCCCAGATAGAGGGTCCTGAGAGGTGAAAGAAAAAGTTTCCCTAAGTCCATCTTAAAGGACCAGTGGGGTAATGTACAAGAGCATGGGTACAGGTATCCACACCATTCCAGAGTTCCCTGAGTGACTCATGGGAAGCTACACCACCAAGAAGTCTCACCCCAGCCAACTGTTTGCCTCTTATATAGCAGTTGGAATCTTGTGGAGAAAGGCCTCATGATGTGCTTGTGGGGGGTCTCATGAGCCTTGTGAGTCTTGTGAACCTCTCTTCTCACTCCAGGAGGGAGTGTTGATTGGCAAGATCTTCTAAGAATCTCCTACTGCTCACCACAGCATCTCTGCTTCAAGACAACCAAGGTCATGTCCAACTTAAAAGAAACATATTTTAGACAATGAAATAGCCAGGACAGAGGGCTCGAGCTCACCGAAGTCAGAACTGGGGACAAAACTGGGAGTCACTGGCATATAAATACAGCCTAGAGACACAATACTGGCAGTCATTTCTAGGGAAAGCACAGAGATGGGACTGAACCTCAGGGTTACCCATGCTGCAAGAGAAGGAAGAAAATTGAAAATCATCGTGTGTAGCCTTCCCTGTCTCCTACTATTGCATAAGGAAATAGTTCAGGTTAGTTCCTAAAGCAGAGATCCATGAGATCTCTGTGCAGCTACAGTTCTCTAGCATTCAAAACACAAAACTAGGGGCTGGAGGTAGTAGTAGGAGGGAAAGGAAATCAGATTACAAGAAATCTCCAAGTCACTTGCTATGAAAACCTAGGAGGTTTTCTCTCCAACCTCACACGTGACTCTTAGTTCTTGTCTCTCTGTGCTCTAGCCACAGTGAATTTTTAGGCCCTCAGGCATGTTAACTCTTCCTATGCCAGAACCTTTGTAAACACCCTTTCATCTAGCTACCTCTTTTTTTCTTTCTTTCTTGACCACTCTATATACAGTAAATCTTAGTTTTTTTACCTCATCAATTTGTATTGTTTCTTGTATAGTTCTCATTACAACGAGTAATCAATCACCTTCATAGCTGCTTTTTCCTGTTTTTGGTGTTTTGAATGAAAAATGTTCCCCATGAGCTCAGGTATTTGAACACTTGTCTCCAGTTGGTGGCGCTGTTTGGGGGAGGTGATGCAGCCTTGTGGGAGAAGTACGTGACTGGGGTGGGCTTTGAGAGTTCATGGTCTTGTTCTGCTTGTAAGCCCCTTGAGCCATACTAGTGGCCAGCCCCCTCCCCCGAGGACCTCTAACTACCAGATTCCACCCCACAGAGCACTCTCTAACTGCCCTAAATACTGGACCCTGTCCCCACCCTACAGAGTAAAAAGCCCAATCTCTGTATGTGAAATCCCACCAGTCTCCATCCTGGAAAGCTCCACCCTGAAACGTTCCATGCCCCATCCCCAAGAAATTCTATATAAGCCCTGTATCCTGTTCAGTTTGCTGCGGTTTCTCACCCTTGCAGAGGCAGCCATCCTCCTGTTTTTTTTTTTTTCCCTCCCAATAAATCTCTTGTGTGAGGTTTGTTGTGCGGCGTGACTTTGTGGTGTTCCTTGGCCCCCAGCTGCCGGGATACCTTCCCATCCAAGCTGTAGCGCTTACACGACCTCCAGTTTGCTTTCTCTGTTTCATATTTGTGGCTGAGAATGTGAGCTCTCAGCCTTCTGCTCCAACCACCTGCTGTCATGCCTCCCCGGTCACTATGGACTCTCTCTGGAACTGTAGCCCAAATAAATGACTTTTCCCCCTGTAAGTTGCCTTGGTTGTGGCATTTTATCACAGCAAAAGAAAAGTAGCTGATACACTATAGGGTATAAACCTTACAAAGGAAGAAATAATTTGTCTTCTTTACCTTTATACATCCAATGCTTGGCGATTATCTTTTGCATAAATATCTTCAGTGCCTGGAAATAAATATTACTAAATGAATGAGTGCATTTGTTGGGTCCTAAGATTCTATAAGTTGTTTGAAAGGCTCACTGTCATTTAAGCCTCTCAATGCTATGATGCAGATATGATAATTTGCTTTCCACTTTACTGACATGATGGCAGACTGAGAGAGCTGGGGTAAGCACGTCAAGTAGACACAACTGCAAGCAGCAGAGACTGCCTTGGAAACATCAAAAGCCAGGTGCAGTCATTTAAAAGAACATACTGGGGCAGGCAGGAGAGAGGGACCTCAAGCCACAGGTGACAAGGGGCCCAGGGGATAGACTGCTGGTTTGGAGCAGTCAGAGCAGAGACCTGACTTCCCAGGAGCAGTGCTAGGATGCTGCCTTGGAGACTGTTCAACAGGGTAGTCAGAACCAAGACTGCAGATGGCAGGAACCAGGCCTTTGTCTGGGACGAGGGCATAGAGGCCTCCGGTGAGCAAGTCAGGACTAGTTTACTGACTGGTCACAGAGTCAGAGCCTTCCTTTGACCTAGGAGAAACAGAACCGCAGGCATTAGGAAACCTGGAGGGTACGTCCAATATATTTTTTTTCGAGGATAGTCATCTTTTAGGTATTTATGTCATATTTGTAGGTGCTTCTCTATCTTGATGTATCCGTGAAACGATTTGCTTCATTCTGTAGATTCCACGAGGACTTTCTGTGTTCCTTTGTTCAATGCTGGTCTATAATGCCTGGCATCACAACACTAGCAGAGATCAGTAAATGTTTAATGAATATTAAACTGATGACAGCTGTAATAATAACAAGAAACCCACTTACATTAACATGTAATGTAACTTCATACACATTAATTTGATCACTTCTTACAATGATCCTCTAGAACAGATTCAGTGATTTCATATATTTTGCAGATCTAGAAATGCACAGAGAGGTTAAGTTACTGAAGATAACAAAGCTAGTGAGAGGCAGAGTTGGGAATGTAGTATGAATGAACAGACCTCTGAATGAATGAACATACACATAGATGGTCGCTTATGATGACTTGGCAGCTTTGCTTTTAGACAAGGAACACACTAAGCCTATTTTCATGACCATATTTTTCTTTTGAGGATGAAGATGGCTGATATTCTTCCTGCCTGGCCTTTCCTGAGTGAAGAGAGTGATTTGATCTGCAGATAATTGAATTTTCGAAGCAAACAACTGGAATGCAGCTAGGATAGAATTGGGCAGACAAGGAGGAAAGAGGAGATAACAGCGGATTTTGGAGTAAAGGAAATTCCAAAATTATAGTTCAGCACTAGAATAAAGGAAAAGGAGATGGAGTGGGGCATCCATGTGGATCATGTGTGGGGCCAAGAGCCTCAAACATATACTTAAATAGTATTCATAAACATGGAGTCTCAAAAAATATATATATGAAGAGAGAAAGACTCAGACGTGAAAGAATTTGAATTTTAAGTTAGAATCTATTTGGACACATGCATTTTATTTCTTGGTTATAAAAAATAGAGTTAAATTGTGTATTAAAAATAATACAACAAAGTACATCTAATTGCAGATAAAATACTATGCAATAAGAGTGATAATGTCTTATCTTAATAGTAGTCTTTGTCTTCATTGTGGTTTATAGAGAAATGATAGCATTTAAGGTCCAATGCTTCTAAAAATTAATTTTCCTTTTTTCTATAACTATGCTTCTATTACCTAATCTATTGCCAATACTGAGTATTTTGCTTGACTAAGGCCATTTAAAATAACGTAATTCGGCTCTTCACATTGCTCCAAAGCCTAAATTGAAAACAAATATTTCTTAAGAAGCAATTACATATATCCGTGCTTATTACCTGCTCCTCATACACTATAAAAACTGAGTGCTTTGCCGGGCGGTGGTGGCTCACGCCTTTAATCCCAGCACTCGGGAGGCAGAGGCAGGCGGATCTCTGTGAGTTCGAGGCCAGCCCGGTCTCCAAAGCGAGTTCCAGGAAAGGCGCAAAACTACACAGAGAAACCCTGTCTCAAAAAACCAAAAAAAAAAACAAAAAACAAAAAAAAAAAAAAAAACTGAGTGCTTTATGCTAGCGAGGTTAATTGGGAATCAGTCTTAGAAAAGTCACTGTTTGTTGTACTTGTTAAAACAAATAAAATAAAATGATAGGAGTGATATAGTTTAAGCTGTTACAGTGTATGTTTGCCAAATCATAAAAATTTACATTTGAAAATTCCTTTACTCTGTTTACATCTGATTATTGCTTAGCCATAAAAGGATGGACTACCAAGATCTTCTACTCAGCTACACCTCATCACTAAAGCACAATGCAATCTAAATAGAAGAGATAGCATTTGCGTAGCTTTTTGCAAAGAATTTTAAAACATATTTTATTCTCATTTATAACAGGATAACTTCATGAAGTTGATAACATTATTATATATTTTTTATTTTAGCATTGATGGAGTCAAGTTACAGAGAGTAGCAACCACAATGGTATAGCCAGTAAAACTGATACAGGACCCAATTTTCTGACTTATCATCCTATAGATACTGCTACCTCTGTGCAGGAAAGATAATGGATCTGGATCTCAGTATTGAGTGTAAAGAGATTTTTAGGATTTTTGAAAATAAGAGTGTTGTAGTTACATTCTATGGCTGTGATAAGACATCATAAGCAAAGGAATTTATAAAAGAAAGCATTTAATCGAAGCTTATGGTTTCAGAGGGCTGGAATCCATCATGGTGGGGGCAGGGCAGCAGGTACACAGCCACAGTGCTGGAGCAGTAGCTGAGAACTCAGATCCGGAGACACAACTGTGAGGCAGAGAGGGAGAAGCACTGGGAATTTCAAGAGCCCGCCACTGGTGACTTACCAGCTGCAAAAAAGGCCACACCTCCTAATTCTGCTCAGTTTCACCAACTGGGGACTAAATATTCAAATATATGAGCCTATGGAGGCCATTCTCATCCAAACCATCTAGAGTGTTTAGAAAGTTAGGTATTCGTATTTGATTGAGGTTCAAGGAAACTGTTAAAAAGAGGAAGAGTGTCTTCCAGCCTGGGCACTCTTCATTCTGTCCGGCATTAAAGAGATGCATTCTTCAGGATTAGCATACTCTATATAACTACCTCATCTAAACACCGGCGACAGACCTGGGTTTAAATTCCAGTTCTGCCATTTCCTAGTTAAATGGCCGTGAGCCAATGAATTCCCTTCTCCAGCATCCAGTTTCCTCATCTACAGAGTGGAGATGAATAAAATACCCACTGGAAAAGAGTTGGAGGATAAGGATGAGAGGAAGGCATTCCAGTCAAGGAGGTATATTATTAGCAATAAACTTAGTGTCTCATGCCTTCAAAGGAAGTAAGCGGAGTGTGGATGAAAGATTGTAATGGCTTTTGTATTGAGAAAGATCATCAAATTGAATATGCCCAGGGTGAAACTGGCATGAGTGTGGGTAATCTGACAAAAATTTTCTGAAGATACTAAAACCTGTTAGTTATTTTTGACTCTGAAGTCCTCCTCCGATGCTCTGACAGCAGGTGAGCGTGCAGCTCATTTCCTCTGAGAAGATACAGGAGACCACCACAGGTGTGCTGCTGGGGGCTGGTGTTTAATTCTGAACATCTGCCAATCTTGACTTTGTGGCTTTCAACCCAGGACTATTTTGAGTGATTGCTGAGCAGCTTAGCGTGTCTTAAAGGACACAATCCTATCTGGTCAGCTAGACTGAGGATGGTTAATTAGCCAAAATTAGTTTTAGGAACTAAATGTTATTTGGAAATTGTTGCGGTTGGCACTTAAAAAAAAAACATTTATTTGCATAAATGCATCCACATTGTATTTATCAAAGTGATTTGTGCTGAAGACTTCTTGGTTGTTTTCTTGGTATGTTTATTGTTTGAATCCAAAAATCCCTTTTAGTTCTCTCTCTCAACCTTGGAGTGTAGTTCCCTTCTGGTAATGATTAATCCCTAAGAGAGCCCCAAACTGTTTAGTATATATTGATCTGCTGGAACCCAATTAACTTGAGCCCAGTTACCCCTTTGGGGGATGCTGACATTAGAAACTACTGAGTTGATTTCTGTTGCTGTAATATAAACAAATGAATTTTCTTTACCTTCCTAGGTTTGCATTCTTTAAAAAAATTTAAGAGTTTTTATTTAGTGTGTGTGTGTGTGTGTGTGTGTGTGTGTGTGTGTTTGCACTTGGGCCACAGTGCCCATGTGGCGGTCAGAGGATAACTTTTCGGAGTAGTAGTCCCCTTCTACCACATTAACTTTGGTATATCTGTTTTTCTGCTGCTGCACTGCCTACCACAGCCTACCTGGCCTGGGAGCTCTGGGTGATTCTCCTGTATCCACCTCCCATCTCCCTCTAGGGTCCTGAGGGTACAAATGTAGGCTATCATATTCGACTTCAATCCTGGGATTGAATTCAGGCCATCAGGCTTACATGGCTGATACTTTTACCTGCTGAGCCTTCTCCCTAGTCCAGCTGGTACTCTCTAGTTTACAGAACTGGCTAAATTGAAAAGTCTTTACACAGATTGAAATGGCATGAGAGGCAGTTTTGCTTTAAATTACTCAGGTGTAGAATAATATCCTTTCTGATCCATAGGTAAGGTGTGCTTTTTGTGAAATGGAAGCGGATGTAGCAGGTCATTCCTGCAATCCCAGTACTTAGGAGGCTGAGGCAGGAGGATTGCCGTGTTCCAGGATACCCTAGTGTACGTAGTGAATTGAATTCAAGTCATCTGGGGCTACAGAGTAAGACCCTTTCTCAGAAGACAAAAATATCAAAAGGCACTATGGGGAGGTGGGGGGAGGGGTTGAGAGAAAGAAGGGACAGAAATGGATATACTTGTGTCTCTGTACATCCCATTGTGCTCTGTGCTTGCTAGATTAAGCTATAATAATTCCACACTTGGCACAAATTTAAGGTTGGGGTGGAAGTCAGCGGGAGATGTCAAGAGATACATGTATAACATTTGGAGAAGGGGCAACAAACTGAGAACTGGGATTTATAACGATCAATCTTAAACAACTATGGCATAGTTCTGTATAGCCTCAGATGATAAACAGGGAGCAGTGAGAAATGATCTTTCTAGGCCCCATAGGAGACTTTTACAACCATTAGAACGTCCTGTGGAAGGAGCAGACACCTTTCAGGGTTGAGAGCAGTTAGCTCTGCTACCTCTCAGATGGAGCTCCTTCAAAGGTGCTACTGAAGTGGCCTTCACTTTGGGCAGGAGTTTGGACTGGTGACTTCCCAAGATTCGGTTTTAAATGCAAGATACTTTGGTTTCATATCTTTAAGAACCGAGCCTGAGAAAATGTCTTGAGGGTGGGTGCATTGCAAGGGATATGGACAAGCCCTGGATTCTTCCTGGGCTCTAAGTATCTAGTCTGTGAAATGAGATGCTGTCTCCTATATCCATTGTGCATATTCCTTGGCATTTGAATGGCACCTGGCCTGAAAAGGTTAAGAAGAAAGACTGGAACTTTCGCCACCGTGTTTACCTCATGAGTCTATCCAAAAGCTAATGTTTTAGTGGCTTATAAAATAGCACCAATCTTCTCACTGACATTTTATCATGAAAGCAAGATGATCCACATTGTAAGATGGATCCAATCCATAATTCACAGTGGACTAATTTTTCATTTGGAAAAAAGAAATACAATCTGAAAAATTTCAAATTTTCTGGACTTTTTCGTGGTACTGTAGTTTCACTAGATGGTGTTTTCAGTCTCCAGCTTAAACACTGTTTCAATGTCACTTACCACTTCTAGGATTGTAGATCCTAGGCATAGAATCCTGAAGTTGCTAGCCTAGGGATCTTCTACCTCTAGATCAGCTTCTTTTCAGAACCCAATGCTGGCTGGATCTCAGGAGAGGGCACCGAAGGAACCGAGGCAATCTTGCTTCTAGTTTCATGAATCAACACATTTCAGAGTGCAGAGCACAGGGCCAAACGCAATGTGTACTCAAAGCCATTTCCAAAGTACTTACTTTCCCAGAAATCCAAATCACCCTTTCCCCAAATGGGTGTTCTCGTTATAACAGCTTTTACTTTGAAAACAATGATGATTTGTGCTGGAGGTGGCCAAAACTCAGATATCACAAGAACTAATTTCCATGGGGACAAAGGCCTTTGTATTGTATCTCCAGAAAATAACAGAGTTTAGCAGTTAGTTGAAACCCAGTAATATTTTTCTTAGAGCAAATGAATTGTGAGGCTGTAACATTTCAAACTTTTCCTAGCTGTACTTCTAATGGTGAGAGAGCCCCCTGCTGGAAAAATGGATCTTAGGCGTGCTATAGCAATGTGCTGCATCCTGAAAATAATTTCAGCTTACCACGCATTACTAGACTAGGCCACAGCTTATTGGTCATGTATGACTGAAAGACTGCGAGAGTTATTAGATAGAGCGGGGCTCATTGTCAGTGGTCAGATGTAGTATAGACAAGCAATGGGTTTGATCCTCTTAGATACAAAATTATTAATTATATTTGGATTCATGTAATATAATTATTATGGATATGTCTAATTAGATAATACCCTTTATTAATTCTTTAAGATGTTAATAGATGGCCATATCTTAAACACTAAATTACTAATATTTCATATGACTAATATAAGAATCCCTATCAGATGCAATTTATACATTAATTTGATACATTTACGGATGTGTATGTATGTACACTCATGCAGTAGAATAATCATCTTTTGGATACATAAATAAGTGACTCATAATAATCACTTGGTACTATCTTTTACGTGGTCAGGACAGAATGCTAGCTTTTTAAATTAGTTCTTCAATGATGAAAATCATCATCACTTTTCATTCACCCAGTTTGACACAAGCGCATACACATTCAGCTTGAAACTAGCCCCTCACTCCTCAAAATTATCTCTCTCTCTCCCTCCCTCTCTCCTCTCTCCCTCCCTCCCTCCCTGCCTGCCTCCCTATCTTCTTTCTTTCTAGACAGAGTCTTAGTTCAAAGGCCAGGCTGTCCTTGATCTCACAGAGATATTCTTGCCTCAGGCTCCCAAGTGCTGGGATGATAGGGATGAACTATTGTGCTCAATTTTAACTCTTCAATGTTTATAGCCCTCTGTAATCTACCTCCCTTTCACCCCATGACCTTACTTCCATCTGCAGGTATGCTATCAATATCTGTATGTTCATTTCTATTGCCCTGTTTGATTTCTGGAGAGCTACTAAAGGAGAACGATACTGGTCCAAGGATATGGGAAAGGCACACTTCAGGGATGAAGATGGAAGAGTGTCTAGCAGCAGCTCCTGTCTCCCAGAAGGATGGGAGCTCATTTGATAATGCACTGTCTCCCAGCAGCTTGGAGACACAGGCCTTATTGAGGAAACAAGAACTTGGAGAAATTGAGGAGGGGAAGTGGTGTAGGGTGGGAAAGTGTCTGGAAGAAGAAGTCAGCCCAGCAGAAGAACTTGAGGCCCCTTCAACAATGAGGAGCACTTCTCATTCAAAATTAATAACACCGCAGGAAGAGGTCTTCAGCAATCACCAAGGGATACTCGAGAGGTTTTCAAGCATGGAATTTCCTAGGAAATCACTGAAATGACCTTGGCCTTTAGAGTGCAGCTTAGTGGTAGAGCATTTGTCTGGCATGTGGGAGGCTCTGGAGTCAGTCCCAGAACCCCAAACAAACTCTGTTGTGTCTGTTTTCAGAAATTCACATATGTATCTCATTTGGGGGATAGGATGGGTGTTAGACTGCTTAAAAGCTTCCCAGTTGTCTTAGTCAGGTTTCTATTGCTGTGAAGAGACACCATGACCATGGCAATTCTTATAAAGGAAAACATTTAACTGGACTCACTTACAGTTCAGAGGTTCAGTCCATTATTATCACAATGCGACATGATCCTGGAGAGGTAATCTTTCAGGCAATAGGAAGTGGTCTGAGAGAGTAGGCACGGCTTGAACATACCTGAGACCTCAAAGTCCACCTCCACAGTGACACACTTCCTCCAACAAGGCCATATCTACTTCAACAAAGCCACACCTCCTAATAATGCCACTCCCTATCAGCTTATGGGGGCCAGTCACATTCACACTAGCACACCAGTGTAGAGCCAGGACTGGGACTCAGCATTCTCGTAAACTGATGATTCTGACCTCCGATGAGGCACTCTTGAACCCCTGGCTCTTAGCTCATCCTTCTCTCATTCTGTTTTATTCTTTTCTTCTTTATCGTTGTGGTAGGCAGGCATACCTTACTCCCTGGGAAGCTCCTGGGATGTACATGTCCTAATCTTTCGAAGCACCTTCCTTTACAAAAGGAACTTTGCTGCTGTGGTTAAGGCTTTTGATAGGGGTAAAGGATAAACAGGATATGATTTATGCTTTCAAATGATATTTTGGTCTATGCACAAAGGACAAGAGTAAGTGGTGGGTGCTGCAGCTGGAAGAGAAGCAGGAGATCACTT
Source organism: Peromyscus californicus insignis (assembly GCF_007827085.1). Classification (NCBI taxonomy): domain Eukaryota; kingdom Metazoa; phylum Chordata; class Mammalia; order Rodentia; family Cricetidae; genus Peromyscus; species Peromyscus californicus. The sequence goes on from NW_026294584.1 coordinate 48,661,961, forward strand.
AGGAAGCTACTAGAGTGGTCTATGCTGGAGTTAATAATGGCTTATTCTAGTATATAAAGGAACAAAATGAAGACTTACTTTAGAGACACAATACAAAGTACTATACAATACATTGGATGTAGGATGATGGACAGAGAAGAATGAGCTTTTACTTAAGCAATTGGGTGCTTGATGTTGCCATTGATGGAGAGAAAGCATGTGAAGTTAAGAAGAGAGGATACCCAGTTCTATCCAGGGCTTTGTCATTTTGAGATGCCTATTTGACATGCAATGGTGATGCCAATAAAACAACAGACATAAGGAAGGATCTTGGGGGAGACTTCTGGGCAGCTGTTCTAACTTAGGGTGATGTAAGTGGACTCAAAAAGACTGCACACTCCAAGGGTTTAAGTGAACAGAACTTCTGGGCCACCTCCTACTACTGAAGAGGAGTAGAATAGACAGGAAAGGGCTATGGTGAAGGAGAGACAGGGGATTCTAATGGTGGCCATGAAAGCCACAAAAGGAAAAAAGAAAGGAAGAAAGAAAGAAAGAAAGAAAGAAAGAAAGAAAGAAAGGAAGAAAGAAAGAAAGAAAGAAAGAAAGAAAGAAAGAAAGAAAAGCTGGGTTGATAGTTTTAAGAAGTTCAGTAACATAAGAACAATTAGGTGATGAGTCTCTTTTCTACACCTATAAAAGTTACAGTATATATATAGTATGGTGGGTGTCATTCTGGTACCAGCATGATTGCTAGTGGTGGAAAAAAAATTTCAATTAAAAGTCAAAAGGAGACCATCGAGGCAACTCCCAGCCACCTTTACTACTTAATTTTGTTCTAGAGGAGTAAACCAATGAAATGACACAAAAGGAAAAAGTTACAGCTTCCCAAGATTCAATAAGCCTTTCTTAGCTATTTTTACTCCACTCTTAATTATTCTGTAGATTCATTTGAGTGGAACCAGTATCTTCAGGCTTGTTAATTTAAGAATAAGATTTTATAATAAATTAATTAGTCTTCTTTCATGGATCTCAATTGCTGATTTCCAGTTAAATTTATCCTAGATATTAAAAATACCTTTCTGTTGGGGTAACTATATAATATGTATACATTTATTTATAAAATGAACTTAAAATATAGAACATGCCATTGATTTAAATGATTATGAACAGAAAGATTAAACCAGAAATGAGCAGAACTTTCCTGACGAAAAGATCTCCTTTTTCCATTCCCCCTCTCCATTGCATGCTCATGAATGTGTATATGCATTTACATGTGCATATACATGTGTGTAATCCCCTATAAAATCAAAACAAAAAACCAGGTCACATACTTCCATCATATAATGGCACAGGATATGCACCCGAAACGTAGGGAAGGAAGCGTAGTGAGGAAACACTGGACCAAAGCAAGACTAAAAACCAGCTGGGCAAACTCCAAACTCTGCATCTCCATGTCTGATGTCAAAATGTATGTGTGTGTGTGTGTGTGTGTGTGTGTGTGTGTGTGTGTGTGTGTGTGTGTGTGTACTGGTATCTATCTACATGACTTTTGTACAGAGGAATGCCATTCACTTTGATGTATTATTGTGGCAGTCACTTACTGAATATTATGAATTTTTTTCTAACGGTTTAGAATATTTTTGGTTGATTTCTTTACGATCACTTACCCCTGCCAGGTGAATATGGTTGGTTTCTTTATTTTTCAAATATAAGAGTTTACACAGTTTTGTCTCTGAATCCTCAGTCTTTGTCTACCTCTTTCTCACACTGTAAGCATAGTAGGACGGAGTAGGTGTCGAGTTCGGCTTGGATTCTGTGGTGTCACAGAAATCGCCTAATCTCTCTGAGCTTTAGTGTCTGCACTGGAATCTGGAAATACTAACATTGTTCCACGAGGCTTCTGGAGGCATCCAGTGAGATAATGTGTATAGAAGATTGGTAATAGTTCCCAGCAATAGGAGTCAACAAATACTATCTTTATGATTATTCATAGTATTGGCTAGGGTTCCCAGGAAATTCTTAGTAGTGAATCTAGTGATAATAACTAATGGTCTTAGATGAAAACACTCATATTTCACCATTTGCTTATGTTCTAATTATTCTTTGTCATAGTTTTGAGTATCTCCATTTAATCTAAAATTTCAGACAGGTTAAAACATATGAAATTGCAAATATTTACCCTTTGATCTATAAAACGATGACCACACAGATTTCAACCTAATATTTTTCTGACGTTGAGTATTTTCTGTACCGGTTGTGCAAAAACAGCAGGCTGAGCACGCCATGGAGAGCAAGCTGAGAGGCAGCGCTCCTCCAGGGCTCCTGCCTTGACGTTCTTCAGAGATTGACTGCTATCGGATGTGGAAGGCCAATAAACCCTTTCCTCCCAAGTTCCTTTTGGTCATGGTGATTATCACAGCATCGGCAAAGCAAGTTACCTTGAAATTATTTTTAATGTCTTGCTATTTGTGGCTGTTTCCCCACCATCCACCTGTGTGTGTTTGTACTGTTTGTGTGAGGGCTGGAGATCTGAACTCGGTTCCCCAGGCTTGCACGGCACTTTGCCAACTGAGCTATTTTTCCAGACCCCCTTTTTGTTTAATAATTATTTGTAGTTAGGATATTTCCTCTGAATGATGCTTTAATCACTTAATATTTTCGTTATGCTTTTTTTATTAGTCAGTTGAAATGTTTGCTCTTGTTCACCAAATTGTTTATGAGAATTTAGATAATTCTGAATATTCCAAATTGTTCATGAGAATTTAGATAATTCTGAATATTTATTTCCAATTTTGTTACACCACAATATGAGACTCTTAGATTTAGAGTTACTACTGTTTAGGTTGGTTGAGATTTTCTTCGTGACCTAATATGTAGTCTATTTTTAAAGTAAATTGAAGGCCGAGTTTCTATATTTTCATGGGGATCCCCTTACATATCTCTACTTAGTTCACCCAATTGGTTCTATCTTTTGTTAATATGAGAGATGTGATGCTATGTGGGCTATGTTCTGTCCCTGACCTAGCCTTCTGTGCATGTCCAAATTCTCTAGACAAATTTGGAGGTTTTTGTTTCTTTCCTTCCTTCCTTCCTTCCTTCCTTCCTTCCTTCCTTCCTTCCTCCCTCCCTCCCTCCCTCCCTCCCTCCCTCCCTCCCTCCCTCCCTTCCTTCCTTCCTTCCTTCCTTTCCTGTCTGTAAAGCCTTTGGTTTTTCTTCTTTCCTGGTTATAAAATATAAAACTGGTTTTATTTATGAAGCTCATTAGGCATAGGGAACCAAAATACTGAGAAACACTCCTGGGTGTTTCTTGGTATGCATATACTCCTAAAGAAGTTCGAAGACAGTCTTCCTCATGAATCCATGAACTTGATTGTAGAAAGGATGGAGCTTATGGTGCGCCAGGGAGGGAGGAGTATGGTCTATCAGATTTTCAGTCATTATGAAAACTCAAGTAGGGGTCTTAATCGCATGAACTTCGGTATAAAATTGCATTTTAGTTTAAAATTCCCTTTAAATTCCATTTCTTTCCTAACATCTCCTATTCTCTCTCATTTTAATAAAACCTCATTGCTAGAACAACCAAACTGCCACAGCTCCTCAAACAATTCCCTCAAAAATCCTTTTGGGAAATGGTGTTTAATGAACATCAAAAAGTATAGTTCTTTTTTGTTTTTACCCCAGGTGTTTGGACAGCTCCGGTGGGTTTTCTGCTGTCTGTTTAGCCTAATTCAAAACAAAGAAGGAAATCAATTATACAAATCCTTTCCTAAAAGACTGCAAAACAGATGTTTGATTTAAAATACATGAAAACATGACCACATTTGCTAATATTTGAATATTTCAGTGCAGCAATAAGCAGCAGCATATTATAACAGTATTTCACATACATTTTGTCAAGTTATATATTAATATTATAGCTGGCTGCTACAGCTCTGTGCCCAAACCAATTACTACATTTGTTTCAAGTTATAAACAGTTGGATTAAATGTTTTCCTCTTCTGAGACTCTGACTTAATAAGTTAATTCTCTGGACGAATGCATGTATAGGCAGGAGACAGGGGGAACACAGCACGCTGTGTGAAGCTCAATAGCAAATTTTAATATCTTTAGAGCAAACTAGTTCATTAAACAGCAGAATTAATATATTGAGAACTTCAATAACAATTGAATTTATGAATTATGAGCACTGGAAACTTCACACTCAGATTCAAATGGCTTATAAAAAATAATTGAGAGAAGAACTCATTTCTACTTGTCTAGAAATAGACATTATGTTTTCATGTTTAAGGGAGTACATGCTTATCCAGAGGAGGCTGGTGGAGATGTGGACACAGACTAGGGACTGTAGACTAATAATCAAACTCCAATGGAGAAAACCGAAGATGTCCAGAGAGTCTATCCATCCTCTCTCTGGTTCATCTCTAGTGTCCTATGTAACTCTCACTGGTCTGTATTTCTTAGATGAACTCATGAGAGCATCGCAGGATGGAAAAGACGCTGCTTCATTCTTTGAGGAAACTCAAGGATGTTTTCAGGTCCCCAGTGATGATGTAAGGGAACATTTTCAGGCCCCCAGTGATGATGCCAGGGAACATTTTCAGGCCCCCAGTAATGATGTCAGGGAATGTTTTCAGGCTTCTGATGATGAAAGATGGATCAAAGCCTGCCTGTTTCTTTCTCATGTCCAGGAAAATTTGTAAAGCTAATAACATCAGGATTTGTCCAAGTAGTTTGGACTTATGGAAAGTTCTGCTCTGAGGGATTATCTCATCAATTTCATCAATCGGTGAGGAGCACCCTCCAAGGGCAAGTGACTCTGTATGCTCATGACCACAGAGGGAGAGCCATCACAAAGTACAATTTCCAATATTGAAATTCCTCACACCCCAGAGTTCAGAACACTACTCAGATAACAGGACTGCACAACAGAAACTTATGCTTACTGTGTGCTGCCTCCTAGTGATTGTCATGAACAAATAAAATGTGCTTATCTTATAGTTACTAACCTGGTCTTGGGTGGCACCTAGAGCTCACTAATGGCTGTCTACCATGCTGTCATTACAATGGTGAAACATTAGGTGTCCCTAGATTGAAAAGTAGAGACTGGATACAGGGTTTGTGGCCAAAAAACTAGATACAGGGTTTGTGGATTTGCTCAAATCTAGAATGTTCCCTTGGGGTCTATTTTGAGAGCTTGGTCCTCGGCTTGAGGTACTACTTTGAAGACTGTGTAGTCTTCAGGAGGTGGGGTCTAGTTCGTGGAAGTAGGTCACTAGAGGTGGGCCTCTGAAGGTTGTACTCACTCTAGGTTCTATCTAGCTCTCTCTGTTTCCTGGTCTGCTGCCATGTGAGGAGTTGTTGCTATATAGACTCACAGCTTGGACAAAGCTGCTCCCTCTAACATACCTTCCCCGCCATGATGGATTGACATCTCTCAGAGACTTGGAGCCCAGATAATGTTTTCTTTCCTTAAGGTGTTTCTGCCAGGTGTTTGATCATAGCAGTGAAGGAAATGACTAATACCAAATGCTTAAAGTGGAGGGTAATGCTGAACTTGAAGGTTTAGATGTTAATTCTCTAGTTTTTGGATGTATCATCCGGATGAACAAAGTACCCAAGACACATTGCCTACTTACAGAGCTTGTGGTTGGAACTGCCCCTGCAGAGCTGAGACAACTTTCACTGAAAAGAAACAAACAGGAAGAGGAAGTTTTACATAGAAAAAAAGATAACCTAGAGGAAACTGGAGAAACAGACCTATTATATGGAAATAAATTCAGCATGAAATAAATATAAATAAAATTAAGATAAAACTTCTTTGCAACTGGTCGCCATTTTATGATGCAAGGCACAGATTGAAGCTCTACAAGAAAAATATCACCTTATAAATATGATTTTTGGGAGGAGAGGACTTCCAGAGTTTTTTAATGACTTGATTCATTCTGATGAAATACTTAAGTGTGGGAGAATAGGTGTTGAAATGGATGGGCTTTCTATATGATAAAATGTAGGGTTATTTTTGTGCTTGTAATTGAGAATTGCATCTTTGCTAGTAATTTTGCTGGTGATATATGAGTCAGACCAGGCTGCAATTCTCTTCTAAAGCTATATTAGATGTATAGTGCTGACACTAGAGAAAAAGGCTTTCTCAGTAAGTAAATTCAAAAAAAGAAACGAAGAATTGATGGATACAGTGATAATTGGACTCTATTACTTTTGACAAGTCATCTGGTCTACTCATGCTTGGGAAAATATATAACTAAATAGCCCCTTGAAATGAATAAAGCAGTTGAGAAGTTGTCTTTCAAATTTTAGATTCAACTGTTTCCTATAGATTAGAAATTGCCCAGGTACTTAAGACTAAAAAGAAACTTAAGTTTAGTACAGGTCCCATTCTGGCAATGGAAGGGGTTGTTTTTATTTTTAACCTAAAAAATACTGGTTTATTTTTATTTTATGTGCATGAGTGTTTTGTCTACCTGTTTGTCTGTGCCATGTATGTGCAATGCCCATGGAGGGTAGCAGAGGGCATCAGATCTCCTGGGACTGGAGTTACAGCTGGTTGTTAGCTGACACATGAGTACTAGAAACTGAACCCAGGTCCTCTGGGAAAGCAACCAGTGGTCTTAACTACTGAGCCATCTCTCCAGCCCCAAAGGTTGTTTGTATATTCTATTAAATTTTTGAGTTTGTTTGCAGAGTATGATAATTCTTCAATCTCTGGGTGGTAGGATGAGCACTGAAAATATTCCCTGCATGTTAGTGTTTCTAATATTGTTTTTAACCTTCAAAACATTAGGAGCAGTAATAGTTACATCTCAGGGTTGTTGTCATATTTCAATGAGATAGCATGAAAGAAGGGTATTTGGATTTGAAAACACAGTAAATGTATTGTATACCCAGGGCACAAATTACTATGCTTGCAGATTTGGAATTTTGACACCAATCAAACAAACACCAAGATGGTTCAATAAAGATACAATTTGAGTAGGAAGGGAGAGAAGGTAGTGTGATGTTGGAAGGAAGCTCACTCAGGAGTCTTGTCGTGCAGAGCCACAAAGAAGAGCTTCATCAGCAGGGAGTTAGGTACCTTATAGGGAATCAGTTTGCAAGAAGACCCAGGAGCAGTGCAGGAGGAAGGGGTGTGGTACTCACACCATTCAGGTCACCAGAAGAAGGTATTCAGATCCCCAATGAAGAAATGGTTCTCTGTGTGTGCAGGATATACTTTTATCAGCACCCCCCTAAAACTACCCTATACGTTCACAGAGTCTTAGTAAAAAGGTTACCTTATTTGGCAAAAATAGCCTTCATGCAAATCTTAATTTATTCACATCACTTCTAAGCTTTTCTTACTTGTATATTTTTGAGCTACCACTATGTGTCCCATTTTAAAAACAGGAAAATCTCCTATTCTCTTTGTATTTTTTTTGGTCAAGTTTATAAGCTTAAGGGGGTGTGCTTGCTCCCTGTGAGTTTTGCTCTCTATGTTTCCTTAGAAGCTAGCACAGTGTCTGCTATGTAGTTGGTATAGAGTCAATATGCATGGAATAGATATGCAATGGAATATAATTAGAAGAAATACATGAATGAAAAAGAACACTTGGTTTTGCAGAAGACTTGGGTTCAGTTCCTCAGCACCCACATTGTAGTTTACAACCATCAGTAATTCCAGTTCCAGAGGATCCAATGTATGCAGACAAAACATTCCTACACATAAAATATATCTAAAAAGGGCGACATTCATTGGCAAATTTGCATTTATTGACTGCCAGTGTATGTAGCTTTACTTACAGTAACCAATCGGATCCTTTGAACAACTCTGAGATAAGCATGATTGTTCCATTGAGTCAATGACCAAATGTAGACATGGAGAACTTTCAAAACTTGTTTTAAACCCATACCTAATAGGTGGTAGAGAATTTCAACCATGTGTGACCAATGTCCAAATTCACAATTCTCCAACTGTTCATGTTCCCCAGGAACAGCAGGAATGATGACACAGAGGAGCAGATCCAGACTCCATCCTTAAGATGCCCCAAGAGGAACTGAGCAACTGAGTGGAGTTCTGAGAATAGAACTGAATTTTCTGTTTGTTCTTAAATAAAAATAGTGTCTGTTTGAAGTGATTTCAATGTTCCCTATGAGCTAATAACAAAGACAAATATACTAGCAGCACTTGGGATGTAGTAAGGGCTCAATAGATGTGTGTGGTACAAATGGACAAACAGCACAAAAGAAAGAGAGAAAAGGGTAAGTCAACTAGAGGGTGCTGATTTTTAAGAGAAGCCACACAGATGAGCATGGCCAGCACAGGGAAAGAAAATTAAGTCAATGCTGATGAAACCATAAAGATGGGGAATTGGAGATTAGAACAATCTTGGGTCTGAAAGTAATAGAAGGAAATGAGAAACAAGGCAAACGCATTTAAACCCACACATAGAGGCTTTCATGTCTTCTATTTAGTTCTCTGAACAATAATAATGGGTTTCTTCTTCAGTTCATTAAATAATCTATTACAGAAAAACACAACCACAGCCTTTGGAAAGTCAATGAGGCTTTTAGGGCGGGTTCCCCAGCATCAAGGGACCAAATGCTATGAGCCTCCTGGTGCCCTGGATGAATTGCCACACCAGAGTCCAAATGGTCTTCCTGCTGGGTTCAGAGCATTAATTGGGAGCCTTATTAATTTACTGTTACTCAACAGGCAAGAGATTTGTTCTTTACACAAAGGGACAACTCTGAACCCCAGTGGGGAGTAGCTGGTGCTGCCTGGCTCTACGCCATCTTCTATCTGCCCACAGTGATAGCTAATGTAGGGAGGCAAAGTCCCACCTCCATCCTCTTAGGGTTCCCCGCTGGGCCCAAGAATTAAATGAATATATAAGAGCTTCCTAGGAGAAAAGTATACAAATTTATATAGCTCAAACTTCAGATGGTGTTGTTCTCATAAGGAAATGAAGACCCAGAGAAGTGGAGCCAATTACATGCTAAAGTTGACAAAGAATAGTCAAGTGTGAAATGTGATAAGGTTAAAGGGCCTAGCCTATTTAGATGACAGGGTAGAGGTGACGAGGAAGACATGGTTAGTTTAACCAGGTTTGTTGATGTGATGTTCCCTCAGCCTCCAGGCCTGTCCTTAAGTGATAAGGGCACAATGTCTTTCAACATAAGGGGAGATCAGTGTGACCTTCTTATAGTTCTTTATGTATTGCCTTTTGGTATTGCCTTTATTTGGGGGTGACATAATCTTGCCTTTGCCACTGTACTAGTCAGAGTTCTTTAGAGTAATGGAACTTATAGAATAAATCTCTATCTATATATAGAAAGGAAATTTATTAGAATGACAATGGCTGACTGTGAACAGAAAGTCCAAGAATCCAGCAGTTGCCTAGTCCAAGAGGCTGGATATCTCAGCTGGTCTTTAGTCTATGTTGGAATCCCAAAGAAGTAGGTCTAATGCCAATGAAGGAGTGGACTTGCTAGCAAGATGAAAATAAGCTGGCAAAGAACAAAAGCTTCCTTCTTCCATGTCCTTATATAGGCTGCCAGCAGAAAGTGTATTTCCCTGCCACAAGGTCTGGATTAAAGGCGTGGCTTCCTACCTCAAAGATCTGGAAGAGAAGTGGATCTTCTTACTTCAAACTAAGCAAAAACCCTTCACAGGTGTGCCTTCCATTTGTGGATTTTAATTAATTCTAGATGTAGTCAAATTAACAACCAAGAAGAGGCATCATAGTCATCAAACCCTGGCAAGTTAGGAGCAGGAAGTGTCACTGTTTCCTGACAAAGGGACTCCTTGGTGTCCCAAATGCCACTCCTTGGAGTCACTTTCAGAGCCAGAATCCTACACTGGATGGCACCTGGGCTTTATGTTTTGGGATACTTTTTACGTTCTTTTTCCTGTCTCTCCCTGGAGAGGGACAGTGGCTGTGGTGTATCCTGTGTGGACCAGGCAACTATTTAACAGTTCTCTGCTGAGCCATCTGGGTGAGGGGAGAATGGCTTCATTCTGACTTGTGAAGTGGGGTGAGACTGACATGAGTTCCTGACTGCAGGTTGTTTTTCTTCTCATTAATGTAACTCTTTGAAATGCTTGTATGCACTTAGAGATTCAAAACTTTAAGGACATTAGGAACCTGCCTATCTGTGTCAGAAATGTCAGCTTGTACAATGGTTACATTAGTAGCTGTGGTGGTTTGAGTAAGAATGGCCCCCATAGGCTCATGTGTCTGAATGCTTGGTCACCAGGGAGTGGTACTATTGGGAGGTGTGGCCTTGTTGGAGGAAGTGTGTCACTTGGCTTTGAGGCTTCAAATTCTTAAGCCAGACACAGAGTCTCTTTGATCTGCCTATGGATCCAGTTGTAGAACTCTCAGCTACCTCTCCAGCATCATGTCTTCCTGCAGGACACCATGCTTTCCTCCACCATGATGATAATGGACTAAACCTCTGAAACTGCAAGCAAGTCCCAATTAAATGCTTTTCTTTGTAAAAGTTGCTGTGGTCATGGTGTCTCTTCACAGCAATAGAACAGTGACTAAGATAGTGTTGTCCACATTTCTTAGAAAACCAGCAATAGTTCAGTTAATAGCAGCAAAAAGGTAAATGAAGAAAATACTAGTAATATAAGTTAATCTTATTAATCTTTCTGAGTGATTGTTGCTGATTATGATACAACTAATTGAGAAGTACTTGGAGATCTGATTATATAGACTTGACTATTGTCATTTAGGCTGGGCTCAGGTCTACTATAACTGGGGAAGCTACTTAATCCTAAAATCTCAGTTTTCCCATTTATAAAATGCATAAATGAGCCATGTGTTTTATTTGTTTATTTATTAAAGATTTATTTTATTTTATGGTTTTTGGGTATTCTGTCTGCATGTATGTCTGTGTACCACTTGCTTGCCTAGTGCCTGAGGAGACCAGAAGAAGATATCAGAACTCCTGGAACTAGAGTTACAAACTATTTCGAACCACCATGTGGGTGCTGGGAATTGAACATGGGTTCTCTGGAAGGGCAGCCAGTGCTCTTAACTGCTGAACCATCTATCCAATCCTGAGCCATGTGTTTTAAATGACCATGAGCATTAAATGAAGGTCCATTATTTACCACACCTCAGCAAAAGAATACTGCATATTTAATTACAAGATGCAGGTTCTGACACACGGATATTTCTGAATCAGCTTGTGTCTCAAAGTCTTTCTAGAGCACCGCAGGGCAGCTGGAAAACCTGGTATGTTTCTGTTGCTTGCCCATGTGCCAGCTTACCAGGCATAGAAAGCAGTGTTCATGCCATCAGGAGTGCACCATGGGCCTACCATTTAATTAAATTTAGTGTAATTGTGAGGCAATAGCAATGTTTTTAAACACACGCTTAAACTCATGGACATTGCTTCTTTGGTTATACTTACAGGTTTTTGAGTAAAATAAATGTCACTGATATTTAGACTGTTTTTTCGGAAAGTCAGCTGGCAGCTTTTATCTGGTATTCTGAGCTAAAGTGGTAGACCTTTACAAAACTGCCTCTCCGCTCCTCACCTCTTTGTCTCAGCTTTGAAGTTCCTAGGATGTGATCTAGGCACTTCAGCATTCCTTGATGTCTTTAATTGCATGCAAAAACTGCCCACCATACATCAAGCAATGCAATTAAAGAAGCAATGTCCATGAGTTTAAGATCCATTAATGTACTTTTAAGTTTTATTATCAATCCCCAAATTGCTTTGCCTGCTAGATGATGAACACAGGTAATGAAAAGAAGAGTATCACTCTGATCCAAAGTGACAAGAATTAGGATGGTGATGATTTACTTTCTGTGGTGCTGAGAATCAAACCCAGAGCCCTGCTTCTATAAAACAGGTACTTTGTCTCTGAGTTGTCTTTAGGCAGAATTATTGTTATTCTTTGTAAGACAGATGCAGAGAGGTGGTTGTATTGCTATGGAGAAGAAAATGGTATGTAATTGGTTATGTACAGAAAAAAAACTTTTGTTAATTTTTAAAGTATTCAACTGGATCCTTGAACAATGGAAGTTGGTATGACAACCTCCTATGCAGTCAAAAATCTGTGAATAGGTTTTGGTTCCCTAAAATCTTAACTGCTGATAATGCACAGTTGACTAGGGGTCTTCTTCATAGTATAAGCAATCAATTGACATAATTCTGGCTTCTTTATTTTCATTTCCTTCTTAAGTTGAAATGACCAGATGACTACCATCATTCCTGAAATTACTGCCATTAAAGTTAAGGTACAAATCCAACTAGATTTCCCCTTTTGGTGCCATCTAGCACATACAGTCGCTCTTTCATCTTGGAACACAGTCCTTTGGCGGGACTCCTTGCTTCCTTTGCTTCTTCAGTAGCTCCCCTTCTTCAGCTTGTCCTCTAAGCTTGTCCTTCCCTTCTTCAGAGATTCCTGGGTTGGACCTCATCGGCCCTGTAGATTCTAATAGTTGTGTAATGCTGAAGGACATCAACCACATTTACGTCTCCACTATAAACCCAACTGCCTACTGATATCTCCACTGAACATCTCACAGGCAAAATGAACAAGTTTAAAGTGGATGTGGAACATCTCCTATAAATAAAGCTTAATCTCAGCAAATGGCCCTCGATCCTGTCCAAGAATCCAAGGGTTAATACTTGTTTCCTCTCATTCTTTCACATTTCTAGTTCATCAGAAAATTCTGTTTATTTCTCAAATGTACCATAATTGTTCTTCTCTCCTAACCCAGTGCTACCACTTATTGTATGTATCTCAGTATCGTTTCATCTTTCCACACTAATTCTTCACATGCAGTGCTATAAATGGGGTTCATCCTTCCCCTCCTCACCTCTTTTCTTCCGTGGAGCTGGGGATCCAATTCAGATCTTTGTACATGTAAGGCAAGTGTTTTGCCACTGAGCTCTGGCTCCAGGCAAAGTTGATTATCCTGAAATAGAAACTGCACAGATGATGTCCTTGCTCCAAACCCTTCAATGATTTGCCACTGTACTGAGCACACAGTCTGAGCTCTTACCCATAGGCTTCAGGAGCCGATAATCCGCACTGTTCTTTCTAACTGTATGTTTAGACTTTCCCCCTTTTAAAGACAGGATTTATCCACTCTCCCCTTTCCTTTCTAATGATTTTCACAACTTAATAGTCTTTGAACACTTTTTTTTATTAATCACTGGATTTTTTTTTCATTTTATGTTGATCATTACTCTTTAAAAAACAAAAATCCCAACCAAAACCAAAAAAAAAGTATTTGTTCTAGTGACATTTCTTCAAGAAGATTTTTTTTTACTATCTAATAGAAGGGCCTCTGTCATTTTAAACTTGAACTTCTGGCTTGCTTCTATAATGGTATTAAACATAATGTGTAATTATATTCTATCATGGGTGGGGGAGGGGTTCATAGGACACAGCTGCCCCTGAGGAGCTATGGAAGGTGAGAGCCTGGGGATGGGGAGTCATTTTCTTCAGTGGAGTAGACAGTGCAAGTTGTCCACACTCCAGCTAATGAGCCCACATCCACGCTCGTATATGCAACCCTGATTAAACTCTGTGAGTCACAAAAGACAGAAAGCTAAAACAAGTGATCAACAAAAGACATAAAAATGGGAGGAGAATAAGAGAGAGAGATGGGAGGGTGAAAATGCTACTAATATATTATATACAGGTATGGGATTGCCGCAGAACAATACAATACAAAACAAAACAAAAACCCCCACAATAAGCAATGACAGAAACTCTTTGTCCTACCCGACTCCTTCCCTCACATAGATTTTTCTTTGATTGCTGTTGTTGGAGAGACCCTCTAGGGCAATGCTTTCCTACCTCTGCCTCCTTCCTATTTTGGTACCAGGGTTTAATTTGCCTTAGGAAGGACTAAGACATTCGAAGAAGCTAGTTCCTGTAACATAAGCAATCTTTTCTTTTCTGTATCAGGAGTTTTTTTTAATCATTTAGAAAGCATGGAAAGCAGTGGTGAGCTGTTAGTGGAGCTGGCTGGGTGGCTCTGTGGCTGTGCTTTCTTAGGAGCCCCTGATACTAGATGGCTGAAGTCAGACTTCTAGGGGTGCTGTTATGAAACAACATTCTAGAATTGCCACAAAATTTCCCTTATATTATCCGTTGGCTGCTGGTAGTTTCATTAAGAGAGAAACACCTTCTTCCTTGGAATTTATTGCAGCACTAACAACCCTCTGCTTTCTGAGTTCTGCAATTACTGAACTTCTGTTTGTTTTTCTCCTGATGAATATGGGCAGGAGGGAGAAGGGTATTAATTGCAATGACATTCATTTCTAATATATCCCGAGCACAGGTGGTATGGCAAGTGTGTGCTGTGTTTCCCTCATTAGAACTTGTCTGTCTCATTGGGCACATTGCTGCCTTGTGCCTCTGGGTATAACGTGTTCTCCCCCTCCCCCAGTTCTGTTTCCTATTTTTCATCATTAGTTCTTGGGTTTTATGAAAGATGATACTTGCCCCAGGTGCAAAGCTTTTCCTACATGTTTTAATCGTGTAAGAAACATTTCTCCTAGGATGTTTTAGGGAAAAGCATCATGTAGGCTAAGATTATTCTGTAGCAGGGGTTTCCTAATTTCATCTGGGGCCACAGATTTGATTATCTAGTCCAAGCATTAAAATTTGTATCTGTAAGATACCAACATGCCTGGATACATGTTTAGGGATTACCAGATGTCCAAGATTTAGTTAGTTCTTAATGCTAAGCTGAGAAATAAACCCTTTGGGTTTTCTTTTTCATTCATTAATTCGGTCAGTTGTTAAGCCTTGCATGTAAAATGTCCCTCCCAGACTCATCTATTTGACTTGGCCCATAACTAGTGGCACTGTTTTGAGTGACTGTGAAATCTTTGGGAGGGGGGGGCCTAGCTAGAGGAAGTAGGCCTGTAGGGGTAGAGAGGCATGTCTTAAGAGTTACAGCTCAGCTTTGCTTCCAGGCCCAGTCTTCCGGTTTCTTGAGTCTCTGAAATGCAAGCAAGCTTCATGTCCCTGCTGCCACAGCTATGAGCCTCCATGCACTCAATGTTCTGCTGGGACATACTGTCTACTCAAACCCCGAACCAAAAGAAATCCTTCTCCCTGAAGTGGCTTCATGTCAGATATGAAAAAAGCAACTAATGAACAATCGAAGCATTTTTAGTGCATAGGACACATTCAGCATCAGCGAGGGGGAGGTTCACTACCTCGTAGTCTCAAAGTAAAAACCGGCCTCCTTCCATTCTGAGATTAATCTATTCTCAGTTACATAAAATGCACCGTGATGGGAGCAGTTGTGGAGTGCCAGGAACTGTACAGGGCCTTGCAGAGAATTTCAGCAAAGACAGGCAAAGGAGCATGAAGCCCATTTGCATGTGCTATAGTGCTAAATGCTAAACAAAGGATCACTTACATCTCAGCCACATGGACTTTCCTGCAGACTATGGATAAATACTGGCAGATGCTGAAATGCCTGTGCATGGTGTGGGCCCTTGCTCACAGAGCTGTGTCATTGTGGAGGCATAACCCAACTCATTGTGAGGAAACAGTGTGAAAAGGAGAACCTCTGATTAGTTATTTTTGTTTAGATGGCTGTGTTTTTGTTTTATTGCTTTCCTATTTGGTCCACAATTATTAGACGGACGATCATCTGAAAAACATTATAAATTACTGGTATAAATTACTTCTCTACACACAACCCATCTTTTATTATAATACAGAGAAGCAACACTTCCACAGCTATTTCTGTTTTTATTTATTCTCTGCCACATTTCTAGTAAATTTTTTCATTATTGGCAGTGCTTACATAATCACATACTAACACCTACAGGAATGAATCACAGCTCATCTCGCAGATTTATGGCATGCCTACAGAAAAAGTGCCTCATGATGCAAACTTTAAGGCTTAAATTATCTCCTAAAAGCCCCACAACAGGCAAGTAAACAGAATGATTTAGTGATCACAATTAAAAACGAATCTGTTTAAATTCTTCTCTTCTTTATTTAAACACCAAGACAAGAAGGACCGGGAAATGCTATTAATAATGGATCAGTCATTTGTTCAGGACACAGTGGAGGCTGGATGCTTCCTCATGGGGAAGGGCTCAGGGATGCTTGCATCTCTCTGCCTGCTGTCTTGGGAGGATGCAGGTTCTGGATTCTGGATAGTTTCCCAGAGCCAGCCCCTGTGCTTCTCAATCATTTCCATTTGCCGCTGTCCCTGGTTGCGATGGCCTTTGTCCCGCCATTCCCAGCCATCTTTAGCAATCATTAACACCTTAACAAGTCTGTCCTTTTATTTTCCTGTTTTTCTTTGTCCCTCCAGGCCTTCTCTTTTCTTTCTTGGTCTGTTTTTGTATGTCTTTGTTCCGGGGTCTCTCTTTCTGCTTTGCATCTGGCTTTCTGTAGCTGTGTCTCCCTATCATCTGTCTGTTCTGTTCTTTGATCTTCCAGTCTCCCCCACATTTTATGCATCACTGTATGCTTAGCACTGAGTTAAGGGATGGGGATGGCAAAGATGGTGAAGTAGCTACCTATACCGTCCAGAGTTTCTAGTCTAATGGGTAGGGAGTGAGAGGAAAGTAAAAGACATGGATAAATAAGGATAGAAATCAAGGGAAGAAAACAATCACATGCTCAAGTTGCCTAAAGAAGTATCTAACTGTTGGGGCTAGAGAGCTAGCACAGGTTTAGAATGTGTACTGTTCTTCTAAAAGGACTGGAGTTCGGTTCCCAGCTTACAACTCTAGGGGATCCCATGCTCTCTCTTGGCCTCCATGAGCACTGCACTCAGGTGCACACCCTCCTACCCCCCACACAACATAATTTAAGATGTAAAAAAGAAATACTTACAAAAAGAGAAGTATTGATCTGTGTCTGAAAAGATCAGGGTGCTGAAATAAGATTTAAATCATGAAGGATAGGCCAGTTTCTTCCAGATGAACGGGGAGGGACCCCTGATGGGGGATGTGCTAACCTATGAAGGTCAGAAACACAAGCTCTGCAGAAATGGCAAGCATGGCACTTATCCTTAGTCCACCCAAAACTGATAACGGGAGGGCCAGAACGGGGTTGCTTTCTACCCAGGCTTGTTCCCTGGATACACAGAAGTCCACAAAGCTGGCATACCTTCTGTTTTGCTTGTGTTTTTCTAGCAGCAGTCATTCAGAAATGGATTAAGGTAGTCCTGATGGGAAGCTCTTCTCTTTCTCAGTCTTAATCAGGGGTTATGAAGAGTTCTTGATTTCTTTAACCAGAGAGATTCATGCTGTGTTTTTCTTAAACTGAACATGGAAACTAAATGCTGGCATTTCAGAGGAGGCTATAGGCCAAGTAAACAGCGATGAAGAAGAAGGCTGACCAAATCCCAAATATCTTCTGTCAATAGTAATAATAATAATAATAATAATAATAATAATAATAATAATAATAATAATGATAATAATAATAATGTTGGCTGAGAAGATGCAGCTTAGGTCAAGCACCTGGCCATATGAACTTCCTGGCCCCTTACCCATAATTAGAGACCTACCTCATTACAGACAGGGCGAGAAAAATGTGGGCATCTCCACATCCCTGATTGGATGAAGACTGACCAGAGTTCTCTGTAAGCAGACACAGGAATGGGGTGGGGGGACTCTGAAGAATGTGTGTGGCCCTGTGATCATCTGAGTAGGCTTTCCATGAGAAAGGGAGGCTCTCACTGTTGTTGAAGCTTTAAGCCCACTCAGTACACATTGTTCTGGTAGCACGCAACGTTACTCTGTCAGGCTGGTGACTCCCATCTCTACCTCCCAAGATCTCTCCCTCCCTCTGATGCAGAATCTGTTGCCTTGCTGTGTGTTTTCAAAATTAACAGTGTTGTCCTAGTCTTTAAGATGCCTGCCATTTAATGTCCTTGATTTTTTTAAACAGTTGAAAGAAGATTTGCAGTCTAATTATCAAGAATCTGTGTGTGACCTCAGACTACCATGCTTTTAATAGCTACAGAAGCATGCCTGTAGGAGAGATGGGACTACCTCTTCCAGGAAGTGCCGAGTCCAGGAAATAGACTCCAGCCTACAGCCTCATGCTCCCACTATGGCTGCTGGATTTGCCCTTTGTCTTTGCTTTTCATTCTTGGCTGTGACTAGACATTCTTGGCTGATTAACCTCAACTTTCCCCCATTTCCTTTGCTTCTACTTGGTCAAAATGCAGATTCTGGGGTCACACCTCAGTCTTCTGCCTTGTTAGGTTTGAGATCTGGTCCAGTGATCTGATTGACCTAGAACTCCCAGAGAGTATGAGGAAGGAAGTCCACAGACCCTACTGTGAAAATCACTGACAAGTACGTTGCTATGATGCCTGGCTCATGGCTACTGCAGCCTGTGACCTTGACCCATTTCTGTTCTGTCCTTGCCACTCTCATCTGGGCCCTGAGAGCTTGAAGTGCCTTGCAGTCTATAGCCTGAGATAAGTCGTATTCTGGGATGTGTGTTGAGAACTGATTAAACTGGCAGTGTGTTTTGAGATGAAAGGGACAGCCTAATGACACTGTTAGCATGTACTTTCCATACCGCTGGAGATTTCTCTCTGTTCAATGGCTAATTACTCCCAGGCTCTGTGTCTCATGCTGAGAACCAGCTCTCAAGGAGCAGGGAGTTTTAGGCAGGTCACTCTTGATTTTGACTCCCAATCAGTCTACCAAGAAGCTGATTTGCTTTAGCGGTATGTACTGATTATGATGCGAATCTTCTGGTATTTACTGACCAGCAGTTAGGAATGTGGTTTGAAAACCTTACTTCAAGTCACCATGAGAACCACCTTCAAATGTTTATTGATATGGTAATGTTGAACCCCAATTATTCCCAAGAACCATGCCTCAAGACCTAGGTGAGTTGGGGGTGGGGTGGGGAGAAGCTGAGGGTGGTGTTGAAGCTGTGCATAGTGCATTTTGTCCAGAGATCCCAGCAATCTTGGCATTTCCCCCGCCACCTTTCCTTAGAGAGCCAACAACTTTTGCCTTTGCACTTAAACTCCTCAAGCTTTCTCTTTGGCATGCTACAGTTGCCAGCTAGTATCTCTGCACTAAGGCATTGCGGGTCATTCCTAAGTAAAAGCAAGCACAAGCATTGCAATGTGATAACTGAGACAGCTCCTAGATAAGTAACAGGCAGGCAGTGTATACACAATGGATACACTGGACAGAAGGATGACTTCCATCCCAGAGGCCATGTGTTCAGCATGACATGCTGTGCAAACTGAATTGTTTCTGGGATTTTCCCACTTAATGTTTTCTGACCATGTATCTTAGTTGCTTTTCTATTGCCATGGTGAGATATCACAACCAAGGCAACTTACAGAAGAAAGAGTTTACTGGGGCTTACAGTTTCAAAAGGTGAGAGTTCACAGCCATCGTGGTGAGGAGCACAGCAGCAGGCAGGCATGGAGCAGTAGCTGAGAGTTTATTTCTGGTCCACAAATAGGAAGAAGATAGGGAAACTGGGCCTGGTGTGGGCTTTTGAAACCTCAAAGCCTGTCCCCAGTGACACACTTTCTCCAGCAAGGCCACAATTCCTAATCCTTCCAAAACAGTTCCACCAACTGGGACCAACTATTCAAACACGTGGGCCTATGGGAGCTGTTCTCATTCAAATCACCATACTGCGTTTGACTGCAGGCAACTGAAGTTATAGAAATGTCAATAAGAAGGGATGGTTGTCAGGGAAATCAGCCCCATAAAATTGTAACTGGAACCTTCAGTTTGGCGGAAAAAATCATTAGTCATCATACTGCAAGGGACTATTTACATTTTAATAGGCTATGAATCATAGGACTTTTGAATTTCTCAAACTACTTATAACTGATATTCTTTTAGTTTAATTTTTGTTTGTTTTTTAACCGCAGGGCTACCTCATTTTATCACAGTTCAATTTATTATACTTTATAAGGCCTTATTTTTGTGCTATTCCCTTAGAATATTCTTTCACCTAATATTGTCCATTTTCATCATTTTTTGAGATTTTTTTTTTTTTTTTTGGTTTTTTGAGACAGGGTTTCTCTGTGTAGCTTTGCGCCTTTCCTGGAACTCACTTGGTAGCCCAGGCTGGCCTCGAACTCACAGAGATCCCCCTGGCTCTGCCTCCCGAGTGCTGGGATTAAAGGCGTGCACCACCACCGCCCGGCCCATTTTTTGAGATTCTTAATTTACCCTTTTGTTAATGTTCCATTTAATCATGCTTCATTTTATATCACTGTATCTTTCTGTTTACTTTCTGGCATATAATTTTATCTATCTGCGTTGGTCATATCATAGTTGTGATGTTTCATAAACAGTGAAATTGAACTTGGAGTGGACCCTTTTCCTTCTTATTTAGCATAGGAAAGTGACTTTTGGTTCCGATGGTTTGGCTCTACTTGTTTTGGGGATCTGCTTTGTCATTGTCTCAACTTCCAACTTACACTTTCTTCGTAAGAAATAGATTTCCCTGCAGGGTTGTTCAAAATCCACACTATTCGCTGTCTGCTTCCAGCAGAAAGCTTCATGATAAACTTTCTCTAGTGAGGTGGTGTTGGCATGCCAGTGGCCTCTCACTACTTTTCAATAGAGACTGGGGTTACTGAGGGATGTGCCCAGTGAGCCAGGAGTGTAAAATCTAAGAAATAACCTTTCTTACTAAAAACTGTGCACCTTATTAAACAGCACTCTGTAGATAGTATTAAATTATTCTTGTTATCTATGGGGAGTGAGGAAGGTTGACTGTCTTCTTAGCTTCACACACATGGGAATTCACGTCAAACCACCTCTGCAAGAGCAAAAAGTGCTCGTCACCACTGAGCCAACTCTCTAGCTCCTGAGTTAAGTTTTAAGGATATTTTACTTAGACTAGACTAGGTAATGTCTAAGGGCCTGAGAAAAATCTGGTGGTACCCAAGACACTGATACTGAGGGATGTTGAGCAAGGTTTACTGAAAGAATCCTGTCTTCTAAGCAAAGGAAACCTCAACAGTGATCATGTTTTAGGTCATAGGAAGATGAGAACAGGTGAAAGTTTGCTGAAGATGGTGTCATTGTTCACTGAGTGAGAACCCTGAAAGGAAGTGTTCTCAGGAGTCTCCACTTAGCGCTCAGCCATGGCTGGGAACCCCATCAATGACATCATCTTTCATAAGCTACCAGCTGTTATCTGCTATATATAGGCCTCCGGTCACTGTGAGTCATCTTTTAGTTCACTTCTGTCCATTTTCTCAAGTCTGTAAACAGACTTTATCTTCTGTGTTTGAAAAAAAAATAGAAAATTACATTTCACAGATAAATGCTTATTTAATCAGTTTGAATGATTCATCCCTTTACCCTTCCATAGACATTTGTTACTGAGAATTTCTGAGCTTTGGTGTCCCCTTAAGGTAGTGCAGATCAGCTGATGAAGACCTTCTATTCATTATTGGAGAATTTCATACATGTTTGCGACGCATCTTGAACATAGTAAACCCAACTCCCTTCTTCCATTCTCCCACAAATGCCCTAACCTGTCCCCCTTCTCATCCTCTTCTTTCTTTTTATAACCCATGGAGTCCAACTAGTGCCGACTGTGGGAATAGTGACTGATCTCGTTAGCTTGATCTCATGTAGGTCTTATGCAGGTACCCAGAGAGGACTGTGAGTTCATGAGTACAGCAGTTATGTAATATCCAGAAGACAGGGCTTTACAGCACTTCTCTCCATCTTCCAGCTCTTACATTCTCCCCTCCCTTTCCATGTTGTTCCCTGAGCCTTGAGGGAGTGAGTATTGACATCACATTCAGGGCTGAGCACTCACCAGGCACTTATTCTCAGCACTTTGACCAGTTATGAGTCTGCATTTTTTCCTGTCCACTGCAGAGAGTAGCTTCTCTGGCCCAGGTTGAGAACAACACTCATCTTTGAGTAGAAACATTAATATTTAGAAGGTAGTTTGACAATATGTCCATTTAAAAGGACACCTGCAGCCTCCCCTCCCCCAGCCTATCTATGACCTTTAGACTGGGTTCATAGCACCAGGCATGAATTCCCACCTGTGGAGACAGGCCCCAAATTCAATTAGAAAGTGGTTGGTTAACTCCCATCCCTGACAGTCTTGCCACTACTGTACCAGTGGGCACATCTTGCCAGGCAGGTCGCTATTATAGCATTCAGGTTTCACTGCTGAGTAACTCCGCCGATGGCTTTTCATTCCCAGTGGCCTTCATAGCAGCTTCTGGAGCTATGGAAGCTGGACACCAGGAAAGAAGCTTCCGGGTCAATTCCAGCTAGACTTCCTTATGTCCTTCAACCAAAGGGCATTGTGTTTTTAGCAGCAGAGTTCTAGCAACTAGTTCTGGAGATTTTAACTCATCAACTCACCTATTCTGAGGGAATCATTGTTCATCCATGCAAGGTACCTATGTTCAAACTCCTTTTTTAAAAGTCACGTTTTTAAATTAGCTTACAAAGTATTAAGTTTCTGTAAGAGCTTTTCATACATCTTTAATTTTGGTTAACCCACACCCATCCCTCTTTTACTCTTGTCCTTTAATCTATAGTGATTTTTTAATATTTACATACCACAGCAATAAACCTATCCATGAATGATCTACCTATCAATCAATTATATCTATCTATCTATCTATCTATCTATCTATCTATCTATCTATCTATCTATCTATCTATCTATCTATCATCTGTATCTATCTCTCTATATGAAAGACACAGACATTTCAAGGAGTTGGCTCATGTTGCTATAGAAAGATAGGTAGGCCAAAATTTTCAGAGTAGGGAATGGACTAGAGGCCTGGGGAAGAGTTGCTGTTGGAGACCTCTGAAGGCAGTCTACAGAAAGAGTCCCTCTTTTTCTTTTTAAAAATATGTATATGTATGTATGTATATGTGTATTTATGTGTGTACATGCATGTGCATGTTTCAAGTGTTCCTTAGGGAGGTCAGAAGACAGCTTGAGAGACTTGATTCTTTCCTTCCACCATGTGGGTTTGGACATCAAACTCAGGCCATCAGGCTTCATGTGAAGTGCCTTTATCTGCGGAGTCATTTTGTCAGCCCCTAAATCCTTGTTTCTTGGAGACAAGGCTTTTATCTTATTTAATTGGGATTACCTACATTTAGAGAATAATGTTTTATTAAAAATATACTGATTTTAAATTTTCATCTCATTTAATAAGGAATTTTAAAGTTCTATATCCATATCTATTGACTTTTATGTGTATGGGTGTTTCGCCTGCGTGTATGTCTGTGCAAACTTGGCTGTAGTAGAGGCCAGAAGGGGGCGTTGGATCTCCTGAAACTGGACTTACAGATGGTTCTGAGCCAGGCCTGACTAGTCATAGCCTCAAATTCCCCTAGCCAAGGAGACTGCTTTAAGGATGGAAACATGATTGTTAAGGTTTGAACATGCAACGTCCCCCATGGGCTGGTGTGTTCATACACTTTCTGCCCAGCAAGTGGCGCTGTTTTGGAGGCCTGCAGAGCCTTTTGTACGTGGAGTCTAGCTAGAGAAAGTAGGTGGCTAGGGGAAGGGCTTTGAAGGCTGTATTTGCTTCTAGTTTGGGCCTGGTTTCTCTGCCTCCTCGTCTGCCCATACCTGTCTACTCTTTCTACCTTGGGTGAGCCAGACCTGTGACTCTGCTTTCTCTGCCAGGATGGACCCTGCTGCTTCTGGAAACCATAGAGCCATCTAAGTCTTCCCTCCTTCATGTTGCATTTGTAAGATGTTTTATTAATTTACCAAAGCAATGGGAAAAATAACTAGTACAGTGACAAAGAGGAGATGAACATCAGCTTCACCTGGCACTGGGGCTGGAACTGCCAGGATTGAAGGTTTGTCTCCCAGTTAGAGCCTGGAGGCTAAGGGCCCATCGTAAATCTGGAGCTATAGAGCGTCATCTCTGTTCCTTCACAGGAAAGCTGCTTCGAAAATGCAGCCAAGTCCCAGGGAAAGGATATAGGGCTGAGGGCTGGAGAATCAGAGTCAGTTGCTTGCAGACATTGGCTGGACATTGTTTGAAAATCTGGATCCCGCCAGTGTGGTTCACGTTTTGTTCAGCTGTGTAAACCAAGCCATTCATTTCCCTGCTTCCACTACTTTGAGTTTCTGTCACTTGCACCTGAAATAATTCTGATTAATACACAATGTGCTGGGCACTGTTGTCGGTGGCTCCTAGAGACAGCCACTTTTAATAATGTTCACTTGATTCTATTGATATTTTTCTCCATGTATCTGAGCAACACGCCTTGGCTGTGGTTTTGGATTGATTTTAGTCAGTAGTCACTGACTTCCTGTTGCATTGATTGAGGATCCCCCCTCCCACCTCATGCCACACTCCCTCCTACTCTTTATAATTACGTTACAGCACTTGGCTAAACCCGTAGTTACAGTTGATATTATGATGACTTTATCAACCTTATTTGTAGTTGAACAAAATGCTGCTCTCAGATTAGGCATTTTCTTTGTATAATTGTGATTTCCCTCATCACTAATAGTGAATTAGTTTTTGGTCTTTTTGTTTTCTATATATGAATTGTTATATATGTTTTTTCTCTCCAAATGGGTCAATGTATTTGTCAACCATCCAGAAAAGCATGTTACATATTTTACTGATCTTGTCACTCATTGTCACCCCCATGCCCTACATGTCACCCTCTTCCTACAGTCACTGCTGAGTTGCTGTGGGCTAGCTGATGTAGAGACCAGGTGTACTGCTGCTGTCCAAAGCTTCCTTTGATTGATGGTTTGAGAAAGAAAGCACATTTTATAATACTGTGCACATTTGGATTCAAAGCTTTCTCTTGATTTTCTCCTTTAATTTACTAAGCTACATAGTCTAGTAGCTTCCTTAGAAATTTATTATAGGAAATAATTTTCACTCTGTGCACAGCTATATATGTTATTATCATATATTTTTTATTTGATTATGTACAGTTATTTCTTGAGTGTGTGGGAGAATTGCAGGTAGAAAATAATTTTCTGGGGCTGGGATAATAAGCATATGAACAGAACACTGGCTTAATATGTGTAAGGCCCTGGGTTTGATTGCCAGCCATGCAAAACCAACCAAATAACCAACCAACCAACCAACCAATCAACCAACTAACCAGTCAACCAGCCAGCCAGCCAGCCAGCCAGCCAGTCAATCAGTGAGCCAGCCAGCCAACCAATCAACCAACCAACCAACTAACAAAACAACCAAACAGCCAACCAAACAAACTAGACCCCCAAACAACCCCGGGAGAGTTGTGTTAGCATTTCATTGTGTTCTCCTGTACCCAGTGGCTGTACTGGGGGAGAGTCTCAGGCTATTCTGGTAAGTGTGATCGTGTTCCTCTCTTCACACCTGCTGTTCCCCAACTCCATGATTATGTGATTAGAGATTTTAATAAACCTTACTGGGTTTTTGATAAGCTTTTGAATGTTGAGACTTAACTGAAGAGACCTTCTTTTAATATTATTTCTAGCATAACTTCTACTCATCTGGTTCTCTGTTCTGTTTGAGAACTCCAATAGTCAGGTACTGGCCTTCCTTTTTAGTTTTCAATTTTTCTGTTTTCTTTTCTGTTCCCTATTAGTTGGGAGGTTTCCATGGCCTTGTTTTCTACCCCTTTTGTGAAGCATTTTGTCTAGGTTATCCCACTTTTAATTTTTATCAGCTCCTGCTTGTTGCTTCATTAAAATACCACTGTGTTCTTCCGTATACATGCATCAGTGGAGCTCTCTCATAATAGTGATTGCAATGCTTTTGAATGTTATCCAACTGCCTACATTTCTTCTAAAAACCCATTGAGGGGAAAGAGCTATGGGCTTCAATAAGTTATCCTTTAATGTTGCAGTCTTTCTTTTTAAACACATATTACACAAAATTGCCTATTTTATACACTCAGATGAGGACCTAGATTGAAAGCTGATTGGATGGTGGGAGGGAAGACTGTTCGCTTTACTGCTCAGCCGACCATCTGATCTCTTTTTCAAGAGGTAGCCTCCCCAAGTAAGCACACTAGTTGCTTTTCTGGGGTCTTTAGTTTCTCAAGGGAAAGTTTTTGCCCCCAAATTTAGTTTTCTGCCCCAAGAGGTGAAGGTGGTTGAGGAAGTGTGCCTTGGGGTGTGAGGAATGCCGATGCAGATAGCTTCACCAGTCAAGTGGTTTTTTCTTTGTTTGTTTGTTTTTTGTTTTTGATCTTGTGTGTTCAGTACAGCCTCTCACATGCAGACTGTTTTGTGCAGGAACTCACTCTTCAGGCAAGCCAGTCATGCATGTTTGGAGTCCCACAGTTGCAGAGATAAGTATGTCAATTCTCGTCAGTCTCTCCTCTGTGCCAGCATGCAACTTAACTGATCGAATGTGACCTGAGGTAACAGGTGACTCATCACCATTCCTTCTGCTTTTATTCAAAATTTCTACTGGAAGAGTTCTAAATCATAATGATAATAATGATATTTTTACTATAATTTGAGCTGTTTTAAAATACAGAAAAGAAATACAAAATTTCCATTTGATATCAATGTATTTAATCTTGATATATCTCTCTCTATACATCTACTTAGTATACCTCAAGTATTTTATCTATCTATCTATCTATCTATCTATATCTATCTATCTATCTATCTATCTATCTATCTATCTATCTATTACAGATACAGATATATCTCAGGTTGGCATTGAATGTTCAATATTCCTGTCTTAGCCTCTCATGTGCAGGGATGGAAGATGATATTACCCCCAGCTTGATGTCATTTTTGTAATTAAGCTTCCACTGTAAATATAAGAATTTTTACATTGTCCCTAGATGGAAAACCAAAGTCTGAGATGGTGCATCCTGGAGGTAGCCTATGTATCATTTGGCAGATTCATGCTCAAAAAGAAGCTTTGTTTCGACACCAAAAGATTAATAATATATATGCACAAAAAGTTTGGATTAAAATGTAGGAGGAATACATATATCTTTTGACAGACTTTTATGTCTCACTATCCAACTGCTGGTCTGAATTACGATATTCACAGGTTTATACTCTTATCCTAAGCTTGTCGCTCACTCCCCCTGATCAGAGTAGGTATACTACACCCTTTCTTCATTTAATTCTCCGTGCCTACCTACATCAACATCTGGTTTGCGTAGTAGGTACTCTGTATTTGTTGAATGAATGAATGACATTTTATAATTTAACAACTACTTGTCATGGTAGGTTTATTGATCCCATTTTATTGATAAGGGAATTGAAGCTTGTAGACATTGGGGGAATTGTTAAGTCTATAATGACTAAGTAGGTATGGAAAATGGGAGGCAGATTGAATGTTAAATTATAACAGTAGAATTTTGGTAACCTTCTTGATTGTGATTGGGAGAATAGAGAATATCTTTTAGGAGATCCTTGCTGAAATATTTTTGGATGAAATGCCATTCATTACTCTTGTACCTTCCATTAGACAGTTTGTTATTTTAAATTTTTTATGGGGTTATTGAGATGGCTCAACAGATAAAGGTGATTGTCACTAAACCACCAAACCCAAGAACTTGAGTTTGGTCCCCAGGGTCTTCATGGTGAAAGGTGAGAATCAAATCTCACAAGTTGTCCTCTAACTTCTACAACTATGCCATGGCATGTGTTCTCCCTTCCCAATAAATAAATGAACATAATTGAAAAATTAAGGTTTTCTTCTGAACAGTCAAGTGATCTACTCAAGTTACCCCTCTAGTCCCAGTTTTGTGTGTATATAGGTGTACATGCAGAAATAAATCACTGAAAGGTAGTAACATGTTAATAAACACTGTCTAGGAAGAGAGTATATGAAGTTCCTTCAAAATTTCTGAATTTTGGAAAGTTTTACCACAAACTGAAAAACAAAAAGAAGAAAGAGAATATGATATCAGATTGAAGTTTTTCCAACTCTAAGATATCATTAAGTAAATTAAAGTCCAGAAATGGCCAGAAAGTCTTTGATGGCCAAACAACACTGGCCTTAGGAATTGGGAAGTAGGCAATCTGGGGAGTTCAGTTAAGACTATTTAACCAGTAATGCTGCAGGATTTCCTCTACAGACACACTCTGCAAATTCAGAGCAAGAGACTGACTGACAACGTTGTACTGGGAAAGGAAAGGCAAGGGATGGAAGGCCTGAAAACATTGCAGAAGGGACTGGCATCTGCTATCGGAAGAGGACAAGGGAGACACCAGCAACCTCCCCAGTGGACGGAATAAACACCAAGAAGGTGCCGAGTCTGGTTCTGTGTGGTCGTGGGTTCATAAGGGATGGCTATGCAAACAGTTCAAGGAATAGTAACAAATTTCTCAACATGAAAGAGAAATGTGATTTGTTGTTGAAGGGACCAAATGAGCTGGGAACTATTTAACAGTTATTTGAAAAAGGACAAAGCAGATGACTTCGGTGGTTTTTAAAATAATTAAAAAAAAACCCTGAAGATTAATCCAACCAAAAACACTAGAACACAGAACTCAGCCTGAAGAATCTGAAGTGTGGTTCTGCTTGTTTCAGTGAATGAACATTCATTCAAGGCCTCTTCTCATCTCAACCAGTCATGGGATGCGGAGGGTGCCTTGTGCACGGAGCAAAATGTGTTTAGTCGAGACACGAACTGTCCTTGAAGAAAGAGGGATTCAGCTTGAGAAGCGCAAGGCAGATAATGTTCCATCTCTATTCGTCTATATACTAATTAATTAATATGTTAATTAATTAGTATATAAACATATACTAATAGTATATATTATTATATATAATTATTATATATTAATTAGTATATAGATATATACTAATAGTACATATTAGTGTATATAATTAATTAATTATATTAATTAGTATACTAATCTGCAATTTAGAACCATCTGAGAACAAAGGAAGAAGCACCAGGCGATGGAATCTAACATCACGAAATCTAACATGTCTCTGGTTTGGGTCTCTATTTCTTTTTCCCTCTTGGGAGGTTGTTTGACTTGACAGAATCACACACACACACGTTTTAGGAAACATCACAAGAAACCTTTACCAAATCATTTGACCAGTAGGTGTGTATTAAAGAAAGCTCACAACAGTTATAAAGACAACTAAAAGATATTCCCTATATTCACATTGTCTGGGATTTGAAGACGAGTATAAATATAGATTGAGCTTGGGACCAGAAGTGTTTCAGATTTGGGAGGGTTTTGGATTTTGGATATTTTATGGTTTTTACCAGTTGGTCATGCTTAATACAGAAATCTACAGCTGAGTGTGTCAAGTCACCGTTTCAGAATTCAGAGCGTTTTAGATTTTGGAGCATGTCACGTTTTGAATTTTTTGGGTTAGGGTTGCTGTGGGGAGCTGAGGAAGTCTTGAGTGAATGTATAAAGAGTGGATGAAATCTTAAGTGAATGGATGTGTATTGTTGACATGGGCACAGCCTTGTCAAGGACCAAAGTCTTGGACCTGTGGGAAGTTGGTAAAGCCTTTATCCCAGGTCAGCTATGAAAGGCAAAGCCTTCCTTTGGCCCAAGTACAAGTGAATAGTGTATGAAAAAACCAGCAACTGCCACTTCCTCCTCCGGATACTTACATCCTGAGGCTGTTTGCCCTCAGACACCTCCTACTAAGACTAACTCCTCTGCCCTGTGTTCTATGGTCCCTGGTTCTTGTGGTAGTTGGTGCCACTCCATCAGAGTGTGCACAGCCAACCTGATCCCAACTCTTCTGTACATGTGTTCATCCTTTCTTAATTCTCTTGCCCACCCCGGTAGGTTTTCAGACTCAAGCTGCATTGGTTGTGGTAGGTAGTAGTCAGAAGGTTTAGGTCTCTTTGAATCTGTTCTCCAAGGGATATGTCTGTGTGATCCCCTGATCTTTTAAAAACTCTTTCTAATACCCAGTCCAAATGACCACAACACTTTGTTTCTAGATGAGAAACTGAGAGGGTATTCTCTGGCAATAGAAGACAGAAGCAAATAGAGAAATTTCCTCAACTCAGCTTTTCACAAGGCAATGTCTTCGTCCTCTCAAAGTGGGACCTGCAGTATCCCAGGCTCTGTTTCTCCTTAGATCTTGCTTTCAATGCCTGGCAACTAGCAGGTTCAAATTGCTTGGTCCCTGAGCTTGTTTGCTCCTGTTTGCAAGGTTGCTTTCTTGCTTACTCAATAAAAAGAGAAACTAGAGAAGTGACCCTTTGGTGACCCCATCTCTAACGCACATTCTGTTGCGTATTCACCTCTTTCTAAAATTTCTTTTTACTTTTAATTGGCACACAATAATGATATGTACATGTATACAAGGTGTAAGGATCCAGAAGGAGCAATGACCATATCCATGCTCTCAAACAGTTAATATTTCTTTGTGTTGGGCATGTTCAAATGAAATGTAGTTACTTTGAAATATATAATGAATTATTAACTACAATCTCCCTACTTTGCTATGGAGCACTAGAACTTATTTTTCTTGTCTTTATTTTTATTCCCCATAGCATACCTCTGTTCATTCATCTCTATGCTTGTTCTTTCCAGACTGGTTAACTGCCATTTCACTCTCGACTTCTGTTAGATAATTTGTTTCAAGATAGCTTCTTAGGATTTGAGAGAAAGGGGACACGCGTACTCTGCAGATCCTGCCCATTACCTTCTGCACGCCTTGGTTTTTTTTTTTTTTTTTTTTACCAAGCTTGTTGCTTTTCTTCTTAAATCTTCCATGTGACAGATTGCATTTTTTTCTTTGGATAGTTTTCCCTCTAGTGTGCAGGGTATTATTTTGTAAAATGGTGGGGTAAGAATTAGGAGGTGTCCAAGGATGTCCACAGGCTAAAAATATATATACTTGAGTCAGTGACATATGCTGCTTGGAAACTCTTTACATTTTAAACAGTAAAATAATGTCAGTGATCCCCACCTCTAGGGAGATGTAGTCTCAGCTATGATACATTAAAAATGAAAGCTAAATAAAATGCCACTTGATCCTAGTTAATGAGAGCTGCAATCTACTTTGTTTCCAAATTTACTGTTGTTCTCGATCTCATTTTTAGAATTTAGGGTCTGGGGAGATGGCTCAGTGGTGAAAAGCATTTGCTCTGCAAACATGAGGACCCAGATTGGAATCCCAAGCTCTCACATAATAGCTGGGCATGGCTGAATGAGCCTGTAATTCCAATACTGGGGTGCCGGGAGACAGGTAGATCCCAAGAGCTTGCTGGTCAGATTTGCTAACTAGTGAGCTTCCAGTTCCCATCTCAAGGCAACAGTGGAGAGCAATAGAAGAAGACATATGATGTCCTGTTCTGGTTTCCACATGTGTGCACACTGGTTCACACACCTGCATACTCACATACATCTCTCTCTCTCTCTCTCTCTCTCTCTCTCTCTCTCTCTCTCTCTCTCTCTCTCTCACACACACACACACACACACACACACTAAGAACTCATAAATGATCTCATTAATAATAATAATAATAATAATAATAATAATAATAAAGCTGGTTTTTTTAGGGTTACACTTTTTCATCTGTAAGTTTTACACAAACTTGTGCAAACTTGTACAGCCACTCTGGAGATCAGTATGGCGACTTCTCAGTCTACCTCAAGATCCAATGATACCACTCTTGGGCATATACCCAAGGGATGCTCAATCATACCACAAGGACAGTTGCTCAGCTATGTTCACAGCAGCATTATTTGTAATAGGCAGAACCTGGAAGCAACCTAGATGCCCCTCAACCAAAGAATGGGTAAAGAAAATGTGATACATATACACAATGGAGTATTACTCAGCTGTGAAAAACAATGATATCATGAAATATGCAGGCAGATGGATGGAACTAGAAATTATCGTCCTGAGCGAGGTAACCCAGATTCAGAAAGACAAACATGGTATGTACTCACTCATAAGTGGATACTAGATGTAAAGCAAAGGATAACCAGACTATAACCCACAGCTTCAGAGAAGCTAGCTAACAAGGAGGAGCCTAAGAGGGACACATGGATCATCCTGGGAAGGGAAAATAGATGAGATCTCCATGAACAAACTGGAGGTGAGGGGGCAATGGAGGGTAAGGGATAAGGGATTAGAACATAATGGAATGGGATGGTCAAGCTGGAACAGGGACAGAGTGGGAGAGCAAGGAAAGAGGTACCATGATAGAGGGAACATCATAAGACTAGGGAGAAACAGGGTGCTAGGGAAATTCCCAGGAATCCATAAGGACGACCCCAGATTAGACTACTAGCAATAGTTGAGAGGGTACCTGAACTGGCCTACCCCAGTAAATAGATTGTTAAATACCCTAACTGTCATCATAGAGACTCTATCCAGTAACTAATGGAAGCAGATGCAGAGATCCACAACCAAACACCAGGCTGAGCTCTGGAAGTTCAGTCAAAGAGAGGGAAGAGGGATTATATAAGCAAGGGGATCAAGATCATGATGGGGTAATCTACAGAGACAACTGAACCAAGCTCATAGGAACCCATGAACTTTAGATTAACAGCTATGGACCCTGCATGGGACCAGGCTAGACCCTCTGCATACAGGAGACAGTTGTGTAGCTGGGTCTGTTTGAGAGGCTCTTGGCAGTGTGATCAGGATCTATCCCTGGTGCATGAGCTGGCTTTCTGGAGCCCATTACCTATGGTCAGACGCCTTGCTCACCCTTGATGCAGAGGGGAGGGGCTTGGTCCTGCCTCAACTGAATGTACCAGGCTTTACTGACTTCCCATGGGAGGCCTTACCCTTTTGGAGGAGGGAATAAGGGGTGGGTCGGGAGGGGGGAGGTTAGGTGGTTGTGGGAGAGCAGGAGGAGGGATGAGAGGGTGATCTGTGGTTGGTATGTGAAATGAATAAAAAAATTTTAAACCAAAAATCACAATATGCTTTACAGCATGGAATGGAAATTTTATTTCTCATTAAAAATATCTTCTTATAGACAATATACTGTTTATTGGCTCACTGGGTAACAAAACATTATGTACTCTGATTAACTTCCACAACTAGGAAAAATACAAAGAGTAGCCTTTAGATTTTGGAAGGTGAAACCTCGCAAAGACTGTTTTCCTCTTCTATCTCATACCTGAGTGAATCACCTTTATTTCTCATGAGGAAGGAGAGGTGGTGTGGTCGCAGTTAAGATGTGCTCCTTCAGACTTACAGTGACATTTTTGTATAGGAGCAATAAATAGAAAAAGGTGGCAGAGACCAGGACGAACACATTCTATTTGGCCCAAATCCAATCTACAGAATTCAGTTTGCCCCCTAAATAGACGGAGGACTAAATGATATAGGGAGAATTTGCATGTGTATTTTATTCTTTTGGTAGTCATGGATGGGTATCCAACCCAGGGCCTCCAGCATGCTAAGCACATGTTTCCCTGCTCAGCTCTACTCACAGCGTCTGCAAATATTCTTTCCATGTATTAGACAAATTTACAGATAACAGAATAGGAGCAGGATGCCATACATGTAACTCCAATGAAAGGCCTTGAAGGGCTGGACATTGGTAACATCAATAAGGAAGGGCAGGACTCAACTCGGAATACAAACTTGGAGGTAGAGCTGATTGGTTTGCCAGTAAGATACTCATATATTCATAATCTTTTCCTTCCTTCCTTCCTTCCTTCCTTCCTTCCTTCCTTCCTTCCTTCCTTCCCTCCTTCCTTCCTTCCTTCCTTCCTTCCTTCCTTCCTTCCTCCCTTCCTCCCTTCCTTCCTCCCTTCCTTCCGTTTCTTTCTTCCATTTGTTTGTTTGTTTCTTTCTTTCTATCTTTTCTCCCTCCTTTTCTCCCCCCTCCCCTCCCCACTACAGCATGTGTGTATGGGATGGGGTATTTAAGAAAGACAATAATCAATGATTCATTGGGGACAAATGTGAACCAAGATGGACATTATTATAGAGACCGGGGAGACAAATTTTAATTAAATAACTCCCAAAAGTAAACTGAAAAAAAAATACTGCATTGCAGCAGTATTTCAAGGGAAAGATTTGTACTGCTGCGCAAGATGGGTGGGGTGGAGCACACAAAGGAAGACTTGTTTTAGCTGAAATCTGAAGTGACGTGCAGAAGGAACAGGCTTCCTGTTTCCTTCAGACGATCTGCTGCCTTATCTGGGGAGGCTACATAAGCAAAAGAAAGAGTCAGTTTGTGCAGAGAGAAGCCTCACTCCTACCCTCCTTTTCCCTGGTTCTCATAAAAAAATATGTGGGCACCAGAGAGACAACTCTGAGGCTCCCACATGCTGCCTAGTTGCTTTGCTCTGCATTGGGAAGGTGGAATGCAGCCTGTACGTTCTGTACTTTACAAATTCAGTTTAAAAAAAAATCTTTGTTTCCCATGAGTTGGCTAGCCAAGAGATAATGATGCTGTTTCTTTTACTTCTTTAACTACAGTCTCTTGTGAGCCTTTCTTTACTCACATTGAGACAGATTTGAAATGATTACTCACATCGGCTTTGGCATCAGAGCGTCTCCAGTCTGATGTTTGGCCTTACCAATTACCAGTTTTGTGTGGTGAGACCTTGAGTCACTTTCCTGAGGCTCAATTTGCTCACCCGTGAAATAGAGCAAAAGTAGCAACTGCCCTGTAGTGTTGTTCGTGGACCACGTCAGCTGATAGATGCTGAGCTATAGTGGGATGTTGTGCTAGAACAAAATGTGGCAAGTTGTGCAGCTCAAAACAACACTGAGCTATTACTGGATACTTTTGGAGGTCAGAAGATTACAAAGGGCTCCACTAGTCTATAGGGCCAAGCTGTCAGCAGGGCTGTAGCTGCCTCTGGAAGTGCCAAGGGACATTTCCTGCCCTAAGCAGCTTTCGGAGACCACCTCATTCTTTGTGTGGTAGTCCCTTCATCTTCAAAGCCAGCAACAATGCCACTCTGGCTTCTACTTCAGCCACACATCTCCTTCCCTGATTTTTCTGCCTTCATCCTCCCCTCCACAACAAGAACCTTCTACTATGGTACAGAGATTGGAGAATTAATCAGCCATTGAAAGCTTTGTCATATACTTCTGGAGGCTGAGAAGCCCACCGTCAGGACACTAGCTAAGTTTGGTGTCTGTCAAGGATGACTCTGTCACTGCCAAAAAGGCAGCTGTTGCTTCATCTCCAGAAGGGCCTAACACTGTATCCTCACGTGGAAGAAAGAGACCTTTTGTAAGTTAGGAATCCCATCCATGAGGGTAGAGGGGCCCACAGCTTAATCACCTTCTCGCCTCGCATCTAAGTACTATCACCTTGAGGATAAAGTTTCAACAAGAATTCTGAAGGGAACACAAGTGTTCAAAGCAGGAAATTCTCTTTGGATTACCTTGGGCCCACCTGGATGATCCAGGATAATCTTCTTATTCAAAGGACTGTTGATTGGCAACCTTAATCCCTCCTTGTCATGTAAGGAAACAGATCACAGGTCTGGGGATTGTGATGTAGGCATCTTGGGGAACCCTTAACCTGCCCTCCATGGAGCTTAATACAGACAGCTGTGGCTACGCTTGATGAACTCTCCTAGTTGATGAAAACGATGTGAGGAAAAAAGTCCACTGATGCCTGTGGACACCACGCAGCCCATGGCATGATGGATGACATAGGTGATGTGGGAGTGGCTCACAAGGGAGGACCACACTTGGTCATGAGGATCACGAATCCGGGAAGAATCAGTGTCAGTAGGATGACAATTAGGCCTTGGTGGTTGGATCAAAGCTGGAGAGGAGACCAGGTTGGGTCCAAGAGAGGTGGTGGAGAGAGAACCTCCCGATGCCATGTTCCGTACAAATATAACATGTGCCAAGTAGAATTCACAATTTTCCAGTAACTGTGTCAAGAAAACAAACAAAAAAAGACATAGATAAAATTAAATCTAATAATATATTTTATTTAACCCAGATAATCAAAATATTACAAATATAATGAGGCTATTGAAATACTTTGTTTCCCCCCTTCAAATTAGGTCTTTAAAATCTATTGACTTAGAATGCACAGCACATCTCCGTTAGAACTGGCCACATTTCAAGAGCTGAGCAGTGGCATGTGGCTAGGGGTGCTGTGGTGAGCAGAACAGAAGAAAACAGAAAACAACATTGATAGAAGCAGGGAGATGGTAAGTTTAGGAAGGATTTGGGGACACGGCAGTCAGTATACAGTGGAGAGAAAGCTAAAGGTTTGGTTCAAATCACGGAAGGCCCAGGACATTAGGCTGGAATGTTTCCACTTAATTTGACAGGGTGTGAAGGAAAGCCATTAAAGCTTTTGGGCAGAAAAATATTTGGAGCAGCTTGACAGGTGCTGTGAGGGAAAAGTGCCATAAGGTTTACGCACAACCTCCTTTCAGAGTTTTCTGTCTTGTTGAGGGGTAGCATGCCCGCATTAAAACAGTATTGACGACTCGGGATAGAGCACGCCACGGGCCAGATCATCAGTAGAAGGATGAATGCTGGGCAGAGAGAGCAAAAGGGTTCCCTAAGAGATGAGCTGTTAGGGACTACATACAGTGTGAGAGAGATGCGTTGTACTTCAGTTAGATTTGGGAGGAAGAACACAGCGTTGTTTTATAACCCTGAAGTTCAGACATCGGAAGTGAATGTCCCTAGGCCGAGACCAGTGCTAGAAGGGCCATGGTTTTCCTTGAGGTCATGAAAGATTCTGTTTACTGGCCCTTTCCTGCTTCCCAAGGCTATCTGCATTCCTTGGCTGGTGCCCCCTTCATCTATAGGGCCATGATTTTGACCTCTGACCTAGGCAATGGAAGGGGCATAGGGGAAAGGTTGGGTGCCACCTCTACTGGGAAGTGGTTGGTCTGAACCCTGAGTGTGAGTGTTTGGGGCTCCACGATGGAGTGGAGTGGTGAAGTGGGGAAGAGAAGGGGTCTAGCCTGGGAACAGCATGAGACAACAGTGGCGAGCTGGACTGATGTCAGATTTTGGTAGAGCCGAACAACTTAGGCATTCTCTGAAAGGCAAGAGATCCCCACTAATAACTTAACCCAAGGTGATGACATGCCCTATGCAGCTTGCTTTAGGATGAATCTGATATATAGGTGGGACTGGTTAGAGTCCAATGAGATTGAAGAGTGGGGGACCAGATAGAAGTCTATTACTATAGCTCTGGTATAAGACCAAGGGTGGGAACCAGGGAGGGAGAAGTGGGCTGATCATTAAGAATTTAAGGTAAGGAGAGAAAGACTACAGAAAACACTGTCTCCCATGACAGATGCTAATACGAGTGGCATGACCAGAATACTTGGTGCTTGGCAGTGGTAAAGTGAGTGTAAACTGTAAAGATTTCATAGTAATTTGTGTCATGTCATAGGACCTGTTTTTATACAATAACATTTGACCAGTTTGCAGTATAAAAGAAACTCATCAGGCTGACGGTATGAGTCAGCCCTCTTTCAAATGAGATAAACTCTAATACTTTAATACTTACCCAGTAAGATCTTCTGACTGTCATCTGTGGTATAAGCATTCACTTAGGACAGGAGAGGGTGTTTTTTCTTTCCACGGAGTATCTAGATGAAAAGAAATTCTATAATAATCAAAGGAAAACTAAAATTCTAATCCTTCTCTTGTCTGTTAAGTGAGCAAAGCATAAAACTACACTGTAGCTTTCTCTGTTGCCTGAACCCCCTGGGGTCAATGCTCCAGGGCTGATGGTAGGCTCCAGGAATAATTGATGGAGCTATTTATATGCCTGTGGTGTTAAGCTCTAAGCCCTAGAAGACGCAAATGAATGCTGTCAGATCCTTTTAAGGGACAAGGGAGCAAGTCATGAAAGGCACAGTAGCATAAGACAGTCATGTGTTGTAGAAGGACGTTTTGGTCACACATCACAAAATTGGATCATCAAGTGATGTCATAGCTGTCTTAGTTCACATAAGGGTACCCCATGGTGTTTGCGCATTGACAAGATGGCCGCATTTCTCAGAATGCATTCCTTGCTACACAGCACCTGCCTAGCCCAGTCAGAAGGCGAATTATTGTGGTCTTGGAGGATGTTTGAACATTTCAGTGCCTCCGCCAAACTGTGAATGGCTCACTGGGTGACAAGGTTGGATGTCCATACAAACCCTTCTCTCTCACTAGTGTGAAGTAGAAAAGGAAACAGCTCCAAGTGAAACAGCTGTCAGTTGTTTTCTAGATTTTAGGGACTGTGCTTGAGTGACACTGTGCTTGAGTGACACTGAGCTACACTCACACACTTGATGGGACAAGTCCACAGTGTTGTGTACAGTTTTTGAGGCCCTACTAGATGCTAAGCAAGCTCTGGAATATGTTAGAGTTGCTTTCTGCTCGATCATAGCTTGATCTGATTACAACACCATAAAAACAACAACAACAACAACCATTTCTTAAATAATTGGTTAATAAGTCACTCTCCCATACAGAGGTCTCCTGAACTGGGGACAGCTCTGGTTTACGCTGATTGCTTTGTTTATGTTTTCAGTGTGTATTCCTAGACAAAGGCTAGGAAAGAGCAAGAGTTGTTCCCGCCATCCCAGGCCCTCTTCTGGATAGTAACCTTCTAGGAGGCACAATCTCAGCCTTAATTCTTTATCCTAATTAGACACAGAGTCTAATACATTATCAGGCATAGGTAGCGGTCTAAAAGGAATAAACGCAATTACGACAACAAGACGATTCATTCAATCTCATGGCTATGCTTCAAGTCTCTCTGGGCTTTATTGAGCAGACCAAGTTTTGTTCAGCAGCCAAGAATGCCATTTGCAATTTACCAAATCCATTGCACTTTTTCCCCGAGGTTACTTATAATATTTTCTTCCTTTATTAGAAAAGCTTCCATAAAGGAGAGTTTTGTAAAGAGGTCTTATGAAACATTTTAGAAAGATAATTATTGCTGAAATTAAGATGAGCAATTATGGCCCTGAATCAACTTAGAAAAGTGATTTGCTTTCATGAGGAAGCCTGGGTTCTTACTGGCTTCCTTTTGTAGCCTTTGGGCTTAGAAGTAATTGGTCTTTGGTGGAAGGAAGGGGCTGTTTAGTCTAAGATATTTACCATTTACATCTTGGATTGGTAATGATTGCATCTTGAGACAGACTCTTGGAGGATGTGTTCAATATCCACTTTAAGAGGTACAGACCTCAATTTCAGAGATTATTATAACAGTATCAATGACAGTTTAAAACAGTGCTGGCATGGCTGGACAATTTTGCATAACAACTAGATTTTGGGATTTAAAAACTCTATCAATTTCCAATGAATGTTTCTGATCAAAGTTAAAAGTGACACCTACATTTTGCTTCCTAAAATTAGTAAATGCAAATTAAGGATCCCTTTTCTGTCTGTGAGAGCAAATCTGTCTTTCAATTATTTAACAAGATACAAAGCACTGGGAGATCACATACTAATGTTTGGTGGTCCCTACACACCACATGGAAGCACCATCTCTTAGTCTTTATCTCCTTCTCATACTCTCTGTGGTAGATTGCAAACACGGCCACAAGTTCCTGTTCTTCCTCTGAGCACACTTTTGTATTATTTTTTTTTCCAGAAAGAAACTGGAGTATTTCACTGTTTCTTTATGCCAGAGCCTGGCCATTGGCTTTGATTTGGCCATAGAGAGAATAACAGAAAGAACATAAGCAAATCCTTGCAAACACCAGTGCCCTCTCATTGCTCTTGGGAACCTGAGCTGCCCTGTGAAGTCTATGTTAGCTGGTAGGGACATACAGATCAATGTCCCTGGCCATCTCAGCAAGTAGTTAATTTCCAAGGGGTATAATCATCCCTCTGACACACTTTCTACACAGGTGAGTCCACTCATGCCAGCAAAAAAGCACCCAAATTAATCCAGTTCGAGTTGCTGACTCTTAGAATGGAGAGTTAAACAAAAATTGCTGTCTTGGGCTACTATGTTGGGAGTAGTTTGTCACATAGCTCATCTAACTGACAGAGCTATTTAACCAGGAGGAACATCTAAACTTGTTAGGTATGTGCTTGGCCAAATGTGGTACCCAATGCTTCAGATGTAGTGTTAACTATTTCCATGTAATAATAAGAGACTGTGTTTAATGGAAGTAAGTTGTCGAGAACCAGGGTTCTAAGCCAAGCCCGGCTCATCCTGTTGAATTTGGCCTTTCCTGGAATAAGACATTGGTTAAGAAAGGAACTCATTGTAGGTAGTTTAGTTGAGATGAGAGGAATAGGCTGAGACAGAAGGAAATAGAATGTATTTAGCAAGCTACTTGGTCTATAGTCTGCTTTGTAAAGCTGCTCGAAGGGTCAGGGAAATGGGGTATTTGTACAACTTCTGCTGGCTGTTGGTTGGAGATAGCTTGAGGACGGTGATGTGGGATTTATGTATGATACATTAATTATTCAGCTCTCTGTGTAGTTTCTCAAGTCATAAAATACAATTCAATCCATGAGCTGTTGACAGCTGATTTTCTTGAGATGTGCTAAAGTAGTTAAAGCTTATGAACTGCTCAATTTGGGCATCTACTGTGGGCCCCACCATCATGAGATTTTGTTTTGATTGTTTGCTGTGTAACTATTCTGCTATAATAATAAAAACATAGAAAGGGAAGGAGAACCAGTTGGGAGAGGAAAGATTAACAATAATAATAATAATAATAATAATAATAATAATAATAAAAGATGAAGAGGAGAGGAGAGGAAAGGAGGGGAGGAGATATGGAGAGAAAGAGCAAGATGGGTGTACAAATCTCCAACCCCGAAAGAGGCAGAGAAAATAAAGATAAAATTGCTACCCAGTGCAATATTGATAATGAGAGTAACAACCAATCAGAAAAAGGCTTGCACTTTCTATTCTCTACTACTTATCTTTGAGTCAGGCAATGTTTGAAATATCCTTGATACCATTAGCTCATTTGGTTAGTTGTCTCTCCACAATTTCACTTAGGCAAAAAGTGTATGGAGAGGGTACTTATAACAAGTCTTTCTCTGTCCCACCAGCCAGCTCCCAAATAATGACATGGAGACTTATTATTAATTATGAAAGCTTGGCCGTTAGCTTAGGCATGTTTTTAGCCAGCTCATAACTTACATTAACCCATATTTTTATTAATCTATGTTCTACCACATGGCTTTTACCTCTATCCCATTCTGTGTATCCTTGTTCTGCATCTGGCTGGCATCTCCTGCATGCCTACATTCTTCCTCCTCTTTCTTTCTCGCCAAAGAAATCCTGCTTACACCCACTGCTTAGCTATTGGCTGTTCAGCTTTTTATTACATCAATCACAGCAATACACCTTCAATAATATACAAATATCTCATAATATTTCCCTCTTTTTGTTTAAATAAAAAGGATGGTTTTAACTCTAACATAGTAAAACTATATACAATAAGAACAATTATCAAGTAAGAAACATATTCACAATGTCCAGTCCATTAGTATTTGGCAAATTCAGAGAAAATACTCCATTATCTATCTTATCTTGTTGAGTCCAAAGTTTTGTACTTGATTTAATTTTTATTAAAACTATGGCCAACTGTAACTATAACAACTATCTAATCTTTAGCCCCATCAGAGACCCAAGAAGGATATAATACTACCTGAATAAATGGGAAGTGCAGAGCAATCAAATTCCCAAATTACAAAACAACAGAGACATCTGGCTGCCTGTACTGTCATCCCAAGGTTCCTCTGCAGTGTTGGGGCATCCATCTTTGGCCTACAGGCCTAGAATATCTGACAAACTTTTCTGTGAAGCAGCAGTTTTGAAGGTGTGTTTTCCTTTGTTGTGGTAAAGCTCAGCAGTCATTTTCTTTTGTGTCCTGTTTGTCCAACTTGGACAGCATACTGTCAGCAGTCAAAACAAGAACAGTTTCTTGCCTAAATGGTTAGCTTTTGTCACAAAGAAAGCAAATTCTATATGGAGGTTCTTTGATGTCCATCATCCTTTTGTGAAGTAAATTGTTGCTTCGAGGAACAGATGTGTCTCACTGTCATGAAAAGCCTTATGTTATTAAAACATTTTAAATGCCATATTCCATAGGTCTGTGAAGTGTTTGAAGATCATCTATTTAAAATATATCTGTTTGACCTTGAAAACATACCTAACATGATTGTTAAGTTTGATTGCTACAGATGACTAAGTATTAACCTGTCTTTCTTAATTATCCTAAATAGCTCTTAAAGACTAGACCTTTACATTTTTAAATGAACTGCATAGGTACAATACCTTAAACAAGAAATAGAAACATACAATACAGTA
Organism: Peromyscus californicus insignis; assembly: GCF_007827085.1. Classification (NCBI taxonomy): domain Eukaryota; kingdom Metazoa; phylum Chordata; class Mammalia; order Rodentia; family Cricetidae; genus Peromyscus; species Peromyscus californicus. Next base: position 48,704,084 of record NW_026294584.1, read on the forward strand.
TAACAAAAATAACCTTAAATTTGTATCAATATACAGAAATCCATTCCAATATAAAATATTTGAGACTAGTAGTTGTTTTTTAGTTTGAAAGTAGATTCAATAATCTACTCTTTTATCCTATCATTTCTATATCCCCCTTTTTCTTTTCAGAATGAGATCCCTGAATCTAGTTTTCTTTGCTTAGTTTCCTCCCTGACCATAACCAATAACAACTTGTAACCAAGCCCCCTAAATGATGACAAACATCCATAATCCTCCGAACTACCAAAAAACCATCCACCCAGCCTCTTGAGACTGTGGGTAGTGTGTTTTTTAGACTGCCCTCTGTTGTCTGGGGTGATGGCATCTTTAGGGGACCCTGAGAAAACTGGGATAATGGTCAAGTCCTGGGAGAGCTAGCTGTGTTATTTTTTGTTTAATCTCTGCATGATGGGACAGTATAGAGCTTATCTGAAGTCTTGGTTGTACAGTCTATGAGGTTGGACTATCTCAGCTACCAGCTTTGAAGTTGCTCTGGATGCAGAATTTTGAGGAAACTGCAACAAAGGCATTCTGAGAGGCTGGGATCATTTGAGCTACTTGTTATTGATGTTGGATCTTTTTTCCCCCCTGAAAACACGTTAACTTTTAAAGGTAACATATATATCTGTATTAACACAAGTATGGATTGTGCGTTGTGCACAAGTCAGTTAAAGATGATTTTTTTTGTTTTTTGTCCCACCTGCCAGCTCCCAAATAATGATACAGAGGCTTATTATTATGAAAGCTTGGCCTTTAGCTTAAGCTTGTTTCCAAATACCTCTTATAACTTAAATCAATCTGTATTTTTATTAATCTTATGATCTATCATGTGGCTTTTACCTCTATCCCATTCTGTGTGTCCTACTTGTTTGCATTTAGCTGGCATCTTCTGGCCACCTAGATTCCTCCTCATCCTTTCTCTCCCCAGAAATCCCACCTATACCTCCTGCCTAGTATTGGCTAGTCAGCTTTTTATTATACCAATCACAGCACATACATCTTTACACAGTATACAAATATCCCAGAACGGGTACTTCTGGGCATTGAAATATCCTGAAATCAATAGACCTAGGAGTATTTAGAAGTAAAGTAAATGCAATTGTCATCTCTAAATATAAGTGTGTCCTTGTGATGTTGGTTTGTTAGGGCTCACATAATAAAATCCTATTAGTTAGATGGTTTAAACAACAGAAATTTAGTCTTTCAGAGTCTCAGAGAAAAGAAGTCCAAGATTGAGGAGTGGTTTTGTTTGACTTTTCTGGAGCCTCTTTCTTTGGCTTGTAGATGGCTTTTTTTTGCTTTATTTTTGTGAAGTCTTTTCTCGATGCCTGTATATCACTGGTGTATCCACAGGAACATGAGTTATAATGGATTTGCTCCCTCTCTACCCTCATCAGTCTCAACTAAACTTAATAACCCTTAAGTCAGGTGTGGTCGTGCATGTCTTTAGTCCCAGCTCTTGGGAGGCAGAGACATGTACATCTCTATGAATTTTAGATCAACCTGGTCTACATCTCAAGTTCTGGGCCAGCTGAGGCAACATAGTAAGATTCTAAATATAACTTTATTCTGTTATCAGGGATTTAGAACATACAGACTTGGGGGCATAATTCTTCACAAATGTTACATATAATTCTACTTGGGAAGAATGCCAGTCCATCCGTTTGAGAACATACTACTTCACGTACTTATTTATGTAATAGATCCTCCATGTGTGTGTACTGTGCTCTCTCTTTTATTCCATCCTCTAGAGTAAAAAGCAGTGTTAATGATAGATATTGGGTTAATGTGTTGTTTCTGAGAAACTTTTAAGGAATTTCTAGCCTTTCAGAGGGGAACCCCAGCCTCAGCTGAGATAAACAGGTAGACATGTCAGCATCTCTGATGGTTGAGGAAAGAAGATGTTTTGCTGAAGGGTTAATTCAAAGATCCCTTCTGGGAATAATTGCCTGCAGTGGTCTGAGTACCATCTTGGTTTTCCATGTCTTTAAAAGTTGAATAAAAGTGGCTTGCCTTCTGATCCAAGGAGCTGGGTTGTATACCAGAGGCATAGTTTAAGTAAAGTTCATAGATTATTGATTGATGTTGACCAATGATATTGTTGAAGTTCATACTACTAACCTTGAACTTCAGAGCTTGAACTTCCATTTGTCTGTAATCAAGGCTTTGGGTAAAAGTTGTCCAAATTTATTAAGAGGAGATGGAGGTCTTAACTCTGGAGTTTCTGGATCCATTATCATTTGTATCAATTTTAAAACAAGGGCTGATAGAAGTGTGACCTTGAGGATGTTGTATTCGTTTCTTTTTTAATTTAGAGACAGAGAGTTTCATTTTGTAACCAGACTAGGCTGGACCTCATTAAGTAGAGTACGCCGGAAACTCACTCCTAGATTAGGCTAGCCTCGAACTTGCCTTTACCTCCTGAAGGATGACATTAGAAGCATGTGCTATAACACCCTGGCCAACCTTGATCTTAAGCAAATTTATTCTTTTATAATAAAATTAAAATCCTAAACTAAATATAGTTAATCTTCAAGAAGTAATCAAATGCAAAATAAAATAGCATTTTATAAAAATATTGGCATGGAAAGACTGAGTAACTATTAGCATTAATTTCTACCTTATCTGACTACCAGTGGGAAACTCCAGAATTTTTTTTTTGTGGGGGAGTATGACATATATACTCCTTGTTAAAAATTTCCTCTCTGTGCTCTTACTGAGCTTGAAATCTGTCTTCAGGTTAAGGTTCCAGAGAAGCAAATGAGAAGGGCACATGCTATCTAATGTCCTTCTTAACACAGCTTATCAGTTTGTTTGTTACTCGCTTTACCTTAAAATAAAGTTCTGAAGGAGTCAGACACTGGACATGTAAATTTTAGTGAGAGGGGAGAGTTGGAAATATGGAATATCATATTGAAAGACAGACTGAAGAAGATATGAGAGCAGCTGGAGAGAAAGCTCAATGGCTAAGAACACTTGATATTCTCGTAGAGGACCCAGGTTTGGTTCCTAGCACCCATGTCAGGTGGCTAACAACCTCATGTATCTGCAGTTCTGGGGAATCTGATGCCCTCTTCTGGCCTCTTCAGGTATCTGCATGCATGCAGTACATTCATGTGTAGGTGCACACACACACACACACACACACACAAGCACACACACACAGAGGCACATATACATAAAATAAATATATCTTTTTTTAAAAAAGTCATGAAAGTGGGCTTAGTTAGAATTGAGTGCCTAAGTCCAGGCTATTGTGGTTCAAAGAAGACTAGCAATAAACGGTAAATGATGGATTAATCTCTGGTCATTTTGCATTTTCCACCTGGCTGAGCATCTCATTCTTTCCCAGGTAAAGGTGAAGTTCAAAGAATAGAAATGTCTTCTTTTAATCTGAGCTTCACTTTCAACCATCTCTCTTGAGACCTTGTCCTCTTACACAAAGTCATCCTATTGAATAGGTGATGGGAAATGGCATCCATTCTTTCCAAAGTATCTCCTTGAACTGCTTTCCTTGCACTTCCATTCAAGGATGAGAAGTCTCCATTTGTTAGCAGCTTTCCAATACAATCGGCATCAGAACACATTCAATAATCAGTGATGAATTTGTATCTCAAAGCAAGCATTTGTGAAAAGAACATTCAGCAGAATGAACTTTCTATGTACCAGACAGGCATCTTCCTAATGATTTGTGAGATGCCATTGAAATGACCCTACTCCCAAATTCTCTCCTCCCTCCCACATAGCCTTAAGTCCCAATCATTAGAGATTAGTTTCCCTAGATTAAAAGACACAAAGTTTCAGAGAGTTCCCTTTGGAAATTAAATCCCCGGGCATGGGAAGTAAAATATGAAGAGGGGGAGGCATTTCAGCACAAATGAATCTATCTGTACCAACAACTTAGTTCCAAACACGACAAAGACAGTTGTGGATGCAAAGTGATTATTAATGAGCAAAAAGGGGATGCACCCAGAGAACTTATTTCTCATCCTTGTGCAGAAGTTCAAGGAAAGCAAGTTCAAGGAGATAATTTGGAAAGAATGGATGCTGTTGCACCACCACCTATTCAATAGGGTGACTTCACGTAAGAGGACAAAGTGTCAAGAGAGATAGTTGAGGGTGAAGCTTGGTTTCAGTGAAGACATTCCTACTCCTTTTAAGGAGGGCAGTCAGAATTCTAAACCACAGTGGCTGAGTTAGTGAGAGTCTATGCAGGTGGAGGAGGGGGAGGAACACGGTCTGGTTGGTGAACTTGGAAAAAAGGAAGTGAGAGAAATTGGAGAACAATTTTCTATAGTTTAGAATTTGGTATAGAGCTAGCCCTATTCATAATACTTTATATAAAAGTTGACATCTACTATGTGCTAAGTAGTATGTCACATGTCATAATTTTTAAAGAATGTATTTGTTGGGCACTTGCACAATGTCTTACAAATATTAGTTAACTTGATTTTTTAAAAAATTTCCCCATCTTAGTTACTGTTCTATTGCTATGAAAAGAACTATGACTAGGGTGGCTCATTAAAGAAAGCATTTCCTGATTGGGGGCTTGCTTACAGTTTCAGATGATGAGTCCATGACCATCATGGCAGGAGGCAGGCAGTCATGGCATTGGGGCAGTAGCTAAGAGCTAACATCTGAACCACAAGGAGAGAGAGAGAGAGAGAGAGAGAGAGAGAGAGAGAGAGAGAGAGAGAGAGAGAGAGAGAGAGAGAGAGAGAGAGATTTTTTTCTTTTTTTTGGAGCTGAGGACTGAACCCAGGGCCTTGCGCTTGCTAGACAAGCGCTCTACTACTGAGCTAAATCCCCAACCCCATAAGAGAGAGTTTTTGAAACCTCAAAACCTCAAAGCCCACTCCCAGGGATGCACTTCCTCCAATAAGACCACACCTCTAATCCTTCCTAAACAGCTCATCAACTTGGAACCAAACCTTCAGTTATATGAGCTTGTGGGACTACTCACATTCAAAACACCACAAAACCTTTATAGTTGATATGGTTTTCTTCCCATCTTATAGATCAAGTGACAGATGTACATTAAGTAATCCAAGGTTGCATGGTTGTAAGTGAAGAGCTCATATTCAAACTTGGGCTATCTGTTCATGTGCTTAATCATTTCTTTGTTTTATATTCACAACACAATTCTGTATATGCTACTCCTTTGGCTGCTCTTTCACTCAAAAAGTTGTTCATGGAACTAGGACCTTGGAGGTAAAGATAATTATCCCAGTTTTCCTGTGGCTGGAGAGTTTTACATGGATGCAAATTTTGGCATGTCTAAACCGAGGCATTCTCCAGCAAACTAGGCCATTTGCTGCCCTGTGCTATGAGTATGACTGCAATAAAAATAAACATGAGCTTTCTCTCATAGAGCTTATGGGTTAGTCAAGAAGTTGTGTGCAATCTGTACCCCACGGACAGCTCGTGCCTCAACAAAGCTAGGAGTGAGACTCAACACATTTGTAGAAAGCACCATCATATTTCAGTTCAAGAGGTTGGACACCTCCGGAAGCAGCAATTATTTGCCTAGGTAATACATGTGTAAGTAAGTATGAAAGGAAAAAGAGCTTTCCATTACAGCAGGTAACAGAAGAGCCAGGGGAATAGTTATCCATCATGTTTATTATCTGTCTGTCTTTAGACTCAAGAAGAGATAGGTAGGGGCAATTTTTTTCTCCTTGGAGTGATTTGTATTGTTAGCACATGATACAATCAGTGTAGAGTAAACAACAATCAAGACTTATACTAAAGCTACCTCAGTTATCCCCAAAATGCATTCATACTACTGTTTAAACTCAAATAATTATGCACAGCACACGTGTAGTTTTTAATCCTGCTTTAGTTTTTAAAATTTACAGCTGCAGAGAGCCTTAGGAGCTGTTTTTAAAGAGGATTAAGGCACTGCATCAAGAAGCCCCAGTTTCTAATCAGCAGAATCCATTGTAGCTGTAGAATTAAAATTAAATATCATTACATGTTTCCCTAGAAATTTAAGAGAATCTGCAAGTTAAAAACTAGAAAGATTAAAAGCAGCAGGGATGTAGTATGCAGGTTATAACTCTGAGGGAGAGTCTCTTCTGGGGTTTTGTGATGCACATAGTGTTGTCTACCATTCAGACTCTGCCCAGGGACCTACAGGCAAAAGATGGCAATACTATCAAAGCATGGATGTTGGTCAAGGATTTCCCCAAGTCCCCAAACAATGCAGGCTCTTGCCACTCCTCATGGTTGCCCACTAGAACTAGTTGTTAAGACCCTTTTGCTGAAGACATCACACACTGAACTGGAAACTTCTTTTGTGTGGGCTGGTTTTTTATAGTGCACAAAGATGCTGTGAGGCTGCTAGGTGAGAAGAGACATCACTAGTCTTATTTGGTAGTGAAGCCTCTGAACCACAAAAATGACCTGCTTAGTAAGATGCTCCCACTTGTACAATAGTGGTATGGCTTTTATGCTAGCAACAGTCATTCTCTGATTGTGTTTGAGGCCTGCTCCACTGGAGGGAAGTCATGCCTGATAATGTAAACTCAATAAAAAATCCCATGGCTGAGAAGGTCTTTGGCCTTAGAGGGGTACTTACTGTACATTTATTTAGCTAAACACACACGTCACCAAACTGCCTTCTAAATATTAATGTTTATAACTAGAGATGAATGCTACACTTAGCCTTATCCAGAGAAGCTCCTCTTTGCAGCACACTGCAGTAAATACAGAGACTCATGGCTGCTCAAGGTGCGAGAATAATTGACAGTTGAGTGCTCAGCCCTAAAAGGACACTATCCCTCCTCCTCTAAGACTCAGAGAACACTGTGAAGAGAATGTAGAAAGAATATAAGAGCCATAAGATAGGCAGAAGGGCTGCGAAATGTTATCTACTGGGCATGACACATATAATGCAATCATGATCTCACAGCAGCTATGGTTACCTGTACTGGGCTGTACAAGACTGAGCCTGTCATTAGTTAATTACAGATCAGGAAGCTGCTCACAGGACCATACCTCACCCCGATGAGATATTGGGTACTGGTGAATTCTAAGGGAAATGGAATCACTGTCTTTTTCTATCATCAGGATCCAATGCATAGTTCACAACTCATGTTCACACTGTTATCCCTGGTTAACTAGACAAAACAAAATGACATAAATGTGAAAAATAGGATTGGAAGAGGGTGTTGAGAGGGTAGAAGAGAGATATGAGAGGGTAGGGCTGATTGGAACCAGAATGCACTATATCCATGTGTGAAATTGTCAAAGAAGAAAATTAATGAAAAATATCGAAACTCACCATAGTTCTCTTTCAGCTTTTAGTACTTATCAAAACAACATTGACTGGTTATGTGTTGCTGAGAAAAGTGGAACCAGGAGACACCTTAATTGCAGGTCAAATGAGGTAAAGAATGAATAAAAAATGATGTTGTTTTCATCCTTTAGTTTAGTAGCATAACTAGAATGAAAAAAATCCTAGTTTCAAGAAATTATTAATAGAGAGGCAAGAGGTCTTTTTAGCCCTTTTGGAGAAGCTAATTTGAAGCCAAAACAAAGAACCAGCTCTGGGTTGGAGGTTCAGCACATCCTCTGTAGCAGAAGGCTCTGGGGGCAGAGGCAGAGGTGTGTGCAGGTAGGAAGCTATATTTCGGAGGTGTTTGGTCATGGCTTAAACCTCGGTGTTGATGGCACTTAAGAGAAAGGTTAATTAAAATGTTCTGGGAGGTAAAGTGGGAGCTGACAAGCGCTGTTTAGGGCACATTTAAGGACTTGGAGCCCCTGGGGAGGACTGGGTGAGCAGTTTAATACTGTTTATTAAGTATGAGTTTTACAAATATTAATCTAACAGAAGAAACGCTTAGCTGGCTGCACGACAAAAACCAACAGCCTCGTGGTGGAGTTTGCAGCCCTTCCCAAGACCATCACTCGTGTGGCCTGCAGGTTTGAGCTCACACATCTATCTAACTGTGCTTATGGATGGGTCTGGTGATCCACAGGGTGTCAGGGTGGACTTGATCAGTGAATACAACCTCAAAAAATATACACCTGGGGTCTTCACCAATCGCAGACTAATTCAGGCCTCTCGGAGCCCTGCAGTAGCACATTTTTTATGTTTTATAGTTTTACGTGTACCCAGTTTCTTTCTTTCTTTTCTGACCTGTTAACATGGGATTTTAGACAGCCATATGGTACCTGTATGATGGAATATAGTGAGGTAGTAAAATGGTTTTTATTGACATGTATTAATATGAAATAATGAATCATCCATCTATCCATCTACTATTCACCCATGGACCCTTGTGGAGGACCAGACACAATTGTGTATCTGAAAAAAAGCGATAAACTAGGTCCTTCTTATTATGTTTCTAGTGGTGGTAGATAGGCAGATAGGACAAGCTAAAGAAATGAATAAGTAAGAAAGAAGAAAAGAAAGTGAAAAAAGAAAAAATGGAAGGTGATAGTGTTTTAAGAGAGGGCTGGGGGAAGCATTATTTTAGATTGAGTAGTGGGTGGTCAGGGAAAGTATCTCTGAGAAAATTGTTTTTAAGTCAAGAACCATAGGATGAGAAGGAACTCAAAGAGCTGAGGAAGGTTTTTCCTGACAGAAGTAACAAGTGAGTGTAAAGATCCTAAAGCAGAAAAACTGGATATGGAAAAAAGCACACAAGTGTGGTTGAACTCTAGATAGTAAATTAGCAGAGTAAGAGTATGTTGGAGAGGCCCACAGGGTGCTGGGCGGATGGGTCCGTGGGTCAAGTGCTTGGTGTGCAGGAAGAAAGACTTTCCATGTAAAAGTCATGGCCGTGGTGGTGCACAGTCTATTCTCTCAGCAGAAGCTGGGAAGGCAGAGCCGGGAAGATCCCTGGATCCCATTGGTCAGACAGTTTAGATGAATCAATGGGCTCCAGGTTCAACGAGAGACTGTCTCCAGAAGCAAGGTGGAGCATGACAGTAGAAGACCCTTGACATTGACCTCCGGCCTCTGCATGCACACGCAGGAGCACATGCACACACACATCCACATGCAAGTCACTTATAATAAGATGTTTTAAAAATGGTTTGCATGGATGTGATATGAAGGTTGTACATTTGTGCATTTAGAGTCTATTAAAGGGAGATACTAAAGAATTAATGAAGGATTTATTCTGGGGGTTATTTTATTATATATTATATATAATTATTTTAAAATTATATATTATAATAGGATTATTTTATTATATATATATTTCAAAATTTAGCTTTTCTGTGTTTTTAAATTGTTTCTTAATTGGACGTTTATTTTTCTTATAGGAGAAGAAAAAACCCCATTCTAACAACTGAAACAAAACACAAATGGTTTAAAAAATGTTTTTCTTTTAAAAGTATCATATTAATTTCTAGGCTATTATGCTTGCTTTGATTGCTTGACAAAGTTAATAGCATCTTAAATTAAAAAACATTCATGCAAAATTATCTGTGAAAATTATAATAACTTAAATTGAACAAAGGCATAAAATATTGGACTTAAATTATTTCTAAATTTAATTTTGTTCTCACAAGCAGGACAGAAAGGGTCTAAATAAATTAAAATAGAAATGATGTTAGAAAAAAAATTGTATTGGATAACTGTGCCCTTCTGATGAAGTGGCTTCACCATGTCATCTGTATAAATAAGCTGAACTGAACTCTCAGTGACCATGGAAGAGGAGAGGAGAGGAGAGGAGAGAGAGAGAGAGAAACAGAAACAGAAACAGAGAGAGACAGAGACAAACAGAGAGACAGAGGCGGGGGAGAGAGAGAAAGAGAGATATCTTAGAACTTAATTCAGCAGTGTAGATTCTTAGCTTGTCACAGAACTGGTATGTTTGTAAAGGAAACTGAGGCAGATGGAGATGGGAAAATCTTTCAAGACTGAGGACCTGGATTTAAGACATCTTAGTGCAGCCGTTCTCAGGCTTTTTGATATAGGATCTCTCCTCTGCTCTGCTCTCCTCTCCTCCCATCCCTGTAGCTAGAGTTTTCCTGCCTTGCCCACAGTCAGGACAAATCTCTGTCACCCGCCAGTCCCACAGCCGCTCAGACCCAACTAAGTAAACACAGAGACTTAGATTGTTTAAACTGTTTGGCCTAATGACTCAGGCTTCTAGCTGTCTAGTTCTTACATCTTAAATTAATTCATTTCTATAAATCTATACCTTGCCACGTGGCTCATGACTTACCGGCATCTTCACGTGCTGCTTGTCATGGCAGCGGCTGGCAGTGTCTCCCTCACTCAGCCTTCCACTTCCCAGAATTCTCCTCTCTCCTTGTCCCACCTACTTCCTGCCTGGTCACTGGCCGATCAGTGTTTTATTTATATATAATGATATCCACAGCAAATCCCCTCCTCTCCTCTCATCTCTTTTCCTCTCTCCTTCCTTTCCTTCTTTTTTCTTTCCTTCCTTCTCTCCCTCCCTCCCTCTCTCCCTCCCTCCCTCTTTCCTTCCCTCCCTCCCTCTCTCCTTCCTTCCCTCTTATCTTTCATTATGTTGGTGGTCTTACCCAGGAGCTCACATGTACTCGGCAAATGTCTATTGCTGAGCCATAGGCCCACCTTCATAATTCTTATACTTGAAGAGATTTTTTTTTTAATCCTCCAAGATGTGTTATTGCTTCTGTTATTGCTTTTTCAAGACAGTCTCTTTGTGTTGCCTTGGCTGTCTTGGAACTCTGTAGATTAGGCTGGCCTCAAACTCAAAAAGATTTGTCTGCCTCTACCTCCCAAGTGCTGGAATTAAAGGTGTGCACCACCATCGCCCAGCTAAGAAATGGTTTAAAAACATACTTTGTATTAGTTATTGATCTTGTCTTGTTGATATGAAAATAGCTGATCAAAGCGATTTAAGGAAGGAAGGGTTTCTTTTGGCTTACAGTTCCAGGGGGTTCAGTTCATCATGGTGGGCAGGACTGCACGTTTGAGTTTCGCTATAGAAAATTCAAATCCACACATAGACAATGAAGAAACAGAAGCCATAGACTACATGCATATGGTACACGACATTAGAACAGTGCACAGCTATCAACAAAAGCATTAGGAAAGTGCAATGAAATGTATGAGCACGAGGGGAAGTGGAGTAGCTCATGCAGCCACCGTGGAAATGATGGGCATTCCTCAGAACTGAAAATAGAGCTACCATGTGACTCAGCCACAGCAGTATTGGTTAGATCTCGGAAGGGCTCTAAAGCAACATACCACAGAGACACTTGCACACCCACAATTATTGCTGCTCCCATCACAATAACCAGGAAATGGAACAAGCCAAGATGTCCATTAACAGATGACTGGGTAAAGGAAGTGTGGCATAGATACACAATGACAGTTTAGACAGCTGTAAAGAGAAATGAAATCTTGGCATTTGCAAGAAAATGGATGCAACTGGAAATCATTATGCTAACCGAAATATGGCAGATTCAGAAAAATGGAGACAATTTTTTTTCTCATATGTTGAGTCCAGGTTTGAAATTGTATTTATGTGCCTGTGTGCTTGTAGGTCATGAACTTGAAAAAGGATAATGAGAGGAAAGGAATAGATCTCAAGGGAGGTGAGAGATTAAGGAATGGAGTGTATGTAATAGGAAAGCAGAAAGAGCAGAAAAGGAGAATAACAAGAGAGGGAATCAGTCTGAGAAGGAAGTGGGGGTAGGGGGTGATGATGGGAGAGGAGAATGAATGGGAACAATACATAATGACATATTTGTATAAAGATTCTGTGATAACTTACTACCTTATACACTAACCTAAAGAGTTAACTTTTAAAAAAGTAGAGAATTGTGAGGAATACTGTGTAACGTCTTCTGAACATAACACAGATAGCATCCATGAACCCATAGCAGCTCTGGGTGCCTGAACAAGACCCTCACAAGCTCAAGCTACCCTGAATTCTGGCATGGAGGGAGGAAAAGCTCACCTCACCCCTAACTGAAGAGCTGTTGGCAGTCATTAGCTGCTTGGGGAGGAAGAATTACTCTTCTTTGAAAGAGTGGCCATTGGTAAGTTGCCCCAAATTCCAAGCAGGAGACAGAAATATTATTATATGTATGCCTATGATGTTGTTAGGAATATGATTTTTAGGGAATATTTTAAAAACCAAATCATGTATCTTTGTGGCTTAAAACATCAGAGCACATTCTTAAATGCTTCAACTTTTTCCTGGTTGGGTTTAAAATAAGAGTAACTTATTTTTTCCAGTGATAGTTTGGTGTTTGTGTGGTTGTTTTTACCTCAATTCATTACAACTAACACATTCATTTTCTACCAGCCTGTAACAGTGATAATATGCCAAGAACATATTTTTTTTTCTCCCACAAAATAGATTTTATTGGCAATTCATCACTTTACAAATGGCCAATGCAAAGTAAGTATAAACAGTAAATAAAAGAAACTCTTAAGCCTAAAAATCTGATTGGAGAAGTGAAACAATTCAGGAATCTGTCTTACCATTTGAACCCCAAACACTGCTGCAAAGACTTAGAATTTCTCAGGATCTCTTTGGTGAACTCTCAAGAATGCCACTTGCCTTTGGCCTTGCTGGCTATTCCTGTGGTTCATGTGGCCTCTTGTTGAACTTCTAAGACCCAAAGGATGGCCTCCAACTAGCCTAGGAGTCAGAGTGGATGGTCTTCACTAGTTTCAAATTCTTTCGGATTTCCTCCTGGTAGCTGGGGTGGGGGGCACAGATGTCATCTACCTTCTTTGCCTAGTCATAGTGAACAAACTCAAATGGAGTTTAGACTGTGTTTGTTAGGGTTGCTTTTGCTCAAACCCAAAGCCTGTGTTCTTGTCTACATGGGCTTTAATTGAGAAAGGGAGGAAAAGATGTTGACCTAGGAAGATAGCTAATAGGAGGATGCTGCTTCTAACAGGGTGTTTGGACTATGTTGTTTTATGCAACGCTAAAGCTTAGATAGTGTTTAAGCTGTGCATAGTGCAAATCCTGCTTTAATTCCTCATTGACCTTCCCTGCTCTCTACATCCTCAGGCTCCCAACTGTGTCTTACTGTGTTTCTTTTCCTTAAATTGAAGTCTGTGTGTCACTCGAAGGAATGCCCACTTCTGCTTGTTTCCTCCATGCTCTCAACATTATATCTAACCTATCAGGCTGCTTCTGCCTCCACACTCGCTCGTGTACCCAGCTATACATTGCGGTTGCTGTTTGCCAGCCCTGACCTTATCTGGATTCACAGTGGATAGTGGTAGGGCTCATGGAGAAGGACCAGGGATGATTTGGTTCGAAGGCTAGAAGGGACCTGGATGAAATTATGTAATCTAGATTCTTCTCATTTTTAAAAACAAGTAGATTGGCTTGTGGAGCCAGATTGTGATTGTCAGTCACACTGACGTGTGACTGGGCAAGAGTAAATAAGGCCCTAGTGCCGACTCTTTCTGTTTCAGATCTTGCACACTCATGGCTCATTTCGTCATGGTGGTCATTCTCACTGTTTTAGACGATGAGATCAAGGCTCAAAATGTTTAGGATGTCAGTCCTAATGACTGACTCAAAATGTCAGTCCTGAGTTCAGAACAGCCAGCAGCTGGACTGTAAAACGCCATTTCCTCTCCTGTCTCCCCACTGCTCTGCCTTTTTCTCACACTTAAGAACCGGTGGTCATACGTCCCATCAGCCTGGAGGCTTACCCCAGTACCAACCATAGTTAAAATGCCACATAAAAGTGACAAGACTCCATTCCTTTAATATTTAGACAATTATTCTATAAAATAAAAATTGAGACTTCATGCATGGCTTGATCACTCATTAAAAACATCTCTACCTTCTCACTTAGCTGGCTCCATGTTATAGAAGAAAAATGTTAAGTATAAAATGTGTGTATCAGTATTTTAATCAAGTCAGAAATGCCTTCCTGACTGCTCAACATGGGAGTTAAAAATCTGCATTTAAATTGTGATGCTAAAATATAGATCTGAAGGGCCCAAGAGGCCCTGCCCCAGAGGAGCATTGTACAGAGAGGATGAACTTTTTGCTTATCTTTGATTCTGCCAGCTCTCACAAAGTTCATGAAGAAGCTGGAGGGAGGAACAGATTTAGGAAATAACAAGAAAATGCTTAGGGATTTGGTATAGAACTTCATTTAATGATAAGATTTTTCTCGTCATTCATAAGAGTTGAATCTACATGATCTGACATGAATTATGGTTTGGGACTGCTAATAGGCAATTTATTCAACAGCTGTAGGAAGGGTTATTGCTTTCTGTCAACAGCCACACATATTTGTTTTGTGGCGAGGCTGGGCAGCTGCTGCAGAAGGGCCTGGGTCCCTTAAGTGTTATGTACACGGCTTTCTCAAATAGTCAGGTTTTGCTTAGGCAACCATGCAGGAGCAGAGGCTGACATGATCCAAATCCAAAAGGAAAGGACACTTAGCTTTCAGAATAGCTTTGGGTCTAGAGATACTAGTGTGTGTGTGTGTGTGTGTGTGTGTGTGTGTGTGTGTGTGTGTGTGTGTGTGTGTGAGAGAGAGAGAGAGAGAGAGAGAGAATATAGTATTTATCACTTCATAAACTTTTCCCCAAAGCATCTTCCTTAGTCAGCCTTTCCCATTTTCAGATAGCCTGTATACACTGCAATCATAGTAGTTTCCATAAAACATAAAGCCAGCTCTGAAGGTGTATAATTATATGAGAAATATTTATTTATGCATATGTGTCTGTGCCTGAGTGAGTTCATATGCATCTCATGCATGCAGGTGCCCATGGAGGCCAGGAGAGACCATCAGATCCCCTTGGAACTGGAGTTAGGTGGTTGTGAGCCAATTGATGTGTATGCTGGGAGCTGAACCTGGGTCTACTGTAAGAGCAGGAAGTGCTTTGAGCTGTTTGCCATCTTTCTAGTCCACGAGCTTTTGTCTTGCATAGATATGTTCACTGACTTCCCATTGACTCACAACACTTCTATACGTGGCACTCAAAGTCCTCCACACTACAGACATGTACCTCACCTGTCCGCCTGTCTGGGTCCCCTTCTCCTCTCAATGACCTGTTCTCAGCAGACCACTCTTTTCAGAGCAGACTTTGTGTTTTTCTGACTTCTGTCATAGCTCATGCGGGCTTGTCTAATTTATCCTCCCTTCCTTCTTACCTTCCACCAACAAACGTGCCCAAAACCTTCCATGCCTTGAACAGTGCCTACAAAAGCAACCACTCACTGAGTATTTGGAATTCAAAGGAATTCTTCAGGACTAATTCTTCTCCTTTCACTGATTAGTATCAAAGTGATTAGTAGATTCATATCTGTGAAAATATGTAACTGTAATTTAAGTATGGCTCTTAGGATATTTTTGCTGAGCAGGTCTTGAGGAAGAGGCCAACAAGGAATGCAGGTTGGACTTGGGTTTTTAGCATGGTCTGAACCAGCCATATGCTCGGGTGAAATGATGCCCCAAGGAGGCGATGGCTGCTTTCCTTCTCACCTCTCATCCATCTCTTTTAAATAGAGATTCCAAAGTGGCTGTACAAGTTTACACTCCCACAAGCAATGGAGGAGTGTTCTTCTTGCTCCACATCCTCACCAGCATAAGCTATTGCTTGTGCTTTTGATCTTAGACATTCTGATAGGCGTAAGATTGAATCTCAGAGTCATTTTGATTTGTATTTCCCTGATGGCTAAGGATTTTTGAACATTTCTTTAAGTGGTTCTCAGCCATTTGAGATTCTTCCGTTGAGAATTCTCTGTTTAGGTCTGTACCCCATTTCTTAATTGAATCACTTGTTTGTTTGTTTGTTTTTTGATGTCTAGTTTCTTGAGTTCTTTTTATATTTTGGAGATCAGTCTTCTGTGGGATGTGGGACTGGTGAAGATCTTTTCCCATTCTGTAGGCTGCTGTTTTGTGTCCTATTTACAGTGTCCTTTGCCTTAGAGAACCTTTTGAGTTTCATGAGGCCCCATTTATTAATTGTTGATTTTAGTGTCTGTGCTACTGGTGTTCTATTCAGGAAGTTGTCTCCTATGCCAATGTTTTTGAGGCTATTTCCTACTTTTTCTTCTACCAGGTTAGTGTAACTGGATTTATGGTGAGGTCTTTGATCCACTTGGACTTGAGTTTTGTGCAGGGTGATAGATATGGATCTATTTGAATTCTTCTACATGCTGACATCCAGTTATGCCAGCAACATTTCTTGAAGATGCTTTCTGTTTTCCATTGTGTAATTTGGCCCTCTTTGTCAAAAATCAGGTGTCCATAGGCATGTGGATTTATATCCACGTTTTTGATTTGATTCCATTGATCCATCTGTCTGTTTTTATGCCAGCACCATGCTGTCTTTATAATAGCTCTGTAATAGAGAGTGAGATCAGGGATGGTGATACCAAAAATGACCCCAGCTAAAATACCTAGCAAAAGTGGACATGTAGCCTAAACTGGCCATCTCCTTTGATCAGAATGGTGACTACCCCAATTGTCTTCAGAGAACCTTCATCCAGGAGCTGATGCACAGACCCACAACCAAACACTAGGCCAAGCCTGGGGAATCCTGCTGAAGAGAGGGAGGAAGGATTATAGAAACCAGAAGGGTCAAGGATATCACACACACACACACACACACACACACACACACACACACACACACACACAAAACAAAACAAAACAAAACAAAAAACAAAAACAACCCACAGAAACAACTAACCTGGCTCATAGGAACTCCCAGAGTCTGAACCAACAACCAGGGAGTCATCATGGGACTGACCTAGGTCCTTTGCATATATGTGACAGTTGTTGTATCATGGTCCACTTGTGGGACTCCTAACAATGGGAGCAGGGGCTGGCTCTAATGCTTTGCCTGGCTCTTGGGAACCTGTTCCTCATACTGGATTGTCTTGCCCAACCTTAATACTGCAACTTGATATGCCATGCTTTGTTGATATGCGTGGGAGGCCTGTCCCTTTCTGAACAGAAACAGAGGAGGAGTGGATTGGGGGGAGGCAGGGGCAGAGGGGAGATGGGAGGAGGGAATAGGAGAAGAGGGAGGGGAAACTGCGGTCGGGATGTAAAATAAACAAAGTAAATTAAAAAATAAAGAGCGATTCCAAAGAGAGTCATTCACAAATGTTGATGTAACTTCTGAGGCACTCACGTCCCCATGGAAGGAGGGGGCTGGATGGGTCTCTAATCACCTCCTCGGCTAACTGCTGCCACCATGTAGCCCATGTTCTGTCATCTCCACCCTTCTCCACTTTGCGTGGGTGGAGTCTCATGTTCCTTTTCCATACTTCATGGAGTTTCCATCACAAAACCTTCTCTTTTGTGCTTATCTTCCCTGGAAAATAAATATAAGGATTTCATTTTCCTGTGGAGCTACTCTCTTTAATTTAGGTATACATTTTTTAAAGATTTATATTTATTTATTTATTTATTTTTATTTTTATTTTGGTTTTTCGAGACAGGGTTTCTCTGTGTAGCTTTGCACCTTTCCTGGAACTCACTTGGTAGCCCAGGCTGGCCTCGAACTCACAGAGATCTGCCTGGCTCTGCCTCCTGAGTGCTGGGATTAAAGGCGTGCGCCACCACCACCCGGCTTATATTTATTTTTAATTATGTATAGATTTATATGTCTGAGTATGGGTTTGTGCACATGAGTGTAATACTCATGGAGGCTTGAAGAGGACATCAGACCTCCCAGAACAAGAGTTAGAAACAGTTGTGAGTCACCTGCCGGGTGCTGGGACTGAACTCTGGTCCTTTGTAAGAGCAGTCTGCCCCCCTCTTAAGGGCAGGGCTGTCTCTCCAGTTTCAGGTACCTGTACTTCAGTTGTTCATTACAGCTGCTCGGAGATAGGAATCTCTTTTCCTTGTGGGCTGGTTCAATATCCTGCCCTCGCTTGTCCTGCATACTATCTCCCTCTGAAACTAAGAAATCCTTTGAAGCTGACCTGTTTACTACATCTTGATTAATTCCATGCTGCAGCACTGCCTAGCTATAATTGCAGTATGCCAAAGCAAAACTCTTAATGATTTACACCAAAATCAGATGCTGGAAAATTGCTTTCGATGATGCTGTTGAAGATGATTTCTCAGGGGCTAGTCTGTGGCAAACATTGCTTAAATGGAGCAGAGCTGTGTCATTTAAGTTCAGGAAAGTCAGGAAAGTGATGAGTGGAAAAGTTAACTGAACAGCTCAAGGGAAGAAAAGAATATCTTTTGATTTGTTGTGTGTGTCTCTCTGTTAATATATTCAATAAAAATAAGCCAGATAGAGTTAGCTTTGGTTTCATGTAACTTTAATGCTTACTATCCAGAGTCTGACAATGCAGGTATCATTCTCTTCCATTGTGAAAGAAGGTAAGAAGCCGGCAGCCCAGGACGGATCCGTGGCTTCATGAAATCCCGAGGGACCAAAGCTACTTCCAGATCTCATTATCCTTGTGGTATGTGTTTTGCTCTTGTGGTCCTGTATGACTGCTAAGAATCCAGTCTGCACAAGAGTCTTTTGGTTTGTTTCTGTTTTCAGACAAGCTCTTATGTAGCCTAGGCTTGCCTAGAACTCTCTGCATATCTGCAGCTCACCTTGAACTCTCCTCCTGTCTTTACCGTCTTTGTTCTGTGGACCACCACACCTTGCTTAGTTTGTACAAGTGGGTACTAGACACAGGATGGAAGCAAGTTGGGGGGGGAAGCCCTTTCCTATTTATAAGTGTTTGCTGGAGGTACCACTTCCAACAAGGCAAGCGATACTTCGGATATTTTCACCATGTCAGGAAATACTTTTATGGGGCTGATGAGATGGCATAAAAGTGAAGAGTAGAGATTCCAGAGTTAGATTCCCAGTACCCACATCAGGCAACTCACAACCATTTGTAACTCCAGCTCCAGGGAATTATCTAATGAAAAACAAGAAGCTTCATTACCCAGCAAACATTTGTTGAGTGATAAGTGCATGCCAGGCTCCACTCTGGCACTGATGTTTTCCGAGTGAAATATCCATGCTCTTCAACTCTGGGTAGTCCTTTACTTTGATATGTTCTTACTTTCCTCTTCCTAGCACTTCTCTAAGACTCATTTCTACTCATTTTCATGGCTGACATCAGCTTCCTATTAGTCGTTGAGGTAGAAGTGGGTGGTGTCTTAGGATTTCTATTGCTGTGAAGAGATACTATGACCACAGTAACTCTTATAAAGGACACATTTAATTGAGTGCCTTATACTTTTAGAGGTTCAGTCCATTATGATCATGGTGGGAAATGGCAGCATGCAGGCAGACATGGTGCTGGAGAAGGAGCTGAGAGTTCTATATCTTCTGCAGGCCAGAGGAAGTGAATTGAGAAACTGGGCTTGGCTTGAGCATATATGAGACCTCAAAGCCCACCACCACAGTTCCTCCAATAAGGCCATACCTACTCCAATAAAGCTACACCTTTTAATAGTGCCACTTCCTTTGAACTTATGGGGGCCAATTACATTCAAACTATCAGAGGTGGGTAGGGATATCTGATGTAGACCACAGACAACTACTCACAACTTTATTTAAAAAGTCTCAGTTCCCAAAAGTTTTGTTTTCTTAAGTCTTTTAGAAAATCAAATGGTAAATTATGGAGAGAGTTTTCATGGAAGAAGGAAGAACCAATAAATCTTGATTTTTATTTAAGTGCAAAAGCTGAATATAGAATGAAAATCTGCATATAAATTTCCTAAGGAATGTAAAAAAGGCAGGTGATCCTGGAAGTGAGCTTGCTGGGGAGCAGAAAATAGGTATTGATGATTTTTCCTGCTGAATGTTAGCTATTCAGTTTTCTAGGACTCTCATGATGTCCCAAGTGGGAGACCACCTTCATCTCGTTATCCTGTGAGTAGACAGAAGGCATTCTTCATTTCCATCTGCTGCAGAAGGAGTGTGTTTACCACTTCAGCTTGATAAGGATCTAAATATGATGTTTAGAAGCTCACAACACAAGCCTACTTCACATAGAAATAAGCAGCTTCCCTACCCCAGGGTTGGAAATTAGAACCACTCCAACATTCTGAAGAATTGTCTGCACATAGGAAGCTACCCACATAGTTTATTTGCCTAGTTCAAGAGTGCTCTGATCTTCCATCTTTAAAAATGTTCTCTAAGTATTAGTCTGTTTGGTTAATTATGCACACTTGTAGTTTTCATGAGGGATCCTTGGTCATTAGATCAGCTGCTGTGTTGTTAGACACTGGTTTGCCTCATATGGGATGATGAGGAGGAGTTTTCATGGTCCTGTAAGGGCAGAAAATATCCCAGTCAAATAACCAGTATCATTCCATGGAACAAAGTCATGTGGAGGAGAAGTTTGGTGTGGAACTCAGGTAATTTTTTTTAAAAATCTGGTATGTTTATACATATGTCCTAAGTCTTTAGATGTGTTTGAGTCTGTTTCAATTATTCACAGCAGTATGAGGAAGACTATTTGGTATACTGGGGAGTGATTGCTTCCACTTCTTCATCCCTAGCCTTTAGAATCTGGGACTGTGGGACCTTCCTCGGTAGTGGGATTTGCATGTGTGATTAAGTTAAAGACACTGAAATGGGGAGGAGACTGTCTTAGATTATCATTGTAGTCCCAATCTAAACATGGTTGAGAACCTTTGAGTTGTGATCAGAAATAGGTGTGATGATAGACAGGTCAGAGAAATGCTACACCACTGCATTGAAGACAGGGAAAGTGGAGCACAAACCAAAGCCTTTGATGGTGTCTAGAGCTGGAGGAGGCAGGGAAACAAACCCTCAGCTTCCAGAAGATAACACAACCCTTCAGACACTTTGGATTAAGCCAGTGAGATTTGCCTTACACCTTTAGCCCCCTCCCAGAACTATGAGATAATAAATATCAAATTTATGACAATTAATTACAGGAGCAATAAAAACCCAATACAATAGATAGTTTATTCAACAGAGACAGGGGAGGAAAGGGACGAGTGGATGGAGAGGCAGCAATGGTTGGGATATTCAGGGAGTCATAATGAAACCTGGACATTGATGATCAGGATTTTCATATTTGACTTAAATTTAGAATTACATGATGAAAGTCCACAATTCTCCTAATTGTGTATTTCTATAACTACTGTCAGACCAAATGACAAACAGAGTGATTTTCCACAGGTTAATAAATTTATCCAAGAACAGTGTTACAGTGGTGTTGTTTTGCTATAGTAATTTACGATTGTGTTCATAGAAGTTAAACAAAGAAGTTTAAAAAAATCAATGTTTTAAAAGGCAGAATTAGGATTACATAAGTTTCTTTGAAACCAGAAACCTTCACTGAACCGGTCAGGAACAGGTACCAGTCTAAGGATGGACACATTCATTTTTCTATGTAAGGTTGTGATTCAAGGCTGTACATGTATAAGGCTGTACATAAGATTCCTCCTCCATGACAACCATAACTACAGCTTTTTCTCCTTCCCCTCCTCCTCCTCTTCCTCCCTCTTCTTCTTGTTCCTCCCTCTTCCTCTCTTCCCCACTTCCTTCCTTAGAGTCTGGCATAAGTCACTCCATTTTGATTTGGACAACCATCACCCTAGGGGAAGGTTCAACTTCAGCAACCAGCTGAAGAAGCAGAGAAGGAGCTGATTTCCATATGGATGTGTGCGTATGAGAACACAGAGGGAAACTGAGTGGCCTAAGAGATGGTATAGTAATACCATTTTGATTATGAATTTTCTGATCCATTTCAGCTTCTAACCTGATACCTTTAAATACAACTTTGACTTTGGTTACCAAGTGTTGCTAGGGCAACCATGACACAAAAGACAATCACATTAACCTCAGGAATGCTACACCTATGAAACAAGCCTAGAACTGGAGTGTACTGGGAATGGAAATGGAAGATGCCTTGAAATAATGGTGCCATGCTTCTTCCCCTTACATAAGTAGAATCTTCTAGCTAAGAGAAAGTCCCTCCCCCAGCCCCCGCCCCTGAGGGGGCCATTCTGGGTCCAGGAGAGGCTGACATGGAGAAAAGAGAAATAATTTCCTTAAAGGCTATACTGGCTGTACTTCAGCTGGGATAAAGAAGGCCCCTCTGGGCTAATGGCTCACTCCAAAAAGTATTGGTACTATAGGAACTCCATAGAACATCTTCCTGGGAGTTAATTATGTGTATTGTTTTTAAGAAAAATCATTCTTTTAAACCAACAATCAGTAAATCATAAAATGGAAGAGATTGTTTGTGTCTATATTTAAAATAAGACATCCCCCCTGCCCCCCGAACTCCAGCTTACCCTCCTACGCTCCCAAAGGAAAACAGGAAGAAGGACTGAGGAAGCTCCACTATAAGACAGGACTAATATACTCCCTATTAACTTTCTCTTCAATCTTTTTCCTACCATAAAGGATGACAAATGGCTAGACATTTCCTTCTAAACTGTAGCCCAAAGAGTGTTAGATGGACAAGTGTCTCTGGCAGCATCGGACTCTAACATGTACATTCTTCCCACAGCTTGATTTGATGCTTTCTCTCTAGCGAGCTCCGATTTCCTTTGCCACTCACCTTATAGTATGAGCAGGATCATTCAACGACCCTCACACAAGTAGCCCTATAGGACTCCCCAGGGAAGCCGTCTCTGCATGTCCAAATCTTCCCTGCCCATCACATACCTGTCCCAACAGCATTGTCTAGAACTGTCTAGACTCAGTCAACAAGGGAGTCCCTTTCTTCTACTAGTGCCTACACCCCATCCCTTTAACAGTAAAACAAAACACTCCCTTTGCCTTCTCTGCCCCAGCTTGTCTTTCCAGGGAAGCAGGCTCTAGGGAAGATTAGCCTTCAAAGGATGATCTTCTGAATAAACTGGTCAGAGCAAAAAACTGGGCTGTGATAGAGGCTCAGGGAAAACCTCAGGTGACTCAAGGGGATCTGAGATGAGGATGATCTCTCAGGGTTGTTCCACATGGGGTGAGCCACCTGCCTCTTTACTTAGCACAGTGCAGCAGTTATTGGCTTCAGGTTGTATGGGCTAGCTAAGATGGCTATTCAGCAAATGCAAATGTACAATATTCTGTTAAATTTGAACCAAGTAGACAGTGAATGATTTTGTGTGTGTATGTGTGTGTGTGTGTGTGTGTGTGTGTGTGTGTGTGTGTGTGTGTATGTGTGTACCCTACACCATATTAGGGATATATTTATACTAACACAATTTGTTGCTAATCTGAAACTCAAATTTAACTAGATGTTCTGTATTGTGCCTGGTGTTCCCATACCCAGGAAGGAACATAATCCTGGTTCAGTTAACTCTTCTCAGCAGAGGTGAATCTCAAAGAGGCTGGCAGAAGAGAGCTGCAGGTAGGTAGCCAGTGGGAGGGACATCAGTCCTTCACGTTTGATGGGGATGTGTGCTGGATACCACAGTTTCCAACACAGGCATGTGGTCCTTCCCATTTGGCATTGTCTTCAGTTGTCACTGTGAGAGTCTGATCGATGTGAATGGGCTTTTAGGATCTGAACACTATTTGGTAAAAATAAAACAAGGATGTTTCTTGGCTAGGTCCTCTCTCTTGCTGTAGTCAAGGAATAGTACTGCTTGAAGATGAGTTAGACAAATGGCATGCCCTTCCTCATTGCCCAAGGGGCTGGGGGACATTCTCCTTTATGCTCAATGTATCGCTTTACTATGAGCAAGCAGGACTGACTTCAATTGACAACTGATTTTAGTACATGATTATTATATAGCTGTGAACTCATGGGAGCATCACATGCTTGTTCTCTGGCAGCTTTGGAGTGAATGCAGCCCAGATCTGCTGTTTCATCAGAACAATTGAGTCTGTTAATGAAGGATGTTTATGAAGGATGGGCCAAAGCATGGAGCTAATTGGTTGCTTTGGATGTTAGGGTGGACATTCCCTGCCTGACTTACAGCTGCATTTCTAGTCCACCTTGTTTTGATTTTTATAGAATGACTTCCAATAAATGATGTTTTAATTTTATCCTTTGGTTTACCTTGAACAATTCTGCATAATTACAGAAGAGTTCCAAACATAAAGACATATGCATAACAATCATAAAACTGATGACAATTCTTGAATCCATTGACTGATTATATATATATATATACATACATATATATATACATACATACATACATATATATATATCGTGTGTGTGTGTGTGTGTGTTTCTTTGGGTACTTCTGTGCACATGTGTTTCCAAGTTTGTGTATGTTTGTGTGGAGGCTGGAGGTTGACTCTGAGTGTTTTTCTCCATTGTGCTCCACCTTAGTTTTCAAGACAGGGTGTCTTACTGAGCCTGGACCTCATCTCTTTGGCGACACCAATTGGCTACTGAACTCCAGGGATCCTCTTCTCTTCCCACCATCCTGAGCTGTGTTACAGATGTATGCTGCAGTGCACAGCTCTTTATGGGGGTGTCTGGGATTTGAACTCAAGTCCTTATGGTTATGCTATAGTCTCTTGACTGACTAGGCCATTTCCCTAGTCCTGAATAAAAATATATTTAAACACTTCTACATGCCAGATACTCTTCTATGCACTGGGAATCCAGATAAATAATCAAGACAGGAAAACTTCTGCCTTCATTGGATTTGTGTTTAAGCTATTAGCATGAAGACAGATTTAAAACGGTAAGCTGTGAATCAATAATAGATGTTATAGGACAAATCAATGGTGGGGGGACAGAGTGTCACAGGGTCACAGCTTTCAATGGACTGGATACCTAGCATTGTTTATCTGTGGGGACATTCATTATGTTACAGATTATCCTCCTTCTGAGGACCCATGGGAGAACTTTCCTTTGATGTCCGAAGTGGCAGAAGCTGGGCTCTCTCAAGCAACTGCTTCTTTTTGTTTCCTCTGCACCAAGTA
The DNA here is from genome assembly GCF_007827085.1 of Peromyscus californicus insignis. Taxonomy (NCBI): domain Eukaryota; kingdom Metazoa; phylum Chordata; class Mammalia; order Rodentia; family Cricetidae; genus Peromyscus; species Peromyscus californicus. Next base: position 48,728,898 of record NW_026294584.1, read on the forward strand.
TCATGTGTTGCTCACCACCTAGTAAAGCTCACAAGGAAACTGAAACCGTGGGCCTGGGCTGCGTGCCGACCGTACACTGGCTTCACCTTACCCTTTCCACCTAATTTTAGCCTTTGTGCCTGTTGACTCACCTGCTTCTCTTACACCTCACTTTATGACGCTAGATCCTATGTATGTTTGTAAGCACCTTAATGGTTTTAGCAAAGTGAAGCACAATAAAATAATAAAGCCAATATCTACACACTTACATACACACACAGTATACACACGCAGATAGAAACAAACTATCATGTGCACATGTAGCACAGCTTTCTTAGTTTGCTGTTTCTGTGTAAGTTGTGTGTGTGTGTGTGTGTGTGTGTATGTGTGTGTGTGTATGTGGGTGTGCATGTTTGTGTATGTGAGTGTGTGGGCCATGTCATGTGGAGTTGAGAAGACAATCTGGGGTGTTGGTCCCCATATTCTACTTTGTTTGAGGCTCCTTCTTCCTTTGTTGCTATGTACCCCAGGCTAGCTAGCTTAGCTGGCTTGGAGGCTTCTGGAGATTGCCTTGCTTCTTCCTCCATCTCCCCATGGGAGTGCTGGGATCACAGATAGGGTGTGATTCCAGCTTCATGTGGGGATTTCAATTCCTCAAGCATGTGTGAAACATACTTTACCCACTGAACCATCTTCCCAGACCCCAGAAGTTTTGTTTAAACAGTCATGTTTAAAATGTCATAATCTTTTTAATTTAAAGATGTGAGAATGGGTTTATCTGTGGTTCTTCTAAATCCTTTCCTGAAAGCTTTCAGTCAGTGAGCTTTAAAGTTCTGGCATAACTAAATCTTTTGAAACATCATGATAACATAACTTAAACAGTTAGTTGTTGTGTGTGTGTGTGTGTGTGTGTGTGTGTGTGTGTGTGCGATCATGCGCCCCACAATATTAAGGGAGACACTCTATGGTTTATTCATCAACAAACCAAAGTTATAAATACTTGCTCTATGTTTTTCATTTTAAGCAATAATTTGTGTTCTTAAATTCTTTCTTTCTTTCTTTTTTTTTTTTTGGTTTTTCGAGACAGGGTTTCTCTGTGTAGCTTTGCGCCTCTCCTGGAACTCACTCGGTAGCACAGACTGGCCTAGAACTCACAGAGATCCGCCTGGCTCTGCCTCCCGAGTGCTGGGATTAAAGGCGTGCGCCACCACCGCCCTTCCAAATTCTTTCTTTTTTAAAAAAATTATTTTAGTTTATATGTGTGAATGTTTTGCCTGGGTGTCTCTGTACCATGTGCATGCCTGGTGCCTGTAGAGGTCAGAAAAGGGTGTCAGACGCCCTGGAACTTGAGATTCAGCTGATTATGTGGGTGCTTGGAACAGAACCCGGGTCTTGTGGAAGAGGAACCAATGCTCTTAACCTCTGAGCCATTGTTCTAGCTCACAGTGTTCTTAATTTCTTAATAGCAGTAGGTAAAACAAAAAGAAAAGAAACCCAGCATCAAGGGGCTGCTAGTGTTCAGAAAACTTGGGTATCTAAGTTTATTCTCACTTTAAAAAAGGCAGGATGTGGTTGGTGGTGCACCCCTTTAATCCCAGCACTCTGGAGGCAGATACAGGCAAATCTCTAGCTTGGTCTACATAGTGAGTTACAGGTCAGTAAATAGTGAGGTCCTGTCTCAAAACAAACAAGCAAGCAAACAAACAAAAAAAACCCTTGTCAAACTTAATTTTAATATAGTTTTTATGTCTTGACTGTTACGTAACCATATATTAGTAGTTGTCTATAAAATTCAAAATTTTTTATAAACACCACTTTTAATGACTGAGTAATAGTTTGGCCTATAATACTGTAGTGTGTTAAGCTTTTTCCAGTGTTGGAGGTCTAGACGTTCCCTTCCATTTGCTAAGAAGTTGCTATGACAGTGTCACGGAGCTAAAACCCAACTTTGTTGGTGTAAAAATGCATATTATAACTCAAACAATTTTATATAAATTATATTTCAGAAATATTGAATACGGTTATGCTTGAATTAGAAATGTGTGAAAGTCCCTAACCAAGTGTCTGTTTTTACCTCCACTCTCACTGGTATTGATTGAACAGAATGAAGGGCAGGAACAAAGCCTTCCTGCTGTTGACAGGTGAAAATGTGCCATTTTGACTCCTGTCTGCATATCTTTGAATATTAATGAGCTTTACTTTAAACCATGTTTCCAGGAGTTTGCCTTTTCTCTTTAATGGCTGATGAGATGTTTGGCTCATTAATATGTCGAGGAACCTTTTTTCCATCTTATTTTTGTTTCAACAAAGTCTGTCAGTGAAGTTTAGCTTTTTTCATGTCTTACATTAAAAACAAAAACCACTGGATTCTTAGGCAGTTCATCATTTTCTTGTAACTGTAACTATGAAGGTTTTTTTTTCTTCCATTAGGTTTTACACTTGGTATTAGTGACATGTTTAAAGATGATAGAGTTCTATATGTTTAAAGTTCATTTGATTTCAGTTGACCTTCTTAGAGCCTTTAGCCGTATTTGCAATTCTACCCTGCAAAGAGAGATTCTTTTGTTCTAAGATTTATTCCTCTTTGTTCTGTCCCCCCTATTGTTTATACTTCCTGAAGAGTAATGTTAGTAATGGCGATGATACATAGTCTCCTGGCTTGCTTCTTGTTTTAATAGAGATGTCTACAATGTTTCATTGTTAAGTATAACAGCCCCTGGTTTAAAACGGATCATTAGGGATGAGCTGGGAAACTCAGCAAATGTCTGATCTGCATCTATCAATGTGTTATCATGATCCTACCTTCTGGTCTTACTGGCTGTTGCTTTTGGTAATTTTTTGTTTTCTAGCATTGGAATTTTTTGCTTTTGGCAAATATTTTTTATTTAACATGGCAGATAATAAAATAAATAAAATGAACTGGTGCTTCCCTTAAAATTAGTGTGCTACTTAAAACAGTATGAGTGATGTAAATTTTCTTGTTTAAAATACCCGCCCCTCCTGATTTTGGGGTTAGAATTGGTTATGTAAGATTCATGGCATGAATTGGGTCTCTTTTACCATTTCTCTATGCCCTGAAAAAACTGAGCCAGAGAATTATCTGTTCATTCAAGTATTTGGAAATGCAGTCATAAAGTATTCTGAGAACTTTTATAGACTGATTATTTGCTAACTTTTTTGGCTTGTCTCATAGTTATTGGCTTCCCCAGGATAATATTTTGTAGAGTCACTTTTGAACTATATTTTCCCTACCTGCATTCTCCTTCATTTCTGTGATACTCCACTATTACCATAGGTCCATGTATGTTACATTGTTCCTGGGAACTGTTCTTTGGCTTTAGCAAATGATCGATACTCCAAGTTAACGATCTCTGCCTGGGCGGCCTTCCACTTCATGACTGCATTGCTCACCTGCTCACTTGTGTGGATCTTTTTCCCTGTCTGCTTTCCTTTCAGTTCCCCTGCTTGATTCCATCTCTTCTTTCCTCTCTTTCTCTTGCTTTTTGGTATGTTTCTGAGATAGTGGTTACTGGTTCATTGAAACCTATGAGAAGGGGGAGGCTGCAAGTTATTAAAACTTTTATTTATTTTATTCTTCGAATGTATGTTGGTGTTGTGAGTGTGTGGTTGTGTGTGTGTGTGTGTGTGTGTGTGTGTGTGTGTGTGTGTGTGTGTGTGTGTGTATGTGTGTGTGAAGGTCAGAGCAGGATGTCAATGTTTTTCTCTGTTTCTCTCCACCTTAACTGACTTCAGACAAGAGCCCTCCTGGACCCTGGCACTCATGGATTCTGCTAGGCTGTCCGGCCAGCAAGTTCCAGGGATCCACCTGTCTCTGTCGCTCACCTCCAGTGCTGGGGTTACAGATGCAAGAAGCCAAGACTGGCTTTTTGTGTGGGCGCCGGGGACTCAAACTCAGGACCTCATGTTTGCAAACAGGGACGTTACCAAATAAACCGTCACCCCACTCTGGGGCTCAAATTTGAATGGCTTTTGTGTTTTCCACTTAGAGGTATTTGTCTGTGTGGAAGCAAAGGGAAAGATGTGGAGGCTGCCAAGTTCTGTCTGCAAGGTAGGCTGGCAGACTGGGGATGATGCTTTAGTTTGAGTCCCAAGGCAGGATAACTGCAGAGTTCCTTCCTAGGGGGAGGTCAATTACTTTTTTTCTCTTAAGATCTTAACTGACAGAATGAGGCCCACCCACATTCCAGAGAGCAGTTTGCTGTATACACGTTCATCTTATTTAAAATCACCTTCACAGAAACATTTAGAATGGCAAGTAATAAGTACCTGGTCAACATGTATAGATCATAAAATATTATTTTAAAATGTGCTACATTTGTTTATGCTGTGGAACATTTGTTTTAATGGTGCAAACCAAAAGGCTAACCATTACAAAGCCACAGTTCTGGGGTCAGCTGCAACCTCCTCCCCTGAGTGTCCTCCTTTTTATTATGTTTCTCACCTCAGAAAAGCCCTCTGCTTTTGGAAGGTAACTTCAAGAAAGCTCAAGCCTTCTAGCTTTCCAGATGTCTGCAGGCTCATAGGAAACTCCTAGGCTGGACTCCGCACACTGCTGCCACTCCTTTTCCGTTCTGTGATATCCACTCAGGCTCCAGCTTTTATGATTCTCCTGAAGGATGGCAATGCTTTAGCTCTCTGCTCATAGAAGCCCTAAAACCCCAGAGGGATACACATCAGACTGCAAAGAAGCGTCTGCTGTGCTGCATGTTCCTCTGCCCCATGGCAACATCTGCTTCAGGATGTCATCAGGGCTCCAGGTCTTTGTGCTCTGTCTTCCCCAATCATCTCATTGCTTCTTTTCCAGGATACCGGCCTTCGTTTAAGTGATCCACGGGCCAGTAGCTGCTAGGACTACAAGCTTCCTTAAACAGACCAAGCAGGAGCAGAATATTTGTTCTTACATTTGAAAACAAATCTCACTCAGTATCCTTGACACGTATCAACTGCACAAATTAAAGAAGTCTGTGTGGTGTTTCCACACGTGCATGCAGTGTGCACAGATGTAGAATATTATTTTAAGATGTGTTACATTTGTTTATGCTATGAAACATTTGTTTTAATGATGCAAAGATGTTTTGCATTCTTTTATGTTGCATTTGTTTAACTCTGTGAAGCTGTGTTACTATGCCTGTCTAAAACACCTGATGGTCTAATAAAGAGCTGAATAGTCAATAGCTAGGCGGGAGAAAGGATAGGCAGGGCTGGCAGGCAGAGAGAATAAATAGAAAGAGAAATCTGGGAGGAAAGGAAGACAGAGCAAGAGAACAAGGAGAGGAGGATGCAAGGGGCCAGCCACCCAGCCACACAGCCAGTCACAGAGTAAGAGTGAAAGTCAGATATACAGAAGTAAGAAAAAATAAAAGCCCTGAGGCAAAAGGTAGACAGGATACTTTAAGAAAAGCTGGCAAGAAACAAGCCAAGCTAAGGCCTGGCATTTATAATTAAGAATATGCCTCTGTGTGATTTATTTGGGAGCTGGGTGGTGGGCCCCCCAAAGAGCTGAAAGAATAAAAGAGCTAAAGAGCCAAAAACCAACCAACTACACACAGATCCTGTTCCCTCTTTTGTCCTTGCTTTCTCCCATCCACCTCTGCAGCCTTTCCAGTTCCCAGGCCCTGCTCACTGCTCTTGCACTTCTATTTTCCAGTTAACCTATTTATTTTTTCTCCTAGGACAAACTATGTGGATACTTGTTCTGCCTCCCCCACCCGTTTGTTGAATAAAAATTACATATGTCATTCTGATTGGTTAATTGTAAGTCACATGACCATTAGGAACCAATCATTCCTATGGAGACAGGGCTGTCCTGATGTGTACAGACCAGTCAACTTTCTTTATTTCTGTTCTCTCTCCATTGTTCTATTTCTCACATCTTTTCATTTTTCTCTGTAAGTCTTTATTAAATGTGTCCTTCACAGTGCTGAATGTGTTTCCAACAGTTGTCTTTTTATAGCCTCTAATATGATTTTTAATGTGAATTTATTAAAAGTTACATTGTGTTTTAATAATTTTTTCTTTTCTTTTTTAATACCTTTATTTCAATCTGTTCTCATTTCTTCTCTTAGCTTCTTGGCCCCCTTTTTTGCCCTGCCAAAGCTAGCTCTTTGCATTTTGTGGTAATATGGTAAATGACTTAAAAACTTAATTCTGGGGATGCACAATAATGTAAACATGTACTCAAGGTCTGTGATGGTTTGAATAAAAATGGCCCCCATAAATCCATAGGGAGTGGCACTTTTAGGAGGTATAACCTTGTTGGAGTAGGTGTGACTTTGTTGGAGAAAGTGTGTCACTAAGGGGTTGGCTTTGACGTTTTCAAAAGCTCAAGTCAGGTTCAGTGTCTCACCATCACTTCCTGTTGCCTGTTGATCCAGATGTAGAACTCTTAGCTACTTCTCAGCACCATGTCTGCCTGTGTATGGCCATGTTTCCCATCATGATGATAATGGACTAAACCTCTGAACTGTAAGCCAGCTCCAGTTAAATATTTTCCTTTGTAAGAGTTGCTGTGATCATCGTGTCTCTTCACAACAGTAGAGACCATAACTAAGACAAGGTCCCTGACTAAAATGACATATTTTATCACAACAAAAATGTTGTGTTTCCTATAGAATATAATGTTCAATATGTATTCTTTCTCTAACTGTTCAAAAGAATATTCCTTTTCCATTGTAGTAAAATGTTGTACTAGTCTACATGTTTTGATTATTTCCTTGATTCCTTTTGTTTGTTAACTTGTCTTTAGTCTTGGCAAGATTTATGCAGGTTAGTTTTGTCAAAAGTTAGAAGACACAGTGGATCCAGTGCCTTTTTTTTTTTCAAGTAAAAGTTACTTTTCCTGTTGGATTCATGTCATAAATAATTTGTATATTCAGGAAACTTGGGGTAGATTTTAATTTTGGACAAGAACTTACAGGATGTTTTGTTCTTTTCATGCTTGCTTCTGTTTTCTTCTTGAGTGAGAAGAATAGAATGTTCAGCTCTCCAGCCTGTGCCCATTTATGCTCAAGAGGTCCTGCCCTTAGCTGGCACTGCCCCAGAAGCTCTCATTCTCATTCTGATTTTTGTTTATGGAACATCTAATGCCTTCTAAACATCGGGGATAAAATATGTTGTAGTGAAAACCCATCTGCCACTGTATGGAGAACAGAAGACAGGCAGCTTCCCAAATGAAATAAGAGAAAGACGGTAGAGGTTCACAGGGACACAGGAGTCGGGCCAGTCAGATATCAGTTCGTGTGTGTGTGTGTGTGTGTGTGTGTGTGTGTGGTTTCTGGTCATTATGTTTACTTTGTATCACTGCTGGGACACCCCTTAAGAAAAGATTTTTGTTTTATCTAAAAATGGATCCTGACCTGAGTTTTTTTTTTTTTTAGAGATTTAAATTTGTTTTGTTGGTAACATTTTAAAAAGAAAAGTCCTATTGATTCTGCAACTATGCAAATTTCCCTGAACTTTTATGCAGTTTTCTTCAATCTTCATCCCCTACTTCTATATGGCAACAGATTACGTGTTGGGTTCAACTGACAGGACTCTGGAATTGATTGGATTGGGTTGATTTCTGCTTAGTCTTTGTCAGCTTGACATAAACCAGAGTCATCTGAGAGGAGGGAGCCTCAATTGAGGATGTGCCTCCATCAGACTGGCCTGTGGGCATGACCACTGGGCATTTTCTTGATTGCTAATTGATGTAGGCGGGCCAAGGCCACTGTGGGCAGTACTATCCTTAGGCAGGAAGACTGGGCTCTTTAAGAAAAGCAGCTTAGCAGGCTAGTAAACCTCACTCCTCTATGGCCTCTGCTTCAGTTCCTGCTTTGGTTTCCTTCATGGTGGACTTTACCTGTAAGCCAAATAAACCTTTTCCTTCCTGAGTTGCTTTGGGCCAGTGTTTTATAATAGCAACAGGAAAGCAAACTAGAACACAGGATAGAAAAATCATCCTCTTTCCTGCTTTGAAGGTACCTCACCATTGACCTGGGGTGGCACCTCAGCCCTGTCCTCAACACAGAAAATAGTGGGTAGAATCCCTTCTCAGAGATTTGAGTCAGGTCTTTAGACTTCTCTTCTGATATTTCAGGCTCAATCCATGTCAATCTTTCCTCTTTGTTTTGCCCAACTCTACAGGTGGAATTATTTCAAGCAATGGCTTTTTGAGGCATCTCAGTATTTCCTTCTCATCCAGTCTCCCTCGGCCTCCAGAAGTGAAATTACCAGCTGTGTTCCTTTTCCTGATTGGCTCCTGTGATGGCTAGTTTTCTGTCAACTTGACAAAAGCTACAGCCATCTGAGAGGAGGGAGCCTCATTTGAGGAAGTGCCTGGGTAAGATCAGGCTATAGGCAAGCCTGTAGGGCATTTTCTTAATTAGTGATTGAAGGCGGAGGGCCAGCTCATTGTGGGTGGGGCCACTTCTGGGCTGGTGGTCTTGGGTGCTATAAGAAAGCAGGCTGAGCAAACCCATGTGAACCAAACCAGTAAATGGCGCCCCTCTTTGGCCTCTGCACCAGCTCTCGCCTCCAGGTTCCTGCCCTCACTGCTTTAGATGATGGACTGTTTATATGAAACTGTGAGTGAAGTAAACCCTTTCCTCTTCAAACTGTTTTGGGTCATGGTGGTTCATCACATCAACAGAAAAATAAGAAAGCTCCCAACTGATGACAAGGTATGCTCTGTATAGACTGGATCTTAAATGTTCAAGAAAGATTATGTCAAAAGTTTGTTCCTGCTGGGCGGTGGTGGCACATGCCTTTAATCCCAGCACTCGGGAGGTAGAGGCAGGTGGCTGTCTGTGGGTTCGAGACCAGCCTGGACTAGAGTGAGATCCAGGAAAGGCACAAAGCTACACAGAGAAACCCTGTCTCAAAAAACCAAAAAAAAAAAAAAAAAAAAGTTTGTTCCTATCTGGAGTATTACATTATTTAGGGCAAATAAAAGGAGTTTCTACTGTCCTTATGTAAGATTAACATGTATGAGTCCTATCCTGAATTTCTCCAGATGCCTTGTTTTGAAAGATGTGAAGCTGGGAGAGTTAGGATGGCTTCCCATCGGCAGTGATTTCTTGAGAGTGCTATCATGTTTTTTGACTCATCATCCTTTGAGATTCTCATCAGAGGATATTGCTGATTTTGGCTTTCTCTTAACTCTCTGTAAGTTAAAGGTGGGTGCTGAAGACTAAAAACAGGATAGCAGGGTATTATGAAAAAGTTCAGAATGTTTCAGGCAGTCTCATGGAACTGCACAGGAAAGTGCAGTTAGCTGGGTGGAGTGCGCAGCCTGCAGAGTGAGCTGGAGGATGTCATTTGGGGCCTGATCTCCTTCTGTCACTTCTTCCCTAGACTCTCCTCTCTGCCCCACCCTCAGCCTTCAGCTGCTCCTGGAATTCCATACTCATTAGCTACTGATGTAGAAACAGATATGTCTGTTTAAGGATGCTGTCTCAGGAATTGTTGCTTGTCAGTCTTAGAAGATCGTTGGTTAAATTTGCTTTTAGATCTATAGTTGCAGGATCCTGATGGTTATAGGGTCTCAGAATTGTGTAACCTGACTCAGAGTGAGCGTCTACCTGATTTAAACAAAACCAAAGCACAAATATACTTACTTATAGTAGAAAATAAACACCTAAGTATGATTATTTCCATGATTTTAGATACTTACATGTCCATTTAATTATTTCCCACATGTTCTAAAAGTAATGGTTTTAAGGCAGGAAGGAAAAGGTGCAAGCTGATACATATAGACAGGAAAAAAGGATCCTTCCAGGAGTAAAGAGGCTAAAGTAGTATGATGGTTGTTCTAGGGCGATCGAATAGCTGGCTTCTCTCCTCTGTGCCTGGCCATTTGTGCTTTTGTGTACTCAGGTTCCTTCTCTGAAAAATACTCTACTGAGCCAAATGAATTAATACATTAAGAAGCACCTTGAAATGTCTAATTAATGTTAAGAGCTGAGGACAAGGGAACAGCTCCTACACTTTAGAGTAATCATAGCAACTCCTGAAATGCTAATGAATTTGGTATGGGAACTTAAAATTAAATTGGACTAGGCGTCTGGCTAGAGCTAGAACAGGCAGGAACTCTCCCCTGGAATGTTAATGCTAATGCACAGTGATGGCCAACATTATGAAACGTTCTGCACAAGATAAAGGAAAACCACAGCTATCACAACCTGCAGATCAGAGGTCACTGTCTTTGTTAGGGTTTCTGTTGCTGTGAGGAGACACCATGACCAAGGCAACTCTTTTTAAAAATTTTTTCTTTATTTTATTATTAAGAGATTTTCTATTCATTTTACATACCAACCACAGATCCCCCTCTCCTCCCTCCTCCTGCCCCCCTACCCTTTCTCACACAACCCACCCCCATTCCCATCTCCTCCGAGGCAAGGCCTCCCATGGGAAGTCAGCAGAGCCTGGTACATTCAGTTGAGGCAGGTCCAAGCCCCTACCCCTGCACCAAGACTGTGCAAGGTGTCCCACCATAGGCACTGGGCTCCAAAAAGCCCCCTCATGCACCATGGACGGATCCCTATCCCACTGCTAGGGGACCTCCCCTAAACAGTTCAAACTAAACAACTCTCTTACCAAGGCAACTCTTATAAAGGAAAACATTTAATTGGCACTGGCTTACAGTTCAGAGGTTTAGTCCATTATCATCATGGCATAAAGCATGGCGGTGCACAGGCAGACATGGTGCTGGATAGGTAGCTGAGAGTTCTACGTCTGGATCCATAGGCAGCAGGAAGTGACAGTGAGACAATGGGCCTGACTTGAGCTTCTGAGACCTCAAAGCCCTAGTGACACACTTCCTCCAACAACATCACACCTACTCCAGCAAGGCCATAATTCCTAATAGTGTTGCTCCCTATGGGCCTATGGGGGCCATTTTTATTTAAACCACCACAGTTAGTGTATCATAGTGTCAGCCAGCTGCATTTGTAACTGAACACACTCAGCTGTATTTGTTTCTGTGGTGTCAATGACTTCTGGCTACATTGATGAGTAGTTGAATCCACAGAGGCACAAAGTCTAAATAGTGACAATCTGGCTTATTTATGTGTCTTCTTTTTGAGACAGGGCCTTACTATGTGCCCTGTCTGGCCAGCAGCTTCCTATCAAGTCTATGTTGGCTGCATATTTTCAGTGATCCTCCTGCTTCTGCCTCCTGAGTGCTGGGATTACAGGGCTGTACCACCACATTCTGCCTTCCTCGGGCTCTTAGCAGAAACAAATCACTAGGTTAGAAAGCAGGGCTTACTTATAGGAAACAATAGAAAGAATACAAAAGAGTGGATTAGGAACGGATAGTTCTTATCCTTGGCTTAGTATTTCAGTACCACAGGGAGGCCGTCAGAGAGCTGTTGGGGAAGTGTCTGCAGCAGGGAGGAGGAAATAGAGCAGGAATATCACTTTGGAAGCCATTGCAGTAGAACTGGAGGAGATGGGGACAACTGGAGTACCACAGGGTCCTTTGTGGTCACAAGACATTTCAGGGTCATCAGTGGAACCAGTTAGAATGAATCTACTAGAGCAAGTGGGTATGATGTAATTACTTGGAGTAAGGTCAAATTAGAATCTGGGGCACCAATGAAAATTGGAAACAGTGCACAGAGTCTGATAGTCAAATAAGAATGTTAGTGGTTAAGGCTGTGTGTCTGGAAGAATGTTCAAGTCAAGACACTGGGCCTGACTGGAGCTTCTGAGACCTCAAAGCCAATCCCTTAGTGACACACTTCCTCCAGTCAAGTCACACTTACTCCAACAAGGCTACACCTCCTAAAAGCGCCACTCCCTAAGGACACATGGGGAGGAGCAGTCACTGATCAGTATCAACCAAGATCGAAAGAGCAGTGAGTGTGGTGAATACACTATGAAAAGGGGAGAAATAGCAGGAAGCGACCGGCATGGTGTGGGTTGGGGTTCTGGGGTGGGCGCTGCTCACTGAAGTTCCCAGAGAACAACTGTGCTAGTGTAGACACTTTGCAGAGGCTCATTCATGGGTTAGCATTAGTGCTAACGAGACCAGGAAGCTTGCAGTGCTGCAGGTCCAGGCCCAAACTACCTTGGGATGTATGATCACCTTAAACAGTCCTTCACTGGACACCTCTGTGTGTGGCCTACTAGCCCTGTGATCAGTAGGTACAATGTTTTTGGGGTGCTTGAACAGATTCTTTGTTTCCACCGACCTCAATGCTAAGAACACCATTAGGTAGAATCAGAGGCCCATGGGAGAGGGCTCCCCACTTTCCTGTAAGCTGCCTGCTTAATAATGCCCTTCAATGTATTTGAAGCACCTTGATTTATGATTTTCTTTGTTCTCTTGCTTTAAAAACTTGATAAAACTATTACCATGTTGGAAGATGTTATTTAGTGTTCCTGGGCTATGCTCCCTCATTCCTGATTTCAGGATATACTTGTTCTCTATTCCTTTCAAGGTGAGAGTTGTGTTTTATGCACCAACAGTGCATAGAGTAGTGGAAGGTGTTGGCACTTTGAAGTACCCGAAATGACTAAAATGAAGGTGTGACTATTAGTTGACTTTGGATTGTTAGCAGGTATGTTAAATATCTCAGGTCCTTCTTGGATCATTTCTACAGCTATTAGGGTTTTTGATAGGCAATCATGGGATGGACAGGTGCTAGCCATGGTGGTCTCTGGTGGGGTGATGGAGTCCTAGCACTTCGAGAAACTCATTCCATGCAGAAGTGAGCCTAGCACAGGCCAGATCAAGAGTAGGTGGAGGACATGTGCATGAGAGAGCTGTCCAGCATGGTGTATGAGAAGTCAAGTTGGTTAAGGCAAGCATGGACACAAGTGAGTACCTTGGTACAGGGAGGTGATACTCTGGCATGATGAGAAGGTGAGAAGCATGATGCAGGAAGACTCTCCAAAGGGATTCCAAAAGCTCAGTTTGAGGCAGGAGGGAGTCCACTTGGATGGTGATGGTAACCAACCCGTATTATGTATAGAGTTGAGTAGGTAACAGAACCATGTCCATATACAGATGAAAATGGCAGAGAAGATTGGAAAATGATTGTGTGTATAATTTTCACTGAACTAAGTAAACGTATTCAGGGAGAGAGAGGGAAATAAATCTTGGTGTTTGATTAGAATTGGCAGTATTTGTGTAAATTTGAGGTTTTCAATGTAGTTAGACACACATACCAAGAAAATATATTCCAATGTATGTATATACACAAACTCATTTACATATACCTATATCTACATGCATAGGTATACTTCCTTTTTAAAGATTTAAGTTGTGTGTATGGTATGTGCATGATTGTGTTATACACATGTATACCTACATGCACATATGTATGCATCTATGTATAAGTATATGTATGCTTGTATACATGTATGAGTGTGTGTGCATGTCTCTATATGTGCCTACATTTATGCATATATGTGTGTATATTCTTGCATACATACACATGTATATGCACACACATACATGTATGTGTATATATGGATGTATATACATGTGCTATGTACATGCACACATAATTATCTGCATAGGTATACTTCTTTTTTAAAGACTCATTTTTAATGTATGTGTCTCTGTGTGGTAGGTGCAAATGAGTGTCCACAGAAACTAGAAGCATTGTATCTTTCTGGAAATGAGTTACACAAAATTTTGAACCCCTAGATTTGGGTTCTGGGAACCAAACTCAGGTCTTCTGGAAGAGAAATACTTGTTCTTAACTGCTGAGCCATCTTTCTGGCTTCATACATGTAATTTTTAGCTCACTCACTGAGCTAGCCCAGGAGTCAAACAGGGAACAATCTGAATATCAGACTGAGTGTCTTCATATATTCACAAGGAGACATTAGACAAATCCAAACTAAGAAGAACATTCCAAAATAGCCTTTAATCTTTGGTATTGTCCAGCTTGTAATGGCCAAGGCAAGGCAAGGCGGAGACTGTTTTAGACTGAAAGAGAACAGAAAGACTGTTAGGTCCATGTTCTGATGATGCCAGCAAAGGAAGAGGTTCACCGGAGGCTGGAAGGTTGAAGAGAATTCAAGGGGTCACAGACTGATCAGACATACTTTATTTACTCCCAAGGAAGGATTGGTAGGCTGGTAGTTGCCAGCAGGCATGAAGGCACACACAACAGACCTCAGAAGGGTAGGTACACAGACCTACAGACAAACACAAGGCAGAGGCTCTGACCTCAAGCCCATGTTTATACAAAATCACACAAAAGGAAACTCTGCTGAAGGTAGTTATTTAACAGATTATATCACAGTTTACTTTGGGGGTACCCAGACACCCCATGTCAGCCATTTTATGCTGACTCATAGTTGCACAGATGTCAGTGTCAGCCATGTTTTAGCTGACTCATGACAGCCTTTGCTGACAAGATAAATACATCATTTTGAATTGTGTCTTTTTGTTATGAAGGACATTAGGACAGATAGCAAAGCTGAAGTAAGTATGTAGATTAGAAAATCTGTGTTAATTTCTTGATTTTGATGGTCATATGAGATTTTTCTAGAATTATTATTTTGACAGGAAACATGGAGATATGCAGAGGTAGGTAGTTCATGGGCATCATGCTTAGCAATTTATCTGGAATAGTTGGGAAAAGTTCTTTGTATTATTTTCTCAACTTTTCTATAAATTTAACATTTTTTAAAAATAAATTAAGCAAATGTTCTCCAATTTTTTTCCTCTGGCAATATTGTGGACAAAATGTCCCAAGAAAACCCAGTACAAAATACTTAAAATGCTGACTATAAAATAAAAGCATGGGTGAGCAGACAATAATAAGAGGAGCCAGCAGAGACCAGAATGTCAAGAAGGCACAACTCCCTGGAGTCCGCAGGGTTGGATGGTTAGTATTCCCTGAGAGTGTGCATGCGCTGCAGCCTGTCAGATGCTTAGGAAAGGAAACATCTCAGTAGGAGGTCTGATTAGAGAATGGATATGTTCCTTCTACTTATTGAGACCTTCGTATTCCCAGTCTTGGAACAGTCATTTACAAATTCTCTTGAGAACTCTCTTTTGGGAGGATGTATATGGGGAAGCATTTTGACTCACAGTTTGAGGGCTACAGTCCCTCACAGTGGGGAAGGCTTGATGGTGAGTGATTCTACAGTAGTGGGAACAGACAGTTGAGACTCCTCACCTCCTCATATCTAGGAGAGGTGGGAAACAGAGAATCTTTTGAGAATTCTTCATCCATAGCCCATGTTCCATGAAGAGCTGAGGCTAGAATGCACAGTACCTGAGTGACTGGAAAAATTTGAGTTGAGTGTGATGTTTAGATTCATCATTGTTTTAAGTGTTAAATCTTCTGTGAGGCTTTCTAAAATACAGACCCCAAGACAAAGCTTATCCCCTGGCCTTGCTCGCATGTTGAGAGGTTGAAAAGCTCTAGCAGGTGTTCAGGATGCAGGACATCTCCATGAGCCTGGATAGAACCAGAACCAGAGACATGAAGAGGAGAGAGACACAGCTCTATCCACCTGGTTCCTCATACTTCTTGTTAGTTAAACTTTGTCCTTGGACAGGAAGCTTTATCATACATCTGGGTTCCATCGTCTGGCTACCACCAGCAGCTATTTGGGATACCAGAATCATCATTTGAATCTGGAAGTAGAAAAGAAGTCAGAAGATATACATGTGTGGTTGCTGGTCTGGGTTATGTGATAATGGAAAAGGGAAGGTCCACATATACACTGGGCAAGTACTAGTCAACCCTTAGGGCTGTGAACATGGTCCAGGAAGCTGATAAGGGGATCTAGAAGATACAAACAGGTTTAATCAGATTCACAGTTATGGGATGAATGTGGAATGCCCCATAGGCTCATGTATTTGAGTACTTGCTTGCCAATTGCTAGTTCTGTTTCAGGAGGTTGTGGAACATCTCAAACATGGGTTCTGATTGGTAACTGTAGACTCATAGGGGTGGGATTTGAGGGTTATAGACTGACCCAGTTAGTCTGGCCCAGGTGTGGATGTGAACAGGCTATGCTGTAAGCTCCTCCCACTATAGATGGAGCTGCCCTAGCCTCCATGCCTCCCTGGTTATGATAAACTCTACCCCCTGAACCGTGAGCCAAGATATAGCCTTTCTTCCCTGAGTTGCTTCTGTTAGGTTGTGACAAGGAAAGAATGTATATAGGCACAGTCTCCTTGAGCAGCCATCTGATCTAATTATGATCTTCACTTATTTTAAGTTTGACTCAATGCTTATGAACTAAGAGCACCAATCCCTTCGTGGAGAGGAGACGAATAATCCCAGCTGGATGGACATAGAGTGTGGTATTCCAGGTATTGTAGCTGCTCCTGACGGTGTGCTTACAGTCTCCATCTGCCTTTAGCATCACCCATTCTGAACTTCCCATATCTTGGTTAGGAATTAAGCTGGCACAGTAACCCAGACCTTCATCAGAACTTTTAATTGTCCTGCCCTCTTCGGGTTGCAGATGGTAGCATATAAGCTTTTGGTGTCTTCTTTACATACCCGAAGCACTTACCGCTGCATGCCAGAGAGCACATACTGTGAACATCTGCAAACTCTGGGACTGGAGACTCGTTTTTGGATGTAGCACACACTTGAAAAGAACAACTCAGGGTTTAAGTATCAGAAATGAGTTCTCAGAAGCAGCCCTCAATGGCTGATTGGCCTGGGGATGGAGAATAATTGCTCCAGCTTCAGCACATGTTGTCTTCCAGTTTTCTATACTGATTCCTAGAGTTGCCTTGTAGAACTGAGCACCAGTACCCATAGTGTAACATGAATCTTAAAAGGTATTATTAATGAAACAAACCTGGGACCAGGTATTGGGGTGAATGCTGAAAGATTAGAGAAACAGAACCAGCCATGGCTAACCTCACCTCGCCAATTCCTCAGTTGATCCTATTTCCTCAGACTGGAAGCCTCTGTGTCCTCATCCGAATGGATCTCAGCTGAACTGCTGCTCAGAAGCCTAAAAGCTTAAAGGGCTCTAGTTCCTGGTTTTCACACCTTATATACCTTTCTGCTTTCTGCCATCACTTCCTGGGATTAAAGGTGTGTGTTACCATGCCTGACTGTTTCCAGTGTGGCTTTGAACTCACAGAGATCCAAATGGATCTCTGCCTTCGGAATGCTAGGATTAAAGGTGTGTGTGTGTGTGCCACCATTTTCTGGCCTCTATATCTAGTGACTGTTCTGTTTTCTGACCCCAGATAAGTTTATTAAGGTGCACAACATTTTGGGGAACACAATATCACCACACCATAGCAATAAATTTGTTGACAATATTGGCTTTCCATACTTGCTTCTCATTCCCCTATGGATATCTATTCACAAATGAACTGCTTGCACTCAGATCCTTGTTGGAGTTTGTGTCTGGGGACTCAGATTAAGATACATTTGTTGTATCCCACACAGTTGCTATAACTGCACATGGGCAGTTAGAACTAAAGGTGCCAATTCTGAATAGTTCAGACACATTCATTTCTGCTCTTGTTGTCAAGTGCCAAACTTAGTTCTTCATGGGTATCAGTTCTACTCTTTAGCTTGCTAGTCTGCTGGGTACTAAGGAGTTCATTGGCAAGTGGTCTCTGGAACTTTCAGTTCATATACATCTTACTGATTGTCCTCTTGTCTCTCTCCAGGAGAGTCAATGACTCTAACCTTTCAGCATCCGTATTTTGGAGCCAAGTTCTTCTAGTGGGATTGGTGTGGTGAAGAGAGGAGGGTATTTAAAAATTCTGCTCTCTGGTCACTGTTTTAGACTGTATTTCCTGCAGGTAAAAGGATACTATATCAGCTTGTTGGTTCAATTCTAGCCATTGGGAAAACAGGGTCTATAACTTGTTGAATCAGTGCATTTGCCTTGTTTTGGGCATGAGCTATTAATTTTGCAGGTGTTGGACCCAAATCAGCCTTTCTCGAATGTTTTGTAAGTGAACCTAGGCCCACTGACACAATCACTGTTAACATAACTTCCTTTTCTTGGGGGCTGTTTCCAGGGATATGGAGCCTGATAGAGGAGACCTGTCCTCAGATGATGATAGTAGCAGAGATTCTGTGGTCATGAGGGGCAAAGTGATGCCAGTTCCAGTGAACCAAGAGCTACCCTCCCTGTCCCCTAACCATAGTCTGAAAGTGATAACCACTCACAAGGTGGCTGGCAAGTATGGTAATATTTTATTTGTACTGAAATGTGATTTTTATTTGTATGTTAATAAATAAAGTTGCCTGGGGGTCAGAGCTAATAGCAAGCCATAGCAGAAGCCGGGCGGTGGTGACGCACACCTTTAATCCCAATCACATGACAGGCAGATCTCTGTGTGTTCAAGGATACAGCCAGCATGGAGACACACACCTTTAATCTCAATACCAACCATAGATTCCTAGAGGTCTGTATAGACAGGCAGTGACGAGGAAGTCATGTGGTTGGGTTTATAGCCAATGAGAAGGCAGAACAGAAAGTCATTAAAAAGACAGACACACAGGAAGCAGGTCTCTTTCTGAGGGGAAGGACAGCAGTGACAGCAGAAGGGTAAGAAAGGGATTTTAGTATCAGCTTTTAGCTACTGCTCTGACCTCTTGGGCTTTTAACTCTGCATTTGGCTCTGTGCTTCTTATTTAATAAGACTGTTATATCTACAGGCAAGCCTTCTCCAGGCATGGTGGTTGATCATGGCCCCAGCAGTATCTCTGACTATCAGGTGGACATGGCAGTGACTGGGTTAGAACAGGTCAGCCTAAGGCAGCCATCTTGTCTTTGGTTTGGCCATTAGCCAATGACTTGTTTCAACCCTTTTTGTTATTTGGGTGGAATTTGGTCCCATTTCATCCTTCTCCGTACTGCCAGAGTAACAAATTAAGCTCATCAAGTTAGACTTAGTGATTAAGGTGAGAATCAAGGAGTCCCATATCTATTCTTTCATCGGGGACTGTGGCAGAATGGGACTGAAGAATGATTCTCTGCTGGAATTCTCATCATTGGTCTCTCTCCATCTTCAGCAATCTGACCTTTGGATATTTCTTGTAGGTAGAAGAGTAGTGAAACCTTGTTTTACATAGACTAGAATCATGATATATTTTTATCTTATATATATATTATAATACATATATATAATATTACATATAGACACATATAAAAATCATAACATATTTTTATCCAAGATCTGACATCTCACTTTGATGATAGACTCAACCAAAGTTTCTAGTTCAATGTTCTGTTAAATATTCATATTCTCATACATTGTAGTTTTCAGAAACTTTTAAGAATGCATTGAAGCTGGGCAGTGGTAGTGCACACCTTTAATCCCAGCACATGGGAGGCAGAGGCAGGCAGATCTCTGAGTTTGAGGCCAGCCTGGGCTACAGAGTGAGTTCTAGGAAAGGCGCCAAAGCTACACAGAGAAACCCTGTCTCAGAAAAAAATAAAAATGCATTGAAGACATGTGGAAGGAACTTTATTGCAACATCCACAAGATAAAAAACAATTGTGGCTGGATGGCAGTGGTGCATGCCTTTAATCCCAGCATTTGGGAGGCAGAGCCAGGTGGATCTCTGTGAGTTCGAGGCCAGCCTGGGCTACAGAGCGAGATCCAGGACAGGACCCACAGCTACACAGAGAAACCCTGTCTCGAAAAAAACGAAAACTAACCAAACAAACAAGAAAAAAACCCAGAAAACCAATTGTGGAGGGGAGGAAGCTTACTCAGTGACACACTCTCTGAGCAGGCATAAGGACCCAAGTTCACCGTCAAGAATCCACATGTAAAAAGCTGGGTGCCATAGTACACACTTGTCATCCTAGCAGTGGCTAGGAGGACAAGCAGATCCCCGGGACTTCCTGACTAGTCCGCTGAGCCTAAATTAGTGAGCTCCAGGTGAAGGAGAGTCCCTCTCAGTAAACAAGGTGGTTAGTGCTTGAGGAGGAATGACATCCAAGGTGGTCCTCTGTCCTCCATACATATGTTCACAAACCTGCACATGCACCTGCATGGGCACCCGTGCACACGTGTGTAACACACAGCATAATTGTAGATAACAATATAAGTCACACTAGGTTAAAAGATGGGTTAATGGCATGTTGGTACTAAGTGCTACACATCAGTTAAAAGCTGACTAAATTACTTTTTATTTTATTTTTCCCGAGACAGGGTTTCTCTGTGTAGCCCTGGCTGTCCTGGAACTCTCTCTATAGGCCTGTTTGGCCTTGAACTCAGAGATCTGCCTGTCTCTGCCTCCCAGATTAAAGGAGATACTGAAGTGTAGCTCTTCACAGTTGATGGCTTCTGGTGGGTGTGGGTGTGTATGTGGGAGGGGGAAAGGACCCTATTTTCTTTAAGGGGCTTCCCACCAGGAGTTTGCTCCAGGGAGTATATGGGCAACACAAATTGAACTTGGTGTTTTTTATTGGGGGGACACAAGGGTGGGAAGGTGGACCTGGGAGGAATGGGAAGCGAGTATGTTTGGGGTGCATTTTTATGAAATTCCCAAATAATTAATAAAAATATTATGTTGGGAAAAATGACTAAATTTCAGGAACTTATTGATTATAAAAAACAAAGTTGGGCCCATATAGCTTAATTTTACTGTAAGCATTAGAAAAAATAGGGCTATTTAATAGTTTTAATATGCATGCTGTATTAGTTAACTTTTGTTGTTGTGATAAAATACTTGAGAACGGCAACTTAAGGAAGGTTGTCATCTGGCTCATAGTTTGAGAGTATGTGCTCTCATGGTGGGGAAGGCACGGAGGTAAGTGTGGTGGCAGGACTGTGATGTAGTTTATCACACTTTGTCTGCAGTCAGGAAGCACAAAGAGGGAAATTCTGGTGCTGTTTGCCATGTCCTCTGCATTCAGTCTTGGACCCATATTCAGGGTGAGTCTTCTCTCATCAGTTAAACTTTTCTGGATATACCCAAGTGTGTGTTTCCACTGTCCAGTTGACAATGATTAACCCCACCCTTGGTCAGCTTGACAGTCAATCACATCACTTTAAATCATAACATTCTACATTTGGTCTCTAGAGATTCATTTTCATCTTATAATACAAAATGAATTTAGTCTATCTCTACAAGTCTCCATAGTCATTAGTAGTCCCAATCCTGTTCAAAAGTCTAAAGTCTCTTCTGAGACTCAGGCAAACCTCTTAATCATGGTCCTTTATGAAAAAAGACTACATGCTTCTGATATACAATGTTACAGAATAAATATTCCAGTTTCAAAGGGGAGAAATGAGATTATAGCAAGGAAATACTTGACCAAAGCAAGACTGAAGCCTAGCAGGGCAAACACCTCTCTCATTAGCCATCTCTACCCTGCCTGCAGCTTTCTTTGGTGGGCATCCCATAGCCCTGGCACCACCAACATCCTAGGGGTGTTATAGTGTTGAAAACCATGAGCTAACACCCAGATACTACAGGATGAAAATTAATTAGTAGATGGGCCTATTTTCAGCCCATAATAGGAGAATGAAAATAGCCAAGATTAAAGGCAAAGTAGTCCCTTTATACCAATCAAGCAAGTGATTAAAAGTGGATTTTGTAGTTATTTTTATGATCACAGGAAAGGTACATGTATATATGGGTTTATGGTCAGACAGTCAAAACATTTTTTTTTTTTTTTGGTTTTTCGAGACAGGGTTTCTCTGTGTAGCTTTGCGCCTTTCCTGGGACTCACTTGGTAGCCCAGGCTGGCCTCGAACTCACAGAGATCTGCCTGCCTCTGCCTCCCGAATGCTGGGATTAAAGGCATGCGCCACCACCGCCTGGCAACACAAAACATTTTACAGTCAGTCAATTCTTGGAACAACAGAAACAATTTACAATGTGTAATTCACAAGATTATTGAAGAAGAACAAACAAAAACAAAACAAAACAAGTTATCATCTAGCTAAGGACATAATCAAAGTCCATCATTGTTTAATTAAAAAGAAAATGAAGTCAGCTGTCCCTTAACAGGGGCTCCCTTCAAACTGAGGCTTTACTTTCCTATCTTCACACAGCATTGCTTAGGGCCCCTTGAATGGAATTTGACCTTGCCACACATTAGCTGGCATCAGGGACTGTAGAAATGGTGGTACAAGCATCCAAAACTCCTCATAGTTGAATTGTCTGTGTCTGCTAAGTCAGTACCATGTGAATGATTCTGCTGCCTGCTTGAGATGTAGCCTGGCCCCTTTGACAGCTGCATCTGCCTCTGTGTCTTTGAGACTGACCCTAGGAAAAACATTTTCCGGTGGCCATTTTGGGATTGGGGAACCCCTTCAACAACATTGTCAATGCAGGCCTTCCTTTCAAACGTAATTGCATTGTTACAAACTGGAGCCTTTAGTGGGTAGGTCTTTTCCTCAGGATACTTTTCCTACTGTCTCAGTACATAGCACCGGGTTTCTCTTTAATGATACTAATCTCTTTAAAAATTAGAACTGTTTTATCCACATATACGTCACCTACAGTTTCCACCCCTCACTGTCCTTTCCCCTCAAACTGCAGATTTTCATATCTTTCTATGCTGTCTCCCTGTAGATCTAAGATCAGTGAGTGTTAACCAAGCCACAGCATGAACACTGTCCTGTGTTGAAATTTCCCCTGCCAAATAAATCAGTCCATGACTTTTGAATTCAGCCTCACTCAAGTTCTTGGGACATAGGAAGAAAGAAGTCAGATTCCGAAATGCTATAATATCAGATGAATGACCTCTGGCTCAGTTCCCGATAAAGTCCCTGCTCTCCCTGAAACCACACAAACCCGGCCTTCACTCTCAGCATTCTGGTTTCCAACCTTCCACCAGAATGGCCTGTTAAAGTCGCTTACAACATCCTAAGCTTTTCCAGCCTGCTGTTCCAAACTCCTCCGCATCCTTTCTGCAAACCTGTATCAAAGGTCTACAAACAGCATGGTGGGTTTATCATGACAACAACCCCACTCTTGTGTTAGTTACTTTTCTTGTCATGAATTCATGTCTGACCAAAGCAGCTTAAGGAGGGGTTCATTTTGGCTCATCCTTTGAGGGGACCATCCACCATGGTGGGGGTGACATGTAGGTAACAACAGCTCTAGATGTAGTGGAAGGAGCATGAAGCCACTGTTCACATTGAATTTGCAGTCAGCAAACAGAGCCAGATGAGCTGGTGCTCAGCTTGCCTTCTCCTTTCTATTCTTTTCTGGATTTCAGCTCATGGGATAGTACTGCCCACCTTCAGGTCTTCCCTGCTCATTAAACCTTTCTGGAAACAATGTTTTAGGAAACATATCAAAGTGGATTATACAAAACTCTAAACTATTGGCTGTAAATACTTTAGTGTGAAGATTCATTTTATTTATTTAATTTTGTTTTTAATTTTGAAATTATTATTGTTATTTTATGTGAATGTGTGTTTTGCCTACATGTATGTCTATACACTGTGTACATACCTGTTACCTTCAGAGGTCGGAAAATGGCATCGGATCCCCTGGAATTGGAGTTACATCTAGTTGTGAGCCACCATGTGGGTGATGAGAATTGAACCCAGGTCCTCTGGAAGAGCAGCCAGTGCTCTATCTCTCCAGACTGATGTTTAATTTAAGCATTACAACTGGAATTACTAAGTCTAGCATCATCTATATAATAATGCTGGTTATTTGGAATGTTCTGCAAACACCCCATGTCTCCATCCCCAGCTGGTACTCCTAAGAGGTGATGGAGCCCTTAAGAGATGGGCCCTTGGGAATATGCCCAAGAGTGGTATAGCTGGGTCTTGGGGGAGATTGATTCCCAATTTTCTAAGAAAGCACCATAATGATTTCCAAAGTGGCTGTATAAGCTTGCATTCCCACCAACAGTGGAGGAGAGTTCCCCTTGCTCCACATCCTCTCCAGTATAAGCTGTCTTCATGTTTTTGATCTTATCCATTCTGATGGGTGTAAGGTGGTATCTCAGAGTCATTTTGATTTGCATTTCCCTGATGATTAGGGATATTGAGCAATTCCTTAAATGTCTTTTAGCCATTTGAGCTTCCTCTGTTGAGAATTCTCTGTTTAGCTCTATAGCCCAAGCAAAGTGCTAGAGAGGTCCCCAGAAATCCACAAAGATACCTCCACAATAGACTACTGGCAATGGTCAAAAGAAAACCCTAACTGACCTACTCTGGTGATCAGATGGCCAAACACCCTAACTGTAGTGGTAGAACTCTCATCCAATGATTGATGGAAGCAGATGCAGGGATCCACGGCCAGGCCCCAGGTGGAGCTCTGGGAGTCCAATCAGTGAGAAAGAGGAGGGATTGTATGAGTGAGAATTGTTGAGACCATGATTGGAAAAACACAGGGACAAATAACCAAACTAGTGGAAACACATGAACTGTGAACCAATAGCTGAGGAGCCCCCATGGAACTGGATCAGGCCCTCTGGATAAGTGAGACATTTGATTAGCTTGAACTGTTTGGGAGACCCCCAGGCAGTGGGACCAGGATCCATCCTTAGTGCATGAGCTGGCTGTTAGGAGCCTGGGCCTATGCAGGAACACTTTGCTCAGCCTGGGTGAAGGGAGGAGGGGACTGGGCCTGCCTGGACTGAATCTACCAGGCTGAGCTGAATCCCCAGGGGAGTCCCTGCCCTGGAGGAGATGGGAATGGGGGTGGGTTAGGGGGAGAGCAGAGGGGGGTGGGAGGAGGGAGGACAGGTGAATCTGTGGCTGATTTGTAAAATTAAATTATATTATATATATAAAAAAAAAGAGATGAGCCCTATTGGGAAGTCTTCAGTTCGTGGAGGCAAGCCCTTACAGGACTTAACGTCACTCTAGTCCCTTTATTTATTCTGTTCTTTTCCCCTCGCTCTCTGGTCATGAGGAAAGCAGCTCTGCCCTGCACTTCTACCATGATAGCTGCTCCTCCATGGGCTCAGAGCAACAGGACCAATTTGGTTATGAATGGAGACATCTGAAATGGAGCCAATGTGAGCCCCCTTTTCTTTTTTCTTTTTTGCATGTATATGTGGTATGTGTGCTTGTATGTATGTTCACATGTGTGGGGTACACACATATATTTGGTGATATTGTGTTCCCCAATATATCGTGCACCCTAATAAATTTATCTGGGGCCAGAGAACAGAACAGCCACTAGACAGACATAGAGGCCAGAAAATGGTGGCACACACCTTTAATCCTAGCCTTCTGGAGGCAAAACCACACTGGAAATAGCCAGGCATGGTGACTCACGCCTTTAATCCCAGGAAGTGATGGCAGAAAGCAGAAAGGTATATAAGGCGTGAAAACCAGGAACTAGGCTGGTTAAGCTTTTAGGCTTTTGAGCAGCAATTTGGCTGAGATTCAGAGGCTTCCAGTTTGAGGAAACAGGATCAACTGAGGAAATGCGAGGTAAGGAAGCTGTGGCTTGTTCTGCTTCTCTGATCTTTCAGCATTCATCCCAATACCTGGCTCTGGGTTTGTTCTTATTAATAAGAACTTTTTAAGATTCATGCTACACATATATGAAAGTGCACATACACATTGTGCATGTGGAGCTTTAAGGTTGACTAGAGAGTCTTCCGTTCTGCCTTATTCACTGAAGTAGGTCTCTTAATCGAACCCATAGCTCAACAATCAGCTAGTCTAGTTAGCTAGCTTGCTTAGGTGATCTTCTGAGTGTTGGAATTACAGTTGAACTGCCACATTCAGCAAGGGCTTTACTACCAATCTCTCTCTCCAGACTCTTTTCTTTTTGTAAGCTGATTTATTTCAGGCATTTATCATAGTAACAGAAAGTTGATTAGTACAGTGGTGTTGTAGGAAGTGCTACTTCATTATTAACAAAAGATTTTCCTTGAGATGTCAACCAGTCATCTCTTTCACTATGTATCAGTTCTTTTGCATTTTTGAATTTATATTTGAAGCTCTATACAAGACATAAATCTTCTGCTCAGTGGTCTAGTTCATTCTATCGATAGAGCTTCCCTTACCAGCTCCTTAGGAGTCAAGCTCTGGGAAGGGCTGGTTATTAGACTACAGGTGCTCTTTCCTGACTACATAGCCAGGACAGCTGGACAGCTAGCCTTCCAGCATCTTGCATTGGTTTTTGGTGGTCCTGTGGCTCTCATTGGTAAATCAGGATTTTTTTCATGTGCTTTTTCCTATATTTTTCTTCACACTATTGAAGTCAAGCAGGACATGTGTTCAGCAAGTCTATGATACTGGTCAAAATACTTTTCAATCTCCCCAAACATTACCTCTTAATTTGCTCCTGACCATTCAGTTTGACTTAGTATTTATTAAACACTTGTTATGCACCAGGAACTTTGTTGGGTGTTGGCAGTCAAGAAGACAATCAACATGGAACTCCTCAGACCTGTGTGTGCTGACCACTGATCTCCTTTTAAACCTCTCTGTATTTTGAGGACTGGAAAGGCTTCATGGTGGTCCATTTTGTCTGCTGCCCCCTAGGTTCATATTTCTGACTACATAGTAAATTTTTTTCACTAGATAGTTCTCAAACTAAACATGGTAAAAATGATTTCTCTTCCTGATTTCTGTTTTCTTTTTGCCTTAGCTTGAATCCGCACCTGTCAATCCTCACATCACTCCTTCAAGAGTGAAGGGTTCCCGATTTTTCCGGTCCCATTGCTGCTCTAGACTGTGTGGCCTCTATTCTGGACTACCCTAATTGTTTCTTTATTGTTCCCTTGACTCTATTTTTGTTAGCAGAGGGCTCTTTCTAAAATGTCCTCTTGCCTTATCATGGCACCCAAACCTTCCGTGAGTCCCCAGCGACCACCAAGTAAAGTCCACCGATCTGCTCTACTCACAGTCTTCCAGTCTAGGGCCCGATCTGCCTTTGCAACTTGATATCTGGGTTTCACTTCCTTGAGCTTCGGGTTCAAGCAATCCCAGGGCTATTTATGGTTCTCTAGTGAGCAGAAAGATGACTGCAAATTTGGTGACCATTTGTCACTGTCCTATTGAGTGGTACTTTTGATTTTGTATCTGATGCCCTTCTACATACCTGAACATTCGTGTCTCCTAGCAGTGGTTCTTAATATACATCATTTGGGGTCTCTGGGGTCCCGTCCCAGAGATTCAGAATTGACTGGTCTTGACGTCAGGATTTTAAGTTTCTTCCAGGTGGTTCTCGTATACTTCTTGGGTTGAGAAACTCTGGCTTCTCAGGAAGGGTGCTGCACACAATATATTGCCAGTGTTGTCTGATGGGATAATGAGGAAGAACAAGAGAAGTACAGAGTGTGACACATTCCTTGGCCACAACCATTTAAGGAACTACCTGGTATTGGGCTCACTTGACATCAGGAATCTTTTGAGATGGTTCTCCACCTTATTCTTTGAGGCAGAGTCTCCCCATTGAACCCAGCCAGAGCTTGCCAGTTGAGTAGGTTAGCTAGCCAGGTTGCTCTGTGCATCTCTTGCCTCTGCCTTCCAAGTGCTGGATTTATAGGTAGCCCACCACAGCCTCTTTGTATTCATCTGTGTTCTGGAGCTACCTTGTATCAGGCTGGCTTTGCTGTGGTGGGCCTGGAAATCTTACTGGGAGTTGCTTTCATTCTCGTACAATTTGTAGAACAAATATCTGGGCTTATAAAAAGCATTTTCTAAGGAGGAGGGTTTGTATTCTAATTTGGATTCTAGATTTCCCTTATCACCCTAGGAGGTCTCTAAGAAAAACACAAGTAAGGGCCCTCACAGCACCGTCACAGGCAAAGGCAAGTGAATCATGTTCTAATTGTAGAGTTTCAACACAATGGCTACAAGTGTGTCAGAAAAGCTAAGAAAATTATTTGCTATAGATAAAGAAAAGCTTCTGATCTTTTAATGTTTATTTTTAGATAAATAAAAGAGGCTTATTTTGTGTTTGTAACCAACTTGGTGCCTGAAATATTTTAAGCAATTGCATACTTTATTGTGTGCCAGGTTATGCTGGGATATAAAGTTCCCAAAGATGATATATTTAAAATGAAAGAATGTTCCAGGGAAGAATGCCATAACCTGGGTGATGAACTGTTACTTAACAAATAGCCACTTATCCTAATGTCCAAAATGTATCAGGCTTAGCATTAGCATGGAATTTCTTTCTGGTTTATAGATCAAGACTGGATTTCTTCCAAAAACCTTTGGGTAAAGTTAGTAAGAAATGTCATTGAAAAGCTAGCTCAAAACTTTTATTTGGGAAATAAAAATTCATTATTCCTTGCAGAGCTAGAAAGGAGCTTCAACTTCTCTGACATCTCAGGTGATGATTTTGACTCCATTTTGTGCAACTTGGAAAATGTCTGTCAATTTCTCAATCTCTGAAATAAGATTATTAAGAAGAAAAAGGTAAGGGGTGGTGAGAAGTCACATTGTTGCTTGTGTAAGTGTTCTTCCTGCTGTCTCTAGATATTAAGCTATTGTTAGAAAATAGGTTTCTTATATTGATTCACAAGCCAATTATGATAAGTCTGTGAAGATAAATCTACTTTTCCAAATAGTTGGAAGTATTCAATAAGCAAGGGACATTAGCTTGAGGTTTTTGTGTATGGTTGTTCTATATCAAGAACTGCAACTTAGCATGTAATCAAACCAAAGTCCAACTTGGATCTATGACAAGGCATCTTGGAAATCTACTGGATCTCACAGGATCCTGTAGCTCACTCTCCATTGCTGAAAACTGCCATTCCTTCTGTCTCTTAGCAGATGGGGCCTCCATTGTCCATGTCTAGGACTCTGAAGAGGTATAGCTATTTAGTTTTATTTAACTTTAAAACCAGATCAAAATTGCTGTTGTTTGTTACTTCTTATTCCCATGTAATAAGTCATCTCTCCAAGATTGCTTAGTCTGTCTTTCCTCAATTTGGTTTTTCTAGATCACCTGTTAGTTTGTTAGGTGTGGGTTAGATGAGGCATATTTGAACTCATGCTGGACTTCCTTCTTGAAACTATGACTGCATGGATGTTTGTTACTTCCTGTGGTGGGTGAATGAGAATGTCCCTCATAGGTTTAGATGTTGAAATATTTGGTCCCCAGTTAGTGGTGATGTGTGGGTAGACTTGGGAGGTGTGGCCTTGTTGGAGGAAATATGAGAGTTAAAAGGCTTGTGACATTTCTAGTTCACTCTCTCTGTGGCTTCATGCTGTGAGTCAAGACATGAACCCTCAGCTTCTTGCTTCTACTCCATGCCTTTGCTCAGTCATCATGGATGTTAGCCCTACAGAACCGTGAGCCCCAAATAAACCCTTGCTTCTATAAGTTGCCTTGATAATTGTGTTTTAGCACAGCAATAAAAAAGTAACTAAGATCTTCCCAGGTTTAGGTTAGTGGTGGCTTTGAAAGAGGAATCATAATGTCTAGTAAGTTCAACTACAGTTTGCTTAATGAGATTAGGAACTGGGAGAAGGGGTGAGAAGGAGGGATTGGTGGACACGAATGCTGTTTGGAGCCATGAGGAGATGGTAAGTGGATGGAGGACTGAGCAAGGCATCATCTCTGATGACATATCAATTCTGTAATGACATTTGTCCGTTGAAGCCCATATGCTATGCCACCTAGTGTTAGATGACTGCCCAGATTGAACTTGACCAGTGTGCTTTTACATTAACACCCAAACTTAAATTATTTTTATTTTATGACTATTATTTTCCCAAATATGAACATTTTCTTTGGAAAATAATGAGAACCGTTTCTCACATTAAGTCTTAAGATTAATGATCTCAGATTTCTTCCATATTAAATTTAGTCACAGCTTTATATTTTATTAAAGCAGTCTTATTTACTGCCAAAGTGTGAGTGCCTAGTGGTATCTGGAGCTGAAAATGATGGTCTTATTTTAGATTTTGAGAGAAGCTTTGAGTACTGTTTACAGCCCCAAACACTTAATTTTGATTGGACAGATTTCCTGTTTCAGGGAATGGGTTTCTGGGATGGTTGTGTGATTGTAATTGTGATTATTGTGTTTGCTACAGAGTAAATGAAAAAGCTGTCCTTGCATGTGCTAGTGAGGCAGTTCTTGTCTCCCAGCACATGCTAGTGTATTTAATTAGACAAGTGGCTTTCTTTCTTTTTTAAAAATTATTTATTTATGCATATATGAGTGTTTTATCTGCATGTACAACTTTATGCCAGAAGAGGGCATCAGATCCCACTAGAGATGGTTGTGAGCCACCCTGTGGGTGCTAGGAGTTGAACTTAGGATCTCTGGAAGAGCAGGCAGGGCTCTTAACCACAGAGCCATCTCTCCAGCCCTGACCAGTGGCTTTCTTAAGGTTAAAGGGCAGGTTCTGCTGAGGTGCAGATGGCCATTTGGGAGGGTTTTAAATCCCTTTAGGATAAAATTATTTCTTTATCTGGTTAACATCCCTTTGGAGTTGTTCTGGATTAGTTGAGCCATAATTAGTGTCTTTAACCTCAGCTCTTTCAACTGGGGTCGGGAAAGAAGGGACGACTATTTAAAAAGTCTTAATTCTTGGTAAAGTGGGAGAGGGGGAGTGGCCAATGGTCCTGGGTGTTTCACTGCTCTGTGGGAATGGGCTGGGTAGAAGATGCTGATCTCCCATCAAGTCATGACTGAAATACACAGGTGCAAGAAATACATTGCTTTGATCCATTTTCAGCATGAGGCATACTTAGAACTTATCAACAAGTCACAGATAAGCTAGATGCAGAGCCCTCTCTCCCTTGACTGGCAGCTGGTACCTTCTGGTCTCAGAACTTTGAGGGTTGAATATTTATGGATAGTTTGCTATGTTCTTGAGCCCGTGATAAGAAAAGGAGGCAATCTTAAGCAGCCCTGGGATAGTCATTAGATAAGACTTTGCATCGTGAATCAATAGGATGGGGAGATTGAGGAGGTTCTATACTAGATGAGTAGGAACAACATATCTCTCCGGAGCACCAGCTATGGGAAAAAGAGGGCTGGAATTTTTAAAAAATCAAGGACTTTTAAAAACTGTTGTTTACTGTCAAATTGGCATGCCAGCCAGTTTTGCTTTTTCCCTAGGCTTGTTTCCTATTCTGCAGAGTCAAGTATTAAAAATTGTTTCTTTTTCAATAGTTTCTTCAACTTGTCCTTTGTCATTAAAGATGAGGACCTGTTTCTCACACAAGGATGGTTTGTTTTTCTTTCATTTTTAAAGGGAGAAGGGACAGGGGAGTATCCCAAAGCCCAGAGAGTGATTCACATTCCATGAACAATGGCTACTTCCTGACTTGACCGCTAGGCATCATTCTTACTTCTCTTGTCAAATGTCTCATTGTCTCTTTTGAGGACCAAACTTCTAACTTCTCTCAGATGAAGAGCTACTTCTAGGGTTGGCTCTAAGACCAGCTTCAGAGTGTGATGCTGTGAGGGTTCATATTGTCAATTTGATGGTAGTTAGGCTGTCTGTGGCGGTACATCTGGAACGGGTTAATTGAGGTGGGAGGACCCCATCCTCAATGTGGCCAGCACCGTTCTGTAAGAGCTCTTAGACAGAATAAGAAGGAAAAGGAGAGTTGAGCAGCAACATTCATCTCTCTCTAGTTTCTAACTGCAGATATAAGGAGACAAACTGCTTTTTATCCCTGCCATGATAGACTCACTCTTCAGACTGTGAGACAAAATAAACCATCCATCTCTTAAGTTGCATATGTCAAGCATTTTGTGAAAGCAATGTGAAAAATAACAAATCCAGATGTGTAAATCAAAGTGGCCAAGAAGTATAAACCACTTCCGAGCCATAGCCACTCCTTCAAGGGTAGGTGTGAGACCTAAGATTCAGTCAAAGGTAATTACATTTCTTTAAACTTGAATGTAACATAGAGAAGGACTGAGGGTGCTGATACCCTTTTTGGCTCATGAAGCCTGATAAGTCAACAGAGTTAGGATGTCTTTTACAGACTGGGACACATCCTGAGAAATGAGTCTGTAGCACGAATCTTAAAAGGTCTTATTAATAAAAACAAACCCGGGAGCCAGATATTGGGGTGAATGCTGAAAGATCAGAGAAACCAAACAAGCCACAGCCACCTCACCCCACCAATTCCTCAGCTGATCCTGTTTCCGCAGACTGGAAGCCTCTGAGTCCTCATCCAAATGGATTTCAGTTGAACTGCTGCTAAAAGTCTAAAAGCTTAACCAGGCTTTAGTTCCTGGTTCTCACGCCTTTTATACCTTTCTGCTTCCTGCCATCACTTCCTGGGATTAAAGGCGTGTGTTACCATGCCTGACTGTTTCTAGTGTGGCTTTGAAGTCACAGAGATCAAATGGATCTCTGCCTTTGGAATGCTAGGATTAAAGGTGTGTGTGTGCCACCATTTTCTGGCCTCTATATCTAGTGGCTGTTCTGTTCTCTGACCCCAGATAAGTTTATTAGTGTTCACAATATATTGGGGAACACAATGTCACCACATGAGTCGCTAGAAACTTTTTGTTTATGAACACCACAGATTAGAAGCACACAAAATAAGATGGCGACCACACCATAGCATGCTATAAATTTATGGGATTATGTGTTGGTTTAAATGAGGATTTTCCCCATAGGCTCAGGTGGTTGAATACTTGGTTTCTAGTTGGTAGTGCTGTTTGGGGAGGCCAAGGAGATGTGACCTTGCTAGAAGAAGTGCATTGGGGTGGGCTTTGAAGTTTCAAAGCCATGCGCTATTCACACTTCACTTCCTTTGCTTCCTGCTTACGTTTTTGAGATTTGGGCCCTTGACTTCTGCTCCAACCATTCTGGCTGCTACTTCCCTACCATTATGGACCCTAACCCTTTGTAACTGTAAGCCTAAATAAACCCTTCCTTCCACAAGTTGCTTATAGAAGTTGTTTTATTGGAACAATAAAAAAATAATGAGTACAGACTACTAATGGTCTTGTGAGTAGGCTGTCATTCACCAAAATGGTCTTTTGTGGTACTTGATGGTAGAGATCCAAGTCAAGAGAGGTAGAGACATAAATTGAGTTTTGATCCCCAGATATTTCAGATGCATTATCTATATGATAATTGAAAAAAACCTGAAATCATCTAATTGTAATTAAGAGAGTCTTAGGATTGGAGTGATGGCTCAGTGGTTAAAAGCATGTACCACTTAAGCAGAGGACCAGAGTTAGGTTCCCAGAACACACATAGGGTGAATCACAACTACTTGCAACTCAAGTTCCAGAGGATCCAGTGTCCTCTTCTGGCATCTACAGGTACTTGTATTCATGTGCAACACAGGAATACACACACAGGAATACAAAAAATTAAAAATAAATATTTAAAAATATTAATTGAACAAATCCCATAATAAATATTAGACATTCCTTTTCCTCACTGGTTCTTCCTCTTCTCCATATCTTACTCCTAAGGGAACCAGATCTTGCAGAAGAAGCATGAGAGCAATTGAACTTCCTCTCAAATTCCTGCAGGATACAGACATTGTGAGGGAGTGCTTTCTTGACTGCAATTTCACCTACAAAAACAACTTCCAAAATGTAATTTTATTAAGTAATAAGATTCATATTATATCACCTACCATCTATGCCACTATTTTCTCCTAAAGGAAAGGACATTTTTAATATTGTTAAATAAGAGTCACCTCATAAAATAAAGGACAGCATTGCAAATGGATCAGACCTAGCTTTAAGAAAAATGCACAATGCTCATTTTATGAGCAAACGCGTCAGTCATTTAGACATTT
Source organism: Peromyscus californicus insignis (assembly GCF_007827085.1). Taxonomy (NCBI): domain Eukaryota; kingdom Metazoa; phylum Chordata; class Mammalia; order Rodentia; family Cricetidae; genus Peromyscus; species Peromyscus californicus. Next base: position 48,762,479 of record NW_026294584.1, read on the forward strand.
AAGTCAGGAGTAGTACTTTCTAGAACCAAATCCTGGCAGCTTCCTCATTGGCTGTTTTCTAACTGCTCTGAGTCTTGCTTTTCTCATCAGCAAAATTAAAGTATTACTCTCTTAGAATCTGGTAGGGTTGGACGCAATCCAAGCTTGTTTGGTTCTAGAAATGTGCTGGGCACCCAGGGACACCAGTTGTCATCAGAGAGGCTTCCTCTGGCAGCTGATGGGAGCAGATGCAGAAACCCATGCCTCAGCGTCAGCTCAAGCTCTAAGAACCCTGTGGAAGAGGAGGAGGAGGAGGAGGAAGCATTGTAGGAGCCAGAGGGCACTTAGAATCAACTAAGCAGGCCTCCTAGGGGCTCACAGAGACCGAAGAGGCAATTGTGGAGCCTACATGGGCCTACTCTAGGTCTTCTGCATGCATACATGCTGTGGTTGTTTAGCTTGGGGTATTTGTGGAACCCCTGGCAGTGGGAGTGTGGGTGTCTTTGACTCCTTTTCCTCCTACAGGGTTGCCTTGTCCAGTCTTGATATGAGGGTTTGTGCCTAGTCTTATTGTATCTTGTTATGCCATGTTGGGTTGATAGCATGGGAAGGCCTGCTCTTTTCTGAAGGGAAAAAGAGGAGCCACTGTGGATCTGGGGGAGGACTTGGGGGAGTGAGGGAGGGGAGGCTGTGGTCAGGATGTTTTGTATGAGAGAGAATAAAGAAAAAGAAAAAAGAAAAAAAAAAGCAAAGTAAGATGCCAAGTACAGAGCACTCCCCTGTGTAAGGAAAGATGATGGGAGTGATGATGGGATCTCTCTCTCTCTCTCTCTCTCTCTCTCTCTCTCACCCCCAACCCCCCCCCCCCCCCCCCGTGGGTGAATATTAACTTTCACAATGACAAAAATAGTTCAGGCAACTCAGTTCCAAGTTAGGGTGACTGAGTGCACCTGAGAGTTAGAAAGTGTCTTCAGCAGAAGTAGAGTGGGAGTTCGACAGGCTGGGGAGGGTGACTGTGGTCTTGCCTTAGGCTGTACTTCCTTTGCTGAGACTGCTGGTAGGCACCAGGTTAGAACAGCTGGAAATGGGCTTTTTCTTCACCTTGTCCTGGAGTCACGTGGTGGTGGTCACACTGAAGCTATGCCTCAGAGAGCTACCACCTGTGGACTGTTTATGCCACATGACTTTAGAGAAGAGGAAAATAGATGAGAAAAAAAAAGAGATGAAGAGAGACCTTTTTTTTTTTTTTTTTAAAGTCAGGAAGCCAATGCTACTGTGTGGAACCTGGTTCTGTTGTATTTTTTTTTTCCAACTTTAAAAAAAAAAAAGAAATTTTCTTCAAAGTCTTATGGATTTTTCCCAATTTATTTCTAGAGGGATGGAATATATATATACATATATATATATGTATATGTATATGTATAAATATATGTGTGCGTGTGTATGTGTGTGTGTGTATATACACACACACACACACACACACACACACACACACACACACATATATATATATATATATATATATATATATTTCAATCTGGACTTAATGTTTTTATTATTTCCCAAGGAGTCCACAAGATGTTTGAAAAATATCTGTTGAAAGAAAAGGAAGAAAAAACCCTAGGTATCTAGATATGTCTCTATTCTCTAAATAGTATGTCAATATTATGTATACCTCTGTGCATATTCCACAATAAAGACATCAAAAGAAAGCCAGAGGATGAGAAATGATGCATTTTAGAAAGAAGAGCAAAGCCTGTGTCTTGTGACTCATCCATTGTTGTTTAAAGCAGTGATGGGTGTTCATACAAAGTGCGTCAGGCACAGATGGACATGCAGGAGGCAATGGAGGCTATCAGTAATCTGAATGTCGTGGGGATAATCCCACAGAAACATGCTCTAAGGTTTTATTCACACAAAGAGCTTTTGCTGTCTGTGGAGTTATTGAGACCCCCTCAAACCCTGGTGATGGGGATGTCAAGGAATCGGGAAACTCTAGCACTGAGCAGCCCAACAGGCCGCTGTCGCTGAGCATCTGTTTATGGGTCAAGTCCACTTAGCAGACAAGCCCAGCTCCTGTCTCCAAGCTGCTTTATTATTTTCTTTTAAGATGCGCATTCATTGAGCTGGTTACATAAGGGATGAATAGACACTTTCTTGAGAAACCTGATCTGTGGGTACACAGCTTCATGAAAATAGATTAAATGGGAAATTTTATACCCAGGCTCTTAATACTTGAGAGATAGGAATCTAATAGAGATATCAGATGGGGTGCAGAGTAGAAAGGACAGGACAGTGCTAAGATATGGGGCAGAAGGCTGGTGACTCTATCTTTCTCTTTAGCCCAGGCTTTAGACTTGAATGGAAAGTTACATCTCACACTAACTAACATGCCTCCAATGTCCTCGAGTCTCCCCTTGGTTGTCTTTGCGTCTGCCTTGCTGCTTCTTTTCCAGTTTATCAGCTGTTTGGGAATCCATCTTACCCTGTCTTTCTTCCCTTTCCTTCCCTCCTTCCCTCCCCCTCCCTCCCTCCCTCCTTCTGTCAACATCTCACACATCCATCCATGGCTTCACCCTCTGTTGTCTCGGTTACCTAGGATCAGTTGTGTTCCAATAATATTAATCGGAGAGACCCATTTAATAAAAACAACTCATCCAGTTTTAAATAACTTTTGTCACAGGGTATTATTAAAATGTTTCTGTTTTGTCATTACTGTTGATAATCTTTTATTGTGCTCAAGTTATAAATTGAACATATCATATTTATGTTAGAGTTCTTTCAGGCAGCCACCAGGGGTCTTGGGATGAATCTTTCAAAGATAAGAGGGGATTTCTATATCTTGTAAGGAATCAAGGGAAGATCCTTATCAATGGATTAGCTTTATTGGTCACATTTTTCAGTCTACTAACCAATTTAAAAGTTGTGTATACTGGAATTAACAATTTATAGATCCTGGGGATAGCAATACAAGATGAGATCTCTGCTCTCCAAAGATGCACAGTTGCTTGTATGTTGGGATTATGCCTGCTACCACTGCCAGGTCTTCTGAACTGAGCAACTTTCATAGTGTACTTTGTCTTGTTGAATAAATGGAATCCGTATTAATAGTATTAGTGATTATTGTTAATAAATGGTATTGAGAAAGAAAATGTCTGATTACTTTTTTGTTGTTATTGTTATTGACAAGGCAAATAATCATAAAGACCTGGCCACAGAAGCTCGGTCTCAAGGTGGATGTGGGGGATGGCACTCAGGAGTGTTGCTCAACTGCTGTTGGGATGGGTGCAGAACTAGAGGCTCTGAAGCATTGTTGCTTAAAAACCCAGATCCCCAGTGACTTATGGGAAAGAAGAAGGAATACAAAAGCTGTTGTTTGGCTATAATGGAGATTTAATTTTCAATAAGAAAAGAAGTGGATCTTTTGCCACCAAATTCAAAATATGTCTAATTTGAGCTTACATAATTGTTTTTCAAATGGGATTTCTTACAATACACTGTTATTCCAGTCATGGAACACATTTCTTCCTTGTAAAACCCAACTTCAGCTATCAGTAAAAGAAAAAAATGGCCCAGAGGTAGGTTGTTTGCCTAGCATGCACAAACCTCTAAATTTAGTCCCTATTGCCAAAACCAAAACCAAACAAACAAACCCAAAAGGTATCCATTTGTGATACCTATTTAAGCAATTCTTGTGTTTTAGCCTTTTAGGTAGAGACTTCTTTCATGACAAAGTCACTCACATGGGAAGAAAACAATTCACACAACTGAATCAACTCCAAATTCCAGAAAAATCAACACTATTGACTTAGAACATTACTTTTTCCTTTATATCCGGGTGTTGATATAATGCTAACTATACCTTTAATTTCTGGCCTTGAACCCTGCCTACCCATCTTACTACAGCACTCTGACAACTTTTTTTTTTTTTAAGACAGGGTTTCTCTGTGTAGTTTTGGTGCCTGTCCTGGATCTCACTCTGCAGACCAGGCTGGCCTCGAACTCACAGAGATCCGCCTGGCTCTGCTCCCGCCTTTAATCCTGACAATTTTTTTTTTAACCTCTTCATTTCTTAACTTCCCTGTCTGTAGAATAGGAATGGCAGTAGTTATTTCCTCGGGTTCTTTCAAGGGTTGAATGGGGTAGTTAAAACAGAAGCAGAACAGTGTAACCCTGTGCCCCTTCTTCTCCTCTTCCCCCTCCTTCTGTTTTCTCCTCCCCTCTTCGTCTTCTTCCCCCCTCTCCTCCTCCCCCTCCCCCTTCTCCTTCTCCTTCTCCTGATTTTTCTATTCTGCTAGATTGATTCAAACATGGCCCAGCTTTCCACACTGAAGAGTAAACCTATATCATTTGTCTTTCAGAGAAACTGAACAAAAAAGATCTTTGTGGTGAGACAAGCATGCCCTGTGGGTACAGTCATCACACAAATGCTCAGCTCATGCTGCTCCATCTAATGTGTCTTCATTTACTCTTTTGCATCCACTTAATTTGTAGATGACTCAAATGACTCACAGAACATTATTCTGCCTGTCTCCTTGTTTGCACTGGGTCCAAACAAGTAGGAGTTGTCTTTTAAAAAGAGTTGACAGAAGGGCTTATTTTAGACATAGGCTGCTTTGTTCCCCTGGCTTTATAGGGTGTAGCTGTGAACTCCCTGGTTGTGTGGGACAGAAGGAAGCCTCACTCAGCTTATTCTCTTAGTGATTCTGAGTGGTCCACTCTAGGGTCAGAAACCTTCAAATTCATCCCAGAGGAGATGCCTTTTGGAGTTGCCTTCTAAGAAGGCAAAATGAGGTTCAGTACATTTACTAGGGATTAAAGCCCTTCATGATCTTTAGGACAAAACATGATGGTTATAGAGAGAATGAAGCAACCATTTCTTGATCAACTCAAGGCAAACAGATTATACTCATGTGTGATCAGGAACAAAATAGATATAGAATTGTTAGTAAATAACTAAATATGGAGAGGTACCTCTTTGGCCATGGGAATTTTCCCTCTCATACACATACTCTAGATATCTTATTTCCATATATGATTTATGTTTATTGGCCTCTTCCCTGCCCCACTAACACCAGTTTCCTGGGTAATCTCACACTAGTATATGAGAAGCTGCTTGGATGTTTTATTTTCTTCCCTTCCTAATCTGGAAATATAACAGAACATTGGTTTCAAATGGCTGCTTGCCATGGACCACTACCTTGTAGTATCTTCATGTGAGCTGCCACTGCTTTGAGGTGATGCTACGGGAGATGCACAGAAGGCCCTGGTGCTTGGGGTGCAGGAATACCTTGAGCACTGCCATTTTAAGTTCTACATAGCAGTTGACCTTGCTCCCTTTTCTATTAGTTTTTCATAGTCCCCAAAGCTACTTTTTAACTAATGTCTTACAGAAATATGCATGAATATAACTTTTAATTGCTTTGGACCTGCAGGACCATCTGTTTCCTAGTAGCCAGAATATACTGATTAGTGAACTGAAAAGTGAACACTATTCTGAAATCAGAATTGTACCTGTCTACTGAAATCTCAGAGGGCATGATTGGACCCCAGTCTCTGTGTCAGCCATCTTGGCATCCATTTCATTTTTGGGCTCTGATTGGCCATCTACTGGCATCCCAAAGGTATCCATGGGAAGGATCTACAGAGGCTTGGGCTGGACAGAGATACCTATGAGGCCACTGTGACCCTTAGCAGACCTTCTTGTCATCAGGGTGACTGTTATGTCAACAGGACACCTTTAAAATATTAAAGTACTGTAGTCAACAGAATTTAAATTGCAATGTGGATGGGGTCTCAGTGTTGAACTGCAGTGTACATTTTCACATATAGACACATGTTTAAATATAGGATTACCTTTAGAGTGGCGAGATCATGGCTGACTTACTTTATCACGAAAATATTTTATTTTCATTTTTGTCTATAATTACCATGCATATTTAGAAAGTATTAACTTTATTTTTAGAGAGATGTTACTGATTTGAGGTCAAAAGAACAGATAATAGAATTGATGGCTAGTGTGATGATGTAATTAATACTAAGGGCATGTCTCCAAATTACCCAATGCTTTCATGTTAGCTTCTGGGCCTGTTGTCAGTTTGAGAAAACTGAGGCTGCCTAGCAGGCACAGTAGGAGTAGTGAAGTTCGCATTTCATGGGTGAGTTTGGATTGGGTTTGATATTTCAAGACCTCCAAACACCCAGGCAAAAGGTGAAACATCCACCCCTTTGCATTTACTGTTTGGAGAGCATATATGTCGGTCATGGAACACTGTTTGCATTTCAGTTTTCTGATCAGTGTTTGGACATTGTACAGAAAGTAATATTGAGAGACATCTAAGGGGCATGCTAATGGGTTGGCTGTAAACAAAGCTATATTTAATGCAAAGTTTCCCCTTCTTAGCTGGGGTTAAAGAGCTATTTGGAAGACCATTTCTAGGAATGAAACAGGAAGCAATAATCTATTCCCAGAGAACTCTTTTTAAGAAACAGACCCTTGGTGGTTGAACTAAAACAGAACTGATCTTGATCAGTGTGAAATGTTGAATGTACCTACATCCTTCAAGTAGTATTATATTTGGGTTAAACTCAAGGATTTGCCTTCTTCATCTTTTAGAGAGGATAGAGAACACCCACCGGTAGGAGGCAAAGGAAGGCAGTCACAGAAAACGACATGTCTTGAAAGTAACCCCTTTTTTTAGGACCAAGTTTAGTCTCCCTAAGGGAAATTCTAAAGCCTCCAGTGACTCCAGCTGAATTTTCAGGTTGAAAAATTCTTTGCTTAGACAAACATTGTAGTAAAAGCTGATGCATGTGGATAACACAGAGGGGGAAACTCCACATTTATTGAAGCAAAATGTTGACTGCAGGTATTTACATATCTTAACATTTGTGCCAGAATTCATCCCAGGGAAAGGAATTCTGTTTGGGAAAACAGTAAATTTGTCTGAAGGGGGAGGTGTGTGTGTGGGGGGGCACCTAAGCCTAGCTGGAAGGGGGAAAGAATAAGGGTAAAGAAGGCAGTAAATGCAATAAAATGATAGCTTTCATCGTGGGTTTGAGGGGCTCCCGAGATCCTTCTTAGCTGATGTTAGCTTCCTCTGACAGAAGACGTGGGTTCTTGGGGCACCACTCCCAGCTCCAGGAGTAGTGGTAGTGATTTTGAGGTTGTTTTTCCTTTGCGCTGTCAGCCCCAGAGGACGGCTTGGATTTTGATAAAGCTGATTAGCTGATGACTCTAAGGCCTGTTTGCTGTGGGAGCCATCTTGGGAAATGCAGGAGAGAATGACTCACGGGGACGCAGGTGCACAGAGAAGTGTTGAGGGAAAAAAGGCACAAACGCTTTGGAGTCAGGAGAGACAAGTGCCCCTGATATATGCTAGCCCTCCCATGGACTCTGCAGAAATGTTTAGAAAGGGACGGGCTTTTCTTCTCAAAGGACACATTTGGTCTATTTCATTCAGCTATTAGAAAGGGGACAAAGTTTAGGCAGGACAAGCTGGAAGCACCCATATTTCACAGTAAATAGACAAAAGGAGAAATATCTGCAGACTCTTCGTTACTCTGAAGGGGCTGCAAGAGCCGACAGAACACTAATAGTGTTTTTGATACATTGCATTCATTAATAAAACTTGGATGAATGATTAAAAACCTGATTCAGCAGTAAGCAGCACTATTGGATTCCCTGATTAAAGATGAACAGTATCGGGACCAGCAAGATGGCTCAGTGGGTAAAGGTTCTTGCTGCCAGGCCTGATGACCTGAGTTTGATCCCAGGAATCCACATTGTAGAAGGAGAAAACCAACTCCTGAAACTCATTCTCTCATGTCTATATGGGTGCTGTGGCCTTGGCTTTCATCCTGCAATAAATAGCTGGATGCCACCTAGTTTTTTAAAAGATGGGCAATGTAAAGCTTTATCAGGGTCAAAATAGTTGATTAAAGTAAACAAGATATTTGGACAACTGTGCTATTAAACAAGTTGCTTGGGGGACACACCCATCACTTTCCCCACACTGGATCAACACTATTTCAAGACTGGAAAAATATCAAACTGATCATATTCATGAGGAAAATGAGCAGTTGATGATCTGAATAGTTACATTTGCACAACATGAACAGAATTTAAATAAATTTATATTACCGTCTCATTTTTGAACTAGCTAGAAAATGGATGATCCACTTCAATATGTATAGCTGAATAAAGCTGGCCCCTTTCACCAGAACTTAGTTCTTATGCAAGCAGCATCTGTGAAATGCCCATGGTTTAAAGCATGTCTGCATATTTATGAGTATAGCCTTTACTGGAGCAGGAGAGGGCCTGCCACAGGTGAGTGCAAGGTTCACAGGGAAAGAATGAAAGCAGAATTGGAGGGAATGACCCACAGTGGCAGTTTGCCACTTCGTAATAAGCAGCCAAAGGCCTTGTCAGAAGCTTTGTGTGTGTGTGTGTGTGTGTGTGTGTGTGTGTGTGTGTGTGTGTGTGTGTGTGTGTGTGCGTGCGTGCGTGTGTGTGTGTGTGTGTGTGTGTGTGTGTGTTCATTTTCATGTATAGGTGAATACTTGATGCAGCCACAGAATAGTCATGTAGCATTCTTCAGGAGCCATCCACCCTTTACTTTTTCTTTGGATATAGTATTTCTCCTTGGTGTTGGACTTGCTAAGTAGGCTAACTTGTGAGCTGAGGATTCCTACCTCTCCAGCGTTGGGATTACAAGGGTTTATCATCTTATGTGTCCCCCTTTTCTTCCCCCTTTAATGGATGTTCTGGAGATGAAACTTGGGTGCTCTGTAGAACAAGCCCGTTACTGACTGAGCTGTCTCCCCAGCCAAAGCCCCACTCCCAAATAAAAAAAACAGTAAGTCCTAAAAAATGCTGGGTGGGAAGTGCCAGATTGGGAGCTCCTCAGTGTGGAGGCCATGGCACAGCTGGGTGACCTGTGAGGCTTTGGACAAAGTTTTATAAATTGGCCATTTTATCCAAGATGAAAAATCTTGGGAAAAGAAGATAAACAATTAGTTTTTGTTCATGCAATAATATAGACCCCTTTTCTAGACCTACACTTAAGGAAGTATTTAATTCGTTATCCTTAGATACATTTGGATATGATACAATGGTGACCAGAGTTCAGTTTCTTGAAGTGCATGCTAGAGGGACACAGTAAACACAGAAATACACACTCTGTCCAGAGCTAGGAAGGAAAGGGTGTGATATTGTAAGAGTGTATTGATGTTGGCTGGAGAGGGGTGGAAGGAGGCAGAAGTCTCTCTGATTATATGATAGTTGACCTGAGCTCTTAAGGATGACAGACTTTATTGTCTCTTATTAGATTTCTAGCTATCTAAGTGCTTATGGGCTCTGGTATGCATGGGGGCATGAAAGTACCCGTAGGGCAACTGTATAGATTAAGTGCAAATAACTCATAAACAGTTTATCTGATATGAAAATCCATCTTTTGAGTCTCAGTCTCTCTGATCGTACCCACAAAAGCAATCTGCCCCTGTGAGTATCAATAACCAGCTTGTATTAAACTCCAGGCAGAGCTACTTCCAAGGGATATTGAACTTGTCAATCTCTATCAGAATACTCTCCAGTAAAAGATATAAAAATTAAAAAATAGTTTCTAAAAATCGTGCTTGAATTCAGGAAGAGACTGGATTTCTTCTTAAAGATAGTTCCAGAACAGACAGTCATGGCGATGTAAGGTTATTTTTGTTTTGTTTGAGCAGCTCCTGTAGTCTTTTTTTTAAACCTCCATTCTATTTCTCCCCCCTCTTCTTTTCCACTCTCTTTCTGATTGACTAAGCCAGACTGACAGCTGTTGTAATGACTCTGAAATCTTTATTAATCCTTTCCGCTCTTTATTCTCCTCATGCAGGCCATTCTCATTTTGTACTGAGATATTTTAATGAGTTTCTGAGTGATTGTTTTCCACTTTTCCTAATATCCCTCTTCAGGTCACTAAATTAGAGGGAAGCGTTCCAGCAATCGGGAACGGAAGCAGAAAGTATCATTAGCAGGAGGCCTGCTGAAGTCACAGCTATTAGGGTCTTGATGTCTCTTGACTAGAAGTGTGGAAAAAGATGCTTCCAGATGGAAGGGTTAATTACTAGGTGTGGGCTTCAAAGGAGTCAGGGCGACTTACAAGATCCATTTATCAACTGTGCTAAAGCAAACAGTTCTTCCTCTATCACTTGGTAGAATGACTAAATGGCTTCTGGACTGTGTGAGGTGGGACAAATAATTACATAAATCCTGATTGTCTAACCTTCCTAAGGGGGCTTGTCATTACAAAGACTACGAATCTGGTTACTAGAAACAAAATGCCAGAGTTTTCGTTTTTTTAAGGCAAGGTGACGAATAATCCACAAATACCCATGACTTGGTATATTTTTAAAGTTTGGCTAAGTTTCTCTTTTCCTGTGCTACTACTTATGGCGTTTGGATCTCTTTCCACCCAAGAAGTTAATCTAGATGGAAACTTTAGTATTTGGGGGCACAAAATACCAATCTGAAAAAGCATATTTAATCATGAAAAAGATGTCAAATTATAGTTTTTAGGTACTTAGATAAATCTGGCTCCATCATGGGAAGTTGGCTGTGAAGCAATGAGATTGTTATCTTCATGTAGATCACAGGTGGGAACACAGTAGTCCTGTTACAGGTGGTCACTGCCTGGTTGTTTCGGAGTTCTCAGTGTCCTGTTCAAAGAACTAGAAAAGATGCACACACATAAAGTCAACCAGCAGGCAGTTCTGTTAAAAGCAAAATAAAAGTACACATGTTGAACACATTCCCAAGAGAGGCAACTGGTCACCTGAGTAGAGATACATGGGGGCCTTTGCAATCATTTGGGATTTCTTTTCATAAATGCCCAAAAGGAAGGAGTTGATCATTAGGGGTTTAGCTTGGGTGGTTCTCTGTTTTGAACGGCAGACTTAGGTTATGTAAGTTTCTCTACTTCATATGTTTGTTCCCAGGATGCATTTGATTTTAATCATATGTATGACTGATTATGTGTAGGTATAAAATGGTAAATGGAGGATCCTTCCTTCAAATTTACTCAGAGGGCATAGTTTGCCTTGTTGTGCATGTACCCAACCCAGTCTAGGATGGGTCAGTTCTCTGTCTCCCAATCTTGGATATATCCAGGAACACGTTTGAATAGAAATAAGGATGATGAAGAGGTTGCTAAGGGTAATTTCTCATTTCCATTGCTTGATGTAGGTAGGGGAAGTCCTGGATTGCTAGGTGCATGGTTAGGAGAGGGGTATGTGTTCATATTACATGCAGGTGAGTGTCGTAGGCTGTTGAGTGCATTGGTAGAAGAGGAGCATATGCGTAGCCCAAGCCAAGTGTAATCTGAGTTGCAAAGCTATCTCTCTTTGTTCACATTAGTTCTAGTCCTTATCTCTCTCTCTATGGGAGGGGGAATGCATGAGCACACTAAACTGATTTCCTTGGTGCTTGCAGTTAACTGCTATGTTATACTTATAAAGCACTGAAGAGATGTTTATAAAAATCAAACTCAAATGTTTGGCTTGTCTCACTAAGCAAAATGGTGACTTAAGACTTTTTTGAGCCTATATCGTGGTGTATGCCTCTAATTCTAGCACCCAGGTGGCCAAGGCAGGAGGATTACTGTGAGTTTGAGGCTAGCCTGGGCTACACAGCCAAGAATCATAACACTCCCAATTATGAGTAATTGTGTACAAAATGCATTTGCCTTCAGCTGTAATTTTTTGCTCTGGTTTGTGATGCAATTTCATTATATTCACGTCCAACTTTAAACATAATTATAATAGAAATAATTTCAGTTTCAAAAGTGGAAGTCAAAGTCATGAAGGTAAAAAAAAAAACAAAACCTTTGTGGACACACTGATTCTGTGCCTGAAATAAAAATTAAGTAATGTAAGTGACAGGGTATTGATAATGAGGTATGTTCCCATCTGAGTCCCTGGCAGTACACCTTGTTCCCAGGATAGCAACTTGAAAGCCTGTATCTTATAGCAATATCTACTTAAAATGCTATTTGGTCAAATGTATTGAAGTAAGAATGTGAATAACTTTCAATCTGTGTCATCACGACAGTGTTGAGTGACTTGGAGCGTGAATGTCAGGATGCTAACACTTCCACGTCTTTTGAATGAGGTTGGCGGTGTCATCGTCTATGCTGTAGAACTCAATCGTATTCTACTGATGCCATCACTGGTACTTAGGTGAAAAAGCCCAGATCAGGTATGGCAGTCCTAAAGAGGATCAGAGACATCTGCAGGTTAGAGATGAAGCAATCAATGAGATGGAAAACAAGTGAGTTCATCCCTCAAATGTTTCTGAGACAGCAGGTAGGGATCCAGTAATCTCTAGGAAACAGGAAGGGCAACAGACAGATGGCATCTCAGTGCTCCTGGACCAGGGCTCTTACATAAGACCTGGTGAAATGGGAGGCCATCCCAGGCTGGCCAGGCTGTGCTCTGAGGAAGCAGGAAATTGGGAGCATCTGGTTGAGGTGATGAATGTGTGGGGAGGAGAAAATAGAAGCTTCTGGATGGCACAGTATAAAGCACAGGTGCTACCAAATACATTATCACCCAAACCTAAAAATTCAAAGCTAAGTATGTATAGTGCCTTGGCACTCGACATATGGTGCTTCAGATATAAAAATTATAGACCATCTGCCAAGGACAGTGGGGCTTGTCTTTGGAAGGCTTTCTGGAGATTGGAGACTTGCTATATTTCACACCCACAAGTGACTAGACCATCAATGCTTATTAACCGAGTAGTCATGGGTATGGGTTTGGTTACTGTATTTAGTTTTAGAAAGTATAGAAAACATGATCACTCACTCACATGCAAGGTAAGACAGATACAGAAGGGCAGATGATGTGCATGGACTTAGGTTTGCTCTGTCTTCTGAGCTTCGGCTTTTGGGTCCATTATCATAATGACTCTTGTGTGTCTACCACATAATTCTTCCTCCTTTTTGGCAAAGCCACCACCTAGATAAACAGTCTCTGCCTTTCTATGTCTGCACCACACAACTGAGCGTCTTGAGAGGAAAACAGCACCATGCTGTCTTATTTCACTTTCGATTCATGACCACACACCTTGGGCAGGCTCCTTATGTAGCCAGGCAGTCAGACAGTTGGTCTCTGGAGCCTTTCCTCCCATGCTCACCTAGAAGGAGACTGTCCTACATTCCCTGTTTTGCTCTTGTGATCTCATTCTCAGGTGAGAAACTTGTTTCAAAGCAACCAGGGTAGAATTTCTAGAAGCCTACATTTCTCTACCAACACTGAGCAGCCACACTTCTGTTTCCTTTCCTGTTCCTCTAGAGAGCGGCTTTGCTTCAGCCTAAACTTAGCTGGTTCACAGGATTTCATCTCTTCCACTACATAGATATTGATTGAGCAGGTCTCTGTTATCTCTGCACCATTCCCTCCCTTCTTCACTAGGGATGGCTGTCAACATTTCAATATGCCTTTCTTTCACCCCAATACTAAACAAGATCTCTGATTCCACTTCCTCTATTAACTAATACATTTCTTTATTCCCTTCTGTAGCAAAATCTAATTCTTCCCAACTTTTCTCTTCCCATTAATTCTTAAGCTGTTTCAATTGGCTTTTATTTTCATAAATGCCACCAAAATTGCCCTTCTAAGGCCACCAATGACCTACATCTTGCCAACTTTACTAGCAGTCCGAAGCCCCCCTCGTGTGGGAAAGATTTTTATCTTTTCTTGTCTCTTCTCATGTCTCTCGATTGACAAGTCTGGGCTTATGTCTTAGTCGGTCCTTAGGTTCATCCTTCTCCTTCACTGTTTCTTTTGTCTGCCTAGACTTTTGATGCTGGATAGCTCTGGGGCTCAGAACTTGGTCCTCTTCTCTGTGTTTACAAACTTCCTTGGTAATTTTATTTAGACTCTTGGCTTTAAATAATGCCCCTTGTGATGACTCTTCGACGTGGGCCTTTATACTAGAGCCCTTTCCTCCCAGCCCATGGCCTACTCTGCTCTTCTGTTTGCATCTAATAGGTATCTCATATGCAGCTTGTGTAGAAGAAACCAAACTCTTCAGTTTTAAATAATTTCCCCTCCCACCTGCTCTACTTGTAGCCTTTCCAAACATAGCTGATGGTGGTTTGTTTGTCCTCCTTGTAATAGTACCTAGTAGATGTATTAGACTTTCTCCTTCCTCTCATGTTCTGCATTAACTCAGAAAACCATCAAATTATATCAGGTCCAAGTATTTCTTCCCAGTCTGCTTTGAGGATGAACCCCCAAGAGTGAGCCACCATCACTCCCTACCTGAGTTACTGGAATAACTTCCTAAGGGTCTTTCTTCTTCTTTGTTTCCAATCCACCTGCAGAGTGTCCTTGCTAAAACAGAAGTTGGGTCTAATTACTGCTCCCCTCAGATCCCCATCTCAGAGCAAAACCAGTCACAAGATCTGACACAACCTGCCCCCTCAAGTCTCTGAGCCCCCTCCCTTTCCTCTTGTTCCTCCTTTAAAACACCCTGGCCACTTACCATGTCTCTCCCAAGCTCTACCTGGAATACGCTTCCTCTTTGTATCCTCTTAAAAGTTAACTGACATAGTATTTGTATTTGTGTATGGTAATTTGATATACACATATAGAGTGTAATGAACAAATTAGGGTGATCAACATTTTTAACTTCTGAAATATTGAAGTTCCTATGTGCTGGGAATCTTCAAGTTTGTCTCCAGTTATTTTCAACTCTGTAAATTGGTTTATCGTTTATATAATTCTTCTACTAATCTACATTAGAATTATTTCTCCATACAACTATACTTGGGTACCTAATCGAATATCCCTGTAGTCCCTCCCCCATTTCCTCCCTAGCCTCTAGTTACCCATATTCTAGTCTCGATTTGTACATGATCATTTAAAAAAAAAAATCTAAGAAACAGTGAGAAGTTACAACAGCTGTCTTTCTGTGGCAGACATCTTGATATAACTGCTCACTTCCTGCAAATCTTTGCCCATTTCTGACTTTCTCAGGATGTCTTTCCCAACTTGTTTTCAGTGCTCTGACCTATCTTCCTGATGAGATTTACCTTTCTTTTATCTTTACATTTTTGTTGTTGTTGTTGTTTTTTAAGACAGGGTATCTCTGTGTAGTTTTGGAGCCTGTCCTGGAACTCACTCTGTAGACCAGGCTGGCCTCGAACTCAAGAGATTCACCTGCCTCTGCCTCCCAAGTGCTAGGGTTAAAGGCGTGTGCCACCACTGCCCAGCATGTCTTTACTTTTTTAACATATGATCTCACACATGATATATTTATTGGGTTGATTATGTTTTTTTCCCTTTCACTTCATGAAATTCCATGAGGGCAAGGTTTTTTATGTCAAAATTTTATTTTGAATAGAAAATATGGTCACATGGTTAAAAATGGTACTAAGACCCACATCCCCTACCTCATCTGTTCCATGCCCGTTAGGGGATTTTATTTTGTTCATTGATGTATCCCATGTTTTTAGATCTTCATCTGGCATTATATATTAAATAAATAGTCTTTCAATAAATGAAATAGTAGTGGTAGCTCTGAGGTCATCATGTATGCTAAATATATGTAAATATTTCTTTGCTTCTCTCCTGCCCCTAGAATATACTTTTCAAAATGCCACAACCATGCATCCTAGATGGATGTTGAGACAGAAAATTATGGGCCTCTATTTCTTGTATAATAATGTAATAATGTCTATTTTTTAATGGGGTTCTAAACTTCTTTGACTTGCACTCTCCTGTTTGATTCCAGCATATTTTCTTTCTGGAAAGCCTTAGAACTGTAAGCTTGCACGAAGAGCAGCTTCAGTAAAGAAAGAAACCTGTAGGTTCTGGCACAAAGGCCCAGGTGCTAAGAAACATCTTAGATGAAGTTAGAGATTGAAAACATTTACAGAATATAGCATACATAGACTGGGAGGCTTTCTGTCAAAAGCTATTTAGAGGAACCAAATGCTAAATTTTAGTGTATTGTTTTCAGAGTTAGACCTCAGATCTCAGAAGCTCTTCATACCAACTGATTTTCAAGGATAAGACTATTCAAATTGCTGAATGAAAGGTAGGAGATATATTATTTTTATTATTTTTATTTTTGTGAGTGTGTGAATGTGTGTTTGTGTGTATGTGTGTGTGTGTGTGTTGTGTGTGTGTGTGTGTGTTATGTGTGTGTGTGTGTGTCTGTGTGTGTGTGTGTGTGTTATGTGTGTGTGTGTGTGTGTGTGTCTGTGTGTGTGTGTGTGTGTGTGTGTGTGTGTCTGTGTGTGTGTGTGTGTTGTGTGTGTGTGTGTGTCTGTGTGTGTGTGTGTGTTATGTGTGTGTCTGTGTGTGTGTGTGTTTGTGTGTGTGTGTGTGTGTGTGTGTTATGTGTGTGTGTTATGTGTGTGTGTGTTATGTGTGTGTGTGTGTGTGTGTGTGTGTGTGTGTGTGTGTGTGTGTGCAGTTCAGAGGAAAACCTTGGATGTTGTTCTTTAGGTATCATCCATTTTTTTTTTTTTTTTTTTGAGACAGGGTCTCTCATTAACCTGGAATTTGACAGTTGGGCTGGGATAGCTAGTAAGTGAGAACTAGGTATTCACCATCCTCTACCTCCCCAGTGCTAGGATCACAAGTACTCACCAACCTCTACACTCAGAGTTTTCTCTGTGTGCTCTGGGGTTGAACTCGTGCCTTCATGCCCATAAGCAAGCCCTTTACCACCCGAACTATATCCTCTCAGCTCCACTGTTTTGTTTTTAAATAAAATATAGAACCTTGATTTTTCCCTTCTGTGCATAAAGGTAAATGATGGGGTGATTCATGTAGGGGAAATTTATTTTTGACAGAGATAGATAAATATCTAAAAATAAAGCTATCTATTATTCTCTTACTTTAAATAAAGTTAGTCTTTACTACGTGTTAAAATGAGGAGCCCCCTTTCTCCCCTTCAAAGAAAAAATTCCCAGTAACAAATATGTCATGGCTAGATGTTAGGAGGCCCAGTTCTCATTGAAATCTAGTTTGTGAGTTGAGTTGAGATCTTCAGTAAGGTGCTGTGACTGTCTGATTCTGTGTTATTTACATTTTTTTTTTTTATGGCTGCCAGAACCAACCTAAGGGGAGAAGATTTCTTCTGGCTTTTATGTTTTAAGAAAGAATAAAGCCCATCACGATGGAGAAGCAGGGCAATGGGAGTCTACATCAGCCAGCACATTGCATCCACAGTCAGGAAGCAAAGAGTGAGTGTCCAACGCTGGTGCTCAGCTGACCCCCCACTCCCTTTTTATTCTGACTAGAACACCAGACCTTGGGGCTGTGATTCTTGTACTCGGGGTAGGTCTTCTCTCAGACAACCCTCTTGGGAAGTATGCTCATAGACATGCCTAGAGAGCCTAAGTGATTCCAAATTTAATTAACAATGAAGATTAAACCCTATGGGAGCCATGTCACTTATGCCATCTTTAATATTCTTTGAATTTGTAACTTACGCCTCAGCTATATTTCTGTTGTTTTGAAAAAAATTCCCTTTCCCATTTAATTAACTTATAAAGCCAAAGAAACATTTCTCATAACTAATGATGTTTATTGTGTTCCAGCAACTTTTCTTTATTAAATGGAAAATGATGTTAGGATCTATCTTGGGACTTCCTTTGCCTATCATTCATAAACTTTGATGGGTGTTTTGTAGCTTCTTACAGGTGTGAATAGAACTGCTGTTATTTATCTTCAGCAAGAAGAGGACAATTGATTTGTTTTGTTGACTTCACAGTCAGCCGCATGAATAATGTGTCTTGTACTCCTTAGACATCAATCACCACTCTATCAATAAACTGGGGACAGTGCCATCCAAATGCAATGTTAGAGGCCTTTGTAAGAGGACTTCTTTTCTTCTTTTGTATCCAACTGTTAACTTGCCTCTTATCTCCACATGCAAATGCCTCCTTTTTCACCAGTGTGTGCTCTAAAACCAGCAAAGTGCAAACTACTGAAAGTATTGGTTGCATAATCAATTGAATAAATGAATGGAAGAATGGATTTTATGTGGGGATTGTCATGATTAATTTTGATTGTCAGCTTGACTGGAATGAGAAACACTTATGACATTAATAAGTCATATCTTTGGGTGTGTCTGCAAAGACTTTTCCAGGGAAGATTGACTGAGGGGTGTGAAATGTCTGCCATGGGCTCATGGATTTGAATGCTTGGTCCTCAGTTGGTAGCGAACTGTTTAGAAACTTTAGAAGGTAGAACCTTGCTAAGGAAGCATGGAGATGGGGATGGGCCTTGAGTGCAGTCTCTCTTACTTCCTGTTCTCTCTCTGTCTCTGCCTCTCTCTGTCTCTCTGTCTCTATCTGTGTCTCTCTCTCCCCCCTCTCTCTCCCTCCTGCATGGGTGAAAAGTGATCAGCTAGTTTCCTGTTCCTGAGGCTACATCATGCCATCCCCACCATAACGGACTCTGTTGCTCTGAAACGGTGAGCTAAAACAAATCCTTTCTTCCCTAAGTTGCTTTTGACAGCAATAAAAAAGCAATTAATAAAGAAGAAAGAGACTCAGTCTGAATGTGGGTGGAACATCCCGTATGATAGGATCTCAGACCAAATAAAAGGGAAGAAAGAAAACGACATTGGTTTCAGCATCAGTGTTCATCTCCCTCTGCTTCCTGAGAACAGACACAGTGTGACCAGCTGCCCCATGCTTTGCACTGCCATGCATTGCTTGCTACGATAAACCATCTTTTCAATCCATGAGCCAAATAAGCCCTCCTCCCTTGAGTCACTCACTGCCTGCCTGGTATGTGTTGTCACAGTAGTGAGAACAGCAACAGGTACAAACACCATTGCATAAATAGTGACTTACACTGGGGACAGACAGCTTTATGATTTCTGAGTGACAAAACACTACTAAGATGAAGACTCAGTGTATGTCAAGGGCAGGTGTGCTCGGTTATGAACAAAGGAGACTTCAAAGAAGGCTTGAGCAGACTGGGACAGAGCAGGAGCCAACTCCCGACACTGGCTGAGCCGCTCCCCCTAGAAGGTCCTTAAATCCACCCGTAGTTGGAATCATGGAGATTCATGTGACAATGTAAACCTTTCTCTTTCTACCTGAGACAACACATGTCTCTTCTGTGGCTGGAGTTTTCATTTGCTCTTCATAAACTCTGTTGTATTTATATTTGCAGACCTGAATTTGTGTTCGGTTCCTTTTAATTTTATCAGTGATTTCTGGGAAGCTAACATCATTTTTATTATGTTTAAAAACATGACACCAAACTAGTGGCACTCTAATTAACTTCTTGGAGAAATTTCCTTGAACCTTAGAAGAGAGTCAGTCCCATAATAACTCCTTGCCCAGACTGGCAAGATATCCCACTGGGTAAGGGTGTTAGCTTCCAGGCCTGATGACCTGAGTTTGATTCCTGGATTCCATAAGGAAAGAGAGGAGAACCAAGTCTGGATATTTGTCTTTGACCTCCACACATGTGTGTGTTGTGAAGCACATGTGCACACACACACACACACACACACACACACACACACACACACACACACACACACATATACACACACATACACATGTACACATACATGTACACACAGATATAAAAATACTCATAAAATGAGTACATTCAAATTTATTAAGATTTGTCATATGTAAACACATACACATGTACATACACATATACACACATATGCATGCATGCATTTATCCACGTATGTATTCCAGAGCCATTCATTTTAAGTCTTTGGGAAAACGCTTTATAAATTAGTTTTTATTAAAAAATTAATACGTAATAGTCTGTTCAATTTTAAAAATAACTAGTCAGGGCCACTGTTAAACTTCCGAAGCTCAATGATTTCCTGTGGCTATGTTGATTTTTATAATTCAGGTGATTGGTATGACACTGTTTTCTGCTTCTATTTGTATTAGGAAGTAGAACAAATTACTTTTGCTTCATGGTTAGTTATTTGCATTGAATATTTTATCATAATACTTTTCCAAGCTTTCATTTTATACTCTGTTAAATGTAATACCCTATAGCTAAATAAATTTCACTAATATTGTTGCAGGTTGTGGTGTTTTTTAAATGGTTGTTGAAAATACCACACTGTTTATTTTAGTTTATTAAATTCTGTATGGATTTACTGAAATTTTGCAGTAAAGAATGTTCTAGAGACATTTTTAGTATCCTGCTTTCCTTGTTTTGAGCGTCATTCCCACAGGACTCACAAAGAAGAAGAAATGGTGTGTTTCTGTTGCTGTGATTGTAAATATGTTTTATTTTTCAGCATATTTGTGGGCTTGCTTTTGCATCTCATCCTCTCTGAAGTTGAGTTTCTGCCTGGATTTCGTATTTGAGCATTTTTAAAAAAAATTTTAAAAATGTATTGTTTCAGTGCAGACTGATTTGTAAGATCATTTAATTTAATTTTAATATTTGATTTTTTTAATTTAAATTTTTACTTTTTGAGAATTTTATACATGAATACCGTACTTGTATCATTTCTACCCCTCCCTCTCCTTCCTCTAACTCTGTCTGTGGTCTCTCTCCCTCTCAAATCATGACCTCTTCTTTAATTATATATTTATATGTATGTATGTATATATATGTATGTATGTATACACACATATATACATATGCATGCACATACACATTCACAACCTACTGAGTCCCTTTCATGTTGCTCATATGTATATATGTTTAGGCTTTACCACTTGGAATTGGGTAAGCTATCAGGGGAGGCGTCTCCCCAGAGAAAACTGATTCCCCCTCTCTTAGAAGCTTTTGATTCCCTGTAGGTCTTCATCTGGTGTAAGGCCTTGTGAATTTCCCTCCATCCTTGTCAACTGGTGTTGTCCTTATGCAGGTCTTGTTTTGGCAACATCTGCAATACAAACCCCACACCAGAGACTCAGGGAAAAGAGAGAAGAGGAGTAAGGAAGATAGTAAGAGCCAGAGGAGGCCTGCTGCCAGAATATGTCTTCTAGACACCACAGAGAAGCCAAGTTCATTAAATCTCAATAGTCCAGTTGTCTAAACAAGATTTTATATTATGATGTAAATTTTAGTAGGTTATCTTTATTTCTTAAATATGCAGTGTTTATTTTTATATATCTTTTTAATACAGGAAGTCTTTCAATTTTATGATTTATGTCTTTTTTAAATCTGTGTTTCCCCCTGTATTAGTCAGTGTTCTCTAGAGTCACAGAACTTATGGAATGAATCTCTCTCTCTATATATATATCTATATGCCTATATATCTATATCATCTATATATCATCTATATCTGTCTATAAATAGACATATAGACAAGTAGATAGATATAAAGACTTTATTGGGATGATTTACAGGCTGCAGTCCAGCTAATCCAACAATGGCTAGCTGTGAATGGAAAATCCAAGAATCTAGTAGTTGCTCAGTCCCATGATGTTGGGTGTCCCAGCTGGTCCCCCATATATACTGGAATCCTGAAGAAGTAAGCTCCAATGCCAGTGAAGGAATGAATGTGCTGACAAGGTGAGGGAAAGCCAGAGAAGGATTAACACCCCCTTCCTTCTTTCATCATCCTTCCAGCAGAAGATATGGCCCAGATTAAAGGTGTGCCTTCCTGCCTCAAGGTCTAAATTAAAAGTGTGTGTCATCTCGCCTCAAGATCCAGATCAAAAGCATGTTGTCTTCCTGCCTCAAGATCTGGATCACAGGTGTGCCCTCCATTTCTGGATTGTAGTTCTTTCCAGATATAGTCAAGTTGACAACCAAGAATAGCCATCACCCCCCCATGACTAAACCTTGAATTTTAAAAATATACAGTTACAAAAGAAATGTATTTTATGGAAATGAAAGTTCAAGTAGTACAAAAAAAATGAAAATTGAACATTTGATTTCTGTTTTGGATTATTGAAGATTAATATTCTATAACACTAATTTATATGTAAATGATGATATTTATTGATTTGCCAAATTTAAGTATGGGTTTGTTCTGTTCCCTTATGCCCCTACAGATGCCATTTTATTGTCCTCTTTTTTTTTTTCAAGATTTATTTATTGTGTATACAATGTTCTGCCTGCGTGTATCCCTGCAGGCCAGAAGAGGGCACCAGATCTCATTACAGATGGTTGTGAGCCACCATGTGGTTGCTAGGAATTGAACTCAGGACCTCTAGAAGAGCAGTCAGTGCTCTTAACCTCTGAGCCATCTCTCCAGCCCTTGTCCTCTTTTTTCAATGCTTCTTCTAGATCACCAGCTTCAATTTTAACTTCAATCACTCATTTTATTAATTTTTTTTTAGTGTGGAGGACTTAGCTTGATGTCCTTTCTTTACTTTAGATCTATCAGCTTCTTGGGTCTGTTAAAATTAGAAGAATGTGGTTAATAGTTCTATGTATTTTCTGTTGCTAAGTCCTTTCTGGAGCTCTAGTCATACCCGGTAGATGGTTTAATATTGCCTCCACAGACCTTTCTGGAGCTCTACTTGTACCTGGTAGATGGTTTAATATTGCCTCCAGAGTCCTTTCTGGAGCTCTAGTCATACCCGGTAGATGGTTTAATATTGCCTCCAGTCTACATTTGTTTTAAGTCTGCTTTCCTCATGTTTCATTTTCGGACTCCCCACCCCTTCTTCTGTTCCTTCTCCATTTCTTCCTCCTCATCCTCCTCCACCTCTGTTTTATTTTAAGATAGTGTCTCAAACTGTAGACACCATAGCCCAGGATGTCCTGGAACTCACTTTGTAGC
This sequence comes from Peromyscus californicus insignis, assembly GCF_007827085.1. NCBI lineage: Eukaryota > Metazoa > Chordata > Mammalia > Rodentia > Cricetidae > Peromyscus > Peromyscus californicus. The sequence continues at coordinate 48,785,202 of NW_026294584.1, forward strand.
TCAGGCTGGCCTTAGACTTGGAATTCTCTTGTCTCACTATCTTCGAGTGTTGAGATTACAGATTTGAGCCGTCACACCTGGCTGTCCCCATCATTCAATTTCCTGACTTTTCCTTTGCACTGTTTAACCTGCTGTCAATGTTATTCTAGATTTGTTAGAATCCAGACCAGACTCCTGTTCAGGCCATAATACACACAGCAGCCCCTCCTCTCCTGTGACACCAGCAGGCACCCTATTGAGATCATTGCCTGTGGCTCTCCAGCTAATAGACTTCCAGGTGCCTAGATTTCTTACCTGGGAAAGTGAGTTTACATCAAAGAGGTACCAGGGGTGGCAACACATCTTGTTCTATATCTACTTCCCTGCTTCCTGCTGGGAAAACAGAGAATCTAGCCACAGGCTCATGCTTAATCTTCCCCAGAGGCCTAGGAGAAAGGATTCTGATGCTACCACATGGGCTGGTCCTTCTATTTAGAATCCCCACCATGCTGTCTGTCTCTGGCGCTGGGGTCTGAACTCTCTTTAGAGCTCCCACTGTGCTGCTGTTCATTTGTCTGCCCATGATTTTAATAACTCTTCTAGGAAACTTTTTACCCCCCAACAATGTGTCTCCATGTTCTTTTGAACCCTGCATGGGAAAACTTTCAATATATTTTCATTTTATTATGTTTTAAATTTCTGTAAGTTCGATTTGGGTATTTCTCATATCTTGTCATTTAAGTTGACATTGATTGTTACACTGTGGATATAAGATATGAAATAACTTTTAAAGTCAGTCTCATTCTCTACATTGTGCTGAATGTTGTGAATGTTACTTTATTCGAATGTATATTTTCTAAGAGTTCTTCAAGCAGTGTTGGCTTTTGTTCTGGTGTACAGCTAAGCAACTCCCGGGTAAGCTGGATCCTTACAAGGCTTGCCTTTATGTGTTGGTACCATAGCTATGGGGCAGTCTTATTTCAGTCCAACATCTAAAAACATAAGCTTCCTAAGAATTCTATCCAATATTCCACTGTTACATTTTGGTTAGTGGGCTCACACACCACTCTGAACTCAGCATAAATTCTGGAATTATGAAGTTAACAGCTTTTTAGTGCTTTTTTTTCTAACCTCAGGAATTTTCTTCTCTTATGTGCATGGATCTATACTCAACCACAGACCTGAGGAGACTCCTCTTCAGAGTTCTCTCTCTCTCTCTCTTTCTCTCTCTCTCTCTCTCTGCATCATTCCCTTTTCTCAATCTTTCTTTCTAGTTCCAGCTCTTTAGCATTCTTATATTCTGACTCTTTAGATTAGTGAGAGCATGGATAGATTTTGGTTCATTTCCCTGAACTTTGACTTCTGCCTCCAGACAGCAAAGTGGGCCATTGTCAGTTACCTCTTTTGGCCATCACAACCATGAGCTTCCTGTTGTATAATGTCTGAAACATCGTTTTATGTATTTTCTTTTCCTGATTTGTTTAAGACTGGAAAGAGTCACCTCCCAGGCAGTGTGGTGATATTGTGTTCCCCAAAATATTGTGCACCCTAATGAACTTATCTGGGGTCAGAGAACAGAACAGCCACTAGATATAGAGGCCAGAAAATGGTAGCACACACGCCTTTAATCCTATCACTTGGGAGGCAGAGATCCATCTGGAACTCTGTGAGTTTAAAGCCACACTGGAAACAGCCAGGCATGGTGACTCACGCCTTTAATTCCAGGAAGTGAGTCTTTAATCCCAGGAAGTGATGGTAGAAAGCAGAAAGATATATAAGGCTTGAGGACCAGGAACTAGAGCTGGTTAAGCTTTCAGGCTTTTTAGCAGCAGTTCAGCTGAGAGCCATTCAGATGAGGACTCAGAAGGATCCAGTCTGAGGAAACAGGATCAGCTGAGGAATTGGCAAGGTGAGGTAGCTATGGCTTGTTCTGCTTCTCTGATCTTCCAGCATTCACCCCAATACCTGGCTCCGGGTTTCATTTTATTAATAAGACCTTTTAAGATCCATGCTACAAGGCAGGGTAAAGCCTTTCCAGATAACCAGGTCCTAAATAGAGGGCCGAGGATAGCACAGGAAGCCACTCTGTGATTGAGACAGGCTGACTACTGTCACATCCCATATGTTACACATGTCATGTGGTGATCAGGTCCATTGCTTTTCAGCCTATGGCACAGAACCTCCCCACCCATCATCTCTTAAGGGATCTTAGAAGGTATCTAGCTTGCCTAGATGTTGTTAGTAACAATAATGAGCCAACAACAATAAGACAATAATATGATCTCTCTCTCTCTCTCTCTCTCTCTCTCTCTCTCTCTCTCTGTGTCTGTCTGTCTGTCTGTCTCTCTCTCTCTCTCTCCCTCTCCCTAGAATTCAACAGAAGGCAATTGCTGTCAAAGTTTATTCCTCAAGGTAGAAATGGAGTCTCCAACATCCTCATCTCTCTGCCCAAGGCAATCTCCTTGAACAATGAAAACCTGGAGGACAAATTTCCATTGTAGAAGATAAATTGTACTTGTTCCAAACAGTGCTGTGTGTGATCAACTCAGAAAAAGTCACATTTCTGTTTCCTTGTGAATGTTTTATGTACAGTGATGAATTTATGAAGATTCCTGAATTTAAGTGACACTGTAGGTAATAGAGAATGGAGGGCTCTCACTGCTGGGAAAAACTAGATGGAGGTTTATAGGAATGAGTGTTGTATGGAGGTTGCTGGGTGACATCTGAGGTGGCAGGTGGGGGCTAGGTGTAGCACGTGCTGACTATGACAGTGAATCTGGGTGAATGAAGCCCTCTACCCTTTTGTTGTTGTTGTTGTTGCTGTTTTGTTTATTTGTTTTTTGTTTTGTTTTACCTTTAGGCTCTCCATTTTTCTTCATCCTTATACCCTTATCCATCCTGTGGTTTCAGTAATAAGGATTTCTTACTGTCCTTTATTTTTTTAAGGACAGATAAGAACTAATACATTTTAAAACCAGCATGTGTGCATTATGTTAGATAGTTCTATAAACACCATCTTGTAATTCCTAACTGAATATTTCAAATTTTCTCATTAGTGTTTTTTACTTTAATCAAATTGGATGAAATCAGAATCAGAGACATGACAGGGCTCACTTAACATTTATTGTATAACTATAAGCCTAGAGACTGCTTTTTCCTGGTGAGGAAGAGCAAGAAGGGTTTTCACAAAGCCACTAACAGCACTGAATCCCAGGGTTACTGGGGCTGGGGTCTGAGCTGGATGTTTCCCGGTTCTTGGCTTCTTATCAGAAGCTTTATTCAAAGCAAAGTGATTGTTCAATTCAGATCAGGAAGAAGTACATTACTGAGATTGACATTGGGGTCCCTGAGTGAGGGTACTGAAGAATCCCAGTTATTGCCTGGAGCTTCCTTCTATCCAGATCAAGAGGAGTTTGGTTGCTTAGGAGTACAATGTGGGTGGTTCTTTATATTAAATTACATAACCTTTTTTCTCCTGTGCATGTCATTTCCCGTAATGAATCTGATTTTATTCATATGCATCTCCAATTATGCACAGCATAAGATAACAAATAAGGAAGATTCTCTCTAAAAGTTTACTGAAAGGACAATTTGCCTTACTACATTCACCCCAAACCAATTCAGTTTGGGTCAGCTCATTGCCCTAGTTCCTGGATTGTCTTAAAAGAGGTGTTTCTAAGTGTATTGTTTGGAATGGAGTGTGTATCCAGAACAAACCAAGCAGAGTCTCTCATGTAGAGTCAATCTCTGTTGTGTGTTTCATATACATCAACATACATAATTCTCAGGCTGTTTTATCCTTAACTGCATCAATATTCTTCTCACCCAGGAGGAAAGTGAGGCTCAGGGACTTGATCAAGAATATTCAGTCAGCAAATGCAAAGCTAGAACCAAAGCCATGGAGTCAGGGCTCTCTAGGGCCCATGACCTGCTAGGGCTCTTAGACTGGGAAAGTTGACAAAACTAATCCCCATTGGCAGAGGCCTGAATGGCCATCAAATGCCATCAGTGCAATCTATGGGATCAGAACACTCCAGATGACATGCTTTCGACCTTGATTGCCTTTCCTCCTGTGGTACTGTAGGCTATCCACCTTCTTTTCCCTGTCTTCAGTTGGCACTTGATTCTCTTGCGGTGATTAGATCCCAGTTGGCCTTGTTGGTATCCCTTATTTAGCTATTCAGCTATAATCACCTCATATTAGGAACGTGAGTCTGTATAAAACATTCAAGATAATTTTTAAGGGGCCAAGTCAATCCTTTCCCAGAGAAAGGAAATCAACAAATTTAACATGTTGAACTTTAGCAATTCATGTGAGAGAATGAGTTCGTGTGCATTTCTTTTTTTACTTGATCCAGATTCTAAATGTATTTTGAATAAAGTTTATTTTAATTCAAGAAAAAGAGCAAAACCCCAACTGCTGATTAATATCCCCAAGTGAGCTCACTAATGTCACTAGCAGTGCTCAAGAACACTGAACATAGCACCCTCTAGAGGACATTAATGAACACCCAGGGCTTTTAGATTGTCTCTGGGGTCAGGAAAAATGTCAGTGTTGAGTTGGTGGGGTCAGGAATGCTGAATTTTCTGAAGTGCACACTCTCACAGACGAAAAGTCTTCCTGCCTCATTGTTCCCAATCAGTTATCTTCTGAGAAATGCAATCAAAGAGGCAGCTGATGTAAGTGGAGGAAAATACTAAGGTGGGTCCTTCCACCTGAACAAAGTTAGTCCTTGGTTTCCTCTACGGTTGTTGAATACCACTTGTCCATCTGTTTGAAAACAGCATACTACTGGGAGCAGGTGCAATAATAAATGACTTACTGTTAAAAGTAGTTAATTCTTTCCATGTGAACTGAAGAGGTGTGCAAGTTCATAAGAATAACGATTTTTGTTAAATGTAGCACCAATCAGGGATGGGTAAAATTATTCTTCCTTATTATGGGAACCAAGGACCAGAATAATAAATGCATGTTGCTGTCTTAGTTAGGGTTTCTATTGCTTCAATGATGCACCATGACTAAAAAGCAAGTTGAGGAGGATAGTGTTTATTTGGCTTACACTGTTCATTATCATATTGCTGTTCATTATTAGAGGAAGTCAGGATAGGAACTCAAACAGGGCAGGAATCTGGAGGCAGGAGCTGATGTAGGGGCCATGGAGGGGTGCTACTTACTGGCTTGCTCTCCTTGGCTTGTTTAATCTGCTTTTTTTATAGAACCCAGGACCACCAGCAGAGGGATAGCACTACCCACAATGGGCTTTTCCCTGTCGTCAATCGCTAATTAAGAAAATGCCTTATAGCTGGAACTTATGGAGGCGTTTTCTCAACTGAGATCTCCTCCTTTCAGATAGCTCTAACTTGTGTCAAGTTGACATAAGACTAGATAGCCCTATAAACTTGACAGACAGACATTCCATTATTAAGCCACAGCCCTTCCTTTCTTATTTATCCCTAAGATCTCACATTAAAATCATAAGTAACTTTAAAAGTCCCACACTCCTTACAAATTCAAACACATTATTTTAGTCTCTGTCTCTCCTTTTTTTTTTCTCTTTTTTGAGACAGTTTCTCTGTTTAGCTTTGGAGCCTGTCCAGGAACTCGCTCTGTAGACCAGGCTGGCCTCGAACTCACAGAGATCTGCCTGCCTCTGCCTCCCGAGTGTGGGATTAAAGGCATATGCCACCACTGCCTGGCAAATTTTAGTCTCTTTAAAATAACCAATTTCTCCAAAAATCCAAAAATCTCTTTTAAAAGTTTGAAGTCTTTCAGTTGTGGGCTCCTGTAAAAATCAAAATTAAATACCTTCCTACTTCAAGAGGGAAGAACCAGGGCACAGCCACAATCAAATCAAAGCAAAACCAAACTCCACCTGTGTAAACAACACAAGGTCCAGTGTTTGGGATCAACTCACGGTCTTCTGGGCTCCTCAAGGCCTTGGGTCACTTCTTCTGCTCTGCCCTCTGCAGTGCACACAGCTTGTCTTTTTGGCTCTGACTGGCTATGTGGTGTTTTGAGTAAAAATGACCTCTATTGGCCCTTAGGGAGTGGCACTATTAGGAGGTATGGTTTTGTTGGAGTATGTATGGCCTTGTTGGAGGAAGTGTGTCACTGGGGGGTGGGCATTGAGGTTTCAGAAGCTCAAGACAGGCCCACTGGCTTACTTTCTCCTCCTGCTGTCTGTCAATCCAGATAGAACTCTCAGCTGCCTCCCCAGCACCACGTCTGCTTGTGTTCTGCCGTGGTGACAACGAACTAAATCTCTGAACTATAAGCTAGCCCCAGTTAAATGCTTTTCTTGATAAGAGTGACTGTGGTCATGTTGTCTCTTTACACAGCAATAGAAGACCTAAGATAGTTACCAAGCATCGCTTCCCTCTGGTGTATGCAACAGAAAGGACAGCTATCCATGGTGGGACTCTAAGGAGAGTGTTGAGCCAGAAACTTGCTCTCAGGGGCACCACATTTGAAGACTGATCTTGCTTCTTTTCAGTATGAGCCGTCTCGAGTGAGTGAGCAGTTAAGATAAGTTTCTTGACATGGGTTTGCAAGGATAAAAAGCTTATTTTTCTGCCTGTCCCTGATATCAAATAATGTTCTAGAAAAAAAAAAATAACATTGGCTTGCGACTTCAGGTTTGTTTATCACACCATCTTAAATATATCGGCAGCAACTTAATAACTTTATATTTAATCTGCTCTGCTAATATTTTTCCCTTCTTCTTTACAGAATGGCCCTGGGAACTTCATGTACTAGATAATGGCCTGTCAGATTGGATTTCCACTTAATCTTGGGGACAGACTTTCCGATAAAGTGTGAAAGGCCAGTGGATATAGCTTTAGTCATCACTCCATCCCTGAAACTCAGTGTCACCCAACCTTTATCCATTTTATAAACTTTTAGAGAGTAGCATTTTTTCACCTTTGCTGCACCAAGTATTTATCTCCATATTGTGTTCATCTGAGAATACTTTCATTCCCCTTGTCTTTCTTTCTGGCCTTCTTAACTAATTACTGGATAGAATCTACAGTTTCACATGCAAATCATCTTTCTAGTCATCCTCCAAATTCATATGATGAATTTTGGTTCTCTCCATAAGCTGTTTCTTGACTTGAGTTACTCAAATAGGCCAATAAAACATAATATGAATTCTCTACATAATTAATATTTTTCTTAGGGATGAGCTGACTTCATAGTAGCCCTAAATCCTATCTATTGGAGGTGTGTAAGATGAATGAGCATCATTTAGTCTACATTGTTCTCCCTATGTGTGTATAGGCATGCTCATGTGTTCCCATGTGTGCACACAGTTATGTAGAAGCCAGATGCCAAGCTTTGGTATCAGGCTCTATTCAGCTTATTTTTTCGAGATAGCTCCTCTCACTGTCTTGGATCTCACAAAGCCACCTAAGTTTGATGGCCAGTGAGCCCCAAGGATGCTCTTGTCCCCCCTCATTAACACCGTGATTACAAGCAAGCACTACTACACCCAGATTTTTTTTTCATGTAGGTTCTGGGTATTGAGCTCAGGTGTGTGTATATCTAACACTTATATAGCAATCTCTACTGGCTGAGCTATCTTTCTGTCCCTAGTCTATATTATAATCAAGGCCAATTTATTGTTGCTTTGTGGAATAATAGGATAGAAGGTCTGTGATGAGACAGAGACAATATTTTGATTTTTACACATGGCTTTTCTCATGTAGTTCTTGAAGTAGTGGCACAAAAAGAGTTAGTAATAGCTTGAACTATTACTTGAGGGAATTTAGTAAAAGACATATGAGGAAATTAGATGAAGTGAGAATTGGTTACAAAAGACAACCCTGAAAGGGAAGACAATATGTACAGTGATAGAGGAACTTGGGCAGGTCATGGGAAACGATTGTTTCCATGGAGACAAATCCTATAAAGCACAGCATGTTGGGAGGAGCATCCAATGTTGTTCAGCGTTAGGCAATTACTTATGTGTGAAAGTGGCAGGGGAAAGGTCTGGAGAGCAGGATCTTTATTGAAGCAAGCTAAAACAACCCAATAGAGTATAGAGGCTTTCACTTACTGTCTTAGGAAAGGGTGGTCCCTGGAGTGTTAGAGAGTTGATGTGGAAGTTTGTCTTTGGGATCCAGATTCACATTATATGGGAGAAATAGTGTCCAGCTCAGGGCTCCCTGGTGCCAGGATGTTCCCATGTATGATACAGGAAGAAGCAAGACGCTAAGCCTCATTCACTAGATCACAGCATTTATAATAGAACTTTAATCTAGTATTTTTTTCTGATTTAAAAGCATAAAATAAATCTTTAAAGGGAACTTAGAAAATATCAGACAACACAATGAGGAAACATAACCAGCCATAACCTTACACCAAAGGACAGCTGCTTTTAGCAGTGTAGTGCCTATCCACTTACTTTCCCATCTGTTCACTCCTTTACTTTCAATGTTTGGGATTGGACAGAATCTCATCAACTACTTTAACAATTTTTATTTTTATAAAAATCACTTTATTATAAAAAACTTCAAATACTAATAAAAAACATTACACAGCTAGATTTATATAGCCATTCAAATAAGTGCTTGCATAGACCCAAAGTCTATACATTTCAATGAGTGTCTATACAGTGAGAAGAGCCATTCTGCAGCCCTGGAGCTTCATTTTGAATTTTATATGTTCTTTATCAACTACATTTTTAGGCTGCTATCCACAAAAATCTTTACCCTCCAAGAAGACCCCACAAACAAAACACCCTCCCCCATGAAAAATCCATTGCAAAGTTAAAATCATAAAAAATAGAATTGTATACTCTTTATAAATTCTAAGTATTAGCCCATTGTCTGAAAAATAGCCAGGAAAGACTTTTTCCCACTCCATGTTATCTCCCATGCAGCAAAATTTAAATTTCCTGTAGTCCCCTTGCTGTGGGATGGTCTGTATGTTAAATGTGTTGCTGATTGGTCAATGAATAAATCACTGATTGGTCAGTGGCCAGGCAGGAAGTATAGGTGGGACTAAGAGAGAGGAGAATTGAGAGAACAGGAAGCTGGGTGGGGGAGACACTGCCAGCCGCCATGATGAGAAACAGCATGTAAAGATGCCGGTAAGCCACGAGCCATGTGGCAAGGTATAGATTAATGAAAATGGATTAATTTAAGCTATAAGAACAGTTAACAAGAAGCCTGCCACGGCCATACAGTTTGTAACCAATATAAGTCTCTGTGTTTACTTGATTGGTTTGAGCGGCTTGGGACTGGCAGGTGAGAGAGATTTGTCCTGACTGTGGGCCAGGCAGGAAAACTCGAGCTACATTCCCTCTTTTGGTACTTGGGGCTAGTTCCTGTACCACAGGAGTTCTGTTCAGAAAGCCCTTGCCTACCTCATTGTCTTGAAGGCTATTCCCTAGGTTTTAATCTAGAAATTACAGTGTTTTGTGTTTGAAATTAAGGCCCTTGATTAGTTTTTAATTGACTTTTGCTCAAGGTTAAAGATATAAATCTAATTTCATTCTTCTGCAGGTGGATATCCAGTTTTGCCAAGAACAGTAGTTGAACAGGCTTCCTTTTTTTTTTTTTTTTTTTTAACCACTGTATGTTTTGTCTCCTTTGTCAAAAATTACGTGGACATAGCTTTCTCAGTTAATTTCTGGGTCCTCTATTCTATTCCACTGTTCTAGATGTCTATGTTTATGCCAGTCCCAGCCTGTCTTTAACAGTATAGCTCTGTAGTAAATTTAGGGTCAGGTATTGTGATAGAGCCAGCTGTGTTCTTACTCCTTATGATTGCTTTGGATAGTTGTGGTCTTTTATGGTCCCATATGCATTTTTGGATTCTTTTCTTTAAATCTGTCAAATATGATATCAGGATGTCTTGCCAATGCAAGACAAAAAAATCTATAGACTCAATAGTCTATAGATTAATTTTGATAGCATAATCATTTTCAAAATATTAATTCTGCCAATCTGAGAGTGTGGAAGTTCTTCCCATTATATAGTATCTTCTTTGACTTCTCTTTTCAAGGTCATGAAGTTTTCATTGTAGAGGTCTTTTTCTTCTCTGGTAATGTGAATTTCTAGATAATTTTATTTGGATTATTTTGAATGGGATATTTTTTTTCTAATTGATGTGAGTACATTGTTTGTCTATATGAAAGATATTGTTATTTTATAATGGTTTTGTAACCTGCAACCTTACTGTGAATATATATTAGACCAATTTCTTTGATGAACATACATGCAAATACAGACAACAAAATACTTGCAAACTGAATTCAGGAATATATTAAAAAGGGTATTCATCATGGTCAGGTAGGCTTCATCATACATAAATTAGTTAATGTAATATATAATACAGACAAAGTTAAGGACAGAAAACACATAATCATCTCAATTGATGCTGACAAGGCATTTAACAAAGTATAACATGCCTCCATAATAAAAATCCTGGTGACAATAGGGATAAATGGAGAATACCTCAAAATACCTTTGGACATTACATTAAATGGAGACAGAGTATTTCCTCAAAAATCAGGAATGAGACAAGGATGGCCACTCTCCTATCTCTTATTTGATGTAATGCTCTGTATTAGCTGTAGTAATTAGGCAAGACAGAAAAAGTATTTAAATAGCAAAGGAACAAGTTAAGCCATCCCTATTTGTAGGTGACACGACCTTTACTTAAGACAGTTATTCATCTACTAGAAACCTCTTGGGCCCAATAAATATCATATGAACTATTTTAAAGTGATGAGTTCTTAGTGTCATTATACATCCTTGAAGAGCAGATTTAAAGTAATTTAATAGTTTATTATACGACCACAAATTTATTTATCTCTTTAATGCTGCTTGCTTATGTATCATGCAAAAATAAAAAGAAAATGAAAGCAAACAGTTGTAAGTATCCTTAGCACCCAGAGGAACGCCTAACACAAAGTGGATGTTCAACAAGCATTAACTATAGTGAGAGTTTCAATCCATGGACATGGTATGTCTGTTTAGGTTTCCATCATTTCTGTTGCCAGCAGTTTGTTACTTTCATCATGAAGCTCTTCTGTTTTCTTATGTATGTACTGAAGTATTTTTCTTCTTTTAGATCATTGTAAATGACTAATACATTTTAAATCCCAGTGTCTACCTTTCAGTGTTAATGTAGAAATAAGGTTGGTTTTTGTGTATTGGTTTTCTGCCCTATGTATGGTGATATTTTATTTGTGCTGAAATGTGATTTTATTTGTATGTTAATAAGTAAAAGTGCCTGGGGGTCAAAGCTAATAGCAAGCCATAGAAGAAGTCTGGCAGTGGTAGCACACGCCCTTAATCCTGATCACTTGACAGGCAGATCTCTGTGTGTTCAAGGACACCACCAGCATGGAGACACATGCCTTTAATCTCAATACCAACCATACAAGACCTGGAGGTCTGTATAGAAAGGCAGTGATGAGGAGGTCATGTGGTTGGGTTTACAACCAATGAGAAGGCAGAACAGAAAGTCAATAAAAAGAAAGATACATAGGAAGTAGGTCTCTTTCTCAGTGAAAGGACGGCAGTGACAGCGAGGGGTAAGAAGGCGGTTTTAGTCTCAGCTCTTAGCTATTGCTCTGACCTCTTGGGCTTTTAACTCTACATTTGGCTCTGTGTTTCTTATTTAAATAAGACCGTTGCATCTACACCTATGATCTTATCAAACTCATTTATTTGAAGAGTTGTTTTCTTGATTCCTTAGTATTATATGTAGCCAATCATGCCATCTACAAATAAAGAATTTTAATTTTTTCCCCAAGATATATGGCTTCTGCAGTATGTTAAAAATCTAGACTAAATTATCACTTTGTCTCTTAACACTACTTTAAAAGGTACCAGTACAATTGTCTTGCAGACCGTTCCAGAATCTTTATTCTGTTGTTTCTTAGTAGTGCCATTGAGCTTATTTGTCTATTTCTGTATTTCTTGTAAATTGGAAGTTAGGTCTAGTTTGAGTAGACTTAAGTTAAATACTTTGGGCTAGAGATGTCAGGTTGTTCCATTGTCTCTGACACTAGGTTTGCTCCCTTGGATAAAGTGTGGACTGCAGAATTGCTCCCTTCTAATGGTGCATTAGTTTTTAGTTAGGGATTTGTGCCACAGTCCTGTGGGAGTGTGAGGATAACGTAGTCTCCTGTGGTCCTTGGAATGTGTTGGTGTTCTTAATTTCATCAACCATTTTGCTAGGTTAGGTGGTTTTTAATTATTTTGTCTCTTGTTTACATAGGGTCTGACATTCTTCTGGAGTAGTTTACTAAAATCAGAATTGAATTAGTTTTTTCCCCTGAAATATCAGGGTAAATTCCTAGTTATTTTCTTTATATTATGAATTTTCAGGAGTGTGGGAGATAGCTAGATAGCTAGCTAGATGATAGATAGATGTGTCTTCCTTCTTCTTCTCTTCCTTCTCACCCTCTTTCATCTCTTGTTTTCATTACTGATGTCATACAAAATCACATGTTTTTCAATTTTTGTCACGTTGCTTTCTGACACTTGAATCTCTCCATTGTGGCCAGTAGGTGCCCCTTTAAATTGGGTCCACTGTTCTTTTAACATAAATGATTGTCCTTTAGAACTTTGCTTTCTGGTACAAAATGTCTCAGGTTCAACATTGCTTTGTTTTTGGTCCAGGTCTAAAAATCAATTAATTAATGCTTGGTTCCTTTGTACTCTTCTTGACTTTGATTTGGATGTCATGGAGGGGAGACATCTTTCCTCTATACTATGATGTAATTCCAAGGACCTTATTATTTTCCCTACTCTCTATATTAGTAGGCATCATTAATGCCAAGGTCCCTTTTTAAAATCTTTTGTTAAACATAAACTCTAAGCCACGCATCCTGCAAAAATTAAGATACATTTAGAAATGTCCATATCTTCTACAGAACAGAGTTGATGAACTTCCACTTGTATAAAGAATTTAGGAACATGATGGGAATAAAATATGACTAGCAATTTGAGATCAACTGTGGATCTTGACTCTGACATGGTGGGAAAGGAAATCCCAGGGCTATGTGACAAGCTAAGCTAAATGCTTAGCTTACATGGATGAGAGAATAAAAGAGTATGAGCTTAGTGTGGCTAGGTTACTGGGGATTGAGAAAAGTAGTTTTATTTCCCAAGACCTTTTCTGAGGCAATAAACACTTGATGAGAATTACATAAATACATACATACATATATGTGTATATGTACACACACACATATATATATATATTCTAAATTTATAAAAAACATATTGCTTGTGTTCATTTGTCTTATAGTTCATGGTAACCACAGATGTGATAGGTACTAAAGACACAGAAAGGGATATCTAGTCCAGATTATATATGTAGAGAGAGGTGAATGTAGTGAATTTGGATGTAAATACATACATATAGACAGACAGACAGGCGTGTGTGTGTGTGTGTGTGTGTGTGTGTGTGTGTGTGTATAGTGTGTGTGTGTGTGTGTGTATAGTGTGTGTGTGTAGTGTGTGTGTGTGTGTTTATGCACTTGTGTGTATGTGCACCCACAGAGATTCCTAGAGGGAATGAGTCATGTCTACATAGGTCTCAAAGGATTTATGAACACGAGGCAGAGAATATTTGATTTATGGTGCAAGTATTTAGGATGCACATTGAAAGGCAGGGCCATATTCACCAGTTGGTTTGTCCATGTCCTAAAGGCTGTATGAAATGCCTCTTCTTTCTTGGGGTTTTCTTCGCCTGTGTCAGAGAGCAGGTTCCCATATTTAGTGCTTCTCTCTGTACGATGAGGGTAGATAACCCGAGCAGAGCTCCTCCCATGTGCTTTGTGATTATTTACACCTGTGCTGTAATGGGTTGCGGTGACTGACTGCCAGAGCTCTAAGCTGCTCATAGTGGGTAAGCTGCAATGTATTGCTCAGTCCTTTGCCATTGCCCCATTTCATTACTTTTCAAGACCACAGTTGCAGGCTGATGATAAATCTCCCTGTCACCCAGCATCACATTTCCCGGTAAATGGTTATTTCTGAAATCTCTTTAAGACTATCCATCAGAAAGTGAGTGGTTGGGAAGCCCTTTCTGCCTGTCTCTTCCAATGCACACAGGCGTCACCACATGCTGCCTTTGGTAATGTTGTGCATACAGCGATTCTCCAAAGGAGTCTGGGAGGACATCTGGACTGTGAGGTGAGGCCTGTGGAGCTTAGAAGTGGTTTGCTGAGGTCCCAGCAAGCTTCCTCCTTCCCTCCCCTGGCTGACACACACACATACTGGGAGGTGCTAAGTCTTTTACTCCCCTTCACAGAAAAGCAACTCTGCTTGGAGTAGTGAAAACATTTTTTTTTGTTTTTGTTTTTGTTTTTGTTTTTTTGAGACAGCGTTTCTCTGTGTGTAGCTCTGGCTGTCTTGGAACTCCCTCTGTAGACCAGACTGGCCTCAAACTCACAGAGATCCACCTGCCTCCCAAGTGCTGGGATTAAAGACATGCACCACCACCACCTGGCAAAAACAATTTTTTTTTTTTTTTGGCTTTAAAAAACTAAAATGTTTGTTTCAGTTAGATTTCACCACCATTTCTCCAGGGTTTACTAAAAGTAATTCCACGTGAGAATGGCTATGAGAAGATATGGCATTTCCCTTCAAGGGAATTTCTAATTTGGAGAGGAGCAGATGCATACACGGTGATACACCTGGCAAAACCTTTTGATCAATTCAGTTCATTTTGGGGGTGGGGAGTTATTGTGCAAGCCTTCAAAGATGTGGCCCTAACTTTTTCAGGAAGGGCAATCGGACTTCCTTATGGTTCTGGACTTCTTTGTGGGGTTAATGATCTAGAACTAGACCCAGAAGAACAGGCTGTCACTGTAGTCCTTTAAGGTCACAGGGGCTTGCTGGATATAAGTGACCGGGTAGAATTTTGTAACATAAAAGACAAGGATGAACATCAAGTGTTTCTTGGAAGGTGGTTGCAGGCCATCAAGAAACAGAAAGTCAGGACTCTGGTTGTGACTGACAGCTCAAGGAGAGGCTCAATGCTGGCATAGTCAGGATGCTTTGACCTGCCGTCCATGGTTTGAAACAGCCGGGAACTTCCTACTTGCTTTAATTTTCTTACCGTCCCAGGGAATGAATGCCTTGACCTTGCAGACAAAATGAAATGACTGAGGTAACGCATTAGACACTTCTCAGCCTTCCACCCCTACAACAGCCACATCTGCCTTGGGAACACTTTTGGGATTGTTCATGACCTGACCATGGTCCAGATGTATTCACCAAAATAATTGGTGTTCATGCAA
Organism: Peromyscus californicus insignis; assembly: GCF_007827085.1. Classification (NCBI taxonomy): domain Eukaryota; kingdom Metazoa; phylum Chordata; class Mammalia; order Rodentia; family Cricetidae; genus Peromyscus; species Peromyscus californicus. The sequence goes on from NW_026294584.1 coordinate 48,800,450, forward strand.
GCTTAAACATAAAACTAAAATAACTAAGAGGAAGTGTAAATCAAACGTAATTGTCATGTACTGTCTGGAAAATCCTGCTGAGCTTTGCAAGAAATAAGACGTTACCAGGCCTCTCCAAATCCCTCACTGATGTGACCCCGCTCCCCCACCTTGAGCACTGATGTAATTGTGGTTTTGTCTTTATAAACCATGTCTTTGAACTTGGGTACCAAAAGACTCTTCAGAGGCAGAGCCTGCTCTTGATCGGGCCCATTAATAAAAGAACTCAAAGCTTTTAATTGGTTTAATCAGCAAGGCTGCCAATAACTATCTCACGTGGATCATTTTATAAAATAGTGCTGTAACTGCGTTGTCCATCAAGGGTAAATGAGCAGTGGGAAGCAGACCCTGAACTCTGTTGCACAGCATGGAGAGTACAGCAACTGAGGCATAAATGCTGAGCTCAGTAGCAGCCCAAGAAAAATGGCCTCCTGGCACCATATTATTCTGTCGGCAGAGGAAACAAATCTGCCTGTCATGTCTGCTGTTATGAATCTGTGTAAAAGTCTTAGAAGGGAGACTCGGTGTCATCAACCCTCAGTGCAATTACTTTAAGTTTTGGCTAGAGTTTTACCATAAATTACACCGCCCTTAGATTTATAGGCTTTAAGGAACTGATGTAACGGATATTGAACATTGGAAAAGAACCATGTCTAGGCGTGCTGATGCAGAGCATTTTTTTTTCACTAATTCTCAAAGAGCCCTTCTCTTCCTCTGAATCATAGAAGTGTTAATAATTCATTTGTATTGTCTTCTCTCTTTCTGTTTCTATGATACTTGCTTAGTCCTGGGGAGGGCCATACATGAGATGTGATCTACAGCCCTGGCTCTTTTGGCTTGTTGGAGAAGAGGAAGGAGATTTTTTTAACTATTTGACAAGCCCAGGTAGAGCCTTAGAAAGGATAGAGAAGAATAAGGTTCTCCTCTCACTGAACCCAGGGAAATGGGTGCCCCAGAAAGGGGAAGAATTCCAAGAGGACATACTCATGGGTGGCATGCAGATAGTTGTGGGCAAATCCTTTTCAATTGTAGCAGAGACAAGAGTTGTCTCTTCAACTCCTGTTTCCAGTTAAGAGCACAGTCATTGTAAAAGAAGGCTTCAGAGCAGCACATATCCTCCAAAGTGGTCAAATGTTCAAGCCCCTATCCTATTTTATGGAAAATGATGATACACATGAGTATACATGCACATAAATTGAAACAGAGTCTCATGTAGCCTAGGTTGGTCTCAAATTTAGTATGCATCTGAAGATGACATTGAATTTTTGGTACTCCTGCCTCCATCTCTAGGGAATTGGGATTACAGAAGTGTGTCCCCAGGCCTAATTTTTATAATAGTAGGGATCCTCCAACCAGGGCTTTCTGAATGCTGGGCAAGCATTTCAACAACAGCTAGATCTTTAGCCTGAAATAATATTTTAATAAAGTAATAGATTAAATCTATACTGTAAACATATGTCCAGGTATAAGTAAGAAGAGACTTTTATAATTAACTTATTTCCGGAGTTCATAGGGCAGATGAGCTACATTTACATGGCCCCTTGGTAGGATGACTTTGCCAGATTGCAAATTCATAAATTCAGGTCAAATCATTTGAAAAGATCAGGGTACAATTAACAAACTGATGCTTTGCTTATTATTAGCTCCCTCTTCTGCCCCCAAATAAATAATAAATAAATAATAGCATAAAAAGAAAAGGGAAAACATAACCTTAGGTAATCATTTAATTCTTGAAAACAATCACATTTCCTTCACTGAATTAATAAAGCTTTATTATTCAAAACTGTATTCTAATGAAATTGAAGGAGCTGGGCATTCTTGGTACAGTTACCTACAGTCAAGGCTGTTTGACAGGCATTACTATTTATGAGATAATTTAGAAGTAAGGGAGCATCAGGGGCTGGGGGTGGGGAGCATCGGCATGCTAGAAAGGTCAAGTGTGTAATTGGAAAGAAGCAGTAGGGAACAGAATAGCGAATGAAGCAGATAACCCTCGATAGTGTGATGGGCCTGTGTTGTTCGGTTGCTATTTCAGAATCCAACACCAGAGCAGAGAGAAGTGGTGCTTGGAGTTACAGGGAGAAATTTCTGGGGTTCTGTTCTTACTTAGGTGGTCCACAGGATGCTAACGTGGACCCGTGAGCTATTTTTGATGATTTGAAAACTAAGAAAATTATGCATTCATTCAAAATAATGTCACATAGACTCGAATGCCAAGTGCCTGCTTTGGGCTGGGATTATGTAAGTTCATTGTTGTAATAAATTTGTCTCGATCTATTCAGAGTTCTCAGAGTTGGCAGCTGCATTTGTTAGGTATTGACAAGGAAAATGAGTTATTTCTTACTGTGTTATCTTTGTAGACAAAAATCTTCCGAATGACGAGGCCTTTGGGAGGAAATGAAAGGGGGACTCTACTCGTGAACTAGTTGGTGATTAGTAGGAAAGATTTCCTCTCTGATGGGTCTCTTGCTTTTCCTCTGTATCTTGGGGCATCAGAAATCCTCCATGTCTATATCATAAATGTAATCTTCATTATTTTTATAAGACAAAACTATCTTGATCTTTCTGAATAGAGACGCATCTTATCTAAGCAAATACAAGAAAAAGCAGCCTAAGGTAAGTGGCACTTGCTAACCATCAATACATTTGTTAAACTTATTTATAGGATTTAAGAGTTTATGTTTTACTATTGGCCATGTAAGATGAGTGAACAGATAACTTGCCTCAACTTTAAAGAATTTTCACTTGGGAAATAAGAATCCAGGGATCCCTAGTTGGCTCTTGGCTACTTCTTAGGAAAATAAGGTATCTCTATTTTAAAATTCTTCCCAGATCCTCCCCACCTCTCCACCCTCCCAAATCTACATCTTTTCTTGCTTCCTCTCATGGAAAACAAACAGGCATCTAAAAAAGAGGAAAAATAAAATATAGACAAACAAACCTGATAGGACAAAACAAAGAACAGAAAAGCCACAGCCAAGGAAAAAGCACAAGAAAAACATATAGATGTAGAGACACACACATTGGGACATATAGAAATCTCTTAAAAACACAAATAAAAATCAGAAACCAGAAGAAAAATATGGAGGAAAAAAAAGCCAGACAAAACATTATAGAACAAAAATAATCTCCCCAAATTCCACTGAGTTCATTTTCTGGTGGCCATCTATTGCTAGGCATAGGACCTGGTCTTGTAAGTGGTTTGTATACTTAGTAAGACTGTTAGAGAAAATGAGTTTTTCATTCACAAGTGGTTATCAGTTGGAGATTGCTTTGGAGCTGGTGATGAGGGCTTGTGGAACCCACCAGGCCCAGGCCCGTGCAGGCCCTGTGTATGCTGCCACATTCTCTGTGAGTTCTTATGTGCACCAGCCCTGTTGTGTCGAAGAGACCTTCTTTTCATAGTGTCCTCCATGACCTCCAGCTCTTACAATCTTTCCACCTTCTCTTCCACAGTGTTCCTTAAGCTGTGAGGAGAGACTTGATGGAGACATCCCAGTGCTCCAAAGCCTCCTGATCTCTGTACATTGTCCAGTTCTGGGTTCTGTATTTGTTCCCATCTACTGCAGGAGGAAGCTTCTCTGAGTGTGACTGAGCAAGACAGTGATCTATGTACAGCAGTATATAGCAGAATGCCATTAGGAGTCATTTTGGTGTTCCTTTAATACAACGGTTTTCAAAATTCTTAATATTGTAAGCCTATTATATAGTTCCTCATGTTGTGGTGACTCCCAACTATAAAATTATTTTGTTGCTACTTTACAACTGTAACTTTGCTGCTGTTATAAGTTATAATATAAATATCTGATATGCAGGATATCTGCTATGTGACTCCATGGGGCTTGTGACTCACAGGTTGAGAGCTGCTGCTTTAGCAGAACAGTTTAGCTTTCGGTTTTCCCCCAGGTCCCTGGCCGATCTAGTTCAGGTCCTTGGCCACCTGAGCAGTGTTGGGGATGGGTTCCATCTCACGGGGTAGGCCTTAAATCCAATCAGATGTTGGTTGGTTAGTCCCATAGGCTTTGAGCCACTATTGTAGCAGTGCCTCTTGCAGGCAGGTCGCCATTGTAGACAGAAAGTTTTGTAGCAGAGTTGGTGTTCACCTTTCTCCTTTGGTGCTATGCAAAGTACCTTCAAGTTCCATGAGCACTAGTTAGTAGGGGTGAAGGCTCTATCTAGGTAGGCACCAAGCCGACTTCTCCATGTTCAATGTGTCATGTATGTGTTGTCTTCAGCATGTACCATGAGTTTGTAGAAAGCAACCTATAGCCTTGGCAATATCCTGGATTGCTTGGGGAGTGTTGTGCGGCCCCTTTGGGCCCATTCTTGGAACTGGAGGCTTCATTTGTGACTAACTATGTCCAGTTGAGTGGAGCTCTGTCTCTCCTGTTCTTTGATGATTCCATTTAGGTCACCTAAATGTATATGTATATATTTTATGTATGTATATGTATATATATTTAGGAAGCTTGCTCTATATTAGGATTCCATGAGACACCTTAAATGGCCCTTAATTTTAGCTGTCCCTCTCCGTATTCCTACCCTTATCCTCTCTCCCATCCCCCTCTGCATTCGATCCTCCTATTCTAGTCTACCCCCCAATCCATCTATACTATCTGTTCCATTTTCCCTCCCTAGGGTTATCCAGTCCTCCTCTGTGCCTTACTCTACACTTAACCTCTGTGGTTATATAGATTGTAGCCTGCTTATTGAAGACGTAACAGCTGGCGTCCACATGTAAGCAAATACGTATCTTTTTTTTGTCTGTTTTATTTCACTCAGGGTGATTTTTTTTAGCTCCATCCATTTACCTTTGAATTTCATGGTTTCATCTTTTTAAACAGCTGAGTAATATTCCATTCACATTTTCTTTACCCATTCTTCCATTGATAGACATCTAGTCTGTTTCCAATTCCAACGCTATTATGAATAGAATAGCAATTAACATGGTTGAACAAGTGTCTTTGTAGTAGAATGTAGAATTCTTTGGGTATGTACCCAGGAATGACATAGCTGGATCTTGAGGTAGCTCTACTCCCAGATTCCTGAGGAACTGCCATGCTGGCTTCCATAGTGGCTGTATAAGTTTACACTCCCTCTAGCAATAGATGAGTGTTCCCCTTACCCCACATCCTCACCAGCATGAGCTGTCATTTGTTTTATTGATCTAATCATTCAGACTGGTATAAGATGAAATCTCAAAGTAGTTTTGATTTGCATTTCCCTGATGACTATGGATATTGAACATTTCTTTAAATGCTTCTCAAGCACTTGTGTTTCCTCTTTTGAGAATTCTCTGTTTAGATCTGTACCCCATTTTTAATAGGGTTATTTGTTTTCCTGATGCCCAGTTTTTATTTTTTGAGTTATTTATGTATTTCAGATAGTAGCCCTCTATCAGATGTGCAGTTAGTAAAAAATCTTTTCCCATTCTGGAGCCTGTCACTTTGTCCAGATGGTGATGTCCTTTGCCACATAGCAGCTTTTCAGTTTTATGAGGTCCCATTTACAATTGCTGTTCTTAGTACCTCTGCTGTTGGTGCTCTGTTCAGAAAGTCTTTTCCTGTGCCAATGAATTCAAGACTATTCCCAACTTTCCCTTTTTATCATATTTAGTGTATCTAGCCTTATATTGAAGTCTTTGTTCCATTTGGAGTTAAGTTTTGTCCAGGTTGATAAGTATGCATCTATTTGGATTCTTCTACATATAGCCATCCAGTTTGATCAGCAATATTTGTTGGAGGTGCTACCTTTTTTCTAGTGTATATTTATGACTTTTTAAAAAATCAGGTGTCCACAGGATTCATGTCTGGGTCTTCAATTAGATTTCATTGATTACCATGTCTGTTTTTATGCCAATAGAATTCTATTTTTATTACCATAGCTCTGTAGTACAGCATGAGGTCAGGGATAGTGATAACTCCAGAAGTTCTTTTATTATTCAGGATTGTTTTAGTTATTCTGTTCTTGTGTGTGTGTGTGTGTTTCCATACGAAGCTGAAAATTTCCCATCTAAGTTCTATGAAGAATTGTGCTGGAATTTTGATGGGGATTTCATTGAATCGGTAGGTTGCTTTTGGTAGCTTGCCTGTTTTTACTGTATTAATCTTATTGATTGATGAACATGGGAGGTCTTCACATCTTCTGATATCTTCAATTTCTTCAATATTTTAAAGTTTTTATCATACAGATCTTTTACTTTCTTTTTTTTTTTTTTTTTTTTTTTTTTGGTTTTTCGAGACAGGGTTTCTCTGTGTAGCTTTGCGTCTTTCCTGGGACTCACTTAGTAGCCCAGGCTGGCCTCGAACTCACAGAGATCCGCCTGGCTCTGCCTCCCGAGTGCTGGGATTAAAGGCGTGCGCCACCACCGCCCGGCTTACTTTCTTGATTAGAGTTACTCCAAGATATTTTATGTTTTTTTTTTTGAGGCTACTGTGAAAAGTATTATTTCCCTGATTTCTTTCTCAGTCTGTTTGTCCTTTGTATAGAGGAAGGCTACTGATTTTTGTGTTCCAATTTTGGGTCCAACTACTTTTTTGAAAGTGTTTGTCATCTGCAGGAGTTCCCTGGTAGAATTTTTAGGGTCATTTATGGATATTCTCATATCATCTGCAAATAAAGATGCTTTGACTTGTTCACCTCCTGTTTGTATTTCCTTCATCTTGTTCTGTTGTTTTGTTACTGTAGCTAAGACTTCAAGTACTATATTGAATGGATATGGAGAGAGTAGACAGCCTTGTTTCGTTCCTGATTTTACAGGGAATGCTTTGAGTGTATCTCTATTTAGGTTGTTGCTGACTATGAACTTGTTGTAAACTGCCTTTATTATGTTGAGGTATGCTCCTTGTATCCCTAGTCTCTCCAGGACTTTTATCATGAATGTTGTAAAAGTTGGATCTTTGTCAAAGGCCCTTTCTGATACTAATGAGATGATCATATGGTTTTTGTCCTTCAGTTTGTTATATGGTGAATTACGTTTCCTGATTGATATATGTTGAACTATCACTGGATCTCTGGAATGAAGCCTACTTCATCATGGTGGATGAAGAACAAGATATCTCTTAGAGAATTACTGCTGCTTATTGTTATTATTTCTTTAATCTGAGACAGAATCAACTACTAGAAACTAAAACAAAATTCTTGGATGAGCCCTTGGTTTTCTCAACCCCAAAGGTATCACCATTTGTTTATGTTTGAGGGAGTCTCAAACATGGAAATGTTTACACAGAGCTCACCCAGTTCATTTCATTCTAGAGTATAACCAGTTTAGCTGTTATGATTAGGGCTGGGAAAATGGCTCAGCAGTTAAAAGCAGGTAATGCTCTTCCAGAAGATCTCAGTTCTGTTCCCAGCATCTATGTTGAACAGCTCACGATAGCCTGTAACTCTAGCTTCAAGGGCTCCTACTCTCTCTTCTGGCCTCTGCAGGAACTTACACTCACATGAACATAGCCATATGTAGATGAACGATCAATAAAGAATCCTTTAAAAAGTATAGATGATTAATATACTTTAAAATCTGGCTCCACAGATGATAAGCAAGGCATGGATTTTTCTAAAGGCTTTAAGACAGGGAAAAACAGGTTCAAAATGAGAGGAAGAGAGAGGCCTTGGGACAGCTCCATTTTCCCAGAGAGGGCACTGAGTGTTTCTGTCATTGTTCAAGCTCTGGTGATGGCTTGCAAAAGGTGTGCACTCCAAGGTTAGGTGTGGGGTATGTGTAGTTTAGAAAGATGAGGATTTCTGAAAACTGCTTCCAGCTTTTCATTTTTTCTTAGTGAAAAGTCAAACAAAAGACAACTTTCCTCAAAGTAATACTTTTCCTAGAATCACTTTGGCCTCTAATCAGAAGGATATTTTTGATGCATCACAGTAATGTTAGTTTGTCTAGACTATCTTACTTCTGGGAACTCACAGGTCTTGGGAGAGTTCTTCACATGGCAAAGCCATAGGGCACTGGTGGGACGTCTGTGGTCCTAGAGCCTAGCTTCTCTAATGATTACTGATGCTTTTTTTTTCTTTAAAGGGGCTATGTTCTTATTTGTTCTAAATCCAGCATAATTTGAATATTGTAGAAGGATTTTTTAAAGCTAGTTACAGGGTAGTTTCTTTCCTAGGGACAGTTCTATCATTCTTACATAAGGGAAATGTGTCACCTCTGAGATAATGCTGACATCTCTTAACTGCATTACCGAGATATAGGAAGGTGTGATTTATTGTATCAGAGAAGGGTATATTGGATGCAATGCCATGCAATTATGGGAGGAGGGAGCCTCATGCAGTGGGAAAAAACATCAGTCAAAAGAAGAATTTACCTCCCTCACTTTTTTTCCTTTTTAAATTTTCTAATAAGAACTATATGTGCTAGAAGCAGAGAGGGGTGGATGTAAGAAAAAAACCCCTCTCTTTTAAATTCCCAGGTAAAACTAGAGAAAAGACACATTTCATATTTTATAAAAAGTATAAAATATGTTCTCCTTTTTTTTTCATCCATTCTACCTCCCAACTCAAAAGAAAATCACATCAGATTTTTCAAGAAACTTGACTTAAGCTTGTCTTGAGACACAGCTGTGTCTCTTACTGAACCTTTGAGGAACTCAGTTGTTAGATATAGAATATTCCTTTGCTGTCTAATCTCATTGCATTGTGCTTTATACAGCTACAGAATTCATGTTTAACTGCAGGCTGTTCAGCCACACCCTAGAGATCCTGAACTCGCTGTTAGCATGGCCGTACTAATATTTAGCCCCATACCAGGACTTCCCTGGAACTCTCCAACTTTCTGTCTGGAGGTAGTAGCAGCTGTGAGGTAGCAGTTAGGTGTTTTTAGCTTTAGTTATTTCATTCTACATTCAACTCAGTATTTACTTGTTGAGGAAGAAGGAAAATATGGAGTTAATACTATTATTTAAAGAGGAATACAACTGTAGCACCACTTTCCAAGGTGCCACACTTTTAGCACTGTCTCAGGTCATCAGGATGTTGTCGTTTTTTAGCAGCATGTGAATAATTTAAGGGAAAAGTTTAGAAAGACATTTTCAACATTTTTTCTTTTTTGCATAGCTTATTTGATAGGTAATTATTCAAAATAGAGTCTTCCCAGGGAGGAAAACCTGACGGTTAAGCTGGCGTTTCTCTACATTTAGATGGGGAAGAGAAAGAATTGAACTAGTTAAACGGTGAAGTTGGCTTTCCAAGGTATTAAGGTATTTCTTTGTCATTGTCATCATTTATGAAAAATGGAGTCAAAGAGAAGATTTGAAAAGAATGATGGGGATGGAGAGACGGCTCCATGGTTGAGGGCACATGCTGTACATACTTGAGGACAGTAGCTTGGATCTCAGTCTCCACACAAGTCGAGCATTTGCACAGATGCCTGCAACCCCAGCTCCAAGGAAAGCAGAGATAGGAAGGTTTCTGGGGCCTGCTGGCTTCTAGCCTGACTGAGAAAATGAGAGGGCTGGTTTTATTGGGAGAAACCCTGCATTAAATAAGTATGTAGAACGATAGAGCAGGAGATCTGATGGCCTCTTCTGGTTTCCATGAATGCATGGGTGCCACCCCACCCCACCGTGTGTGTGTGTGTGTGTGTGTGTGTGTGTGTATACTCAGAGGCACGAACAAATGAATTGGCAGAAACAAAACCAAACAAATCGCAGAAAACAAACGAAAGTAATGAAAATGGTGACTAATGAGCTGGAAAACCATGCTGGAGCAAATATTGAAAACAATGGAGATTTGTGCTTTCTGAAGAGATGGCAACGGATAATGTTCTCGGAGGGGGAGATGTAGTCACAGAAGTCTGAAGAAGTTTATTTCAGCAAAGGTCACATTAGGATGAAAAGGGCTTATTTGGAGGCAGAAAAGAGTATGATAGGATTGAGTGAAGAGCTTCCAGGCTGATGAGGGATCACGCATTGAAAGCAGTGTTGCAAGGAGCCTACCTATTTTCTTTCCCCAATGACCTTAAAGAACACAAGAGCCAGCTATTTGTTCTGAAATGTTTACCTACAGAAGGCAGAGACAAAGAGAGGTGGATTCTGAAAGTCTCTTGAAGTTTAAAGGTTTCTGTTCTCTGATAGTTTGTGGGATACGATTACCCTTTGAGCAATATTGCTACTCAGTGGGATAGCTAGATTAGCAACCCAAATCCTCTAGTTCTCACATCTCCGCATTCATCTTTTCTTTCTCCTCTTCCTTCCATGCCTTCTTCAGTACTTGACAGATGCATACAAATGGGAGCAACATTTCAGATGCTAGCAAAGCCTTCTGTGCAAGGCAGACACTGTTCTATGTAGTGACATTTGAATCCTTCAACACTTAAGAAAGCCATTGACAACTCTTCATCATCTACGTAGAAATGAAGAAAGAGGCAGAGTCTTGTCTAACTAGATGTAGAGGGAAAGTACAACTTTAAATGCTTTTTATCCTAATTTAAACTGCCCTCATTAGACTTGCTATGGAGAGAGAAGCTACTAGAAGCTGCCACTTTTCTTAATTCTTAAACTGTGTAACTTTGGAAAGTTACTTAACCTTTCTTCCTTCCACGCCTCTATTTCCTTGGGGGCTGCTTGTTTTTCCTTGACTAGGTTTTATAGGAGCCTGCTGTAGAGCTTATTAAGCTTTTTTTGCATGTACCATTCATATTTGTGAATAGAAAGGATCTGATTCTCAGGAGGAAGACTCCAAGGATGGTTGACTTTCCTTGTGTCCAGGGTAGTATGTAATCACTGCTGGTTCATGTATTATGCCCTGATCATGAGCCATGGCCAGGGTAACTGGTTGGTATCATTCTGTATGCATGACATGAAAACAATGATAACGTAGATAAAGAATATAGCTAAAGCTGGCTTTTTGGAGAAAGTTTGTGTGGCTTCTGTTGAATATATATTCTACAAAACCAAGCCTTAAAAACAGTAGGAGTTCCTCTGTATGGGATCAGCAAATATCTTGTAGAGTTTAGCCTTTGCCGTCTGCAGATTCCACATCCACAGATTCAATCAACTGCAGATGAAAATGTATTGGAAGACAAAGTAGTGTCTGTACAGAATATGTATTGACCATTTTTTCTCATCAGACTTTTCCTAAATATACTGTAACAACTATTTGTATCACTTAGGTTGTGTTAGGCACCATATGTAATCCAGAGGTGACTTAAAGAACATGGGGGGCTATGTGTAGATTATTTGTAGACTTTGTATCATTTTATATGAAAGTTGAATATTCATGGCATTTGAAATCTTTATGGGGTCCTGGACTTAATCTCCCACAACCACTGATGATAGCTATGATCTATAATCTATCTCCAGCTGGTGGAGTTGGTTTCTTGAGAGAAGAGAGAGCAGAGACTACATGTAGGCTTAGCTTTGCTTTGTTCATGAGGTGAAGGGGAAACATTCTGTCTCATAGTCATGATCCGTAGTGTGTTTAAATGTTCTTTATATAGATCAGATGAGTATACTCTAAGTAGGTTACTGGAGCAATAAATAGCCCGAGGGACTAAATACAGTAAACTCTGCTACAATACTCTAGGTATCACTCAAAGACATTCAGTTGTGTAAAATGTAGAGATTCATTACTATTTGAGAGGAAGAAGAAAAATAATAGTTGGTCATCAACCTACTACCTGCAATATGGAAAAGAGGAGCAGGAGCCCTTAAAAGTTTATCATCTGATTATACATAGAATTAATTTTTGTTTTAAAAAATAGATTGAGTGTTCAGTTCTCACTCTTCTCCTCTCCTTACTACAGAAGAGAAGAGATAAGGCTCCTCTTTTGAGAATAGGGCCTAGCAACTGGTTTCTCTGTGTAGCTTTGCACCTTTCCTGGATCTCGCTCTGTAGACCAGGCTGGCCTCGAATTCACAAAGATCCGCCTGGCTCTGCCTCCTGAGTGCTGGGATTAAAGGCATGTGCCACCACTGCCTGGCCCAGGTTTGTTTTAATGTAACAAGTTAGCAGTAAACATTATCAGTGTTCCAAGTATAGCAAAAAACGTTAGTTGACTATATTTAGCTTGAAGCTTTATGTACATGCCTGAATTAGAGTTCTATGATTATTTTATGTTGCATATATTAGCAGTGGAATTAATAATTAGCAATTTGTTCATATGTTCAGCAGAGAGGTCCTGTTACCTACTGTAGCTGAGCTAGCTAAAGCCAGTAGTATTTAATCCAAGTCCAAAGGCCTAAGAGCCAGATGAAGTAGTTTATGGTTTGAGTGATAAGTGTAAGAACCAGAGGGGTGCTGCTATAACTCCTGAGTTCTAAAGGCTCCAGAACCAGTCTCTCTGATGTCTCAGGATGATGATAGGTCATGGAGAGCGAGAATTTGATCCAGTCCCTCCATAGAGTGAAGGATGGCAAGCATATTGGTGACAGATCTTTCTTACTAACTGTATTAATTCAAGGGCTCATGTCTTCTGGAAATGATTACAGAGACATACCCAGAAATAATGATTTTCCAGCTACTGAACATTCCCTAGTCCAGTCAAGTTCACACATAAAATTAGCCATCCCAACTGAATCCTGACTGTGGGTACCCCAGTTGACAGCAATGGAGCAAAATATTGCCTAACTCAGCAACTAAAACTTTCAAAGACTTAATGTAATGATGGTCAAGAAGACACCCCTGATTGTATAACTACTTGGCTCCTCATGGCTATTTTTTATGTGTATACTAAACCTTTCTATTTCTCTGTCTTTTTGTTCAATCATTGCTTTATTTAATTTTCTTCATCCTAGGAAATTGACACCTGGCTACCTGCAAAGTGAATGCCACTTCCTTTAAGTCTGCCTTTGTGTTGAAGTCGCACTCCCTTATCAGGTATTATAAAATGTCACATGGAATCCCAGTACAGCAAACATGACTGTAGGCCAGAAGAAACCAAGAAGAAAGCCATACACCCTTAGCATCTCACCTTCCTCCTCTGTGAAGGCTCTTTCTTCATCTCCTTAGACACCTAGATCCCTGATAATAACAGCTTGCAAAGGTATTTCTTTTCTTTTCTTTCTTTCTTTCTTTCTTTCTTTCTTTCTTTCTTTCTTTCTTTCTTTCTTTCTTTCTTTCTTTCTTTCTTTCTTTCTCTCTCTCTCTCTCTCTCTCTCTCTCTCTCTCTCTCTCTCTCTCTCTTTCTTTCTTTCTTTTTTTTTTGGTTTTTAGAGACAGAGTTTCTCTGTGTAGCTTTGCGCCTTTCCTGGAACTCACTCTGTAGCCCAGGCTGGCCTCGAACTCACAGAGATCCACCTGCCTCTGCCTCCTGAATGCTGGGATTAAAGGCGTGCACCACCACCGCCCGGCTGCAAAGATATTTCTTAAGGAATCTAGTTATGTATTAAAAAACACAGGTTTCATTTTGGCTTTTGTATGCTCAGAGAAAATATGCAACCCTTTCTCCCTGTCAAAAGTTGGGAAAACGAAGTATCTTTGGGGAATTGAAATTCTTTTAAATAGCAGCCCAATTGTATGTCTTTGCATATAAATAGAAATGGTAGTTAATAGTGTGCATCTTATTCTTCAGGCATGGTTTTGAAGGTATGATCTCAGAGCATAGTGGGCAAAGAAGTGTTTCGATGCCTAGCAGTTGTGACAGGAGGAGATTTGACAATTGGATAATGAGGTCTCATTGGGATATTGACATCTTCCCCAAAAACAACTTACCTTTATTTTGGTCAAAATTGCTGTGGAAATATAGTGAACTTGAGAGTTGGTTTTAGAACCCAGATCCACACTGCTTTATCACATGTCTGAAATATCGACTTTTACTATTTCCCTTTAAGATATCTATGCTTTTATATCTTCTGGTGTGTTTCTTATTTCATTATGTTGCTCATCCACTTATTGGATTAAGCACCTTACAAACACCTATAGTAGGAAATACACTCAGATAGTACTCAGTGGTTGAAAGGTTCACTAGCCTTCAGTTTAGTTTCCAGCACCAAAATTAATTATTTTAGGACTTTTTTGTTTTCAAAATACTTATTATCTATATATTTATTCATTTAAAAAATTCTCTCATATATTACATCCCAACCTCAGTTTCCCTTCCCTCTCCTACCCGTAACTTCTCCTCCTAACCTCCCTATTCTCCCAGATCCACCCTCCTTCTGCCTCCCCTCAGAAAAGAGCAGGCCTCCCAGGAACATCCACCAAACACCGCATAATATACTACTTTAAGACCAGGCACATGCTATCAAATCAAGGATGAGGCAACCAAGTAGGAGGAAAAGGGTCCCAGAAGTAGACAAAAGAGTCAGTAACTGCCCCCACTCCCACTGTTAGGAATCACACAAGAACACCAAGCTACTCAGCCACAACGTACATGCACAGGTTCTAGGTCAGACCTCTACAGGTTCCCTGATTTCTGTGAGCCCCCATGAGTCCTTGTCAATTGATTCTATGGGCTGGTTCCTCCCACCCTTCCTCCCCCTCCTCTGCAGAACTCCCTGAGCTCTGCCTAATGTTTGGCTGTGTGTGGGACTCTGAGTCTGCTCTCGTCAGTTGCTGGATGAAGTCTCTGTGTTCTCTTTGATGACAATTCTGCTAGACGCCAGTCCCAGAACACCTTGTAGGCAATTCAAGTTATAGGTCGAAGGTTTTGTGGCTGGGCTGGTGTTCCAATTTGTCCACTTGGGGCCTTGCCTGGTTACAGAAGATGGAGATGTGGTCTTGCTATATAGCTGCTGCTGTCCTTAGGGTCTCGATCCTCCTGCCTCGTCCTCCCATGGGTGGGTTTGCAGGCATGTACAACCATGCCTGCTTTCCCAATCGCTCAAGGCATCTGCTGATGATTCATTTTGCTAGAGGCTTAGCACAACACAAACTGGTTGCAGAGGGGGGAAATGTACCTATGTGATATATCCATGTTAGGCTTAGGTTGCTGTCAAAAGACAGTAAATGCTTAAGAAATACTGGAATTGATTTCTGTCAGACTGATGATCCTTGTGCTGCAGTTCCTCTAATGTTAGTGACAGGAACAACTTCACGGGGCTGCTTTGATCCTTTGTACATTGAAGTTTCATATTTAGGATGTAATATTTAGGGCTATCTAAACTGTGTACAAGTTTTCATCTTGCTGGCTTATTTACATACCTGAGGTTAAGATTCAGTATTTGGTTTATGGCCTGGTTTTCAATGGCTTAGGGTAAAATTTTAGGGTACTTAGGCCAGAGGTTGGGCAGAATTTGTGTCTTTTTTGCAAGGATATGGTTAATTACTTTCTAATATAGCAAGAAGCCTTGTAAAAATGCTGTTCCAGGAAAAAAAAAGTGTTTTCCAAATAAGTCCCCCTTTTAACTGACAATTACATTAAGTTGCCATCCCCTGCTGGCTTCTTGGTGGCCCTCTGCTGGTGAGATTTATTTCATTTCTTGGCAAATGTGAGCATGACAGATCTTCCTGGCTTACCTAGATGATCAAGCCAGGTTTCTTATGGTCCAGATCTTCGGGTTTTGTCCTGATATTTGCTTTCTAATCACTGAGATTATCCCTTGCTCTTTAACTAGAGATGCATATCCATTGTGTTGCCTCAAATCCTCTTCTCCCCTTGGTATACTGAAAAGCAAAGCTGGCCTCCTGATAGGAAGATAATGAAGTGGTAAGTGTAAAGAGCTGATCAGTGCCAGGGCTGTATTTAGAAATACAGTACGGCTTTTATGTCTGCATTCCCTTCCTCTGTTATAACTCATGTGCCTGGAAACAACAAGACCTTGTCATACTGTGAGGTAGAGGGACACATGACAGTTTGTCAAGATCATGTCCTCCGAGCTGCAGAAATCCTGGCCACATGATGGATGGTCAAGAGTCTGTGATTGCTGAGCTTTCCAAGTTCTCCTGGTACAGTGGCTGCGGAAGGAACAAGCTAGTTGTAAGTCTCATGGGACCAATCAGACCGGAGAGGGAACACTAGATGAGAGCCCCTGGCATTTTCACATTGAAACAGGGATGAACAAACAGAGCAATTTTCTTCCTTCAAGTTGCCTAGACCTAGAAGAAAATAGGATGTGGCTTTGGCATGACGTCTAAGAGCCCACAGCTAGGTACGCTGACCTAGTTAGGGTCTTATTATTATTGCTATTTTAAGAGAGCTGTTCTCAAAAATTCATAAGACAGGCAAGAATTTGCTTTTTTGTGGTAGTACAAAGTCTGTGAAAATGCAGTGCAATTAAATACAGATTTAAAAGCCTATTGCTTATCACTGATAATGCAGTGGGCCACTGGGAAAATTTGAGTCATTGAAAGGAAAAATCTAAATATGCAATCGATCATCCAAACAACGGGAAGGAAATTCTGTGGCTTAGCATGTGCAAATGAAGATGCTCCAAGTGATTTGTCATCCATACCAGCTAAGATTAAGCAAAAGGAAACTGTCCCATGCCCTTCAAGGAAGAAGACTGTAGAAAAGGAATCTCAAAGTATGCATATATTAATAAGTTACTTTTAAAATAGGAATGAAAAAAATTACATACCCTTAAAACTTCTAGCCTTATCCAAGTAAGAAAATATGGCACAGTATATATGATTTACGTTGTGGCAGAACTGTTGAAGATAAGCATTCCTCATCTCACAGAAGAGATCAAGAGAAAGCTTTCTTTGAAAGGACACCATTGAGGGTTGGGGAGATGGTGCAGTTGGCAAAGTACTTGTGATAAATTTGATCCCCTAAGATCCATCTAAAAATCTGATACAGAGGCATGTGTCTGTAATCCCCACTCTGGGAAGGCAGAGATAAGAAAATCTCCAGGACTGGACAGCCTAGCTGAACCCTGCTCCCCACATATGAATATATATGCACACAAATATATATTTGCAAAATTATTTATTATATATGTGGTAGTTTGAATGTAATTGTCCTCCATAAGCTCATAGAGAGTGGCATTATTAGGAGGTGTGGCTTTGTTGGAGTGGCATTATTAGGAGGTGTGGTGTGGTCTTGTTGGAGAAAGTGTGTCACTGTAGAGGTAGGCTTTGAGTTCTCATATACGCTCAAGATATGGCCCAATGTCTCAGTCTACTTCCTACTGCCTTCAAGATATAGAACTCTCAGCTACCTCTCCAGCACCATATCTGCCTGCATGCCATCATGTCCCATTATGATGCTAATGGACTGAACCTCTGAAACTGTAAGTCAGCCCCAATTAAATGCTTTCCTTTATTAGAGTTGTCATGGTCATGGTGTCTCTTCCCAGCAATAGAGCCCTGATTAGCAGCAATCAGTCTTACAGTCCTCTGGGATTATCCCTACATGGATGCTGTTATTTTCATCATGTTGATGATGTATAGAAGACTTGGTTTCAATTAGTAGAAAACAGGATGTGGGTGTGGTGGCTCATCCCTGTAATCTCTGCACTTGGTAGGCTGAGGCACGAGGATCTTCATGAGTTTAAGGCCAGCCTGGGCTACTGAATGAGTTCTAGTCAAGCCTGGACTATAGAGTATGAATCTGCCACTTACAAACAAGCAGTCAAACAAAAATTCAAATAGACTTCCCAGAACTTAAAGAAAATGGGGTTTTCTGTTTAGACTATGAATATTAATTCTTAACACCAAGTCTTGAATAAAACTTAACTAGCAAACTTGTCCTGTCTGACAGTTTTGTTTTTAAATGAGAAAAGCCAAGCACATAGAGATAGATCTTGGTGACCTCACATGCCCTGAAAGTGATTACTTCAAGTTTTAGCTTAGAGAAGAGAAGACAGTGGAAATAAAACTTTTCTCGTATGGTCACTTCCAGTGGACGGCCATTTGTCCTCTCCTGTAAACCACTTACTGACTTAAGGAAACGACAAAACTCACAGGAAGTGCGTCTATACACGTATGTATATGTATATGCATACTCAATTTCTCAGAATTTTAATGTTAGAGTTTTGGAGAGAGAGGGGAGGCAGGAGTCTATGCTATTGTCAGAAAGTGGAAACCCAGCTGAAGAACCTTCCCTCATCTATGTGAAAAATAATTACTGATGCAAAGGAAATGTTTGCAAGATTTTGTATGTATGTGTCATGTATAATTTTTTTTAAATAAAATAAGACTTCTTATTAGCTTGTCACTGAGGTCTTAAAAAAGTTAATGTCCAGGATTTTGTGGTTTTTGAACAAGGACACATAAGGTGACACCATCTTAGTTCTTATTCAAGGATTACTTGAAATCTATATGGAAAGATTTGTGCATAATTAGAAATAGATCAAGGCCTTTCCTATGCATTAGGAAGGTCCTTAAGAAAAACTAAGTGGTTCGTGTTATTATGATAAAATCAAACATTAATCTGTAAAGGACTTCTTTTTGGTTATTAAAATAAATCCTTTTATCCAGAAAAAGCAAAATTCTTCAAAAACAGTAATTGCTCTGGAGGCCTCTCTGTCCTTGGTACTAACTCAAGTGGAAGTCTAAGAGAGAGAGTAGCAGCAACCTGGGTCCGGTCCATCAGGGAGGGGAACGTGGTAATCTTACTAGTGAAAAAATTACTAATTGAGGAATTAAAGTTCAATTTGTAATCATGACAGACATGCTCTCTTTGCATATTTTAATTTCAAAACCTGATGAATAGAAGATACATGCGGTAGGATACATGGCATGTGATAATACACATTGGTTCATACTCAAGGTTATGTTGGACTCTTGCAGAGAAAACTATTTGTGATACATAATTGAATCAAATGTAAAAATTTGAGATTTTTAAAAAAGTGATTTTTGTTTGAATCTTGGAAGAATAGGGTCAAAATTGCAGCATGTAAAGCCACAGGAACCAAAGGGATTGAGACCTACTTCAGACACCCAGTAATGGGATGATGTTTGATTTTGGATCTGAGTTTGAATGCTGGACTGTCCCCTCTTTTCTCAATGCTCCCTTATGTCATGGTTCACTTTTGGGACGGTGTTCATGGCATTTGCTAGAAATGGGATTTATCTCCTGCATCAGTTTAATCCCCAAAACCCCCTTCCTGGTGGGCCTCGCAAGTGGAGCCAGAGGCTGTTGCGGTCCTTCCACTGCTCAGCTGTTTAATAACCCCTGACCTTCGGCAGACTTTCCTTATAAAGTCTCAGGGCAAAAGCCTGAGCTCAGCTGCCCTGGCTAGGCTATGATCCTAAAACACCAATTAAAGAGGTGGGTGGATGGTGTAAAGCCGAGAAAGACTTATTCAATGTGACCACATTGGGAAGAACAGATCAAGGAACCAGTCACTCTCACATCTGTCTTTGGGGCACTTATAGCTTTTGCTTTGAATAAGGAATTGTGGTAAGGATTAAGAAGTTTACACACTTAAGCAGTCTTGGCCAATGTGTGGTCTGATTGGTTATTGTCCTCCTTCCGGGTCTACAGTGTGGCCTTCAGAATGCCAGGCTCGTCCTTGCAAATGGATTGTTTTTGCTCCTGGAGACAGATGACTGTGGGCTGAGGAGTGACTAATCTTTGTGCCTTCATCCTTGAAGAAGCATGAGACAGGTGAGGCAGACACTAACTCCTTAGTGGTTATCATGTCCATGCAGACCCAAGTAGGAGTGTGATCATCCTTGAAGAGGCATGAGTTAGGTTAGGCAGACACTAACTCCTTAGTGATTATCATGTCCATGTAGACCCAAGTAAGAGTGTGATCCATAGTAGGAGACAGACCTAAAATAAAGGTAGAGATGCCAGACTTTTATCCCTGGGTTTAATTACCATGGGTACAATGAGGAGCTGATGGTTTTGAGAGAAAGCAATTTCCAAGTGCCTGCTGTATATAACTCCTGTAACTTTAAGAATTATGTGACCTTGATTAAGCTCCTTATTCTCTGGACCTCAGCTTCCTACCCACTAGGTGGAGGTGATCTCCTTGTATGGGTACTAGGATCTCCTCTATGGTCTTTTGTATGCTAGGCAAATCCTATCCATGAGCTGCAGTGCCAGCCTCCTTTTTGCCTTTTTTTGTTTGTTTGCTTTGAGACAGGGCCTTACTAAATTGCCAGGCTAGTCCTGAACTTACTTTGTAGCCTAGGCAGACCATAAACATGTAGCCCTTTTGCCTCAGTCTTCCAAGTAGCTGTGATGGTCATCCCTTCTTAACATACTTTTTAATTCAGCATCTGTCCTAGGCTAGACTCAGTGAAGTACACAAAAATTAAGTAAGTTTCAAAAAGAATAGATCTGGGACTAGAGAGATGGCTCAGTGTTTAAGATCATAGGCTGCTCTTCCAGAGGACCCAGGTTCAATGCCCAGCACCCGAATGGCAGCTCACAACAATCTATAACTCCAGTCCCAAAGGATCTGATACCCTCTTTTGGCCTTTGTGGGCACTGTATGTATTTGGTACACAAACATGCATGTAACCAAAACACCCATACACATAAAAACAAGACAAAAGTACAGAAATATCCCTTATATTATCTTAGGGGAAAGACATGGGACAGCAAAAAGAGGATGAGTGAAAGTTTCTGGTCATTAGTCATCTGTTGTCATCCTGTGCATGGTTTATATCTTCACCCTAAGTTAAGCTATTGTCAGTAGCAACACTGTATCTATTCACAGATTGTAAAAGTGGCATTTGACAATGAGCTGTTCTGTGATAATGTATTTGAGACTGTCATCTGTAGAGATCATGGGAGAAGCTGACTGTTGCTCTTATCATTAGTTTTGTGTTTTAAGCTATTGGCTGGCCAAATGAGAATTAAGAACCACAGAACATAATCTTTACAGTCTTCCCATGAGACAGAGCATGCATCCCTCCTTTGCAGGCAGTAGCCACAGCAGATCAAGGACAGTAGTTCTCTGTGACCTAAGTGATTTAACACATAGGAGTTGTCTCATATACTTTCTTTTCTCTGGCTGGGGAGCATGGAACATTTTTTCAACCATCTTTGATCTTGAGGAGTGGGGTTCACTCAGGCCCTGCTTGGACATGCCTGTCTCCCCTATTGCATGGCTGTTTAGGTTCAATTAACAATGTTAGGATAATAATGGTTGATGGGAATTTCTGTACCAAATGAGCATTGTAAGTTGTAAAATGTTGTATACCAAATGGGCACTGTAAATTGTAAAATAATATATACCAAATGAGCATTGTAAATTGTAAAATGATATATACCCCATAAGCATTGTAAATTGTCAAATGAGTCTGGGAAAACAGTAAGATCAATGGGAAAATACCATGGGTTACCCTTGCTATTCTCTTTTCGGAGGATGAGAGCCATGTTTGCCTTGAGATGCAGTGTATGTGAGAGGTTTCTCTTTCCTAGGCCATTCCTTCCTCCCCTTCATGGCCTCAGCATGGTTCCTGCTTCAAGGCAGAGAGTGGAAGAGAAAACACAATTCCAGGAGCTTCCTTTCCCAAGGGGACAGAGCCTACTCTGTTCCTGCTGAAACTTGTGGCCACCTCCTGCCCTTAGCCTTTCCCAACTTCAGGGGCCAGAAATACCTTTCTGCCTGTAAAGGGGATCAGGTCAGTGTCTTTGTTCATCTGATGACAATGTGTGTGTGTGTGTGTGTGTGTGTGTGTGCGCGCGTGTGTGTGTGTGTGTGTGTGTGTGTGTGTGTGTATGTGTGTGTGTGTGTGTATGTCTAGTCTAAAATATGTCCCCTCAGGCTTGTTTTATCTTCAGCCAGGTTTGTTCTAATTTATTCAGGGCTGTGTATTTCATTATTTATCTATTTAGATAGGAAAACATTATCTAAATAGATAAATGCATGTGTGCATGTGCGTGTGCGTGTGTGTGTGTGTGTGTGTGGTGTTCATCTTTGTGTCATTTGTGTGGCTGATTAAAAGCTACAGATAAACAGGCAATTCAACACTAAGCTAGGCTAATCAAAGAGAACATGGGGAGACCTTAAAAGGTTTAATTCTGCCTTTTGTCTGAAAGGCAGTGAACCTGAAAGAGTGGTGGTGTCTCAGCATGAAGTGAGAGAACACAGCAGTTCGTGTTGGGATTAGTCGTCTCTCTGCAGGACAATTTGTCAGCTGTACAGTGTGTGCTGCGTATTGGTGCGCTTTCCAAAATCCTCCTTTCTGCCTTCTCATGGTCTATTTGAAGTCATTGTCCTCCTAATTGCACCTTCTAATGAATGGCTAAACTTGACCAGTTGTGCCAGCAGATATTTTACTGGTCTGCGATTAAAAGCTTGGCTCTGTGAGTCCTGAAAGCTCTCTTCAGTACCTTACATAAACACTTCCACTCTGGGAACAGCCAAGTGTCAGGAGCTGTATGCCACCACACCCAGATGCTTATTAGCTCTGCACCCGCATTAGTAGCCAACATTCCTGGTATTACCACTTCATGATTTATGTGCGCTAATAATGTCTCGGTAGGAATGAAATGAAAACTGGGTCAAAATGAGGAGCGTGTGTGTGTGTGTGTGTGTGTGTGTGTGTGTGTGTGTGTGTGTGTGTGCGCGCATGTATGAGTGTGTGTGCATATGTGTGGGTGTATGTGTGTGAGTGTGTGTGTGCATGCATGCATGTGTGTATGTGTGTGTGTGTACCTATGTGTGCGTGCATGCGTGAGTGTGTGTGTGTGTATGTGTGTGTGTGAGTGTGTATGTGTATGAGTGTGTGTACCTATGTGTGCGTGCATGCATGAGTGTGTGTGCATATGTGTGTATATGTGTGTGTGTGTGTGTGTGTGTGTGTGTGTGTCTTTGCCATGGAGCACATGTAAACATCACAAGACACCTTGATGGAGTTGGTTCTCTCATTCTATTGTGTGGATCCTGGGACTCCAAAGTCAAGCTGTCAGGCTTCGGGCAAGTGTTTCTACTCCGACCACCTCTGTGGTCCCTAAAACCTGTGATGGTGTCATGTCACGAGCTGAGGTACCGATCCAAACAATACAACTGAAAGAACGGTTCTAAATGAGAAGTGAAGCAGAGTTTAGTAACTGTCAGCAATTGGGTTCTGGTTTATAATTAGTTATAATTTAGCTTATAATCATACCTCATAATTAATTTGTAATTCGTTTTTAGTTCACGGTTGTTACCTGTCGCCACTTCCCTGCTTGTGCTTGACTGACTGAGGACTCCTGAAGGTTCCAAGATCCTCCTTTCTGGGACCCCTGTCAACTTAGATGATAATAGCAATGGACTATGCAAAGGTGCTAACACTCACAGAAAGGGAGGGAGGGAGGGAGGGAGGAAGGGGGGGGGGAGAGAGAGAGAGAGAGAGAGAGAGAGAGAGAGAGAGAGAGAGAGAGAGAGAGAGAGAGAGAGAGGAGAGAGAGAGAGGAGAAACTACAGACATAAGAGAGAACCGGGGGATGGTGCAGCTGCACTTTGGCTTTTGAAAATGGAGAAAGGGATCAACAGCCAGGGATGTTACAACGGAGGGTAGGGGAAGGAAGCAGTTCTCCAGTACCTCCTTTAGAGGGCGCATGGCCTCTCTGACACTTTCCTGGTTGTACCCTTTGGGACTTCCGATCCCCAGAACTGAGAATATATTCATGTTGTTTAAAGCCTCCCCGTTTGGGGGTTGGGGTGCAGTGATCCCAGGATGCCAATACAACATGCCCCCACATGAATGTTCCTAAAACAGTGTTATCTTTTCTTTACATTTATTTATTTTATATTATTATTGCGTGTTTGGTGGTGGGGATAGGGTGTTGAGTGTGTGCTGTCTGGAGAACAGAGGACAACTCATGGGAGTAGATTCTCTCCCTCTACCATGTGGGTTTCAGGAATTGAACTTAGGTTGTCAGGGCTGATGGTAATGGTTACAAGCTGGGTCATTCTTTGTCTTAACATACTCTCATTACCAAACTTAACTGTCCAACTATTAACACCTTCGGATGCCCTTAAGTGACAAACTCTGTGATGGTCCCATAGATATGGACATCAGACAGTTGTTGCCAGCTTCTAGGTTGTATTCTGTTAGAGAACCTATAGGAGCTGGCAAAATTTGGAGTACGAACCAAGGAGGAACATTTTACAAGAAGGTGTGGGACCCTTGCCGAACTCAGAAGAGAGCAACTTATCTGATAACATGGACTGCCAAGACCAGGGTCTGACTGTGTGGCTGGTGTCCGGAGATTGTGGGGGGAACAGGAAGGAGAGCATCTATGCTCCTCTTTATAAGAAAACAGACCAGAAATAGAACTTTACTCCTTCAAAGTAGAAATTAGCTTTTAATGAGGAAAATGCTCGCCAACCTGACTGAGAACTTCTGTCCAGCTTTTGACATGGAAGGAGGAGATAACGATTCTCTTGGCACTAATGAACTTTTTAATTTACTTTCTTCCTACCCACATTAGGGATGCTTTGGAAGAGCCCCTGGTTCCAAGAGCGTGTGACATGTTGTTAGCATAATTTCCCTAAGTCACACAACAGTGACTATTGTGAAAATCAATGACAATCCAAACTTCGCACTGGTGGATGTAAATAATAATTTTACCAAGTGTCTTTTAACAGAGCATTGTACCAGATTATGGAAACCTATTTGTGACTTTCTTATTATGACAGCTTTTCTACTTTTTATTTCCCCTGTTCATGGTATATTTAAAATGAAATGATTTCTTCCTAGAACTTAAATGTAAACTAATGTTCTTTGTGATACTTCTTCTTTCTCCATAAAAGTCAGACCATGGAAGGTTTGTGTGCTGCAGTACAGTGCTTAAAATTGATCCCTTTGATGGAATCTCATGGAAATTTTTTTTAAGAAATTATAGTTAATTATGGTAAAATGCATCTAACAAAATTTTTTCTATTTTAAGAATTTTTAAGTGTCTGACTTAGTAGTGTGAGGTACCTTTACATTTGGTGCCAGCATGCACTTTACATTTTGTAAAACTAACTCCCACGAAGCAGTGACTCTTTATTTCTCCTCTTCCCTTCTTGGCCACCATCGTTCTGATTTCTGTGTATATGAGTTTGACCATTCTCAGGGCATTAATGAGCACAATTACAAAATACTTGCTTTTGTGATTGACTTACTGCATTTTTAGCACAATGTCTTTAACACTGATATATGTTATAGCCTGTGTTATCTGATGCCTCCTTCTGGCCTCCGTGGGTACTTACACACGTGTGGCATGCACACACACACACACACAAGTAAAAATGAAAATAAATCTTAAAAAAATCAGGTGGGTGATACTCTGATTTTAAGTCTATGACACTCTGTTCATGCTTCTTTCTGTCAATACACCCTTCTTTATTTCCACAGCTTTGACTGTGGCAGTCCTTCAATGAACATGGCTTACAAATCTCTCTTCAGAATGTGAAATCACCTCTTTCGTTTATATTTCCAGAAGCAGAATTTCTGAATCGTGCATCCTACTTTTAAGTTTATGAGGACATCTCATACTGCTTTCCATGATGATGACTATCATTGTACATTCCTATCAGTGGTGCACAAGGTGCTATTGCCTCGTCCCTCTTAGCAGTCGTTGTTTTCTTCTTTAAAGCAGTCATGGGTGGAAGGTGGTATTTGATTTTGATTTTCAGTTCCCTCACGATTAGAGAAGCTCGACATTTTTCATATGCCTATTGGCCATTTGTTTATCTTCTTTGGAGGACCATGAAAGAGAATTCAGACAAGAGCATGGCATAGTCAAGTTTGGGTTCTGGAAGGGCACAATGACAGCTAAGCAGAAGGCACTTTAGAAGAGAGGATGGTCAAGTACAGGACAACCTGATAGGAGACTCTGTTTACTCTATCACTTAGGAATTGAAGTGTTATTATTTTTGATTCTTTTCTTTTTAAAGCCTTATATTGGCACTGAATTACACCTACTCATTGTTCTCAATATTTTCTTTTCCAGATTTTACTATTACTATATCTGCTCAGGAATTCTGTATCTTCTTCAAGTTGGTCATATCCCATTAATATTCCTGCTTTCCACCTTTGCACTGTGTGTGTGTGCGTTTCTGTAACATTTATTTTACCTCTTCTTTTTCTACCTGAATTAGATGAGTATCTTTCCTTTAATATGCAGCCAAGTTTCTTTTCTGCAGGCTATTTCTCTGATTGATGCAGTTTGGTTCTCTCCCTCTCTCCCACTCACTATTTAGCACATAGTTTGTAGTATCTTATACCACTATGAGTTACATGCATGCATGGAATTATAAGCTTTTGAGGACATAGATGTTCACTCACGTCTGTGTTGACAAATCTGGAGCTCTTGTTTTGTGTATGTGCAAAGTAATGACCAGTAAGTGTTTGTTGCTGACAATAAGAAATGAATTTAGAAATACTTGGAATTAGATCTCATTTATGCAACTGAAATGATCTGCATAATTTGGCTTTTATGCATATAAAATTATGGTTCATTAATTCAGCCTTGAAATACAATTACTTTCCTTCAAAACATCCAGATTTTGGAGGCAGCAGAGTGTCAAACAATGTTTTATGAAGGAAGACACAGGATTTGAGTGTTCTATGGATAGACCCTATTCTAGGCACCACACACATACCCCAGCAATCATTTACATGGGGATTAATATCTTTTTCTAAAAATGAACTTTATAGAAGTTGATAGAGAATGGAGTGAAGAAAGGCTGAAGCAAGAGATTGGACGTGAGCAGTAACTGTAATGGCCCTGTACAGAACAACCATGTGAAATGGAAACAGCTTTGTGTCTTGTTGGGAGACAAGACTATAGAATATCCAGAAACTGATGTTATTTACACAGAGATGACAAAGAAGGACAGTATTTGGGGATCACATAATCGAGGTTTCCATGGGGGCACTTGAATGAAGTTGCACATAGGGAAGTAAGTCCAGAGTTTAGGAGAGAAATATGAGCACTGAGGAGGCAGAGATGGGGGATCCCTGGGGCAAGGTGGCTAGTTAGCACCAGGTTCAGTGAGAGGCCCTGCCTCAATTAATAAAATGGGAAGTGATCAAGGAAGACATACAGCATCAACTTTGGGCCTTTACACACATGTGCAAATATGTGCACAGTACCTGTACACACATGTGCACCACACATATGTAAACAAATCCACGTACATATGTTCATATACCAACCCCCCAAAACCCAGGAAAACAATTTTGTTATGTAGAGGAGGGTGTTTAGAAGTAGTCTGCTCTAAATGTCAGTTGTGTTAGGTAAGCTACAGCATGCTCCAGACTTCTAGTGTCTAAGGATTTGTGTTGGGTTCTCAGGGAACATAGTGGAGTCATGTTTGGTAGATGAAATGGCTTGTGGAGAACATGTAAGAGAAACATTGATAACTCAGCTCAGAGCTCTGAAAACCTTAACTTTCAAGGGTGATTTTCAGGAAGAACTCCAAAGGTGAGCAAAGGACAGAGAGACTGTCAGGAGGAGAGGTGGGGAGCAGAGAGAGGGACATGGAGAATGTCAGGAGGAGAGGTGGGGAGCAGAGGGAGGGACATGGAGAATGTCAGGAGGAGAGGTGGGGAGCAGAGGGAGGGCCGGGAGGGCAGAAGCTATTCAGGAAGACCGGATGGCCAACCACAGTCAGTGAGACTGCAAAGCTGAACCTGACTACAAGAGCCTATTGGGTTGGCTGGCAGAGATTCCAGTGGGAAGAGGGGTCTGGAGGGAGCATGGAATGAGGATCTTTAAGTCTTTGCTCTTGCTGGGAAAAATGAGGGCAGATTGTAGGTAACAAATACTGCAGAATGGAGGGGTGTCGTTGTTTTGCCTGATGTTGAAAAAGTATGTCCATTATTGAAAATGTGGATAAAGGTAAAGCTGGAGGAGTTATAAATGCTCATGCCTCAGCTTACTACTGTTGACTATGATGTAGCTGTGCCTTCGTCACAAAGCTAAAGTGCCTTCTGATACGACAGCAAAGCCTGGGGACATTTCAAACTGCCCCATTTGTTATTGTCACATAGTTTCTATATACAGTCCTAGTCTTACTTTCCCTGCCCAGATCCCAGCTGTCCACATCTGTCGGCCACAAGGCTACAGCAAGGCGGCCACTGTCCCCACTTACGAAAACAGTGGGTCTCTGCTAAGAGCACTGCCCTGAAGTTCCTGCAGAGACAGGGTTTACTGTCTCTCTCTCTCTCTCTCTCTCTCTCTCTCTCTCTCTCTCTCTCTCTCTCTCTCTCTCTCACACACACACACACACACACTCACATCCAGATCACACAGCTTGCAATTACTTTCTGTGTTGATATAGACTTGTTACCATCTGGCCACCTCTCTACCTCAACTCTCAACTTTCCCAGGGTGCATTGCAGTACACTGAAGTCACTAACAGACACTCTTCATTATTCTCTTTTTTCTTGAATTTCAACTCTTTTCTCTCAAAACCAGCCTCCTTGCCTAAAAATCCTTCCCCACTCTCTTCCCATTTTGTTTCTTTTTTAGACTTTGTGTCTCAGACTGTCCAAACTTCTCCACTTCAGCCATCTTCTCTTCCCCATGCATAATTTAAAAGTCTCAATATAGCCTTTCTTTTTTGTCCCAAAGAACCTGTCTGCCCTCAAAGGTGAATTCAAATAGGAATTCAAATTCAAATTTCTATCCCTTGTTAAGCAGAAAGTACTTGAAACTGAAATTACATTTTTTCCCTTGACTTCTATTCTTCCCCTCTGTCTTAGGACAAATTTTTATTCATGATTAAATCAGAAAGTAGCTTGCTATGTTCTTTGGAAATTTCTGCAAAATGGAGAAAAAAACAGACAAAATATATAAGTCTGCCTTTAATCTTACTCAGAGACCTGACAGATTCTTTGTAAGGCTCAGCATGTGCTTGATACTAAATAAATGCATGTTGGCTGGATATAGAAATATGTACAGAAATTTTGATCATACTGTAAATGCAGGTGTTTATGACTCATTTTCTCACACATTAGGAGAAAGTTTTCTAGACTTTAGCTATTCCTTAAATTTTGCTTATAACATTTAGATTAGATCTGAAACATAAAGTATTTTTTTTCCTTCCTGATCACTGACTTTTTAGAATGTTTTATTCTGTGATTGATGGATTCCCTGCCCATAAACACCTCTCTGCTTTTCTACTAATTTTATTTGAAATCATTTCCCACAGTGGAATTCAGCACCATGGCTCAGGACTTCCTTTTTTTTTTGGTTTTACTTTGTTATTTTCCTGTGACTACTTTTCAGTCATTTTTGTTTTATTTTTCTCTATTGCACTTTGTTTATTTTTCTGCAATGTTTACAATGCTTATTAAATAACTATTTGTTCTTAATTGAAATGGTGCCTTTTTTAAAAATAGAAAGTGGGATATACAACATTTCATTGATTATTCTAGAAATATATACTTATGAAATATAATTTTTAAAAGGTTTATTTATATTCAAATGACGTGTCTGTGTGTGTCTGTGTGTGGGTATGTGCATATGCACATGTATGCAGAGGCCAGAAGAGTCAGATGATCCCACTACAGATAGAATTACAGTGGTTGTGAGCTACCTGGCATGGGTGCTGGCAGTCAAACTCAGGACTTGTGGAAGGGCAGCACATGCTCTTAACTGCTGATCCATTTCTTCAGCCCCTTTATGAATGATCTTTATAATTTTATAAGTACCCTTGGCAATTAAAATAAAATTGGCAAAAAGGAAAACAATATGACCACAACTTTTGTTACTTTGTTTTTGCTTATAAAATATGTATTATGAACTTAGAATTATATACTCTTTTAGATCAGTGACTCAAATTGTAGATCAACAAAAATGCCTTAATGGTTTCCAAAGTGTCTTGTTACGATTTCTACTATGATAAATGCTGTGATAAGCCAATTTGGAGTCAAATTCTTATTTCCTTGAGATAAATTCTTGTTAGTGAGATTGCTGGGTCAAAGACTGTGTATTATGTCTCTATGGGTGTGGCTACTCACTCACCTGATGGCAAGTTCAAAGTCTTCAGAATAGGCAGGTAGACTGGAGACCCCAGGGAGAGTTTTTTCTTAAAGCTCTTGATTGACTAGAGGAGGTCTGTCACATGTGAAGGTGGATCTGCTGTATTCACCTTCTCCTGACTTAGATGGTCACGTTATTTAAAGGAGAATCTTCACAACAGCATCCAGATGTGCTTGACTAGACCATGACCTAGCCAAGTGGGCCCATAAAGCCAAAGTCGCACTGGTTTACTCTGCAGACACCATTTTCTGGGAAAGAGGAGAAGAAGGAGGGTTGCACACTGTCACTGAGACTGGGAAGGATGGCTGAGCAGAAGCAGGGAGAACATGCTCAAGCCTTCACTGAGGCTGGAAATTCTTGACGAGAGTAACCTAAACTTCCTTGACAGCATTACTATATTCTGGAATATCAAGAAATGTGGAGTAGCAAAACTCAATGACTGAAATGACGCATTTGTGGAAAAAATACTGAGCTGCTCTAAGCAAACAGCAAATGGAGAGTTAGCTTTTTGAGACATTAAAATTTTATTGTGACAAAGTCTTAAATAAACATGGACCAATTTCGTTTCCCCTTCCTGGACCCTCAAGAAGTCTACGTTTCCCAGCATTCCTTGGAATTAGGCAAGGGTCATGTGACCTTTCCCTAGCTATGGCCAATGAACATGAATATAAGTGATCCAGTTGTGGTCTGGCTCTTGAAATGTCTTCATTTTAAGTTTTTCCCTTTCATTTTCACCTTCTACAAAATGGAAGAGGCCATGTAGTCAGTATGGAAGACTTTGTGATTCTAGATAGTTACTGCCAAGGATATCTGCCCAGCTAATAGCTGCCTCTCACTGAGCAAGCAGAAACCTTAATTGTGCCAAGCTATGGAGACTTTGGGATTATCTGGCATAGGGAATAGATGTGAAATAAGAACATGAATGACTGGGAGGAAAGAAAGAGCCTATGGCATTGGGGTTGGGAAGGGTTGGGTGGTGAGTGGGCCTCAGAGAGGTAGAAGAATCAGTACCTAGCCTACAGAGTGAGTTCCAGGAAAGGCGCAAAGCTACATAGAGAAACCCTGTCTCAAAAAACCAAAAAAAAAAAAAAAAAAAAAAAAAAAAGAATGTGTTTTAGGCAAATAAGAGGCCAAGTTGCTCCAGTTTACATTATCATCCCAACTTAGCTCTTCATGACACCCACTTCACACTCAGAACTGTCTTACTTTAGACTATAAATTGTATCATTAATCTGATCATAAGCATCCAAAGGCAACAATTTGATATGCCTGAAGTTTATTTAAATTGCTAAGTAATTGCTGAGTGTGGTCATGATGTTAATGAGGCCTGAGCTTTTGAAACTTTGAAACATGCTTCATGATGTCTATTTTTCATAGCTTTTACACAAATTGAGTTTTTTGCCTTCTAAACAACTGTGAGCTCACGGTCCCTTTTTACTGAAGTTATAAAACACTGAGAAACAGTCTTTGAGGAACTCAATTGCTAATTAGAGGGCAATGTGGCTTGGTGTAAGCTTTTTCTGACTTCCAGCTCTTTGAGGTAAGACACAGGCAGACTGTCTATTCTGGTCATAGTGCAGAGGATCAGATGCTACAAGGTACCAAGTACTGTTTTCAGAACTGATAGAATGAAGATATACACACACACACACACACACACACACACACACACACACACACACACTTATTAAAAGAAAATGTATTAGAGTGGCTTATAGGTTGTAGTTCAAGTAGTCCAACAATGGCTTTCTCCTGACAGAGATGCCAAGAATCTGGTAGTCGTTCAGTCCATGAGACTAGATGTCTCAGCTATTTCAGTCTGGTGCTAGGCTCCTTAGAGAGCTGCCGGTCTTCAGTTACTGTTGGAATCCCTAAGAAGTAGGCTTTAATACCAGCCAAGGGATGTCTCAGCAATAGGATGAGCTTGCCAGTGAGAGTGAGGACAAGCAGACAAAAAGCAAAAGCTTTCTTCCTCCATGTCCTCTCACAATGACTGCCACCAGGAGGTGTGACCCAAATTTAGGGTGGGTCTTCCACCTCAAATAATCCAGTCAAGGACATCTCTCATTTCTAGCTGGTTGGATTTCAGTTGATCCCAGGCATGGTCAAGTTGACAGCCAAGGTTAGCCATCACACTTGGTATGCTAGGTAATCACTCTAGGAGTCACATCCCCAACCCAATAGATCATTCTTGAATTTGTTCTCACAGAGAAAATATTTGTATGAATTGAATTTATCAGATCTCTATCTAATTCATAGAATTAGCCCTTTGAAGGGCTTCTGAAAGGGGACAATGCTATGCTATAATCAAAATCAGGAAAATTTGGCCTCTTATTGTGAAGTAGTAATTTCTAAAATTGCTTACATATAAATGAGTGATTTTCTGGTTATAAAATGATACATGTTTATTATAGAAAAGATTCAGAAAACAAAAAAAGATGATATAAGATTTACATTTGACAAATGTTATTTTTTACATCAACTGCTTTTTAAGATGTATTTTTTATCTCTTTTATTTCTTCCATTTTTCTTTTTTTATTTTATAATTTAATTTAATTTTACATATCAGCCACAGATTCCCCTGTCCTCCCTCCTCCCACCTCCTCCTGCCAGCCCACCCCCCATTCCCATCTCCTCCAGGGCAAGGACTCCCCTGGGGATTCAGCTCAGCCTGGTAGATTCAATCCAGGCAGGCCTAGTCCCCTTCTCCCTTCACCCAGGTGCTGTGAGATGGTCTGTATGTCAAATGTGTTGCTCTGATTGGTCAATAAATAAATCACTGATTGGCCCGTGGCCAGGCAGGAAGTATAGGCGGGACAAGGAGGAGAATAGAGCTGGGAAGGAAGGCTGAGTCAGGGAGACACTGCCAGCCGCCATGATGACAAGGAAGATGTAAAGTACCGGTAAGCCACAAGCCACGTGGCAAGGTATAGATTAATAGAAATGGATTAATTTAAGCTGTAAGAACAGTTAGCAAGAAGCCTGCCACGGCCATACAGTTTGTAACCAATGTAAGTCTCTATGTTTACTTGGTCCGGTCTGAGTGGCTGTGGGACTGGCAGGTGTCAGAGATTTGTCCTGACTGTGGGTCAGACAGGAAAACTCTAGCTACACCCAGGCTGAGCAAAGTGTCCCTGAATAGGCCCCAGGCTCCAAACAGCCAGCTCATGCACTAAGGACAGGTCCTGGTCCCACTGCCGGGGGGTCTCCCAAATAGTTCAGGCTAATCAACTGTCTCACTTATCCAGAGGGCCTGATCCAGTTGGGGGCTCCTCAGCTATTGGTTCATAGTTCACGTGTTTCTACTAGTTTGGCTATTTGTCCCTGTGCTTTTTCCAATCATGGTCTCAACAATTCTCGCTCATACAATCCCTCATCTTTCTCGCCAATTGGACTCCCGGAGCTCCACCTGGGGCCTGGCCATGGATCTCTGCATCCGCTTCCATCAGTCATTGGATGAGAGTTCTACCATGACAGTTAGGGTTTACATGTAATACATCATTTCCCTCCTCCTCTTCCTCCATCCAAACCCTCCCCCAGTCTACTCCCTGATCCCATCCAAATTCATGACTTCTTCACTCATCTGCCATTGCTATATAAATACATGCACACACACACACACACACACACACACACACACACACACACACACACACACAAATATAAGTACAATCTGCTCTGTCTGATTAATACTACCTGCGTGCATGCATACTCTCTGGGTTGACTACCTAGCATCAAACAACTAACTAATTTGCTCTTCCTTGGGGAAGATACAAATAGTTTTGAGATTGTGTTTCCATATGACATTTTTCTTATATGATGAATGATCCTATCAATTTTCAGATACTTTTTTAGTAGGTGAATAATAAATACTACTGTTTACTTAATAACTTCATACCACTGGATATTTAGTTTTTTCCTTTGCTTTTCACTATTAGAATTGAATGTTTTGATTACTGGTGAAACTGAGACCTTAAAACATTTTTTCTTAGATTATTCTACTCAATTTCTTTTTACATGTTGGGATAACAGAATTTATTTGTATGATAGTTTTGTGTTTTAGAATATACTTTTTAGATAGTCTCACTATGTAGTCCAGGCTAGTCTCAAACTCCCTCTGCAGCCTATGCTGGCATCCTCCTCTGCCTCCCAGATGTTGGTATTATGGGCATGTACCATCATATTGCCGAAAGTATTTATATTTATTCCTAATTTTTATTGGTTTTGTTATGTGATTTTAATTTTGTTAATGGTTTTCAGTACATATTTCCAAAATGAATGAATTCAGATGGAACATAAAATGTCTATTCTTCCTATATTGGTCTACAAGTTAAGCATAGTTCTTATCCAAATGTCAACACTTTCTTATTGAGATGTACAAGATAAGTTTCATATATACTGTAACTAAAAGATTTTTAGAATAACCAAGGCAGTTTTAATGAGAAGAAAATCTAGCAGGAATCACTCTGGCTGATATGAATACAACATCCAGTAAGTCACAGTTGTCCAGATGATGTGGTATTGGTGCAGGGATGACACAGACCACAGAAGCAGAACAGCCCAACTAATACAGAGCCATGTGAATGTACTCAATTAATTTTACATATGGAAACAGCAGCAATTTCATGGGAAAGGGAAAGATTTTTCACCAAATGGTGCCGTCTTAGTTTCTTTTCCCGTTACCTTGGTAGAAAATATGCTGATGAAAACAACTTATAGGAGAAAGTGCTCATTGTAGCTCTCCATCTTAGAAGGCCACTGTCTACAATGGCAGAGAAGTCAAGGCATCCAGAGCTTGAGGCAGCTGGTCACATTAAGTCTACAGTCAGAAGCAGAGAGCAGTATATTCAGTCTCGTGTTCAGCTTGTTTCCTCTACCATTATACAGTTCAGGAGTCCTTGTCTAGGAAATGGTACCAACTACAGTGAGGAAATCTTCCCAACTCAATGAACACAATTAAAATAATACCCCCCAGACATGGTTAAAGGCCCATTTCCTGGGTGATTCTAAATTTTGTCAAGTTGACAATTGGCTCTAGCCATTATAACTTTTTATTGTTAATTAATCTTATCATTTTGCTTAAGCAATAACATTTATGCAATAGAAAAGTAGCTTGTACAGTAGCTAACATAAGTTCAAATGAATTCCTCTGTTTCATAGTACATGATAATAGATAGGTACATAATGACCTACATTATTTTAATAGGGTACAGTTTGGCAGTATCTGAGATGATTTAGAAGTTGTCCATGGCAAATCCATCATAATCATGAAGCATGTATCCTCAAAATGTCAGAATGGATTATTAAATATAAATCTATTAATAATCACATGAAAAGCTAAAAATTGTTCATCAATCAAATGTAAATTAAAGCTACAATGATAGACCACAGCACACTCAGTTATTATAAGAGCTGAGTTTTAGAAGGTGAGAAAGCATAACGCTAGAAAGGATGTAGAATAGCTGGAGTGTTCATGCTCTGTTGATGGAAGTACAGAACAGAGCGAAGATGGAAAGTTTGTGGCTTTTTTTTTTTGGTAAGACCATAAGCATTAATTTCTTATGACTATTTACATGTCATTACTAAAGCTACATGATACATCAACAGAAGGACTTACATATGAATGCTCATAGCCGTTTCATTCATGGTAGACATAAACACCATCAACAATCAAATAGAAGAAATGTGTGGTGTGTTCTGCTATAGACACCACCTAGCAATAGGTAGGGGCAGGGATCATAGGCAGTAGTGTGGGCTGATCTTTCTATGGCCTGGATGTCTGTGAACCTCTGACATTCATGCTGAAACTTAATCTCACCACAGTGGTACTAAGGCTCAAAGATGAGATTGGTGCCCTAATAAACCAGCCTCCAAGGAGCCTCCTGCCCTTCCACCATGATGATTCCACAACAGGGTAACATCTCTGAAGCAGAAACGTCTTACCAGACATCTGTTTTGTTTTTGTCTTGATTTTAGACCCCCAGCTTCTGTGAGAAATAAGTTCCTATTGTTTATGAATTACCCAGTCTAAGGTATTTTGCTATAGTAGCACAAATAGACTAAGATGAGTCTCCAACTAGCTGCACCTAGTGAAAGAAACCAGAGCCGATTGAATATATGTGTTTGATTTCATTTATATAAATTTCTTGAAAATGTAACTTAATCTATAGTGACAAAAGCAGGTCAAGGTTTGGGGCTACTAGCAAATGGAAATGGTCTGCAAAGTAGCATAACAATGCAATTGCCATGCCAGAAATATAATGCTGGATTCGTGCCTTTATAGATATGTACATCTGTCCAAATTTATCAAATTTTGAATATTTCATTTAAATAAGTCCCTTTTATTGTCTATCAATTATAACTCAAAAAATTGGTTAACAATAAAATCTCAATAAAGACAAAATAATGATAGTAGTATATATGGATAGATAAAAAGCGTGATCAAGTAATAAACTGAAGGAATGCAAAATTTCGGTACCAAGTTTTGATTTAAAAAGTACAATAGTTTGACAAGGCACCTTTAAAATGGCAGTCTTCATCATTCCCTGCTGCAGGCATTCTCACTGAAATCAGGAGCCCAAGTGGCATCATGCCTACATTACCAACCACTGTCATCTACTGAAAACAGTTGAAGAGGCGCCCCCCCCCCCCCCCCCCCCCCGCCAAAGACAGAAAACAAGTCCATAAAAACTCCCACAGCTTTCAAAATAATTGTATGCATAGGTGTACTGCAAAAAAACAATTTTAATAGCCAGTTTTACAAAGAAATGGAAGATAGAGCCTATTCTCATTGATGATTGTAGCCCAAAGCATTAATGCTGAGGAATGACCTCACCAAGTAAGTCTTGTGAAATAAGAAGATTAAATCCAAGCAAGAAAGGCATCTCAGAAAGCCTTCAAATAGCCCAAGTTGATAGAAAAGGAAGTCTACATGCTAGAAAAAAAGATTCTGTTAATCTAAAAGGTGACTGATTATACTATCAAAGAATAAATATTAAAAATAAAATATAACAAAGGGGTTTCCATATGATGTAGAAAATTGTACATCTATAATGATTAAAGCTGTATAACACAAAAGTGAACAATTTACACACAAATAAGTCCTAGTGGATATCAGAACTTGATACAGGACTGACCAGAGAGCTCAGAGGGTAAGGGTGCTTGCCACCAAGCCTGGCGACTTTAGTTCTAGCTTTGGAACCCATATAGTGGGAGGAAAGAACTGATTCCTGCAAGTTATTCTCTGACATTCAGATGCGTACTATGGAACAGCAGTGCACACACACAATTATTATTTATTAATCTTGGTATGTAGAAGATGTTCCATTGAAACAAAGAAGGTCAAAGATTCTAAGAGCTGGTAGATGATGTCAAAGAAAACGGTGTTTCCAGAAAGAGCAGATGCTCACATGTACTGACAGAGACTGTGACCACACAGTCTCAGCCCAGGTGAAAACCCAGAGCAGAGGAGGGGAAATGGAGAGGAAGACTACCCCTAGCTTTTGGGAGAGAGAAAAATCTGTCTTCTTCAGTCAAGTGACACCTGGTAAGTTGGTGTCATACACCCAGGAGTAGCTGGCCAATAAAATTGGAATCCACAATTTTTTTTTTTGTTTGTTTTTCGAGACAGGGTTTCTCTGTGTAGCTTTGCGCCTTTCCTGGAACTCACTTTGGAGACCAGACTGGCCTCGAACTCACAGAGATCCACCTGGCTCTGCCTCCCGAGTGCTGGGATTAAAGGCGTGCGCCACCACTGCCCGGCCTACAATTTTTTTTTAAAGGGACAGACAGGGTGACAGAGGAGGGTGGGGCCAGGGAGGGAGGGAGAGAGAAGGAGGAAGGGAGAGAGAAGGAGGGAGAGAGAAGGAGTTAGGGACGAGAGAGAGGAAGTGATCATAGGTCTTAATACATAGTTTGAAGTTACTTTCTATTTTTTAAATTGCAAAAGGGACATGTTCTCATAATACCATTGAAAGGAGCACACATTTATAAAGTGGGAAGCATTCTTTTTCCCTCAGCCAAGACAATCCATCATGCCTCCTAAAGATAAAGATGACTATTAATTAGTCATATATTTTAAAAGTGAATATGCAATGACTTTAATTAAGTCTTTAGGAATTAGACTAATAGGAAGCTACAAAGAGATGTCCTGAGAGGGCCTGTGTGTCCTTCGCAAGCCTCTCTGTGCTGCTTGGTTTTTGTCAACCTGACACAAACCTAGACATATCTGGGGAAGGGGATCTGTCATCAAGAACCGCAAGTATGCCCTCCCCACTGTCACCCTCTCTCTACCCTTACACAGACGTATGCACATCTCCCTGTCTACTCATGCCTCTCCCCTAACCTCCAGTAACCACTAATTTTCTGTCTTTAATTATATTATCTTGTGGATATTTTACGAATGGAGTGATGAGTTTTTCTGAGAACAACTCATCATAATGCTCTGGTGTTCATCCAAACTCTTAGATGTACCAGAATGTACTTATACATTGAGTATGAATTCTTAGAAATTTCCTTCCTGTTAACAGTGGATGTTAAGGTCTGTAGTACTTAGCCTCTTTCTCTAATGAAGTCTATCCACACTGTGTCTAGCTTATGGAACAAATGCTCTAATACTAATTCGGTTTTAGTCCATCTTTGCCGTATATTTATTTGAATCTACTGTGTATATCTTAGACTAAATAATAGATACTCCATTGCTGTGCATTTGACAAGTTCTTGATACATATCTGGTACATTTTTTGAGATTTTAATGCTTATAAGTTCTTAAAATTACATACCAGGTCTTAATTTTATATCTTTTTCATCAACTCAATGTTTAATGTCTTAGCAACATGACTTTTCACTTCCAATATCAATAGTCATTTTTAATTTTGTCTGTTGCTTGAGTATAGTTTTTTTGCTAATCATTTCAATTTATTGATTCTATGTAATTTTTAATGTGTTTACTATAACCAATCTTCGGTTGGTGTTTATTTTTAAGCCCAATTAAAGTGTGTCTCCTATAAAGTCATTTCCATTTGTTTTCACAACTTATTTTATGCTCATTTGGATGATATTAAAACCTCTTATATGTCAAGCTTTAAAAGCACATTTTATACCTACAAAATATTTTTACAAGATGTAAAAGAACTAATTAAGAAGTGAATCATGACTTTTCTTGAGATATATAAATTAGACAATTTGTCCCCTGCTTACTTTTGGCTTGCTTTTTAGCAATTACAGTTTAAGCAAGGTTAGGTAGATTTTTACTAATTATTTTAACATGCAACTTATTTTTTCATATTTCTTTTAAAAAGTTTTTTTAATGTGCACATTTGTATGTGTCTGTGCGGGTATGTGCACAGGAGTGCAGGTGCCTCTAGGGTCAGAAAAGGGCATCAGATCCCTCAGGGCTGGAGCTACAGGCACTTGTGAGTTGTACAGCATAGGCCCTGGGAACCAGACTTGGTTCCTCTGCAACAGCAGGAAGTGCCTAACCACTGAGCCATCTCTTTATCCCAGTTACTTCCTTTCTGATGGTCACTTTTATTATGTACATTAATTGTCCCATGACTAGACTCTATATTAAAGTCCAAATGCTTTCTATAAACACAGTTTTGTCTTTGTGAACATTATCTGGGCTGGTTATAAAAGAGTGCTACAGCTTTGTTCCATTTATGTAAGGTTCTGGGTTTCATTCTAAGCACTAGATAAAAACAAAAACAAAAACTCTGAATTCTTAAGATGATAATGATGTACTGTATTCATTAATATCTTTTGATTCCCTGAACAGAGGCAAAGAGCTAATCATGACTCA